>NW_026947493.1:82012500-83212500 GCF_034190915.1 Cavia porcellus | reverse complement strand
AAGCACTTTCTACTTCTTGATTTTTTTATTGACCCATTGATTATTTGCAAGTCTTTTCTTTTTTCCAAATATTGGGGATTTTTCCTAGATCTCACATTGAGCCAACATTTTATTTTGGTGCAAGAACACACATTGTTTAACTTGGATAACACTTACATTTGTTGAAACTTTTTTAAGATCCAGATGACGGTCTGTCGTGGTAAAGGCCATGTGTGTTGGACAAGAATGCACGTTCTGCTGTTTTTAAACATGAATGCAGCTCAGTGCTTGTATACACGCGTGCCATCCGCTGTTACGCACATCAGTGTATCTCCAGTGCCCCACTGTTAGAAACCACATCAAGCTGAGTGTCCTGGGAGCTGGTTGCCATACTTGCTCTTCGCGGACAGTCAGTGGGTCTCTGTGCGGGTGTTGGAAGCGCAGCTCTGCTCGGAGAGCTCCGCACTCGGCAGATTCCCAGGCAGGTTCTAATGTGTCCGCACGGGGCTCCTTCATGAGCTGTGAGCGTTCTGGGCTTTGGAATTACCCAGGCCTTTCTGTCCCGCTTGGTATGAGTGAGTTGTGACCCCACGGTGGGGAGGGCTGCCGGGACCTTGCTGTCTGCTGCTGACTCTGGGCTGCAAACCCCATGTCATTTCTGGAGAGCGATGCTGTGTCACATTCTCATTGAAGTGACCGATCCTGGTCAAAGTTAATGGGTCTGATCCGACTAGGTAAGTAAGACAGTCACTTCGGGAGGGTCGCTTGTAGCTTTCTCCAGGCCTATTTAATGAATTGGAAAAGCAGTTTACTAAGTGTAATGTTTAAAGCTGGGAACATTTATTTCAGGTGCCCCCTCCCCAACACTTCATGCCTCAAGACTGTAGCTTATTCACCGTGTTAGGTCTGCCATGTTTCTTCTTGAAAATCTGTTTTTATCTCCTGGCGATGCTCTTGTTCTGTTGGGGGGAAAAAAGCTGTCTTACAAAAGCAATTAGCTAAAGCTAGATTTTTAAAGTATACACAAAATGCAAAAGGGAAGGAATTATTGTGGCAGTCACTCACATTGTAGTATAACTAGCCAGCAAAGGGAGGGTGGGCATTTTTCCTTAGAAAGGGAGTTTTTGCTTGGAATTTCTGGAAGAAGGGAGCTAGATGTAAAGGTGATCATTGTGCAGTGAGTTTTCCGAGGAGAATTTTGGAAAGGAAAGAAGATATTGAAATTCTCAGGGGCAGAAGTGGTTTTGGCTCATTTTACAACTCTTCCCAAAGAAGGACAGTAGCCTGTCTCGGGCGACGCTGTTTCTCACAGCAACCTTCTGTGTAGACGCTTGGTGAGTGTGCGGCCGGATATCAGGGGCTTGGCGTGGTGCACCCGGCTCGCAGGGATCGCACTCAGGCCCCGCTGGGGCACTGTGGGTGCCTGTGACTGAGCAGGGGTTTGTGGTGCACACTCCGCACTCCACCTTTGCAGATTTTAGCTCCGTTAGTCTTCCTGGCATCCTCTGCTGCAAAGCCATTGTTACCCATTTGGCAAACACAGAAACTGGATACAGAGGCTCTGCGGACTCCTGCAGGACCCCAAAGCCAGGGCCGGCACTCTTTTCTGTTGGTTTCTTTGATTTTGGCCTTTTGAGACAGAGTCCCATTATATAGTTCCAGCTGGCTTTGAACTCACCATGTATCCTGGGCTGGCCTCACGCTCAGAGATCTTCCTGCCTCAGCCTCCCAAGTGCACCACCACGCCTGGCTAAAGCCAGCACTGTTAGCCTCTGTGGTGTACGGCATTACCTTCATCACAGAGCACCTGGGAGCACGGAGGAAAGCCGCGTGTCCAGAGTCACACAGGCCACACGCAAGTGAGTGCCCGGGCTCCGGCTGCTGATACCTGGCACTAGCAAGCCTCAGCCGTGCGCAGTGCCTTACATCTCCGTGGCGCGGGAGTTCCTGCTGCAGTGGTGTTAGAGGAAGGCTGGGGCCCAGGCACAGCTCTCAGGGTGCTCGGGGTGGCGATGAGGGGGCAGCAATAAAGGGTGAGTGCGTCCTGCATCCAGCGCACCGCATCCTTCACTTCCGCCTCCCGTGACGGCGTCCTGCGGCCTGTCACGCAAGGTCTCCGCTGGAGTGGTACCGGCATCAGAAGGGGTCTGAACTCCACCAGGGCGGCGGCTCTTCCCTGTAGTGAGCACCAGAGTTACCTGGCGGTGCAGTTAAGATGCAGGTGGATTCTGTGGTCTGGGTGGGCTCGGGGCTCTGCCTTTCCAGCGCTCTCCCTCCCTGAGTGATGCTCAGGCCACACTGTCGAGCTCTGAGCAGCCAGGGTGGAGCACTGACTTTGCAAACCACACCGAAGCTGATTGTGAGGTCCGGGGTGCAGGCCAGAGGGAGCGCGTGTCCCTGGTGGAACGGCGTAGGGGATTAGCACGGGCGCCAGGGCTGCTCCTGAGCAAACAGATTCTGAGGATGGAAGGGACGCGGAGGCATAGCTGGCCCAGCTGCCCAAGGGATGCTCTTCCCTGCCAGGTCCCCAGCCCTTGGGTTAAAGAGCTTCCTGCTGAGTGGGTCTGAACAGGAACAGAGCCAGAGCACCATTTCAGTGGTACCCATCAGCAGCAAAAGACCGCAAGAGGCCGCTGCTTCCCACAGGAGTACCGGGGGAAGTCAACTGCTGGAGCGTGTTTTCCAAGGACTGTGAATATTATTCCAGAGACTTCCATGATAAAAACAAATACATTGGGCCAGAGAAACAGCTGGGAGTGCCACTTCCCCCAAGCCTTGGCCTCCCACGCTGAGATCCAGATTCAGTGCTGACCACAGGTGAGAGGGTGAGAGGCTGGGGCAGGTGCATGGCAGTTGGCTGCTCTTGCGGAAATGATGGTCCAGGTCCAGGTGCAGGTGCAGATCCAGGTGCAGGCTCAGGTCCAGGTGCAGGAGCCAGTACAGCTGTGGGTGCAGGTCAGGGCCCTGGAGCGCAGAGGTATTTTCCAGAGTCAGGAATCCTGGCGGGGTCTGCTCTTTGAGCATGCAGCCTGCACCGAAGGACACTCCTGCCCCTGGGCCTGGGTGTGGGGAGTGCCACCCCCAGCTCCTCGTTCCCCAGTGGCTATTTGATGGTGCTCTGCCTTCTGTCGCAGGTCCCTGGGGACAGCGAGAAGCAGTGGAAGCCGGTGCTGGTTGTCCTGACGGAGAAAGACCTCTTGCTGTATGACAGCCTGCCACGGAGGAAGGAAGCCTGGCTCAGCCCCGTGCACTCCTACCCTCTCCTCGCCACCAGGTAGCCTTGGCGTGGGTCTGGGTGGGCTGTGACTGCAGCTCGAGGCCACACTTGCGATTCGATCATGTTAGCACATCCTGTGCTTGCTTTGTGCTGCCTGTCTATCTGCCTAAAGAAAGCCACACATCTCTCAGCCAGGCAGATGGTTCTCGCCGAGGCTCAGGCTCTGTCTGTCTTTCTCCTGGTATCGACAGCGCACCTTCCTGTTCACATGAATCCAGCGTTTTTAAACCTGCAGAACCGCTCACGTATTAACGTGCACAAGGGTCAACGTCACATCCATGAAACCACCGTCCCAGTCAGTGCCATGTTGTACCCTCAAGCATGGCCTCTGAAGCTCTGCTTCTGCCTTATCTGCTTCATTTCCCAGGATGGGGACACGCGAGACCTCCCCTGGGGGGGGGGGGCTTACACCTGTGATACTGTGTTGTCCGCCTGGGGTGCCGTGCGGTGGTGTACAGCAGCGCTGCAGAACAGGCCCTTTGCAGGGCTGGAGCTTGGTACTCCTGGGCCAGCGCTGCCCTCCTTCCCCTCGCCCAGGCCCTGGGAACCGCTGTTCTCCTGCTTCTGTAGTGGGAATGTGACTCTTTCAGATCCCTCAGGTACTGAGACCAAACGCTTGGTCCCTCTGTGCCTGGCTTTTTTCACCAAGCATAATGCCATTTAGCCTCACCCATACCATCACACATGGCAAGATTGCTTTGTTTTTTAAAAGCTGAATAATACTGCACTGTAATAAATACTACACTGTCCTTACTGATGGATATTCAGGCACATCACACTTACTGATTTCAAAATATATTACAAAGTCACAGTAATCAAAAGGGTGAGGTATTGGCATATAAACCTATTGGCCAATGGAATAAAACAGTGTCCAAAAGTAAATCCATTCATTTCTGTGTGGTCAGATGACCTTTAACCACCGTATCAACAAGGCACACAGAGAAAGGACAGTCCCTTCAGTAAAGGTGCCAAGGAAAGGAAGCATCCATGTACAAAACAACTAGTTGTTCTTAACTATGCTCCAAGCCAGGTGTGGTGGTGCATACTTGTAATCCCAGCATTTGGGAGGCTGAGGCAAGAGGATCTCTGTGAGTTCAAGGCCAGCCTGGGCTACATAGTGTATCTGAGGCCAGCTTGAACTGCATAGTGAGACCCTGTCTCAAAATACAAAAACAAGAACAACAACAACAACAAAAAGCATACCTATAACCAACAGCTCAACAACAACAAACAACCACAAACTCCATTAAAAATGGGCAAAAGACTTGAATACGCATTTCCCCAATGAAGACATGCAGATGGCCAGGAGGATCTAAAAAATGCTGAGGGTCAGCAGTCATCAGGGAAATGCAAATCAAAGCCACACTTATCAAAGACCTAAGACAGCAGGTGTGCACATCCTGCTGTGGTGTGGAGGCTGAGGCAGGAGGGTCACAAGATCACATTTCACCTGACAATGTAGCAAGACCCTGTCTCAATAAAAAACATTTTTGGAAGGGTTAGGATATAGCTCAATGGTAAGGTGCTTGCTTTAGTATGCATGGTACCCTGGGCTCAATCTCTAGTACTGAAGGAGAAGAGAAGTTCAAAGATAAGAAGCGTTGGCAAAAATGTGGAGAAAAGGGAACTTTTGTGCATTTTATTGGAGATAACAGGCGATTCCTCCAAAAATTAAATATAAAACTATTGTGTGACTTAACAACCCCGTTGCTGGGTATATATCCAAAGGCATTAAAGTTAGGGTCTCAAAGGGATATCTCTAGCCAAGTATGGCAGCACACATCTGTAATCCCAGTACTGTGGGAGGCTGAGGCAGGAGGATCACAGCTATGAGCTCAGGTTACGCAACTGACTTAGTGACTTACTGTCTCAAATTTTTCTTCAAATGTTAAAAGGGATAGAGATGTAACTCAGTGTGAAGCAGTGCCAAGGCCCTGAGTTCAGTCTGTGGTATTATAGGAAAAACTAGGATCAAATCAGATGGAAGACACAAAAGCACCTAGGAGGTGAAGGTAACTCTTTATTACGCTAGCTGGCTGGGGGAAACTGAGCCCAAAGCACCAGCCCTGCCTGGGGGTTAAACAGACACTGGTATGTGTTTTAAGCAGGAAGTACAAAAGGCTGATAGAAGATTAGTCTATGATTGGCTCCTAGGTTGGGTCATCAGTTGTCAGGCAGACTCGTTCTGGGCCGAAGGGGGTTTCTTACAATCCAGCAGAAGGTCAGGGGCCTGGATGAGCAGGAAGAGGAGATCATTGGCTTTAACTGAGCCGGTCTGTCCTCGAAGCCAGTTAGCACTGCAAGCTGCGCTTTCTGGCTGAGTTACGTCTGTCTTACAGGGCTGGGTTGGGACGCAAGGCCGGCTGAGTCTAATCGGGCTGGGCCTGCCTGTGCCTTCCTCCACACAGTGTCGGGCTTGTGAGTTTTAAACTTTCCTGTGTAGTATAAAGGGGACAGAAATAGAGGACAGACCGAGAGAGGGAGACAGACAGACAGAGAGACGGAGGGAGGGAGGGAGAGATCCACACTCCCTCGTTCCCTTATTTGCTGCAGCCACGTGAACTGTGGTCTAAATTCACCATGTGTGTTGCTTTCTCCGAAGGCCTCTACTTGAGAGCAAACGTCCAGCGGCCCCTGAGTCCTGCCCCAAGCAGCTGCCCAGGCCTGGGTGCGGTCTGTGGCCCGCTCCCCGGGTGTGCGCTGCTGCCGTTCTCCCTGGACTTGGGCGTGTATAATGGAGTTGGTGGCCCTCCCAGCACAGTGCTGATGGTATGGTCTGCACATGCTCCGTGCACTGCTGGGGAGTCTGGTCCCAGAGTTTGGTCTCAGAGAGTCAGTGTTAGACACTTGGCTTTGGGGATCTGTCCCGTGCAGTGGACAGGCAGTCCCTGGTCCTAGAGAGACGGACAGGACATAGACTATGAGAGTGAGGCTCAGGCACAGGAAGGGAACGGGACCTGGGGAAATACAAGGGGTGACCAGGGCTGAAAGGACCACAGCAAACTCCTCATCTCCTCCGCCTCCCGGTCGGGATGCATAAGGGATGGGGCCAGCAGACTTGACCTGAAGGCACCCCTGATGGCTCTCAGTGGTAAAGGGTAGAGGAGGTTTTTCCAAATAGGAGCCAGGCTGGACGGCCCTGCGAGTGCTGCCTAATACAGCAAGGTGGTCAGACCGCAGTAATCAGATTCTAAAGGCCGTAAAATGTTCCCGGGACCTGGGCCACCCCGAGGGGCCGTGCAGATTCAGCCCAACCGCTGTCCCTTCCTGTCCTGGTCGGCTGCCTCTGATACCTCGATTCTGAGACCTTCCCACAAGTAAAAGCAAAGAAAGGCCAGGTCACAGTTGCTGCATTCCAGGTCCTGAGAAGGCAGCTCAGACTCAGGGCTCTTGGAATAATTTTCGGGAACAAGAGTTGGAATAACCTGGGTGAGGAGACTGAGGCAGGAGGATTAGTACAGTTAGACTAGGAGCTAGGGCTGGGGGTTTAGCTCAGCGGTGTGAGTGCTTCTTGGCAAATGTGAGGTCATGAGTTCAAACCCTGGTACCAAGAAAAAAAAAAAGAAAGAAAGAAACCAAGGAGCTGGGTCACGTTCTTCCCTCTGTCCAACCGTCAGGGCCACAGGGCCCTGCTGCTGCCCTGATCTGTAACAGAATCTCTGCAAGTTGAAGGCCAGCCTGAGCTACATAGCCACAAGACCTTGTCTCAAGTTGAGGGGAAAAAGGGAACTCGCAAGGCAGGCGGGCATGAGGTGGGACAGAACTGTGGTCAACCAATAAGATCAACTGTTCGGGTAAGACTGAGCAAGTCAGGGACAAATGGGGAAGCGAGTCACAGAGCAAGGGGGCATTCTTAGGGAGCAGTGACTCTGCAGACAGTTGGGATGGTGACTCCTGGCATCCTCCAGGTGATCCGCACCTGTTTAGAATATCCTCCTCCTGAACCGCCCAGCCTCACAGCTGAGGTGCAGAATGAAGCTCACTTTGGGTGGCGTCAGCCCTGAGCTCCATGATAGAACTGGACCTTGCTGTTGTCTGGACCTCCAGCTGCTGGCAGGGGGCACAGAGGGCGTCCAGAAGCATCCAGTGGCCCCTGCACATTCCCTCCTCCTCCATCCCCCCAGCCAGCAGGGAGCTCGCTCTCAGCTCCTGAGCAGCTGCCTGGAAATGCAGGAGCTGGGAATCCACGGCCTCCTCTTTCTTCCGGCAGAAAGGGGCTTCAGCCTGGCTGAGAGCTACACCGCCCCCCACCCCTTGACCTGCTTCCCACTTGTCTATAAGTGATGCAGCTCAGCGGCGTCTCCAAGGCCCATGGGACAGTGCATGCTGGTGAAATGGGTCCCTATGGGACCTGTGGGTGCGGGCATCGGCTGTCAGGGTTTGTTGGTCTTCGTCAGCTTCTCTGGGGTGCAGCATCTAGGAAACGACTGTGTGTTTGTTGGTTTCTTTCTTTTCTATTTTTGGTCTTTTTGAGACAGGGTCTCGCTATGCAGTTCAAGCTGGCCTTGAGCTCACTTTGTAGCCCAGGCTGCAATGATCCTCCTGCCTCAGCCTCCCAGTGTTTTTTACAATGTTTATTTAGTGGCCCACATTTGCAGTACACGTTGATCACATTCCCCATGGGGAGCTGGCACCAGCTCATCTTAATTATTTTTCAAACTCTCCCCAAGTCCACCCTTTGGCCAGCTTCCCGTTTGAGAAAGATCTATCGCCCTGATTCCTGTTGGCTTTTATTTTGCTGTTTCATTTATTTCTATTTATTTATATCGAGCCTTGTGTGTCTGGTTCACGTCACGTCACATTATGATCCCAAGGTGCGTCTGTTTCCCCAGTGCCGCAGGTCTGTTCTCTTCTCCCGGTGTGTAAATGCTGCTTCTTTCTCATTCACCTGCAGTGTGTCAGTCAGATGGGTCTCTGCGGAGCCAGGGACTTGGGGGCTGTGACATCTCACACCTAGAGGTGCCAGCTGTGGGCTTCTGCGTGGACGCCGGCTCCCTGCTCCCAGCTGCCTGCCAGCGGGGGGGTCTTGGCAGGGAGGACCTGGCCTCTGGGGTCCCCTGCAGTTTTTCAGAGCTGCTGCTTCGCCTCAAGCTGTGGTGCCCCATGACAGAGTGGACACTGCCCTGACCCCGCTCTTCTTATTCCTCGGTAGCTCCCGTGACACCCCGTGCTGCGCCCTGCTTGGCTTATTCCTGTTGTCTTGTTTTGTTTTTGAGACAGGGTCTCCCTGTGCATTTCAAGCTGGTCTTGAGCTCACTGTGTAGCCCCAGCTGGTCTCGAACTCACAATGATCCCCCTGCCTCAGCCTCTCAAGTGCTGGGATGACAGGTGTGCACTACCACACGTGGCTTTATTCCTGATTTTAACCCTTTTTCTCTTTGGGAGTTTCTAACGACATGTACTATATTTAAAAATTTTTTAGTCTTCTCTGTGCGCGTCTGTGGTGCACACCGAATGTGGTGCTCGGGGGTCACATGTTTGTCCCCGTGCGCCCCCCTTCACGTACAGAATGCTGTCGACCAGCTAAAATCCATGAGTGACTGTCAGGGCCCTTCTAAGAAATCTGTTAAAATCCAGAGAATCAGCCAAACAATACATGTTAAAAACAAGCCAGCAAAGTCCTGGTGAAATACCTGCTTAGGAGTAACAGAAGGACGAACAAATGCTGTGCTGTGGGGCTTCCTGTTCCACGGCAGTTCAGTCAAACCCCAGGGGGCATCTCTCTGGCCTCTGTCTTCTCATCTGAAAAATGGGGTCACCACGGCCACTGCAGAGCTGTTACAGCATGTGACCCTGTCAGCCCAGCCAAGCAAAACCTGCGTCGGGAAGTGCCTGCCTGGGGTCAGAAGTGCTTAAGTTCTAGGTTACTTAGGACTGGGGATATTTGCCACACACACCGAGGGAACTGGCGAGGGGATGGCAATGTGAGGCTCACTTGCACTTCACACACAGCTTAGGCGGCGTCTGGCACTGAGAAACGTACACAGAGGCAACTCTGGCAGCATTTTAGTCATTCTCTGCCGGGCAGCTTCGTGGTGTGGAGTTTCCCGCGGGGGCTGCGCCGTGCTCAGAGTGTACGGGAGCACACGGCCTTCGCGATTACGGATGTCCAGACCAAGGGTCCTGGACATGGCAAGTGTGCTCCTGCTGCTGGGGAGTCAGGCCCTGGGTCCGGATTGGTCAGTTTGGGGCCAGGGCCTCTTCCTGGCTCGTAGACATCCTCCTCTTTCAGTCGCTTCACATGATTGCTTCTTTGTTTCAGTTTTGTTTTGGTTTTTTGCAGACAGGGTTTCACTGTGTACTTCATGCTGGTCTCGAACTCACTTTGTAGCCCAGGCTGGACTCAGCCTTGCGGTGATCCTCCTGCCTCAGCCTCCAGAGTCCTGGGATGACAGGCGCACGCCGTCATACTCTGCATGTGGCTTCTGTTTTGGGTACGCGCTTGGAGAGACCGAGAGCCCTTGGGTTTCCCCTCCTGTGGGGACGCTACACTATGAACAAGGTTTCCCTGCTTATGGCCACACTGACCTACTGCTTCCTACAAGACCCCCTTCTCCAAACACAAATCACCCTGGGGATCAGGACTTCTGCATATGAATTTGGGGGGGGACACACCACTTATACAGTTATTCATTCTTCGCTATTTATTTATTTGCTCATTCATTGGATTTTTGAGCCAGTCTCACTATGTAGCCCCAGCTGAACTCCAACTTGTGCAACCTTCCTGCCTCAGCCTCCTGAGTTCTGGGATGACGGGTGTGCACCACCACACGCTGCTTGCTTTGCTTTTAGTGATGACATGCGCACCCCTCACTTGGCACAGATGATGGTCATCAGTCATCCTCCCTCCCCGTCCTGCCCTCCCCCTCCCCCTCCTCAAGGGCCGCAGCTTTGCGCAGAATCGTAGACACCTGCTTCCCTGACACCGGAGAGAAGGCTGGGCCCAAGGCCAGGAGGAAGCAGGTTACTTCCTCCACGGTTCAGAGCTGATTTGTTCATTTGGGTTTCTCCTGTCAGGGCCAGGCCATGTCATTTACACGTTTCTGGAAGATGTGAATGCCCTGGCCACACTCACACGGTGGTCCCCACAGACTTTGGGGCCCTGCCGCCCCAATGGCACATGCGGGAAGTCAGCAGATGGGCCATCATTTCAGCTCTCTCGCCCCTCCGCCTTTTACAAGGCCTTGGGAAAACATTTCTGCTGAAACAAAGTTTATTTGACGCTGCCGAACATTAAGAAAGGCACATTTGCGGGTGGAGTGAGAGTGTGGGTTTTGTCACTCTTGTCCCAGAGGGCAGGTCAAATGGGTCTGCAGAGAACAGGGATTAAGGTCACAGCGGCTCTGGATTCTGGAGGAAGCTTAACCTAGAAATTCTGCACACCCGGCCATGGCAGCCGGCAGAAGCTTCCCGCATGCTGACCTTGTAAAGAGGGACACTGCTCAGCCCTGTGACTGGAGACAGAGGTGGCCGGGGGCTCTGAGTGCCACTGCTGAACACCTGGATAACCTCGAGTGCCTCAGGAGCCGACCTAAAGGCCAGAAGCAGCGGCAGCCTCGGGCCAGCCTGAGACGTCTCAGGAGCTCCTTCAGTGGGACGTGCTGGCCAGTGGCACAGACCCAACACTGAGTGGTCAGGGTGCATCACTCTCGGGGCTCTGGGCTTGCGCCCCAGGAACTCCCCGTGGTACACAGAAGGATGTACATGCCCAAGGTGGAGACCCTGTGGGTCACAAACTGTGCCTAGCCTGCTATACCCCGCTCCCCATCGGTGCCCTTAGACCTGGTGCTCCCACTGCCCCCTGGGCCCTGTCCTCCCTCCTCTTGGTGGGGAGCTCTTCAGGACAGTGAGTGGGAAATCCGCAGAGACATCAGCATCCGAGATGTCGGAATCCATCCAAACAGGCAGGTTAGGGCTCATATCGAGAAATTCCCCCAAAGCCTCACGCACTCAGAGTGGGGCTGCATCATGGAGTGTGGAATGGGTTTAGTCTGCGGGTTCATAGCTGGCTGTGATGTTGGGAGTTGAAGGGTGGGAAGAGGGGGGCCACGCTGGGCATGGCCTGACATGGTATCTGTCTGTCCTCAGCCCTCGATGCCACGCTGCCTCCTCCTCCCTGCCGCAGGCTGTTTCTCCTCCACCACGCTGCCCCGCCTTAGAGCCAGCTGACTAGGGACTGAACCTCTGCAAGCTGGGAGCTAAAAGAAACCTTTTTGCTTTTAACTTGTGGGTCCCAGCAACAACAAAGTAACTAAGACAAGGAATTGAATCCTGATACCGTAAAGCCTTTCCTTGCCACGTGATCTTGGCAAATCAGGGCTCCTCACCTGTGCCCTGGGGCAGTGTTTCCTTCTACGGCAAGCTCCCTGGGTCGGACCACCGAGATCCTGCAGAACACAGTAAACCTGTGCACCGGACTAATCAGCAAGTGAGCACCAAGTGTTAGCAGTTGCTAAGATCAGAGAAAATAAAGTGTGCACAACTGAGAAAGGGTTTCCCCGACTCGCATGAGATGAAACACTGCATTTTATCAGGGACTCCGAGTCCCTACATCCCGAGAAGTTGCTGACTGGTTGGTAGGAAAGGAGGAAGGGGCTCAGAAGTGGGGAGCCTGGAGAAGCTCCACTCACCCCCAAAGCCAGCTGGGGACCACACAGCCAGTGGGCAGCCCGTGGATGTCACCTTGGGGCAGGATCGTTCACCCCCTTTAGCAGCCAGCACTGTGTGGCAGGGGCTCGTGGCACGTGCGGGTTGCAAAAACTGAAGGCGGGCAAGATGGGGCCCCCGGTGCTGCCAGTCGGCGGTCATGGATACTCACTCCTGGCTTTGCTGCCCGGGGAACCAGGCTGATGCCCTCGCCCTGCACGCGGGGCCCTGCGGAGTCTCCCCGTGTGTCCGCACCGTGGCATGCGTTGCCGTACAGTGCAGGTGGGGCGAGGAGCATACAGGCCGTAATCAAAGGTTTTTTCACAGAGCGTATTTTAGATGATGGCTGTTGCAGCGTTAATAATAGACAGATGGCGACTGCAGAGGAAGAACTTGCAGAGGTCAGGCTGCTGGCAGGTGAGAACATCCATTAGACTGCGAGTCTCCTGGTGGGCGTGGCTCGCGCTGAGCTACATTCTTGGCCTGCCTGGCTCTCTTTTTTCTTGCTTGCTTCCTTTCCTTTTTTTTTGGGCAGGGTCTGCACAGGCTGGGCTCACACTTGCGATCCTCCTGCCTCAGCCTCCCAGGGTGCTGGGATTACCGGGATCCACCCCACGCCCCGCTGCGTGACAGACCTTAATTATAGCACACAGAGAAGCCCGCAGATGACCAGAATGGTGCTTTTCCTTTTCCCTTGATGGCCCGGAGTTTGACCCCTATTCCGCTGTGGCAGAAAGAGTGTGGGCTGTGTGGTCATAGACCTGGCTTCCAATTCTGGGCCCTAACGAGAGCTTCCTTCCCAGAGCCACGGGTTCCTTGTGTACGCAGGGCTCAGAATTCCACTTAGAGAGGGTCACTGTGGACACCGGGGTGGCGCACTTAGGCCGCCTTGCATCAGCAAATGGCCTCTTGCCTCAAGTGTCTCCGGGCTGCTGGCCGAGGGCGAAGGTGATGGCTGTCGCTCATCCTACCAAGCAGGGAAGGATGCTCCAGGCCCCACAATGCTGTAAGAGTCCATGTCCCTCCATGCGGTCCAGCTCCGGAACCAGAGACTCCGTCTGACTTTTAGCACCGCGGTCAGATAAGGTTGTTTACAAGACAGAAGTGAGCCCCTTGGTCCACTTGGTATTGGTTCTTGGGCCAGTTCTTTCCTAGAGGAGCTGGGCTCCATTGGCCAGTGGGTGTTTCACTGGGATTGCAGAACCCTTTAAGGCACTGACCATGTGCCCGCCCTCCCTTCCCTCCCTCCCTCCCCGTCCCCCCTCACCCTCTCTGTCTCTGTCTCTGTCTCTGTCTCTCTCTCTCTCTCTCTTCCTGTGTGTGCTGGGTGGCCTCCAGTGTGGCATCTGCTGGGAGATGCTAATTACAGCAATTAAGTAAAATGAGGATGTAATATTGCTTAGCAACCCAGTTACTTAATATGTAATTTTCCTAATTTGGCTGAATCTGTGTGCTGCAAGTGTTGTTGCTTTAATTAAGGTTATTAATAATAATGTTTTTGTGTGGAACATTTTATGCAACAGTCTGTGACACCTATCCAGAATTAAATTAGTGCATAAACACCCTTTGGGAGTCAGGGTTTTTTACTGGTTTGTTTTTCTCAGAAGCAGGCAGGCCAGGGACCATATCTTCAGTCATTGGTGGGGAAATGTTCCCTGGTGCCTCCCATGAGTGACCCCACACCCCTCTACAAGTTCCCCTAAGCATCGGACAAAGATCAGACCTAAAGCAGTCCAGTCTTGGTGGTGGACTCTACCATTTCCAGCATTTGAAATAATTTTAAGACTTTCTATTCTTTTTTGTCATCTGGTTTACAGACCCATTTATATAAATCTGATTGAAATAGACCCATCTATGACAGCCATGCTTGTGAAATCTTAATGACTTTCACTTTAAGGGGAGCAAAAATATGAACTTCTATCCCCAGATCAGAAAAAGAGAAAAGATAACTAATTCTCTAAACTCTACATGACTACTAAATACATCAGTTGCTAAGATAGATTTAAAAAAAAAAAAACAACAAATGGATCATAGGTTATTTTCATGAAATAGATCATCCTCGTTACCTTTAAAGTCACTTTTATGCAAGGCTGAAATCGTCTATTAATTACTGTTCAGGAGATGAGCACTCAGATTTTGGGGGAGGGGGTATAGACCAGGCCCTGCACACTGAGCTACAGCCCAGACTTCTTAGTTTGGTTTTGTTGCTTTTGAGACGTTGTCTCCCTGTGTACTCCAGGCTGGCCTTGGACTCACTACGCAGCCCAAGCTGGCCTTCAGCTCACGGTGATCCTCCTGCCTCAGCCTCCTGTGTGCTGCAATTACAGGCAGGCACTGCGTCTGACATTCAAATCATTTAGATGGGCATTGGCTACCACTGCTTTGTGTGGCTGTGGGCCTGCGGTGGCAGGGGAGTTGTCCACATTGCTGGTCACACACGTCTTCTGCAGTCACCCTGTTTGCCCTCTAGCTCTTCCTCTACATTTCCTGAGTGCCTGCTATGTTCGTGGGACTCTCTAGGTCCTGATGAGACATCAGGAAATAATCAGCCCAACTCCCTGCCCTGATGGCACCTACACTCTAAGGATGGTGACAGCTGTGACAATGCAGTGTATGCTGTATCCACGTGTTACCTTATTTATTCCTACAACCCATGAGGAGGCAGGTTGTGCTGTCCAGCTCAGAGCTGAGGAAACCAGGGCACAGAGAGCTACCCAGTGAGGAGGTGGGGTGGAGCCCGGGGGGCGTCTGAGCGCGTGGCTTCCCCTCCTCGCCCCTCTCTGTATGGTGACGGGTGCCGTGTGTTCGTCTCTCACATGCACTCCTAGCTAACGGGGGATGGGGACTGTCAGGTTGTGCTGGGCTCATGGCTGTGTGTCCAGCCGTGGGACAGTGCATCTGGACTTTGTCACCAGTGAACAAAGCGTGCCCTTCGGTTTCTCAGTAAACTGGACAACTGGGTGTGAATGGCAGCTTTCAAACTGGCCCGAGACACCCGCATTTTCTTCCCAGCTGAGGGGAGTTTTCTTCTCTCGAGAGACGGTGTTGTCTTGATTGTAGTTTAGCTTCTGCCACAGATACAAGACAGATGGTCATATTTTTAAGGATATGCGAAGAGCTTAAAATGTAAAATAATTAAAGGTCAGTCATAGCTGTTTCAGAGTCCCCTGGAGCCTGCTGAGCTTCGGGAAGAATCTAGGGAAAAGATAAAGAGACTGTACCACAGAACGGGAGGGACCCGGCCATGGGTTCCAGCCCGGCCTTCCCCTCTGCCCAGATGAGATGACTTTGAAGTCCTGGTGGCTGCTGACATTTGCTCAGCCCTCAGTGCCCGGGGTGCGGCTACAGTGATGAGTCCCCAAGTGTTCTCTGCAAAGGAGTCCCTCAGCAAGACCTTTCCCTGGCCCCGAATTTCAAAAGATTTCAAAATACATCAATTATGTGCATGTGTGTGTGTGTGTGTGCTGAAATTTTAAAACAACTTTGAAATAGCACAGGGCTGTTCAGCCAACCTTCCTCGAATGCTTGCGTGTGTCGGTAGAGTGCTTAGACCCAGTGGTGACAAACTTGTGGCACGCATGCCGCGGCAGGCTGTTCATATCGTCGAAAGCTCTCAAAGGTTCTCCGTCACTGGCTTATACCACAGAATGAAGGAGGGTTGAGCCCTGGCCCCTACTCTGAAGGATCTTGAGGTCTATGAGGCGCTGATTGTGAGACAGTGGGTTGTTTGGGTCGAGGACACTGTGTGGGGATCCAGAGTGGGCCATCAGGGGGTGACATGCTCGGTGGTGAACTCCAGTAGTCACTTTGCAGTCAACAGCAGGTTCCCCCAACATCCGCTTACCCAGGAGAAGTCAGCTTCGGGACACCTGAGCAGCGAACTCTGCTGACGGTCAGCACTTGCTCAGGTGGACAGCCTTGCTGCAAACCCTCCTAGCTCATCCCAGTTTCCAAGAAGCCAGTCGTCTGTGCCCAGGGCAGTAGCCATGGATGACCCACAGACTGGCCAGGGAGAAAGATCTGACACCCTCTGCGAGCCATCTTAGCTGGGACACGTCCGCCCCTTCCTCCTCTCAGCCCTCACATGAAGCCCTCTCTTTTCCAGACAGAGTATCTGGGACTTCTGTTTTTGACCACCATCTTCTCCATGGCACCATGATATTCTGCATGGCTCTGTATTCAGTACCGCTGGTTTCCACTGTAAGTCTGCCTGCTTCATGCATCGGAGGCATCATTCAGAGTAGGGGCTTCACTGTCCTCCTGAAAGCATGCGTGGCACCAGAAAGTTAAGAAGTCTGTCCTGAAGCACAGTGCTGGGGGCTGGATGCTGTATTTTGAGTGTGACCTTGTCACTGCAGGGTGGCACAGGACCATCCGCTACTTGACTCTGGAGAGGCAGTGGAAGTTCATGCTCATGCTGTTGACAGCTCTGGGTTGGGCGGATCATCCAGTGAAATTCTGGGGGTGTTTCACCTCTTTATCATCAGGGTGTCTGTTAACTGCAGCACCTGGCTGTCTTACATATACATTCTGAGTTTCCTCCTATCAGTTTGAGACCATCTACTAACAAGGGTAGACCATGTCTAACGTCCTTGACAGCTTCATAAATGTCACAGGATGGGCCTGGGGTGACCCGCTCCGTCTCCACCCCTAATTGACAATTACTGTGGTCACTTGATGGAGTGACTTGGTATTCACACTTACTCTTTGTAAGTCCAGCGTGACTGCTGGACGAAGTTTGGTCCATACGTTCTTTCTGAATGTCCACGTCATCCATCAGCGCATGATCATGTTCTCAGGGAAATTCTTGAACTCCACTCACCCACCACACCCTGGCTCATAGTCACGACAGGTCATCTGCTGCTGGCTGCTTTTCATTCACTTCCGTATTCCAGGAATAGATTTTCTTCTCAGCTGTGGCTCTGCGAGCCGTGGTCCTGGTCTGCTCTGCTCACACTGAGCTGAGTTTGTGTGGACCATGTGCAGAGTGGGCTGCCCTGAGAACACCGCCAGCTGGGCAGTGCCTCCAGCAGAGATGTAGTTCTTGCCATCCTTGAGGACAGCAGCTCACGGTCAGCCTGCTTCCTGCACTGGTGTCTGCAGTGGGCTGTCCTCCCCCACCGCCCAGGGCCTTTCTCAGAGTCTTTGGGGTTGCTTGTGTTCTTACAGGATGCAGCCCCAACATGCATGAAAACCCCACCCTAGAGCCAGTTAACTTTCCCCAGTGCCCTGTGCTTTATTCCAAATATGGCCATTGGGGGTTGGAAGGAGCGGACACTGAGACAGAGCAGGACGCTCCTCTGTGGCCCCTCCACACCCCAAGTCCAAGTGGATCCAGCCGCACCGGCTCATGGGCCCCTGTGTCACTCTCACCCCCCTGCTGGAGCCCAGCTGGCTGCTGTCAGGGCTTCATGAGGCCACTGGTGGCGGCTTCGTGTCAAGTACATCAGTGGACTTCATTCAGGGGAGGGTGCTTCATAGCCACCACCTGCAGGAGCTGAACACGGTGGTTTAGAATAATGGGGGGGGGGGCAGAGGAACGCAGGAGAACACTGCAGAGGCATCAGGGTTCCACCCCAGAACTGCCACCACCCCTAAGCCCCGCACCGCCACCAGCGCTGAATAGACACCCTGAGCCAGAATTCATGTCTTCTGAGTCCAGAAGTTCTGGTTCTGAAAATGATCTCAGTTCACTTCAGTCTCATAGCTTTTTAAAGCTAGTCTTCACAGACTGAACTGTGTTTCTTAGAGGAAACTTTGGTAAAAATATAATGAGATCACCTGTAAAATTGCTCAGCCTTTAAATGCATTCATTTCCTGGATTTTCTTTTACATAGTTGTATTATGTATTCATAACTGTATATACACATACACATTTATGCACACAGATACATATATATGGATATAAGCATGTCTACACACATATCTACACGTCTACATGTGTATGTGTATCACCCCATCCAGGGATGCGCACCCACACATGCAGTCCATAGCTGGCATTCTTTTCATTTAGATCTGGAGAGCGTGTCCTTTTGCACACACAGTGTGCCACAGAACAGCACTTGGCTTTGACCACAGGGCTCGCGTACTGACCTCCACCAACATGGGCGCACTCGGAAGGAGAATTCACACTTGGTTAGGCGAAGAACTCGTTTTTCCTTTTCTTTGGGTTTTTAATCAATGACAATTTAATGATGAGATAAAAGGGGTGATGGCCTTCCCTTCCAGGGCTGGCTTATCATCCTCCGGGACCAGCCGGCTTCTCTGGCAGGTGCCAGCCTGATTCAGGCTCCGTCATAGCTGTCCGCTCCAGGGAGTGATTTCATTCCTGGTCATTAGAGCTACCGAGTGTGAACTTTCTAACAGACTGCATTTCCAGTTGTTACTGGCTTCCATTTTAATTACAGCTTCTTCTCAAGAAAACTAGATATCAGTTGAAAATCCATACATATGCACACGCACACATGTGCACACACATGCACACACATGTGCACCCACATGCACACACACACACCCACACTGTGCTCTGTGTCACCCTCTATCTCTGTTTTCTTCTGCACCTAAGGCATATTCGTGCTGGTCCCAGATGGTGACAGAGATGAAGTCACCTGAGTGGGAATTAAGGGCATGGAAAAGAACTACTTGGGGCCAGGCAAGGCTCTTGTAAGAGAACCAGTTGTTATGTTTTAAAATCTGAGAATTTCCCGGGCGTGGTGGTGCACGCCTGTAACTTGGGAGGCTGAGGCAGGAGGATCATTGCGAGTCGGAGACCAGCCTGGGCAATGGAGTGAGCTCAAGGCCAGCCTGAATGCACGGTGAGACCCTGTCTCCAAAAGACCAAAAATAAATAACTAAATAAATAATAAAACCTGGACTCTGAGGGCTGGTGTGGAGAGTAGAACTGTTTGTTGAGTGTAAACCACACGCTGCTGTGTGTACTGACGATTGAATCCCCACGACCCTGTCTTGTGAGGCCGTGATTCTGAAAATCTTGAACACGAGGCAGACGGAGTGAAAGAGGCGCTGACCTGTGCAGTGCTAGATTCTTCCTGAACTCGTCCCCGGTCAGCTTTGCCCAGCGCCTGCCGCCTGTGCCCAGCTGACACAGATTTCAAGGTTGTCAACAGGGCAAGCTGATTGTAGTTCTCAAAGCCACTGAAAGTGGGCGCCTGTGAGTGTAAGAACACTTGCGCAGCCAAGCAAACACAGCGTGCGTTCTTGCTTCCCGTGCACACTGTCCTAATGAATTTTTAACTGGTTCTGCAGCCCTTCGAAGGCCCTAGGAAGCTGAAGAGAATGCTGTGTTTTCTTCAGTTTTACTTGATTTTGAGTCCTCAGCTAGCTCCGTGTCCTTAGTGCCCTCCTCCCGTGTGACTGCCCTGGACCGAGCCCCTGCGTGTTAAACCCACGTGTGTGAGCTCATGCCGGAGGCCCCCTCCCTCACGCTGCTCTGGGCTCTGGGCTCACGAGATCCGTGGAACTTCGCTGTCTTTCATGAACCTCCAGCCAGAGGCTCCAACTAACCTCTCCCGCTGAGCTGGCGCTGCGAACCAGCCCTCGCGCGCAGTTCCATCTTCATGAGTGAAAGAAAGCTCCGTAGAATCAGCCGACAGCCTCGTTCCAGCAGTTCCACAGGCAGCAGTACGTGTTGTCCCATTTAGAGTGCCGTTCTGCAGCATTTAGGTCTACAAGACAAATAAGCTCTTGGAGTTCTTCAACCTCATTTTAATTTAAAGATAATCAGCTCTTTGCCTGAGAAAATAACTCCCCACCTACCATGTGGACAGACACCTGGCATTTCTCTGTCTAGCAAGTGGTAAAGTGTTGCTTTCTGTATTAAGAGATAAGGACGAAAATGCAAATACCCTGGGTGGAAATCACATTTATCGAGCTCTACTTAGGCTGCCCTGCACATGAGTGACAGGAGAGTCCATCCCCAAAGGAGGCTGACCTACCACAGCGCAGGGGAGCATGTGTTCAAGGTGGCGCCCAGAGCGCTTTGATTCTTAATGCTGTAAGTCTGGCCTTTAAGAAAATTATTTACTGTAGAAGTCACATTTTATGCCAAGGGTAAGTTCAGAAGTCAGTGTGAATTATCCAACATGTGTCACATGGTAGAAAAATCTCTTGAAAATCCCTTGCCGACCCACTAACATTCAGTTCTGTACCACTGCCCGAGACGCACTGTCCCCAGCTCCAGCGGATGACCAGATTGCTGCTTCCTCGGTGAATTCCGGGTTACCTGGAGGCTGCTTAGATCACAAAAGTGCGCACGCATGTTCATTGCAGCCAGGTCCTCTCCAAGGACAAGAGCCACAGGCGACCGAGTCTCCGGGTTCACTGCTGTGGACGTGCCCTGCCTGCGCATGCTCACACCAAGTCGCTGATACCTACATGGCCAGGGTGGAAGGCGAGATTGTTGTACACCTATTGAAACATTTTCTCATTTCTTTTCCTCTGTTGCGGATACAAGAGTTGAATCTGCACAAGTTAAAATCCTCTGTGCACCACTCTCGGATGCTTCTTAATTTCACTCTGTTTTTACTGGGAAGATACAGCCACCATGGTGAAGAGTGGGGTACAGTGGGCCCCCCTGGTTCCATGTCATGAAAATAGCAGATCACACTTCTGGGCCTTTGCTGGAGGACATGGTGGGTGGATAGAGCAGTGTCCCCCTGATGGTGATGACCTCTCTCTCTCTTTCCAGGCTGGTCCATTCGGGCCCGGGGAAGGGCTCACCCCATGCTGGTATGGATCTGTCCTTTGCAACTCGGACTGGTACCAAGCAAGGGATTGAAACACATCTCTTCCGGGCAGAGGTCAGCAGGGACCTCTCCCAGTGGACGAGGAGCATAGTACAGGGATGCCACAACTCGGCCGAGCTCATCGCTGAAGTCACCACGGGTGAGTACTGCCGGGTGTGACCACCAGCCTCACATGGTTATGGAAGGACCCACCCTGTGCTCTGGCCTGCTCTGAAAGGAGTGTGTCCTGGGCTTTTGAGCCAGTTAAATCCCAGCTGCAAACCGTGCTATATTCTGCCTTTTACTATCTGCCAGCTGGGCATTTTATAGAATACCTGGGGTTCTTCCAAACAAAAAAATTGTGTTTTCCAAATTAAATAATTGAAGCAAGCCTGACCTTTAAAAAAGGAAATAAAATGGAATCGAGGTATCAATGTTAATATTGTTTTCACGTTCTGCAAAACGTTTTCATTTGTATACACGGGCGTCCTGACCCAGTGCCCTATCAGTCTCATGTGACCTGCACCTCCCTTGTCACCTGGACATATCAGGAAACAAATTCTGAAGGAAGGTTAAGAAGCTTGTCCAAGACCAAGCCGTCAGCTCTGGGCCCTGTTCCCCTGAAGTCTGGCCCCTGTCCTGCAGTGTCCACAGAGACCTGGGCCTCCCTTTTTGGAACAGGGAACCAGCAAGCACCAGTTTCGTGCAGGCTGCTGTGATGAATAATTTTCATGCCACTTTAAAGTCCTGTGTATCTGCTAAGGCAGCCTCCGTGGTTAAACCATCAGCCCGCACAACACACAGTTAGCAGGATCTGTGCTCTTGTGCCCCGTCCAGAGACCTGAGGCACCCCGGTGTGGGTTCTGAGACCTGTGACCCACGCCTTCCCGTTCCCTGCGGACACATACACAGAGGGCACCGTGTGACCCGTCACAGCACAGTCAGCTGTAGTCGTGTCGGAACTCTAGCTGTGGCATTTTTAGGATTGCTTTTTGTTTCTTCATTTTTCTCTGTCTCTGAGGAACCAGCACATGGTTATAGTCACAAGTAGAGATTTTAAATTCACAAAACCTGGACTCAAATATCAGATTTATTTGTTCTAATCACTTAATCTATTTTTTTCACTTACAAAAAGAGGGAAAAATAATACCTTCTTCATAGGCATAGTGCAAACGGAGGACTCACCTAGTATCGTCCTCAATTAAGTATCACTGTTAGTCTCTGTCCTTAGGATTATCATTCCCTGTATCAGCTGGCTTTGCTGTCACTGGAATAAGATACCCAACTCCCGTAACTTACAGGAAGAGAAGGTTCATGTGGTTCATGGTTTCAGGGGAGTCAGTCCGTGGTTAGCTGGCCTGCGAGGGGAAGCAGCATGGTGAGAACGGATGGCGGAGGAAAGATGGCAT
This sequence comes from Cavia porcellus, assembly GCF_034190915.1. Classification (NCBI taxonomy): domain Eukaryota; kingdom Metazoa; phylum Chordata; class Mammalia; order Rodentia; family Caviidae; genus Cavia; species Cavia porcellus. The sequence continues at coordinate 83,190,445 of NW_026947493.1, read as the reverse complement.
CCACAGCAGGCAGAGGCGGGGCACGGGAACAGTGCAGAGGGGAGGGGACCACAGACGTGTGCGGCACCCAGGGCCAGCCTCCGGGACCCCTCAGACACACTGGGAGTGTGTCTCACTGATCCCCTAAGCAGTTCCCAGATCAGTCTAGCTGACAGTCCTACATGTCACACCAATCCTTGTAGCTTGACACCCACACAGGTCTCAAACTCTGCGTAATATCAAAATAAACACAACCACAAGTTACTAATTCCACCTTACAAAAAACAAATCTCTTGTGCGCAGCCAAAAATGAAATACAATGACATCTGTCATCCAACAGCTCCAGGCTCTAATTTTCCTCTACTCAAACAGCAAACTTTAAAAGAAAGTCTGCTCAGTGTGTGAACTTTGCTCAATAGTAGAATCGAAAACCCACCTTGAAAAAAATCCCTGTGCAGCCTGAGAGAGCCATGCGTCGTGTCTCCCCGCAACACAGAGGGGTGACTCTTCATTCTGAGCGTCTCCCTCCCAGACAACATTGAGTGCTTGTGCTGGTGCATTAAAACATTTGACATTATGCTGTTTTGTATGAAATATTGTAACCATGGCTCCAAGGACAGGGAGTCATCCAGCAACAAAGCTAAGAGAAAAACTGTGAGAGCCATGATAGAGTGAAAGAAATAAATCATTGTGAAATTGGTTAACGTCCTGGAAAAATAAATTTATAAGTGTAATTTTGGGGCCTCACAACAAATTTTGGGTTTTTGTTATTTCTTATGGGAAAAATACGTTCAGTTCTCAAACATTCTGGTGTTTGATCATGAATTTGTAACAAATGGAGTTTGACAACCGAGGTACCATTGTAATACTAAATACACTAAAGTCTCAACATGTCCAGAATTCTGAAAGTCAAAGTGTCTTCTGAAACTCAAAGTCTTACCTGTGAACGTCTGTAAAAATAAAATATAAGTTACACATTTCAGCGTGCAGTGGCTCGGGGTAAACATTCCCGCTTCAAGAGGGAAGAATAAAAGAATGGGAAAGAACTGGACCAAAGCAAGACTGAAACCCAGTAGGGCAGACAGTACGTCCTCTCCTCAGAGCCAAAACTGGTGGAAGTTGATTGGATTATGGGGTGCTACTGCTGGCTTGGTGTTACAGGTGGGGTCCAGTAGGAAAAATCAGGCTTCTGGGGTGTGACAGGGAAGGGAATATCTCCCTCTCTGCAACCACCATTTATTCTCTGTTTTCCGGCTGCCACGACATGAGCAGCTCTTGTTCCATGGTGTCCCATTGCACTGTGTGGATGACACAGAGGCTGCCGTCAGCAGGATCTGAAGCCAGGTCCCCTTGGACCAAGGCTGCAGCAACCTCCAAGTGTCTGGATGGCTGAATGCAGTGAAGAGATCCAGGGAGCCCATTTCCTAAGCAGCCCTTCTCAGCCAGGGCGCCAGGAACCTTCTTCACAAATGAAAGGTTAATACGTTTGTACCCTTGAGCCCGCAGTGGGTGTGGTCTTGCTGCTTTCTGGGGCGCCCTAAGATATTTTTCTTCTTGTTCCTGTACAAAGTGCTAATCTCTTCAGCAACCACATTTGCTTTGCCCCCAACTTTACATGTGGTCCCTTTTGATCCAAAATTTAAGTTTTTCAGATATTTCTTCTCTGCTCTATGCTCCTGGTGATCACTATAAATTTGCCTAAAGCAAACAGCAAAACCTATGCTACAGCTTAAATATTTCCTGTCCTGAAATCGCTTCCACTGGATTAGTTAGTCCACCATGTTTAATCTCAGTCTCTTGCAATGGGCAAAATGTAGACTTTTTTCCCAGACTGTAACACACATAGTCTTTAGTCTAATTGCCAATGAAGCCCTCACTCCTAACTCAAACCTAAAGAGCCTAGTCTACACAGAACCCACAATTTAGAAGAGGAGAGGTTGGATCTGTGCATGGTGTGTGGGGTTCTCTTTATGGTCTCCAGTGCAAAAGTATCATAGTGGAGGTGCATCACGGAGGAAATCTGCTCACCTCATGGCGGCCAGGAATCAGACAGAAGGAGGAGGAGCCAGGGAGGGTGATATAACGCCCAAATGTGTGTCCCCAGTGACACACCCCTTCTGATCCAGTCACCTTCCAAAGCCCCATCCATGAATACATGAGACTTCTGAAGGACATTTTCGGTCTAAATCCCGACAGAGGTGCTTCATCTCACAGATGGCTAGCCAGAGGAGAAACATGGCAGAGCGGTGTGGCAGGGCCAGAAGTTCAGTTACGGCAGCCAGGAAGCAGAACCAGGGATCAGAGTCAGAGAGGAGGGGGCCAGTGGGCAGATACTCATTACTTCTGTGATCCTGCCCTGTGCACTCAGAAGTGTCCGTGCATCCCCTAGGTGACCTTCAAGGCCATCAAAAAGGCAGTCTTAGCTATCACATGTCTACACTGTGCTGTCCAGTCTAGTGACCTCTTGAGGGATACATTCATTTACATTATTAAAGTGTAATCATTTCCTCAGCTGCACTAGCCACGTGTCAAATGCTCAGTAACCTCATGTGTCCAGTGGCCACTGTGCTGGACATCGTGAATGTGGAGCAGCCCCAGTGCGTGGCCAAGGTCCTCTGTATAGCTCTGTTCTGGAGGAAGATTTTCCACAGGACATTTAGAAATAGGACTTCTACATGTCAGCGGCCCTGAAGAGAAGAGGGACAGCAATCAGCTTTTGAGTTTCATCCTCAAGAGGCTCAGGTTGCTGCCTGCTCCCCGTCCCTGGAGATTCCGCAGCTGGAGTTGGGGCCTGAGAATTGGCGTCTAACAAAATTCTAGGTGCCACTGGTGCCCCTGGTCCATGGAAGATTCCCTGAGTAGTATTTCACCAGGGTGCAGCTTCTCAGCGCCCAGGACATTCTCAAAGACGGACACACAGCACCTCGTGCTAGAGTCTTTCCAGATTTCCTCTTCTCATACAAATAGGGAAAAGCAGGTGTTTTGCCACAGCCAAGGTAATCAGTGTCTTTTTATCATTATCTTGAAACTAACATATGCCTCCAGGTGTTCCCCATCATTACTGAAAACTTTGGGGAGTCCCCTGCAATTTTTCTTTTTGATAATTATGCTAGCTGGCAAGAAAGTTTTGAGTTTTGAACTTAGGCATTAGAAGAGGCCCCAAACCACCCAAATACTAAATTTAATAAATTTCTGTGCAACTATGCAACAATTCTGGGCCTGTTTCAGGAAAGGATGAACAAATCAAAAGGAATTTGCTTTAGCTTGCATTGTACGAATTTTGTAAACTCTTTTTCTTAATAACTGAGCTCTAGTTTGATAGGAAAATGGGAAGCTATTCATAGATTGGCTAAAAGAGAATAACAAATAATTCCATGAACTGAGAGAGCTGAGCGCAGAAGAAATTATGAGCCTGAACAAAGGTGTAACCCAGTTACAATTTGAAAGATGCCTGCAGATGGGTGCAAGGAGGCTTCTATTTTAATTAGGGTTTCAATTACCATAGTAATGTACTCAATTTATCCTTTATAGACTGAGAACCTCTCTAGATAACTGATTCCATTATATAAAGGCCATAAATACCGTTTAAGGTCAACTGGAATCAAATGTAATCACAACCAGTTAATAATTCACAATAACCGGTGGCATAGCTTTAAAGTTCAAACCCAGAGGGAAACCGAGGAAGTATGTTCAGGGCCCCTTTGATATTCTGCGGGTGAAGACTATGGGGAAAGGGGGGTCAGGATGGGCAGCCGTCAGTGTTGCAGTGCCTGTCCTCGATCGTGGTCAGACTGGAGGGCCGGCAGAGAAGCAGGCTCCTGTGCAGGACGAGGGAGAAATCAGCCCTCTGGAGAGGTTGAAAGATGACGAAGACACTCGGTGAAGGGACACGTGCTCTCGTGAGAGCTCTGACCGAGAGCCACCTTGCTGTGTGAGCACTAGAGATCCCCCCTTTCCCCCCAAGCTCTGAAGGTCTCCCTCCCTGAACTGTCATCATCCATGGGGAAGAAGCTGAGAAATCCTTCGTCCTGGCCTAACCCTCACACCCCTACAGAGTAAGCATCGGAGCACTGGACAAAAGCGTGAGACAGGCTGGAATGCACTTGACTTTTGAAAGTGGAACATATTTACCTTTCTAGACTTTTGCTTTGTCCTATAATATTAGTGAACTCTTCCTGCTCCGCCAGTCTGTGCTAAGCTTGAATGCAGTAAGGTTTAGAGAGCTGAGCCTAACTAGTGGTGATGGAGCAAGTTATCAGTTAGTATTTCTTTTATTAATGCTCCCACCCCTCCAGAGAGAAAGTGTCCTGAGTTCCCTAAATCTCATCTCATCATAGATCAAAGCCTGGGTCAGTGGAACTACCAGGGTGGGTTAAAAATCCAGCCTCACTCCTGATGTCCTTTTCCAGAACTCTCAGATTAAGAGTAAACGATGTGTTCACAGCTCCTCCCAAGTAGGAGCTGGAATCCTGGTGCCTGTCCTGCTGTCCAGGTCAGAAGCTTGAAGAGCGGGGCTCTTCCTAAATGCAGTGAGAGTCTCCAACAAAGCTGGCACTCAGCTTGAACCTGGGTTTCCTTTTGTCCTTCTGGCAGGAAGAGAACCTCATGGGTGCTACTGCCAAGGTCCCCTCACAGAGCCAGGGGAGGGCACGCCATCCTCCATAGAAGGTGCCACACCTGGCATCTGCTGAGCAGCAGCTTCTTCAGGACTGAAGGTCTTGGGGAAATTGAAAGATCCCCGTTATGGCTTATATGTGGGCGTCCCCTGAAGCCTCATGCAGTCATAGTGGAGCTGAATGTGGGTGTGTGATGCTGGGATTAATGGTGCAGTGCTGGGGTTAAAGGCACCCCACCCTGAGTGTGGTGCTGCCCACCCCTAAAGGCGGGCAGCCTGAGGGGAATGCAGGACAGAAGGACGGCTGTTGCCATCACTTGCTGCTGCTGCTGCCGCCGCTGGTTGCTGCTCAGCTGCCGTCTGCCTCCCCGCTTTGCCATGGACTGTTTCTCCTCTGCCTGCGCCTCTGCCCTGCTGCCCTGCCGTGGAGCCAGCCAGCTGTGGTCTCGACCCCTGCACACTGTGAGCCAAGTACACCTTCCCTCCTTTAACTTCAGGGGTCAGGTATTTTTGTTTCGGCAACGAGAAAAGCACCTTCGTTAGGCCTTTTTAAAATAAAAGCTACATGATTTTTATACAGTTCATTTCTATCTATTAACCTGGGTAATAATGGGAGAACGCTTGTTTCTTTCACCCAGTGGCAGAAGCGACAATGTGTGTGCAGTGTGAGTGTCAGTGTGTGTATGTGCGAGTGTGTATGTGAGTGTGTGTTGAGAGTGTTGTTGGTGAGTCAGAGGTGACTTGCTTTATTTAAATCAAGTGTTTGTTTATTCTGGCTCAAGACAAATCACGTGACCACTGAAAGGCAAGTCCACCTCCCTATGTGTTGTCAGATGGCCAGGAAGGGCTAGAAGCCAGAAAACATTCAGCAAATCCCAGCAAAGTGAACTGATTTGTTTCTACCCCTCAGCTACATTCATGGAGTTAACTTACAGCGTCAGAGTCAATCCAAGGGCAACGTCTTCATGAGCAATCACTATCTGTGTACTGTAGTAAGAAATCTGTGCCAGGTCCTGCGAGTAAGGGGACTGGATGTCCCGAGTGAGTGAGTGAGAAAATGGACTGACGAGCTGACCTCTATCATATTCACTCTCCCTCAGCTTGCACCTACAAAAACCAGGAGTGTCGCCTGACCGTGCATTACGAGAATGGGTTTACTCTTAGCACCGAAGCCCAGGAGGGTGCCTTTCCCAAGACAATCATCCAGTCTCCTTACGAGAAGCTCAAAACATCTTCAGACGACGGAATCCGGATGCTGTATTTAGATTTTGGAGGCAAAGAAGGAGAGATTGTAAGTGCACTTTTCTTACGACCGTGTGATTTCATGTTTCATTGTTCTGTATTCCTAGAATGACCTGTGAACATAAGACTGTCTTACATTTTTTAAGCATTTGACTATTAACAAAACACCTGGAGGCTCACATTTCATTTGATCCTTGAAAAAACAGTGATCAGATTTGATTGTTTCAAAGCTCGTTGTTTGGCTTTCATTTTTTGTTAGAAAAATACACCAATATTTGGATCAAAAGGGAAAAATCCTTTAACAAAGTTAGCATTAAATTCATCAAGTGGCATCTCACCAGCTTAAAAAGTGTGCTGTTCATTTTCAATGAGTATCCAGCAGGATTATAATCCTGGCATCATACCTGGTTTTTGAAGAGGTGGGAGAAAAACTAAGGCTTATCCTGCCATCCAGGAGGTCTCTGAGGAGCAGAAAGGTGACAGCCAAGGGTGCTGGACAAGGGGCAGAGGAGAAGGAAAGGAAGAAAACTGACCGACTCCATCCAAGCGAAGAGAAAGATGAGGGCTCAGGAGTTTCAGACGAATGTTCAGTAAGATCCATCAAAGTTGGCACATTTTCCCAGTAAGGCACACACATTCCACACAGTGCAGTTAGTGTGTGGGTGTCAGCACATGATTCCCAGGATCGTTGCTACCTGCCTTCGTGGGAAACCCATTCCTTAGCTGTGCAGAGTACAAGAAGGAACCTTTTCCTCTTTCAGACGCCTGGAGTTCTTGGTGTTCATCAGGAACCCACAGCATCTCACGTGAGCCATCAGGTCTAGAACTTGAGCGAAGCCCTTGATGTAGTGTGACCTGCTCTCCTCAGGTCCTCCCTGGCCACTCAGACAACAGCTGGCTGTTGAACTCTCTGTGGTAACAGCAGAGCCTAGCATTTCTCTCTGGCCGGGGCCCTCTGCACTGCCCTCCTTGCCCCTCTGCCCACAGCTATTCATCGTTTCTCCCAGGGGACACGTTGGGAAGGTTCTAGACCAGGTCACCCAGGAGGGCTGGAGGAAGGAAAGGCCCAAGAATGCATTTAAGAGAGTCAGAGGGCCCTGTGCCTCCAAATGTCACCTCGCTGTTCTGTGTTGAGGGACGGTACTGACCCCAGGGCAGGGCCGACCCCGGGCTGCTGTGGCAGTTGTGAGGACGTCCGTGCCCCACGGCAGACAGTCACTGCCGCGCAGTTTCCGAGAACTCTTAGCGCCCAGCCACGGTTCTGACCTTCGCAGGCAGCCAGAGCTTTGCTGGAATTGTTTTGTTTGTGTCTTTCAGTCTTGACACGCAGCCCGAAGCACCTGTTTGGAAATAAAGCAGTGCCTTGAAAGCCCGTTTTACTGACAATTCCTCCAGCTCTCTGGCTGCTCCGTCAGTCACCCCACTGCGTCCTTTTTCCTAAAGGTGACTGCTCTCTGACAATGTGGAAAAGAACGAGAATCTGTCTCCTGTTCTACCCTTGGCTTAAAAATTCAAGGCTATTTTTGCCCAAGAGGAAAATCACTTCTGTCTAAATTTCAGCCTTTCTGCCTGTAATTACAACCTGACTTGAAGATTTAGAAAGGATTGGGGTTTTTTCTTTTTCCACCATGGTACATTAGGCTGGTAAGCCAGGCTCAGACACAGCCCCCAGGGTGCAGAGAAGCGAGCCCAGCAGGCAGTGCAGGCTTCCCGGGGTGGAGAAGGGAGAGGGATGGTGTCACAGCACAAGCCGCAGTGACGTCACCTTCTCCTGCTTCTCTCTCTGAGCCTGCAGGCTGCTCACCAGCTATCCTGGGAAACCCCTTTTATTCTTGGGCTCTGAGTCTCCCCTTCCACAAAATACAGGATTGAAGGAGATGGCCTTCCACTGCACTTCTGAAAGTCACCTTCCACGCTAGTGGCATAGAATGTGATGGTCGATACGATCACAAAGGAGCCGTAATCCGTATGCCTTGCCGCAGGCGGCTCTGCCCCACCGCTGCTGCATGTGTGACCCTCCCCTCGGGTGTGCAGGACAGTCCCATCCATGGGTCAGTACGAGCCACCCAGGGAACAGTCTAAGCAGCTGGAACGTGTTGAACCCTGGCTGTGGCATCAGACAGACCTACGTCACTGAGTCCTGGCTTTCTGTTTACTGCGTGACCTGTAGTTTCAGAAGGCTTGTGTCTGGAAATCTTAACTTTTCCATACAAAACTGGAGAAGACACAGCTGCTTCATAGGGGTTTCACGAGGAGAATTAAATAGCAGTAATGGGTAGCACAGTACTGATTTATATTGAGAACAGTCCGGGTAAAATAGCCTCGTAGGCACCTTGTTCCGCATTGCTGAAGTAGGTCAGGTGGTAAAAGCAGCTTTGGAGGGACTCTCACCGTCAGCGGCCTTTGTGCTGGTTCCAGGGAGCCCTCACAGGGAGGGGGAGACTGGAGAAGTCGTGGCCTTCACGTTCACGGTGGTTCTGGGGTACAGGACCCTGAGGACAGCCCCTTAGCGCGGGTTCTGGGTTTGCAGTATGCAGGGCGTCACACACCACATCCTAGGCTCTAATCACCCTGTGCGGGAGGAGGACAGAAGAATTTTAAGTGACTCGGCCCAGAGCACACGTCTCTAAAGTGTCGCACCCAGGACTCGGACTAATCTTCGGGTGTGAGATTTAATTCAACCTCCTACTCCACTGCAACCTACATAAATATCTCCGTCATGGAACCAAAAATAAATGATTTCTACAGGCAAAAAGAGCAACATCAATATTTATGGGCTTGGTATAGATAAATCACACAGAATTTATTTTAGAAAAAATATACATACGAGATGTAAGGAACAAGTTCAAAGTTACTTGTTTATCTGGTTGCGGGGCAGTCATTGTACAGCATAATTGCTCCAGTTAGCCCTGAAAAGCTGCAAGCGCGTTAGAGCCGTTTGATGTGGAAATCACTGCTCTGAGTCAGGCATGCTGCAAAACTTTCTCACGCGCGCTCTGTCTCTCTGTGTTCCGTTTTCAGCAACTGGACCTTCACTCCTGCCCCAAGCCAATTGTCTTCATCATCCACTCCTTCCTGTCGGCTAAGATTACAAGGCTCGGCTTGGTGGCTTGAGCAGAGGGCAGCTCCCCTTAGATGCCACCAGGGACTGACACTGGACACCGCCTGCCCGGAGCCGCGTACCACATGCAGCATGGGAGGGCCGGTTTGGGTCGGGGAGTCGGTGTGACGCCCCGGCTCCTCCGGTCATAACCACAAGGGGCCCCACGGCTACCCAAGGACACACCACAGGCGGCATCAGAATGGCACTTCTCAGGGCAGGCAAGGTGGGAGAGGTGAGGGCGACTGAGTGTACATAGCATAGCTTCCCCATGCTGACCACCAAGGACAAGGCCGTTGTTGTTGGAACGGCAGGTGCAGATCGTAATCAGACCTGTTTCTAGGCAACGGGGTGGCCAGGTGAGCAAGGGCTGAATAGATGGGAAATGGATATTTTCACCCACTTCCCCCACCCTAGGATCAAGGGTCAACTGGCTTACTGCAGTTTATTCCCTGATTCCAGTCGACTTGACTGTCACTGATAGGGAAAGAAAAATTCTCCAAACAGAAACCCACTTTTTATGTAAGTAGGAAGCAGCTGTTACTTTTTTTCTTTTCTCAATGAATTATCTTTTGGCAGTGTAGCATGACTCCAAAGTGTTCTCAGTAGCATATGCTGAACGGGAATTAAATAAAGCACCAGATACCGATCAGAGCTGTAAGCTGGCACAGTCGGAGCCAGGGTACATTGCTTACATGGCACAGCTTTGCCAAAGAGTCGGGTGCACAAAAGCTGATTAATTCTGGGGCAGCAGTCACACCAGGGCATGCTGTCTTGTGCCCAAGACTGATAGCTTTACTTAGAGGAGACAAATTATGCGTTTCTAAAGATTGTCATCATATATGTGTCCACACACACCCCACAGGCATGGTTGAGGGCATCAAATTGTCCCCATATCACGGTCTCGTGGGAAGTGTGAGCTGCTGCAGGTGACCTTGTTGGCTCTTGTGCTTGCATGCTGCATTTCCAAACAGTAACGAACAGTCTCGTTTAATTCTGCACGATGCTGGCTCATGTGGAAGCGCTTCACTGTACCCACCTCTACTGAGAGCATCTACAGCTCTTTGCTAATCCCAGGGAAATAATACAATGACATGATATTTTTCTAGAAAAATATTTTGGGCACAGTGGAAAGCACATCACTGAATCAGTGCTTTTCCTTCTCATAATTCATTCACTAAAAATAACAACACCCATTATTCAATGTGAAAGTTACTTTTCTCAAACCTTGAAAAGAAGCCCTGGAACTTCTAGAGGTGTCTCTGCTGCTGCCGCTTCCCCTGTGGTTTATGCAGATGAATGGACTGTGATAGGCCTGTGTTGTCAGCATGGTACTTTAGCAAATGCCTATGCAAAGAGGTTTAAAAAGTGAGTTTGTTTACAAGAATGCAGACTTGTTCCCTCAGATGTGCATGCTTCTCGAGGCGCAGAATTTTACTTTAAATCCACCATTTCTGCAGCGTACCCTTCAGAAGACACCAGCCCTGCTAGAGCAGTGTTGGGGCTGAGGGCGAGGTCCGGGAGGAGCTCGGTAATAGAAATCTTTGTTAAACACCGAGTTTAGCATTGATGAATGGGTTTCATGGCTGCTGGCCACCTCCAAACTTTAATGTCCATTGTGATTCTCTGAGAGGGGCAGCTGGGGTGCCCTTCACATTAACCTCCTTTCTTTCTTCTTGAACAGCTCACGAAGCTAGCATTTTTTGGTTTTGTTTGAAGTGTATGTTTGCAACACATAATAACTACAGTTATTTTGGGGACTTGGTACATGTATATAGCACGTCTTGATCATTTTTGATTCCTTATTGTTTTTTAAATGATCCTTTAAAAAAAACCAAAACAGCAGCTTGAGGATATGGACTGTGTTTTTTCTTGTTTTTACAATATTGAAGAGTGAAATCTAAGCTTAAATACTGTAGGAAAGCACTTAAGCATTTGTAAAACATACTCTTTCACTATAAATTTTCAGAATCACTGGAATGTTGTTATACAAGAAAATTGTACTTGTCTATTGTAAATAACACATTAAAATGCATATATTAATGCCAATAGCTTAATTCAACAATATATAATTTCAGGTGCTCGGTACTACATGAAGTATGAGTTAACCCCTCATAACTAAGTTGCAAAGATTCTATTATATATTTATAGACAAATTAAAATAATCACAGTTGCAAATACATCATCCTTGCTTAAGTTTTGGACTGATTGAGATCTGTGTGAGAGCCAACAGAAAACATACCCTTTACATTTATAAAAATTTAATTTAAATATTTATATTTTAGGGAAAACATATTTGAATAAAATTAATGCATTTTCTGGGGTAAATTAAAATGTTACTAGCAAGAAATAGAAAATTTTACTAAGAGAGTTGTAAATATGAATCATTTTTCTCTCCTAATTAAAATGTATCCTACCCAAGTGGCTGTGATGAATCTATTTCTAATGTTCATTTTTTTTTCTCATTTTGAGTCCTAAAAGTTACGGTGACTTTATACTGTTTCCACTTTGAGTTGAGGTGTGGTGGTTGAGTGTGTGACACCAATGGTGAGTTGAGTGTGTGACACCAATGGTGAGTATCGCTGTGTGGGTCAGGGATAATGAAGTGTTTTGAGTTATTTGGGGGATTTTTTTCCAAGTTGCTCTGTGCTCAGTTCTGTGAATTAATTCACCATGCTGGTCACTAAGTGAACGTCAGTATGCTTAAGTGATATTTTAACGTGCACTTGGTGGAAAGCTGCCCATCGGTCTCAGGAGTGTGAGCTCTCCAAAAACCACAGTACAACAGTAGGAATATAGATGTGACGGCTCTGCTACTTAAACTCAGGAGGAGAAATAAAACCTCAGGCTTATTACAGAATACCCAGACAGAGGCATTTGTTAATTCCATCAGTTCATAGCTTTAACTTTATGACTATGAAATGTTCCATATTGATGGGATCAGAATAGCCTGAGGTGAGAGAATAATTTTTGGATGTACAGTGAGTTTTTTCTCTTAAAAAAGGTGCCTGTTCATAGCACCATGAAATCATGTATGATTTACATATGAGCTAAAGTGTCACCTGGTTTTCAGTGCAGAAATTTTTATTCTAAATATATAACATAGTAGACTGGATCATATGTTAGTCATAGAGACTGTGAAGATAAACCCTGCTGCCAAGATTAGGTGTGCTAGTGGCTGAGGGGATGCCACTAGCAATTCTTCATGGGTTTTCCCCAGAAATTAACTTAATATATATAGGCTTGATCCCACTGCAGCGAACTTTGAATGACTATCAGGGCCCTGGCCGTGGACCACTGATCTCCTGCTCAGAGGTACAGTGACGGAATAAAGCACAGACAAAATATATACACCGTGATTCCCAAAGGCACCAGGATGTCCAAAGCCCAGTGACGGGCTAGGATCATGAGGCGCTGTGTCCTGGGCCTTTATTAGGTGCACAGCGTGATGGGGGTGAGCTGTTGGGCCACAGGATGCGGTGGGTGAACCGCTCACGCCGTCAAGGTTCAGGGACTGAGGGACAACGCATATTTGGAAAAGCACCCAGGAGCAGAGTGGGGTTAACTGGTGACCTGACTCTGCTCCTGCCACCACTGAGCTACAGGGAATTTGCACGAGTTATGTCCTCAGCTGAGGACGTGTCTTGCTCTGAGGCACCAGAACTTCACAGCCTATTGGCTGGTCTTGGCTCTGGCCGTTGTCTTAAAGATTCATCTGTCCTTAAGCCAGCCGGGGGCCTCGCCATGAGTCATGTAGGCCTAGGGCGGACTCTCCATTTATTTTGGGGCCAGTTTATTAATGTTAATTACTGCCTGTTGTGTACTGTGTCAAGCTGATCCTCAGCAAATGACTGCCTAAAATACTACCATTGTCCCCAATTGTTAGTGGAGTATCATTTCAGGATAGGTTCTCATGGACGACTTGGGGCTCTCGATTTGAACTGTTTTCAGAGGCTCTGACCTGTACAAATACTCAAGATTCTCTGTGGTGCACTACAATTAGCTTGCAGTAAATGTAGCTGCCTGGAATCTAGAAAGCCTTTTTACAAGATGAAATTTTAACAATATTAAAATTAGATTCAGAACTACAGAATTGGTTTTGAAAGATACTAAAGTTAGGACGGACATTTCTGGCCCAAGTTCATGGTTTCAGCAGTACTACCTTTGTATTTTAAACTGTATAATTTGCTAGTAATACAGCAACATAGTGTATACATAGAAAAATGAATATGCAATAAATCAGAATTTTTTCAAAAGTTTGTACCACCTAAAGCTACTATATATATATATATATATATATATACACACACACACATGGTCCAGTTACTGTGTTTTGAGGAACACTGACTTTGTAACTAAACTCAGGAGTCTCTCCTTGAACATCTTTTAACTTGCTCATCCAGCCTGAAATTGAAAATTTCCAGCTCCGAGGAGGCGCTCTTATCTCTCCAGGCAGACCCCCTCCACTGCTGGCTCGCTGAACTTGCCTGAAAGATGTTATGTTTTTAGAGCCAAAACCTCCATCTGCCCAACCTCCAGTCTTGACCCTGGTTTTACTCTGGAAAACAATGAAAGTCCAGTTTTTCTCCCACGTGAATGTCCTACGCACAGAGACAAGTCAAGGCTGAAGCTACTGCATAATTCAAAACGATCTGGAAGGGGCTTGGAAATTCCTCGCGTTCATCTTTAAAGAGCCAGTTAAGCAAGATTAAAACGTTCGCCAATACCTAGTGACAGCTGGTAGTGGGAAAACACATTTATACAGCCTTCGGGAGGTGTCCATTTGGCAGTAACTTGGTGGGCGATTTGGTAACATCCATAAAAATTTTAAAATGCATGGCCCTCTTGACCTGTGGTGATTACTCTAGAGATGTGATTGTTCAGGTGCACAGAGGCTCATCTTCGTAGCACTGTTTGTAACACGAGGCTGAAAAGCAGGTAAGACCATCCATAGCCCCGTGAACCCTGGCCTGCAGCTATGCTGGAATGTTCTGCAGCGCTAGGTCGCGGTCAGAATAATGCTTCCATGTTCAGACCCTGCAAGATGCAAGTCTTCCATGTGTATTTCCATTTAAAGTGGTTTTCAGAAGACTCACATGCGCTGCCCCTCCCTGCAGCTCACAGGCAAGGCGGGAAATCATGTCAGTGCGGTTTGGTTATCACCATGACTGGGTCAGAGGCCCCCCCAGTGGTGTTTATGAGCAAGAGCAGAGCCAATAGATGCCCTGCTGGTGCTGCTCTGTGTCACATGGGCACTTCCCAGTCCATATTCTGGGTGTGTCCTCCGGTCATCATTCAGGTGACACCCCATTCGGGATGCACTGAGCTTAGACCTTGACTTCATTTTATACAGAAGATACTTTGAGTCAGTATGTTGTGAATTTTCTAAATAAGCAACTGCCAGGTACATGGAAGAAATTCTGAGGTTCTGGATGGCTCGGTCCATTCTCAGAGGTTGCTCATACTTAATAAACGAGAAACAAGTCTGTCTGCGGTTCCCGCTCACCAGCACAAACCTCCACTCCCTGCTGCTTCCGTCCTGGCACCAGCTGATGACAGCCAAGCATTTGGCTACTTCGTCTTATCTCCTAGGCCAGGGTGCCCCAGCACATGCATAATAGAAACGCATATTATTTTATTATCAGTACTTTCCTTTTGCAAAAGCTCTTTACCTTGCAGTTAGGAGAAGGCAGCTTGTAGGAGTCTCCAGGATGTGTGGGGCATCCCTTGCCTGGCACAGCCTTCCTCCCACTCGTTCCATGCCATTGTCTCCTCCCAAGCGTCCCACTGCCACTCAGACTTGGGAGCCGCACACTGGCTCTGCTGGACCTAAGCCTTGTTGCTTAGAGCAAACCGGTGGCCGCCACCTCCACTTCTGCCCATCTGCTGTCAGGAGGAGGTGTGTACTGCGGTTTGGGGTTCCGTCCTCGCCGCCAGACTCGGATGGAAGCCACAGCACAGGGCACGGGCAACTGGGTTGCTGAGCAGGTTGCTGAGCCGTGCAGGACAGGAGAGATAAAGACTCAGCTGCAGCGCAGATAAGAAGCCCTCTTCCTCCCCTCTGTGTCCTGGGTTTCTCTGTCCACGGATGACCCTGAGACGCCGTGTGACTGACACCTGCTTTGGAGGGCCTGGCTGTGTCTCTGGGTGTGGAAGGGCACTAAGGTCACCTCGCCTTGCTCGCCTGTGTGCCTTTCTTAACACCCCCAGTGCTCAGGATTGAACCTCAAACACTATCTGCACCAGTTGTGTGTTCCAGGGAGCTTGACCTAAGACCCTTGTGATTTCACTCGTGACAGCAAAGGGAACGTTAACATGACCTCACAGGAGGCTGTTGGGTGTCATCAGTGGGGAACGTGGACGATTCGGAGCTTAAAGAGTGTCTTAGTTACTTTTTACTCGTCGCTGAGACAAAATACCCGAAGCCCAAGTTGGGAAAGGAAAGGTTTATTTCTTACAGTCTTTGGAGGTTTCAGTCCACACTCAGTTGGCTCCCAGGCAGGCGGGCATGGCTGGGCTGCCTTTCATGGCGGCTGCAAACAGCAAAGTCGAACCAGCAAAGAGAAAGACACGCCTTCTTCCTGCCATTACATCACATCCTAGCTCCACCCCTAAGTGGCTGTAGCACTAACACCATCAATCCAAGCACTATACAATGAACGAATAACAAATGCACAATTCAAACTCATGAGGCCTGGGGGACACAGACATAAACCATGACAAAGAGGTCTCCTGCTATATCAGTCCCTTCAGGAACTGGGACCCGGAACCATGGGCGTGACCTTAGCATCCTTCTTTATTTCATGAGCTTCTTAAATGTGCATCTAAAATTCGCTTTTAAAAAAGGGTTTGTGTGTGTGCTTGCACGCACAAGTGTATGTGTGCACACGCTTGTGTATGTGTGGCCAATGTTCTGAGCATGGTAAATAATATTTTTGAAACCTGTTTATACAAAACCTTGAATAATGGAACTATTTGACAGAAATCAATTTAATCTCACCCACAGTCCTCTAAATTACACTAAATTTGATTTCACTGGGGGAAGCAAGACATTAAAATGATTAGACCATGTCCCAGGAGGGTTGGTATCACTTCTTTTTTTTTTTTTTACAATATTCACTTGGCTCCAATTCACATTTGAATGATAACAGAAAAGCAGCAGGAACCTCCATTTTGGCCATTGTTCTCTCCTCCATCCGTTTGTCAGCTGATCATAAACAAGGCCTTTTCCCGGGAGGGTGGGCAGAGATCAGCACAGTGGGGGATGGTGAGGGATGGTGGACAGTAAGGAAGCCCTACAGGGACAAGAGGCAGGAGAGGGACCTACTTTGCACTCCACCTCTCCATTGCTACTGGCAGCCAGGCGGAAGAGGCACACAGTGCTGGAGCCCTCCAGGCTCAAAAGGAAGCCTACCCTGCTCTCACCCTTGGCCTATGGGGTGATTCTTCCTTGGCTTGGACCACAGCCTGGGAATGTGGAAGAAAAATAATCTGTTTCTCCTGAGAAACAAAGCCAGTTATGTTTTCAGCAATTTATAGTTCTTGGGTGAATAAAGCCTATTTCCTCCCAAGAACTCGAAGGCAATGTCCAGGAAAGACCTCCAATCACGCCCCATTACCTGCAGCTCCTGTGTTTTATCACCCTCATCCACACAACCTAGGGGAAAATTTCTCTCTTTGCAAGTTTTCTGAGTCTCACAAGAAAGGGAAATTTAGTCCTAAAAGTAAGCCATTTCTTTTTTGGTCAACTGTAGCCCTCAAAATAAGGCCTTACAACTAAAGTTTTTGCAACTTACTTTCTTGTGTTTGACCTCTGAATTTTTGGATGTGAACAAAACCAGTTGTTTATGCAAAACAAACCAGGCTGCAACCCAGAGGTTTGAAACCCTGTGAAGTACTGTGTCTCCTGGGATGCAATTTAGCTGGCGCCTTCTTTGAGCCTCCACGCTGCCTGCACACTCACCTGGCAGACAGGGCACCATGGTTCTTTTCCAGGTGCTGCTCATCTTCCTTGAGGCCTGCTATTTCCTTCTGTAGCTTCCAAGAGCAGAGCAAGACACCAGGCCTTCCAGACCCAGGTCCCAGTCACATGATGTCCTTTACTCCCCCTTCTATTGAACAAAACAAGCCACCCTCCAAGCTCAGAACCAAGGACTAGAGAAATGGACGCCGTGTCTTGGTTCGAGGCCTTCAAATGTGATGACTGTATTTCACCCCCTGCACACAGTTGTTTCCTCCCTTCCACATGAAAAATATTCAGTACAGGATAAAGCCTGGTGCACTGTGATCTGTCCCAGGGATGTGACTATTTAAAACTAGGAATTTTGTGACCTAACAAAACCACAGTGACTGACGTGCCATCCACACATCTGATCCTCACTGATGAGGCAGAATGAGATAACTGTAATGGACACTTCTCGCTAAGGGGCCAGTCAGTCACTTGTCCATAAAACTGGATCAGTGGGCCCTGAAGGAAAAGAGAGTTTATTCTTCGGGTCCGTTCCTGCCCCAGGACTTGGTACTCTGTTCCATTATTCTCGGGTCTGCCTTCTGAGGAGTCTTTCTCCTCCATGTTTGTAACTTCATTTTCTTACCCTGTTTACTGCCCAGAAATTCGATGCTCTATGGCCTCTTTTCATTCAGATACAAATTCCTTGACATTTTATAGTCATGCTGGTGTCAAGAAAATTCAGTGGAGGACGCAATAGTCTTTTAAGCGAACAGTGCTGAAACAAGCAGATGTTTATATGCAAAACACAAGAGGTTGGACATCTTTACACACTGTGTGAAAATTGAGTCAAAATGGCCCAGAGACCTAAATGAAAGTGCTAAAACTAAGGCAAAAAGGCAACCTATTTGGGAGAAAATATTTACAAATCTATCTGAGCAGGGGTAGTGTCCAGAATCGACAAGGAACATTTACAACCCCAAACACGAAGTGATGGATGCCTCCACCTCCTGTGGAGCCCTGTCAGGCCCAGCACGCTGCCTGCCCCAGATGGCGCCCGGGCCCTGGAGCCACAGCGCGTCCCTCCAATACTGACTTCCGCGTTCTTCTTCTGAGCCTGCAGTGCACTTCCTGCTTTTTGCGCATGTGCCAACATCTGCCCAATCAGACACCAATACGTCATTCTGCCCGCCCCTTCAAGCTCCGCCCCCTGTCAAACCTAATAAAAGCCTGCGGCTTCTTTGCCTGGCTCAGAGGTGTCTTGCACTCTTCTCCAGCCTTCCTGTGCCCACAATGAAGGCCTTTTTCCTTTTTCTGCCTTTGTTTCCCTACCTCACCAGGAAAACGTAACACAATTAAACGTAACTCAATTAAAAGTGGACTTGAGTGGCCGTGTCTCGCTAGCACAGCTGATGTCTAAGTTTGGCTTCTTCCCTCTCTGCCCTTCACCTTGCAAGGTCATTCTCAGGGCAGCCATGACAAAGGCAGAACAGGTGACTAGCTGGCTCCTGTCCTGGAGAAGAGCCACAAAGTGATCTTCAGCCTTGCCTCCCTCTTCCTCCGTGGTGTCTTAGGCATTTCTGTTATTCCTGAGACGCGATCCTAACACCCGAAACTTAAAGGAGGAGAGGTTTCCTTCAGGTCGCAGTTTGTGAAAGGTTCAGTCCATGCCCAGCTGGCTCCAAGGCAGGTGTCATGGCCAAGGTGCCTGGCGGCAGAGAAGCTGCTTGCCTCATGGCAGACAGGAAGCAGTCACGCAGGAGCTGGGCAGAGAGGTAAACCCTCCCAGGTTACAGCCCTGTGAGCCGCCCTGCCTCCAAGGACAAGTCAGCTGTCAGCTCCTACAGTCCAATCACCTTCCAGAGGACTTCCTGCCTGTGAGTGCCCGGGGCTTTAGGGTTACCTCTGCATGGAAATCACAAGACATGAGTTTCAGCTGAGGCCGAGAAGTGTGTGCCAGAGGGTCCCTGCTCACTGCTCTCCAGGGGCAACACTTGGCCTCATGATTTAGGGCTTTCAGGTCTCTCCTTTGTGCCTCTTTCACACTTGAAATATCTTTTATAGATCATTCAGAAAGTACAAGAAAAGAAAGAGGGTAACATGGAGGTTAAGTTTAAGTAGAATCTGGGTGTGTCCAGTGGGGAGGGGTGAAAAATTGTGTAAGGCCAGTCCCAGCAGCTGCGAGGAAAGAGACACACAGCAATGGTGAGTGCATTGCTGCTCCAACGTCACCCTGCTGGGTGACCCACACAGCTAAGACTGCCCTGCCGACTCCGGGGCAGATCTCACGGGAACCCAGCTGGCCATGCAGCCCCTCGCCATCCTCTGGGGGTGCCTGGCTGCACAGCTGGGTGGGTTTGTTTGATAAATGTAGATGCCTGTGTAAGCCCCGCCACAATCAGGCTCTAGGGCATCGCCGTTCCCTGGAGATGGGCCTGGGTGCTGCTCTGCGGTCAGCCCGTCTGCTGGCCCAGGAAATTACTTTCTGCTTCCTGTCACTGTGGGTGCCACCTTGACAACTTCAAAATTCCGACATTTTCTTTTAAGCCTAGTGTTTTGAGAATCATTCATGTTAACACATATTTCCAATTTGTTCCTTTATATCAATGAATAGGAATCCACTGTAAGGATTTGTCCATTCATTTGTAGGTAAATTTGGGATTGTTAAGAATTGAACTGATACAAGTATTTTGTGGGGAACCAGCCAGATGAGTCCTTGACTCCCCTTGAAAAGAAGAGCAGCCATCTCCATTTTGGGTAAATCTGTCTGCACGTACTGATGCACAGAGCTGGCCGGGCTATTTCTTTGTCCTTTCATTTGGCTGTAAGCAATGTGAGTTGGGCTGGCTGAGGAGCTGATGTGTCACCTCTGAAGCAAAGGACAGGTCAGTGATACCCCACCTAGTGACTCCCCAAATACGGTGTTGAGCCAGGTGGATGGAGACCTCTGCTCCACACAATGGCTGGGACCGAGGCTTGAGAAAGAGGCTGTGACTGCCCAGGGCAAACAGGATTGCCCTGGGCTGAAGCACCGACCCCAAATTATTAGATTCCACCTCAGGTGTGTTATGCAGATTGCTCTCTCTGCATTTCTTGCCCTCTGCATATCAGAGGTGATCTCAGAGCCACCTAGCTCAGCTCATAGCAATCACATATTTCCCTGAGCCCCTGCCCTCATGGAGAATCAGTGAAACCTGGTTGGGCCCTGGGTCGTGGCCTTTGTTCTTGGCTGGAGTTAGGACCCCTTGACTCCCCGTAACTGTGTATACGTCTCCATGTCTTTCTTCTCGCTATGGGTTGCACTGGAAGTGGTAGCTTGGAATTAACTCCCTAGAATTCCAGTACCTCCTTCTTGGGATTACAGACATAAACCTGTCCGGCGCCACGTCTGTCCCGCAGAATGAGGCACACGAACACTGTCTCTGCAGGCTCCTTTATTGACTGGGCTACAACCTCAATACACGTCCGTCCTTGACGGCTTCCTACGTGTTGTGCGTCGGGCACTTCCTATACTTGGGCTTATATAGCTAATGTTATCCAATCATGGGATTACACGTGGGGACAGGCGATTGGGCGGCAACAAGGAAGCAATCAATCATTACCATATATGGCGGGGACAGTAAGCCGAGCAAGAACCAGGAAGCAGGATGTGTGCGCCATCTTGGGCACACGATGGGCGGGGGAGCAGCGAGGCGGTAGGCGGACGCCATCTTGTGGCTATATTCTCATGGGTAATACGGCAGGCTCCCAACATAAACCTTTCTATATTGCAATAAGGATGAGAAGGGTTCACTATAGCATTTGAATTCAATCTCTTGTATAACATGTTACAAGTTGAATGATTGAGTCACAAGTGTCAATTTGTAAGAAATAGCTGGGCACGGCGGTGATGCACACCTGCATTCTCAACATCATGAAAGGCTGAGGCAGGAGGATTCCCAAGTTTAACCCCAGGCTGGGTTAAGTTAGCAACTTCATGAGACTCTTCTTCAAAGTTTAAAAGGAGGGAAGGTAATGGAGATAGTTATGGATTAAAAACTGGTGGTCAACTTAGCTGAATTAAATCAGCATGGTATTAAGTGTTTATGTTTCACTTGAGGAAAGTTGCCAGAATAAGTAGAGATGTGGAGAGGGAGAGGCTTGGCATTGTGGGTTTCTCTAAGTGCTGCTGTTTGAGCTGCTGGTTCTCCTGGAGGAGCTGTCATGACCAGCTTTCCCACTGTGAGTTCCACCGTTGTCACTGGAGGAGGTCAGGACCTTGTTGGTGAGAGTACCTGTGGTTCACTTTGGGGGAGCTCTGGTCCTCACATCGAGCATGGCTTCCTGGTCCCAGAGGGGAAGATGTGTGCTGTTTAATCTCCAGGAGAAGATCCTCACGCTGGCTTCCTGGCAGGTACTCGACTGTGCTTATCATCAGAGGAGCTCGAGACCTCCATATTGCTGAGGATGGCTGTGATGCTTGTCAGGACAGCCCTGGTCTCTAAGTGCAGGGCTCCAGTGCAGAGCCCTCTACCTACCAGCACAGCTCCTTCACCCCGCTGGCATAGACTTTCCAGCTTCCACTGCTGACCTGTGGGCCTTCCTAGTGCAGATCTGTAAATCATACTGGCATGCGTCTTTGTTGTGGGCTCTAGACCTCCAGATGGAGGCACTGTCATGGGCTCTAGGTCTTCAGCTGGACTCATGCAGGACATTGCTGTGGGATCCAGGCCCTTGGCTGGATATTCCAGGTCTTTAGTGTTGTGGACGGATTTCCTGCACTTTCTTGTGTTTAACTCTGGGTGACCGTCATAAAACAGTATTACAAATTCTGTGTCCTGATTCTAATTGTTCCCCTCACAACCCCTGACTACAACAGAGACGTAACTCCATGTGAAGGTGCTGGGTTCCATTTCCAGTGCTGCCAAAATCACCACAAAGTCAAATATTTTCCAAATTAACTACTGCATTTTTCCTTCCCACTGACAGCGTGAAAGATGTCTCAGTGTACAGTTACCACGGCATGGAATTGTCCATTTTAAAATTTCCCATTCTAACGGGTATTCAGAGGCTGCTTGGTACAACTTTAATTTGCACCCCTTGGGTTAATGATGTTGCACATCTTTATATGCCCTTTTTGCTGTTCTTACATCTGCTTTTAGGAAGTTTTTTTGTTTTTGTTTTTTGGCCCTGGGTATCAAACTCACGACTGCACGTTTGCAAAGCAGGCACCTGTGCCACTGAGCTAAATGCCCAGCTAAAGTATTTTTTCATACCTCTTCATCACTTAAAACTTTCAGACTGGTTTCCATTGAGTTACAAAAGTATTTTAGGTAATCTAGATAAAAATCCTCTGGTTTACACTTTCATTTTATTCATGATGTCTTTCTAAGAGCAGAACTTTAAAATTTTGAAATACAATTTATTTTTTATTTTTAAGGTTTATGGCTTTGGGGTTTTTTATAAGAAATCTGTCTTATCCAAAGGTGATAAAGAATTGGAGTGGACCCTTGATTTAGGTACCCGGTGCGTTCCTGAGACCTGGTTGTATCTTAAATCGTCAACTAAGGGCTCAGGCTCCTCTACAGCCTTCAAAGTCTTCTGTACACAGGCAGAGCTCAGCATCCTTAGAGACACTGGCCCAGGACTTCTCATTAACCCCACTCAGGAAAGGCTGTTGTCATGTTCCTTCCAGAATGCAGGTCAGACCATCTGGAAGCACGAGTGGCCAGCACTCAGATCATAATTCAAGCCTGGCCAGACGTTAAAACTAAAATGCCAGTTCTGACCAAGTTGTTTGTTAGTCCAGCTGCAACTTGAGGGCCCTCTGTACCCATTTTCCTCTCGTTGTTTTAGATTTTTAAGTAAAGGGTTACGGTCTGTGCCATGTTAACACCTGGGCATGGCGTGGAGTCACGGTTAAGGTTATTTACTTTTCCATATTGAGGTGTGTTGTTCGCCTCCCACCACAGGACAAGACACTGACACCCTGAATTTAGAGGAGAGGTTTCCTTTCGCTCACGGTTTCAGTGGATACAGTCTATGCTTAGCCCGTGCCGAGGCGGAAATGCCAGGACAGTGGGTGAAGGACGCTGGTCGCTGCTTGGCAGCAGGAAGGTCAGAAGTGGGAAGAGGAGGGCCAGGGACAAGCACACGCCCCTCTGCTCACACTCCTCAGTGAACACCCTGCCGACCACGGCCGGCTTTCTGCAGCAGTGAGCTATGAACCCCTAGAACCGCCGCGATCCCATCCCCCCAAAGCCCACCTCTGAGTAGACTCGAGGGAGATTTTATCTGAACTGTAATGGTAGATGTCTGCTTATTCAAGCTCCATTGCTCAGAAAACACTTCCTTCTTCAAAGACCTGTTTGGTGTGCACGGTGCCTTTAAGATTTCATTTGTTCTTTGATCTGCAAACTTCAAATGCCAGGGTGTCTCCACTGAAGCTTTACAGTAGGTCTGGAAATAAACCCTTCAGCTTTCTTTTCTAGTAAAGACATTTGGTGCCTTATGTCCTTCTAATAGTGATTAAGGCAAGTTTTCTTTGTTTATACTTTTTTGTTCCGAAGGACATAATTTATGTATGCTAAATTTCAAACATTACAAAAGTTTATTTAAAACCTTAGAACTCTGAACATAACTTAAATATTGCTCAGTGGTATCAGTCTTCCAACTTGTCTTAATCTATAATAGTAGCAAGTGTGGTAGGAAATCAAGATCCTTGGAAAAAAGGTACAAAAGCAAAAGGTGTTCAAGCCAACAGTGACAGCATTTAGGGCTGACCAGGGGGTGAGAGGTTCAACAAATCCAAGTCTGCGCTTCGGCCTGTCACTCCTGAGTTCTGTAACACAGCTCCTCACACCCTCTCTGTGCACAGCTCCCTCACAAGGCTCCTGTGAGGCGATTATGTGTAACTTGGCACAAAGCTGGCAATGACTGGCCCTTCCAGGCACCCTGGGAAGTCAGCTTCGCTTCCCCAGGGGGCACAGGAGGATTCCAGACCGTCTACTGTGGGAGAGACATTTTGTTTGGTCAAATCTGTACTTGGTCATTTTCACTGCTCTTGCCTTCCCTCACTTTCTGAGCCACAGTAAACATGAGTAGCTGAGAGTGGTGGCCGGAGAGCGGCGGCCGGGGTGAATGCTTTGTGGTCCTTATTTCTCTCCTGGAAGCGGTCCAGTAAATGGTGCCTTTGTAACACAGAGGCAAGCAATGGAAATAACCCCCTGCCAACTCAGAGGTGGACGCAGCCCTAAAGCTGAAGACACACCGCCCGGGATTTCAGCAAACAGTGCTCTTTATTGTAATAACTAACATGGCAAGAGTAAAATTTTAAAACAAAAAATATTTTAAAAATTAAAATATTGTAAACAGTATAAAATATGTACATAATTAAAAATACATTAATTGAACATTACCAAACTATGTAAATAAAGGATACTTATAAAATGCTTCAGAAATATTAACACCTATTACCTGACAAAAATTGAATTTGTTTCTCATTTTCAAGCTAAGGATTGAAGTAGTAAACAGTGACATCAAGACTTGTTCTTGTCCGAAAGAGAAGGAGTCGGTATCATTTCTTGCTTGTTTTTTCCAAGACCCATTCAATTACCTGGAAAAAGAAAAAGATAATATGGTTCCTTTCCATTAAAAATAGGTGGTAGAAAATATATTACAACTGCAAATAGAATGGCAGAAAATGCACAGTGGAAAGCAAGCGAGCCAGAGCTTACTCTTAACAACATTTTATTTTCCTACTAAAGACTCCCTTCTGCTCAACTTCCAAGTACCGCATTTTCTCATGGGACAAGATAAAGACCTCTGCTCTGCTCTCAACTTTATTTCGAAATGTGTCAGAAATTCAGTCAAACTTGGAAAGTAGCTAATCAAAACAGTTCTCGTTCTGTAAATTATTCAATTTTTCTTTTTCTTTAATACCATTTCAACAAAGCAGGTTGTTAAGTATTATTAAACACTATGCCTAAGTTATTATTAACACTGTTATTATTAAGGAGCTTAGGAAGTTTCCGAGGGGCACTGTGGAAAAGCCACCACTAACCCTCACTGTACACGTGACAGCAGCACAATGTCCTGAAACAAATTCCCAGTTTGAGGCCATGTCATTCCTGGGGGATCATTTATTCACCTGTATGACATTGCTGTTTGCTGTTTTCTTCATTTCTTCCAAGAGACCTCTTGAAGTTTTAAGATCCTAGACATGAAGGAAATACAGCATTTTTGTGTATTAAATTATAGAGAATGACTCATTAGTAAGTAAGATTGAGGTTAGCCTAAATAATTCTGCAAGTATCCAATGCAAACAACAGGGAAACACATCACTAAAATGAAATATGATTTACTTCCGACCTGCAATATAAAGATACCCTACGCAGAACAGAGACCCAGCCACCTAAACCCACGCGGGCCCAGTTCATGCCTGATGGCTTGATCTGTGTGTGGAGAGAGCCGCCCTGTACTAGGGGTACTGGTTCACTGTGTACTTGCTTCATGATATACAAAATCACTACCTCATTTATATTTATTTTACAGCTAAAATATCTTTCTTTTTTTTTTTTCTATTTCACTGTACCACAAACAGGGACAACAGAGGAAAGGAAATGGATTCTGACTCTAAAAATTTAATTATCAAATCAGATTATAAAATTAAAAAGCTAGATTAAAAAAGAACAAAAAAAGAAAATGGTCCTCTGCTGAATCCCTAAGCAGAGCTTCCTAGAATCAGCCCCTTCTCAATACTTGGGGTCGCTCCCCTCTACGTGCGCCTTCCCTGGCAAGTGGAGATGGCTCCGCCTCTGCCTGGAGAATCCTCCTCCTCTCAGTACTCAAAATCTGAGATGAGTAAACAGCATCTGCATTATTGAGACGAACACCGTTCAGTCCCAAGGGCACGCAGTCACCATCCGTCTCACAGCTGCCACCCAGCGCTCCTCTCTCCCTGCTACCACCTGAAAGCTCTGCACCTGCTTCTCCTCCCGGGTCTCTAACCCTGCACTCCTCCCGCACACCTGCACATCTGCCTTCCGCAGCCCGCTGCAGTCAGGTTCAGCAGTGCCCAAGTCTGCTGCTCCTCTGGGGATTTCTTACTCTACTTGTGATTTTGCCCCTGGTCTGCTGAACTTCAGCTTCTAGATGATTCCTCAAGGGGGTGCGGCCCATTTTCTTAGACCTTCTGTGTCTGAAACCTATCAAACCCTCACACCTGCTCCGACTGTGGACAGGGAAGAAAAGAGCAGGTGACGCCGGTTCCCTGAGAATCCGAGGTACTTTTCACTGTCTCCAGTGTGCTGTGTCACTGTGGAGAAGCCCATTCTAATTCTTAGTTCGTGGGAGCCATGTTCTGTCTGAGAATGTCCTGGAAGATGTTCCACTGATGCCAGGGATGGGGCCCTGCGCCGTGCCCAGTGACCTGGCTCTCAGTAGGGCCTTCCGTCACGGGGCGGACCCACTGTGTGCTCCTCCCCAGCAGGCTTCCGCCCCTACTCTGGGAAACTCTGGTTATATTTTGACAATTTTCTCTCCTCCAGACTTTATTTTCAAAACTCCTGTTGTTTGGACATTGGATCTTCTGGATTAGCCCTTCAGTTTTCTTTCTCTTCTCAATGTTTTCCTCATTTGATTCTGGCTTCTGATTATTATTTTTCACCTAAACTGTTCCGCTTTTCTATTCTATGGATTTCACTATATTTTCAACTTTAAGGAGATTTTATGTCCTGTGTACGGTTTTTGTTTTGTAAGCAGCATCCTGTTCTTATTTCTCAGAGCATTAAACTTCCTAGGGTGCCGTCCTCCCCTTCTGTCCTATCTTCCTGCGCCTCTGGCTGTCCACCACGTGTGCTGGAGCTGTCTGTGAAGCTGGCCACTCCCTGGCTGACCACAGTCCAAAGAGCGACACCAGCACGACAGAGACTTCTCTGTGCAGGCCTTGTCGCAGGCTGGTGACCAGGCGGCCTGTGCAAAGCAGGCTTTACGTCCCGGGTGACAGCCCCCTGCCCTGCCCTGCCTGCTGTGTACAGTTGGAGGCAGACACATGCAGAGCGCACTGTGGGCCGGTGTGCATGGCAGCTGTCCACTGACTTCCTCTTGTCCCCAGCCAGCACCTCACCCGTGCACTCCCCTGGTGCCTGGGGTCCCCGACTCCCCGCCCACTGACGCCCTGGACTGCCCCAGCACTCCATGGAACACGTTCTGCTGCCTGTTCTCCTCTCTCTCCTTGCTCTGTGTTGTGGTGCTGCTGTGCCTGAGGGATTTTAGCGAGGAAGGGGACTGCGTGCTTACTGGGTGACTTTAACCAGAATCTTGTGTGGAACTGTCTTCAAGTCAGAATCTCAGGATGGAGGCGATCTGACACCTTCTGAGGTTTAGAAACCTGTCTCTGGAGCGGCTAAGCTGTTCACTGTCATCACTGTCTAAGGATGGGTTCCTCGAGAGACCCTGGACATTTTCATAGAGTCCAGTGGCTTTGTCACTGCGTGTAGTAATCCAATTATCATTTAAACTAATGAACTGGTAACGCCTGATGCTGCAATTGAAGTTGAGAGACGGTAGGGGAAATACGAGGACTCCACTTAAAAAGTGGCTTTATATGAGGACTGACATCAAATAAAGTATTTTCACATCATTTTTCTATCTGCACAAAAATCTAGCAATAATTTATAGGCCATCTGCATAAAAACAGCCACTTAAACCTCTTCTTATCAAAGGGGGATGTCAGCAGAGAAGACACCGAACCTTCAGGTAGCACTTGGAGACCTCAAAGAGCCGCTGGCTGCAGGCAGGGAAGCACTCGTGAGCCTCGGTGATGCGGTGTCTCCTCAGGGCCTCGGCCACCACGTCTCGCAGAATCTTAAAGAGAACACAGGAGAACAGTGACACCTCTCCGTAGAAGGTCGAGCATTTCAATCTTGAAGTTTGTCATTACCACATCGCAGGATTAGCAGGTTAGCCGGGAATGGCTGGAGTTCCTAAGACAGGAATTCAAATCAGGAGTTTTATGGGGTTTGTCAGTTCGAGCGGGCCTTGAGCACACTGTGTAGCTCAGGCTCACTTCAATCGTGCAACGATCCTCCTGCCTCAGCCTCTTGAGTGCTGGGATTATAGGTACGAACCACCATGCCCGGCTATGTATTCTGAATTGCAATCTGAATGTGACAGTTATACACAACAGGGATATGTAGGTGTACATTTATTTTTTTACTGTGGAAAATTTCAAACAAAGCAGTGTCCAGGTTTTTGTTTTTTTCATTATTGGGGACTGAACCCAGACCCTCCACACTGGTACACCACAGTCCTCTTACATTTTACTTTGAGACAGAGTCTCTCTAAATTGCCAAGTCATCCAGGCTGGGTTCAAACTTGTGACCCTCCTGCCTCAGCCTCCCAGAGTGCTGGGGTCACCTGTGTGTGCCACCACAACCCGGCTGCTCCCTACCTTACACATCTGCCACCTTGTTTGAAGGGGTCATTTTCTGTCTGATTCTGTTTTGCTTATGCCCTGCTCACTGCCCCTCACCCTAACTGAGCCACTACTTCACTTCACACACTTTACAGGGTTCGCACGAAGGGCTTTCTCCTCACGGCAAACGCGAGGGTGCTTTACCCGGGTGTGCTTCTGGGACCTTGACTCCTTCGTGAGCTTTGCTGGCTGTGACTCGTGGGCGCTGCTTTGACTGGAACTGGCCCTTTTCATGACTTTTGGAGCTGTGCGGCTGGGAACTGGAATGGAAGGGCGAGTCTCGGCCGACGGCCTCCCTGATGTCACCGCGGGACGCCGACTGCTGCCTCTCGGCCGGGACAGAAGCGAATCTGGGCTGTCCGGTTTCATAAGCCTAGGGTGAGGGGGAAATCGGGAGTGCAGATCCCGTGAGTCCACAGACGTGACCATTGCAGCCGAACACAAACTCAGAAAGAGCAAGGTCTCCTCAAACTCTGCCTTAAGTAAGCAACCACAGTGTTCTGGAACGCTGGCCCTTGAGTTCTTCAACTTAGCGAAGGTCAGACAGGAGAGAATGCAAGCAAACCAGGACTTCGGCTGCGAGAAAGCAACAAGCAGAGCTCCCGCACCGTTCCCTTCTCCATCCAGAATCCTCCAGAATCAGCTGTGGCATGCGAGGTGGTGCTCTTTCTACACTTGGTATTCATCGCCAGGGACTTAGACTTTTCTACTCATTTTTTTTTTGAGACAGGGTCTCGCTATGTAGTCCAGGATGGCCTTGAACCATTATGGGGCCCAGGCTGGTCTTGAACATATGGGAATTTTCCTGCCTCAGCCTCCCCTGTGCTGGTACTACAGACATGTGCTACCACGCTCAAATTCAAAGAGAGAATTTTAATAAAGGAATCCCGACCTGCTTTTGTCTTTTCCCTTTTTAGTGCCGGGGACTGAACTCATGACCTTGCACTTGCCAGGCAGGTGCTTATGCCACTGAGCTAAGCCCCTAGTTCTTCGACCTGCTTCTTATGGTACCTATGCCACTAACTGCCCACGCACAATAATAAACATTCTAAGAAGCGCAAATAAAGCTGTAAAATTGGCTGTGGTTTCCATGTTCCTAAAAGAACTCAAGATTTGCTTTTGTCAGCGAGGGTCTTCTAGCCCTTCTCTCCGCTAACCGAGAGCTCCGCGTGCCTTTCTCATCGGGAACACAAAGCTTTTCCAGTCCCAGTCCCAAAACTAAAGCACGTTACAAAACAGTGTCCCAAGTGTTAATGCAGATGCAAAAAAAGTACCAGGAATCTATGAAGTTCTCATAAAAACCATTTAGTTATCCCTTGTCAGAGAACCAGTCTTCTACTGTGTTTCTGTGTTCAGAAAAGATGGGAAAGTTTGGTTTTCAATGTATTTTGTGGATTTTTGAAGGTTTTGAAGGTTTAGCAAAAACTAAGGCCTGGTTTACAGGCCAAGGTCCTAAATTTGATCAATGTAAAGATATATAAATTTGAAAGAAACTGGAGTGTTTATTTCATACACTTCTAATCTCTGAACAAGCTCCTGGAGAGCTTATCTACAAACTCTGCAGGATGTACTAATCATGTAGGCTTGAAAATTAATTTTCTATGCATTGAGTGGGTTTTCAAAGGTGCTGGTGCAGGCAGGAAACTGAGACAGAGGACAGGGCCAGCAGGCCCCCTCTTTATGGCACCCCGGGCCCTGTCCCTGGGGGGAGACCTCAGCTTCTATCCCCCGGTCCACGGTGCGGGCGACTGTCCGCCAGCAGACAGCAAGAGGCACATGCGGTTCCAAGTCACTGTTTTCTGCAACCCTAAGCAGCACCATCCATTGCGCACGATAAACACACGCTTCCTGTCATGAAGGAATCTGCAAATCTGTACAGAAAGCACTGAAAAATATAAAAGACTAACTGGGAAAACGGCCCCACACCCCACCCCAACCGAAGCGCTTTCTGTCAAGATACAGTTGTTGGCACCCGGAGCATCACCTTTTTGGGGGCTGAAGGGAGCTCAGGTCCCTGGACCTCCGCTTCAGGCGGGATGCTTCGGTTCCGAGCTCGCTCTGCAGCGCCTCTCCCTCAGGCCCACTCCCAGGCTCTGGAACCGCAGGTGACGGAGCCGGGCTGAGCACCACCGGCCCGGGAAAAACGTCCCGGGTGCAGGTCGTTTGTGTTTCGTACCGAATAAGACGAGATTGCAGTTCTGAAAATCCCCCATCTCTCTCTAAAGACTTCCGGTCATCCAAGCAATATCTAAAAGAGGCCAAAGATCATCAAAATGAAAGCTTCCAGGAGAAGATTGAGCTGCTTCCCTGCAAACAGAAAAAGGAGGACTCACAACTGGATGGTTCCCCCAGCCTCCCTGGAACGGCTGTAGGCTGCAAGCAGCCGGCCTTCCCAGGCTGCAAGTTCCAAGCTTTTCCAGCTCTGGTCTGCTCCATGACAGGGCAAAGGACTTAATAAAAATGCACAGCACAATCTGATTTCTCCCTGGCTGCATTTCTGGGCAATAGATTGAGTGAGCCTCTGGCTACCTTTAAAATAATATGGTTGGTGTTCTAATAGTTCTTAAAGTGCTAGGCACCTCTGATTTCTCAGCACTGCTGATCCATCCCAAGGAGAAATGATGACTTCCATTAAGAGGCCGAGTTTATTTTCAACAGAGATTAACTGAGCATACAAGCACCCTAAACTGGCTCTCCGTGTAGCCCTGAGCACCCTGACTTTCTGCTAAGGCGACGTCCTCATCACACTGCCTGCCAGCTTTGCCTTCAAACGCTGCAGATGTCTGGAGATCTGGTTTCCAGCTAAATCTGATTCAGGAACCAATGAAATGTTAGCTCAGCAAATGCTTCTAGGGTCAAAGAAATCCCTTGTCACTAAGCACTGCCCACAAGCATTCGGAAAAAGCACGGGTGAGAAACACCATCTCGCAAAGGTCCCTCTTCCTTTTCTCCCCTTGCTGCACTGCCGGGGAAACCGGCACAGGCTCACTCACAGGATGGGCTGAAAAATTAGCTCCTTTCCCTGTGACGTGTCAGTCCCTTTTCACCTGTGAAGTCCCAACACGGCCCCTCAAGTCAGATTTCTGGGGTTCAGCTTCCAAGCAGTGTATCGTTTCTCCAACATCTGATTGCCTGATGGAGGTTTAAACCCTTTATTTTCCTGACATGACACTTCGATACAGGACAGCTGAGAATCCGGACTATGAAATCTACCTCAGGCTATTAGGTCTTTAGATCTGGCTGATCTATTTAACAGCTGTGACCTTGGCCAAGTGGATTTATCTATGCTTCTTTTGCCCAACTGCAAAATGAGATTTAGAGTGCTTCTGCCCTTATCTGAAAGAACTGTTGGAAGGTTGCTTGACTGCGTACCCAGGAACACGCAGAGTCAGGGCCTCTGACATGCAAGTGAAGCAGGCAGTAAAGGTGCGAAGCTATGACTACCCTTCATTATTAGATCTATTTCCTACCACAGCACATCTTAGGGTATGCCAAACATATGTACACGGCCAGGCTTTAAACCCAGCCTAGTGACTTAGGAGCCTGCCTTGGTGCAATGTCCAAGGCGCTGGTCGGGTGTTGACCAGTGGTGGTCCACGTGGGGCTGAACATCAGAATGGACCCACCACCTGCTCCATGTCCAAAGCTTCTGACTGAACTGGGCTGCGGTGAAAACCAGTCATTGGCATTTTAAAATTTAAGACTTTGGCTATGTTAATTTTTTTGAATGTAGGAATCATTTCTTTTTGGGGGGTTACCAAGGATTGAACTCATAACCTTGCACTTGTCAGGCAGGCGCTTGTGCCCCTGAGCTACGCCCCCAGCCTGGAGGAGTCACTTCACTGTGTATACATTTATCAAAGCCTGCTGTCATACATGCATCTTAAATACATGCAGCTGGAAAGTCTGCTTCAGCAATGCTAATGCGAAGCCAGAATTAAAAACCTCTCAGTCTAAGCTAACAGTTCACTGTCACTTTGAGAGCAAGTGACACTTCAGTGACAGTGCTGACCGGTGGAAGAGCAGGGACTAGAACTGAGGTCCCACAATTTGCCAATGTTCTTTCTCTAGTATGTTACCTAATAAAACATATTTCATTAAAAATCAGCAACTACCAGCATGGCTGATCCAAGGCAAGTGGTAAATTCTAGAGTAAAATTAAGAGCTGTGAATTTTTAGGCAATTCTAGGCAAGAGGTAACACAATGCCTGATTGGCATGGATGCAGGGAGTTTTGGAGGAAAAGACGCACACTGTGAGAGGGATGTTTAGGGATGTTTCTCTGTCCTGATGTTCTGCTCCTGAGACGTACACTATTTTCTTCCAGTTGTCTCTTGACCACAACTGTTCATATTATCATCCCCTCAACTCAATTATACTGTACGAGTTCACTTTAACTGCCAGTTGAATTGTCCTTAAAATGATTAGACTATGATTTGTCATGGAAACAAAAAGGTCCTCTGTAAATTAGAAAAGAAAAGAAACAGTAACAGGGCATAGATTTGATTTTAGCGAAATATTTATGCAGGATGAATGATTACAAGTCCATATTTTCTTACCACAATAACAATAACCACAAGTTTTATGGGTCCTAATAGAGAAAAATGTCCCCACGATAACAAAGCTATTTTTGCTTTGTGACTAAAAGGATAGGTAAAATACAGTCTATGCATAGCAGGCCACGGCAGTGAATTCAGGGAAAACGGCCAAATCGTCTGGAATAGATGAAAGAAATTTTTCAAAGGGAGGGGAGGGGCAGGGCGTGACAGTGGTGACCTAGGCACCCTCGCAGCAGAGGCTGACCTGCTGTTCAGCAAACAACGCACTTCCCATCAACAATACCTTCCAAAGGGGGGAAGCCCCCGAAAAGCAGTAGCGGTTGTCATCTGGCCTTCCTTAAGAAGCGCCACTGTGCACCTAAGCAGCTAACAGTTCCTTTCCAGTCTGTTCTGCCAGAGGCCAGGAAGGGCTTGGTGGCTTCCAAGGCACAGGCAAGGTAAGAAGAAACGGCCTTCTCTGCGGGTTTGGTACTTACCTCCACATTTCCTTGGAATTTCTGGTTCCACCCATTATGGTGAACATAAACATGTGGCCATCACTCTGTACACCCAAATTGAGGAAAAAAGATGCCTGGATCCAAGGCCTGCCTCCCTGCAGCCATGCTGGCCCCGCCCCAGCGTCCCTGGCTCAGGGAGCACGCACTGCACCACCAAGGAAGGACACCGCGGCTGGATCTGAGTGTGTCTCTGGTCTCAGAGGCCGGCAGGAGCCAGCGGGGACAGGTGGGCACCTTGCAGTATGAAGGAGTCTTCTGGCAGACAGATTAGGCCCTCCAGAAAGAATCCTCAACTATGTCTTCATTTAAGAACGAATGTCAAGGGTAACGTATCCTTTATAAATTCCATAAATGTATGGATTCCACTGAAATTTTTCTACAGTGAACTAAAGGCAAGGGGAAAAAAAGTAGGAACATGAGACTCAGGATAAACAAACCCTAAATGACAGCATTTAGGGAAACATAACCTAGAATATGGTCATGTGGCAAATGCCTCACCAGCTGTCAGGATGCAACCATCAGAGCCCCTTTTATGCAGACCAGTGCCGGGATGAGTTTACAGACCAAAGAAGCAAAACAGACATTTGTCCCGGGTAAGTTTTTGGCCATATAGCAAAAAATATGCTAATTCCGGTACATTTCCTCAGCGGGGAGCACTATTTTTCATCACAATAATATAAACACTGTTTACTGTTTCCACTCTCAGATTCAACTTTTATGCAAAATACCAAAAAAATGCTATTTAGGTCCCATTAATGGTTTAGGAAAGCCTAAAATTATCACCTAAAGTGAAGGATATACTCTTTTACAGGTCAGGAATTAAAAAAAGTTTTAAACATATTTTTAGAAGCAAAGTAAAGAGAAAAATGAAATCAAGAATATGAGGAAGAATGTTTTCTTTTTCCATGGCAGAGGAAGTATTTTATACGAATGTTAGAAAACACTAACAGAAGGATACCTGACGTAGCCAACAGGAAAACAAAAACCAAATAAAGCAGGTATTTCTGAAAAGTGAGCCTGGAGACAGGCAGTAATAAAGAATTGGTTTTCATTATAAATTTTCTATAATGTTTAAGCAAAAGTCTTTCATAAAATAAAAAGGGCAGAAAATAGAAGACAATATTAAAGTGAAAGAAATACCCAAAAACAAAATGGTAAGGTTTTTACTACCTCAAAAGGACATCCACCACCTTGCTATGGAGCAGTGATCTTCACGATTTCTTGATTTGGTCTCATGCAATATAATACATACAAAACAATAGTACTTATTTAAAAACAAGAACACTATTTCCTTTTTCTAAAAATGTATACCTTTATGAAGAATCAAGCCTTGTACTATTTTAATTTATGGAAAATTAATATAAAAATAATGGTCCACTTTCAGAATGCAAAAAGTTTTGCAAAATGAATCACTAAGATCTTGAAAACCCACTGAATAATGTATCAGCGTTTCCTGTCCCTGTGAACATGGCAGGTGGGCATATGACCCCAAAACTGGTAACACCCTTAAGCAGGAGAATCCTTAAAATGGCCAATTAAAATGCTATAAAGAAGTACACATAATTAACATGTTAAATAGGGAACGCAGCCCACCTAATAGTTTCTAAGCAATTACACTGTAATTAGTGACTAGGACATTACGGTGACCCGGAGTGCAAACACGCATTCGTAATGTAGGGCCAAAACAATGCTGAGTGAACACCCCTGACTGTCGGAGGCGTCAGATGGTAAAGCTGCCAGCTGTCTTCCTCAGTGGAAGGCTAGCGAGCTGTGAACGCATGGCTTTTCATTTCTTAGGGCTCCGTGTGGTCTCTGCGTGGCTGGGTCCCGCGTGGATTATTTCACTAGTCTCTCCTCACTTTCCTGAAGGAGCCACAGGGACAAGGGGCAGAAAAGCACAATGAACAGAAACTTACTCAATCCCGTGGTAATGACACACCGAGGCCTTCTCAAAAGGCAACACCCGGAGTTTCCCAGGACTAAGTTCTGGTGTCACAGCAAAGGTCTTGCCCCTGAAACAAAAAGTTTTTGTTAGTGTTTAAGGGTTATGTAGCGTCACAGAGAGCCTAACGACACACACCTCACTTCCTCCCTACCCACAAACTCGGTGTCAGAGGTCACAGTGCACCAGGCAAGGCGGCAAGGCCAGGCCTCTGGGGTTCACCTCTGCTTTCCCTGAACCTTAGCTTTTGTGCACTTACTGCACAGAACTGCTCTTGGAAATGAACACAGCAGACCCGAGAACGCCTTGGAATGAAAATTCCGAGGAAGCAGCACTGCGCCTAAAAGCTCTTTCTTTCCCTTGGTGAAATACACTCATGTTTATCCATTTACACAGGCGATGCTTATAGCTAACTTTGGCGGGGGATCACCGGAGTGGATTCTGGCAGGGAGAGATGCTGGGGCTCCCAGTCGGTGCTATGAGCCCGACGTGCAATCCAGAGGGCGGCTTCCTGCCTCAGACAGACCGTGTGTGAGTCCGTAAAACCCCTTCCCGCCCGCAACTGCAGGGAGGGACAGGTCGCCTGGGGAAGAAGAGGTCACTGCGATCAGAAGCCCCTTGGTCAGTAAGATTCTCCTGGTCAGGACCAACCATTCTTACAGAGCGGCACGGTCCTGACGTTCAGAATGTGTCAGGTGGGGGGGGCGGGTACTGCACAGCCCGGGCTTCCCACAGCTAGGAGGCAGAACGCAGCACCAGGAATCTGAATTCAGGGCAGCTGGAAGTGCCACCTGGAGAGGCAGGTGCGTGCGCAAGTACCAAGAGTAAATCCGCTGTCATAATCCCCCTAGGACATCAGTAGGACAACAGCTCTCCTGCCACTGGGAATGATACAGGGTGCTGTGGAAAGTATCTCAAATTATTCCATAAGGTACAGCATATGCCAAGTCATGAGGCCTGAAGCACAATTTCCACAGACTGAACTTCAGGTATACAAAAACAGACACGAGTAAAGTACGGCGATGCTAGGATTTTGATGGCCGCTCATTGAATGAATAACTGCAAAGAGGAGACCTCTGAAGTATCCTGCGTTTCAATTCTTCCTTTTCCGTTGTCTCCATTTCTCATGTCAAACCTCCCTCTCAGCACTTTTTCTTGTGTTCTTTTTTTTTTTTTGTCTTTTTTGTTTTTATCGGTACCAGGGATCGAACTCACGACTGCCTGCTTGCAAGGCAGGCGCTTATGCCGCTGAGCTAAATCCCCAGCCCCCTCGGCACTTGTTTTTAAATACATGTCTCTTTCAGCCTGTTCTAAGAGGCACATTTTAATAAATGTGTGTGAGGTCACTGCTTGTCACCTCCTCAGCGTGGACAGAGGTGTCAAACTTGCACACTATGTAACAGGGCCATGCAGATGGCTCCTGGCTGGGGCAGGGGTTTAGCAAGATGGCTCCGTTCCTGGTCCGCCCAGATAGCTCCTCCTCCGACGTTCATGTGAGCGGGGACACATCTGATAATGAATGTTCTTTCCTAACAGCAAAGAATTTCCTAAACAAGTCACCTGTGAACTACACAAAGAACTCCTTCAGGTTTTTATACTAGCGGACAACATGGTGTTCACCATGTGAGTATGAACCATTTCACCCATGAGCATGATCTCAAGTTGCATCCATTTACCTGCAAAAGCTTCAAGATTAGCCTTCTTTATAGCTGAGTAGCTTTCTACTGAATAAAAATGTATTTTTCTTGTCCATTCTGCAACTGATGAACAAGTTACCTCTGCTGCCGAAGCCTCCTAGCAACTGATACACAATAGGTCCTTCAGCTGTCCTTTGTCCTGGAGTATCTTATTTCTCCATCAATTTTGAAAGATAGTTTTGCAGGGTACATCAGTCTGGGTTGGATGTTATTTTCTTTCAGGACTTGAAACACTTCACTCCAAGCTCTTCTTAACTTGATGTCTTGTATCAAGTAGTCTGCCGTGATTCTGATGGATTCTCTTTTATAGGTGATCTGTTTCTTTTCTCTAACAGCTTTTAATATTCTGTTCTTATGCTGAATTTCCGGGATTTGATCATTATGTCTGGGTGTAGACTCATTTTGGTCATGGTTAGTTGGGGTTCTATATGCCTCGCTTGTGTATATCAGGTCCTTTTCCCGTGCTTGGAAAGTTTTCTGCTACTACTTCTGTAAATGCTGTTTTTGTCATTTGTATTACCTCCTGCTTTTCCACCAAGACCTATCAGTCTTATATTATTTTTATTTGCATCATCTTGTAGCTGTTGAATTGTTATTTTCTGGTTCCTTGTAATTTTTTAAATGGCTTTTCTTCCATAATTGCTAGCTGCAATCCTGTCTTTGAGGTCTGAAAATCTATCTTCAGTTTTGTTCAAGTGGCTTTGCCATCTTTCCATGGAATTTTTAATTTCCTAAATATCTCTTTGAATCTGCATTCTAATTCTTTCCTATATTGTTCAAGACTTCCATCATTTTCCTACGCTCGTCTTTTAAAAAAAATCTATAGTCTCCTTTAGAAATGCTCACAATTCTTTCATTACTATTGTCATCTCTTCTTTTACCTGCTCTTGACTTCAGTTGCTATCATTTCAGAAATTTCAGGTGTGTGTCTTCCAATTTCTTCCATGTCTATGTCTCCTGCACTTGTTCTGTGTGGACTGGAGGTCTGAGATTGTATTTTGCTCCTTCATCTTGACATTTTCCTGAGCACCTCTGGACGAACTGGTTGTGGGGTCTCAGATGCTTCATGCATTGGTTGCCTCTCTGCAGTGCAGGGGAATGGGCCAGGAACCTGGTTTCTCTAAACCTAGGATCCTGGGGTGGAGGTGCAGGGCGGGGCAGGGCAGGCTTCTCTGGCCCTGTGCAGTTATGCCAAGGCTTCCCTGACGGCAGCAGGTGTGCAGGGGTGAGCATCCAGCATTTGTTAACCAGTAACACAGAGGAAGTTGTCTTGGAAGTGAACTTAGCTATAAATTATTAACGTGGATGCTGAGGTCTTACTGGGTTGTGTTATAACATCAAAAGCCTTTTATGACATTTACCATGCTTTTCCATTAAAAAGCCCTGGTTTCTGCTAGCATTAGACATAATTGACAATGACAAGTACAGGCAAAATCCAAATTGTCAAGTAAAAGAAAAGAGAATGAAAAGCATTTTTATTTAGAAACTGAAATGTAACTGTTTCCTAGAAAGTACTGTCCTTTGTGTATATAAAGTAGAAGTTAGTGAATCTTTAAGGAATATGCTCAGGCTTCATTTATTGTTTATATTTCCCTTATTGTCAATACACAAACCTGCAGGACATTTGGATATTAAAAAAAAATCAGGATTACAGGTGGGAACAGTGGTGTCTGCCTGTAATCCCAGCACTCTGGGAGGCTGAGGGAGGAGGACTGCAAAGTTGAGCCCAGCTTGTGGGAAACTTAACAATTCAGCATGAACTTGTCACAAATACAAACAGACAAAAAGCTGAAAATGCAATTCAATGCAAAAGCCCCACAACCACTCCCAATCCTCAAAAAAGCTATGAGAAGCAAACTGAATTCTGAGGAAGTCGCAGAGCATCAACTAACGAAAACCACAAGATATGCAATGCAGCTTGGAATGATCCTTAAAAGCTCGCAGTTTTCAACGTACCCTTTCTGCACGGGCAGAGGCTGGAGATCCCCCACCGGCAGTCCGTCGGAGGTAAAGTGCTTCAGCAGTTCCTTCGCGTCCAGCAGCGGGACCGAATCCCGGGGGCCCTCTTTATGGCCCAGCAGCTGCTCCGATGAACGAGGTAATGAGTGGGCTCTAGACGGTAAGGTTACACAGCTTTAATAAAGGTGCATGCAAATTCAACTCTGTTCAGAAAAGGCGATAGGCGCAGAAACCAGAAAAACACACAAGGAAAATGTGAGAATTATACATTTCATAAAAACAACGAAATATAATCTTTGCAAATCAGGTAGTTTCAAGCTATTTTCAAAAATCTGTACATCACATCGAAGCTTGGAGATGGCACATTGATAATTCTACTTAAATAAAAAGTACGCATAATTTCGTCCCTTATAAAAGATGGTATATTACTCAGCAGTATGAAGTTACCACTGCTACAAAATTGAAATCTAAACTCCTGTATGTTTTGAAATCCTGTAATAATATAGATTTCAGAGGACAAGGACTGAATGTTTCTATTTTCCATGAACTTGAAAGGTTACGTAAAGCACAGCCACAGTCATCAGACTCTCTCCGAGGTCTGCTGTCGCATGATTGTGGCATTCTGAATATCCCCTGAACCGCTGCTATGTTTGAAATATGTGCAGGACGCTACACTCTGCAGACCACTTTACACAGTGTGCTCTTCATCTGGACAAACCTTCTTGAAAAAGACGGAATGGGTCTTATTCCAAAATGAGGTAACACCTAAACATATGTACTTTATAAAGTGAAAATTGAACCTAAAAATAATCATTATTCCTATATTTCAACTACAGCGACTGGCACAAAATAGGTTACATTACAGACCTGGGTGACACAGCTATGTAAAGTGACAGTATAGGACTACTTCAAAGCAGGCACTACTCCCACAATACTCTGTAAGTCAAAAAAACTCACAGGAAGTTGTAAATATTGAAAAAAGGAAGCCGATCTTATAAAGCACTCAATTCCTGCTCACCATAGTTCTGTCCCACAGTAATAACATAAACTATTATTACTTTTTACTGGATGTTGGGGGAACACACTTATAATCCCAGCACTCTAGGAGGCTGAGGCAGGAGGGTCACAAGCTTGAGCCCAGCCTGGGCAATGGAGCTTAACATAAAAAATAAAAGGGGGACAGGAGGACACAGCTCAGGGAAGCCCCTGGCCCCAACCCCTCAGTGCCACAAAATGATAAAACAAGCAAATGACTCTTTCAATATTCGCACAGAAAATTGACTTCATAAGTTTACATTCATTTCCTGTTTATTACTCAAAATGAGCATTTTTATTGATAAATACATGATGAAAACCCTGGCATGGTTTTAGACCCATACTTCTACAAATTAAGGATCACTCCCAGGCCGACAGTGCCCCTTTCCCCTTTTCCATTTCCTTTTATTTTTAAATTGAAAATATAAGTCTTAAAAAAAAAAAAAGAAAATATAAACCTAATAAAAACAGCCAAACAAGAAAACCCTCCAATACATCCTCTGAAGCTGACAGGGCAGGAAACGCACGGAGAATGTAATTTAATTTCTGTGTGCGTCCTACCTAACAGTGATGACAAAGGTTTCTTAATGAGTATTACTCTCAATCATTTCGCAGACCAGCTGCAGCGGGCAAGTGTACGATTTGCATTTATATAGAACACAAACACAAGGATATCGAAGCAATTTAAAAGCCTTGCTTGTGATAAATTACACCACCAAGATATGTCTCGGTTAAAAAAAATAACACCACCTCATTGTGCTCAGCATTTTTAAGCCTGGAAGCTACTTTTGCCATTGATTCTCTCCATAGGTTTTCACACATCTGAAGCAAACTGGGATTTTATCTCCAACCTAAGAGGAAACAGAGTCACACAACAGGTGACCAGGTGCTGACCGGAAGTTCACCACACAGCACACGTTATGCTGCATTAAATCTGTTTTGATGCAATGCAAAGCCTAAAGGATGCGCAGCACCGCTTGCATCCACAACGGGATCTGTGCTGTGCCCGAAAGGGTTCCGGGTTTACTCTGTGAGCATCTCTGTAACGTCACAGGAAGCGCCCGCGGAACTCAGAGACCATGACCACTGCCCGATGGACTGAGGACACAAAGGCCCCAAGGGGACGAGGCAGAAACGCACAGTGAAGTGAAGGTCAAGCGAGAGCAGCAGCCACGCGGCCTTCGATGGTTACCGGAGGGGCTGCGGGCTGAGAGGCTCCCGGAGAACACGGCTTGGACTGGGCCTCCGAGGGACAAGCCCCAGACAGAGAGGACAGGGTAAACACATGCACCGCCCTTGTTGGGAGCCGCAGCCCCGAGCCCGGTCGCCTCACTTGGCGGACGTGAGGCCTGTAGTAAAGAGTAAAGCCTGAGGTAGATTACCCCTCCCATCGAGCACGTTAGTTTCCTGCTTACCGTGTAAGCAACCCGCTCAACAATATAGTCTGCCTGGCAACTGATGATGTTAGCCAATCAGCTTGCCTTGCTTACTTTAACATGATTGGACACTGTATCCGTATATATACTGGTGCCACCCCTGGGGGGGAAGAAGAAGCCCGGAAGTAGAAGCCCAGAAGGAGCCACGGGGAGCGGACCAAAGGAGGCTTCGGCTGGGAGCGATCCCAGGGCAGGCTGTACGGAGAAGGAAAATAAAAGAAAAGGTTGTCCACTGCCAGACTTTGTCGTGTGTCCTTCCTGCCGGCCAGGAGCGACATCGACATTTGGTGGCCCGTACGGGGACTGATCACCCCCGAGACGTGACAGCGGACAACGCTCCAGTACAGAGCTGCGAGACAGGTGAGTTGGGGATAAGCCTGGGCTCTGGGTGGCGCGCACCTACAGGGCTTTTAGACTCCCCTCAGGCTCACGCGTAAGTGGCGGATTCCTTGGGCCTCACGCGGTGAGTAACATATTAAAAGATGGGAAACATGCTAGGTAGCAACACTAAGAGTGAGGGTGGTTGTGGAGAAAGCTCTCAAGAGCTTACAAAAGTACGCAGGGTATTTGAGCAGGCCCAGTCAGGGAGCTCCCGAGAGGGGCCCGTCAAGGGGAACAAAGATGCTAAGGAGAAGGACGGGGCTCTAGCCTCGGAGTCGTCTGACTCCGAGGACGAGGGAAAGTTGAATGGCAAGGAGGCCAAAGAGACCAGCTGTCAGGAGCCTAAGTCGCTCGATAAGGAGTCGCAGGGTTCTTTCCCAGCGTTGCGCCGTGAATTGCGCTCCGCTCAACTTGGTCTGCGGAGGAGTAGAGAGCTCCTGAGCACTCCCCGGCGCGAGAGGGAGGCGAAGCCTTCCACCCCACCTTGGGGGCTGTTCCCGGAGGCGATCCCTCGCCGCGAGGCGGCCGCCCGGGAGCTCCCTTCCCCTTCGCCAGAACAGGAAGTGATGCACGGGCCCCCATTTTCCGCCCAATCACGGCCGCCGTCTTATGCTCCGCCGCCGGCGGGTCGGTATTTTTACAGGCGGCTTTGGCAGGGGGGACGTTTGTCTCATGAGGTACATCCACCACCTGGGATAAATAGTGGCCCCTACGGGATATTTCCTGTACAAGTAGCTATGGGCCAGGGACGTAATGCATGGGAGCCTTTTGAGATAAAGCAGATTAGAGAACTTAAAAATGCAGTTACAACCTTTGGGCCGACTGCGCCTTACACCATTGCCATGCTGGAGAACCTGTCTTCTGGGCCCCTCACCCCCGCAGACTGGGTTCAGCTGGCAAAGGCATGTCTGCCCTCGGGTAGTTACCTGGATTGGCGAGCCTGGTACGCAGAGTTCTCTGCAGAGCAGGCTGAGAGAAACGCCAGTCAGGGAAACCGGGGGTGGAACAAGGAAATGCTTATGGGAGAAGGTCGGCACGCTGATGATCAGACTCAGTTCCCCGGCGCTGTCTATGAACAAATCAATGCCATAGGGCTCCGCGCCTGGAAGCAGGTAAGTGGTGCCGGAACAGCCTCCTTGTGTCTTTCAAAAATAATTCAGGGTACCACAGAGCCATTTGTTGACTTTGTGGCCCGAATGCAAGATGCTGCCGATAAGATATTTTCTGATCCGGGAGTGGCTCGACTGCTGGTAAGGCAGCTGATTTTTGAGCAATGTACAAAGAAATGCAAGGCAGCGATAGCTCCTCATAAGAACAAGGACCTCAACGCCTGGATTAGGATATGCAGAGAGATAGGGGGGCCGCTCTCCAACTCGGGAGTGGCTGCTCTCCTGGCCGCGGCTGTACAGCAGAGGGGACCTCGCGGGTTAGAAGGGGAATGTAAGGCTAAAGGGTGTTTTGCCTGCGGGGAGCCAGGACACATTAAACGTCATTGCCCAAACAATGCAGATGCTAGGCCTCGCCCTAGGAATGAAGAACCATATGTTTGTGGGCGATGCAAGAGGGGATCACACAAAGCTGAGGAGTGTAGGTCGGTCTTTGATGCTCAGGGCAACCGTATTTGTGGACGAGATGCTAGAGGGCCAAAAAACGGCCAGAGGGGGCCCCCTTCACAGGCGGGCCCCCGCCCCAGAGACAGGACAGCTCAGGATGGCAGCCTTCAACAAGGGCCACCCCTGGGTCAGCAGGTGTGGACCTCAGTGTTGCCTCCAGACTTATATTGGTGCCTGATATGGGTGTTCAAGTGGTTGAAACCACCTTTAAGGGACCGTTACCCGAAAATTCCGTGGGTCTGGTGATCGGGAGATCCTCCACGGCCCTTCGGGGTCTCATAGTAGTCCTGGGGGTCATAGACTCAGACTACACAGG
Organism: Cavia porcellus; assembly: GCF_034190915.1. NCBI lineage: Eukaryota > Metazoa > Chordata > Mammalia > Rodentia > Caviidae > Cavia > Cavia porcellus. The sequence continues at coordinate 83,146,672 of NW_026947493.1, read as the reverse complement.
ACACATTAAAATTATGGTTCAATCTCTTGTGGGTACTATGGTAATCAATAAAGGAGACAAGATAGCGCAGCTCTTGCTGCTCCCCAGTCTCCACAAGAGATTCCCCTCAAAGCAGAAAATTAGAAAAAGTCAAGGTTTCGGTTCCTCAGGGGAAGTCTTCGAGGGACTCCATATAATACTTGATAAAAGGCCCATGCTCTCACTTAAGGTCAATGACAAGAATATAACAGGGCTCCTAGATACAGGAGCTGACCGTTCCATTATCTCCAAAAAGGATTGGCCCTCCAACTGGCCCAACACTGCAGATAACACGCTGCAGGGCCTGGGGATGGTGTCAGCTCCTCAGGTTAGTGCTTCAACCCTGCTCTGGTGCGATGAGGAGGGTCATCAGGGCCATTTCCAACCATTTGTGTTACAGTTGCCAGTGTCTCTATGGGGAAGGGACATCCTCACTCAGATGGATGTCACGCTTACGTCAAACTGCTCCCCCCAGGCTAAGGATATACTCAGGAACCAGGGATATACCCCCGGCAAAGGCTTGGGCAATGCCCTACAGGGTCGGACATCCCCAATACCAGTAGAGAACAAAAAAGGTAGGCAAGGGCTGGGTTTTTCTTAGGGGCCGCTGAAGAAGCTCTCCTACCCACTTCGATCAAAATCACCTGGAGGTCAAATGATCCGGTTTGGGTACCTCAGTGGCCCCTGCCTAAGGAGAAGCTATTAGCCTTGTCAAAAATAGTCAGTACACAACTTAGATTAGGACACATTAAGCCGTCAACCTCCCCATGGAACACCCCCATTTTTATAATTAAGAAAAAGTCTGGCAAGTGGAGGCTGCTCCATGATCTAAGGGCGGTCAACGCGCAGATGCAGTCCCTGGGGGCGGTCCAGAGGGGGCTGCCAGCTCTCTCAGCCATCCCTCAGTCCTGGCCAGTTTATGTTATAGATCTTAGAGACTGTTTCTTCTCAATCCCCCTGCATCCAGAGGACACTCATAGGTTCGCCTTTACTTTACCCACCATTAACCAAGAAAGCCCTGATCTCAGATACGAGTGGATAACGCTGCCCCAAGGTATGGCCAACAGTCCCACTATGTGTCAGATTTACCTTGATTCCCTACTGGCCCCCCTACGGAAATCCTTTCCCAAGATAAGATGTGTGCATTACATGGACGACCTTTTACTCAGCGGCAGGGACCCAGACATGCTAAATAATATGCTCGGCCAGTTGGTCGAGGCCCTGAGACAAGCTAATCTGCATGTTGCCCCTGACAAGATTCAGGGAAGAAAAATGGTGACCTACTTAGGCGCAAAAATCTCCCCTATGCTAGTCTCTCCACAGAAGGTCACCATTAGGACGGATGGCGTTAGGACCCTAAATGACATGCAAAAGCTATTGGGAGACATTAATTGGATTAGGCCATATTTACATATACCAAATTCAGATCTCAAACCCCTGTTCGACCTTCTAAAGGGAGACCCAGATATAGCCTCCCACAGGAGGCTCACTCCTGAGGCAAGAGCTGCCTTACAGAGAGTGGAAAAAGCCTTAGGTGGGGCTACCTTACACAAAATTGAACCAGGGCGACCCTTTGATGTCTGTTTGCTACAGACTAGTCTACAGCCCACAGCGGTGATTTGGCAGAAAGGACCATTACTGTGGATACACCCTAAGGTCTCACCTGCAAAAGTCATAGAGCATTACCCGGAGGCAGTCGCTTCATTGGCCCTTGAAGCGCATGATAGAGCTGTCCAACATTTTGGCTCAGGACCACAAGCCATCCGAGTACCCTATACCGCCAGCCAGATCAAGACCCTGGCTGCCTGCATAGATACATGGGCCATTCTGAGATGTGTTTTCCATGGGGATATAAACAATCAATACCCTAAAGACCCTATCTTGTCATTTGTCACTCAGCACCCTATAATTTTTCCAAAGGTTACTGCCTCTGAGCCATTAGTCCCAGCAACTACAATATACACAGATGGCTCCAAGACGGGGATAGGCGCCTATGTGATCCTAGGCAAGCCCCCGGTTACCATACAATTTGAACCTGATCAGCCTCAGGTGGTGGAACTGCAGATCGTTAAAATGATTCTTGAACGGTTCTCAGAAGCCATTAATATTGTCTCCGATTCTAGGTATGTGGTCAATGCTATGCAAGTGCTTGAGACTGCCGGTTTAATTAGATCCACTTCCACAGTGGCTGGGCTGTTCCTGTCTATCCAGACATTGCTTCAGAACAGACACCATAAGGTCTTCACCACCCACATAAGAGCACATACATCCCTGCCGGGGCCCATGACACAGGGGAATGCGGCTGCTGATACTGCCACTCGCCCGTTATGGATTTTTACCTTACTAACACCAATCGAGCGAGCCCGTGCCTTCCATGATAAGTTTCATGTCAATGCCAGGACACTAGCAAACCATTTCCATGTTTCCAGAGCAGATACACGAGATATCGTGCGACTATGTGACTTCTGTGCCACATACAAACCTGCCATACCGATGAGAGTAAACCCTCGAGGTTTGATCCCTGGTGATGTTTGGCAGATGGACATCACACATATACAGGAGTTTGGGACTCTTAAATATGTTCATGTTTCCACAGACACCTGTTCTCACGTCATATTCGCAACAGCAGAAACAGGTGAAAAAGTGTCTAATGTGATCAATCATTGCCTGGCGGCTTGGGCCGCATGGGGCAAACCAAAAATATTAAAAACTGATAATGGACCAGCCTATATAGACAAAGCCTTCAATGAGTTCTACAAAATGATGGAGGTTCAATTAAAACATGGTATCCCATACAATCCCCAAGGTCAAGGAATCATTGAGAGGGCTCATAGAAGCCTCAAAGAAATTTTACAAAAACAAAAAGGGGGAGTAGGCCAAGGCCTGGCCCCAAAGGCACGATTATCCATGGCACTATTCACACACAATTTTTTAAATTTAAATAATGATAATTGCTCCCCAGCCGTGGAGCACTGCAACCCTTCCCCCAACCATAAAGGGTGGGTGAAGTGGAAAGATGTCCTGACAGGACAATGGATGGGCCCGGATCCAGTGGTCAGCTGGAACCGAGGCGCGGTTTGTGTTTTCCCACAGGAATCGGGACGAGAACCACTGTGGGTACCGGAGAGACTGACACGGGCGACAAAGCCCTCGACTGAAGATCAGACCTGCCCTACCGGAGATCCATCACAGACCAACCAACAAGATGAATAGAGATAGCGGTAGCCCGAAATGGACAAGAAGATCCTCAGGCATATGCATGGCTCGCTCGCCTAGCCTACGACCGAGTCTAGGGACGGTGAGCTTCCCACACTCCTCCTCTAAAAAAAAAAATTATGACATAGCTGGGTAGGAGAGTCAATGACGGGTAAGAGCGTACTCCCCCGGTGCGACTCAACCTAAGCCAGGCCCTACCCCATTCTGCACGTAAGCCGCTGGACTGTTAGATGCTGCCCAGGTCTAAATTTCTCTCCGAGGGGATTTCTTTACGGAGAAAAAATGAGTGCAAGCTTGTGTGCATCCAGGTTCCGTCCAGTTTGTGCCTGGCCCTAGAAAAAGGACGAGGGCCTCAGGGCCTTGGCGGACCATGGGACGGCCGACCAGGGTCTAAGCCAAGGACCTACGGTGGGCCTACATATAGGGCATAAGCCTCTGCACCCAGTCCAGGAAGGGCTACGATGCGCACATTCATAAAAAACAAAAAAGGGTGAGATGTTGGGAGCCGCAGCCCCGAGCCCGGTCGCCTCACTTGGCGGACGTGAGGCCTGTAGTAAAGAGTAAAGCCTGAGGTAGATTACCCCTCCCATCGAGCACGTTAGTTTCCTGCTTACCGCGTAAGCAACCCGCTCAACAATATAGTCTGCCTGGCAACTGATGATGTTAGCCAATCAGCTTGCCTTGCTTACTTTAACATGATTGGACACTGTATCCGTATATATACTGGTGCCACCCCTGGGGGGGAAGAAGAAGCCCGGAAGTAGAAGCCCAGAAGGAGCCACGGGGAGCGGACCAAAGGAGGCTTCGGCTGGGAGCGATCCCAGGGCAGGCTGTACGGAGAAGGAAAATAAAAGAAAAGGTTGTCCACTGCCAGACTTTGTCGTGTGTCCTTCCTGCCGGCCAGGAGCGACATCGACACGCCCTCTCCAACCGAATGCGCTAAAACCATCATGCTGAAGTAGCGGAGAGCAAATTCATGGTGGGGCAGAGGAAAGGAAGAAAGAAGGGAAAGTGGACCCAAAGGGTTGCCAAGTTTTGGAGCAGGATACGCTAGGGGATAAGTAGGCGAACCTTTCAGAGCGCTCAGTGACCAACAGTACGCTGCGGCACGCGTGCCATAGGTTTGCCGCTTCTGCACGAGGGCCACCATCTGTCCTAGAACAAGCGAGGTGAGAGCTGTCTTCTTCCCTCCCTGGGAAGCCACGGTGGGGCTCTGCTTCCGGGACACTGAGCGGGATGGGCACAATTCCAGGCGACGGACTGCAAGACCTGCACACAGACTGCGGCACCCACGCCTCCTCCCGCACATCCTACCCCAGGGCTTCTCATTTCCCAGGTCTTAAAAGCACAGGAACTTCCCTTAAAGGTACTGAGCCTTGTACCCGTCCCAGAGTCTGCTGCAGGCCCAGAAAAAAGCCCCAGCTTAGTGCAGTGGGGCCAACTCTCCGAGCCCTGTCCCTGCTGCGTACCCTAACGGCAAGCTCCACCCTGCACAGCCAGCCCTGCCCAGCAGGAAGAGGGGTGCAGCAGGCAGGTGGGGACCAGGACCCCACATGCAGAGCAGACACAGAGCAACCTGGCCCTGACTTCTCACCTCTGAAGGGACAGCGGGGACCCCTGGACACTGGAGAACAACGGAAAAGAGAAAAAGTCCAAAGGGACAAAAAAAGCAGTTCGAAGGAGCATGAGATCGTTCAGAAAACACTGATGAACAGACAGTTCTACTGGGACCTTTACAGGACCACCTCCAATCTCTGTATGACACAGATCATGCTGCTCTCAGTGATGGGACAGAAATACAAGAAAACGCACTAGGAAACTTAAGACACGAATACCACCACCAAAAGGTTCACCAGAGATGAAGAGAGCAAAGCTGAGGAGACAGCCTCCTGGGACACAGTCAAAGGCTGGAGAAACAGAGTATCACGAGAAAAAGCAAACTCTGAATTTAAAATATCCAGCATGTTTAATGCAAACTAAACAGGTGTTTTAGAGAAAGAAGAAAAACAGGCAAATAGTGGGATGGTTATTGAAGAAATAATAAAGTATCTCCCAGAACTGACAAAAGACAAAAATCTTGAGACTAAAACATCCTATAACCATGACCTCAGGCAATTTCCAAACAGTAAGCAAAATGGGAAAATTCTATCTGTTTTAGAGACAGAATACTTACTATGGAACAAAAACTGACCTGGCAGCAGACTGCTCTTTACGATAGGAAGCCTGAGAAAGTCCAGCACCCGCCGAGGAATGTGGCCAGGCCACACCCCGGGAGACCGGCCAGGAGGGGGAGGACAGTCGTGGAAAAGCTGTCCTCTGGGCCACAGAAAGAGGACGCAGAGGAGACGGCCCACTCGCCATCTTCTCCGCGGGAGATAAACCTGGTGGGAAGGTCCTGTCGCCTTCTGTCCCGGCTCTCTTCTGCCGAACCTGTGACCACTGCAGATGCCTGAGGAGCGGCCTCAGACCCTTGTGCCTTCTCCTCAGGGTCTCCCCCTATGTGCTCATCTGTAGGCGACTCCACACAGAGGAGGGGTCTCCCCTGTCCACCTGCTGGTCGCCTTCCTTGTGGACGATGAGGGGGCAAACTTAGCCCCTAAAGCACACTTGTTGATTTTTCTAAAACTAATCTCACGACCAACACCCCAGCAATCGTGCCCATTTTACAAGTGAGAATGTCTCCCACTTGGACCCCGGAAAAGAACCCCTAATGGATCTCTCTGCCCCCAGTTTCTCCCTCTGAAGTCTATCTGCCATAAAAGAGCAAAATTCGTTTACAAAACTAGATCCCATCACTCTTGGCAGAAACCCTTCAAAAGTGGTATCAATGTACTTCTGTAATATGATGCCCGGGGGTGCTGCACAAACAAATGCCTGTCACCCACTTACTCCCCAGCCCCACCCCCACAATCCTGACCTCCCACCTGCTCTCCATCAGTGCCACCTCTGTCCCCACCATGAACACAATCACCAGCCACACAGAGTGGCTCACAATTGCTACCCTCGCTGGTCTGGTGGCTTGCCTGCTCCTGATTGTGTCTGGAGTGCCTGACAATGGGTGCTCAGTAAATATGTGCTGGCGTCCATGAAGGAAAGGTGTGGCAAGTCATACATGGTTACCAACAGAACAGCCAAAATGAAGACTGGTTTGCAGTATTTGGGAGGAGGGTAACATAAGAGGGTGTGATTCCACCATGTAGCAGCAGCTCAGTACTTTGTGCTCGCTATGGGCTGCGGGAGAACTAAAGCCACGACCACATGAGAAGGCCGCCTCCCGGAGTGCACTGGCGGGGGGTAAGAACGCACAAGGAACAAAACGGGAACCAAGCGGTTCAGCAGGAGACCGTGTGGTCTTCATTTACAGGCTCCTGCACCGAGATGTCTTATGGATTCATAGGTCATGAATACAGAAGATGGTCTGCAAAACGGTACCCCAAAATGTTCACTGCAATTATGTGTACCTGAAAAGTGCAAAGAGAAGGCAGAGGAAGACAGGCGTTTCCCTGCTCACTAGCACCCTACTCTAGAGTCTCAGCTCACAGGAAGCACGCGTTGCTTTCATAATACAGCCATAACTAATTAAGGTCAGAAAAATGAAGGGTTAAGAAAGTTCTGAGCGATGGCATGCTGTCTCACAGACTCACACATTACCTTATTTTTTGGCTAGCCTTTTCAACAGTTTCCAGATTTTGAAGAACGTGCTTTTCTGGCCACTCCAAAGAACTGGTTTCCACTGGATTCGAAGAGTCAGGTTCTACTTGCGCAGCACCTAAGGAGAGAGAAATGCCCCTAAGAACCGAAAAGAAGCGACACGCTGCCTCTGCTGCATAAAGAGTAGGAACACAAGTATAGAGGTACATAAGTGCACAGGACTTGCCTCAGGCATTTAGTGACGATCTCTCTGGTGGTCTGAGCTGCAGAAAATGCCGTAGAGAAGTTTGTTGGAAATTAAAACATCTCATCAAAATAAAAGTTATTTAGAAAACTGGAAAGTCAGCACTGTTAGGACTCGTGGAATGAAAGGATAATGCTGTTATTTTGTTATTTCACTCTCTCAGGTATATAAATAAAATGACAAATACAGGGATTGTCCTCAGGTAAGGCTACTTCAGGAATAATCTTTACTTCTGAAGTAATACCAAGTACCTTAGCATACATACCCTCAACTCACTAACACTTCGAGTGTTATTTTACCTCCGTGATGATCCATTTTGACTTGATGACCTGACTGGTGTAACAGACACCAAGGAGATGGGTGAAAGGCCCTCCTGGGCGTCTGTGGGTGGCTCGTGGGCATGCGACATTAGGGGCCCAGCAGGGCCCAGGCCCTTGCTCCTCTGACTTTGGGGTGTCACAGTCAAGCCACTCCCCCGCCAGCCCCTTGGTGACCTCCTTGCCATGAAGCCAGCCAACCTCGGCCTGGAACTTCTGAGACCATCAGCCAAAACAACCCTCTCCCCTTTTAGCTGTGGGTGTCAGACACTGTGCCCCACCAATAGCAAGCTGACTTTTACAATTACTAAGAAAATACACGTAAAACTTTTTTAGCTAATATGCTGCTGTGAACTATAATAAGACTATTCGTAACACTGGGACCCTAAACAAAACCCTAAAGGCACGGCTTCATGTCAGAAATGGCTAACACACACAAACTGTGCTAACAATGGCAACATCACTAACTGGGTTACTCTTTCTGAATTTTAAACTGTCTGGTTAAACACTGTTTTGAACTGTTACATACTGGTTCTAGTAACTGGCTGAAAATGACCGAGTATTAGCTGTTTAACCACCTACCCTGACAGAGACCCTTGTTTTAAAATGTGGGGTGATCCTTTAAAAAATGATTTGGTAAAAAAATTTTCAAACAAAAATGTTTTAGAAAATAAAAACAGAAATTTATATGTTACTTTTCTGTATTCAACTATTTCACATGGAACTTTAAGAGTACTTTCAGTACCAATATTTGGATTGCTCCCTCCAAACACCATCACGCAAATGTACCAGTTTCCACTTTGTAATAAGGGTAGTGAAATACTACTTTATAGAACAGTGAGATTTATTATAATGTAATACAGTTTTTGTTTTTTTCTTTTTTATCGGTACTGGGGATTGAACTCATGACCGCCTGCTTGCAAGGCAGGTGCTTATGCTGGTAAGATAAATCCTCAGCCCCCCAGTGTAATATACTTCTTAATGGAGACATGGCTTTCCACTAAGGGAAAATGAATCATAGCAATTCTGCACAATTATATGCTGTAAATTCATAAAAGAATGCATACTATCTTTTAAGACGTATTAAAATATCTTTAAATATTGCAATATAATGAATTTTTAACCTTGCCTATACAGGCACATAAATTTAAAGGACATAGGCTAAATATTTAAGAATAAGTAGAAAAACAATAGATGTCTCTTTTTTAGAAGAATAACACTATACTCTTTAGGGCAAAACAAAGCACAGTTATGTCATTTATGGGTCACGATGCTACTCTGCACTGAGATCAGACAGGTACTGAAAGGTTCTCTGAGCAGCCAAGAAGTCTTTTTTTAAAATTAAGAACAACCAAAAAAAGTTTTGTTTTACTGGTGAGCAAAGAAATCAAACCAAGACAATAGGAAAGCAGAGAAAAGGGACCTACGAATCTCACAGGGCAGCAAACAGAAAGGAAGTGGCACCGCTTCTGACCCAAGTAGTTAATGAAGTTGAACCCTAGTCCCGTGCACCTAATGACAGCGAGTCACAAAGAGCAGGTTGTGCTGTTACTGGTATAATCGGTTGAATGAACGAGAATCAGAAATGCATACTAGAAGGATCATTTTTAAATGTCTGAAATAATAAAATTACGACCTTGCCTAAGAGCCAGTGCACTCACGCATGCACCGCTGAAGTGCCCGGCGGTCGCCGTACGGGAGACCACTGCCGTACGGGGGATCACGAGCTCGGGTGCACACATCCAACTGCGAGCATTTTCACCGACTTGGTGGCAATGAGTAAATACTGTGGTCTGATTAATGCATTTCCTACATAATGACTCATTACTGGGTTTTTTCTTTTACCTTCTCAGTTTTTTTTTTTTTTTTTTTTTTTTGGTACCGTCAGTAGAACTCAGGGCCTTAAGCTTGTCAGCCAGGCCACTATGCGCTGAGCTCTATCCCCGGCCTGTTATACACACTAGAGTCTTCGTTAAAACTGAGTCAGCCAAAGAGCCTTACTGATTACTAATAACTCCCAAGATATTTGGCTGCAAATAATCACTCAAAGCAGGAAATCCTACAGACCTTGTGGATTCTACACGTGGTGTAGTTTGCGTGGAGAATACTCACTCGAAGGAAAGCTGCGAGGCTGTTAAGCACCCTAACTTCCTTGTTAGCAGACCACAAAATTTCGGCTAAGGCTCTAAAGACCTTCAGAGCTTCTTCCACTGCTTTAACAAGGATTTCAGGGGGCTCCCCCACCCCGTGTGCCAGGTACAGTGCCAGGCTCTGAGGATACCAGAGACACCAAGTGGCTACGCGCTTTACACTCAGAGGCCAGAGTGTAAAGACAAACGTTTAATAAAGAGCTGCACAAATGATAACATGATTTTAAAACGTGCCAAGTGGTTTGAAGAAAAACTGCAGGGAACAGTACAAGAAGAAACAGCTGAAGTACAGCGGGGTCTGTAAGCCTCTCTCTGAAACATCCTGACATGGGCATCTGGAAAACGACAGTCAGTGAACGGGGCAAAAGCTAGGGGAAGAATTCGAGGTGGAGGACACGGCGAAGAGGACACCGGGAGCGGGGGACAGGTGATGTGTCCGAGCGACTCCTCTGCCCTGGTTACCTTTTCCTTTCTAAACTTACACCTCGTTTCATAAACAAACCCATGTGGTGCTCAGCCCACACCTGGCAACTTTCTATGTGAGTTGCAAGTAATTAATCTCATCTTCACAGCCACCCTCACCCCCAACTTAGAGGTCAGAACACCTGCCCCCCAGGTGAGCTGCAAGGTCAGCGTGCAGCCTGGCTTTGCCACATAGCAGAGTCCTGAACACAGGTGAGCACTGTCACAACGTCCCCAGGGCCTGTCCAACAAGCGGGCTGCTGCAGAACCTTGGTACCAACATGGAGCAGGGATGACGTAACATGAGAAGCAGCCCAGCCTTCTGGCTGCACCAGACAGCTGTACCTTAGCCCTCCTGAGCACCCTCACAAGGACCCTGGCCATAGGCTGTATCACTGTCCCGACTGGAATGCGGGGAGCACAGGCACCTGGGTGAAGTAATGCACCCCAAAGCATTCGGCTACGGAGTGACAACACTGAGATTTGGCCCCTGAGTGATAGTCTATGCTCTTGAAACTGGCACTATCTGCTGCTTTTATGTCCTGGCTGGCAAACAGCCTATAATCTTATTGAAAGCCAAGGATGGATTTTCACCTCATGTATCTTCAGTGTCAAATTCACAAAAGGCATTCCGAAATCATTACGCTAACTTGATTCTGTGACCATTTCCTCATTAACTCACGCAATAAAATTATTCTCACAAAATGAAAAACAAGCACTGTCTCTACATTTAAAATTGTGCCAGACGATCTCCAAACGCTGTCTCAGTAGATACTGAGAAGCTTTGCTCCATCCGTATTCATCACAACAACAAATACAGGAAATAGAAATCTAATTAAATATCAAAATGATTTTTGCCTCCTCTGTGTATTTTGGGGACCGTTCCGGCCCTGAGTGGCAAACCTGATACATCTCACACTGAACTCTCCACACAGACTTGGCTTCCCTCAATTTCTGAAAACGGCATAATAGAAATCCACACATTCTGGCAGCCTCAGCAAAGATAGTAAGAAAGATCACCTTATAACACTTCTCCCTCTCCTTAGAAACAATTACATCGAGCGTGCTTAATAAATGGTGGGACACGGCCAGGGATACAGCTCAGCTGCACAGAGCCTGCCTGGCAAGTACAAGGTGCTGAGTTCAATTTCTGGTACCAAAAAAAAAGATATGATCAAAAAGTCTGTGATATTTAAGTAAGTACAGAGCATATACCCAGAGTGATAAAAAACTGCAGAGCATGTTTACATTAAAAACTTTATTCCACCCAAAGACACGCTGAGGTCAGTTCCCCTGCAGTGTCCCCCTTGCCTCCACACCCTCATCCCACTGCCCTGCCACTTTCTGAAGCAGCTCTGCAAGTCCTCCCTCGTGAGTGTCCTCAGTGGGCTGAGCTGGCGGCCCTGATGTCCGGAATCGATTCAGATGTTTATTTTCACTGTGGGGTGAACTAGAAGTTGTTCGCTGCCAGATCTGGTGCACACAGTGCAGCAGGCAGTGCCGCGCATCTCCGAGCCTGCTTCCCTGTGGGATGGCCCTGGGCAGCAGCATTCACGTCTGATCACATCTCACAGACACTCAGCCAAGGGGACTTCCAGAACTGCCTCGCCAAGAGCAAAAACGATGGGACAAGTATGTCTAATGAGGGGGCGTAGCTGGGGATGTAGCTCAGAAGCACAAGCGTCTGCCTGGCAAGCACAAGCCCTGAGGTCAGTTCCTGGTACAAGAAAAAAAAAAAAAGAGGGTGTACTTTGCGGGGGAAGTGATAATGTGCTCTTGACTGTAATACATCTTAAAAATTTACATGTTCACTGTTGACGGCCCTTTGTATACATACATCCATACTCATATAGAAAAATATGCATCAAAATGAAATGCATTTTGATTGGATCAATGCATTTTACAAGGTTTAATGGTAACAGCTACCATAGATGCTACAAAGAACAAAATTTAAAGTAATAAAGAACTTACCATTTAACATGGCTGAGGTTGTAATTTTATGTCCCTGTTTTAGAACCATTTTAGGAGTAAGAGCATCCAAATGACGGAGAAAGCGTTCCCTGGTGAGCCTTAACAGACTTCTGAGTTCATCAGCAGAAAACGCTGCAGGCTCCTTGGCCAACTTTCTCCTTTCTGCAAGACAAATCAATCTAATTAACCCTAAGGCTTTTTCAAGCCTCTCTAGAGCGCATCCTCTCTTATGGAAAATACTTTCAGAGGTAAAAAGAGTGAGTTTCTCCAGCACCCTGCATTCCTCGGAAGGCACACGTTCACCGCAATCTCATCCTAACCGAGTGACAGAATTTCCAGTTATGGGAGAAAGGGATAACAGTTCTTGTCAACACCAAAAACTGGTGAATAATAAAGTTTATAAAAGATTTTATATTGTAGAACATTAAAAATGGTTACATGTTGATAACTTATATGAAACTAAAACCCGTTGGATTTTTTGGATACTTCTTAAAACCTAAGAGCACAAAAAAGGAACAAAATGGGACAAGAGAAAATGATAAATGGTGACACTTGGGAACCAATTCTGGAGGAGGAGTGGCAGTGGCCTGGCACTGCTGGTGTACCTAGATGTTCCTAATGCCTCGCATGCCTGGAAGGCAACAGGACTAAGGGGCTGGCAGGGTGGGGTCGGGGGAGGAGGCAGGCCCAGGGGCGTGGCCTGGAGGGTTCCTCCTCCTCTCTGGCCCCTCCCCCTCCTTCCCACCTTCCGGTCCCCCATCCTGTGAGCAGCTCTCCAGTCAGGTCCCTCTGCCGGCCACCCTGCCTTGGAGCCGCGGACTACAGAATGAAGCGTGAGCCAAAGTAAGCCTCTTTGTCTAGAAAAGTCAATATATAACTAGTCAAATCCTAGAAAGAAAAAGATTGGGGAAAAGAAGATTATGAAAGAGGTAAGTGAGGAAAAACTTTCAGACTTGAAGAGGAGGCTCTGCTGTTGAAGGGTGCATCACTCACACAGCTCTCGAGTGGGTGCTGAGCGGAGGGCGCTAGCAATCGCACACTGGGACTCTGGGTGGCACCTTTGGGGACAGAGACTCCAGGCAGGGGCTCAAGACAGACATGCCAGGATAAGAGCACTGCAAAGAATGCTGCTGAGCTCTCAACCAGAACACAGCGAAGTGGGAAGATCTGGAACCAGGTCTTCAGCATCGTGAGGGCAACGCTTTTCAGTCTTGAATTCTGTATCAGTTACCAATCAAACAAAAATACTTTCAGACATGCAGAACTAAATTACACCGTATGAGTGGTTCCCCAGGAAGTGCCTAGAAGTCATGCATGCTTCTGAAATAAAATCAGCAACAACCAAACAAAACAAGGCAGAAATCTAGGGGAATAAAACAGAACAAGAGGCCCAGGAATAAGGAGATTCCAAGAGGAAATAGAAATCTCCAAGGTTTCAGCTGGTCTAAGCAAGGCACCCGGAGGGGAGCAGAATGTGATGTAGTCCCAAAAAACATTAATTAATTAATTGAGAGCTAAGAAAGAAACAGATGTGTTTGGACACACAAGAGCTGTGACATTTGGAGCATGCAGTAATGTCAGAGGTGCTAAATACACTCTGTCAGAACACAAGAGTCGGCAAGTTAAAAAGAAGGTGATGTGCTCACCTTTGTGCATTTCACAGCTCGGGTCAGCTTATTCATAGTTACAATGATGCTAAACTGACTCTAGTTTGCCCCAAATTAATGGTTTTATTGTAAGGGTCATGGGAAGGAAAGGGACAGTGCACCCGACTGGAGATGTGATCTTCCGGCCACTGCTGGGTGAGAAGCGATGTCAGGGACCAGTAAATCAAGAAAGAGCACAGGCCCAGTGCACAGGCGGCGCTGCAGTGGAGGTCCTCCGGGAATCCCGGTTCACCAGCAAGGAAAAGCGAATTAAACCCGGAGCTCTGGAGAGGTGAAGGGGCACAGGGGTATGCAGTGCCCCCGGGGAATGGGGGCCCAAATCTCCATGGCCTGGCAGAGCAGAGACGGGTGGGCTCTTGGATTCTTAGCCAGAGGCCACCAAGAACCAAGGTGTCACTTGGAGAGAGGACATGGGTTTGGAGACTCCCAAAAACACATTTCTGGAACAAAAGCCATCTTCATTGGCATCAAGAAAAGGGGAGAAAAGGCCACTTAGCAACGCAGCCCAAGTAGTAGCCATGCCTTAGCTACTACAGACCAGAAATGCCCTGTGGGGTTTCTCATGTGCACCGTAACTTACCTGATCTCACACACCAGCACTCACATCATGCATGGCTGAAAGAATGTTTCTGCTGGACAGCCCTGATTTAAGAAAAATTACAAATGAGTATGATCCGTTAAACAAAACTGATAGCTGCTGGGCGTGGTGGCACAAGCTTATAATCCCACCACTGAGAGGCTGAGGCAGGAGGACTGCTGTGAGCTCAAGGCCAGCCTGGGCTGCATAGTGAGACCCGGTCTCAAAAAAAGAAAAAAAAATTGGTAGTGACTTTAGTTCAGTAAATACTGTTCTCCATTTTGGAAAACATGGCTGTTTAGTCACATTCAACTTTTCAAAAGACCGAGTGAAGACTGCCTTTATAACCGGGCATGCAAATGGTTTCAATAATGAGAAACTCCCTTGTTTCTGCCGCGCAAGAGTCACCAGTGTTGCAGTTTGTGCTAACAGCTGTTGAGGCGTGGCTGAAGATAAGGAAGCAGCGTCTACTTTGTATTTTTGCCTTTGACTTTACCAGTTAGAATGCCCTGCATGGAAAATGCTGCCTTTTACCTTCTGAAAGGTACTCAGTGAGGTGAATGCACAACACCAAATAAAGAATATTCAACACTTCGCAAAAGCAAAAAGCAGCACATACATACTACTCAGATTGTTGCAATCAGGGAAGAGATGGAGGAAGGGGAGGGGAGAGTGCGTGAACAGAAAGAAGACGCGTGGTGTCCACACGGCCCCTCCCCAGGAGACTGGTATCATCTGGCACTGAAAACGCGTCTCAGCAGAAATGTAACCAACAGCAAGGACTGCCGGGAGCCAGAATGACGGGGAGCGGAAGGGAAGGGGTTGCTGCTCTGCATTTAAAGTGTTTTAGCATCATCTGAATTTTCATACTATAGCTGTGTATTACTTCACTAAAAATATTTCATTTTGAAACACTTGTAAGCTACTGATACTTTCTTCCATAACACAATGATAACTTATAAATACAGACACAACTCAGGTCAAATCACGAACCTGGCCTCTATTAGAACTGTCAGTTAAATTGCAATTTGGGGAGCAGTGTGAGGACCCATACTGCCCTTAATGACTGAGAAACAGTGAAAATATATGAGGTTTAAGAGAATAATGAGCACTATAACTTCTGTGTACAAGAAGCAACATTTACACAAATAAGTCCGTGTGTGTCAGTGGGAGACAACACCTGGGAGAGAAATACTAGGCTGTGGTGAAAAATGAGTTGGAAAAAGAATGCTAAGTCCCTGAAAGTTATTAAGTTACTAATCATTAAAGATTTATTAAAGAGAAATGCAAACTATCTTCAGAAGCAGCAGAAAGAGCAGCACCCCATCTGTAATGGGTTCTATGAATTACAAAGGAAATGATCTCATGTGCGGATACCTGATGCTATTTCTTGTGCAAGTGAGGCTCTGCTCAGAAGGTCCTTGCCTACACCCATGTCTTCGGGACCTGCACCTACTTTACCTCCCTGTGGATCAACTGTTTCTGTACTAACACTTAGATCTCTGATCCATCTTGGTTTTAGTTTAGTACATGGTGAGATGCATTGGTCTAGGATCAACCTTCTGCATGTGGACTGCACCCTCCTCCAGAAGGAATGGCCATCACCAAGAAAACAAGTAATAACAAGTGCTGCGGAAGATGCAGGAAAAACGAGCCCTTCAATGCCAGGGGCAGGAATGCACACTGGTATGACCACTACAGAAATCAGTGTGGAGACTCTCCAAAAAACCAAAAGTAGAAATTTCAACTGGCCCAGCTATTCCATTTCTAAGCATCTTCCCAAAAGAGTTAAAGACATATTACAGTGATCCACGCACACCCACATTTATAGCAGCACCACTCATAACAGCTAAGTCTTGGAAGCAACCTGTGTGCCCAGTAACAGATGAATGGATAGAGATGAACTGTATACAGCGGAGCACTACTCTGCTATAAAGTAAGGTAAGTTTGTAAATGGATGCATCTTGAGACCAAAAGGTTAAGTGAAGTAATCAGACTGACAAGCTAGGGTTACATGGTTTCTCCTGTCTGAGAAACCCAAAATACAATAAAAGGCAAAATAAAAAACAGATAATGGGAAACAGGGAGGTGGATCTTTTGCAAAAGAGATGAGGGTCAAATGACAAGGGAGGGGTATTTATTTTACATCATACTAAACAGTATCTTATTTAAAAAGTGTTCCACATTTTTAATCCATTTCTTGAAATGTCACTGAAACACAGTATCACTAAAAATGTTTCCATGTACAGTTATAAATAAAAAAATGAGTAAAATACAAAATTTAAAAATTTTTATGTCATCATTCTAATAGATATAATCTTCAAAGCAAAGTAAAATTAATGAGGATTTATCTAAAACTAAACCTCTAATAAATTTTATTTGATTTCTGTATTATAAAAAGCAGTGCATCTCAACAGCCACTAGTTGTTGTACTAAAATGCTAAAAAACTAAAATGCAAAGTTAAAAAGATAGTTATTAGCAAAAATAGTTAGTTAAAAAGATATTAGCAGTATTGTCATTCTGTGCTGTGCTCGTTACCCTAGTAACCACGCACCAATGACATAGTTACAGATTAACTGACCGCTTCCTCATGCTGTTCTGTAGGTGAAGTCCCCCCAGTAACCAAGTCCCCCAAGTAACCTGTTTGCTGTGTCAACCTTTGTTCCCTTTGTAAGAGACAAATGATGCTGTGTCAACCATTGTTCCCTTTATGAGAGACAAATGTTCCTGGAATTGGCAGACCAAGGGCTATGCACTGGCTAACCACCCACTGTGAAATGCCTCTGACCTCAAGCAAAGGGGAACAAAGGCCCACCTTGTTTCTGTTTCTCATCGCTATGTACTTAATGGTCAACGAGCTAATCGTAAATGAACTATAAAAATCTGTCAAAATTCTAACCCAGTAGCACAGCTTTGCAAACTCCATTTGCACCGTGTTGCTGGTGCCAGCTTAAATAAAAGCACTTCTTTTAAAAAGACATCATGCTGCTTGTTTTTTTCTTTTTGAATAACATCGTGGGGCCTTGTGTTTTGGGGAGTACAACACTAGTGCGCTTATTTCTGTGAGAAGCTTTTCTTTCTCACTTTGTCACGGAAACAGTGCAAAGTAAATTAGTAATACAATCTGGTTTTTTTCTTTTTTATGGTCTTTTTGAGACAGGGTCTCACTATGCAGTTCAGACTAGTCTTGAGCTCACTTTGTAGCCCAGGCTGGCTTCAAACTTGCAACTCTCTTCCTGCCTCAGCCTCCCAAGTGCTGGGATTACAGAAGCGTATCACCACACCTGACCAGCTAGTAATATAATCTACTCCCTGTTTTCTTGACAATTTTGAAGAAGTCTTTTTGACAAACTTTTGTTTTTCTGCAAAATCCACAATCTTTGTATCAATTTCAAGCCACTGATTTGTTTCAGAGAGTTGTCTTGCTGCATCCTTCCCCTTCCACCAGGCATCAGCGGATTCAGTGTGTCAGTTACACACTTCCCAGGCCAACACAGCTGGAACCGCTGAGCAGCCGCTCGGACCTGCATCCGCTGGCTGCATCTGCCTGGCTGTCACCTTCCTGTTCTGGGGACACAGGAATTCAACACGGATGCAGCACCTTTGTTACCAGATTTGTGATCTGGTGCTAAGTCTGGGCGGAGAAGCTGCGTTGGTTACTTTTCTCGGTGCTGAGGCAAAATACCCAACGGCCAAGCTAAAGGAGGAAAGGTTCACTGAGGCTCAGTCTGCAGAGGCTGCAGTTCACAGTGGCTCTGAGGCAGAGTGGCACCACAGAGGGGCTCTGTGGAGAGCAGCTCACAGCAGGCAGAAAGGCAGCAAAGCAAGCAAGGGGCCTTAGCAGGCTTTTCCTGCCCATTTTTTATACTACCTAGGCTTAGGGTGGTGCCAAACCAATCCGTGGACTGATTTAGTGACCACACATCCCTAACCCAGCATTGCACTCTCTTGAGTCAGCCGCCTCTGACCAAGCATGAGTCTTTGGGGACACGTGGAGACACAAAGCACAGCAGAGGCCCTCTGTTGGCTACGTGTTCTCTTAAGGAATGGGTTAATGGGTCACTGACCTGCACTGTGACTGAGTGCTGCGATGACAGATCGCAGATCAGGGCTCCAGGCTGCCCTACCTCTGCGTGGTGGCCCCATGCAGCCGCACAACCATTGGCCTGCCTGTCCCTGCCTTGGGTCCCACTCAGCCCACTCTGGGGGCTTCTGCCAGCCCTTGGCAGCGAACTAGCTGGAGCTGTTACCACCTCCCTTCCCGAGCACCCAGGAGGGAGCCAGCCAGAGCCACTCGCGTGTCCCCAGGGAGCCTTGCTCAGCTCAGAGCTCCCAGCGCCTCCAGGCTCCTGGTGCTGCAGAGGGGGAGAATGGAGGCGCTAAGCCGGGTGCAGGGGTGACACCTGTGACCCAGCACTCAGGGGCTGCGGCAGGAGAATCTCTGCAAGTTTGAAGCCAGCCTGGGCTACACAGTGAGCTCAGTGCCCACCTGTCATAGGTAGCGAGGCCCTGGTCCCAGAACAGAGACGCTGAAGGAGTGGAGTATAAAGCCTGCAGGAGGCACGTGGGATGGACGGCAGGCCTGGAAGGGACCTGGAGCAGCGGAACAGAGTCCGGAAGGGAACAGTACCGCGGGACTTCTGATCCCCACGCTGCGTCCACACAGGTACTAGTGCACCGAGATTCCATGTGCTACCTTTTCCTGACAATGATTTGCCCATTACCTTTTCCTTAAACAAACATCATATTTTTGATTAAAGAAATGAAGAATGCACTCGCCCTGGCTTTGTACAACTGGAAATGTCTGTAAGCCTTACAGGAATAAGTAATGCTCAGAACCTTAAAATTGTCTTCTATTGGATAAATAGGCCACTGACTTTAAGATATTTCAAAATTGATCTTAAAAGAATATTATTTTATAATATATAGTTGTAATAATTTTTCCATATGAAACTAAGGTCTAATGATTTTAATGTGGTTCTTGAAAATTATGTATCAATAATATGCTTAAAATAAGTTCATATTAGGCCATAATGTACACTTCAGATTTACAAAAATATCAAGACCAGTAACTAAGTTAGTAATAGACCAAAACCCTTAAACTCATCCTTGAAACCAAGTATTAGCCGGGTATGGTGAGGCTCCTATTATCCCAGCACGCTGGGAGGCTGAGGCAGGAGAATCCCAAATTCAGAGACCCCATCTCAAAATAAAAAAAGGCTGGGGATGGAGCTTGGTGTTAAGGAGCTGGGTTCAAGTCCCAGTGCTGCTGGAAAGAAGGAAAAGAGGGAGAGGCAGAGGGAAGGAGAGAGGGAAAAATATTAATTTCCCAAATAAGAAAAATGCACAATGTCACCTTCATTCAGTAGGAGAAACGTGCTTAGGTTCTTGGCCACGATCAAAGTCTAACCAAGGCCCAAGCGCCAATTATTCTGGACTTCCATGTTCTTCTGTTTGCAATATCTACCCTCATACTACCAGAAATAAAGAAAAAAATGTATGTGAATAAGAAAACTTCTCTATTTTTTCTATCACACAGTCCAAAACAAACTACAAAACAAAATTTGCCTCGCATGGTGTCTGTCTAGATGCCACTGTGACATCCAAATAAGCAGCGATACCCTGAATCTGGTGGAAGTGAGGCTGCAGACACCAGCATGGTGTCTGCAAGGCACGGTGTGAGGACAAGCATGCCAGTAAGAATGGCTGTGCTGCTGGCCGCCACCTGCCAGGCCAAGTGCCCTGCGGCCACCACTCACCTAGGCATCCCCTCAGCACCAGGGCCTGTGCTGCGGCCAGGCGTGCCTCCCTCTGCACGACCTGCTCCCCCGAGAGACGTGGAATTGCTGTGAGGTCCACCGGACAGCCTGAGAAATAGAAAGCACTCAGTAAGGAAGATGCGGCGGTGGGCAGTCAACGTCCAGTTCCCAAGCGTGCCTGCAAGACAAAAAGCACTCGCGTCTCTGAGCCTCTGCCCTGCTTCACCCCGCGCCCTGGTGCCCACTGGACTGCACTGCACAGCCAGATGCTCTGCTTTGATTTGGGGAACAACCCGGGCTTCCTTGCTGTCTCCTCCATGAGCCAGCGGCTGTCTTTGCAGCTCTGCCCAGTGAGCCCCATGGCCCCAGGACAGCTCACGCACAGGTCACGTCCCCCTGGGTTCCCCTGCAGCAGCCTGGATGCCCCCCACCCCCACCCCCGGTCCTTTTTGTCAAGCTCAGGACCGCTTGGAACTGGCCGGGGTCTTCCGCCCACTGCCGCCTGTTGCTTACGGGAAACCTGTGGTGCCTAAGTGTGTTCTGCCTCGCTGGGCTCAGACAAATCAGCAGTGGAAGGACCCAGGCGGGGCTCAGGGGCCCGGGCTGGGCATGGTGGGAACGCGACACAGGAGTCCCCAGCCGAGCCCAGTGCACCAGGGGAGGAGCGTTTTAGCCTCAGTTTGGGGCAGTGGTGGGGCAGCAGTAGGTACCCCCAAACAGGGACCACAGTGGGGGAGAGATGAGCAATAAACTAGGAAAGGCTGGAGAGAAAGGAAGTGAAAATGAAAAACAAGCTCTAGAAAAATAACAGTACTGGGCAGGGATGTAGTCCAGCGGCACAAGCACCAGCTAGGCAAGCAGGAGGTCATGAGTTTGAACTCCAGTTCAAAAAAAAAAAAAAAAAAAAAAAAAAGGAAAGAAAAACAGAAAAAATAATACGTATTGAAAACAGAAAGACACCAAAACTCCATATTTGGAGACAAAGGCTGATCTACCAAGTTGTATTACACAGCATGGAAAAGAAATTAGTACCATTCACTTAAAATATACAATGTACTTAAAATAAAAGGTGAATTAATGACAGTGTGGGGAGGTAAGTTAATGAACTACCTCATCTTTTTTCTACCCAGAACCACACAGGCCAATGCTGTACACAAACAGGGAAAGGAGAGGAGAGGACAGGAGAGGAGCGAGGGAGGGGAGGGGAGGGGAGGGAAGGGGGGGGAGAGGAGGGAGGAAGAGGAGAGGACAGAAGGGGAGAGCAGAGGAGGGGAGGGAAGGGAAGGAGGGGAGCAGATGTAGGGGAGAGGAGGGGAGAGGCTCTGGCTCTGGCTCGGTTCCAGGAGCCAGCGGCACTCACGCAGCCCGATGTCCGCTGCCCCCGCCGGCATCGTCCTGGCCCCGCGGAGCGCGCTGAGGGCCGCGGCGCCGTTGATCTGGCCGGCCGAGTGCAGCAGGGTGGCCCGGCACTGCCCGCGCGCCCGGCCGCGCACCAGGAGGTGGTAGCTGGCTCGCTCTCCTTTCACGTCCACGGCGGGGACTGCTGCGGAGAAATGGGCTCGGGTCAGTGCGGGAGAAACGAGCCAGGGGGAGGGACTGGCCGCAGCCAGCAGGTGCTCAGTTCATTAGAAAGCCAAGGATCCCCAAATCACCAAGCTTTAAGTGGACACTGTGCGGCCCCTGTTTGGATGTGGCTCCCTGGAGTTTCACCATGTCTTCTTTGTCTTTTGTGTTTGTGTTACTGAACCCAGGGTCCACACACTTCGCCACATCCCCCAGCCCTATTTCTTAATTAAAAAAAAATATTTTTTTTTATTTTGAGACAGGTTCTCACTAAGTTACTGAATTGCCCAGGCTGGGCTCACACTTGCCACCCTCCTGCCTCAGCCTCCCCGAGTGCAGAGGTCACAGGCATGCACCAGCACAGCTGGCAGTTCTGCTCCTACTTGGGCATCCCCATAACACAGCTTCTATTTCCTTACTGTGGACTAAACTGACTACTGCAAGCACACACAACCCAATTAGAGGAGAAGCGCACAGATAAAGTTAACCCTTCACACCCACAGATTCTGTGCCCCAGATTCAACCAACTGCCTATCAAAAATAGCTGCCTCTGACCTCTGGGTACATTTTTCTGGTAACAAACAACACAGCGTAACAGCTCTTTACGCCCCGCACTCAGTGTGCAAAGAGCCTGGAGATGATCTGAAGTCTGGGGGACGCGTGGGCGGGGAAGCGCCTGCACAAGGCTGGAGCCTCACCGGGTTCAGGCTCTGTGGGGCCTGGAACCAATCCCCAGGGCGCCGCGCGGAGAGCAGCTTCTGGGTCTGTCTGCTGCACAACTGCGTGATACATTTGCAGAGGAGACAGGAGAATAATCTGCACACTGGGGACACTGTCACAACACATCGAGAGAGGGCACAGACATGGCACAGGAAAACTGTGACCCTTTCGGGAGTAAAAACAGAAATAGCATCCTTTGCTTTTTTCAGGATGGTGACCTGGACCTAGCCTTTAGTATCACCATCTTCTGATATTCCACTAAGTCAGAATAAAGGGATTTCAACACAGTGTGAGTCTCCAAGGAGCGGTCTCTGGGAGAAGAGGGAACAGTAACTTCAGTCTGACAGCAAGAAAGCATGCGGTCAGCTGGCAGCAGACTTCAGCCTCCCGCTGGCTAGGGAGGCCAAGAAAAAAGGTGCCCAGAAGCAACCAAGTCTGTAAAGTCAGAGGCCTGGAGGGCCCGGGGAAAGGAAGCTAGGACAGGATGCCGGGCTGCCCAGTGGCCTCTTAGTCCTTTATTTTATTCACACGTGACCATCCTCCCTGAGCCTAGAAACGTGGAAGTTTCTTCTCTAAAGACAGTAAGCAGGGTCTCTGGCCTACAAGACAGAGCTGAGGGATGGAGTTCTGAACCGACCCTACCGTCAGGGGATCTGAGTGTTTACATGGTGAATTACCTGGCTTTCCCTGTATAACTCCTGAACCATTGGAGCTAGACAGCAGAGCCGAGCCATCTCAACTCTTCATTTGGAAATATAGAAGCCCTAGAGGAAGGTTTAAAAATCTCAACCATGGTCATGGTGGGGGCCGCTCACCTGGGGTATAACCTAGGTCACCCCACAAGGGAAGTCACAATCAATGTGCTTTGCCCAGGTGGCCAATTGGTCCCATCAGCTTCCTGGTTTCTGTGTTAAGTGTGAACAGCCAGCCAGACATTGTGGGACCTGAAGGGAAGTCTCCAACAGGACAGCCAAGGCCAGAATGAAAAGAAGAAAGCAACTTGTAGGGAATCAGAGAAAATGAAGCAAATAGAAAAATCTTAAAAAACTAATTCCTAAAACAAGCAAAGCAGATGACTGAACTACTCTGAGAACGTGTTGTATCTTTTTTTTTTTTTTGTCTTTTTCATTTTTACCGGTACCAGGGATCGAACTCACGACCGCCTGCTTACAAGGCAGGTGCTTATGCCGCTGAGCTAAATCCCCAGCCCACGTGTTGCATCTTTAAGAACAGGAAACCGGCCTGGGGGTTAGCTCAGTGGCATAAGTGCCTGCCTGCAAGGGCGAGGTCATTTGATCGCCCGTACCAACAAACAAACAAGAAGATAACGTTAATTTTGGGGCTGGGGATTTAGCTCAGCTGCATAAGCACCCATCTTGCAAGCGCACAGTTGTGAGTTCAAGCCCTGGTAATAAAAAAAAAAAGAACAGGAAGCCATAGGAGCTGGTGGATGTGAGCACCGGGCGGAAGAGCATCACCAACGCACGCCACACAGGAGCTCCGTCCTGCACACTGCCCCATCAACTGCTGGACATCCTCCGCTTCCTGAGGCCGGCTACGGCGATCAGAGGACAGAAGGAACAGTGCTTGTGGCCGGGCTGGTGGTTTCATGGTTATGTACTCATTTTCAGTCGACTTGTATATATTAAATTTATATAGCTCTCTATGTCAGTCATATATTAATAAATTAATAAAAACACAATAAAGAACTCATGGAAATTAAAATTAATAAAGCAAGTAATACTTCAACTAAATGATTATAAGATAGATTTCAGGAAATCTGCCACAAAGTATAGTAGAAAGACAAAGAAATGGAAAACAGGAGGGCAAGATGGGGAAAACAAACGGCAGGACAGGGAAATAGGATCTGCAAAACAAGGGAATTTAAGAAAAACAGAAGGAAGAAAACTATCAACAAAATAATTATAAAAACATCCTCCTGCCATGAATGGAGTCATTCCAGTTCTCAGAAGGCCGAGGCAGGAGAATCACAAGTTTGAGGCCAGCCTGAGCTAAGCAAGAGCACAACACCAGCTAGCCCACATGGTGAGACACTGAGTCTAATCAAGCAGAAACAGGATAAAACTCTCCTCCCAGAAGACAAGCTTCCAGGCAGTCTAAATACCCAAATATGAGTTCAAACAGAGCCACTATTCATTAGTATAAAAAATTAGACGAGGACCAACAGAAAAGGGCAAAAGGAAAGCCCTTCACGAAGACGAAACATAGAGAGCCCCAAACTTTGGAACAAATCTAGCGGTAAGACCAGCCGACTGGTGGGAACAGCCTTGTTTTTAAGTGTGATCTGCTGGGATTCTGTGCTACAGCTCGGCTGTGAGTGGTGATGGACACGGCGGGATCTAACTTCCTATGAGATCACCTGTGCAGAGAGGAAATGGAGAAGAACTGGGTGCGGCAGAACACCAGAATTAAAGAGGACAAAATCCTCAGCCAGGAGAAAACATTACATAAAAACAAGTGGCAATGAATACAAACCCCTGATTTATAGACCCGGAGTTCAAAGTATCTGCGTCCAGGGGAGAAGCAATGCAGTAGGATGTGGAAAGAGCGGCTATTTTAAGAAATACCTTTGAATATAATCTACAGAATAGATAACCTACCTACTTAAATATATAATTAAGCAGCGATATATTCCAAGTTGTGCAACCATCTTCAAAATCTAATTTTGGAACACTCACCCCCAGAATGGGGGAAAACCACAGCCTTACCAGTGTGACTGCTTATTTTATTTTTTTACTTTTGGTACCAGGGATCAAACTCACAACCTCATGCGCCAGGTAGGTGCTTGTGCCACTGAGCTAAACCCCTGGCTATGACTGCTTATTTTAAATCAACACTTATGACCTGTCGAGACAATATATTTGACTTTAAATTATATATATGACTTTGACCAAAAAAAAAGAAGAGCTAAATGTAAAACAAAACAAAAAAATCACTCACAATTTAATTACTTCCCCATCAGTTACACTGAAGAATAAAAGTTGTAGAGGTAATAGAATAGCATATAGCACCATGAAGCCACCAACACTTAGTTGTAATTACTTTTCTATACTCACATTTGCATATATAAATTATAGCCACCAGGAAGGCGAGCGGCTGAAACACAGAGGACGCTCATGAAGAAGGCCCAAGGAATTGTGATCCTGGAAACAGTGGCTGCGCAATCCTGAGTCCTGAAGTCAGCAATTAAGAAAAGAACAAAGCATCCTGAGCAATGTCAGGTGCGAAAATGAGAACTCAACTAGCAACGCAGAAAATGAGAACTCATCTAGCAACACAGAGTGCTCTCAGCTGCAGAGGTCGGGACTGCATCCTGTGCGGCTTCCACGCCCAGCAGTATTTTTATATATTGAGGGCTCAACAGAGGCTGCCTGATTCAAGATGGAAAAAATGACTGAGACACTGTAAAGCAGTACATGTGTTAATAATGGAGGACTTCTTAGACTGACAGAGGGATGATAATCCGGGAGTGATAATCTGTAAGACTAAGGACCACAGAGTCAGAAGGGATCTCAGAGTCAGGTGAAAGCACACAGAATGAGCTGGGACCACCACAGCCAGCTCTGAGCCCGTAAGAGTTTAGCTTGGTTTGCCGGTATTTCCCTGGACAGCGCATCCTGGGGAGTTCCTCCCTCCCTCGCTCCTTGCTCTCATCCGGGCTTTTCAGTCTTCCAATTTGGCTCCCCCAAACCTTCATGATGTTCAAATTGACCCTTGCTTCATTTCCTTGCACTCCAGGGTTCTGCCTGGGCAAATCTATTTGCTCTGACGACTGTGCCAACTCAGCAACACAGCGGGTCAGGGAAAATCACCACTCTAAGCGCCCAGGTCCCCTTGCACTCCACATTCATTTAGGGGCCACTGAGATGGGAGCAATATGAGCCAACATGGTGAGCTTCGCCCAAGCGGCCGTGGCAAATGAAGAATGTTTGTTCAGGAAAAACACTACTGAGATGGGTCGCGAGCACTCTGGCCATGTACCATGCCTCCCTGGCTAGACAGGAGAGACTCCTTGAGGGGTCTGGGCCCAGAGGGTGGGTCACCTTCTCCTCTTGGCTCTGTGCTGGGCCCAGGGTATATGCAGCGGCTGGCGGGCTGCATTTCTCATCTCTCCAGTGCTGCCCAAAAAGGCCAATTTCTTGAGGGTCCCCCTCCTGCACCCAGCACCATCTCGAGGAGAAGACAGCAGGGACCCAGAACCCTGGGCTCAGTCTCCTGGGGCACAAAAACACACAGACCATCTAGTTCAGCTGAGAAGACCCATCTGCTATCAGTGTCCACTGCAAAGACTAATTACCCATGCTGGACCGAAGACCTGGCCACGGTGGGACTTAGGCGGCTGCACAAGATGGCAATATGCCCGCTCTCTTCATTAGCGCCCCTGGCGCTGCAGGGAAGAGAAACAGTCAGCTGTGCCCTACCAGCATGCAGGCTGAGAATCGAACACCCCCCCTCTCCCGTCAGCAACTGGGGACAGAGGTCTGAGCATCTCTTGGGAGGATGACCATATATAATATAGCAAATCTGGGGCATTTCCTTCTTGTTTGAAGGCAAAGGTTATTTCAGTTATGTTTTGTAGTGATTGTTTTGCTCTATTCAATATTCTCCTTCAATTAGTTTTACAATGTTCTGTTATTGGTTTGATTTCTGTATACCTGGTTGACTGGACAACTACTGTGAAGATAATGAGATATACTATAGTACCTAGTACTCCCATCCCAGTATCCTGCTTTGAAGTTCCGCACCAAGGTCACTACATTGTCTCGATTGGCTTGGTTCTGTCTTGTGCTGTTGTATTTTTACTACATTCAAAATAAAATTGAAAAAATAAAAATAATAATAACTGACAGAACAATGGGATCCAAAAAGTGTAACAGGTATTGTAAAAGTGAAAGGGCAGGAAAGTGCTCTAAAGGATATAACGGTATGTATAGTGTGTAAAATAGATGCCCATATTACATCATTGAACAGAAGAGACTGCACTGTCAATGTCTGAGTGTCTAGCCACTTCTATGCTTTGATTTTGTAACTTTAACAACTATTGTTAAGATGACAATATGTAATGTATCAACTAACGATTTTATGGTGTTACTTTTTTTTGAACTCTGTATTCTACTTTTTTCTATTTTGTTTTTTTAAATTTTCTTTCATTTCTTTCTTTCAATAAAATTTTAAAAAAATTACCCACACTGAACTAGATCAGTGCTTTAAGTGATATGAGAGGAAGTCAGGCCCCAGCGCACTGCAGAAAACAAAAGCGGAGCTTGAAGTCCGTGGACTCTAACAGCAGGCCTGTGCTACTCAGTGAGGTGGCGGAGGACAGCAGGGAGAGCGCAAGGACAGATTTCCAAACAACGCCTTGTTCCCAAGGCGACCGTGACGGCCCGAGCCCTCGTGCTCTGAGAAGGAATGCCAGAGCCGCTGCACTGCAGAAGGGCCAAGCCCGCCAGCTTGCCAAGCAAGGAAAGGGGTGAGCAACACTGAGACAAACCCCGGGAGGGCAGTGAGGACCGGAAATGTCAGAGGGAGAGACGCACAAGGACACAGGAAGGGTGACGCATACACGGCAAAAATGAGTAAAAACAAAACCAGCAGGTGGCAGAAAGTGGCTGTGAGAGGACCCAGATGCAGAGGTCAGACAGGTTGGTACCTCAGAGCAAACACACAGACGCGTGTCCCCAGAAGCAAAGGAGACCACGTTAAGGAAGAGGAAGGGCTGATCAAATTAAGAGTATAAATAAATACTAGTGTGGAAACAGTACAATCAACTTAACAGGGCCGCCATTATACAAAGTATGTGTTCCCATCACCATGCAGTGATTAAAAACCGGTAACAGAAAGAAAGTTGGGGAATTAACAAATACGTGGAAATTAAACGACATGTAGCTAGATACCCATTAGGTCAGAATCACATGGGAATTTAAAAAACGCCCCATGATAAGTGAGCACAAAAATTAATACATGAAAATTTATACAATGTAGCTGCAGCAGTTTTAGAAAGCAGTTTAACACTTCCACATATTTTCATTACACCGATTGGGATCAGTAACGCAGCCCTGCCCTGGACAACACTGCAAAGAAGGGAAACCTGACACTTCCGTGTCTCTGTTACTCACCGGGCCCCAGGGCTCTGCAGACCAAACCCGCACAGCCGACCACGGATACACAACTCGAGGTGCCTCCAAATGACGGGAAATTAGTCAACAATCAGAAGGTGAAGTCCGTGAAGGCGGCAGCCTAGGGTTATACCACACAGAGGGCGGGGATGGGGGCAGGAATACGGGGAACTGCTGATGAGTGCCGCGCCTTTCTGGGAGATAAAAATATCCTAAGCCAGGCGTGGTGGCGCATGCCTGTAATTCTAGCACTCAGAGGCTGAGGTGGGAGGATCCTTACAAGTTGAAGGCCAGCCTGGGCTACAAGTGAGCTCAAGGCCAGCCTGAACTGCACAGCAAGACTCTGTCTCAAAAAGAACCCCCCCCCCAAAAAAGATGGTTGCAAAAGTCTGTGATTATATAAACAACTAAATCGTTATTTAAACAGATACAAAATTTTATAGTATGTGAATTACATCCCAGTGAAGCTGTTTTGAAACATTTTATCTTTATCTTAGTGATGTCAAATTCTGCTCACAAAATGAAAGTTCTCTATAGTAGAAACCATACTACGAAAGGTTTTTTTTTTTTTTTTTTTTTGAGTCTCACTATGTAGTTCATGCTGGCCTTGAATCCAGTATGGAGCGCAGGTTGGCCTGAAACTTATGAACTCATGTTTATTTATCCTCCTGTCTCAGCCTCCCAAATGTTGGGCTTATAGGCGTGTGCCACCACACTGGGCCCTACAAAAGATTTTTTTAACATATAGAATAATATGTATTTTTCAAAATACGTTAAAAAATACTATAATTTTATTAGAAAAGCAATAATTTGCTTCAGACATGAACATATTCCAGTAAAAGCCTATTCCTAAATAATAAGTATATGAAATCATCTTTCTAATTTAGATTGCAATAATTTTACTCATCAACCGCAACATTAAAAAAGAACTTAAAACTGTTACAGAGGAAAAGCATTTATTACCACTTTTATGTGAAATTATGGTTTGCCAAAAAAGATCCTAACTATTGATTATTTCAGGACTTTGCCAGCTCAGCTTAGGGTGTCCTTCCCATAGTTACTTTTTTTTTTGGTACCGGGGATCGAACTCACAACTTTGCCCTTGCCAGGCAGGTGCTTATGCTGCTGAGCTAAATCCCCAGCCCCATAATTACTTTAAATCCTTCTTCCTTTGGTAGCATTTTAAACACTGAGACATAAGTACAACAATCATATTTTCCTGGAAACAAAATATGTACTTTACAGAACTTCCTTAACATAATGACTCTGCAGTCACTTAAAAATTATTGGTTCAGATTCAGCAGGTGTTAATTAAACAATGTTTATGTAAGTACTGCAAATGGCAACAGATTCATAGTTAACATGGCTAGTCAATTCTCATTACTCTTCCTAAAGAAATGAGAGAAGTAATCATTAAAGAATTCTACTTTCAGGGCCAGGGGTACAGCTTGGGGGAGAGCATTTGTACAGCATGTATGAACTCTATTTTTGAATGCCGTATTTACACTCTCACGGGCCAAGGTGATGTCTGGCTGGCACCCACCAAAACATTACATGCCTGCTGCTATCCACATAAAACGGGAGAAGCAGAAAATACCAGTTTTCACTAGTTCTATCAAATTTTATGAATTAACACACATGCTACAATAAAGCTCTTATTATGATTTCATCAGCAAAAAAATCTTTACATAAAAAAATGACATTATATAATACAAATTTTCTTGGTGGTTTTAAAAACAGAACTCAATAATATAAAAACAAAGTCATACTAATCAGGAACAAAAATATTCTATGTGATATAAAGAAAAATAAGTATCCCAGGAAAACTGCAGAAAAAAGATGTTTTGGTTAGTATTCTGAGTCACTGACAATTATCTATCTATCTATCTATCTATCTATCTATCTATCTATCTGTCTATCTCCTTAAAAGGTGAGAGAAAAAAAGAGAAAAACTAATGAAATCAGATTGTCCAAGAAAATGTGTCTCAATCTAGAATCTAAAATGATTTTTAGAATGACAGTACTGCTGAAAGCTACCTGAAGCCTCCTACTGTCAAGATTACAAAAATGCAAAGGACTTACAAACTCTACCATGACTACTAAACAACATGAGGATTACACCCGCATGCATTTCCTTTCTATTGAAATACAGTAAAACATAATATTTGAAAGCAGCAATGACTAGACAGGCCGTTCATATTGCAGGATCTTCCCCATGACCCCAACTAACGACGTCTTTATTGTCCTATGATATAGAAAGCATGTTAAGATCAGACAGAATAAAAGGAACTGCAGAGTTTACAGTGTTTACTTTTCTTAGCAATGGACTCAGAGAAGTCCATCCCGCTTTCCAGTAAGGAATTAAAACCCGAAGCACAGCGATGTTGGGTGTACCTGATTGGCTTGGGAGTGGCCCAGGTAACCAGTGGGACACATTCCTGGGTGCCTCGGGGGTTGCAGAGGCATGACCTCCCCCAGGTACCGTCTGTGGTCCCTCGCCCTTTCTCCGCACTGAGCCCCCCTGCTTCCTAGCTGCCACGAGCTGTCATCCTGCCATGCGCTTCTGCCATGATACCTTTCTGTGCCTTGGAGCCAGCCGGCCATGGACTAAACCCCCTGCAACCGTAAGCCGGGTGTCAGATGTGTGTATCAGTGACAAAAAGCTGATAGTTGGGCACAGTCAATGATTCTCAATCCAAAGCACCTATGGGACTCTTCAGTGACAGTGACTTTCCAACCCAGAGCTAAAGGCAGCTGCCCTGGGACAGAGGTCCTCAGGCCAGGGTGCAAACATGAGCCCCTTCCAAGCAACTAGTCTCCCGGGTCCACCCCAGAGCCCTGACTGATTCCGTCTCACAAGGGGCTCACTTGAGGTGTTCCAAGGTGCTTCTCATGTAGCTGGTGTTATGAAACGATGAGCCAGGGAGGGGACAGAACTCTACGCTTAGCTCTAAAGATTTTCAAGGATTCTTTTTTTTTTTTTTTTTTTGGTACCCAAATTAAACTCAGGACCTTGGGCTTGTCATGCAGGCACTGCGCCGCTGAGCTGAATCACTGCCCCCTTCAAGTAATTCTTAAAGGAAAAAAGCCCCAAAACTCAATGAGGTATAATTTATACATATCTATGTACCTACACCATAGCGTATCTTAGACTCTCACATGAACTAAGCTGTAGAATTATCCACCCATCACTAGCAGCCGGTTTTGGAACACTCCCAATGCAGCCCTGCAGTCCTCTCCCCACCACAGCCTCAGGCCAACAATGACCTGCAGCCTTCTTTTGTCTTTTACAGAAATTTCACACACAGTAAGTGATCGTGTAACACATAATCACGTCTGGCTTCGTAAACTCGGCACATTACTTCGGGTACATCACAAAGTACATTGTTGAGTCTTCTACTGTCTGGGAAAAAGTTTCACCAGGTGATAGGTATCTGTACAGCTTCCAATTTTTACCTCTTATGAATTATAAACATTTGCTCACAAGTCTCTATGCAAAGATCTGTTCTCTTTTCTCCTGGGTAGATACTTAGAAATGAAGAAGCTAAAAATATAAGCTTAACTGCCACACTGTTCTCCGTAGTAACCGTTTTACTGTGCATTCCCACTAACAATGCGGGTGTTCTGCAATTCCTCCCTGACTTCCTTTACATCAATGTCACTTTTTAATTACAGTAACCCTGGTGACTGTACTAGATCTCATTTGGGTTGGACTGTGCCATGTCCCCAAAGACTAATGACATTGAACACCTCTGCAGATAATTTATTAGAGATTCACTTATTTTCTTTGGTGAAATATCTATTCAAGGCTTATCTCTTTTGATGGCCCCAGGGATTCAGGGATTGAACTCAGGGCACTGAGCTACATCTCCAGTCCTCTTCTATTTTGAGAGAGGCT
This sequence comes from Cavia porcellus, assembly GCF_034190915.1. Classification (NCBI taxonomy): domain Eukaryota; kingdom Metazoa; phylum Chordata; class Mammalia; order Rodentia; family Caviidae; genus Cavia; species Cavia porcellus. Next base: position 83,114,321 of record NW_026947493.1, on the reverse strand, counting down.
CCCTCATTGCTAACTTGCCCAGGCTGGCTTCAAGTTTGCAGTCCTCCTGCCTCAGCCTCTAGAAGCCCTGGAATTGCAGTTGTGTGTCACTGCAACCATTAATCAGTGTTTTATTATTGGGTTGTAAGAATTATTTCATTTATGTCTTTTGTCAGATGTCCCTGGAAGTATTTTTCTCAATGAGTAGTTTTTTAAAAAAAATTTCTAGCAGTGTTTTTTAAAAAGTGAGTATTCTTAATATTTGGCAGATTCTAATTTAGAGATTTTTTTTTTTTCACTCTATGAATTGTTTTGGTGTCCAAGTCACAGATGTTTTACAGTTTTAGTTCTTAAATTTGGATAGATTTTGAATTCATTTTTATGGACTGTAGAAGTCCAACTATATGGTCTAAGAAGCCCAGATACACAAGCACCCACACACATGTCTCCATTACGTACAGATATCCGGTTCTTCAAGCACGGTGTTCAGGATTCAGTTCCTTCCCACAGGTGTCTCCGTCTCTGTCCTGTCTCACTGGTTGCCGTGTGACTCTAGCCTGACAGCAGCCTGTCCGCCTGGCTGTGGTCCGTCTGTTTCACAAGGCTTTGCTCACTGCCTTCTGGTCTGTTTGTTTCCTCCCCGTCACTTGGCCTAAGTCTTTCTGTTCCTCGAGGGTGATGCTTAGATCACTGATTTTAGATCTTGCTTCCAACCTACAATAAGCACCTAAGGTCTCCTTAATCTTACTTTAGCTAATTTCTGTAAGTTTCATGTTTTGTTTTTATTTTTGTCTGGTGAAAACTATTTTCTAATTTCCTTTTTTGATTGTTTTCTTTGACCTATAGGTTACTTGGGAGTGTGTTCATTTCCAATATGAGGGCTTTCTCAGACTTTTATTGTGGATTTCTAAATTAACCCCATTGTAATTGGAGAACATAGTGGGTATTGTGTTTTTCCTTCCCTTTAAATGTCCTGAGACTCATTTCGTGACTTAGTATATACACAAAACCTATCCAGAAAAAAGTCCTTGACTGAAAGAATTTTCAAAATCTTTACCAGAGTGCTTTTTGTCTTTTTGAGACAGGGTCTCACTATGCAAGTCAGGCTGGCTTTGAGCTCACTTTGTAGTCGCAAGCGGGTCTCCAACTTGCAACGATCCTCCTGCCTTGGCCTCCCGAGTGCTGGGATACCATGCCCAGCTGCATCATTTTTCAAGATGGAGCTTATTTTTAAGTCAGCTATGTGCTATCCTTTTGACCTGCTCAGTTGGGCTGACTATGCTGAAGCACATTCATCATGCTGATCCGAGCATTAACAAAACACGTGTTCCATCATTTCAAGACACTTTCTCGGTCCTTATTACTCCAATCCCTTTACAAATATGTTACTAGAAGGCTTTTCTGGCAAGAAAAAACATTTTGCTCAGAGAACCTTTAAAAGTCTTTCTTTCAAAAAATTTCCTGCTTTTTAAAAAAAGCAAGAAGACAACAAACTCAGGGCTGTAGAATTACCAGGTACCTAGATCTGTAAAATTACCAGACAGTATAATCTTGCTATATAAAAATAAATGACTTCATAAACCTCAAGACATAAAACAAAGAAACAAAACCAAAATTAATTTTAAACAAAGACATAAAACAGAGAAGATCAAATTCTTCAAATTCTTTTCAACAGAAGTGCTACATGATCCAGCAAAGGATGGCGCCCAGAACTGGATGCCCGCAGTATTGTGTGGATGTCCTGTTCTGGCCGTGCCGTTAGAGAAGATTCCTATTCTGCACCTAAGTGCTGTCACTTGTAATATGAAGATTTGTTAAAATTTAGTTTTCAGTGTTGCTCTGAGAATGGAAGATAATGAAGGAATGCAGAGTGGATCAGCACTGGCAGACAGCGATACCGTTACCTATCTATGACTTCAGCTCTGATGATGCTCACTCATAGTGTTGGACAATTTTTATGAAACATTTCTTTGAAAAGCTGGGCATTTCTCACTGTACACCTGGACTCTCAATTCAGATTTTCTATACAGAAGTCTTACTTTAGAAACGAATAGGGTTTAGATAATTTCGTTAGTTTATCTAGCTTTTTCACACTGTCCTTTATCAATAATTTGAGTATTTCCCTGAACAGCACTTCTAAAAAGCATTCTTTTGCTATATAATCCTAAACATATGTCAAGCTGCACACTGCTCACTTTGGTCCCCAGCACGCAAGATTGCAAATATCTAATCATCTCAGTGTATAAAAATATCACACAGCTCAAGCTAACGCATGCCTGTGTGTTTTGTCCGGAACAAAAGGTTGGGCTCTGTTAAAAACGAGGCACAGGTGCTCTGCTAGGACGGCAGCTGCCACTTCCTCAACAGTGTCCTTCATCTGTTACCTGACAAGGCTTCCTGAGGGACACTTCGCTGCGCAGCACACACTCATATGAGACAGCAGTGGATGTGCAGGAGGAACAGGGATGCTGGGAGGGGCCTGATGCCAGGGGCGGGGCCCTGACAGAGAAGACGACTTTGGACTGAAGACCTGAAGAGACTGAGAGACTCACGAGATGGCGATCTTTAGCTCTCCCCCTGCTGGAATGCAGGCGCCCCAAGAACACAGATCTGCTGTGTTTACCGTTGGGCCATGTACCCACTGCAGCGTCTTTATTTCATGCACTATTCCCAGGGATCGTTCCTAGTTGGAAGTTACTAAACACAATGCTATGATAATTATAATACTAATATATGTTATGTATTTTTTAATATGTTACATAATCATTTCTATGTGTTTTCTATGCCATCATATAAATTCCAGGGAGAGGAACATAAAGTCTATCTCTAGATTATAGTCCCACGCTTGATATGTAGTATCTATTCCATATTAAAATAAACGAATAGAATGGTCTGACTGGATGAATAACAGTCACGAGGCACTGAAGTCAGGAAATGGCTTCAGGACAGCACACAGTTACGTCTGGAGATGCTGTGCGTGTGCAGAAATGGCGCGGCTGGGTGTAATTCAGCTACGGTGGGGGATGATCCGAGAGCTCCTGTACCATCTGGGACAGTGACACAGACTGTCACCGGGGGCACAACATGGGGGGTACGGAACTCTCTGGACGCAAGTTTACTCAAGTTTTTATGCTAACTATTCCTTGGCTTCCCTATTTTTACAAAAGGGGTTCTGTCAATGCAGTAAGTAATGTTTCCCCTTCAGGAAGGGTGATAGGTAGAACAGAGCTTAATAATCAGCTCTCCAGTTTGATTTTGTTGCTACTTGTAAGCATTTTAAAAAAAGTACCATAAAGTGTCATTTAATCAGCTCCTAATGATCCAGCCTAATCAGTAATCAACAATCTGGCTTCAAAGATTATCATGTGATCTACATCTCATTATCCAGAAGTTACCATTACTAATCCTTAAATTTTAAGAGGCAATAATTTAACGAACTGAAATCAAGTCACATGATATTTTCTTAAAGTTACAATAAAAAGCATGCAAAAAAAAAAAAAAAACCCTAAGAGTAATTCCAAATCAATAAATTACCTTAAAATTAGAACTGGCAACATAATAGCCATTTGAAGTAGAAAGTTAGAAGAAGGAAGAGGAGGAGGAGGAGGAGGATAAATGGGCTATATAAGATACACCGAGTCTGTTTATGAGATACTAACACTGAGGTCACATTATCTGTCCTGAACATACGCCATGCTGAGACATGGATACGATCCCATGGCTTCACATAGCGCCAGTGAAACAGACCACACTGCCTCTCACTGAATCTACTTCTGACTCTGTGTTAACGTCTCCCCCAATCCCCAGGTACGTGTTACTCCACGGGTGTGGGCGAGAAGGTTAAAGCTGCACTTCCTCCCGTCCCGACGTGGGGCAGTCACCAAATGAGACCACCGCTGGCTTCCTTGAGCTCTGAAGCCTGTGTCAGGTCACACACCAGGCACAGGCCCTTCTCCTTACCTTTCCACCACCGGCTAAACAGAACTGTAATTGTTTTTCAAGGTAGAGTCCTTCCTTTAACAAACATTTCATTAAAAAAGAACCATGAATCTACCTCCTCAAGTGTCAGGACCCGTGATGCCTCTCCTTTGCTGCTCAATAGCTTGTGCCGCATCCTATGAATGGGATAAATGGTATTTTTAATGCTGATGTTAATGATCATCACTTGCCAGGGTCTTCAAACAATCATTTATGAAAACCTTTCTTAGGCCGGGTGTGGTGACTCACGCCTGTAATGCCAGCACTCGGGAGGCTGAGGCAGGAGGATTGTTGCGAGTTCGAGACCAGCCTGGGTTACAAAGTGAGCTCACGCCAGTGTGAACTGCACAGTGAGACCCTGTCTCAAAACACCAAAAAAAAGAAAACCTTTCTTTATGTTTCTCAGCTTGCACTTAAATGCAACTATCTCTAGAGACTCTCCGTGGCTCTTTTTAGCTATGTTGTCTCTGTGTGGTGGCTTCCCCTCCTCAAACCCTGCTGTTGTTTCCTGTCTGCACCAATGGTAAGCTTTCACACTGGTGGCTTCCCGGTATTAACATCCTTGTATAGTCAGTGCCTCAGCGAATCTGGACCATTTCTGAAATAACAACCCAGCAGAAGTGAGACTAGGCTAGCTCTAGGGCTAAGTCTTCAACATCTTGGCAGCTTAAATTTTTGCCTTTGTCCTGAGCACTAGTAAGTGTCAGCCTGCCCACCGGAGACATGTGAAGAGGCCATGTGACAAGGGAACAGCTTAGAGACTCCAGGGTGAGAGTGAGCCGTCTCTGCATCCTGAACCCAGCTTCCAAACCATCCACGAGGCCAATGCAACCACGTCGGTGACCACCGGTGAAACCAGCAGAAGAACCAACCCGCTGAACCCAGCCCCAACTGCGCAACCATGAACAAATAAAAACGAGGTGTGCTCTTTCCGGCCACTACACTTAGGTTTGTTAGACAAGAGGTAAGAAAACTAATGTGAAATGTAAAATCTAATCCCTAGCTGTGATGTTCTCTAGTGATCTAAATTCCAGACTCTAGGTTTACATTTCTGTACAGATATCTTACCTGAGCTCTACTTCAACATTTGCTAAATTGGAATCTAGTAGCTCACCTATTTCCTATACAGCACTGTGTAAGCTGCTGACTTAAAATTTATTTTCCCAGAGATATAACTCAGTGGCACAGCACCTACCTGCAAGTGTGGGGTCCTAAGTTCAATTCCTGGTACCAGAAAAACCCAAACCAAACCAAAACAAAAAACTCAAAATGTAAAGTGCTTTGCACACATCTTTGTTAAAGTATTTATAGGGCCAGAGACATAGCTCAGTGACACAGCACCTGTCTGGCAAGTGGGAGGTCCTGAGTTCAATTCCCAATCCCAAAGTAAATAAATAATGGAATAAAACAAAAAATTTTTCCCCTTAAAACACTGGGGCTTCGGGCAGTATTTCCACAGAAGTCTTGGTGATGTTTCAACTTTGGTTCTCAGTGCCAGCATGACATGGGCCACAAAACCAACTATAAGCTCAAAGAAATTTAAACAAATTATTGCTCACTTTTGAATACCACTTACACCAAGGCAAAAATATGCAGGAACAAACTTTAGCTATTGATTTTGAGATGGTAACTTGAACAGTTTGATCTATAACTATGTAATGAAATATTAGAGTTAGACCTCAAAAAGTCTCTGATTTTGTAACAGAAATTAGGATTTTATCTTTTGGGGGACATCTTGAACACACTAGACATCTCGAGAGGCAACACAGTGTTACACAGCCCAGGTTCAAATTTTAAGAAAAATTATGGAACTACTAACTGCAGAAGCAGCATTTATATGAAAGTTCTGTTAACTGAAAGCTCTTTACGTTTTCTGGCTTAAATATCCTCACCTACCAATAAAAGTGAACCTGCAGGGTTATTATGAAGATTAAATGACTCAATATTTTTAAAGTATCCAGAACACTGCACAGCATATAGTTACACAAGTTCTAATTTCCTCAGAAGAGCATAACCTCAGGCTCGTTTTTTAAATGTACTATGTAACAAGCTACTTTACTTTCATGTATTTGTTTCCTCAAATGTCGTAAGAAAGCAACGTTCAGCGTAGTCAGCTTTCTGATTAACTAAACGTTCAGCCCTGAGATCGCGGACGTGGCTGATGAATGTGATCAGAGATAACCAAGCGCTGTTTTCCAATAAGAAACGTTAGCGTGGGCTGGGTGCAGCCAAAGGTGGGCACTTGTCTGGCGCGAGAGGACCCGGGTCAATCCCAGCACCGCAATACAATACAAAAGAAAGTAAGTTGAGTGTCGTCTCCATTTCAGGCCAGAGGGGCGCAGTCTCCGTCGCTAGGGTCACGAGGGTAAGGGGCGCCCCCTACTCACCGCCGAGCGTCCCGGGCTTCCTGGCCACGCTCTCCCTCCACTTCCTCGAGCTGAGCTGGCTGGGCGGCGGGAGGAACACGCTGCTGACCGTACAGGGCAGTGCGAAGAGGGCGCCCACCTGGAACGCAGGGCAGGTTTCACCCACTGCAGCCCGGGCCCGCTCTGCAGCCGGGCTCAGGGCCACTTCCCCCGCACAGGACCCTTCCACAGCAGCGCTAAAACCTGAGGCGTGTCCCACCTGCTGCCAACAACACAGAAAAGGACCCAGAAAGCCACTCGAAGCTACCGCGGCCCCTTTTCCAGGGAGGAGGCAGCTCGGAAAAACCTTGCTCTTCAGAGTCTACTTTGTGTTCAGGGTGTCGGTTAATTTCTTTATGTATCTGTAAAATAATGAGAGGCCGAGGGTTCTAACACAAAAAAAATTGTCTTATTCATCCATAATTTTAGGGCCTCTGATGGCTACATCACTGTTCTGGCTTTACAATTATATCTGAAGGCAAAACAGAAATTTTTGTTCCTAAAAACCGGAGATTTATGTTAATAGGTGAAAAATGCAGAGAAGATAATGAATTATATTCTAGAAAGCAGAGCAGCTAAAGACTGATTTATAAGCAAACTCAACTTATTTATTTTCAAACTCCCAGGGCTGGGCATACAGACGTTTGTTTATTAAATATTTGCTCAAAAAAAAAAAACTCCACCATAATATATTTAGGTAAACTCTCAGTTTGATTAAAGACTAAATGAAACAAATTATAATTGTGAAAACTGTAATTTGCATATTTTAGAAATGTAGCTACATCAATCACTATATCCTAATAAAAAAATTAATTAAAAAAACTTTGGAAAACATAAGGCATTAGTCAAGATCTTAAACCTAATGTAAACTGCTTTTATGTAACTGTTCTGTGTAGATGTTGCTATTTATTATGCTTACTTATAAATTCATAGTTGACAGATATTAAAAAAATCAATATTTTAGAAACAAAGTAAAATATGACTATTATAACTGTAGTCTTTTTTAAGGGTAATATATTTCACATAGTCAAGTATTTACAATTAAAAATTTAAAAATTTAGCAGTACACATGTCTAATTTTCTAACCACAAACAACTCCTCCTTTCTGGCCGCAGGAAGACTTCAGAGCCCCAAGTGCACGGCCCGAGCCTGGAAGGGTGGTAAGGGACCGTGCCCACCAGGTCCCGGTGACGGCTTGCTCGGCACTTTAGCCATGTTCATGCAGCCCACACACAGCTGTCCGGAGGCAGGAGAAGAGCTGGCCGCACCTCCCAGGCAGCCTGATTTGGATGCCGATCACTTGTCTCCTCCATGCACTAATAGCTAGGTAACTCTGAGAGGGGCGAGACTGTCAATCTAGCCCTGAATTTAAAGGCCAAAGATCGCCTCAAACATGAGTCTCAAAACCTCGATTTAACCCTTTCAGTGAGCCCTCCCTAACGAGTGGTCACTCTGAGAAGCATTTTACAGCTTTGCAAATTCCTCACTGTAAAATATATGGCCATGTAGACCAGTAGGACAAGTAACACCCCACTCCCTATGAGTCCTGCCTTGGCTTTTCCTAATCTAAGAAAATGAGCTTCACCCCAAGAAGCTTTGATTCATATTTTGGGGAGATAGAGGGAAAACCTGTCAAAGCTCAAGCACTTCCTGAGGATCCCGTAAATCACTAGAACACAAGCCCCGCGGAAGCGAACTGCCCCACTGCCCGCACCAGCAGCCAGGCAGGAAGGCCGGGCGGCTGCCACACAGCTGCAGTCAGGAGAGGAACTGGACACCCAGCCGGGAAGCCGGGACTGCTGCGAGGAACAGGCACGCAGTTCAGACATTTAAAGATAAACTGTGATCCAGTATAAAAGAGAAATCAACCACTTCGAATGCAGAGATTTATTCTCTGAGTTAATTAACATCTTTGTAACTCTTATCCCTTTTGCTCTGATTAAAAACTTAAAGGCCCCATTCATGTTATTGCTCACTGATGGGGCGTGTTTAAAATTTTGTAGTCCTGGGCTGAGAAGCCATGAAAACCACAGTCTAACCCAGCACACTTGAAACAACTGGAAATATTAAATAACAGTGCCATCTGCTTCTGGGATTAGTGCTGCCTGTCATCAACAGCTAGATGACTTAATGACTCTGGTATGCTTGTGCTAAAAATTAGAGGTACATATATGATTTTTACAAGGAATATTAGGTCACAGGCTAACGTATCAAATAAGAACTCTGACGCACTATTCAAAATGTTATTCAACTTATGGGAAAATGAGGCTTTGAAGCCAAAACTTTAAGTTACCATACAATGAAACTCATAAAGCCAAGACCAAACGGCCTTTATTATATCAATTTTCAACAGGACTAATACTTGAGATTTGACTTTAGCTTGATGGCAAAACTGCTATAACTATAATAATCATTTTTCGTTTCAGGAGTGTCTGTTAATAGCCTGTTTGGTATTAATATGGTAAGATAATGTTATATATGCCAGGGATTTAGCTCAGCGGCACAAGCGCCTGCCTTGCAAGCGTGCAATCGAATTCCATCCCCTGTACCAAAAAAAAAAAAAGAAGTATTATGTAAATATGATCAATAAATATTGTGTGCATTAAAATTATTTTCACAGGGCTAGGGATATAGCTCAGTGGCACAATGCCTGCCTGGCAGGCACAAGATCCTGAGTTTGATTCCTGGTACCAAAAAAAAATTATTTCCACAGAAACATAACAGTTGAATAAATAAGCAGAAAGAATGCACTTATTTATTTTTTTTTACTAAAAACTTTACTTGACTTTGGATACATGATTCCACTTAGAATTCTTTATGTTCTGCTTTAGTAAAGTAAAAACATACCAGTTTTATACCCATTATAAATAGAAAACTATTAAAACAGCTACAAGTCTTCTAAGCATCATTATACTTATAAGAAAAAAAGCACAAATTCACAAGTGATTCAGCAAAACTTTAGAAGTTTTTCTCTGTTCTATCATGAAACAATAATGCAGACACACGAACACCTTGCTAGAGAATTGAAATGCAATATTGAAGCATTAATGATTAACAATAATGTTTTGTTACAACATTAATATGTAAAGAAATACTGTGCTCATATTAGTAACCATTTCATGGGTAGAACAAAATACCTGGCACCTGCACAGCACAGGGGACAGGCTGAGGTTGGCTCACGGTCCCCAAGGCTGCAGTCCATGGCGGTGGCTCCAAGGCAGAAGCAATGTGGCAGAAGGGTGTGTGCTCGGCTCCTGGCAGCCAGGAAGCAGGGGTGACAGGAGAAGCCAAAGAGGATAGGGGTGGGGACCAGGCATGGCTCCCAAGGTCATGCCCTCAGGACGCACTCCAAAACACCCAGAAGTACGCGTGATTAATTTTCCAGGTGTTTTCCAAACTAACCAACTTAATAACCAAGATTAGCCTCCCTCACTTCAAAATTTTGAAGCCATTACCAGCTACAAAACTTATTTCTGAGAATCTTCTAAAATCAAAGTCAATTTGTCTGCAAAGCATTTTACTGTGAAAAGTCCAGAGAGGAAATGTGTTCTAAGTTCTTTACATTAAAGAAACCAAGTTAGCAAGCAAGAGCGGGTTAATGAGCTGTGCGCACTGTCTACACTTCTTCCAATATTAAAAGCACAAGCACCGCTCCCGAGAGCCTGGTTACCTTGCCGCACAGCGAGGAGATCTGCTCCAGCAGCACCGCGGAGTTCTGCCGGCCGCTGTCCTGTAGCGCTCTGCAAGGGCGTTAAAGAAACCAGCGTGGAGGAACCGGGAATCACCCTGCACCCTAAGCTCTGCCCTCCTGATTCCCCCACCAGCTCACTGAATTCATTATAAAAACCAACTTCAGGAACTCACAATTCATCTCTCCTCAAAAATATTTTTGAGTATTTGTTCTGAGTATCATTACTATAAACTACCACAATAAGATATTTGTAAAAACTCTGCATACAAAATTCAAGAGTTCATATTCCATTTCTAATCACAGAGTTTCTTTTTATATAAAATGTTCCGCTCCTATGTGTGTTTCTGAAAATTTCTTAGATACATTTTTCTTTTGTTTTTTTGGATTTCTTAGATAAGGGATTCACTGTGTAGTTTGGGCTGGTCTTCAATTCACTATGCTCCTGCCTCAGCCCTCCCAGTGCTGGGATTACTGACACGCACCACCACACCCGGCTCTCAACACGTGTTATCTTAAGGGTTTAAAACATGTTCATTATTTGCAGACATATTTCATGTATTAAAACATACATCAGGCAACTCGCGCTTTGTATTAATCGTACTGACAGCAGGAGAGTGGCGGGCAGGTTAGGAGTGCGCCCATTATTTTGTTTTCCCCACAGATTCCAAAAGTTCTTCCTTCTTCCTTACCTCACAAGTCAAGGAGCAAAGCCAGGAAGTCCTCCGCCTTCCCAGAAGCATAAACACAGTACATGAGGTAGCACTGTACTTGCTTTTTTTTTGCAAGTTGCACATTTCTTAAAACCAAAGGAATGGCAAGAATACTAAATATTAATTAAAAACCATTTCAAATGTGGATTGGAACAATGAAAACAGCTTCTCTGATGCAGAGAGTGGGGTTTTTTGCCTTTTTGAGACAGGATTTCACTAGGCAGTTCAGACAGACCTTGAACTCACTATATTGCCCATGGCGGCCTCCAGCTGAGATCCTCCTGCCTCAGCCTCCCAGTGCTGGTATGACAGGCGTGCACTACCATGCCTAGCCAGCAGAGAGCTCTTTGCAGTGAGGCAGTCAGGAAGCCTGGGGTTAAGAGTAGGGAGGGAGGCACAGCTGAGGCCAGGGTGCGCGGAGCCGTGGGCCACATCGACTCACCTTAGCTGCCCTGCCTCTGAGCTGAATGAGAGCTCGCTCAGTCCCTGGTCTAAAGCAAAGACCAGTAAGAGACGAGTACGCCTAATGTTTCGGATCTCCGAGCCTGAAGGCTGCTAATGGATAAGGTGAGAGACGTGCAGAACTGGTACCAGCTCGTACCAGCTTGCCTTGGAAAGGCTCTCCCCCCAGGAGCTAACAGCCCCTCAGTCCTAACCAGGGATGCAGCATGGATAACAGATTTAAAACCGTCCAGGGCTGGGGATGGAGCTCAGCAGCGCAGCGCCTGCCTGCCAAGTGTGAGGTCCTGACTTCGATCCCCAGTACCAAAAAGAACTGTCTTTTTAAACTGCCCACTGCGCATTACTGCACAGAATACCTATTTCTCTCTGAGCTTGAGCACCCCTCTGCAGCCTGCCCCCGCCCCATGCTGTCCCAGGCAGGCCCCACTGTCAGCACAAGGTGTCGTCTACACTCAGGCAGCCTCACACCTCACACCGTCCCTGTGCATCGCAGACCATGAAGCCTGGGGACTCCGCGGCTCCGCATCCCTGACGTGCCCTGCAGCATGCCTTGGACCTCCATTCCAGATGCCACCTCTGTAGTCAAGCTCTGAGCTCTGGATGCTGAGCAAGATCCCACCCACAGTGTTTAAAATTCGCTCATTATGTCACCCCCTGGTGCACAGTCCTCTTCCCGTCCCTCTCTGTCTTTAAGATACCAGTTAACTCCTCATCATGGGACAGGACTTTCTGGGTTTTATCAGTCTGGAAAGACCCTCCAGCCTGCTCTAGCACATGCCCCCAAACCAACGCCCCCTAACAAGACAAAAAAATTGAATTAAAAACTGCATACCACAGTGATATATCTACGTGCACCCATGTTTATGGGAGCACAGATAGTAATAGCAGGTCTTGGAAACAACCTAAATGCCCGTCTACTGAGGGATGGATAAAAAAGGTGGTATTTTCATACAATAGAGTACTACTCAGCCATAAAGAAGGCGCCCCCACGTTAGCCCTTCCCACAGCAAGCACTCAGTGAGTATGGAATGAGACAGACTTCCACGGGGAAAAGCATGGGACCCGGGATACGGGAATGCAACAACCTGCATCCCCAGCAGCTCCAGCGTAAGGGGACCCACTCGTGCATGTGCAGTAACCCCACTGACAGCACAGTGAGGACGTGCACACCTCACATGTGGGCTCACCCACCCACGGCACCCGCCCAGGAAACAGGATCTGACACGCCGCGGACACAAAAGGATACAGCTCGAACTCCACGTCGGACAGGTAGCAGGAGGGCAGCGCTGCTAGGTCGAGCATCTGCACGAACTGCAAGGCAGGGCCGTAATAATGGAAAACCTGCAATAGAAATTAGCACTGTGTGACACTCTAGCAGAGACGAGAGCAAACGACTCAGTGGTGAGGACCTTAAACGGGGCTCAGAGTGCAGCTCGCACACAGCGCGCGGCAGACGTGTAACCCCTCCACTGCGGGCAGGAATTCCTTCTCCTCCACTCTGCGTTCACGGTCCACAGACTCGGAGGCTTCTCAGTGGTCAGCAGGAGTTGTAATGGGAGGAAATAGGCTTGCAAGGAGGCAAGCAACAGTGAACAGAAGTTCTCAACCCCTCCTCTTTCATGAGAAAGCGGCTAGTGCTGAGGAAACAAATCGGCACATCACCTGCAGCAGGCCTGCCAGGCTGGCAGAAACGCTTCACAGGACGAGCCTGGGCTGAGTGAGTGACTGAGGTTCAAAGGAGAAGTCAGCCGGCGTGGTGGGGCGCCGCTGGGCTCCGGAGGCGGAGGCAGGAGGATCCCTGCGACCCCGCCGAGGCCATCCCCGGCTACACAGTGCATGCAAGGCCAGCCTGTCTCTCAAAAAAGTACAATGCAAATAAAATAAAATAAAATAAAGGAAAACATCCAGGGAAAAGACTGAAGAAACTAGAGAAGCACGGTGCCAACAAGTGCTAATGAATAGACTCAGCACCCAGAAAACAAACGTTCAGTGTTTGAGTACAGCTTGACAGTAAATTAGAGGGGCTAACACAGAGTTTTAGTCCAATAGCTGACGATAGGGTGCCTCACACGAGGAGCAGAGAAAACACATCACGAAGAAACTACAGTTTTACACAGAAGGCAGCTGGTCCCACCATACGATTCTGTGTGTGAGTGTGCACAGTATACACACCTGTACAACAATGTGCACATTGGATGGAGGATGGCCTAACACCTCTTGAAGAGGTTGTAAAGTTTACCCTCAACAGTATCAAAAAATGAGATACATTATCACACTCAGACATTTCACTACCAAAAAGAAGAATTACAGCTATTAATTTTATGATCTTAATCTTAAAAATTTAAAATCTCTGTGAAAGATTGTCATAGCAAGTTATGTCAAGTAGGCAATGCTAAACAATGCTGGGAAATGATCTGTAGTTAGAAATGTACCTTTTTGGACCGCTTTTCAATCAGAATATATGAACTGTCAGTCCATATCCTTGTAACTTCAAGAGCACTATGTTTAGTAAATTCTTATAGTGGGGCTCTGAAAGTGGATTTCCAAAGTGCTTCTGTATAAAGAGCTCTTCTTACATTATTCTTCCAGTGTTAAAGAAAGCTGGCTACACCCTTTTTAATGATAATATTCATAATTATTTTAATGAACAAATATATAGAAGATGTGATCTGAGAATTAATGCTCTTAAAGTGCAGGTTCGGCTGCGTCAGGTCCTTTGCTGGACACTCTTCTCCTCCACCCCACTTAATCGCCAGGTAACTCTGTCAGGGAAGTGTGTTACTGTGGGTCCATCTCACACAGGCATCCAACACATAAAGGGTGCAAGAGCCAAGTCTGGACCCAGGTCCTCCTCACACAAGCCCTCCTGCTCCCACTACACCGTATTCCCTCCACACTGAGCCTCACAGAGGTCGCTCAGTGAAGTTCACGACAAAGCCAGCTGCAGCCTCCCTGCGGATTGGAGGGAGGGTCATTGTGTCAAATGACAAAATCTGTAATGATGGTGGTTTCAGCATCTAACTCTGAGAACAGCAAACTCAGGTACTTAATTATTATCAGAATGGGAACACTTTTCAGTCCACATCAGTAACCCAAGATTCAAGCACTTGACAGTAATAAAAATATTCACAAATGCATGACAGCAAAAAGAAAAGAGCTTAACATACAATTACCTTTGGCAAAATATCTTTATCCTTTGATGGTGTTATCTTTTTGGCAAGAAAGCAAGTATTCAAATTAGATGTACTAAAATTCTTAGGTGTGATGCCCTTCAAACAAAATTCAGGAAAACTAACTTCAAATCCAAACTGAAACAAATCCAAGAGAACACAGTTTCAGGCATCATGAATAAAATCAGAAAGATTACTATGTTGCCTTTATTACAAGGTGAAAGCTGAGAGTCCCAGTAACTTAACGTTCTCATTTTGTGGTAGAGAAACCTGGGTGTAAGTTAGATTAAAAACTGTTCAGAAGTAGAGAGGTAACTGGCAGGAATCCAACCAGTACGCTACCTGCCCACAGCTAATTTTTGGTAGTAAATCAGGTATATAATAAAAGAAGGCAAGTCATGCCGAGTCGTGCCAAGTATTACATAAATATACCCAGCGACTATTTACTTAAATCCAATTAAAATCAGATGAATTAAAACTTCCTCAGTGGTCACCAGTGGAACAGTCACATGTGAAGAGCTCGGGAGTCACACGGAGCCGCGGTCACTGTATGAGGGCCGACAGAGCACATTTCCACGCCTGCAGAAACGCCTCATTGGTGCTAGTGCAGAACGCCTGTCTAGGCCACATTCCACGAAGACTTTCTCCGCCTGTGTGCTGCGAGGCTGCAACGCCTGCTCCCAACACTGCTAACGGAGAAGCCAGTTACCTGTCTCTCCCATATCTGGATCTTCCCCCTCCATAGTTCCTTTGAGTCGATCACGTTGCCGAGCTCTTCTAAAGATACGACATTAGCAGAAAGGTATTCTGCAATCCTCTGACAGTTTCTGTTTTTAAAAAAAATGAAATTCCATAGTTATATTTTACTTATACTTAATGTTTACAGTTTATTTTTATTTTATTTCAGTTTTTATTTTTTCATCTTTTTGAGACAGGGTCTCACAGTGCAGTTCAGGCTGGCCTTGAGCTCACTTGGTAGCCCAGGCTGGTCTCGAATTCTCATCGATCTTCCTGCTTCAGCCTCCTGACTGCTGGGATTACAGCCCTGTGCCACCAGCCCGGCAATGGTTCCAGTTTAACTACAACTCTAAGAGACAAAATCCACACGGTGGTTTTTGTTTGTAACTAATGTTACGGCATGCCCACAAAGTCAGCCCGCTGAGGTCGACGCCCACAAACTAAGAGCGGTCATCCTTATAGCTGAGGGTGAGGACACGGACCGTCCTCACACTTCTGGCTTACCTGTGGCTGCTGGCCGTGGCCTGAATGGCCCTTCCTTACCACGCGCTGCTGCACAGGTTTCTACAACAGCACGTGTCACAGATGGTCCCACCCTCAGAACCGCACTCCTGTGAAAAGACGGTGGCTTCCCCTTCCTGCCTGCACTCAGCTCTGTGGCTGTGCCTAGCATAAAGTCAGCACTCAGTAAACACGCGGTAAATGGAAAGGGTCAGGCAGTCACAGAGCCAATTTAAACAACAACAAGACCAAACGGGTACTGAAACGCCCTCAGACACCGCAGTGTGTATTTATTTCTATAGCAGCGTAACACAGAAAGCAGACGTGAGGTGTAAATCCCACATGACCATGTATCCGTGGTATTCATCAAGATGGTGTTCATCATGCCGCTCGTGGGACAACCCAAGCCCATTTCTAGTACTGAGAATCGAACTCGGGACCTTAGGCTTGCCAAACAACTCTGAGCCTATTTAAAACACATAGCAAGGCTGACAATCCATGCTCGATAATAGTTATAAATCACAATCGACAATATTTCCTAAAAACTTAAAACTTCTTGGGAGTCTGAAATAAGAATCTGGATTCTTCTCAACATAGAGGACATACATTTTTCCCTTGTCACATTAAAATAGTTTACAAACGCTGAGTCTATTAGGAACAGGGTGGCTGCCTGGACAACAAAAACAATACTCCTGACCAAGCTCACATTTCACAGTGATTTCCTGCTACGGTGACCTTCGCTGAGTGCCAGTCTCGCAGGTGCTTTAATGCTCCGATGGCGGGCAAACAGTCCTTCAGCTTAGGCGGCTCTTTGTCAGAGGGCAAGAGTATGACGTCTATCATTGCTCTACCTAGAGAGAGAGAAAAACAATCGTTTTTAAAAGCTGCTTGATCTACAAGATCTTAAAATACTACCTGAACATTTGAATTTTAGGTTTATTTAGGAGATAAAGGAGTATTTTCAGTTTTAATTTCTGAAAGTCTTTAAAATAACACAAATCGGAGCTCAAAGATTTAAATGTTCTTCATTTAATTTAAAGCCACATTCTCTCCAAATAGCTCGCATACGCCAGAAAACAATGCACGGTATCATAATGCTTGCTGATTCTGCAGCAGTGTTAATTACACACATTGGTTTGCAGATCATCAATGCTATTGTTATACTCGACAGAGGAAAAAACTGCAATTTCATTATATTCCTCTATACTTAATTTTGTTATCCAAAGGCACTGAATTAGTATAAGATTACAATGCTCAAATAAATTCTTTCTCTTTAATGGACAGTAAAGCATTTAGTGACACCAGTTATATTGACAACAATTACGTACCTTGAAATTATAAATTTACCAAGGGACCAGGAAACTCAAAATTGTAACAGAAACCAAAGAAAAATTTGATAAAGTCTGTTAATTTGCCAGAACAGCAACCGTAGAATATTTCCATGCATATTTTCAACCTGACACATTTCATTAAAAAAGAGGGGTCACTGGGGTAGCTCAAGGCAGATGAGCTGAGTAAAAGACCTTCCTTCCCTCCAGAGGACACCGAGAAAAGGAAGCCCCTCCAGGGGTATCCGTGAGTGCCAACTTGTGTCACAGGCTAGGGGACACCTCCTTGTTAATGCTCAGAACAAAAACAGCATTAAGGGTACAGCGACATCACATTTCACAAAGGATGCTTTGCATTTCAGGGAAAAGTGGTTCTGCAGAAAGAGTACCCAGCAAAGTGCTCCT
Source organism: Cavia porcellus (assembly GCF_034190915.1). Classification (NCBI taxonomy): domain Eukaryota; kingdom Metazoa; phylum Chordata; class Mammalia; order Rodentia; family Caviidae; genus Cavia; species Cavia porcellus. The sequence continues at coordinate 83,096,954 of NW_026947493.1, read as the reverse complement.
GTCACAGCCCAGCGTCCCATTCGCTGCCAGGCCACCAGCTCTGCCAGGAAAGAGCCTTGTCTGAAAAGTCCAGCCTGCAAAAGCTGCTTTCTGGAGTTGGTACTCTCCAAATAGAAAACATTCCGAAACACAACGCGAGAGAGTGTGAGAGGGTTTCAAATAATAATTAAATAAGGAGACCTAAAGAGTTAATTTTCTAAATTCTAATTTTTGCGTAGAATATAAAAAACTAATTTTGTCTAGAAAATAGTAAAAAGCACTGTAAGGTCTCAGCAACAGGCTTATTAAGATAGTGCAGTACGTTTTGTATAAATTTCAATTAAGCCATTTTTATTAGTATACATTTGTGATGCATAATAATTACAAGCATTTAGAGAAGTGGTTCACAGTTTTCATCTTGAATTTCAAGATGAGAAGTGAGACTATGAGCATAAAGACTAAATTCATCACCCACGCTGAAAAAAGTATCTAAAAAGATGCAAATTATGAGGAGGTCATGGTTACCGGGGGCAGGAAGCTGGTCTGCTAACTGGTGCAAGCTTTCTGCAGATTCTTCATACAGCCTAAAACAAAAAGGAGGAGGAAACAGTCAGTCAGGGAGGCGGGGTGGCCATGTGCTAAGCACAGCACACGCACTGTCCTTATTCCCTGACCCCATCCCGATGACTGCTGCCACACTGTCACTCTCACCATGGACACATGTGGCCAGTAAGGGCGGCAGCTAGGACTCTAACACTACCTATGGCCTTGTATCACAAAACAGCTGTAATTAGCGAAATGACAAGGAAGCAAAGTCCCTAGGTTGCACTTTTTATGTTAACTATAAACGATAACTAATAGACCAAACGTTTTTCTGAACCCTCAAGGCAAACTCTAAGTCTTTACTAAAGGAGACACTGCTTCTCTGTAAATCACATTTAACAGCATGATATTCTCTTCAGATCCTTTAAATCCTGAGGATATAAAACTGTCCCTGTGATGAGATTTTCTCAAAGGAGATGGTCACATAGATAATGAAATCTTCTATTCTGCACTAATACTGTTCAGACAAAGGTAAATTGTAGTTTTCAGGCTCCCTCTTGTGGAAATAATCATTAAGTTACTTACCAGAAGTTTTACCTCTTTTTTGGGGGGTAGGTCTTTTGAGACAGGGTCTCGCTATGCAGTTCAGCTGGCCTTGAGCTCACATTGTAGCCCAGGCTGGTTTTAAACTTGCAACAATCCTCCTGCCTCAGCTCCCGAGTGCTGGGATTACAGGTGTGCGCCACCACACCCGCCTAGTTTTACTTTTATACTTGTCCTCTTTTCTAATGTGGTGGGGAAACAAGGATTTGTAAGAACTTTAAGGCAAATTAAAGGCAAATTGGAAAACATAAAGGAGCCTCAAGACCTCATGGGTGAGGAGAAAGGTCCAGAAGTCATGTGCCTGGCCTGAGATCATAGGAACAGGGACCACGCTGCTGACCCCTGCGTCCAGCCCTACAATGTCTACCTGCGGGAAGCAGTGCAAAAGACAGGATCTGGAAACTAGTAATGGCGTGTTCACAGCCTGCACGGTTCACAGGTACACTGTATGAATAAAAAATAATGCTGAAGATCCATACGTGCTTTTACAAAATCACAGGTTTTCAGCTTTAAACAGGAAAAGGAAAATAACATTTTGGTTTGAAAGCTAACCCTAACACTCCAAGTTAAATTTTAAATATGCTATCAGTCAAAATCTACCTTCAAGCAAGTGATGTATTAGTTAAAATACCACTTTATAATCCTCGCAATGCAATGTTAAGAAAGAAAACATTGTCGGTATCAGTTTGTTCATTTTAAAGACCTTTATGATGAAAGACCCAAATTGCCTAATTTCTTCCAAAATGAAGAGTTCACACTTTCAGTTAATAAAATTTCCTTACTATAGATGCTACGACATGTAAATTTCATTTTCCTGACTTAAAAGGAACTCTCGGAAGCTAAGTATCTTAAAATGGTATAAAAAGAGCATACACGTACTCAGCCAAGCTCAAGGACTCTCTGCTGTTAGCGTCGTCTTCTTCAAAACACTCGGCAGCACTCAAGCATTCCTGAATATTAGTTTGAAGGGCATCTTCAATCTTATCTTTTTCTGCATCAAAATGTATCTCTTGCCAATCAGAGCTACAAAACTAATACATGGAAAGACTGTATTAAAACCACAGCTGCATGAGCTCCGGAGCGGGCTGAAGGCTTTGGCTGGCAGCAATTACCTGGTAAAAGCCAGACACGGTCTGCACGGCAAAGAACCACTTCTTGGAGCCAGGAACGCCGCCCACTGAACAGGCTTGGAAACAAAATCACGCTTATTACAACCCAGTGGCCCACACATAAACTGACGGCATGCTACGCATGCTTAAAAGGTTGCATATTACGGAAATACACTCTACAGTTCTCCAAGATCAATCCAGCTATCTTTTTAAAAGTCTCTGCTAAAAATTCAAGCAGAACAATCTGGTTCAAGAGCATAAAAATAAAACACTTTGCATTAGTTTATTGTAATACAAAATCCATATTATTTGAATCATCATTTAAAAAGCATTTCGATCTACTCTAAAGATATTGAAAAATATACCTACGGTTATTACCAGTGGAGAGCCCAAAGCCATATAAGTTATCAAGGGAAAACAACTCTCTCCCCAAAGATCACGTAGCCTTGGTCCAGCCTGGCTACCAAGAGATGCTACGCTTAGAAAGGCAATATTCCAGGAAGACAAGCCATTAAAGGCCACCCGCCAGCTTCTAGCAGAGCAATCAGGAAGAATTTAGAGCTAGTTACAAAACCAGACTCAAAGAAGAGGCAAAATGTAGTGAGGCTTCACTCATGGAAGCTGGGTCAGATCTAAGTGTCCATCGCTAGCTTGCTCTAATAACCTCAGCAGGACACTTTACTTCCTGTTTCTTTAGGAAAACAGGAGCTATTAGCAATCACACGTTTCAGGAAATGCACAACTCCATTTTCGCCCCATAAGTCTCTGCTCATTTCTTCCCCTTACCTGCAAGGGGCAGTGACCTCCAACCCAGTACTAGTCCTCGGACTCCTCTGGGACCCTGGCCAGCTTACGCGAATCTGTTCCTCTCATTAGCATTTAAATACAACTATTTCTCAAGGCAGCATTTTTTTTTTCAAATGAAGTCCTTTTACCCGTACGTCCCCTTTTCAGTGATCACTATTACTTTATCTTAATGGAGAAGTTTTCTGTCTTACTTAACTGCTTGCTTTAGCTCATCAACTTTCCCACTTTGCTCCAATGATTTTTCATTTTGTTTTGTGCCATTGAAACTACACTCATCATAGGCATCAATAGTTTACTTTACTAAATCTAGCAGTTTCTAGTTCTGTTTTTACTTGGCCTCTCAGCAGAAGAGTAAAACAAAAGAATCCAAGATGATCCACTTGACCTCTTTTTCCGTAAAGCATGTGATTTATATGGCTATTTCTCTGACTGCTCCCTCTTGGTCCTTTAAAAACTGGTGTTGGTTCCTTTAAATATTGGGAATCTGTTTTAGATTTTCTATTCTTCCCACTATTAATAAGCAACCCCTTCTTTCTTATGGCTTCAACTGATATTATACATTAATGAGTCTATAATCCATCTCTAGCCAGACTCTGCATTTTGAAGTAAAGACAGAGAAAAAAAATGGTAAATAAGTCACTTGGGAGCACTAACAACATAGTTTTAATCAAAACAAAATCCTCCTGTTTTTTTGGTGCCTGGGATCAAACTCACCTCACACTTGCCAGGCAGGTGCTTATGCCACTGAGCTAAATCCCCAGCCCCAAATAGGCCACATTACCTATACTATATGTATCTAAAGATGGGCAAGAATGTGTATAATGGAAGTAAAATTAAAGTTGAAAAAATAGAATAATTTCAATAACTTTTATGACATTTAGGATTTATCAGGAAGGGAAAGGTAATGTTTTTTTTTTTTTTTTGAGAACCTTTAAGATACCCTGAATTCTGGTTCCTTTTGCAAAGTCAGCAATATTTTTTGTACTTCTAAATGATCAAGTTAATTAAACTAATTCCCAATATAAATTCTATGTCAGAGAAATGAAGTGTCATGTTATGCTTACCAGGGAAAGCACTATCCTCGGGGCTGATGGAAGCACTAATGCTTCTTCTTAGGAGGTGATAAACATTTGCGGCTGCAAAATCTGAAAAGCAAACACTCTAAGTCAGCAGCTCAAAGTTCCACAATATAGACTGATTTCCATTTCACCATCAGAGACTGTCAAGACCAGTATGGTATACAGAAAACAACTGCCTGTATGCTGATCAAGATCTACTCAAATTTTTATAGAATAAGCTGAAAGCCAGAGAGGATATACAGAAAGCTCTTGGTTTACACATAGCACAAATCGAAAATTTCTTCCACAAAACAGAGAAACGGTCATGACAATTTTTACACGATCACATACACTCGCTCCTCAAAAGATCTGCTAGATCAAAACAAGTAAAATGCAAAACAGTCTCGAAAGGAGCGCTAAAAAGCAATTCGCCCTGTTAAAACCGTATAAATTTATCATTTGCTTTTAAAACTTTGATTCCAAGTGCGATGTCACCACCCATTAGACTGTGAACTCTGGGTCTGCAAGACCCTTACCTGTGTCGTTCCTTTCCGTACTAACTGCAAGGGGAACATGGAAGGCATAAGCATTTACCGAACTCCTATTTCTAAAGAGGAAAGACCATAGCTAAGGAATGGGGAATTCAATTTTTTACTGTGCCCTGAATTCTGGGGTGCGAGGATTTTGATCCACACGTTTGTACCGACTTTGCCGCGAAGCTGGTGTGTTTTTTGGCTCCCGTTAGATCTCTTTTGGGACATTTCGACCCACACTACTCGCCAGCGAACCTGATCAAACTGGAAGGGCGTTCCCTCCCGCCGCCCGTTCCCGCCCTTTCTAAACCCCACGCTCACCAGGCTGTTTCTCGCTACAGCCACTCGACGACACCTCTGGTCCATGCTCTGCTTCCTCACTGGCCACCAGTGGAAACTTTCCTTCTCCCCATATCACCAGCAGCAAGTACCGATCCATCTCCCGGCTCGAAGCGGTTTCCAGGTCTCAAAACAGCCGCGCCTCCGATGCACTTCCGGTTCTCTTCCGTTTGGTTCGGCTGGAAATTGTGTCCACCGTCTGTGTTACGTAGGTTTCTAGGACCTTTAGGAAGTTCTTCTCGGGCATAATTTTCTCGCTAATACCATTATTTCCTCCTTTCTTGATAAGAATGTTAGCGTAGGAAGACTGCAAGGAATCCCGTGAAGGAGAAGAAGCAGGCGACAGCTGGACGGGCTAGGAACTGTCGTGCCAGGTTCTGTGCGTTTCCGGCCGAACTCGTATGGGTGACGGCCCAGCCTGGCTTCCTGGAGCGGAGGCCGCGAAGTGGGTAGACATGTCGAGCTTCTCCAGGGCGCCGCAGGTGAGCCCGGACTCGACGCTGTTCCTTAGACCGGCAGAAGGACAGCGGTGAGCCGGCGGACTTAGGAACAAAGCTGAATCGGGAAAGAGTCCGGAACCCGCGGCCGGGAGGCGCCCGTGGAAGGCACAGACGGGTTCGCGGGTCTGGCCGCCGCTGGCTGCCTGTGTCTTGTCCTCGGCCCCGCGCCTTTTTTTCCCCTAGGGAAGAATAGGAGAGGCGGTCAGAGCGGTAGTTAGGTGGATCGCCGTTGTAGAGCGCTGAAGAGCCGGGCCGGAGGGTTTTGATCCCAGGGCGACACGGTGCGGCAGGCGAGCCCGGCCCCTAACGCTGGAGTTGGACAGATTCGGGTTTCTTTGAGGTCGGAGCGAGGGGTGTTTGTTGGAAGACTGAATGTGGGCAGACAGCAAAAGGAAAAACAGGGACTGCTGTCTGAGTGTTCGGGTTTGGGCAGCTGGAAGAGCTGAGGGCAGCTGTCCTCAGATGCAGGGTAGCAGAGGGGGACGCTGGCGTAGGGAAGAAGGGGCGCTGGGTTTCCAGCAGGTTGCCAGGCTGCTTCAAAGGTAGTTCCGATTAGGAGTGTTTGTTTCCTGTCTGTGATGAGGTGGATGTAGAAAGTGAAATTAAACATTTTTAAATGTTCATAGCCGTTTGACGTTCTGGCATCATTTGTACTTTGTTAAAATGCTTTTTTTCTATCAAAGTATTAGTCTGCAGTGGATAGGAGGAAACTGATCTCCTGCTTCTCTGTAGGCTAGTTTGAAGTTCATGGTAATTCAGTTGAAAATAAAACCACCAAGCCCAGTGTGGTGGTGCTTGCTTATAATCCCAGCACTCTGGGAACCTGAGGCAGGAGGATCAGAAGTTGGAACCCAACCTAGGCAATTTAGCAGAATGCTACCGCAAAATAAATTTTAGGATGAATTGGGGATGTAGCTCAGTAAGGGAGTTTTTGGGTTCACTCCCAGTTATGCAAAAACATAAATAAAACCATAAGTCTAGTTGTCTAGTGTTGTCTAACCTCTGATATGTTGAATTTTCTTAGAGTATAAAGACATTGACGAATCCTGCAAAAACAGTGTTCTGTATCTGAAGCAACTTAGAGGTGTGGGACAATTCTTTAAAACTTAAAACCCTTCACCTTCAGCCATACTTTCCCAGATACTTTGTTCTGTTTCACTCTCCTCTGGAATTGAATAACTGAATGGTCTTCAGTTTCCAACTTGACATTTGGCTTCCATGTAGTGTAGTACCTACTCAGAGTAATGAGAATACTGACAAATTTCCTTTTTTCCAGAAATAGAAATAAAAGCATATTTGTGATAGTCATTTTTTTTCCTTTTTCCATTAAGAAAAGTACTAGTGCGTAGTAGTTGTAGGGTTTGCAGGTTACATTTTGGCACATTTGCACAGGTATATAACATTTCAATCATTCCCGCCCTCTCATTGTCACCCCCCCCCACCCCCGCCCTTCCCTTCTCTCATGATCTAGGGTGGATCATTTTTTCCTTTTATTAGCGCCCATTAACTTTACAAAATAGTGAGTTTCAAATTGTATATTTTGGTTGTTTACATTCCCCTTGTTACACCTCTTACACTCCCATCCTTCCCTTATTCCCTTCCTGTTAACTTACAATAATCTCCCACTTTTCTCTTCCTTCTTCTTTTTTTTTTTTTTTTTTTTTTTTTGTCTTTTGAGACAGGGTTTCACCATGCAGTTCAGGCCGGCCTTAAACTCCCAGCATTCCTCCTGCCTCAGCCTCCCGAGTGCTGGGATTACAGGTGTGCACCCCGTACCGAACTGCATTGTTTTTCCTTTACTTTCATGCCATCTTTTTTAGACCTCATATATTAGAGGCAACATGTGATGTTTGTCATTCTGAGTCCAGCTTGTTTTGGTCGGCATGTTGATCTCCAGCTGCATCCATTTCCCTGCAGATAACAAAAATTTCCCCTTTACAGCTAAGTAACACTGTGTTGTGTATACACTCCACAACATTGTTTGCCCCTCGTCTGTAGGTGGGCCCTTGGGCTGCTTCCTTGTCTTGGCTGCCACGGTAAGCAGATGTGCAGGCGTCCCTGTAGTCTTCCGGCTTTTAATTCCTTAAGGATGGACCGAGGGGAGGATAGCTGGATCAAACAGGAGCTCTGTTTTTACATTTTTGAGGAAGCCACTTTCTAATTTCCACACAGCCTGTGCCAGTTTAGGTTCCCACCAGAGTGAAGAAGGCTTCTTCCGCTACCCTCACCCCTGCATCCTCGCCAGCATTTGTTGGTATTTGGTATTTTTGATGATAGTCATTCTGACTGGGGTGACGTGGAATTCAGTGTAGTTTTGACTTACATTTCCCTAATGGCTGAAGTTGTTGAACATTTTTAGAAGTGTCTGTTCAGCTCATTTGCCCATGTATTGATTGGGCTATTTGATTTTTTCAGACATTAATCCTCTGTCAGAATAGTAGCTGGCAAATTTTCTCCCGCTGTGTAGGTTTTCTCCTCATTCTGTTAGCTGTTTCTCTTGCTGTGCAGAGACATTTGATTTGATATAGTGTCCCGTTTGTTGATTTTTGCTATTACTTCTTAGACTATCGGAGTTCTAGTCAGGAAGTCTTTGCCTGTGTCTGCGGTTTCAAGTGTTTCCCCTGTGTTTTCTTTTAGTAGTGTCAAAGCTTCAAGTCTTATATGTAGGTCTTTGGTCCACTTTCAGTTGATTTTTGGGAGAGTAAGTGATAGCCATCTACCTCCAGTCTTCAACGCATGGATATCCGTTTTCCCAGCACCATTTATTACAGTGGTTGCCTTCTCCAAGATACATTTCTGATTCCTTTGTCTGGAACCAGGTGCCCTCTGTGAGTGGATTTGGCTGTGTGGCCTCTGTCACTGGTCTTTGTGTCTATTTTTGTGCCAGTGCCATGCAGTTTTTGCTACTATGACTTGTACTATAGTCTAAAATCAGAGTGTTGTGAGGCTTCCAGCCTTGCTATTTTAGCTTAGGATTGTTTGGCTGTTTTGAGGAGTTTGTGTTTTCATGTGAATTTCAGGATTGTTTTTTCTAGTTCTATGAAGAAAGTCAGTGTTTTGATGGTAATTGTGATAAATCTGAAGGTTGCTGTTGGTAGCATGGTCATTTTAACAAAATTAATTCTGCTAATCCACGAATGTGGGCTTATTTGTAGAGCAATCTTTTCTGTGTTCTAGTGTCTATTTTCTTTCTTCAGTGTCCTGAACTTTTCATTGTAGAGTACTTCCATTTGTATTTTTTTAAGCTAATATGTTGGTGTATACAAAAGGGTTTTTAATGATGCTTTTATATATTACATACATGTTTCTCAAATAATTGTTGACATTACCTGTAAAGTACATATCAAAGCATACAGCAATAATTAAATTCCTCCCATTTTTAATTATAGCTCTTTGTTTCTGTCTTTTTGCTCAAGCAATGGGCCACTTTTGCCCGGATGTGGTATCTCTTAGACGGGAAAATGCAGCCTCCTGGCAAACTTGCTGCTGTGGCATCGAACAGGCTCCAAGGGTTGCATAAACCTGTGTACCATCAAACAAGTGAGTATCACCGTACCTGCCGTTCGCGCTGGCCGGACCCTTAACTGCGAGGGCTGCTCTTGTGCCTGAGTATAACCCTGGTGGGCTTTGACTGGCTGTGCTTAAGGCCCCTCGTGTTCTGAGAACTCAGGAGTCACTACAGCAGCATTTGGCTTATTCATGGGAAACCCACCTGGACCAGTTTTCCTGGAATAGTCCCATTTTATGCCATTGTCAAGAAAATTAACAATGGCCCTCTGCTTTCCTGAGTGCCCTGATTTGCACCGTGAGCTCCCTCTGCTCCATGTCTTTTCACGTGTACCATGCACTGCAGTAGAGACTTTTTAAAAATAAAGGAACTCACTCATAATCGTCTTCTCTTTTCCCAGAAAGTTTTGTAGAGCTAGCTGGGCATGGAAGCTTACATTTCACTGTTTTCGGAGTAAGAGATTTGCTTTTCTGTATCTTTCTCCTAAAATGGTACAAAAATTATTCTAAAAGAGTTCTACTTATAGGTGGTTTGATTTGGCAACACCAAGACATTTCTCTACCGGATTCACACATATAGCCCATCAGTAGCATTTGCTGCAATCACATTTTTTACTTTCTATTGTAAGATGTATCAAACACACAAAGATGTGTAATATATGTGCATGTAATTTTTTGTTTTGCACTAGGAGTGAAACTCACCAAGCTACACCCCTGGCCTATGTGTGCATATTTTAAAGAAAAGTCATAGCAGTGGTTATAGTGATGAGATGGAGACTCACACAGTCAGCACTGTTTCCTTTTCTCCTTCCATTGCAAACAGTGTTGTGTTAATATTTGTGTACCTTTGTCTCGATGCGCATGTGGAGCGATTTGTTTCTAAGACACACAGGCCAGGAATGCCCAACAAGCGGGGAGCTGTTGAGTCTCTGAGTCCTCAGCCAGCAGCACACGAGAGGCCCTCACCGCCACTAAGGTCACTTGGGTGATAGCTAGGCACTTTCTAGTTTTGACTCCTCAAGGAATGTGAAATGCTCATGTGGTTTTGTATGCATTTTCCTGATTATAAATATGTAATGAGTATCTTTTCATTAGTTTCTTGGCATTTGTAATCTCTTCTGCAAAATGTCTTTAAATGTTTTGTTCATTTTTCCATTGGGTAATTTCTCTTTCACATTTTTTAAAAATAATGAATGTTTTTAAACTTCAGAAAAGCTTAAAGAATAGTACAGTGAATTTCCCCTTCCTCCACAGCCAGATTACAGGGTTGGTAACATTCTACCATGTTTTCTCATTCAGTCACTTGAAAATGTCACAGATTTCATTGTCATGCTCTTACTCCAAGTGCTGTAGCATGTATCTCCTAAGAACAGGGGTATCTTCCTGTGGAACTAGAATACCATTGCCACAGCTAAGAAGACACATAGCCATGAAGTTGTTCAGGTGCTTAGCCAGTGCTTTTTAAAGTTCCCTAATGGTGTCAAGGGCTCTCCTGTTATTTAGTTGAACCCAAACCTACCCAAGGTTTACTAATTGCCATTAGTCGTGATGTTCCTTAAGTCTCTTAGCTGAGGATACTTGTTTTATCTTTTTGTCATCATGAACCTTTGGGGGAATCCGGCTGAGTTTTGTGGAGACTTCTCTCCTGGAAACACCCCCTCCGGTTGTGTCCTCAGCGCCACTCCCGTCTGTGCCCCTCTGCCGACGCTTGTCCCCAGGCCCCTCTGCTTCCCCGTCACTGAGAAGTGGAGAGGAGGCTGCAGCCTGGGGCGGCGATTTCCATCCTTGGCCCTCAGGCGAAGCCCTCCCACATGCGCCTCTGGGTGGCAGCTCCCAGGTGACAGAGGCCATGACCAGCTGCTGCTCAGCAACTCTGAGGCCCCTGGGAGGCGCCAGGTAGACATCGCCAGCCCGCGAGCCTGTTGGGAAGGTCCGGGAGCCCGCTGCTTTGCTCACAGCTGACCGGCTGGCTCCGTCCAGCGCCCCCCCAGCCGGCAGCGCCTCTGACCTTTTAGTTCCTCTGCTCTGAAACCATCGCTTCGTCAGTGACTCCTCCTCCATACGTGCAGTTACTTCAAAGGTTAGAAGTGCATCTGACACCTAGCGCGTCTCACTGTCTCTTCCCCCACTGAGGCTTTCGACTGATCCGTGCCTGTGTGTTCCAGACAGAGGTCAGAATGGAAGCCAGAGCCTCGCCAGTGCCCCTCAGGGAGCCCCACGAGGCCCCTGTGTCTCCCGCCGTGTCTCCCACCTCTCCAGCCTGCTGCCCTCGCTCTTTGGTCTGGTTTGGTTTTCTCAGACAGAGTCTCCTTGTGTAGCCCACGTGTCCTCCTCCTGCCTCGGCCTCCCTGCTGCCATGGCCGTGTGCACCCCGGCTCAGCGCTGCTGCTGCAGCAGCCTTGCCTGCAGACGTGGGCTCTGCCTCAAGGCCGTTCACAGTCTGCCCCTGCCTGGTTTTAGGGTCAGTGGCGCTGTGGGAACTAATGTAAAACTGCTGAAAGATTCCCTCGTCTTCCTAAAAAGAACGGTCCCTCCGAACTTGAGACTAGGACATTTTTGAATATGTTTTATTTTTTTACTGATAAAAGAAGCATCACTGGTGATTTGTGGAGTGTGATTTTAATATGCCAGAGTACTCTGCGCCTTTCACCGTGAACAGGCAATTCACTGAGGAGAAAAAATGTGCGTCTAAAAGAAGCAGAGGGAAACACTGCTTTAGCACTACTGAGGTTCTTCTAGATTACCTTCACGTTCCCCACTCGGCTCTTAAAGGTTAATGTCAGGAACGCGAGCCTGCCCCACGGTCAGAAGAGGCCGATTTGTGACCCTGTCTCTGGTGGCCTGCCTTGTGAGTTTATGGCGCTCTGCATGAGCTCGCCTAAAATGATTCTCTCTCACTGTTCAGCTAAGTGTCAGCCTGTCTCAGCTGTTGGTTATCACATCATTTCCGCTCTGCGCTCTGAGTGGTGTGTCCGTACCTCATCTCCCTCCTAGAGTGTCATCCTACAGAGGGTGGATGGAAACCTTTGCTTTGGAAACCCGCGATAACAGCTGTCTGGTTAGTGTTGCACTGTCTGTACCCTCGGATTTTCTGGTGACTCCATGATCATCTGTCACAGTAACCACACCAAGTTCAGGGTTACCGAAAGTGATGTTGAAGTAGGTATTTGGGTATAAACATAAAGCCCAAAGCTAAACTTTCCTGTTTATTCCTGATTTGAAATATCTGTTTTCAAACATTTCTTAAAGCAGATCTGACTATTGAAAGCAGTACTGCACTTGGGGAAGGAGAGAAAAGATGTTGGCCTCTTCCCCCTAAATTCCTTTTGAGGACTCCAGGGCTCCAGCCAGCGCCCCTGAAAAGCCACGGTGCCACAGCAGAGTGCTTAGTGGGGAGCTCTGACTTGGGGGGCTGAAAAGAGAAGCTGCCGACTGGAAGAAAGGGCAGAGTCCACCAAAACCCGTGTGCATCAGGAGAAGTAAAAATTGTAATTATATTTTATACATATGTATTTTAATACTAAATTTATTGAGGCCTCAAGAGATTCATACAAGCTCCCTTTGGCCTCTGCAGCTATGTGAGGCACTCACGGTGGTGCCCATCAGCCAGACATGGATTAGCATGGCCATCAGCTAAAATGCAGATGCACTTTTTTGGTGAACCCTATTTAGAATCCACATAGCCAACAGATGACTTGTATCTAGAATGCATAAAGAATTTTTGAAACTCAACAATTAAAATCTAGATCAAAAATGAGCCAAATTTATGAACAGAAGGCAAGAAGCCCAGGAGAAGATACTGTAAGCCATTAGAGAGGTGCAAAGTAAAGCCACCGTGAGACATCACCACACATCTCAGAATAGCTAAGCTAAAAGCAGTGACTGCGGATGCGGCCCGGGGGCCGAGAACCGAGGACTTGTGTGGCTGGTGCAGGTGTGAACGGGACAGGTGCTCTGGGAAGTTACACGACCGTGTGTTACAGATCCAGGCTGGCCCTCACCACGCAGCATAGCCATGGCCTCTTCATTTATGCCAGAGAAATGAGAGCCTCGGTTGGTGAGATGATACTGGATCGATGAATAATGCATCCCCCTAAAACTCTGTCCCCACTTTTATCAGCTCTAGGAACGTCCCCTATTATTTACCTGCTTCTTTATAGTCAACACCTGCCATTGGAGCAGTGATGGGAGCCTTTGAGAGCTTTCTTCCAGTGATGAGGAACAGCCCGCCGTGGGCTCCACCCACTGCACCAGAGCATGAGATCCATTGAGAACAGGGACTCCGGGGACATGCATTGCTGTGTTTCTAGTAGCAAGAGTCATGCCCGGCAGTGTGTGGTTTTGTTTGTTTTTATTTTTTTTTTAGTGACTCAAGGTATTTTCTACATATTTAAAGTTTAAACAGCATTTAAAACATGAATTTCATTTTAGTGGAAAATTTAAAGATTCCATTTTTTCTTCAAGTAGCTAGTAGGGAAAGAACCTGATGTTGAGGGGCTTAAAATGTGCACTTGGGCATCTGTCTTACTCGGAAAAGGCTTTAGCTTCATCAGCTGTAAATTGCTGGAAGAAAGCCGAGGTCATTCATTTCAGCATGCTTTGCAGTGGCCCAGAGAGCTGCTTCTGTGTTTTTCTGAAGCTTTTGACCAGTTGCCACAGAGTCCCACCTGGGCCAAAGCTAGGCACTTTTGTCATTGCAGACAATGTGCTGTCAGACTGTTTTGCAGGCCTTGGACAGCCAGCTTTCTGGGGTTGTATCTGTGTGTTCCCTTTTACTCCAGCCATGAAAACCACCGTTACCCTTGTCCTGTGTAGCTACAGAATTGTGTAGTGTCTGCTATTCAGTTACGGTCTCTGCATGGCCAGGGATTTAGCTCAGCAGCACAAGACCCTGCCTGGCAAGTGCGAGGTCATGAGTTCAGGTCCTGATTTTAAAAAAATTCAAATGCAGTCTCTGCATAGAGCCTTATAGTGTAGTCTTGACTGGTACTTCCTGCTTTTAGTGACATGTTTTCTTAAGCATCTAGAATCTTTTGAAGTTTGTTCTTTTCCATTAGAATGAGCATGTAATAAATGCTTTCAGATTACTTGGCTTTGTTGTGATCAGTGGTTCATGTGAAAACTTCCATATTGACTTGTTTTTAGAAGAACAGCCAAACTTGGCTATTTTTCACCAGAAATTAGGTGTGTATGTATGTGTATGTATATATTTAAAATGTACATATATAAAATGTATATATATTTTTCCCTTAGATCATCTGTTCTGTCACATATGTTTATAGTCTTAGGAATGGCAGTTTAAAGTTAGTTGTTGTTGGAAAAAAAAATCTGTGTCAGTAGTAAAGCATAACAGTGTTCTATTCTCTAAATTTGATTGTAATGTTCCACATTTTTTCAATTTACCTATTGGTAAAATTACATCTATATATGTACTGTTTTCATTTTCCCTGTTAATTTGTATTAATTAAAGGTACTAATACAGACATTTTTAATGAAATGTAATTGTTGGGGTTGGCGATTTAGCTCAGTGGCGTAAGTGCCTGCCTGGCAAGCACAAGGTTGTGAGTTGATGCTGGCTATCAACAACAACAACAACAACAAAAAGGTGATTGTTAATGGGAAGAATAATAGGAATAGCAGTAGTTTGCATTAAAGGATGGATTGTTACTACTGGCATCTTTATTGAATTTCCTGTACTTTCCTGTGTTGAGATTTTCCAAATGGCCCGCCAACCCTTTCTATTCTCAGGTGCTATATAAAAATGTAATGAATCTGTTCAAGGATGTTTGATGTTGCACTGTGATTTGATTTCTATTATTTCAATATCTTGTTTGGACGTTGATAACTTCACAGATAATCAAGGCCACTTTTTCTCTAAGATTGTGAGTTTTCATAGCCTGTCTGATTTCTTTTTAAACCCAGGTGACTGTGGAGATCACGTTGTCATCATGAACACACGACACATCGCGTTTTCTGGAAACAAATGGGAACAAAAAGTGTACTCCTCACACACTGGGTAAGACGGTGACACGATGGGGAAACTGTCAAAGGGTCTCGTTTTGCTAATGCTGCGCTCTTCTTTAAAAGGAAAAATGGGGTTTCCAGACGTGGCATTTAAAAACGTACTGATTTTACTTGTCACAGCATAATTTATTCACCAAAACAAACACCAGACCGTGTCAGCCCTCGATATTTCCTGACAGCATTTATTTCTCCCATGAGCTTCACACAGCCCCTCTGCTCAGTCAGCCTCTCTTGGTCCATTTCTGCTTCCCGTGGCGTGGTCCGTCTCTTGCTGTTCCCAGGCCTTTGTAAACCCCTGCCCGACACCAGGGCCAAGGACCAGTCCGCCTCCCCAGGCTCAGCCTTGTCTGTCAGGACCTCGCCCACAGGAACACCCCTGTGGGCCGACCTCAGGTAATGTGGCCCAGGACCGCATTACCATCCGCCACCGGCCACCCTTGAGCCCGGGTCCTCTGCCGCCACGTACAGCTCGGACCCAGGCCTGGCACAGACACTGCTCCCGGCTGTGCCTCGCCCTGCAGCAGCGCTGCGGTTCTGCTCTAATCCAACTGCACGCCCTTCACTGTGCTCAGTGTTAGTGTCCTCTTCCTTCTAGATATTTCCTTATGCATCAGGTGCAGGCGGGGATAAATGTAAAGAAGCATTCCTTCTGTTCCAGATGTGCCTCCAGCCCCGCGCCACCCTTTGTGGGTTTTTTTTTTTTTTTTTTTTTTTTTTTTTTTTTTTTTTTTTTTTTTGTCTGTTTGTTTGTTTTTATTTTTTTGACAGAGTTGCTAAGTTGCTGGACCTGGGCTCAAACTTAGGTTCCTCCTCCCTCAGCTGGAGTTTTAGGTTATAGGGATGCATCATCATGCCTCACAGAGAGACTTTTTGTAAATACTGTCCTGGTCACTGTGTTGTAGTGTGTTACAGGGGAGAGAGGGAGAGGGAGAAAGAGAGAGAATGAATTAAATCTCATGATTCGCCACACTTGCTTGTTATTCCACTTTTTGAAATGAAAATTTTTGCTTTTACAAAAAGCCAGCAAATATTTTTATCAACCTTTTAGCTGTACGAGGTTATATAAACTAAATCTCTGGGAACCATCTGACGAGTGACCGTTTACGGGCCTTTGACAAGTGTTTCCAAACACCACTTTACTACTGTATACGAAAGCATGTCACTACAGAAGTAAAAATAATTTAATAATGAGGAAGCTCTACTGTTTTGAAGGCATCTATTTCATTTATGTTCTGATGAGGTTTCCATCCTTTCCCCACTGCCTTCTGGGAACATCTCATCTATTAACACTGTTAATCTACTATTACATGTTTGTTTTACCTTTTTTAAAACAAAGTTTCTCTAGGATTTTCTTTACTGTTATTTTTATATGATTAAATATTCATTTCCAGGCACTTAGGGGTTGGATGAACGCTCGCATCTAACTCACCCAGAATGTTTCAGCCTGGGTCAGAAGCATGGCTTACTGCTTACTGGAACCATCATACTTACCTGCGTGGCCCTCGTACCCTTCCAGTAAACACCTGCTGAGCTAATTGCACCCCAAGCCCCAGCTGTCTTTAAACAGATCCCCCCTCACTCCATCCAGGGTGTCCCGCCCTGGAGGAAAGCATGCAGTTTTAGTTTTCTCTAGTAAAAATCAATGAGTATTGGATTACTCCAGTCTTTGCTTGTGCAGAATTTTATATTAGCTTTCCAGATAGTGCAGGAAGAAGGCCAGGCCCCTGAAACACAGCATAAATGGTTTTACACTTTAGAGTCTACTGTCCCAATGTTAAAATTAGAAAGGTAATCTTTTGCATAGAATTTACAGTGTTTTTCCATGGAGACAATACAGGAGCAGAAGTCTAGGCAGATATTTCTTTTTCTGAAACTGAAATTGTGTGAAAAAGATAAAATAACACTAGTTTGAAAATTAGCTATCAATAGCTATCAATAAACTTCTAAGTTTAAGTTTTATATCTAAAATGTTACTCCTTAAATCATCTTTAAAATGTTTTAAATTTTTTTGTAGCATGCACTGATTTTCCAATTTTTTCCCTTTTTCTAATAATCATTGAAACTTTTTCTGTTCAGGGTCAGAACAGAAAAATCCGTATATTGTTTTTGTTTTAAATTTATTTTATTCTCAGTTTTAATTTTTATTAGTATATGTTTTTGTTTTAAATTTCTTAAGTTCTTTTGCAGATACTTTCTTATTCAAATCAGAAATCTTGTTAAGGAGTTGGAGAAGATGCTATTTTTTATATGAGTAAAATCTTTGTAGACAGGTAACCGTAGTTGCCTAATCCAAACTGATAAAACTTAGTTGGTGGGGCAACCTAGTTTCAGACCTGGATCTGGGAAATCCAAGTTACTAAGCTGACTAATACTATCACAGGTAGTTCCATTTGTCAGTTTAGCCATCTTGTATATAATGTGATCTGAACGCAGTGAAGTGTTTTTTGCTCAGAGCCACGTGTAACTCCGGTGGCCCTTAGCGGGCAGTTAGGAGGACGATCGGTAGGAGGATGGGCCCTGCTCCCGCTGGAGGAGTCTCGCGGGCAGTCTCTGGGCCCGGCCCGCCCTGCCTGTTTGCCTCATTTTGGGGGAAGCTCAAAGGAGCCCGGCTCATTGCTGCTCCTGTTTTAAGTCAGGCAGTGATAAAGTGAGTGAGTGAGCGGGCAACTTAAAATCGGGAAACGTGGCCACACTAATAAGTGTTTGCAGGTGCGGAGCTGTCACTGGTGAAATCTCAGTGGGCTCCAGGCAGTGGCGTTTCCGCAGCACCGCCACCCTTCATTCTGAGACACCCATAAATAGCACCCGGGAAGGGAGTGTAACGGCCACCGGAAGTGGTGCTGTAAAGCAGTGCCTAAGTTAGGACCCCCAGCCCAGCCCGCACAGCTCTGACTCTGTGCTGCCTTCACAGCTACCCCGGCGGATTCCGGCAGGTGACCGCGAAGCAGCTCCACCTGCGGGACCCTGTGGCGGTGAGTCTGGGCTCCGTGGGCGTCTGGGGCACCTGGTGGGGTGCTGGGCTTCTTCCGGTGCAGCTGTCAGGCAGGACTGAAGCCTTTCCGGGTCTGCGGGTTGCTGCTTCTGCTCAGGCTCTCTCGGGGCAGGCGTGTGCTGTGGAGCCCCACCTCTGGGCAGGCTTCCGGAAGGCTCCTTTACCCTCCATATACCTGGAGCTTCTGTAAGGTGAACCTGGCGTGCAAGCGATTTTGAACCGGTTAGCGATCTGCAAAAGCCTTTTGAGAAATCCCCGCCCCCTTGCCTTTCCGGAGAGATCCTCGCTAGCGAAGGGGCCTCCTGGCCCCCAGATGGCGACCTATCGGAACGCAAGCTTCGCCCGCGCGAGGCCATCAGGACAGACAGACGCCAGCCCCGGGGCTCTACGCTGAGGGACCTTCTGGCCTCCGGCCTCCGCTGACTCCAACACATTTTTATAAACAGCGTCACTGGCTTTGGTGGTGCTTGCTGCTTCACCTGACCCTGGACTCACACCAGGCGCCGTCCCAATGGGCATGCCAGCGCCCAGCGTGGCACAGCAGTCTCCTGTCGCCCGGTTTCTTCCTTTAGCACTCAGGAGAAGTGGCCTTTAGCTCTGCCCTTGGGCTGAGAGTGTTTTCCCTTCAGGGACTGTGAGCTGTTACCTCAAAACCTGTATGAATGAACAGGCTAGACTCTGAAACCCTTCTTTGCTGATTTTCCTAAAATAGTTGGCGGGGTGCGGATATTAACAAGTCCTGACAGACCCTGTTGAAGTTCCTTATTTTACTGTTTATTTTGGATTGTTCATGTGTGTCTTAAAAAATGTATGCTCAGAGATCGCTTCCTAGATAGTATTTAGTGTTCTGTTTCATAACTAGCCTTTTAAAGACTGTTAAAGGTCACTGTATTTTTTAATACTATGACTTGCATATATTAAAAGTTATAAAGGCTGTTGACAATAATGAACCATAACTGTTAAAACACTTCATAGTTTTAATACTTTGTCGATTTTTTAAATTTACAAATTATTTTCTATTTTTTCATTGTACTCTAGGAGGCAGTATAGCCCAACTTTTTAATACAAGAAATCTAACATTTGATAACATTTATAAAAATTGCTCAAAATTATTTTTTATAAACAAAAATTGAAATTATTTCAAAGTACTTGCTAAAGTATTAGAAAATATTTCAGAGGTAAACCACTTGCAGTTTTAACCTATTGAAAGAGCTTAACTTTTAAAATCTTAATTTGGTCTTTGAAAACAATCACTCCATGAAGAAATCAGTTATTTTATTTCTAGCTTGCTCCCCATGCTTGTCTGCAACAGTGGGCTCTGCCCACAGTCGTAATTTTCTAATTAGGACTTTCTTTATGGAACTTTTCAGATCATTTGTTTTGTTAGTGAACCCTGATTATTGGTGTAGCTTGGAATGTTGGTAAAATATGTTACTTAATATTTAATAGCTAAGGGGGCTGAGGATTTAGCGCAGTGGCACAAGTGCCTTCCTGGCAAGCACGAGGTTATGAGTTCAATCCCTGGTACCAAAAAAAAAAAAAAAACAAAACTTTAATAGTTACGTGAGTAATAGTAGTTTGTTGAGTATATTTTATATTTTTATAAACAGAAAATTGTAATTCAACTAAATACATTGAATTCTATCTTATGTATTTTAATCTAAGAGATTTTCTGTCTGTATTTTATTATATTTTCTTTCTTTTAGTTAATATAGTTATTTTTTATGCAATAAATGCCACAAGCCTGTGGATTGCAGATTATATGAGGAAGGTCTTGAATGTTTATTAGCCATTCTTTCTACTATCTTTTTTTATTTTTTTAATTTCTTACAGCTTACCCCTAAGTCTGTTCAGCTAGAATTCCTGGATTACATCTGTGTACTTTTCACATCTATTTCTTTGTGTTTGTGTATCTTTTTTTTCTTCCTGTTAGCTTATAACCTTTTCATATTTTCTAACTTTTCCTAGTTTTAGTGTGATGTTTATTTAATAGGACAGATATTTTTAAAGTACCTGTTTGGTAACTCAAATAAATACAACTACACTTTTATGATTATGAAAACCAAGTGTCAGGTAACCCCACTAATACAATACAATAATTTTTATAACATAATATTCAGAAGAGACAATGGCTTGCTTATCCAGAAAAGATGCTAAGTAGTCTTAACATTGTCAGTTGTCTGTATGGCTTTTATTTTTTGTCTTTTGAAACCAGGTCTCCCTGTGCAGTGCAGGCTGGTCTTGAGCTCACTTTGTAATCCAAGCTGGTCTTGAACTTGCAATGATCCTCTTGCCTCAGCTTCCCAAGTGCTGGGATTACAGGTGTGTGCCACCATACCTGGCTTGTATGACTTTTAAAGCATTAAAAAATGTGTCTGGGCCTGGTGGAACAGACCTGTGATCCCAGCACAGGGCTGGGAAGCCAGGGCGGGAGCATCTCAGGTTCAGGTCTCCTGGACAACTTAGTATACCCTTGTCTCCCAGGAAAGGTTTTGTTAAGGCTGGGGTGCAGCGTGGTGGGAAGACCCAGGGCCCAGCCCCACTGCTGCAGATGAAAGCGGCCAGGGGAACTGTTCTGTGCATGCTGTAGTGGCCACTCTCCAATGAGTGGGAAGCGGGCACAGTGCAGCTTGTGTGACTGGGGAAGTGGATTTGTCACTGCTTTTGCTTTTGACAGTAAAATCTACAAATAGTAAAGTCTCCGCAACGTAAACCCTTAAACAGAGATATCTATCGCATGTCACTAGCTTCCATATTCCTGGGGTTTCGGGGTCTGATTCGATGAGGTAACAAGAGGAAGGGGAACCTCCTATGGGGCAGCCCTGATCAGCAAAAGTGGCTTTGGTGGGTTCGCTTTAGCACACATTGGATTTCAGCCTCAGAGTGTGAGCATGCGTGCCCTGGAGCACTGTGCTCAGAGGCCCTCAGAGGCCTCCACTGACCAAATGACACAGAAAGCCCCATCCAGACCGACCGTGAGAATAAAAACGAGAGCAGTCACAGAGCGCGCATTCACCCAGACATGGGTCCTGCAGGGACAAAAGGCTCTGCCCTGGTAGTGAGCCCAGGAGGGGAGGTGTGGTGGACACGGCTGGACGGCCTCTGTGTGTCCCAGGGGTGGGGCCGCCTGCGCCTGGCTGGAGCCCCAGCACCGCTGTGCTGGATGTGTGGAGTTGAGGAGTCCTTTGTCCTCTGTAAATCTGTTTGCTCCTCCGCGAAAGGAGGCTAGGTGTAATGCCACTTGGCAGCGCCGTGAGATTTAAAAAGGAGTGCGTCCCCGCAGTAGGCCATCCTGGACTGCTGCCCCGGAGTGTGCACACGCGTGTGATGCAGGGTCCCAGTGCTGAAGTGAGACGCGTGGTGTCCCGCAGGGTGGGACAGGATGAGGGCTTCCGGGCTTCTGGCTGACCAGTGTGTGTCAGAGGACTTGAGCCACAGATTCATATGGAAGTTTAGAAAACGTCTTGATATGCTCTCAGCAACGGGCACATACATGAGTTTATTTTTTTGTTTTATTTTAAAGAGAACAAAACAAAACAGAACAAAGCAAATCACAACAGAACAGTGCAAGCAACACAGGGCTTCACAGCCAGACAATGGGAGATCTACAGTGGCTACCGAAATGGCTCTTGTTTTCTTCTAAATCGTTGTCCGTACACAGTATGATCAAACAAAACAAAATGGTAGAAAACCAATCTAAAAAATGAAAGCATTGTGGACCTTCAAAAAAAGACAACAGGAAATCAACAATACCATAATGTTTCTTGTTCTCATCGAGATAGCTGTCTGTATCCTCATACATAGTGAAATCAAATCATAGAAAACAGATTGAATCCAATCAAAAGAAAAGAATGAAAACATAACAGGACTTCAAAACCAGGTAACAGGAAATGAACAATGGCTACTGTAATGCCTTGTTTTCTTCAAAGTAGCTGTTCATGCCATCACAGGTAATAAAATCAAACCAAACAAAAGAATGAAAGCATTGTAGGACTTCAAGATAATAAGAAACCAACCATGATTACCATAATATATCCCATTATGTTCAAAATAGCTGTCCGTAGCATCACACACAGTAAAGTCTAATAAAACAAGACAGAACTGAACCAAACCTAACAAAATTGTGAAAACATCGCAAGAGTTCAAGACAAGACAATAAGAAATTAACTCTGGTTACCACTTCTCCTACGTGTTTCCTCCCCTATCACTTTTATAATATCTATTGTGTTTTTGGATCCCTCTAACTCCTTTTGTTTTTTATGCTAGTGTTCACCCGTATGAATTCAAACTGTTTCACCCATGAACATGACCTCTAGTTCCATCCATTTACCTACAGGAGCCTTGAGATGATCCTACTTTATAGCTGAGTAGCTTTCCACTGTATAACAGTACCATATCTTGCTTATCCATTCCACAGTTGATGGGCAAGCTACCTTTGTTTTTTTCTCATCTCCTGTCACATGGAACAATTGTTTTCTCCCCTTTGATTTTGTCTATGAATTTCCTTTCAAGTTAAATGTGTTTCCTATATACAGTATATTGATGGATCTTGTTCCTTGATCCATTTGCCGTGTTTCTTTTTATTGCTGACCTGGGGCATCTAATTAATGGTTACAACCAGCATACATTGGTTTGTCTGTGCCCTGCTGTCCTGCTGTTGGCCCTCCACTTTTCCCCTTCATTCAGTTGCCCGTCCTGTTTGGTGGCCCTCTTCTGCTGCTGTACCTGGAACCGTGGTCAGGTTTATCTCTCTCTTTGTCCTTAAGCACTCTCTGTAGGGTTGGTTTGGTGGTCAGGAATTCTTTCAATTGTTCTTTATCATGGAAGTATCTTATTTTTCCATCAATTTTCAAAGTTTTTTTGCAGGGTACATCAATCTGGGTAGCAAGCTGTTTTCTTTCAGGATTTGAAACACTTCACTCTAAACTATTCTTGACTTGATGGTTTGTATTGACAAATCTGCTGTGATTCTGATTGGTTTTCCTTTATAGGTGATCTATTTCTTTTCTCTAACAGCTTTTAATATTATATTCTTGTGCTGAATTTCCAGGATCTTGATTACTGTATGTCTGGGTGTAGATTTACTTTGGTTATGGCTAGCTGGAGTCCTATATGCCTCACTTGTCTGTATGCCAGATCCTTTTCCCATATTTGGGAAGTTTTCTGCTATTACTTCTGTAAACGGCCTTTTAATTTCATTTTTGTTGACTCCTGCTTCTTCATTGATGCCTGTCATTCTTAAGTTATTTCTCTTTGCGTTGTCTTGCAGCCATTGAATTATTATTTCCTGGTTCCTTATTATTTTTAAAAGATCTTTCATGGTTGCTAGAAGCAATCCTGTCTTCAAGGTAAAGTCTGTCTTCAGTCTCTTTCAAGCAGTTTTGCCAGCTTTCGATTGACTTTTTAATTTCCTGGATATCTCTTTGAACCTGTTCCATGCATTGTAATTTCTTTGTATATTGTTCATTCAAGGTTTCCATCATTTTCCAGTGCTCCTTTTTTTTTTAATCTATGTCTTCTTTAGATATGCTGAGCAATTATTTCATTGTTTTTCATTTCTCCTTTTACTTGAGACATTATTTCTAGTTTTATTACTTTTACATTCTCGTGAAGTCGTCTCCCTACTTCGGTTGCTATCCTCTTGGAGGTTTTAGGTGTGTGATTTCCATTTTCTCCCACGGTTGTATCTCCCACAATTGTTCTGTGTGGGCTTGAGGTCTGAGATTGCCTTTTGCTCCATTCTCCTGGGTTCCTCCCAGTAAGCTGGTTGTGGGGCCCCAGACACTTCCTACATTGGCTCCCCTTCCACAGTGTAGGGTCATGGGACAGCCACCTGTGGGGACAGCCACCTCTGACCCCAGGTGTACGGGGAGGTAGCAGGGCACGAGTGGGCTTTTCCAGACCTGTGCAGCTACACTGGGGCCTCCCCGATGGCCAGGGGTGTGCAGTGGGATGGGGGATGCTGCTTCTCTCAGCCTGGGTGTCTACACTGAGACTCCCCCAGCTGTGGCAGGCACACAGGGATGTGTTTGTCTGATTCTCCGAGTGGATGATGGCTGCCCGAAGGAAGCAAGGGCCTGCAGGTCAGGTGCACGGCTCGCCTGGCTGCATGTCCGTTCCCACTGGCTGCTGGCGGGAGGCAGCCTTCTGCTGTCTGTGGCCTGGCAGGTGGAAGTCGATCTGCGGGTTCTCTCTGCCTGTACAGGCTGCCCACAGGAAGAAGCCTTCCACCTCCGGTGGCCGCACCCGGCAGGCAGAGGCAGATCTACGTGAGTTATTTTTATCTCATCCTTTTTTCTAAGTGAACAGGAAAGCAAACAAAGAGAACCTAAAACAAATAATGGGGTCCAAGCAGTGAAAGCCTCTTGTCTGTCGCTTGCTTATGCATCGTCCTTCTTTCTGTCTCCCCGCTTCTCATTCCCCTCCCTGTCTTGTTTCCTGGCCGCTTTTCCCGAGTCACATTGGCTCTGTGTGAATCTGTGTTTCAGATTGTGAAGCTTGCTGTGTACGGCATGCTGCCCAAAAACCTGCACAGGAGAACCATGATGCAGAGGCTGCACCTCTTCCCGGACGAGGTGAGTCGGGCGTCGGTCAGCACGCGCTCATCCTCTGCTGGTCATCTCTTTTGCTTTCTTGGTTTAAAACGGTATGTGTGTTATTTATGTGAGAATTACTCTTAATTGAAGCCATAGAACTAGCCATCACTGACCTAAAAATCAAAAGCACAAGTTTTGGGTTTTGGTTTTTGTGTTTTGTTTTGCTGACTGCTTTCATTTCAAGAAGGAACTGTGCTCAAAGCCTCTGTTAAGTAGAGGTACTCGCTGGTAGTCTCAGCTATGACAAGAGGTATTACTTAGTTTATTTTTTACCCTAACCCTAACCCTAACCCTAACCCTAACCCTAACCCTAACCCTAACCCTAAGCCGTCCTTGAGTCATGGATTAATAAAACTTAGGTTGCTAATTTTTCCCTGTGATTCAGCTTTACAATTTTTATACCTATTCTGAATTTATTCAGCTAAAAGTACTTCGTAAAAGTACGGTTTTATTTCTTACACTTCTTAGTGTCAGGAAAGTAGTTGAGCACGGTCTGGAACCCGGCTGCCTGAGTTTGGATCTGTGTTCGTGCGTTGGCTTGGTGTAGGCACGCAGTGGACCCTCTTTACTGCTCTCCTCACCTGCGGAGGGGACACAGCGGGGCAGCCGTCGTGGGGGTGACTTGAAGTGCTGGGAACAGGGCCTGGAGCCTGAGCCAGCTGCCCTGGTTGTCACGGTTACGGTTACTTTCCTTGTGGTTGTACTGCAGGAGTAACGTGGAAATTCATTCCGAGATGTCAGCGTATGGAAGTTGGCCTCCCGTGGGCTTTGCAAGCCTAAACAATGCATGAGTAATGATCGCGAGTAAGGGAGTCACTGTGCCTTGACAGTGACAAATCATGGCCTCTGCTTTACCGAGCGAGTGGCATGATTCCCGGGGTTCGCTCCCTCTCGGGGTAACATATGGGAGCAGTGTGATCACTGGAGGATAAATCACTAGAATTTAAACTCCTGCTTCTGGATTTACTGCCAGAATTTTTCAGAATAATGATTTATTGTGATGTTATTCATAAAAACCAGTCACTGTTGCTTGATGATTATTATTCCCTCCAGTTACAGTGTAGTCAGCTGAGTGTGAATGTTTTAGATGCTCGTGGTAGTTCAGTTGAGCATTGGATTAGCTGAATAATTTCAGACTAAAATAATTAAGCTCATTTCCCTCTAAATAAATTGGTAAACAGTCAGTGGAAGGCCTCTCCCCACGGACACAGGGGTCCAGCGTAGCCGCGGCCCTTCTGCACCCGAGGAGGCTGCCCCGTGTACCTTCAGGGTAAACTGCTGCCACCGAGGCTACTGGAAAAGGCACAGTGGTTATTACTTCTCTAATATTCATAGCAATAAAATGATTGCAAGTAGTGAAAATCAAGACCCAACCACAAAGAGAGGCAGGAGGGACATGGGCAGCCTGCCGTGGGCCCCATGACCAACACAGGGCTACGTGGGCTCACAGGGCAGCTCTCCCGTGAGACTGGATCCGAAGAGCTCACCCTGCTTACCCGCCAGAAGGTTTCCATTCGCAGTAAAGAATGTCATGTGCAAGTGTAGAGGGAATAGCGTCCCCGAAGGCACCAGTGTCAGTGTGGTTCACAGCCGTCAGTTAAAGGGTTGTACACACAATCCCAAAGTGCTGGGCTGCAGCCGGATGGGTTGGAAAGGGGAAGGGGAAGGTGCTGTGCCATAGCAGCCTGTGGGCAGCCAGCCCTGCGGGATGGAGATGCCCAGTTCAGGCTGCACAGCAGCCTGCAGGACAAAAACCAAGAAAGTGCTTCGTCCAAGTCTTGGACAATGCAAATGTGAGGCTGTTCTGCATGTGACTGGCTGCAACGCGCCGTGTTGCTTATTTCATGAAGAAAATAAGTAAAAGGCAGGACACCAGACGGAAGCATAAACAACCCAGTACCCAGCTGCCCGAGGTGAAGATGTAGGGTGCCGGAAAGCATGCAAGGGCAGGCGGTCGAGCAGTTCCGGAAGTCGGGATACGCAGTGCGGTACACCGTAACTGCTTCATCGCTTCCTGGACATGACGCAGCCACGCAGGCAGTTATCCTTGTCTTTAGGAGAAAACCGCTGAGATATTTAGACCTGAGTTGTTTATGAACTGTTCTCGAGGTTCACCTAAAAGGGATTTATAGATAGATAGATAGATAGATAGATAGATAGATAGATAAAAGAGGGAAAGCAACGTCATGTTAAGATAAAAAGTTGTGAAAGGAAAGAAATGCTCAGCGGGCCCACAGGCTGCTTCCCTCTGCTCCGCAGCCTCCCCAAAGGTGCACCGTCCTGCGCTCAGGTCCTGTCGGCATCTGCGGGTGCCCTGTCTGCAGCTGAGGGGCCTCCCTCGCCCCGGCTGCGTGTGCGCTGCCTCTGCCTCACCACAGTAACCTCCTCTGATGGTGAGCACATCTGAAAGGCTGGCTTCAGTCAGGTCTCTGTCCTGCATAGTAAACTTAAGGAAGGGACCCCCACCTGCTGAGCGAGGGCCTGCTGGTGTCTCAGATGGCCTTTATAGCTGAGGTTGGTGGCCCCTACCCATGATCCCAGCACTCCGGGAAGCTGAGGCAGGAGGATCAACAGTCCAAGCCCAGCCCCCTGTCTCAAAGTAAAGATGGATGAGGTGGGAGGGCAGGGAAAGGATGAAAGAGGAATGGAGATGTGTTATGTGCCTGCCAACTCCCACCAAGGATTTAAACATTATGTACTCCAAACACATACATATGTGTACATGTGTGTGCACATATACAGTGACTTCTGAAAAGAAGTTAAAATATTATAAATAGCCCCTTTCCTAAGAAAAAGCATGATCAGTATTTTGCATATCCACCTATCTGATTCTGTGTAAATATGCTTGCAGGTTTCAATACACTAATAAAGTGGGTGAAAAGATATAATTACTGTTAAAATACACTCCATGGAGCTGGGCTGGGGATACAGCTCAGCAGCACAGTGCCAGCCTGCAAGTGCAAGGTTCTGAGCTCGATTCCCAATACAAAAAAAAAAACTTCTGTGGAGAAACCTATTAGCAATGATATCTATTGTGTTCTGTGTATGGTAGCAGTGGCCTGGCCCAGGGAAACTAACATTTTAAGTCCTTTTTAAATTTTTAAGGGTCTTGTAATTGTTTTTGCTCTGTCAGAGTTTAGAACAAGCTTACAATACAGCACAATTCTGTGGTCCTGAAGCTGTATTCTAATCTTCTAGCCAGTGGTTGCTCAAAACTGTCACTTGTGCTGTATTCTTGGCCAGGGGCCCTTGGGTTCCTGCTGCACCCTCTGGAGGACCACGTGCACTGTGTCCAGTGTGCAGAACTCCTTTGAGGTGCCCACACTAACTAGGAAAGGGGATCGGCCCTCCTGGGGCCGCCTAGGGCTGCCATGGTCCTGTCCCACATGGATATGGATGGCTTCACCCACAGTGGCCCCCCAGCTGCCTGCTGGAGTCACGACTGGAGGAGACCCCATGGACCCCTCCCATTGCGGGGAGCCGAGAGCATCCCATTCTGCTTGCCTCGGCCCCTGTTCCCAGGGCCCAGGATGGCCCAGAGGAGCCGCCCACAGCATGGGCCTGCACTCTCCTCCTCTCTGCTCCAAGCCTTCTCTGCCCAGTGGCTGAGCTCTTCAGCTCCCGTTCACTCCACATCTAGACCTCTTCCCATCTACCTCAGTCATCTGCCCCCTGGGCTGTGTGTCCTCAGCTGTCCACTCTGCGTTGTCTTCCGAGGTCTCGGGGCCTCGAGGGGAGGTGGCTGGTGGGCAGAGTGGTTCTGCAAACCCAGGCAGGGCAGGCCAGCAGATGGGTGCCAAGATGGGTGAGCAGAAGCGAGTTCAGCATGGCTCAGAGCAGGACTCTGGCTGTGCCACCCCGGTCAGCAAGGGCTGAGGCCTGAGTCTCCACAGATGCTAGGCTGAGGCGAGACTGGGCCGGTTGAGGTGAGGACGGGCCATTTTCCTTCATCACCTCAGCAGTCACCGTGGTCTCTAGTTCCCAGAGGAGTGCAGGACATGTTTCTCAGATAAACAGCTCAGAGATCCAGCATGTTTTCATTCCCAAAGAACGCTTTCCTGGCACTGACCTGAAGCCCAGTTTGAGAGGAGCAGCACTGGGCACAGCAGACCTGGGCCCCGAGAGAAGGAGCAGCGGCAGCAGATGCCCGTGTGACAGCGGTATCTCTCCTCACCCGTCAGTTGTAGTTCTCAGGGTTCTGCAGATGATGCTCCCTGTCAGCCCAGGTGTCACTAACTGATGACTCACAAAGCTGTTTTAAGAAAACCCACCGCTGTATTTGCCCTAGGACGTTCCGGAGGAGCTCCTCAGGAACTTGGTGGAGGAGCTGCCTCAGCCCCGGAAGGTGCCCCGGCGCCTGGACGAGTACACCCAGGAGGAAGTCGCGGCCTTCCCCAGAGTGTGGTCTCCGTAAGTGCCTCTCCTTTCTTACTGGGGTCCTGCTCCCATGCTGATCCCAGAGTGGGGAGAGGGCCTTCATTTGCACTTCCTCAGAGGCTCAGCAGCTGCTACCCGCAGATGAGCCCAGGTGTCGCGGTGAGAGCCGGGCAGTGAGCCTCAGACCTGCTGCATAAGTGCAGGGTCCTGGGGGACTGTCCTCGATCTGCCTGTCACCTCGGGCCATGGTGACTGCCTTGTCATTAGCCTAAACCAAGTGACTGTAGATCCCACTGCTTTCCAGATTGCTTCATATGTCAAGGATATCAGCTAGTGAAATGTCATTAATTCTGGAATTTCAGTCTTGAGCCAAATAGAAAAACAAAGCCTTTCTCCTTCCTCCACTCAGTTTGGTCTATGGCAGGGCCAGAGCTGCCAAGGTTTGACAGCCTGTCTCCCTCCTAATTGTTTCCAGGCCCTTGGGGATCTGCAGATGCGCATGTGGACCCGCCTCCTCGGGAGGTCCCCTCTGCAGTCCCCCCTCGCGGCCTCGTACTCACTGGCCTTTCCGTCCGTGCATTTACTCCGTGTACTCAAGTGTGTGCATTCTCTCTGTGGTCTTGTGCCCGCCACACTAGAGCTCCTGAGGGCACCACGCACGTGCCTGCAGTACTCTCATTGTGTCAGCAGGCCTCTGACAGAGGTGCGTGGACCGGAGCAGTGGCTCTGTTCCCGTAGGAAGGCAGGAAGGGCTGTGTAGGAGGCAGGAGGTAAGAGCCTCTTTGCCAAATAGCCTCCTTTATTTATGTGTGTGTTTGTATTTCTCTCCTTGAGCTAATAGCAGTAATAAAACTTTGGCTCTCCCAGTGTTTTATCCTGTCTGATCCTCTGAGCAAATCCACGAGTTAGGGTTTTTATTTCTGTTCTTTTTACAAACAAGATAATATAGGCCCAGAAAGATACAATGATACCTCAGATCCCATCATCGGAAGCAGGGCGGCGCACCTTCTAGTGGGCTCCTGGAGAGTCTGCGTCTCAGCGCTGTGCGGAGTCCATGGCGAAGGTGCCCAGTGCGGCACTCGTGTCCCCGAGCCCTAGGGGCCGCCTTGGACCTGCCTGACAAAGTGTGACGTTATGAGTTCAATCCCCAGTACCAAAAAAAAATCCAGCCTAGACTCAGTTTGTGCCTTTTCACCTAACTCAGTATCCTGCTGGGCCTCAGTATCTGCATCGAACCAAGCTGCTTCGCCTTGGAACAGCACCGTCCACACTTCAGGGTCCACACTTCAGGGAGGGACTGAGCAAACAGCTGCTGGTGGGAGCCCCTGGAGCCCCTGGAGCGCGGACGGGGCGTTAGCAGGGAGCAAGCTTTGTTACTGCAGCCCTGTAGTGGCACGCTTGCCGACGCAGCGTTTTCATGAGTGGGGTTGGGCTGTGCGCTGCCCCCACACAGAGCTGTGGTCCGCTGTAGCCTGGAGGGCATGGGAGCGGTGCGAGGAGCTCTGGCCAGTGCAGGCCATCACAGGGGACGAATCCTGTCATCCGTGCGCTTGTCCTGCTCAGCAGGAGGCCTGTGGGACCTTTGCTGTTCTGAGGAGGACCACCAGAGGTGCCCGCGAGTCAGGTGTTGGTTCCTGCCGTGGTTGCACAGCGCCCTGGAGGGCAGTTTAGCCAGGGCGGTCTGTTCTAGCGCCAGCCGTGCGCATTCTTTGTGCTGCTTTGTAAGGAGAGCTCCTTTCCTAATGCTCCCGCTTCCTTATGAGATGGAGCGATGACCTGAGCTGTCCTTAGGTGAGCAAGGCGACAAGGGCTTTGCCGCCTAACTTTTCAGGAGGCGCGTAGAGCAGCTGAGAGCCGAGAGGCGTGGCCGAGCTGGGCTTCCCTGCCCGTTCTTTTCATCCCAGATTTCCGCGAACAGGAATACGCCGTAGACACCGCACTTCTCCACGGCTTGTTAAAGCGGGGAGTTTTCCTCTAAACACTTACCCCGCATGTGGTGCCTTCTGTTCCCACAATCCTGAAGTGGGGATGGATTATCAGAACTGGGGAGCGGTCCACGGCTTAGGTGTTCTGGCCGCTTAACCTAAATTGTATGCTTCAGACTTTTGTTCTCCCAGCACCTCAGGGCTGACACCAAGTCCAGCGACTTCACCACGTGAAAAGCATGTGACGGGGGAGGGGGGTGTCATTTTGGGATTAACCAGATGATCTTCAGTGTAGGGCTGTGCAGCAGAGCCTCCTGCAGAGTGAAAGGTCCTTCCACCGAGCACTGCACACCACCGCCTGTGGGAGGCGGGCGCTTGCACACCTGCCGGTGACCGAGGGTCTGAATTTCTGCTTTCGTGTCATTTTAATAAATTTAAGCTTCAGTCGCCGCACATGGGGCCAGTGACTACATTACTGGACTGACATTGCAGTTCCCCCACTTTGTAATGTTCTAGCAGTAAGCACTGCATACTTTAGAATACGCCCTGCAACTGAATGTAATGAAAATGGGATGTCTCGTTATTGCAAGGCTGGCCTCTCTAAGAAAAAAAAAGAAAACAGCTTCAACTACGCTTTTGTTCCACCCAAAATCACTAAGCCAAGAGTCTTTCTTGGGAGTGTAGTAACTGGCCTTGGTTCAAGGCAGATAAGCGCGGACCACAGAGCCCTGGCTGCCGCGGGGCACTGGCTCCACCGCTAACGTGTAGACAGCTGCCCTGGGCGGGGCTCCCGGGCAGTGGGGCCCACAGCCTGGTCACGGGCACAACTGGCCGTCATGGCTGGGCCTTTCTGCAACTCTGAGTAAAAGGAAAGCTGGTTAACTCTCCTCTTGGATACCAAAAGCTCTTAAACTAAGTTTGACCAAGTAGGGGATTAACAAAATTGTTTTGTTATGATTTCCTCTAAGTTATTTTAAATCACTTACAAAATTTCCAATCTTTCAGGACTAATTTCAGCATGTGTTAGGGTTTTTCTGCTAATTAATTGTCAGTCATTTAAAATATCATAGGAATATAAAGCTACTTTTTTAAAAGCAAAAGCCATTTTCCCATATGGGCAATGCGTGGTAGCTATTCATCTTGCTTCTTAAATTAGTGGATATGCTTAGCATGTTAGTATTTTTTATATTTTGTGAATACATAAATTTTGGCGGGACACTGTTCTGAAGTTACATTGTGTGTTTCCTGGTAAAACAGAATAGGTATGTGTTTGCCCTGTGTGGGTGGAGAGTGTGGGGTTTGCACTTAAAATTTCTCTTTTCATAAGAAGGATAAGCAATAGCAGTGTCTTTTTATTTTTGTTTTGGCTTACTATTCAAGTGCTCGAGATGTTAGCTTTCCCGCGGACACCTTAGGTTAATATCATCACTAATTCCATAACTATTGCAGCTTTTTTTAGCATATTACAAAACTCCCGTAGTCATGGAAATGGTAATGTGTGATTGTAATGGAAATGTTTTGTTTTGAAGTTTAAAAATAAAATCTGAATCACTTGGAGTTTTTTTATTTTCAGTTTTTACAAATTCTCCAGGAGGCTTAGGGAAAGCTAGGTAGGTGGAGCAGAGTCTGCGCCTGGTTCCTCACTCGGATCCCCTCACGCAGCCTTTACCAAGCCCCTCGCCTTTGTGCAGAAACCGTGTGGAAAGCGAGTGCCATCTTCATCGAGCAGCTCTAGGCTGGTGCCTGCTGTTCGGGGTGCCCGGGAGAGGTGCAGGGGAGGCCAGGTCCAGGGGGCAGGGTCAGCTTGCTGAGCAGACTGCAGCAGGTCACTGGAGCCCGGACCTCAGCCATGCAGACTCTGGTAGGAGCTGCTAAGCCCAGAACATGCGGATGTTCAGCTTTACTTAAAGGATCCTGAAAACAGCGCACATGTGTGTTTCTAAAGTAGGACCCTTGGACAATGAGAAGACTTCTGTCTTTTTAAATTCCGTCAGGAGCCAGAGTCTGGACAGCTTTAAGATTTTCCAGAGTTCGGTGCTGGCCCGGCCATGTGGCATCTCCCGCAGGACTGAATTGGCTGCTCTTTGTAGCGAGAAGTTATTAGCTGGGCTCGGGGTGTGGGGTGACTTTCCAACTTTCCCGGCCGCCTCAGCCAGCTCAGCACTAGCCAGGCCATCGGCTCAGTGTTCCCAGTGCTGAGTGTCACTCCACTCTGCCCGGAACCAGAACAACTGAGGACCGGCTGGTAAAACAGCAAGGAAGTCCATTCAGGCAACAGGAGCAGACCGCTGCAAGTCCCTGCCAGGATAGATTCTGATGATAGAGCTGGTAACCAACCACGGTGACGTCTCTGTTGCTTCTCATTGGTCTCTGTGCAGCTACATTGGTTTTTGTTGATTGGTTTGTGTTTTTTAAAACAGTACCAGGGACCAGAACCAGGCCGCATGCATGCTAGGCATGCACTGTACCACTGAGCTCTGGCCTCAGCCTGTTCTTCTCTTGACCTTTCCTTTCACCTCCCTCCTTCCTTCCTTCCTTCCTCTCTCCCTTCCTTCCTTCCTCCCTCCCTCCCTCCCTCCCTCCCTCCCTTCCTTCCTTCCTTCTTCCTTGACAGGATCTCTAAGTTGCCCAGGTGGCCTTTAATGTAAGACCCTCCTGTCTCAGCCCCTTAGCAGCTGGGATTCTGGGGAGGCACGCCAGCCCCCACTAACATCTTTGAGAAATACATGATCACCCAGATCACCTGAAATGGTTTATTCTGAATAAGTCATCTTTACTAGAAGCTGAATTATCTTAATGGGACTAACACTGTCACTAATTGAACTGTGACACAAACCATGTGCTCAGAAACTTTCTGTCTCCTTGTATTCACAAACTACATGGACCTTTTTCACAGTTTGACAGTGTCCACTAAAATCTCTATAAGTATTCCTGAAAGTCAGAAGGTAGATTCTTTTATTGGAATGATCTTGTTTTCGAGCTCGTGTGGCCATGTGGACCTCTGGCCTTTGCATACCTTGAATCTGAATCTGCCTTCTGAGATGTGCTTATTTCCTTTTGGGAGTGGCCAGTGATGCTTTGCCGGGGACAGTGTGGGGAGGATCATGTGGCGGCAATGTGACCTGACCGCTGTGGAGCCGTCGCCACCATGCCGGGGGATCTTCTGGACCATGCAGCAGACCTGGTTGTTTCCCTTTCTGGAAAAGGAGTGCGATTTTCAAAAAGCGTACTGCTCAGAGGTGTTCTCTGCCTGTGGGGTCTCTTGCTTGTCAAACAGATCGTTGCGGCAGAATATTTTCTGGGCATGCGAAATATCCAATCTGGAGGATGAAGTAAGGAGACTCTGAGGTAGCGAGTTCCTGCAAGTGTGTTCTAAGTACAGTATGAAAGCTTAAAACTGTGACCTTTGTGTCAAAGGCCAAAATAGGCATGGATGAAGAATCTATTATGGGATATGTTATAGCTGTGTATATATTATATGCCGTGTGTTACTTTTTACTCGTTGCTGAGACAAAATACCTGAAGCCCAAATTGGGAAAGGAAAGGTTTATTTCTTACAGTTTTTGGAGGTTTCAGTCCACACTAAGTTGGCTCCAAGGCAGGCGGGCATGGCTGGGCCGCAGTTCACGGCGGCTGTAAACAACAAGCAGGAACCAGCAAAGAGCAAGACACACCTTCTTCCTGCCATCACATCACATCCTGGCTCCACCCCTAGGCCAGTGTAGTACTCACACCCCCAATCTAAGCACTAGACAATGGACCAATCACAAATGCACAATGCAAATACATGAGGCCTGGGGGCCACCAACATACACCCTGACACTGTGTGTTACACAGCTGTGAAACTTCCTTCTGCTAGCAAATACTCTTCCTCTCGCCTGCTGCTCTGTGCCTGTCAGTAGAACAGGACCAACACACCTGCCCAAATGTGTGTTGATTGCATGCATGCATGAAATCACATCCTCTGTAAAAGAGAGGAATGAAGCCAGACGTGGCAGGCCTGTAATCCCAGCACTCTGAGGAGGCTGAGGCAGGAGGATTGTTGTCAGTTCAAGACCAGCCTGAGCTACAAAGTGAGCTTAAGGCCAGCCTAAACTGCAAAGTGAGACCCTGTCTCAAAAAGACAAAAAAAAAAGAAAAAGGAAGAAAAAAATCAGTGAACTTTTAATTTATAAGATGTGGTTCATATTCATAGTTTGCTCTTTGGTGCCTAAAGCTGTCTTAATAAGCATAGCCAAAGTAGAAATTCCTTAAGTCTGTGTTCTAAGTTCAGCTCTGCACCTGGTTTTGGATACTTTAGATCTGCGTCTGAGGAAGGATCAGGGTAATTGTGTTGAATACTATCAACTCACACTGTCAAGAAGCAAATTTCTGTGGTTTCCATCAAACAACATGAAAGTTGATGGTGTTTAGCTTTCTGTAACAGCATTTGAAATATCCGAAGATGGCTGGAGATTACTCTAGAATTCGGTTACTATTCACAAGTATTTGAAATTCATACACTGTTTGTTGAAACTTCACAACTTGCTACGCCCACCGCCCGGAAGAGGGCAACTGCCGCAGATATTCACGGCAGGAAGCTCAGCCAGTGCGTGTGGGCACGTGGAAGCAGCTGCGGAGAGCAGAGCGCCGCTCTGAGCGCCAGCCTCAACTTACCGGTCAGTTTACCAGGCCTGCGGTAGACGGTCTCAGCAGGAACCAGGAGGTGCGTGAGTCGCGCAGTCAGCTGCGGTCACCAGAGTACTGCACACGTGGCCCGCCCCACCTAAAGAACCTGAACAGAGTGACCCACGGTGCTGCAAAAGTTACATGAGCTACAGTTTACATCTTTCTTTGTGATAAACGCCAAAGGAATTTCAGAATCCGGCCTCGGCACTGCACGTGCGTAGCTGTTACTATGTCGGAAAAGAAAAGCCAGCCTGCTGGTAGTGCCTTCGGGCTGACCTTGGCTCCTCAGGACCCAGCATCGTGTCCCGCAGGAGGGGCCCTGCCCCTCTGAGCCGCCCCGACCACTTGTGTGCCCAGCTGGGTTCAGGCAGCGCCAGGGCAGGTGGTGCCATCCCACCCTTCCTGATGTTGCAGGGCCCTCGGCTAGAAGGGCAGAAGAGCAGCCCAGTGCTGTGTGCTGGCTTCTGTCTGTGCCAGGGTGGGAGGAAGACAGGGGCCCCAGAGGCTGTGCAGCGTGTGCCACCGCCTGTGAATTCCCTTGGCTGACAGGCCCTGCCCCGGATCCCAAAAGGACCCAGTTACAGAGGAGCAGCAGGAGGAGAGGATGAGTTTGTAAGCACAGTGGCATCATTGGGGCCCTTGCCCTGTGCTGGCAAAAGACACAACTAATGTCCGCTGTATGCCTGCTGTGCTGGCTGCGGGAACCAGGAGATTGGCTAAGCTTGACTGTCGTTTGGGGAGTGAGGGGTCCCACAAGCACTGGGGCTTTGTGGATCCCCGCCACCTTCTCCTTTGCGTGGGGCACTTGAGGCCTCAGCTTTGGCATTGCAAGATGGAATCAGTCACCATTGTGAGGGTAAAATATTGTAATTCGCAGGACCATTGCTGTGCTTTGGGGCACCTGGAAAACGACCAACACGTGTTGTTCTCAAAGCAGAGCCAGCACCACGCGAGGTGCACCCTGGGGGGCTCGGGACAGAGTCCCCAGGTGTCCCCGAGGAAGGGACAAGGCGAAGAACTTGCCAGAAGACATGGCTGCTGAGGTGCATTGTGAAGGAGGAGGCGGGCTGGGTGGGCAGAGGCGACGCCAGGCAGAGGATGGTGCAGAACCCAGGCCCGGAGTGTGGAGGGTAGCGAACAGCTGAAGGGGCTGAGGGCCAGAAGGTGGGCCCGGGCTGTGTCAGGGAGAGGCCCAGGTTCATTCTGGAGGCCACTGCACAGATCCAAGCAGGAGCCTGGTCTGCGGTCTCCACGGCTCTTCCGAGCTCCTGCCCTGTGTCTGGCTGCCTCCCGTGCCTGGCTTGTCACACTCAGGGTCAGCCCTCCGCTCCCAGCCAGACCTGCACCCCAAAGGCACTGCATGGCCGTCTTCCAGACCTTCTGCCCTTGCCCCGCTCATCCCTAAGCAGCTCTGACAGCCCTAAGCAGCTCTGACAGCCCTCAGCCTCCAGCTGTTGCTTCCTCCAGACGGTCATCTTCTCGAGACACACATGGGCTTCCTCGCCTTGAGGACAGCGTCCAGGTGCGGGCTGCGCCCTTCCCTCAGGCCAGTGCTTTCACTCTCTGCTCAGGCTTCGCACAGGCGCCTTCCGTGTACGCTGAGGATTTAATGGCCTGAAGCAAAATGGTGCAATCGCCTCCATTTCTTTCTGGTGACACCACCACTGCCCCAATGGTGACATGAACCAGCTGGACGGGAGCAGAGCACTTCTCCCAGTGCCCGATGCCTGTGACTGACCGGGAGCCGCTTTGATTGCTGGAGTCAAACAGTGAAGGCTGAAAGGGTGCCCTCCGGAGCCCGTGAGGCCTTTTACTGTCGGAAGGTTGCAGGACACTGCGACAGGACAGAGCTTCACCATTGGCCCTTCTGTGGCTGTCGGGGCAGATCCAGGGCAGCAGATCTGTCTGGCTTCCGGCCCGGACCGGGGCTGGGAATAAAAGGTGGAGTTAGGATGCGGTTCTCTTATGCAGCCAGGAGACTTTTGTTCTTCTTAGCCCAGCTTTGGAGAGTATTTGGTGTGAGAAATCATGCTGTAAATGTGGAAGGAACAAGATAAGTTATTTCAGGACAGCTTAACTGCTTTTTAAAGGAACTCAAAATATTAAATATTTTTATAGCTCTAACTATAATGAGCACCTAATACTATAAATATACTATTGAGAGTAATAAGACACTTTAAAATTCTTTGCATTTAAAGTTTTTCTCATTTCACCTGTTATCCTGTATTGCGTATTATTTATTATTAGATTTAACACCTTCTTGAAATTTTTGTTTTAATTTGCTAAGGGAAGTGATTCTCGGGTATGATTACATTCATGTCTCTGTTCACCAACTCGATTCTCCCCATGACTCTGGTTGAAAACCAAACTGGACAAGAACTGAATCAGATTTCCTAGAGGTCAGCATTGAACCTGGCCATTGAACTTGATTTGGTTCTCATTCAACTCAGGCTTCAACCACCATCGTGGAAAGAACTGAGTTCATGAACTGAGTTATCACTGTATTATACTGTAAACATTTAAATGAGGAAAAACCCAAGTATATGTAGGAAAAATAGCACAGACCTGGCTGGCCTTTATACCTTGAGGTGAGATATATATATATATATATATATATATATATATATATATATCTCCATATGTCATAGCGAAAACTGACTTCAGCATATGACAAAATAGTGTAAATAGGGAAGTTGTTCCTTCAAAGTTTGACTTTGTAAGGTCAGTCTACAATTTTGTATGAATTTTAAACGCTTTAAAAAATCACAGTAATTTTCTGTGAGAAGGGTGTAAAAGGGTGTTCAGAGTTAGAAGAGACAAGGCAAATCTCAGTTACCAGGTGCATATATCTACAGGCTGTCATGCTTACACCTTCAACGGGACTTCGTGATTTACACGGAACTTCCATTTGTGGTGTTTGGCTTTAGTGTTTCTACCATATAGTTAGATAAAACGTCTGTAGCCATGTCTCAGTGAAGAGTTAGTTTCCCTTTTAAACTGGAAAGATAATCTTCCTCAGCTAGGAGAAAATGAAATAATGGGCCACCAGGAAACAAGTGTTGGTTTTTGTCTTCCAGACCTGAAGATTACCGGCTGTAGGAGAAAGGCCAGGGTAACGGCGCCCCTTCCTGCCACGTCTCCTCGCCCAGGACAGGACACAGCGGGAAGGCGACTGCCTCCAGTCCCGGGTACAGCTCCGGAAGGGCTGAGCCCTCTGCCGGAAATCATAGGGAAACACTTTATTTTGTAGAAGTGTATCATTTATTTAAATGTTCTAAGTGATTATAATAAAACTTTGGTTAGCTATGCAGTTTTGCATTTGTTCAAATCACTCACACTGATAAAACATTGCAGTTATAAGTTGCAGAAAATGCACAGCGTGTGGGGTTCCCCAAGTTGAGGTTGCCTTCTCATCCCTGTGGGCGGCCCACCTCCTCTCCCTCAAGTCCCCAGTGTGTCACTCTCAGTGGGTTACATCAGTGAGGGTCACTGGGTGCACACCCTCAGAAAGGAGGATCCCAGCCCCTCCTCTCATGGCCCGGCCAGCCGTGAGTCAGCCCAGAGAGCAGCCCAGCGTGACAGGAGGGACCACCCAGGGACTGCACCCCCACGGCTGCCGGCCAGGATAACCTTCGCTCAGCGAATGGGGCATCACAGATGTCTGGTCCTGTCACAAAGCCAGCGCAGGCGAAGGAGAGTGCCCTTGACCTGGTGACCGAGCAGCCGGGTGGTGAAGCGGCTGACCACTATGTGCCCTTGGGAGCTCAGCCATCGGCTTGACCCATAAGGACCCAGCAGCCTGCAGGAGAAGACAAGCAGGACCACGGCGCAGCAGCCACGGCGAGGCCCAAGGCAGAGAAAGAGCTCGAAAAACAGAGACAGTGCTCGAGGCAAAAGAGCTCTTAGTCCCAGAATGGCCTGGTGTGGCGAGCGAATCTGCACAGACAGACAAACCGCTGGGACCGAGTCAAGGCAGGAGTAATTCATACCAGGCAGGTGTGCTGCGCTCTAGGTTTGCAGCAGATAAATGAGGAAAGCAACTGCCCTGCTGAACACAAGGCCCGGGAGGGGAATGTCACACCTTTCCTCTCCCGCCCTTGTGCCCAAGGGCATGGCCCTGTGTGTTTCGTCCTGCTGTGCCTCGGCCAGCAGGACTGAAGATTTTGAAGCAGGAAAAAACGTGATGTTGTGACAGCACGTGGGACCCATGGGAGCACCTCAAAAACCTAGGTGACAGCCCTGAAAAGAACAAGAGCTTGCAGAACCTCCATAGTCCCCTGCTCGGGCACTGCAGTCTCTGGAGAGTGGCGAATGTCACCAGTGTCACCCAGCCTCTTCTGGGTCCAGACGGACACCTGCATCATGAGAGGGGCCACTTCAAATGGTTCGAGCTGGGTTTGTGTTGTGAGCCAGTTCGGGGAAACGAAAACCCAAACATAGGTGACAGCCACCTGTCTGCCACCCCACTGCCTTCAAAAAGCTGAGACCGCTTACTTACACAGTGGGAATTTCCCATGGTGGACAGCGGACCTCTCCTCACTGCCCTTGTCAGAATAGCACTGGGTGTGCCCCAGTATTCCTTCATTTATTAGACATTTGTGATACTTGGTGCCTTGGTCACCTCTTCCCCATAGTCCTAAGCGTCTCACTCCCCGGCCTGGCAGATACGGCCCCAAGGGTGTCGCTGACAAGC
This sequence comes from Cavia porcellus, assembly GCF_034190915.1. NCBI lineage: Eukaryota > Metazoa > Chordata > Mammalia > Rodentia > Caviidae > Cavia > Cavia porcellus. The sequence goes on along the minus strand of NW_026947493.1, from coordinate 83,056,701 downwards.
CCTCCGCCATGGCAGGGGCGTGCTACGCAGCATTGATGGCACTTGGCGGACGGAGTGTTTTCATCAGCAGGCGTAGACCATCTCAGGTTCAGTCAGGACTCAGCAGCAGGTCGAGAGAAGCTCAGCTTCAGAGCAGATCTGTACAATTCTCCTTTGCCCAGAGTTTCGTTCCCTCTACCCAGATTCCTGCTCTAAGCTGACAGCTGGGATCTAGGACGGATGAACTTCATAATGTCTCTGGGCTCAGATGAACGGGGCCACGCACTGGCCCAGAGGCCTGGGTTGGCGGTAGCCAAGGATTGCTGCCATCTTTAAAAGTCTCTGGAGGGCAGAATTTTGTTTTACTTGAAAGACTGAATGTGAATGGTGGAGGCTTTCCAGCACCTGCGCGTAAGTGACAGCTACCAGATTCTGACGGCAGTTCCTGCGGTTTATTGCTGACCCTGTCCAAGCCAGATCCAGACGCTGTCACCATGCACTTCCTCATCTCGTTTCTATGCCGCATTCACTGATTTGTTTTTCTGCCTTCTGGAGAAGAGGGTCGGGGCACATTCCACCAAGAACGGTGTCAGATGTCCAGGTCTCTGTGGAACAGGTAGCAGTGTCTAAACCTGCGAGGCCTGGCAGCCCCTGGGGCGTTCTGCCAAGCCCTACTCCGTGGGGTTTGGATTGGATCGGACCCTACTGGAGACGGAAGGGGTTTTGGAGACAGACACTGAGGCTTCGCTTCTCCAGCTGGTACAGGGAAAGGGTGCTCCTCCCCCTGCCCTGAACTCCCAACACGTTCTCTCTCGGAGAGAACCGAGCAGTTCTGTAGCCTTCCTAACCCCTGGAAACTGTAAACCTCGGATGCACGACAGTCTAGCAGGTGGTCTGCCTTGCCCCACAGCCAGCTTTTAGTAGGCCGCCAGCCAGCCAGGAGAGGGTGTGTTTTCCACGCAGATAGCCTCGGCAGGACCTCTGCAGACAGTTACTTGAAACCTCCATGATTTCAAACAAATCTTTACTTCAAGGTTTAACTGTGCTTTCCCAGCCCACACACTCCCGTTCCAAAGTTAATACCCGTTAAAGTTTTGCACGGGGTCTCTGGTGGTGGGACACCCGCACTGTATTGGCCATGTCACCGAGGTCCAGGTCATGGGCCCACGTAAATCATTTCAAATCAGCACTGCAGAATAAAGCCTTTCGCTGTCTCCTTTAGCAGTCAAGAACTAAAGGAGGCTGGCTATGCGGAGGGAACTTGGAGTCTAAAGCATCTGTCTTTACTTTTTGGCAAAGGCACACAGTCCAAGTAAAATATTTGTCTAGCTTGTTACAGAAGCTTTACTAGACGTTTTACTGTCTGTGCACTGTTACCAGCATGGTGTGCCGGCAAAGCTAATAAATCCTGGGGAGGGTGAATATGTGTATTCAGAAAATTTGACCTAGAAGCCTACGCCTTGGAGGCAGTGGATAAGCAGCCAGTTCACCAGTCTGTATCAACAAGGGACCAGCCGCTGCGTTTCACCTGCACCATCCCTCCAGCCACGCTGGACTCCTGCAACAGTGTCCAAAGTGCTGGAGAGCCGTGCTCCTGTGGACATAAAACCACGCTCCTTCCTGTCTCAGAGCTACATCTGAGTGAGGAATGGGGATAATAAACACAATACATAAGTTACATTAAATTAAACTTGGGAAAGGTCTTCGAGGCATCCTCCCCTCTGAGTCTGCCGTATCCAGGGTGTGAGCCATCTTTGCGGTCTCCCAGGCAGGTGCTGGCCAGGAAGGGTGTCATTTCAGGGCTCATCAGTTGACTGGATGAAGACTTCCAGGGAGGAGATTCGATTGTGGTTATGTTTATATCTAGATGTTTCCCTTGAAGCCGCCTGCACTCGTGGGCGGGGCTTTGGGGAGCTCCCTGGATCCTGGAGGACCAGGCTGCTCAGGCAGGCCGGAAGTTTGGACGCCACAGGAGATGACCCACTCCGTCAACTCCCCTGTCCCTGAGCGTTTCCACAGCACGCAATGCCACGATTTCTCCCCTCCTAGCAGATCTTTCTTCACTCTGCTTTGTGGTCAGCTACCCTCCCACATTTGTTCCTTTTTACAGCAAAACTCCAAAGAGTGGGAAATCCTTAGTTTCTCCATTAACGTTTTCTTTGTTCTTAAATTCCCCCATGGTTTTTTTTTTTTTTTGTTTTCAGTTTTTATTTTTGTTAGTCAGTGTCTGCAGTTCATAATGATCGTGTTCCTTGGGCGGAGTTGTTGCATGCAGGTAACACATCCTTCTTCCTGAGTCAGCTTTCTCTCCCGTCTCCCCTCCCCCATCTCTTGGTCCCCACGTCCTTTGAGAAAGATCAGCTCCCCACTGCCCATGAGCTGTCTTTTATTTTGCACTTTATAGTTTGGGTTTGAGAAACCATGAAACACTTAAGCTTGTGTGTCTGATTTACTTCAGTTAACATGCTCTCAAGATCCCCCATTTTCCTACAAATACCTCGTGTTCATCCTTTGTGGCTGAGTGGTATGCCACTTTGTATTAAATAACACATTTTTCCATTCATCTGTTGATGGACATAGAGGCCACTTCCATGGTTTAGTTATTATGATTGTTCTGCTATAAATGTGAAGATTTTAAATGATTTCCATGTTTCCCATTTATTGCAGTGTGAAAGCCATGTTTACGCAGCCGCTGATGGTCTCATATGCATCTAGCCCAGCCTCCCTCCAATTCTGCCTCCTGCAGGGCTCCCTCTGCTCCTCCGCAGAGCCCCTGCCGAGATTCCCCCCCCCCCAGGCTTCTCCACTGCCAGTGGCTTACATTTAATTCCCATAGTGCCTGCGTCCTTCTTCTGTGCTCTACCACTGGCTTCCTAGGTTTCTTGTGGGTTTCCTGTCTTTCCCACTAGAACAACAGCGCAGAGAGTTTAGAGACTTTTGTGTGCCCTGTTTGGCCATGTACTCCGAGTCCCTAAAGCATGCCAGGGATACATCTTGCTTTACCCTTGCAATCCCATAGCGCCAACCTACGTGGTAACTTGCAGACACCTTCCGACTGCCTTTCAGCCTTGAGTGTCTACATCCCTGATACAGTACCCTTCTGTTCACCATGGCACCAGCCAGAGCTCTGGCAGGCTATCCCAGGGGAAGACTCACTCTGCTACCTGTGCTCTGCCTCAGAGGACTCCCATACCAAGATGGCGCCCCACACCAAGCTGGTGTTTCCATACCAAGAAGGTACCCCCATACCAGGATGACAACCCATACCAAGATGGTACCCCCATAACAAGAGGGTACCTCCATTCCAAGAGGATACCCATACCAAGAGGGTACCTCCATACCAAGAGGGCACCCCATACCAAGATGGTGCCCAAAGTTAGGCACTAGAGCACTGGAGATCATAGCTCCACCAGAGGGGTTCCGGAGCCAGAGGTGTAGCTTCAGTCTCCCACCCCAGAAGCACGATTCTGAAAAACATTCCTCAATTCCCAGAGTTCACAGTGGAGCAGAATCCCACCGTCTCTAACACAGCCCTGACCATGCGTCTGACGGTGGCATGTCTGTGTTCCCTCTCTCAACTGCTCTGTTCCCTCACTGTGACACCGTTGGACCACCTCCCAGGTAAACTTCCTGCATGAACATTCTCATTTTCTATTCCACTTTTTGGAGTCTCCAAGCTGAGACATGCCGTAGGCTCTCCTTGCATCAAAGTAGGGCATAGTTTTATTTCTCCCAAAGCAAAATGTAGATTCCCTATCACGGGCACAGCAAGGCTGCTGACACTCAGGGGTTCCTAACCCCTCCTCTCCATCCACTCCTCAATCTGACTTCACATTCCGCTCTTCTTTACCACTGGTAATTCCCAGTCATGTCCTCGTCCTTTCGTGCCTTTTTCCACACTTGGAAAACTCCCCAGCTCTGCTCCCCTGTCGCCCCCATGTCCCATTCATCCGTTCTTACTGATCGTCCTTAGGTATTTATTTTCCCTATCTCTGCTCTCTGCGTACGCATGTGTTCTAGCCACTTCCTTGTTGTATTATAATGACTTGTTTTCTCACTGACAGGTTAGGCTTATTGAGAGCCAGTGAATGGTCTGGGTCCTTGTGAGTGTCCCTAGCCCTCAGCACCCACAGAAACATCCAAAGGAACTTGGGACTCAGCACATTTTGGCTCTATCCTAGACACCGCTGCATGAGCGATGGCAGCTTTACCAGCTCCGGCAACAGCAGCTGATGTAACACATACACGCTCTGGGCTGTCACGCATTCCAGGTTTACTCCTTGTTCATGTCACAGCACATCGAGCTGTTCCTGACCCGTCACTGACCTTCCCCAAGGTCAGCCGGAAGCCCAGCTCCTGACACTCTAGGGCCCAGCCTCCTTAGGACCTGGGTGACCTCTGCACCAGGTGTTGAATGGGAGGCCAGCAGGTGGAGGACACACTCCTCCACTTCCTCAACTCCAGCACCAACTCTGTTCCACCAGAGAGGACACATCCCAGAGCCACGCTGAGGACGCTGGGCAACGGGAATTGGCTTGTACTCCACTGTAGCCAGCCAGTCTCAGCAGCCCGTAAGACATTCATGGTGACCTGCACTGAGTGAGTCAGCGCTGACACGGAGCTGTGGAGGTGAGAAGTGTGGCTGGAACGAGTTAAGGAAAGGCTGTGTGGCCAGCAGCTCCGCGCTCACATGCAGGGGTGATCAAACCACATGAAGAATATTTACGTTAAAAAGCATTATTAATCTCAACATCCACCCCCTCCCTTTCAGCTGCTTACCCCACTGTTCTCACCCCTGTCGGGAGCAGTTCTGGACGTCCTATTTCATGAGTTTCTTTATCAGGTATGATTAAAAACACGGTGAATATTGCAACCAAATGTCACCCCACAGAAAGGCAGGCTCATAAAAACATGGGTACATATCTTCACTCACCTTATCCACTGGATCTAGCACTGTGTGACTCTGACTCTTCCCCAAAGTCAAAATGACCATGAAAAGTCAACTTTCTTAACTGAGTCGGGACCTTGACGGAGCTGCGGCAGTGCCCCTAAAACCCTCCGGAAAGACTTCGGAACTGCTTCCAGCAATGGCAAGACCATGGGGTAAGTGTGTTCACGGTGAGGGGAAATATTTTGAGGGGGTTCACCCTGATGTGTCTTTTACTGTAGTGATTTTTAGGTTTAAACATCCACCATATTTTTTGGGCACACCTCCTAGGTGACAGATGAGTCACAAAGCAGGTGATGCCCTGCAACAGTCCGGAGCTGCTGGACCCCACCAGCTGTGATGGCAGAATTTTAATGACTGCTAAGGACTTAACGTCCAGTTCAGAACAGGCACTCAAGCTGCGATCATGGACAACGGCCACCCTCAGCCGAGTTCCTCACGGCCAAGCCTCTGGTTGAACGCCGAGTTCACAGTCACCTTCATCACTTCTTGTCTTTGAACGCCACCTTCATCTATGCAAGTGTGGGCTGCACCCCTTTAGAAAGCACCTGCACACATGATCATTAGTGGGAATTTCATGGGAAGAGCAGCCAACTTCTCTCAGACACCAGCAAGCTGCTCCTGCCACTTGCGCAGTGGGCCGTGGACCTGGGCGGTTGTCTAGGTTTGCTCAGTCCCCAGAGCCGTGGCCCTGCTGGTCAGGAAGACAGACTGAGACGCTGCCCCAGCGATGGACCGCAGCAGGCAGCCCGCAGTGACACGGAGATGCCCCTAGCAGGACAACCCTAGCGGTGCCCAGGTCTGATGACAGGAGCATCTGTGAGGAGAGCTCTCTCCTCCCGGCCCCCAAGTTCGAAGCCGACCAGCATGTGCGTGTGAAAAAGACAGGCAAAGTGAAAACACATGAGCTTTCCGCAAACCTAATTCTCTGTGAAACATCTACTCCGAAAGGAAGTGCATTTGAACTGCGTGCTTTCTCACAGGGAAACTCCAGCTGATGTTAATGATTTGATGACATAATTTTAGAGAATAATCAAGGGTACGTTTCATCGGGTTTCACAGAGTTTGGGCCCAAGGATAAGACAGGGAAGGATAAAGATAAATGTCTTCAGTAATTACACTTCTCTTTTCCGCCTTACTCATTATGATTGTTTTCTTACCATTCAGAATTCATTCTGGACCTTTAAAATATTTTTACTGCTCTGGGTTTCATTATAAAGCTTCTTTTGAGTTAGGTTAATACAAATGGAGTTTGTTGATTGGTCATGGCTTTTTTTAATCAATAAAATAAAATGAAATTAAACTAAGAAATAAAACCAACATGGTTAATCATGTCAGCATATGTTTTTTATTGCACAGTTAGGTACAGAGAAAAACTGAATCATTAGTAGCATTTGTTCATTTATAAATGCCACAAAAATAAGAGAATCATCATACCTCTCCTAGGAGTGACATTTTTCTGCTTTTATTTTGTTTTTCAAATGATCATTGGCTACGTTACCATATTTCTAAAATATGTAGACTATGAGAATATGGAATATAATATTAAAATGTTCACATTTTAGAACATTCACTTATTCCATATCATTAGTTATCATGATGGTATTAAAAAGCTGACAGATTATTTTACAAAGCAGAATATTATTCTCAAGTCTCTTGTCATTTTACAGTAACACCTTGAGCTTCTGAAAGCCTGCACTAGTTGCAAAATATTTTTAAACAATAAAGAAATATTAACGAGAAGGGAAATTAACGCTTTAAAAAAAATCAAAGTTCCTGCCATGGAAAACTCAGGAGGTAACCACCGTGAAGCATCTGGAATTTATCCAGCTCCAATTTGTAATATAGAGAGATGAACCGAGTAATAAATACTGTCTGGGCTGTTCTGCTGCTTGCCTTTTCTCATTTCATGGCACATTTAGATATTTTGTGTCACCCAAATTTCTAATGAAATTACTTAGTCAAGTGAATAATGTAAAACCCCATAAGTGTATAAATTACTTAAATTCTGTTAATGATTTTGGTTGGTCATAAAGAGCACAGAAGAACCAGGGTTTCACGGCCAAGGATTCTGTAAATGCTGAGCAAGTCCAGCACCAACGCATCCTCTCCATCAGGGTTTCCAACGCCACATCAGATTAGAAAGAAAAGTTATGATTTTTCAAAAAAACCAAATATTTTGCTTCATACCTTGGAAACCTCGGTCCTGAAGAGGCCGCCCTTCCTGGGGGGACGGTCCCACAGGACTGGAGGCCTGGACTGGAGGCGCAGCCCGGATTAGTCATCCAGCCCTTGCAGCCCGCTCCACCTCGACTAAGTCCCTGTCTGCTACTCATGATGGACTTTGGAAAGAAAGCACAGAAGCCTCGCGGCCAGCATTCCGTCCTAAACCCCCTTGGGTCCCTCCTCAAGTTTCCGCCTCACTTGTGAGATTGCTATTGACCCGGTCTCCCAGACTTGAAATCGAGGTGACATTCTTCCCTCCCACGTATGGTTTCCCGGCATCGGGGAGTCACTGAGCCCTGCCCACAGCGCTTCCTGGCAGCCCCAAATCGCATCTGCTCTTACTCCCCCTGCACCGCCTGCACCCTGGGGTTAGACCGCTCCTGAACCACACTGTGGCAGGCAGCGCAGTGCAGACAGACAGGGGCGCGTGAAGCTGGCCCGCAACCCAACAGAATCAGAATTCCTGCTCTGTGTCTCCCGTGTGCCTGTGTAAACTCACAGGTGTTACTGTGCATATTCCGATACGTGTAACAAAGGGAATACTCATTTTAATATGTGCAAATCAAGTCGGTATAAAGAGCCCGGAGCAGCAGCTCGTCCATGCGGGTCTGTGTGACATGTTTTTTACTCCACCCCGTCTATCTTGTAAACAATCAAAAAGTAACTCCAGGCAAGTGGCTCCTCTGCTCTGAAACATCCACTGAGTTTCTGGTGCCTACGCGTAGAAATCTGCACATCACGGTGTGGAAGAGAAAATCGCCCCAAATGAGACCTAAGCTGTTTTTGGACTGAACTCAGCAGGAAGTCAGGGAGCTTCTGCAGGTCAGGTTCGGGTCCTGCACCAGCACCCAGGAAGTGGCTGCGCTCACGGAGGACGCCAGCTAGCAGCAGTGAAATGGGTGGGTAGGTGCGTGAGAGACGCCTGAAGGCACAATCGCGTGAATGACTAGGTTTAAAAGCAGAGGAGATTTAGGTACTTCCCCATATCCTGAAACCTGTAAAGGAACTGAATTTCTGGGCTTCTGTTGCAGCTGATCTTTGATTGCTAGGTAGTAGCCCCGTACCCCAGACTTTCTGTCTTCCACTTGGGGAAACTTCCTCCGCCTGCTGTGGAGTGGCCCTGTGTCCACGTGACGGGTGGGAGGATCCAGGAGGAGATGCTCCAGGGAGGTATTCCACACTTAGGGAGCAGCTGCCACGTGTCAGGCATGTGCCGTGTTACAGATCCAGTGACTCAGGAGGTCAGGGGTTAAGGCATCAGCTAGAAAAGGAAACTCCGGGCTTGGGCTGGGGGTTGTCAAGGTGGCTGAGGTGGGGTTGAGGGAGGACCTCACACAGGATGGGGACCCAGGGGGAGCCTTGGGTCTTGAGTGTGTGTGTCAGGAATGGTGTCATCAGAGGCGGGGAAAAGCTTGTCAGAGATAGGAGACAAAACAGGGCTCGAGTTTGGAGCTAGCAATGGTTCGCCGGGCTGCGGCTGCAGAGTATTTGCTTGAGAGATCAATTTCCACGCATTTAATAAAACTAAGCACAAATGACCTGCCGGAGTAGTCTTGTAAACAGAAATGAAAGGGAAGCCGAGAGGGAGAAGACCTCCAGGGCGAGCAGCCATTCCCGCTCCGGCCGGAGCCTGCAGATGCTCCCCACACATGAGGCCGCCTGCACGGATCTGCACCCTGAATCCCCCCAAGCTCCGGCTTGAGTGTTTAACACCTTGTACTTGGTTTATGGGCTGAACTGAATTTGCCAACCGTTCTGCCCAAAATGAGTGTGGGAGGGGACGTGTCCCCCATCTTCACGGCTTACACCAGAAACCTGGGTTCTCCGGATCCGTCACCTCCTCCCATCGTGGGTGACCAGGAGGCCGCAGTGCTCCTCCTGGCTTCGATGCCCTCCACCCCTGCCTGGGCCACTGCAGTGCTGCAGCCCTGGAGGTCTGCTCCTCTCCCTGCTCTGAGCCAGTCTGCACCATGTGTTTATAGTGATGTCAAGCGGGTGTTTCCCAGGCTGTGGTCGGAGGGGATAACTGGGGGGGAGCAGATAATCTGTCCCCAACTCAGACACGTGACTCAGAATCTTCCGGAGTTCTTCAGAGTGACCGCACATTCGTAAGCTCTCTTTCCACTCCTTTTGCCATGAAAATGGAAGAATTATCCACATGAGAGGTAGAGCAGCCTACAAGTTAGGGTGGGTGTCTTCAAGCAGAGCGTTCTGATTTGAATTATAGCTGTGTGTTTTGGGGCATGCTTCTGTCCCTTTGCTGGGAGAATTAAGCTAACAGTGGAGCGGCTCTTGGGATGTTTAGAGGCTTCAGTGAGCTGGAGTAGACGTAATCACTTTTGTCGCCGTCCCACCAGTGTTTCTGGTTCTCATCTGCTCCTAGCTCGTGGGAAAGTTTTCTCCACTCCTGTGAAATTAACTGCGTCGTGTGATTTCCTCTGGTAAAAGGCACACGAGTGGGGCCTTGCGTGTCACTGGGGGTGGGGGGCTGATTCTCCAGGTCCTGCTTTTGGTTGTAGGGCAGTAAGTGTCCCAGGCAGAAGCACACAGTACACGGGCTGCCCTGCCCTCTCCTACTGAGAAAAATAGCTCCTGTGCATCAGGCCTCATTCCAGGGTTTTAGCAAAGCAGCGCTGTTACCGCCCTGCGGCTCACCCGACTGAACAACTTCAGGGCCAATGCGATTTTAAGGTCCTTAGAGTGGATCTGGCCTGCAGGAGCAGAAGTCCAGGGAGAGCACAGGAAGAGAGGTTTCCCTCCACCAGCCCGCAACACGGAGCACCAGCACTGGTCTCCAGCCTTACCTCGATCCCGCTCCGGCCAGCTGGTCTCTGTAAGCTCCTTGGCGTGACGGCACCCCTGCCCCAAGGACTCTCGGCCTGCACAGGCCTGGGCTGGAATTCCTGGCCCACACCTTTTCTCATCTTCATATTCCCCTGAAATGCCCGCCCCTTGGTGAGGCCATCTCTGCTCCGCTATTGGGAACAGTGGCCCTTTGTATGCCCTGGTTCTCCCCTCTCTCAGGAGCTCTTCTGTCTTTTTCATTGTGATCCATAGTTCATGTTGCTTGTCTATTTCTGTGCTTTGGTTTCCCTCTGGCATGGAAGAGGAAGCTCCATGAGTTCTTGTCTCCTTTTTGTGTTTTTGAGGCAGAGTCTCACTATGTAGCCCAGGCTGGCCTTGAGCTCATGGCAACCCTCCTGCCTCAGCCTCCCAAGTACTGGGATTACAAGCATGGGCCACCACACCCAACTCATCTTTTTTGTTCCTCAGAACTAAAATAGACCCTAGTACCCAGCAATATTAGATACAATATTAGAAGGTTGAGGGTCATAAAAAGAACAGAAACACAAGAGGGCAGGAGGGTTGTCTAGAATTAAATTGGGGTCTTTCCAAATACATGACTGCTCTTCAGTGACTATTCTCAAAAGAAATTGAGTTTCTAACAAGATCGGTGATAATTCTGACGAGTAATATATTTCATAATTGAAATGATGCTTTATTGCTTTCAGAAAACAGTACAGACTTAAATGAAGATAAACATACACTTCTGCCAAAATAAGTCAGTCAATAAAAATGCACCGGAACACCAGCTTTTATCGCAGCCACGTGCTGTGAACACGCAGACCCAGAATGTGAGTTACACCTCTCATTTTGAGCATTTCACTCAATAAAAATCTAATATGCTGGGTCCAAAGGATGACACACTGCAAACTCATGAAACTTCCCTGTGGCTTAGATAAACAAATTGAGATCACCAGGCGTAATCAAAGCCACATGTATTTGCACAACTCAATAACGTGAGCAGCTTAGACCTTCTGGTGGTTTGTATTTCAGCATCTACGGCAAGCCTGAGGGCTGTCACCATGGCATGGCTCTGGATGATTTGCTTCCGAGGGCCAAGCAGTGAAACGCACCGAGCTTCCTTCCCTGTGCTCACTCACTGGCTGTCTTAGCCCAGAATCGGAGGCAGCAGGCTGTGGGGTGACTGATCATACTCCCTGGTCATCATCGAAGTGGGATAACACGCTCAGGGTTCTGGGCCTGGCTGTAGGGACGGTCGTGCTCTCTGCTGTCCGGATTCTGTGGGTATATTCGTTCAGCACAGCTGCAAAGCAATGGCTGTGGGTCACTGGTTCACTGTCTTCGTTCAGACACCGAAAGGCTGATGGCTTGATCCCCACAAGCACCAAGCCCTAGGGATAAAGAAGTCTTCTTCCCTTGCTGTGGTGTCTCTTCCAAAGGACAGGAGACCTTGGAGCACAGAGGCGCAGATAACCTGGTCACTGGCAACTGCCCTCAGGCACTTTTTCTCATCCTGAAAGAATCCAACTTCTGGTTGTGAAGGCCCCTGAGGGGGTCAGGGAATGGCAGCCTGATGGGCTTGGAGAAAGCCCAAGGGCGAGGGGGCGGGAGCACGCTTCCCGGTCACGGAGGGATGGCACTGGAGGCTGAGTCTGCGCCCTGGCTGCCGCTGCTCTGGCATTGTCCCCTGCTTTGCTTCCCAGCTCCACGGGCAAAGCACCTCCACTCCTTCAGGCACTTACGCTGTGATTCTTCTGCCTGGGAGTCCAATGAGTGCCAACTGAGCCCTCTGAAACCATGAGCCTCATCGACCTCTCCTCCTTCTTCCTTAAACTGTGGTAAGTTCTGTGTCCCAGAGACAGAAAAGATGACCAATGTGGAAAACCAGTCTCAGAAGAGGAATCCTTGTTGTGACTGCACCTGGTTTGCAAGACTTTAGAACTGATTTGCAGGAGAAGTCTGGAACGCTTTGCAGATGTGGGCTAGAGAAGACACAGAGTGCTGTAAGCAGAGACTGATGGTGATCAGAAGACTGACAGGAGTGACAATAAAGACCAGGTTAAAGATGTTTTAGCTGGGAACAAGAGCTCCACTGATAACTGCACTAGAAGCCATGTGTTACCCTTTGGCAAATAAAATAAAATAGAATTCCCTACCTTTTGCCCATGTTTGGGGACTTTATCAGCTACTAAGATTAAAGGCTGTGAACTAATTAATCTGACGGAAGAATTCCAAGGCAGCCCAAAATGCAGGCTGTTGCATGAGTACTGTCGGCTGCTTTAGGCTAGTCTGTTAGAATCAGTTTTGTGTCTTCCCTGCATTTTTGAGGTTTTCAAGCTAACAGTAGAAGACAGAAGGGCTCCTTGGTGAACCACTGGTACATATTTATTTGGCCGCATTCTTACCTTTGCACTGCGTTTGCCACCTAGTAGATTAGAAGTGAGTAATAAAATTCTATTGCTCGTTTGTCTTAGGTTAGCTGCTTCTTTTGTTATGCTTCCTACTGCACTGGGAATGAATGAATGAATGAATGAATGGTCTGAATGTTTACCTAGAGAACAGGAAGTGTTGTTATTCTGGTAGACACTCAACTAAGACCACAGAAATGCAGCAAAAAGAATCCATATATTTTGTTTTAAATTTTTATTTGCTTACAAAAGAAAATAGGAACACATTCTCCAGAACTTTTCAGCATGTACTAAGTCATTCCTGTAGGCAAGGAGAGGGATGCCCTGGACCCATGGCTGGACAAATCAGAGCTGGTGGGAAGTTGTTACTTCATAGGAGTCAAAAACCACTGAGAAGCTAAGTCTATCTTTTAAATTAACAAATCCAGAAAGATTACATTCTGGAGCTTATTTTTGGATACCCGTGAAACCAGTCACTGAGTGACCTCGGAGTTGGACAGAGGTAGTGTCACTGGTAATGAATCCTCTTTCTTACCCACAGGGCTGGATTAGTGGTATAATCTGAGACCCTCTTTGATTCTCTCTCTTTCTGCTGGGTCCATTTCTCTCCAACATCGCCATACCCATCTTGTTTATTTTAGAACTGGAGATCATCTCCCACACGGGATCTTTAAAACATGCTAATTAATTAGCATTTGCTAATAACAACAGTAACTCTAACATTATCCAAGGAGGAGCTTCAGGCTGCAGACACGAGTTCCCCCACATACGAACCCCGCAATGACACATTCCTGGGTAAATCCTTAAGAGGTTTTGCTGTTGGTCTTCCAATGTCCTCCGAGGCTGTCAGATCCCAGAGCCCCACAGCTCCAAGGCTTCCTGCTCGTCTTGCACAGGGGTGAACTCAGGCTGATCTGGATGGGGGGCTAGAGAGGAAAAGTGGGGTGGGGACTTGAGAGAACCTAGAGGCCACGAATTGATATCCTCCTCTCCTGAGGGTCCTCAGACGCGCGGCTTTGGTCCAGCGACAGAGCCATCCTGCATGTGCAGAAAGCAGCAGCTGCCCGGCCCTCCACACCGATGCTACCTTTCCCGGGCCTCAGGGTTAGCAAAAGGAGCAAACGGCAACCACTAGAGAAACGGTTAGAACACTAGAATCGCAGCCAAGAGCTTAAATAGAATGTGTTTATTTACAAAAGAAACCCTGAACACACAGAAGAATTACAAAAAGAAAAATAAAATTTAAAAATCAGTCTCATGTTAGAAGTCCACCCTCAGGGACAGCGGGGAAGAAGGTGACAAGGAGAGGACAGGTGAGTGCAGAGACTGGGGAGAGGGTGCTCACGTATCTGTGTGGGGGAGCATGGAGGTGAGGGCACCGGGCCGCTGCGCAGTCACAGACCTCTCCCGTAGGGGACTGGGACACAGCCGGACACCTCTACCAGGCTGACCATGCGGTCAGCCTCACTATCGCTGACTGTACGGCTTGGTTGTGGCCCGGTGCCGTCACTCCATCACCTCCGGAGCAGGGAGAGCAAAAGGTCTGAAGCCGAAAGGCAGGGAAGCAGGTGAGGCCGGACAGAAGGCGCCCGCCGTTAGGGGCAGGGACTTAGTTGTGGCGGTCAACAGGACAGTTCTGTATCCACAGCCAAATGCCCATGCCGCGGCGACCCGCGTGGAGGCCGTCCCCGTCAGTGCTGGTAGTCGTTGTAAGGGATCAGATCTTAACAAGGGAGGGGGACGTGAGAGGAGAGGGGGAAAGGTGAACAGAGAAAAACACATCAGCAAGGCTTCTGTCGTTCTGGCAGTTAAGGGTAAATCTCTCAGGCCCCTGACTAAGGAGTTCACGGCCACACAGCGGTCTCTGAACCGCTCTCCCGAGGAATGAGGGTGGAAAGGTCCCTTCGGGGGGCAACAGAGGGCAGGTGATTGTAAGAAACACCAGCTTCCAGGGTCCCGGTCCAGCAGTTTGTGACCAGGCACAGGCATCATGGCCAATGCGGTTTCTTCTAAGCTTACCCTTGGTCACCTAACACGCCCTTGGGGCAAGATGCACCCTGAAGAATCTTGGGAACTTGCCTAACTGTGGGGGACCTACAATTAGGGGGACCTTAGGGAAGCCTAAGTTTTGAGGCTTCTTCCCTAAAGAGTAAATTTTCTAGAGTGTCTTGGCCACACCCCGGCAGAAACACAGAAAGGGGCCCCCAAAATGGGGGCAATATCCTCCAAGTGGCCAGAGCAGAGGTCAGGGGCCAAGCCGCGGGGATCACTCTTTGCAAACAAAGGCGGCTTAGCTGGGCCGCCACCCTGGGTTGCTCCTAAGGGTGACGGGAGCAGTCTCTGCTGTAACTGACCAGAGCAGATGCCGCGGATAATGTCAGGCAGTGAGCAGGGCCAGCTCCGCTCCCCTCAAGGGCTGCTCTGCTTTTCAGAGAGCGGCTCCACACCGTGGACGAAGAGCAAAAACCACGCAAGGCCCACACGAGGGTGGCACTTACCTCCCACGCCATAGGCAGAACACGACGATGGGTCGCAATATCCAGGCTGGCCGGAAGGCCCTTGCGGACCCGGCACCCCCAGGTGACCCGGGGGACCCCTTGGTCCAGGAGAGCCAGGGGGCCCCGGGCTGCCAGGCCGACTCTCCCCTGAAGGCCCTAGAAAGCAGGGCAAATGAAGAAGGTGAGTTTTGAGACCATCCTGCAGTGAACCAGTTCTTACAAGAAGCAACGTGACAATCACGTTAGGACAATCAGCCCCTCTCCCTACACTGAGTTCTCTTCTATCCTAGACTCCCAGGTGCAGGGTCACACCGTAACTACACAGTCTCCCTGAGGTCAGTGCTGGTAATCACCTCAGGAAACTCGGAGGCAAAGTATTTGTCCTCTGTAAACCTTGTTTCCTCTGATTGAGCTTTGGTGTTCCAGTACGGTTACTCGTGAGTTCAATGTGTGGGCATGCACACACCTGGATGCACACCCATGGTGCACACACTGGGATGCACATGCATGGTGCACACATCTGGATGCACACACATGATGCACACACTGGGATGCACATGCAGGGTGCACTCCCCTGAACACACTCGTCTCGGCCTCCTAATCTAGATGGAAGACTCACGCAAATCAGCATTGGCCTATGGCTCCTGCTAATTAAAATAAAGTGGAATAAATAAAATAAAATGGAAAACATTATTCTGGAGAAGAGAAATGCAAAGTGTGAACCTCGACACATTAACTTAAAGTTTCTTGAGGCTCTTACTCAACTGAGATCGTAGGTTTTGAATGGAGGTGGGTGGGCCAGTAAAGTAGTTTTAAATTTAAGGAGCCTACAGGCTGTGGTTTTGGTTTTGTATGCTTGGTATTTTTAGTCCTGGGTTCCCACAGTGTTTACAAAGGCACCAAACAACTAGAAATAACTTGAACTAGACCTGAACTGTCACTTCTATTTGAATAGGACAGTGGCTCTTAGACACACTGGGTTCCATTCGACCCACAGCCACCAACCACACATTCAATGTAGCACATAATTTAAGGTCAATTCTTCATATTCTGTCCAACAACAGAAGTATTTATCATCGCTATGGTCCTGTTGTTCGAGGAACACCTTTTATGATTGTATTGTAAAATCATTATTAGATTGAAAGGACAAACCTATAAAACAAAGTTTGATTCACTGGCCAGATCGCTTCTAGAATGGCCCAGGAGGCAAACTGCAGTGTAACGCAAGTCCAGTAACCCGGGGACCGTTCTAGAAGCAGATCTGGTACACTAAACTCCCGCAAAGCACTCAGTGAGGAGCTGCTGGGGCTGTTCTAACTCCCTGTCCTTTCTCTCTCACAGCTGGCCTGGGCTGTGTGACAGTTCCAGCCGCTGTCCCGCAATGCGGGGGGCGCACCAGGAATTTAGAAACGGAGACCTCGGGGCCTTCTTCCGTTTTTCTCTTGGAGGCTCCTTGGCCCCTGATGGTCACAGAGTCCAAAACGGAAGAGAGCTGCTGTGCCCACTGGTGACTTTGTGACTCTGAAAGACAGCCTCGCTGTGCCAGTCCTCCACATGTGTGGGGCCTGCTACTCCCGCACAGCAGGGGCGAGCTAACTCCAGAAGGAACACAGAACACGCTGTGGTCTTCAGGGGTCATCCCCAGCGGGGTGGTGCCTCAGCATCCCAGCAGAGCAAGTGAGAAATGCGGCCTCTCTGTTAGGTGCAAAGACATCACAGGGCTGTTTCCCCACCTGCGACAGCCGACAGCCGCTGAGCACCTGCAACAGCCACCTGTCTTAGGTCTGCGCATCTACCAGGAGGATAACAGCATGCGTACAGGAAATGTGGGGGTTTCCTTCTGACTCATTTTTTAAAATCTGGTGGTGTTTTCACTGCTTTGTTTTTGTTTCAATTTACTGTTTTGTTTTATTCGGGGTACTGCTTTGATTGGTGAAAGAGTTGCTGACCCAGACCAGACACTTTAACCAGGAGAAGCCTCAGCCAAATTAAGGAGCTCCTGCCTCCCCCGCCCCTTAGAGATTTACCTGTAACCCTATACCCCCATCCCTAAGAACCTGCCTCTGGCACCAAACGTGTACCAATGGCTACCTGTGCATCCCTAATGCCCCTTGGGGTGCACCCCAGACAGAGGCTACTTATGTGCCTCACTCCACGTGTTCGTGAGAGAGAGTGTGTTCCAGAGAGAGTTCACCGGCCCCGGGTGGAGATGCTGCGCCCCGGGGGCCGGGGGCTCTTGCCCCACATTCCCAAAGTAAAGGTTACTTATATTTTATACTTCTTATCTTTGCAGCCACCGCCGGCCACTCCTTCCCCACTCCACTCCTTCCAGTCCTCCTTCCTTCCTTCCTTCCTTCCTCCTTCTCCATCCCCCCTTTCTCAGACCTAACAATTGGTTTTATTCTGCTTCTTTTATTTGATTTCACTATGTCGGATGGCATGGACAACTATCGTGACGATCACAGGACAGATCATGGTAGCCACTGGAGAGCTCCTACTACCCTGCTTTGAAGTTCTGTGCCACTTTGACTGCTTTGTTGTGTTGGGTTTTATTCTCTTTAAAAGCCGAACACAGTAGACCTCCTCTCCTGAGGGTTTGGTCAGATGGGAAGATTTACCTGCTGGCCCAGGGGGGCCTCTGGGACCTTGAGTTCCAATGCCCGGGTTTCCTTTCTCGCCCTTGAGACCAGTCAGACCTGTTTCCAAAAAGGCAAGGAATTAAAAAACAGAAAAGAGAGAGTAAAAGAGGAGAGAGGAAAGGAGGGGGGGGGCAGGAGAACGAGGTAAGTTCTCTTTCAAAGGACCCTGGAAGGCGGCTCTGTCTCTCCCTGCTTCGAGTACCTCTGCTGAGGCAGTGGGATGGGGTTTAAGGCTGTGGGACCACAGGGCTTTGCGGTGAAATTCTCTTACGCATGGTCTGCACGGTTGTCAAGGAAGGCTGGTCCATGCAGACCAAGGACTCCTCTGTCCCCTTCCCCCTGCAGCCCAGAGCTGCCTGGCTCTGACTGCACCATGCCCCTGGACGCGTGCAGCTGGCACTCAAACGAGCACCGTGGGACTCACCAGTGGACCCATCTAACATTTTCTCTTTGGCCTGCCCTGCGATGGACCTGAACACGGCATGAATTATAATTAGGCAGCGAACTTCTGAAGCGCATGAATTTCCATTAAAAACTTGGAAGCGCCAGGAAAGCCTGTGTTTGATTTGGCTGAGTCAGCCCCATAAAAATCTCAACCTATTTGAGTTTCTTTTCCACTAAGGAAACTGTTTCTTCCAAACAATGTATGGTGCCATTAACAAGCTATGCATTTCAAAGGCAAAAGCAGAAGCATATAGTCCCAGACACCTCATCTTCCAAACAGTCCTGCGCAAGAGGGCCCCAGCCTCCCCCAAGTCGGGAGGGCGCCCGGCTGGACCCCAGCTCCCTGGCGCCCTCCCAGGAGGTCTCTGCCCTCTGCTTTTCAGGAGCAACCTTGCACAGAACGCAGGGTTGAGTCTTTGCCGCGTCTCACCCACTGAGAAATGATGCCCAGTGTATCACTTCTCAGCATAAAAGCCCCTGTCCCTGAGCTCAGCTCAGGGTCACCTGAGTGGTGACCACCCAGCGCTGCACCCCGGCACCATATTCACACCAGAAGCGCCCCGGGGAAGTGTCCTGGGTGCTCCTTTTGGATCACATGGGCCCCGGTTTAGTTCTGCTGCTAGGCGCTCCCCAGCTTGTCCATCAATGCTTGTGCCCTGAAGTTCAACTGGGAATTAAGCAAAAATGCCCCTTCCTGCCTTGGAATTGGCGTAACTGATTTTGAAAGAACTGCAACACGGTAGAATACAGGGATGACTAACTCAAGCTGCTCCTGATTAACGGCGGTGACTCAGGGCCGCCCCGGGCCTCGGAGAGCTGCAGGGTCATCGCGATCCTGTAGCAGCAGAAACTCGGGCTGAGGGACGTCCAGGAGAGCGCCCTTGGCACGGCTCCACGGTGTCCCGAGCCGTCCTCTGCCTCTTCGCAGGAAAGCAGAGAAGAGCACAAGCAGATACTCTGGCTGCCTTAACTTTGCAGCTTCTTACAGAAAAATAAGTGAAATGTGACACAATCCGTAACGTTCATCCAGGTAAGTGATGGAGAACTTCCAAGAAGAATCTACCCTCAAAAACATCCTAGAAAGGAAGAAAGGAAGCCTAAAGATGCCGTTAGAGATTCGGAGGGACTTTGGGATCGTACTGTCCTGGAAGTTATCATTAGTCCAAACTACAACCAGGCGGATATGCTGACATTTGCCCACGTGTCCCCATATGGGTGCCTGCGGTCCTCACACTGGAGATGCCTTCACATCCACAAAAGCTGAAATTGGCTGCTGTTTTGGGGGAGGGGATTGAAAAACACGTTACAAATTATAAGGACTGAGATGAGAAGCTCAGCTCAGACACCCCCAAGCTCTAAAAGTACTCCTGGGCGTGACATTTATGAGCTCCTTGGGTCCAGGTATTAAGTGATCCACACCCACCCTCGTGCACAGCAGAAAAACTCCTAAAAACCCAAACTGGGAAGCAGCCTCCATGTCCATCAACTGGCGAACAGATAAAGAAAACATAGTGTTTACACACCCTGGAGTACTACTCTGTCATAAAGGATAAACTTGAATCATTTGCAGGAAATGGAGGACCTTGAGAGCATAGTATTAAGTGAAATAAAGTGGACACACAGCATAAATATGGCACGCTTTTTCTTATACGAGAGCCCCACAGTATAAATAAAGAGCAAGGGAAAAGACAGATAAACGAAAACGGAGATAGACCTTTCTGAAGCGGGCAGGGGATCGGGAGTGGCGCTCGAGGAGCGCAGGAGAACGCACTGAGACATGCTCTGCATGCGGCCGACTCCCACCAGGACTATGATTTTTATGCACCACAGACATGGACTAATAGAAATCAAAATTGAAGAAAAAGGAAATAAATGTCTGTTAAACACGAGGGTAAATGAGTGATATACAAATCCGATCACGGACTTTGACAGAGCAGAGGTGTGTGCTGCAGGGTGACAGCCACGTCCCCCAAGTCCTCCGCTACTCTGGACCAAGTACGGGCACCGTTAGTGTGGAAGGACCCAGAGGGCAGGCGCAGCTGGAGCCCTGCAGGATCTCTGGGACATGGGGCGGCCGGTGGGCGCTCATCTTGCTGGCCCTGGCCGGGCACCTTGGCCTCGGCCTTTTGCCATCTGTTTTCTGCTTTCTTTGGCCTGCTGGCCTCTGAGTAGGGAGACTTGAGTCCTGCCTTGGGCTCCAGGCCACCCCAGCTCCCCCAGCTGGGGTCTGGGCTGCTCCACCCAGCCTGGCCAGCACAGACACTCGGCCCTGACCCCGGGCCTTCCGAGCAGCTCCTGGGATCCCTGCCCAGGCGCCAGGCGAGGCCCAGGAGTGCTGCTATCGCAACTCCAGAGACGCAGACTTCAGCTGTGCTGTGTGTGTCTGCTGCTGGGAAACACTGTCCACGAGCTGGGGAACTGCACAGAGAGCGCACTCCTCACCCAGTGTACGCTTGGGAGCCCACCAATGGGAAGTACTTAGTACTGAGCCCACCTGGTCAGAAGTACTTCGTACTGAGCCCACCTGGTGGGAAGTACTTAGTACCAAGCCACAGAAAGCAGAGAGACGGTGCTTAGCTCAGTAAGTCTTCCATGCCCTTCGCACGGTCTGCAGTCCATTCTGCAGGAGCAGCGCGGCCCGTGGAGAACATGGTTGTCTTAAGTGCAAATGAACCTTGCTAAAGGTACCTCTTCCAAGGGCCCTTCCCCATGTTGCAAACAGCCAGCTTATGCCTGGCTTTACAGTTCAGGGCTCAGCAAGGGAAAGGCACGTCTAGCTCTTGCAGCCAGAGGGAACTGCACACAGCGGCTCCATTAGAAGGGTGAAGGAGGACTCAGCCAAGTAAAAACAAAACCTATAAATGCACAATGGCAGGAAAGCACTGTCACGCTGGGTAAGCACACACAAAGGGAATAACGGGCATCAGGAGCCCGGCACCCAGCGGGGGCTGGCGGGGTCTAGACTGAGACACAACCCTTCCTCCAAGCAGGAGCCCAGGCTGCAGCCCCCGCTGGTCTGCAGGGGAGGAGGAGGCTGGGGGAGCAGATGGGCGCCCTTCAGTCTCTCTTGGGGCCTCCTATGGGCCGGTCCTGCTCTGCAGCAAAGGAGACGGGAGAGCAGGGTCGGGAAAGGCAGCCGGACCACGAGTTGGCGTCTGAAGCAGTACCCAGGACGGGAGGCGCCAAATCGGGAGGCCACGGGAGCCGTGATGGCTTTCCAAGCTGCCGGCCCTGAGAGACGTCACCAAGTGCAGGCAGGAGCCACCCGAGGAAGCGACAGAGGAGCACTGTGGCAGATCTCAGTGCGAGCCAGAAGCTGAGCTGGCAGCAGCTGGGCGGCCTGGGGAGTCCAGCTGGGGCAGCCTAGCAATCGATTGACTTATTCAGATCTTATTTCAAAATAGAAAATAAAACAGATTTGGGTAACCCCAGCACTCGGGAGCCTGAGGCAGGAGGAGCACTGCAAGTTCAAGACCAGCCTGGGCTACAAAGTGAACCCAAGGCCAGCCTGAACTGCATGGAGAGACCTTCTCTCCAAAAAAAAAAAAATTGTTTTTTTAGGATTTAGCTCAATGCAATGGTCCTTTGTTCAATTCCCAGTATTAAGAAAGAAAGCTTCTCTGCTTCTGTCTGTTTCTCTCTCCCCTGTTATCCTATCTTCCAATATAACCAAATCTCTACTCGAAGGCTTACCCAGATTTTTGGGCTCAGTTTACACAAGACGGTGGCCCACACTGCTAACCTGGCAGTGAGCCCACTCGCACGGGCCCAGGACGGAAGCACTGTAACCACTTGAGCTTTGGTTTCCATCCGAGAGATAGTGGAACGAGGAGTGGAATTCAAGAAGCGGCCAAGAGGCAATCAGCACCATAAATCACTTCTGACCCACGAGGTAACGGTCGTGTTTCAGGTATTACGAGGAATAAAAGGAAAAGATACAATAAATGTGGTCTTTGCGAAGAATATGGCCTTGTTAGGAAGACAGGATTAACAGAAGTGAAATTATTAAAGGCCAATGCCAGAACAAACTAAATGATAGGTGTCACACCTAATGACTGCAGCTTAGTCAGGTATTAATTTATCAAATATTTATGCACACCTACTCCCAAGACTTCCCTAAGGTTCTGCATCTCTTTAAACTACATAAATCACATTAGCTGCATGTCAAAAAGAAGGTTTTTATAAATACTAGTTATAGCATGTTATTGCAACAAGGTTATATTCTACTAACTACAAAGAGGAAAACATCACTTAATCCAATTGAAACTTGTGAGTAAACTTTGTTTATTCTTTTTGGTGTTTGTTTGGAGAATGCTTTCATCCTGAGTATAATAATCTCAGAAACAGGAACACAAAAGATGTTAAAATTCTACAGGAACATTTCTCCTGTGCTACTGTTTTCTGGGTGTTTAAATCTGCATCTAACCTTACCTTAAAACACACCTAAGGGATGAGACAGGCAGATGATACAGGGTGGGTTGTCCCTTCCCAAGTCCCCTCACGCTTTTGTGTCGTAGAAGTCACATGGCAGAGGGGTCACTGTAGTGGACAAACACGCCATCCTGCTGAAACTGCAAGGCAGATGGCCTGGGTCTGATTTAGAGGTGTGGGCTGAAATACACACTCACGAGTTCTTTGGTACACCTTCCCCCAAAACAAACAGCACAGACCTCCTGTACCTGCACGAGGGCTTTGCTTATCGACTCACTTCTGACAAACACAGCATGGTCGTAAAAGGCACGGGGAACCTCCTTTTCTCTCTCTCTCTCTCTCTCTCTCTCTCTCTCTCTCTCTCTCTCTGTGTGTGTGTGTGTGTGTGTGTGTGTGTGTGTGTGTGTGTGTGTGTCTGTCTCTGTCTCTGTCTCTCTCTCTCTCCCTCTCTCTCTCTCTCTGTCTCTCTCAGAGCACTGGCTCTAAGGAAAGCAGCCACTATGCTGTAGGAACATTTGCCTACTCCAGGAGAGTTCCAGGGTCAGGGGCAGTGCCCTCCCACCATAACCAATCAAGGCTGGAGATTCCTGCCCACAGCCCATAAGAAGCCATTTTTGGAAGCCATCTTGGACGCCATCTTGGAAGCCAGTCCCAACAGTGCAGCCCAGGATAACATCTCAACTCCAACACTGGCCAAAGTATCCAACTAATCACACCCCTGGCCCATACACACTGAGATCACATATGTTTGTTATCTCCGGCCACTACAGTGGTTGTCCAACAACTCCAAATGTGAACTTTCCATGCTTCAAACAGCAAAGTTCATTGCATTTAATGCTACTGCATTAAAACATCGGTCACGCCTTGTTTCTTGCTCTTTCCTAGCATAAAGTATCATAACTATTGCTCCAAAGAAAGACAGCAATACCAGCAGTGAAGCTAAGATTAAAACTGTGAGAATCATCATAGAGTTAAAGAATGAAATCACTGCAAAACTTGTTAAAGTCCTGGAAAATGGAAAAATGAATTTATAAGTGTAAGTTTTGAGCCTCAGAATTAATTATTTGGTTTTCTGTTATTTCTTATGGGAAAAATGTATTCATTTCTCGAACTTTTTGGTGTTCAAACATAAATTTGGAGTGAATCGAGCTTAATGCCCGAGATGTTGTTGTATGTTGCAAGATAATTTGTTATATGGTGATCTATCAGGAAGACGTGGAGTTTCTACAGCCTTGATCAATGTGCAGAGCTACTTTGTAATGGAGAAAAAAAATGTTCTGAAATATAAAGGATGATGCAAACAGAAAAAAGGCAAAAGCATCCACTGCCGATTTCAAACAATGACCAAACATCAGGAAAACACAGTTCATATTCTCTGACAAAACCTTCAGAGACAGGTCCTGCCCAAAGGGCATCTGAACTGCAACTCACCAGATGAGAAACAGAAAATTCTATGTTTTCCTCTCAGGAAATGAGAGGCAGGGGATCAGCCGGCAGGCAGAAGGCAAAATGTCTTCCAGCAGCTGCTCGGCAGCAGGCGGACAGATGCTCACGTGTCCTGTACCTGATCACCTGTGATCTACAGATCACCTGTGATCCACAATCCTGGCAGGGCGCTTGGTTAAGGGTGAAGACAAGTTACCCTGATTGTCTCTGGATTTCTTACAGGCACAGAGGGAGAAGCATCGCGAACACCTACTGTGAAGAAGCTTCCAAATGTCAGCCAGGGTTGAGACTCTGCTCTCACATGTTCAGGCTCTCTATCATCTCAGGCCTTTGCCTGCGCTGTGGCCCCCACGCCTGGGCTCCTCTGTCCCAACCAGCTGTCCAGGTTAGACTCCACTAAGCTCAGGTCTCAGCTAGAGAGAGCCCTTCAGCCTCTGCAGCTGGAGTCAGGGCCTCCTTATCCACTCTTGGATGCTCGCCTGCAGGCTTCACATCACCCATTAAACCCAAGACCAAACTTCTCACGAGTCCCTGCCTGACGCCTGTCTCCCCAGAGACGTAAGGTGCCATAGAATCAGAAAATCAAGCCCTGTCGACCAGCATGGTGCCATCGGAGCCCAGCGCCCTGGCTGGAGTCCAGCAGACACTTGGCAGTCGCTGAGTGGCTCAATGGCAAAGCTGAGGCAGGACGGTTCCCGGTGAAGGTAGCCAAGAGCCCACAGCTAGTTAGAGGCAGCGGCCCCAGAGAGCATTCCTCGCTCCCCCTCCTGCACTGCCAGCCAATGCAGCGGGGCAGGTCCTGTCAGGAGAGACTCAGAACCAACCACGCCATTGCAGCTTTCTCCCCTCGGCACCCCCAGAGTCAGACACTGACTAGAAGCGTGACTTCCACAGTTGCACCCACAGCGCTGGCTGCACGGTTTTCCTTTAGCAGTCCCTTGAGCTGGACTCCTAGGGAGATAGCCACATGCCAACCCGGGTAACTGCAAGAGGGGTTTTTTGCTTTTGGCGTTTCTCTGCTTTGTGTTTTGAGACAGAGTCTCACTCTGTAGTTCAGGCTGGCTTTGAACTCATGGCAATTCTCCTGCCTCAGCCTCCTGTGTGCTGGGATTATTGGCATGTTCCACCATGCCTGGCTTTGCAAAAAAAAAAATTGTTTTTAATCACATTTGTATTTACCTAATGCATCACTCAGCTTCCTTGGGCTATTCAGAGTCACAGACTCCACACCTAGCTAAGTACAGCAAATCCAGGGCACACGGAGACCACAGACAGTGCAATCACAGCCCACTTTGATGCTCTGGCCAGCGGTGGGTCTCATGCTTTGACGCGTGCAGCTGTCCGGCATCCTCTGAACCAGACTCCTCCAGCCTGACCGTCCTCTGGTGACTCCCACTGAATGATTAATTCATGATTAATTCATTGCATGGGGCACTAACCACGGACATGCTGGAATCATACAGATCTGGGTATGATCTAGATTCTTGTTCCGTGTGTGACCGTGCACAAATAACCAGCTAGATAAGCCTCCGTTTCCTCACCTAGAAATAGAGCTAATCATGTTTGTGAAACATTTTTATGTGCGTTACACAACATGCTTAGTGACTTGCACATAGTAGTTGCTTAATAAATACAAGCACCCTTGCCTGGCCAAGACCAGTGATGGCTTCCTTTCAGTGCTGACCCCATTTAATTTCTGTGGATCTCGCTGCCCTCCGACATCTCCCCATGTGTGCTTTCAGCAACGTCCCATACTTGTTCCTTACTCAAACCAGGTCCTCTCTTTTCTCCAGATGAGAAGCACGGCCCTAGGTCTGAGCATATCACTTGGCCGACGAGTTGGTGCCTGATAATGAAAGCCACAAATAACACCAATCGCTTAACAGGAGCAACTCAGGAAGGTTTACATACACAGCACAGTCCGCAAATAATCTGCTGACACGCTGGACGCTGTGGACCCGCTGTGCACCCCAGCTGTTTCGGATGGACATGGGCAGAGCAGAGCTCTTCTGCCCAAGGGTTTTGAAGAATCCTGGGAGCTGGACGGCTCCTGTGAAAACAGGGCTCAGGGAAGGCTTTTGATTCTTTTCAATTCAATAAACTTCATTTGTGAGCTCGGGGCTGACTTGCTAACTCCCGTGTCAGACACTAGCCTGGATAGCGAACATCTACCTAAGTGGAGCCAGCAGACGATGACTTTGGGTCATGAAAAAACGAGGGGCAGAGATCAGAATCAGAAATGGAGCTGGAATCCATCGCAATGCGATCAGTAGAAATCCAGGGGTCCGGAGCCCCTGCTGGTCCCGTAGCCATGCAGGGAACCGAGGCGGAACCTCAGAACCCTCTGCTCTTTTCCTGAACTTTCCAACGCCGAGGAGCCAGGTATAAACAGTCATTTACTAAGCCAGGCGTGGTGGCTCATGCCTGTAATCCCAGCACTCAGAGGCTGAGGTAGGAAGATCGTTGCTAGTTCGAGACCAGCCTGGGCTACAAAGTGAGAGCTCAAGGCCAGCCTGAACTGCATAGCGAGACCCCGTTTCAAAAAGACAAAAAAAAAAAAAAAAAAAAAAAAAAAAAAAAAAAAGAGTCATTTACTGAACGGCAACGCAAGGTTTGACAGGGAAAAGTGAGCACGTGGTGACCCATAGAGGACAGCGTTTCTTATGTGACGACAGGGAAAAGTGGGTGAGCTGGGAAGGCCAGTGCCACGCGTCCTGCCAACACAGACCCTGATTGCGGTTACTTCGCATCGTGGGAGATCAGATCACCCAGCTGGGGCTGGAGCTGGAGGTGGGGACCTCAGACAGCTCGAGGGACAGGGTCCCTCCAAGTTCCTGCCTTCCAAGGGGTCACCCAGATCCCCATCTTGGGGAAGGCAGCTGAAAGACTGCTCCACACACACGCCCACAGCCTTGTTTAAACCAGAGACAAAGCGCAAATTAGGGAAGGGGTGGCCCAGGAAGCGGAGCGGAGCTGTCTGCACTGCATCGTTGGGACCACGAATTCACAGTGGCTAATTCTGCACCCTCCCTAAGGGATAAACGGAGCTTGGGGTAGGGGGTCGCCCTTCTGAGGCTTCCCATTAGCTCTTGGGGTGGCCATCCTCTCCCACCATCTGAGACTAACCTGAGTCTACTGAGAAGAAACAGAATATTCTAGCATAAGATCATCTCCGCCCTCTTGAGTCATCCCAGGATTATCCACTATGCCATGGTGGGTTTGAACTTGCGATTCTCCTGCCTCAGCCCCCCAGAGTCCTGAGAACATCCACTCTTTACAAATGCTCTTGACCCTTTCTGTGGTATAAACAGAGCTAACGCAAGACACTGCACCAGAGTAGTGTTTTTCAGGCTGAGGTCACGAAACCAAAGGTTTCCCCCCAAGCTTTTAACTGATGAAGGAAACAGGAACCTCCAGTCGGATGCTGGCCTCAGGCTGCAACCCAGCAGCCCCAACTGAAGCCCTTATTGGGATACAGAGATCCGCTGGGATCGCTCTCCCCAGGTCCAGAGAGCTCTGCTCGCTTCCTGTCTCTCAGCCCCCACCTTTGTATTTGTGAAAGGCAGGACTTGGCCTACTGTGCCCTTCAGGGACACACGGGGATCCCTCAGGGAAGAAAATGACATCACTCAGCTTCCACGCCCACAGCTGTCCGGGTCATCAGTGTGGATGCCCGGCCGAAGGCCACAATCTCTCAAGTCATCTCGAGGGGCAGGAAAGGGTGTGGGAAGATCAGGGTGAGGACTTCAGGGAGATCACAGATGACTGTGACTGGCAGGGAGGGACCCCGGCTCTGTTCTCTGTCACAATCGCGCCACCCCCAGTGCCCCCGGACAGAGGGGGCCCCTTCCAGGCCACCAGACATCTGCACGCTGCCGAGGAGGAGCCATGCCTTCTCTAGGTCTCCTGATTGTGTGCTCTGACTCATGGAAAATCTTTGGAAGGAAAAGTCACAGCTGGTGACAATCAAAGCCCGGAGCCACCTGTGAGGGCCGAGGGGGAGGGAGCTAGGCAGCTCCCCAGGCCCTGCTCCTGACCCCGCTGCTGCTAGGGTGGGGGGTGCCGAAGGGGAGGGAGACGGGGCGTCGGGCACCCTGGTGGGGGTGTCTGGGACCCAGGTGACAGTAAGAGCTCTGTGCACAGATGGGGACAAGCTGAGAATTCGATGGAGAAGAACTCTCTGTGACACAAGGGAAGGAAAGTCCATTTCCAGACAGACACACCGCGTAGAGAAGCACGGAGGTGCAGGATGCAATGCCCAGAGGCAAAGCCAAGGATGGGGACAAAGCAAGGCCCTGGGAATCTGCATTTTACATCCTCATTTTACAGCAGGGATGGGTCTTGTCCAGCTCACAAAAGTGTGTGCTCACAAGGCAGTCAGGTGACTGCCAGACATGGTGGCTCACGTCTGTAATCCCAGCACTCGGGAGGCTGAGGCAGGAGGATCCTTACACGTTCAAGATCAATCTGGGCTGCAAAGTGAGCTCAAGGCCAGCCTGAACTGCACAGCCAGATCCTGCCTCAAAAAGAAAAAATAAAATGCAAAGCAGACAGGCGGCAGCTGGCTTCGCTCCTGACACTGTGTTTTGGGGGTGCTTCCATCACCCCTCAACACTCATGTCTTTTCCCTGTGGCTTCCTTCATGGTGACTGTGCCATCTACATTTCTCTCTTGTCTTTTCTGTGCTTCTGGAATGAGATTCTCTCCCTCCTCTTCCCTTTTTCTGTTTCTTCTCTTTAATAAGATGTCTCGAAACTACTTGAAACTTGGTGAAAACCAATCAAAGGGGCCTTGCCTTGAGCTACACAATCCTTTAGTGACACACAAGACCCTGCCTGGCCCACTAAACTTACACACTCGGTGTCCCTTGTGACGGGGACCAGCCACACACTGCGTGCAAAGCTGACGTGTGCAGCTAAGCAGTCACGGTAGGGACGGGTGTGGCTCATGGTGACACACGGGAGGGACTCACGGTGCTCTCAGGGCTGTCAGGACCCTCGCCCACATGAGCACTGCATGGAACAGGGCCAGCTCCACACCTAGAGCGAGCTGGGTGTCACATGCAGGTGGCATCGCATGCTGTCACATGCAGGTGGCATTGCAACTCCCCAGGGAAGGCATCACTTTCTAAGTCCTCACACGGCTGTGGCACCTTTTAAACTCAGTGCTGAGTGGGTAGGGCCCTCACTTCCTCTGTCACCCGAGCAGACCCGGCTCTTGATAAACGCTTCGTACCTAGCTCGGTTTTCCCTGGGATCTGGGGAGTAATCAGCAGGAAACCAGGAACTGGGTGCAGAGAACCATCCGGGGAGCCATTCCCGCTGTCAGTACTGCAGACGCAGAGCCCCCTGCCTGGTCCACTTCTCACCCACCAGAGCAGTGGCCCGACTTACCTCGGTCTCCCGGGGTCCCTGGCAATCCTGCATTTCCGGGGAAGCCTGGGGCACCGGGGGGTCCTTGTTCTCCAGGGGTTCCAGGTGAGCCAGGCCTTCCGGGCTCCCCCGGGGGCCCCTGGATGGTCCGGATGGATGAGTGGTGGCTGGGAATCTGGTTGAGGATGGCCGTGTACCTGGCCATGTGACCTGCGGCAGGAAGCAGAGGGGCAGTGTTGGGTGGATGACACGGGAGGCTGGGCGTCATTTCTTAGGGCTCCGGGCCACTCTAGCACATGCCCAGCAGGCGCAGAGCGCGCCCCTCTGAAAATGCTGATCTCCAACCCGGAGTGCTTGCATTTCACTGCCGATGAGATGACCCCTGGAATCCACTCAAGGCCCCTCACGGGCTTGGAATTCCATGGCTCGAGTCCCGCCACGATCACCATCGAGGAGCAAAGCTGTAAATTATATCCCCACCCTGACATGTGTCTGACCCCTCAGCCCTGGCCCAGGGCCCCTTCCCGCTGATTCCTCTCATTGCCAGCTGGCTGGGCCGCTCCTCCCTCTGCCTGGCCTCCTGCCCCTACCAGACCTCTGCTTTCCGACCCGACAGGCCCTGGGGTCCCAGCTGCACAAACTCCTAGCAGCCCTACTAGATAGAAAAATCTGGAACTCCTTTCCACAGCCCCTTAATCCCGTTACTCCAGCGAGGATGTATTCAATCATCAGGAGGATGGATTTAGAAAGCCCTTGGGACCGGAGGGTCTCCCTTCTCCAGCTCAGAGATGAGATTCTTATGTACGTGAACTTTCTAGGCGACTATTACCTATACCTTTCCGACATATTTCAGTGTGAGTAAAAGAGAGTAACCATGCTTTGAGGAGCTTCTCAAAACTACACACAAAGCCTTTTCCCCCAAGCCTTGGCCTGTGACAGCAGCTAGGGACCCTCTCCTGTGACAGGAGCTATCACGGGCAGGTAAGGTGTTTCTTCAGAGCTCCTCTGCTTCGCCCTCTGAGGGGGGCTGTCCTCTGTCACATGGGCAGCTGTCATCACTCGGACCTGGCACCATTTCCTCCAATCAAGGGAGCACTGGACACCAGGTGACCAGGCTTGTGAAGAGTGGTATCAAGTGTGATCTGGTACAAAACCCAAGTATTACACCTACTGTCACACCAACCCTGTCACTCTGGGTGTGTGTGTGTAAAACCTAAGGACTACAGACAAGGCTCTGAGGCTACCCAAAGACACCAGACACAAAGGGACAGGTGATGTAAAGGGACTGTTTAGGTTTGCAGGTCACTGGAAATCCATGCCCTGGAGCTCCTGCCCAAGGGAGGTTCTGAGGGTGCCATCTCAGGCTTTCGAGAGCCAAGTGCACTTGAGCAAAATTTCCATCCTCCTGCAGAGAAAGCAAGGAAGCAGTGAGACGACAGACAGGCCAAGCTGTGTGCACAGGGCCGCCTGGCTTTTCACGAAGGGCACAGGGCTTCGGCTTCTGCAAGGCTCCTCAGGTGGAGCAGGGGTCGCATTTGTAAGGTGCCTCAGGATGAAGCCGGGGTGGGGGTTGTCTTGGTGACGGGAAGGCCCACTCTCACCTGGACAGGACCTTGGTACCCGCCGGGCACTTACTTTGGATGAGCTGCTCACACACTTGGCGCGCCACTGCCCTCACCATGGCTTGGGACTGCAGGTCACCCTGCAGGGGAGACAGAGCACTGTGTCAAGCACAACCACACCCACAGGCCTGCCAGGACTTCCAGGGTGCGGCCACCTCGGCCCAACGCCCCATCATGCTCTGGACTTCCGGGGACACAGGGACAGAGAGCTTGGTGCACAGAGGTGCCTGGGCTCATCACCCCGAGAACCCAGTGAGGTTCAAAAGCTCAAGGAAACACTTCTGGCCTCAGATTCTAAAAACATTTAAGTTTTGAAGTAAATCCGCGTACATTTAATGACTTACAATTCTTTAGAGCTTCTACAGTACCTCACCTTCTCAAGCAGGGGCTCCTCTAACACAAATCACAGCTCAGAGGAAACCTGCTAAGCCCCTTTGGTAGCTAATCAGCCTGAGACCCATCACCCAGCTTTTCAGAGCAGGTGAGGCAGAAGCCAGCACTGGAAGGGGAGCTCGGGCCCCTGAAATGAACTGATCCAAGGTTGGGGCCAGTTCTCCGACTCCACATCTGCCTTGTCTTCCGGGGCCAAACCTGGAGCATCTGGAAGAGCAGGAGTCCCCTGCTGCTCCTCAGGATGGGATTTCTATAAAGCTGCTTCACAGCCACCACCCCCACCCGGAAGCCTTTCCTGGTTTTCTTGTTAAATCCACTTTGTGCTGGAGATGACTTTGATTCTCCCCCTTTCCTCCCTGAGCCGGGGGCCATGGAGCTGGGTAATGTCAATTGGTGGCAGATCCTCAATTGGAAACGGGCTTTTGGGACCGCCCCCCACAGGGGCTTCTCCGTGGGAGGTGGGGGGGACACACAGTGGGAAGCGACATCTCTTGGTAGCTGGTGGTGGCCGAAGGCAGCTGGACACTTACTCGTTCACCTCGCTCGCCCTTCGCTCCAGGGACACCCTGTAAGGATGCAAAGCATTGTCCGTTACTGAAGACGCTGCACCCCGCTAGACTCATGATGGTCCCCTCTCCTCCAGGGAGGGCAAAGTAGTCACACAACATCAGGAATAAACGTACAGCAGTCTCGCTAGCATAAATAGCTCGGGAGGTATCTGACCCCTTCCTCGGGTCCATGCAGAAGTGTGGGAATCTTTTTTTTTTCTTTTTTTGGTACCAGGAATCCAACTCACGCCTTGCACTTGTGTGGGACTTTTAAACTATGAAATTGGAATCGTGCAGGGTTACGTTCAGTAACGCACAGTTTTGGTGATTAGGGTTCGGTCCTGCCTCTCTTTCTACACCGAATGCCACAGCATGGGTTGAACACTCCTTAAGTTTCATAGCTAATTTTATGACTCTTCTGAATAACTAAACTGTTCCAATTTTAAAGAGACTATTAGAGGAGACAAAAAGACTCCTCTTGTTGAAACCCCACCGTCTCACTTTTCTTTCCACAGGGCGTGATGGACTCTGATTCTCCAGAATTCCCCAAAATGCAGGACTCGTAAGTGCGTGAATCCTCGGCACAATGTGGTCTAGTTATCCTGGACTCACAAGAAACTACTGTGATTGTGAAAATCTTACTGAGTGACACAATGGGGATTTGGATGTTTCCGCAATAAAATTACACATACAGTACAGAATAGTGTCTTCAGAAAAATGCCATGTTTTAGTTCTAACTCACGGCCAAGGTCCTAGATGCCTCCAAAGCAACGTGACCGGGATTCATAGATGGAGTGAGGCACACTGGCTGCCGTCCCCGCTGTCAGCAGTCTCACCAGGTTCTGAGCCCAACTGGGCATCGTCTCCAAACCCTCGGTGAGGTCAGCCAGTCCTCAAGGGCAAACACTGAGCTCAATCCACAGAGTCCAGGAAAGCAAATGCCCTGGCTGCGCGTGTGCACTTTGGAGGAGGAGACGCTCTGTCACTGCCGATCCCAAGCCACAAATGCACAGCCATGGAAATGGGAGTTGGAGAGAGAGGGGAGCACACAGCGGGTGCCCCTTGCAGAGGGCCGCGGAGCCCGCCAAGGAGTCTGTCTCCTCTCATCCCCATGCCCCACGAATGCCTTCCCCAAGAACATGAATGCGCGCACGCAAATGCGCGCACACGCACAGGTCTTTCCATACCACACCAGGCCCTGGCGACACCTTTCTAACTGCCTTCCAAACCGCAGCCCTCCCCTCCTCCCCCGGACTCCTGCACATTCAACTACCTGAGTGCAAAAAGAGACAAAAGAAAAAGACTTAGAACATACTGCACTGGGCTTCTAGAGCGTTGGAAGAAAGGTGTTGGTTGTTTTTTTAAGACAAAAACCTACTTTCGATTATGAAATCTTTTTTGGAAAAGTGAGACTTGCATAGTGTGGTCCCTGCACCGGCTCTTCCCGTCTGGGAAGTGAGCGTGTGACAGGCTCTCTCCCCTCACGCCTGCAGGCTCCACGCAGGGTCATGGTGTGACAGAGACGGCAGTGCCTCGCTCCAACCTGAGACAAAAACTACTTCATTACTACCTGTATCAGCACCAAAGAAACCCTTTCCAGGAAGGAGATGCAAGACAAAGCAAAAATCAGACACAGAAATAAAAGCTCCACAGTTTTTGAGGCGGTGTAAATCCTAGCAACTGTTATGGTTATCCTGGCTTTACCATCTTCCAGCCATGGGGCAGGCACTTTAGTTAGGTGACTCCGTTAAGCTTTAAAATGGCCTCGTGAGATAACTCACCGAGTCTCCGTACACTTCTGGGAGACTAATGCGTGCGTCCTGATAACAACCCTATGCAACAGTATGTCCATTTTACAGATTTGGAAAAGGATATGTTGAGGGCTTGTCTCCTGCCCAGGGTCACACAATAAGGATCCAGAAAAGCCGGAACCTGAGCCCCGGTTCTTGGGTCCTGAATCTGTGGCCTTCAGCTCAGGCTGTTGAGTATCTGCTAATTCCTATCTCCCCGTGCAGTGACACGGATGCTCCCTGCTTAGAACAGGCACACCGCGCAGCCACACAGAGTTAGGTCCTCAGTTTGGTTGCTTTCATTTCATTTCTGTACCAGTCTTCCAACATTTCCATTCCTGCCGTTTATTACATCGGCCTGCTTGGGAATGTTTCAAATTTAAAGAAAGAAATTACAGTGCAAATGACTGGCAGAGCAAACGGACAACATCTGCTCTTGGCGCTCTCTGGAAGGCGCAGATGGATGTGTTTAATTGAAACACAGCCTGAAAATCTCAGACTCAGTCTCACGGTGCTCGCTGAGAAGGACCAAAGGACACACCCGGCAGGCGCCATGAAAGGTCTTGTTGGTGAAATCTTGGTGCAGCAAGAAACTATTTCATATTCCAATTTCTCTAACATCCTTCCTTTGATTTTTGCAAAGTAAAACAAAAACAAAATAAAAATTCCTGAGCAAGCGAAGGCCCATAATTCTACCAAAATATGCTTTGAGGGAGAACACATAGACCCTGTAGACACGGGCAGCAAAAAGTGGAACATTTTCCTGTAATTTCAGAAACACTTGAAATGTAAAGAAGAAAAAATACAGTAGCTCCATTCACAGATTCAGAAGTTGAGTGTTAGGAGGAAGAGCGGTGACCTCCCCGTGTGAGTCCCACACAGCATAGATGCCTGTGAAGCAGAATCAGAACACCCCCGGCCGGCTTCCGACCTCAGTCCGCGAGGATAACCTGTTAGTGCCCCCCGGAGCCACCTAACTGGGACACAAACACAGACTTGTGCCTTTTCTTTATCTTATAAGACAAGTGCTCTGCATAGCAGATTCAGAGCTGAGCTCTAGGAATGCAAAGTAGGCAGGATAAGGCTCCTGTCCTGGGGGGAGAGACGGACACCAATGCTACTGGGCTAAACGGGAGCCTGGCTGTCACGGTTTAGATTGAAAACGTCCCCCAAGTTCTCCAGTGTGTGGAAGGCCATTGGACCGCGGGTGCTCCCTCGTCCAGGATTCATCCACGGAGGAGTTCGGGGCTGAGTGCACTGATAGGAGGCGGGGCCTGGTTGGAGGTGGTCACTGGGGTGTGACTTGGATGGGGGGTCTTGTCCCTGCTCCCCCTTTCATTTCTGTTTCCTGGCTTCTGTGGGGGGAGCACCTTTTCCTCGCCGTGCCTTTCCCCCATGCTGCTTCTGTCTTGGAGACATAACCACGGACTGAAACCAGGCACTGAATACACGGCTCCTTCTTCAAGCTGTGGGTACTGGGTCTTGTGTCCCAGGGATGGGAAAGCGACTTTACAAGTGCTTTCCACAGCCTTAAAGAAAGTACAGTCTGGTCTTCACTACAGGGTGACAGAAGAGAGCAACCCAGAAAGTTAGCAGGGCACCCCAAAGGCAAAAAGTTACGAGGCAGTATGATATGACATGCATTTGGGGTGCTTTAAATAATTCGGTGTGATTGAACTCTGAGAGAAGGGTGACGACAGGCCAAGATACCGCAGAAAGTAAAGGCCACCGGGCAAGGCCACGTAAACCACACTGAACTCCGAGACCATCCTCTGGGGACAGGGACCAGGAAGGAGACACAGCAGGGAAGACACGCTAAGAGAAGCCCTGGCAGCCAGGGAGTGGACAGACAAGGGCTAGCGAGAGGCCAAGGGCCACCTGGGGCTTCTTGAGATGGCCTCTGTGCGGAGGGGCAGGGCCTGAAATAAAGCTGGTGGCTGAGGAAGAGATGACAATCAGAGAGCCATCACAAAGGCCCGGAGGTCCCTGTGTGTGCTGTTCATTACGTTCCTCCCCAGAGTCTTGGTTCTCAATGCTGGGACAGAACACCAACACCCAGAAGTTAAAGGAAAAAAGGTTCATTTTCGCTCACAGTTTGTAGAGGTTTCAGTCCATGGCCAGCTGGCTCCAAGGCAGGACAGCACGAGCATGGCAGAGGGCATCGCCAGGAGAAACAGTCCATGGCAGCGCAGGCAGGAGGCAGCAGCAGCAGCAAACCTGCGTCTCCCTTTACTCTAAACAGGCTGCAACCTTTTGGGTCGCGCTAACCACACCCAGAGTGGGGCTTCTGTCTCCGGTAGATACACTCGGTCACACCCAGAGCTCTGCTAGTTCCAATCAGTGGGCTAACATGTGCCACACACCCTCCGTCCCTGTATCACACACCCTAGAGCCAGCCGGCTTTGAAAAGTCCACCTCTGGACACATGAGGCTTTGGGGGGACATCTAGATACAAGCTACAACAACCAAGCCATGCCCATCTTCTCTGACTTTGATTTCCATGGACATCAAGATCCCATTGAAACGCTGCACCTTCTAGAGTGGCTGGAGGCACTCTCTCATCCTTTCTCTCTCTCTCTCTCTCTCTCTCTCTCTCTCTCTCTCTCTCTCTCTCTTTCTCCCTGCACAATTTTCTCATCTTTCCTTTAAGGCATTTCACGTCTTGCAATCTTGTCATATTGCACCGTATTTTAGAGTTAGGAATTGATTGCAGGAAGGTGAGATGACCACGTCAGTGACGAAGCTCCCACAGCTAGGCATCTGCGACCCTGACACCCCGAATTCTGCAGATGATGTAGACACGGCTTAGCTCCTAAAGAGGGCAGGCTGACCAACAGCCCCACCACGGGCAGCTCTTCCTTTCCTGCTTTTGTGGGTGCCTCTGCTTACACAGCGGTGGCACTTAAACTCAGGCAGGAAGTGAGACCCTGGGCAGCAAGGCACATGCTGCTCTGTGGAGCTGGGGACTAGAGACCGAGCGAGCGCTGCTGACGCCAGCTGCAGGAGGCCCATCCTACTGCCAGGCCGTCCCTCTTGGGCTCCTCCCTGCGTCTTCCTAGACAGCCGTCCATGGGAAATCAATCAGGGCCTGGGCTCTGGGCAGCACAGTGTGCTGTAACAGTCTCGCCAGCCTGGCGGCCAGCAGGCCTGTGGGAGCTGGAGGCCCAGACACAGGGGAAAGCCCAGCTGGCAGCTGAGGAGCCACTTGTGTCTGACAGGAAATCCCAAGCCTGCCATGGTGTCCCCACCCAGCAGAGAAGTCAAATGGCTTCGCCTCTGATGCAGGCAAGTGGGGAAAACACAGAAGCATTTTGCTGTGTCTCACAGTTAGAGTCTAATCCGAACCCCCAAGGCCCAGTGGGT
Source organism: Cavia porcellus (assembly GCF_034190915.1). Taxonomy (NCBI): domain Eukaryota; kingdom Metazoa; phylum Chordata; class Mammalia; order Rodentia; family Caviidae; genus Cavia; species Cavia porcellus. Next base: position 83,019,789 of record NW_026947493.1, on the reverse strand, counting down.
AGACAAGATGGCGCCACGCTTGCTTGTGAACACCATGAACTCACCCCACGGAAACTCTCTCAGGCCCCAGCGCCTGCTCTTCTCTCCTTAGCCTTTTCCAATTCCATCCCTCCTGGAGTGGAATCAGCCCCTGGACTGCACCTTCCTAGCTTAGGACAAGGAGAACTAGTTCTGGGAGACACCAGTGAAAACAAGATCTCCCCATATAGGAGTACGTGTGTCGACTGTCTACCCAGGTTAAGCCAGCATGCTGGCATTTCCTGCTTTCACCTCAGGACGTGCAAAGCCCCTGATATTCTAACAGCTCCCTCGCTTTCTGGATGAAGCCTGCATTGCCCTGTCACCCCTCTGACCACGGCCCCTTTGTCCAAGCCCCACTGATGTACTGTCTAACTGCCGTTCCCACGGACACATTTTGGGAAGCACATTTTGGAGCGGAGAATATGCTTTTAAGTCTCTTTCTGGTATAGAATAGCCTAGACCTGAAAGAATAGGCATGCTAATTTGGAAGGGCTCACAGAGAAAGGACAGGGTGTGTACGTGATTGCACATGCGCATCTCCAAGCCTTCACACGTGAGCGTCAGCGGATGGTGTCTGTTTGGCTAAAACTCACACCTGAAGATAAAGCAACCCAGTCATCTTCTGTAGTCTGATTTAGCCTGGTTTGAAATGAGATATAAAACTGCTTTGAACAATGGAGTTGGAATACACATACGGCTTTGTACAGTGACTGCTAAGGACAGCACTGATTCACAAGCACAAATGAGGGTGCATTTGCTAGGATCCTGGTGCCTTTCCATGCATGCTTGTGTGTTTAGGCAGTGAGGTGGAGTCCAGAAAAAGCCTCTGAAGGTAAACGCTTTTACTGAAATGAGTTTGAAGAATAAACAGCAAGACTGGCTGGGTAGAGAGAGGAAGAGAGGCAAGGGCCTGTGTGAATAAGAACCAACTTCCTCTATGTCACACTCCCTATATAACCGGGGGGGGGGGGGACCTCGCCCCAGCGTACAAACCTAACTGCCAGGACCCGTGACTCTATCACCTTATGTGGCAAAAGGGACTTGGCAAATGTCCTTTAGTAGAGGACTCAGGGACTCTCTAAGGGTATTGTGTACGATGCCCCAGGAAGGGTTCATGGAATCACAGGGACCCGTTAAAAGCGAGAATCCTTCCCAGCTGTGGTCAGAGGACCATGCGACCAGGGAGGAAGGGTCAGAGAGATGCAGAACAGCTGGCGGGAATGGAAGTGGCTGTGAGCCGAGGACTGGGGCCGCATTGATTTTATTTTTCCTAGTGCACATGTCTTTATTTCTGGATGCTATAAAAGAACAAACTTAGAAAGTTGGACAAGACGGCTCACGCCTGCAATCCCAGCACTCAGGAGGCTGAGGCAGGAGCATCACAGTAGTTTGAAGCCAGCCTAGGTTGCATAGTGAGACTGTGTGAAAAAAAAAGAGGGAGAGAGAGACCAGAGAAAGAAAACAAAGAAGCCCACCCCCAACCAAACATCATTAGAAGCCAGGAGAGTCACAGCCCCAGAGCCAAGTGGTGTCACTGCTTCCTGAGTAGGTGAGCAAACGCCCGTCCCGGGACTGTTCGTGGATTCCTCTCCACCTCCCTCCCGCCCACGCCCACGCCCACGGCCACTGAACACACTTAGGCACCGACACAAAGGGACTGAGAGTGCAAAACTGGGCAGCCCGGGTTCCAGGCCCGGTGCTGTCCTTTAACACCACTGGTCACTGACAGGAGGGTACGCTTTCATCAGACATTAAATCTTCCCGGTGAAATTCAGGGAAAAAACCTACTTCACTCATCAAACCTTAAATTCCTCAAACATGGCATTTTGCCCGTTTGGAGTCAGGTTTGCCCGACACCTGCCTGTGAGAGCCAATCCTTGGGAGACTGACAGTGTGTTTACTTAAGCAAACACAGATTGCAGGCAACGAAAATGGGAGTGATCATGCCGTGAGGACTGACAGACCCTCGCCTTCAGGACTCGCTCTGAACCCTCGGCTTGGAGCCTCTCTGGTGTCCTTCACAGAGTCCCAGGGTCTAGCACTACACGATCACTCTGGCCAGCGGAGATGCTGGTGAACTGAGACACACAGAGCACGGGGCCCAGCACCCACCCCACCAGCTTGAGGATACTCACGGGTGGGCCCAGGGCGCCTTGTGGTCCCACGCTGCCCGTGACCCCGGGGACTCCGGGCGCTCCAGGGATGCCCTGAGAGGAAGCAGGAAATGCAGCAGAGGTGAAAATCACACAGTCTCATCTAGGACAACGCACAAGCAAGAGTCACAGATACACAGTGACAGACCACCTTCCTCACCACCAAACCTCAGGACACCGAAAATGAGAAGGTTTTTTTTTAAGTCTCTGTACTCTTACTGAGATATGGTTCTTTTACAAGCAAACCTTATCTGTATCCAAAATCAGTGCAGCTGGCCAAATGGCTCAGAGGATAATTAGGCCACTAGCCTGTCTTAACCTTTTTTTGTTTTGTTTTTGAGACCTGATCTCACTATGCAGTTCAGGCTGGCCTTGAGCTCACTTTGTAGCCCAGGCTGATCTTGAACTTGCATCGATCCTCCTGCTTCAGCCTCCAGAATGCTGGGATTACAGGCGTGAGCCCCCACACCCAGCTATGTCTTATCTTTAAAGGATGTTTGAAGGTAGTTGGGAGCCAAGGGACAAGCTGATACCCCACAGCAAAGGTGGCTGCTGCAGGAGAAAACGTCCCCGAAGAAATGTGGGGCTCTAAAGCGGGGTACACCTTGTCACCTTCTGGTATACTCACAATTGGCCCTGGAGGTCCTGGAGGGCCGGAGGAACCGTCCTTGCCAGGAAATCCCTGGGGAAGAAAAACACCGTGTGTCAACCAAGGGACTCTCAGGACAGGCTCTCGGAATTCTTTTGCTGCTTAGGAGGCGAGTCTCATGGCTAGCTCCGCGCTAGCAAGGATTCACTGCTTTCGGACTCTTCCTGGAAATTGTTCTTGGCAAGACTTTGTGTCTATTGGCGCCATTAAATTGCCCAGGGCAAGAATTTTAGGTGTAAGAAATGCCACTTACAAACTTAGGAATTTGTTTCCAGAAAATGTTTCTACTGAACCAAGCACAACACAGGAGAGAACTGATTTTTTTTTCCCCTGTACCGGGGATTGAACCGGGGACCTCACATTTGCAGTCAGGCGCTTATGCCACTGAGCTAAATCCCCAGCCCAAGAGGACTGATTCTTGTTACTTAAAGGGCGGAGATAAAAAGATGTCTTGGTGTCTTTCCTGCCCTCGTACCATGAGCAAGGACGCGTGGGGTGGGGACCCACAGCAGCCGTGGGGACCGAGGCACCTGGCTGCGTAGGCTGAGCGCCTGCCTCCTGGCATTTACACACACCGACGTGTTTGCTAACTGTCCCACGTTAGAAGGCTTAATAAAGGCAGAACAAACGGTGCTTTTCAAAGTAAAAACATCTTCCTAAGTTGCTGGCTGTGTGTGGAGTGCTATTTCTGTGTGAATATCTGAGTTTTAAAATGTGTAACAGCTGCAACAGCTTCCTCTCACACGGTCAATTTTCTGTGGCTCTGGACTTTCCAATGGAGCTGACATGACCGCACATCTTCAATCTCAGCTTTTTACAGCAGGCTCATAAAATTCTGCTCAAAGCAACCCCGCCCTACTCCAGGGACGAACTTGCTACCCTCCAGCTCCCTTTCGGACGTGGCTGCGTCTTACTTTCTAGGGACCCCACCTGCACCGCCATCCTGTCTCCCCCCACAGGCATAAATGACAGACAGGAAGGATTCGGTGGTAAATGGTGTGCACGGGCAGCAGGCGCGTGGGTGGCCTGCAGACAGGGACGGCCTGCTGTGCCACAGCACTCTCTGGTTGTTTCTGGGTATTAGCAACCCGATCAACAGAGCCAGCCAAGGAGGCGGGGGTCACCATGGTGCGGTTTTCCTCTCCAGCGTGGACCCATGGCTTGGCCGTGTCTCCTTGCCATTAACTTGGTGCCACAAGCTCAGGATGGGAAGGGGCTTGTGTTTCTCTCACCCACCTCATCTGCTATCTTTCTCTTGTTAAGACACAGAAAGAACACCGCTCAGATGCAGGCCCTCAGTCCTGGACTTGCCAGCTTCCAGCACCATGACCCAGCACACTTCTGTCCTTTATACATCAGCCTGTGTTATACCTTCTGCTTCAGGAGCACAGCAAGCACAAGCCCAGGCTCCCTGCACTCTCGTCCATCCTCATGAGCTGTGGCAGTGCCGCGGGGCCACCCGCCTGGGGACTTCGTGTTTGGTTCTCAGTGCCCCAGGGCCACCCGCCTGGGGACTTTGTGTTTGGTTCTCAGTGCCCCAGGGCCACCCGCCTGGGGACTTTGTGTTTGGTTCTCTGGTTCTTGTTACATAGTTTAGCCTGGCTTTGAGCTTGGGGTCCTCCTGCCTCGGCTTCCCAAGTGAGGGGATGACAGGACTATACTACGACATCCAACACAAGGCAACTCTCACATAGGACAGCTTTGGCGTCTCTGCCTTCCCCTTCATCCCGGGTGAGCAGCCACAGCAGAGGATTCTCATACAGAAGCCACAATCTTGGTGACAGGAGCACTGTTGCAAAGTGCCTACATTTTATACCGAAAAATAACGGGCAAACTCCAGCTCTGTCCTTCAGTTTGAGCGCAGTGAAGGGTCAGAGTCCTTTTTCAGCCACTGACCGAGAGACTTGTGTTCCCCTTTCCAAATCTTTTCAGTATCCACATCAGGGAGCCGATCTGTGAAGATGAACGCTTTTGCTTTTTTGAAGATGAGTGTTTATGAATTGAGCAACCTCACAACAAGCAGAGACCCTTAATTAACAACAAATAGCGAATACTAAGAAGGAGACGCTTAATGGGAATCTCTTGAGCCAACAAGTATTCATTGCTGAAATGCACGAAATCAGCCACCCACAAACAAAAATAGCTCCGAGCATTTTTCCTTTCTTTATATTCTCACCTCTAAATATTAATATACATCCACAGCCCACATTAAAATACTTTCTGCTGTAAAAACTTGAAAAGATTTTTAGAGTTTGTTTTTGAAGACATTTGGCTCTGAGCAAACGTCTGAGCTCTGAGCTAGGGTTTACCTGCAAAACGAATTCTAACCTACGATCTACTTTCCAGATCCTAACAGTCTGACAAACACTCAAGCACCTACGGCTCAAACTGGCAAAGAGGGTTTCACTCAATTAAACATTTACTCCCTGAGATTTTCAGTTTTCTTTTCCATACTGTAGAGCAAATATAACGGGTACTCTCACCTCTCCGGTCTGAAATGTTTCATTTTTTGTTTTGGAGACAGGGTCTCACTATGTGGTGAAGGTTGGCCTTGAACTCACAATGTAGCTCAGGTTGGCCTCAAACTCATGGAAACTCTCCTGCCTCAGCCTCCTGGGAGCTGGGCTTCCAGGTGTGCACCACCACAGATGGCTGCAATGGTGTTCTGTAGCCCCTTTTGAAGTTTGTACTTCCCAAGTTCTATGCCTGTGGCATCTAAAGGCTGAAGCCACCTATACACAATGCATTTTATATCTGAAATTAGTCGAAAGCCAGCATGCGTCTGTGACAGGGCTCTGAGAACTGGTGCACAGAGCTAGTGATTAGGCTATCAGCTGCAGCTCCCCAGAGCGGCGTGGCAGGGACCTGCTAGGTCCTTGGCACCCGGCATCTGACACACTAGACTCAAGCAGCAAGGGCCAAAGAAAGCCTGAAAAAGCCGCATGCAGGCTCAGCCCTGTGGCACGACCAAGCCACCCAGCGGCCAGGGCGGCTGCTGGCCATCGGAAACAAGGCTGCCCTGGCAGCCCGGAGGTAAGGCCCACCGCCAGCTTAAGAGACTGAGCAGCAAAACCCACAGGCCCTGCAGACACTGGCCCGGGCTAGTGACCTGGGCCAATCCTGACGTGTGACACCCTGGAGGGTCTCCCTGGGGAAGTTTTAGTGACTTGCTCACCTGCATGCATTAGACACAGGAGTGTGTGTGTGTATGTGTGTGTGTGTGTGTGTGTGTGGTGTGTGCATTGGTACAAATGCACACATTGTACTTTTTTTTTTTTTTTTTGGAGACAGGGTCTTGCTATGCAGTTCAGGCTGACCTTGAGTTCACTTTATAGCCCAGGTTGATTGTCAACTTGCAACGACCCTCCTGCCTCAGCCTCCTGAGTGCTGGGATTACGGGAGTGTGCCACCACAACATTCTACTTTAACACTTACTTATCTTCAATCTAAATGCATGTATACATGTAATTATTCATTTTAGCAACCTGCAGTGATGACTTCATACAATTAAAACAGAAAATACTCAGAATATTCTATGAAGAAATTACTTTGACATGCAGTAGGTCTTATATAACACCCTATCCAGTTTTTCTGAAGTCAAATTGGTTATCAGACTCTTCAAACTTTTTAAAACCATGCATTCCTAACTCCACCTAAGAACTTTGGTATCTGGTTCCCTAATGTGGAGTTCAGGAATCTGTTTAAATGAGTGAAGACACAGAACCACCTGATGATTAGGGGGTGCACCTGCAGCTGTACAAACCTAGAAATCCTGCCTCCGCCCCTCCACTAGAACTAAAGCCAGAGTCCAAGGCAGATGCCACTGCTGCTGCCAGGCCTGTGCCCAGGCGGGAGACTGGAGAGCTAACAAGGACACGAAACTGATACCCGTTCTTCGCTGTGGGCAGGTGAGGGGCGTTGTGAAAGCAGCCTGTTTTCAGGCATGAAGTTTCGATTCTGACTCTATCAAGGAAGTCACCCAGACAGGGCCCCCAGTGCCCTAGTGGGGCAGGCGAGGCCACTGCAGGGTGGAGATTCTACTGATTAAACAGCTCTTCGGGGAGATTTTCTCACAGTCACCAAGTCCCGCAGGATCTTTACTGACAGGATTGCAGGGAAGAGCGAGCTCAGTGCCGAGCCAGGAGCCCGTCCTCGCTGCCAGGCGGAGCTCAGACCCTCCGCTTCCTCAGCTCCAGCCTGGATCTGGGAAACGGAATCACAGTGCCCAGCAATCTCCGTCTCCAGAGGATGAAGGAGCCATACCATGAAGCACCTGCAGGGACTCAGCAATTGACGGGATGGCGGCTGCTGTTTTTGTTAAAGCAATTCGCGGAGTGCCGATGGCAGAAGGCTGTCAGCGCTGAGCAAATGTTTTCCTGGGATTTAATGAAAATCCGCCTAGAACCCAGAGCAGAAAACCAAGCCCTTCTCTCCCCGGCTCTGTGATGGTATCTCTGTTTCCTTTCTGAGGAGGGAGACGCTCCCGGGGATAATTACTGTGCAGCCAGCGTAGGAGCTGGCAGAGGGCAGGCAGAGACTCTCTCCCCACTGCTTAACTCAGCCCTCGGGGATGGAAGCCAAGCAGCCTCTCGGAGCTCAAGTTCCCAGGGCGCTTGGAGCCCAGCTCCCCTCTGCAGCATGGGGCCCTCAGCACAATGTGGCCTTTGTGCTCCCAAGCCCACATAATTAGCCAGCCAGCGTGTTCAAGTATGCTTACAGGGTGGAATCCAAAAAATTTTTGGAAAACCCCAACTTGCTTTTTCTTTAGATTTTTTTTATTTACAATCTTCAGAGGCATCTTCATATAGAAAGGGTAGGAGTCAGGAAACATCCCTTCTCCTGTGGTGAATACTAATATGGGTAGCTAAGACTGCATTTCTTTATAGAAAAGCTTTGTAGGAATTAATCTGCACAACGACTTCATGGGGCATGTGATTTTCTCCCCCTGCTTTTCATAGCCCAGGGAAGTGAGTCTTGAAAACACACAGGTCCTGGTCTAGGATGGGGTGGTGGGGGCTTAAACCCAGGTGTAGCCAGCCACAAAGTCCCCCGCCATGAAACCCCCAGCCACAAAGTCCTCAGCCATGAAGCCCCCAGTCCCGAAGACCCCAGCTATAAAGACCCCAGCGGTCCCTGGTCAGATCCGGAGGTGAAGTGCCTTCTGCAGAGTTTCCCTCTGACCAAGGAGGAAGGAAGGCCGTGCTTATGGCAGGGAGTGCAGAGACACTCATGGGGCTCAGAGGAAGGACCCTAAATGAGCAGGAAGCACCTCAAATGAAAGAGCTTAAACCTTGGAATTTGGACTCCGCGCCTGGGCAGGACAGGGGGATTACTCCACTCTGCGTGCTGTAAAAACCTGTCTCTTTAGCATTTTCATCTCTTCTCTTCCTGAATTTTTATAAAACCGAACTAAGAACTGGAAAGTAAAATGACTTTAAAGCTTATGCTGGTAGTGCTGGCTGGCAAACTAGAGTCTGACTGCGAGTGGCTCTCAGAGCCGGGAAGGAAGTTGGTTTTTCTTTCTCTGTTTTTCTTTTCGGTTCTTTCTCTGACCCTGTATCTCTCTGCCTGCCTATTATCTATCATTTGCTAATCAATTATCTATCTATGTATCTGTCATCTATCTTCCACCTGCTTATCACCTATCTATCCATCTGTCCACTCATCCGTCCGTCCGTCTGTCAGACAGGCGAGTCTAGTCCGTTCTTTCTGGCTTCCCTAGGACCCCCGGCTGTCCCAATCAGGGCTAAGAAAGGCACCACACATCAGAGGCGCCCAGAGAACACTGGGTGAGCCCCGAACTCACAGACACCAAGAACAGAGGGGAGGAGGCAAGGTTTATAGTGGAAAAGAAAGAGGCAGGATGTCTCCCTGGCCGGAAGGCTGGTGGGGCGGAGGCCGCGCTGCCTCAGCTGTTGGATATGGAACTTGCACCTCTGCTCCCAAAGTCAGGGCCCGAGTTTGCTCCAGGGCCTCCTGGCTGGTGGAAACCGCCCAGGGTGAAGGAGTCCAGCTTGTGCTGGAAGGCCACTGTGGCCGCAGGCCCAGCCTGGAAAAGGGCTGCTGTCGAGTGGCCAACCTGCCGGGGGAAAAAGCCAGAAAAGGCCAGAAACGCAAGAGGAGCAGATGTTTGGTCTTCTTCCTTTGTGATCTGTGAACCCTCCGGAGTGGGACTGGCAGCCGCCCCGGGAGAGAGCTGTCAGCCCTTCCCTGCACTAAAGGTCAGAGCGATGGGGCTCCCAGGTGGGAGCTAAGGACAGGCAGAGGCTGAACAGAAGGAAGGTGCAGCAGGGAGCTGCAGCCCAGGGCCGCGGTGATGTGCAGACCCCATGGAGCCGGGAACCTGGGGAGAGGACACCGCCCCAAGTCCTCACCAGCCCCTCCCTCCTGCCTAGCGTGGGATTCACTCACTCGGGGTGGGGGGTGTTGACAGCCAGCACCGCTGAGTGATCAAGGGCTGAGACCAAAGGAACCAAACAGCTCTGCCCTCCTGGGCCCCTGGACAGACCAGCCTCGCTGGGGAACGCTCTGGAAGGGACAGGACGGTTAAGCTGGGTCATGTCAACTCGACTGGCTTGAAGAGTCGCCCAGCGGTGGGACATTCCTCTAGTATGTCTGGGTGTGTCGTGGAACTGGGGCTCTGCGGTCTATGTCCCACGGCCCCTGCTTCTCAGGCTCTGGTTCCCGGCCGCCATGAACTAAGCGGTTTTGTGAGCCAGGCCCTTCCACCATGACGGTCGGCCTGGAAGCCAGCCAGCCACTAACTGGCTCTGAAATCAGAGCCAAATTAAACCCCTCCTCCTTTACATCTGGGTGTTGAGCATTGCGTCCCCTTTCACTGCCACGGGCAGTAAGGCTCATCATTCCTTCTGCTGTCAATCCGTTACCCGCCATGGTGGCCACTGTGCCTCTGGGCCTACGGCCAAAGAGGGATTATCGCAGGGTGTTTGTTCTTAGTACTCTTTAAGCAGCCTCTCCTCTCCTGCTGCCCAGCCAGGGAGACCTGGAGAGACTGCAGAGACCAGGGAGACTCCACGGAGCGAGCCTTCCGGGCTGGTTCTCATCCTACACCTGTCTACCCTGACCCTCCTACCTTACAGCCCAGCTGAGTGACTAACTGTCTTATAACTCTGCTACCCTAAAGCCTGTGGATCATTTGACTAAATATATCCGACTAAACAATTCTGTTTTCACCACCTTCTCCTTTCTTCCTTTGGGGTTCTAAAAAGAGTCAGGCATTTCCCTGGCCCTGGGGGCAACAGACACGTTCTGGAACCTACTCCTCCTGCTATTCCCTTGAGGTAGGCACTTTGGAAATTGCTTCGTTTAGCAACAGTAAAGATCTCCGCCTCCAAATTCTCCTCTGCAGTTCTGAGCAACTCTTTGTAGCCGGTGTAGTCAATGGTACAGAGCATGTCCTCAGCTAATGCGAGGCTGGTGCTTCCCTCCAGTGGGGAGGCTGCTACACACCTCGAGGGCACCACCGGGCCATTTCATGTGAACGGCAGCCCCTTGGTTACACACTGGCATGGTGTGGCCCCAAGCATCTTTTTCTAAACTATTGCTTCCAAAAATATACACTTCTATAACGAGTGTGTATCCACTGAAATCCAGATAATAAAGCAATTTCTGTCCTATTCCAGAAGCATTCAAAGTAGGGAGCACACACACTCAGAGCTTTACTATCACAGGGACATTTTATGCTATCCTAAGGCATTTTATAATATCTTGTAAGATATCCAAGTATAGATATCACTTTATTAAGAGTTTGGATCCTATAGAAGAACACAGCATGTTTGGAAGAGCAGCAAAATAGTTTCAAAAAGGCCAAGTTGGCACACAGATTCTAAAAGGAAGCATTCCAACGTCCAGCAATTCAAGTGCTAAGCCAGCAAGTTTCACTCGGGAGCTCTCTGCCAAGCCCGGAATTATGCACAGATAAATCAAACAAACTCCCTCAACCAAATCTCTAGACTTGCCTTTTTCTGAGCTTCAGGAACCATGAAGGAATCTAGGTGTGTAACCACACAGGATCTTAGCCCGAGCCCTCAGCCAAAACACATAAATCCTGGTAGACACCCCTGCCACGGGTCCCAGAGCCCTCGAGCAGCTCACTTTCCCAGCAGGCCCCTGGAAATGTGGGCTGAGACACGCTACACAGGATGATTCTGTGGGCTGAACAGGGACTGACTGAGAGGTTAGGCAAAGGCAAGTGGGCGTTTAACCAAAAGGAGGGGAGATGTGGTGCCCACACCTGCATCCCACAGAGGGGACACTCTGCTCTGAGCCGTCAGTCGCACTCAGCGAGCGGGGCACTCTCCGAGTCAGAGTGCTTCCCGGCCCATGCTTTGCTCCCCGGGGAATAAGGCACCCTAAACTCCCAGCTCACATGGCTGTTCATTTCCTTTCGGTTTGTGCCTTGAGGATTTGAAAGAGCTGGGGAAACTGTTAAACCAGCACATGCAATTCAGTGTGAGCTACATTCAGGGTTAGAAGCCTTCAGAAAGGGTGCTGCTGATTCGGAATAGTTGGAGAAATAATGGACACGGTGTTTTAGTGCTGGGGGAAGCAGTGGACGTCAAAGCCACTGGCGAATGGAAACAGATGTGGCCTGGTAGCGTGGAGATCCGCAGGGCAAGATAGCGAATGAACTGGCTCCAGTTCCTTCCATGAGCTCTGCCACCAGCGCAGTGGCTGGAGAGAGGCATGCTTGGTCAGAAGCAGCCTGCGGCGAGGTCTTACCCTTTGGCCGGGTGAGCCGTCACGTCCAGGTGAGCCCACACCTCCTGGCATACCCTAGGCAGAATGGGAAAAAAGACATTTGCAAACCTACTGGGTGAGTGAGGACCCTTCGCCAGGGAACTCAGACCCAAAGGAACCTCGGGGAAAGGAGCACCTCCCACCCGGCCACCCGCCCCTCAGCTGGGCTCTCCAAGGGGCAGCACCAAGGCTACGGCTGACGTTAGAGTCCGAGCCCTGGATCCTTGGTGAAGCTCGAGGGAGCAGACAGCTGTCAGCGACAGACACAGACACAGTACCTGTGGCCCAGGAAGGCCAGTGTCTCCTTTCTCTCCCTTCTCGCCAGGCATTCCCTGAATACCAAAAGCACACAGTCAGGGTCACCGGAGTGTCTCCCCCTCAGAGTGCCCTCAACACCCAGGTGCTCCCACAGGAGCGTCTGCATGACCCACGTCACTTCTCAAACATGCTACTCCTTCTAGGTAAACACTGCCAGGGACAGAACCTTCCTAAGACAGAATGGTTCCAACACGGGACAAACATTCGCGTGTGGCCCAGCCGACACTGTACAGGCGTGGAGGGGACCGTTGAATATTTCACTGGTACTTGTAGTTTAAATTAAAAAAACCTTACACCTCTATAGACTTGTTTTGTCTTAGATTTGGTTAAAAAAGACCACAGGAATACAATGTAGGCATAGATGTGCAAACATCTGACCTAGTGGATAGTAAGATGGAAACAAATACTTGTTGTTAATAGTAGCAACCACACAAATTGATGCTAATGGTTTCTAAAAAGTGAAAAACTTTTGGAAGGAAAACCCAAAGAAAGATCACTAAACAGGAAGCTTTCAGGGAGCTGGTTGCTCCGAGTGTTAATTACAGATCGGTTTTATATTTGAACTCTAGATCTCCATTACTGAAGATGGGTAGTGGAATTAAATCTGTTTTTAATGGCACAAAGTAGCTTTTCAAAGAGATGCAGCCGTGTAACCGCCACGATGTAAAAACCAAGACTCACTCACTTAATGGCCTGTACTCCGAGGCTACCTGAGATAAGGGTCATAAATCAATGGCTTTCATTAATCTTCAGCCACCATTATACAAGTCAATAATGGATAATTAACTTCATGTAACATTAATTACTTTCTGGTTGCTTCCACATCCATCAGGAGTTTGGTCACACAAGAAAAGGGCTTTATGTATGCGTGAAGCTCTGCTTTTCTTCTGTAGAAACTTGCTGTCCACGTACCTGTTTATCATAAGAGCCCCACTTTTGAGCAAAAAATAGGTGATGGGCAGAGCTACTGAGTGGACCCCCATCAGCACTCACTTTCAAAGGGATGGGCTCATTACGGGGGGCAGGGGCCTCCCACGGGAGAGTCCTAACAATACAACCCATGAGAGCACTTGGGCATAACTCACCGGCATTCCTTGAATGGACAACCCACTCGGTCCTTGGGGTCCCGGGGGGCCCTGAGGTCCTGCAGGGCCTGATTCCCCCCGAGGGCCCTCTGGTCCCTGGAAGACAAGAGAGAAATTATTGGGGACCAGGCTATGGAAGGGTGAAGCTGCTCAGCATAAAGGAGCCTCTGCTGTGTTTGAAAACCTCGTGCTCACAGCCTGTCAGAATGACAGAATGACACTGCAGCTGCAGGGCTGAACCTCACCCAAAGGATCCCAGGACGATGAACGTCACCCAAAGGATCCCAGGACAATGAACCTCACCCAAAGGATCCCAGGACAATGAATCTCACCGAAAGGACCCCAGGACAATGAACCTCACCCAAAGGATCCCAGGACAATGAACCTCACCCAAAGGATCCCAGGACAATGAACCTCACCCAAAGGATCCCAGGACAATGAACCTCACCCAAAGGATCCCAGGACAATGAACCTCACCCCAAGGATCCCAGGACGATGAACCTCACCCAAAGGATCCCAGGACAATGAACCTCACCCAAAGGATCCCAGGACAATGAACCTCACCCCAAGGATCCCAGGACGATGAACCTCGCCCCAAGGATCCCAGGACAATGAACCTCACCCAAAGGATCCCAGGGCGATGAACTGCCAACCAAAGAGATACGACAGTCTCTGATTGGTAACAGTTACGGCTGCAAAAGTCTTTGTTCTGACTTCTCAAGGCCCTGCTCAGTTTCCGGCCTCTACCTCAGCCACTGCTTTCAATTCCCTTCATGCCCCCACCCCAATCTGTTTGAAACCCAAAAAAATGGGCATCCAGAGAAGTCTCTGTCTGAGCTCCAAGAGTTCTGACCTTCCTGGACCCCAAAACCATACTGCTTGTCTCTCTTATTTAAACTTTAGCCCTGCTTAGGAGATTGAGGGCCTGGTCAGGCTCCTAATAAGAAAAGTCATCAGAGAAGAGACCCTTTGACTCTTAAGGGATATTTCTGCTTACAGGGCTTAGGAAAATTCCTAAGACACAAAGTATTAAGAGGATAAGCAGACCCCAAACTCAAATGACTCATCTCCAAGGCTAAACATCACCCATAGCCAGGACAACATACAGAGAGGGTTACTGCAACTCGGGTTTTCATTTTTGCTTTCACAGACAGAATGCTGTGCCAATTAGATAAGTAACCACACACACACACACACACACACACACACACACACACACCCCACTCTAGAAGAAATTCTAAAGACAGAGGCCCGCTGAGTGCTGAGGCCCGCTCTCCAGGTCTGCAAAGTCTCAGCCATGGAGCGGAAGGAGGTGAGCTGCTTCCCTCCTCCCTCGCTGTGGACGACCCTGACCCGACCCTCTGCCCCGGGGACCTTGGTATCCACCTTGGTCCTGCCCTCTCTGCCTCTTCGGTGCCTACAAATGGCCCTGGAATCAATACCATTTGATTTTCTTTCTTTTCAAGATCAGACACCCCTCTCACCCCAGTAAGCTGACTTCTATTGTTTAGATCTTGTCATGGTTTAATGAAACCACACCACTTCTGCAATTTTAGACCCAGAAAAATCTCTTAAAGACCAGCCTGGGCTATAAAGCCCAAGTCCTCCCTTAAAGTGAGGCTGGTGTATCCATTACTTGAGACCATGTCTCAAAAAAAAAAAAAAAATCTGTAATACCATCAGTGAATGTAAGTAACAAAATTTCTTTTGAAATACTTTTATTATAACATTAAAAAGAGGGCATAAAAAAGCTGGCTGCACACCTTGGTATTTATAACTCTTGAATATCTACTAGTTACATATTATCAAGGAACAAAAAATAGAATAGGGCAGAAAATAGGTGGCCCACTTTATTTTGCAAAATCAGAGACCAAGAAATGACCAGGAGAAGCCAGCAAGGCCTTGTGCTTCTAAATCCCTGCTACCTGATGCACAAAACCAAAACCAAAACAGGACGGGTGCTGGGGCTTTGCTGGCAGAGCAGAGCTCACCGGTGCCCACAGTGGCTGACATGAGACCCACTGCACCCGGCAAGTTCTTTCCCCAAGCACCACTATGTGTCCCTGTCTTCCCCCATCAAAGTCAGCACGTGATGGAGCCATGTACATAGTGGCAGGAGAGGATAATCGAGGTCTGCCTCCAGGGCAGGAGCCATCACCCAGGAGGGTGTTAGGGAAATAGGGGAGCTGGCACCAGCTGTGGAGGGCAGGGAGCCCCAGGGCACCTTGTTGGAGGAGAGGCACAGGGGTGCTCGGGCGGAGTCAGGGGACATCTACCACGTCCAGCCCCAAACACAGCCCAGGAGGGCACTATCTCAGGGCCTGAGCTTGGAGCTGGCTCGCACGGCCTTGCGGTCCAGCGGCTCCTTTCTCTCCCCGACGTTTGCTCTGGCCTTGTGCCATCCGTTCCCATTGCATAGTAGAAACTTCTGCAGTGCATCCTTCTGGTGAATAAACACCACGCGAACTTCACCGGGAACCACACTGAGGTGGTGAGCTGCACCCAGTGATGGGGACTGACGTGCGGAGCAGTGCTATGACGGACGGGATGGGAATTACAGTTTAAAGGACCTTGAATGCCCCGCTGACCAGGAAACCTGACGGCAGGTTTTCAGAGGGAGTGACCCGACTCCAGCCTGGACTCCAGGACAAGGAATCCTGGGGCAGATGTGAGGGGTCAGAACGCCAGGCCACTGGAGCCGGAGACAGAAGATGTGCCAGGAGCCGGGGAGAGGAAGGCGAGGCCTGAGCTCAATTAGCCGCTGGGCTCCTGCCAGTCCTTAGACGCCTTTGTACAAAGTAGAAAAACATGTGTCTCGACATGGCTTGGCATCGCCTGTCCCCTGGTCTGATCCCTTGTGCAGTGTACAACCTGGCCCAGCATCCGCTGGTGGCTTTGGACAGTGAGGATGGAAAACGCGGTTGTGTATTTGATTACACACCGTGGAAAAGGAGGAAGAAGAATGCAAAATACGAGAAGTTACCTGGGGGGTCCGGTGCCGAGAGTCTACACGGCTCCTGTTACTGTAGCCGGGGAGCGGACCCGGGGCAGAGCCACCTCGCACACTCACCCCCTCACGCCGTGAAGACGCGCGTCTAACCTGAAACCCGGCTGTCACTCTGCTATTAATATTCTTTGTGGTCCAAAAGCACAAGGCCTCTGAATATGGAAAAGGGTTAGACCCCGGTTTCATAAAAATTCAGGAGCTTTCGATTACAAGGGTAAAGAAATCATGATGGAAAGCAGGTGGGGAGGGAAGACAGAGACAGAGACAGAGAGAGACTGAGAGACGGAGCACATTACCTTCGGACCCTGTTCACCTTGCTGGCCCTTGGGTCCGCGGAGTCCCGGACCACCCTGGGAAACAGATGTTAAACATCAGCTCCAACACGAGTCTCAAACAGTATGTTTCACTCATTTTTCTTACCGACATGGGATTATGTCATATTATTTTACATAAAGCCCACACATTGTGTACATTCATAATGATCCTTACCTGGAAATCTGCCTCCTCGCTCCAGCGCTCCCTGGAGATGATTTCTCAGGCTGAGAAGCCTCCTAGGCCAAGTCCTCTTACATTGGAGAAACAACCGCACTTATTCATTTGGTGCTTATATTGGGCTACCGTGTCTCGTGAATAAGCATAATATGTATTATTGGCCTAAAATGGTGTGTTTCAGAAAGGGAACTTTGAAGGTAAAGTCTTCAATTAAATTTTTTAAAGGGCATGAACATAACAGCAATTAAATTTTCTTTATTTAATTCGAAATGCAGATAATTAGACCAGTATTTCTGAAACTAGTTGTTTGCATTTCCCAAGATGTTTCATCTGTTAACCTTCGCTATAGAGAGTTTTATACAGATATACATCTACCCATGCTATTATTAACAGCAGGGGTGTGTGCGTGCGTGTGTGTGTGTGTGTGTGTGTGTGTGTACCAGGGATTGCACTCATGACCTCACGCTTGCCAGGCAGTGATGGTAGTTTTTACATAGACATTTATCTACATACACAACGATGAATATGTGTATGCATTCTTTGTGTGCATGGTTACTGTGGGCCTCACCATGCCCCCCTGTCTTAACCGACTCTCAATTTGGTGAACCTATTGTAAGAAACAGATGTGATCGCGCTACAGGAAGTGGGGAAGGTGCCTGCCTGCTCTCCGGCCCCTTAAAGGGTAACGTGAAAAAAATGACATTAAAGTCCACGGGCTTTTGCTTCTGCTGCGATCTGGGAGTCAAAGGCTTGCTCTTGGGTCACAGTGTGGGTGACAAGGTCAGGAGACAACGTGACTCCGACAGGGTCTCTGTCCCCTGAGCACAAGGACTGACAGGTCACTGTGTTGCTCCCGTTTATTTCCCGTGGCGTCCCATGCCAGTCATGACTCCGTGCCCCCAGCCAACCACTGCCACGTCTGAAGGTGCTGGCCAGGCCACCTTCAAGGCTTCCCCTGTGCTTTCTCAGCTTCTTAAACCCATTCCTCCTCCCAGCTCTCCTCTTCCAGATTGGCTTTGTTCTTTTCTTAAAATTTCTTTCTTTCTTTTTTGTACCAGGGATCGAACTCACGACCTTGCGCTTGCCAGGCAGCGCTGACACCACTGAGCTAAATCCCAAGCCCCAACATTTCTTTTTAAATGCATTTTTCTTAGCTCACATTAATTTTACAAAGGAAAAGCTTTCGCGGTGGGAACGTCTTACACGCATGTAACTACGAAGCTGCATCCACGAGCAGATGCGTATCTACAGAAACCTGCCTGTAGGGTTACTAAGGTGTCATTTGCTGAGTGATTACATATGTGATGTGACACTGTTGGACCTAAGTCTGAAGTTTTTAACTTAGTACTTTAGAGGGTTTTGGTTTTTTTTTTTTGGCATAGACACATTAAAATATAACTCACTGACTGTTGCATAACTGAGCAAACCTCGGACATGTGGAGTTTATTTGAACATTTTCTGTTACTTAAAGTTTTGGTATTGTTTTGTTTTGTTTGTTTTTGCCATCACACAAATATTTTGCTGATTAAACAATGTTTTAGTTAATATCCTCACGTACCCTTAAACAGATACGTTAGTGTTTCACAGATACCCGGAAGTAGAATCAGAAGCAAAGCTTGATCAACATGCAGATACTAAATGATATCCAAAAGAGGTGACGGTTTTATATCCACAGATAGTCTAAGAAGGGCTCTCGTTTCCCTGTTAACCAGTGCTGGATATTAGCAAACTCTGCATTTTTATTACTCTCACAGTTAAAAAATAATATCTTATTTTAATGTTCACATTTCTGGAAACTACATGATTGCACATCTTTTTTATAACTGTTTTCCATTTTTATTCTGCTTTTGTTGCGGTCGCTCATTCAAGCCCTGTACCCAGGTTTTCCAGGCTCACCGTGTCTCCGCTTTGCTATGTGGGACATTCTGCATGGAGCTGAATGCTGGGCCTCTAGTAGCCCCGTATGATGTATATGCATGTGAGCGTGCACACGTGTCGATGGACACATGTGACCACATCGCACTGGTGCAGGGTGCTCTTGACTGACCACCTGACAGCTTTTCCTTACCCTCTCCTCCCTTCTACGCTCACGGCTATAAAGGCTAGTACAGGATCCACTTTCCCAGCTGGTCTTTGCAACCAGGAATGGTTTGACAATTCAGGCTGATGTGAGCGAGGAGCAGCCGTCTAGGGAGACCAGGGCGGAGGCCATGAGATGCCCAGGTCCTGGAGGACACTGCTGAGACGCCGCCTTCGTCCTGGGCCCCTCACCCCTCGTCCTCTCAGACCAGCGAGCTGGCCAAAGTGTTCTCCTGCCTGATACCGCTATGCCACTCAAGCTTTCTGGTTCT
This sequence comes from Cavia porcellus, assembly GCF_034190915.1. NCBI lineage: Eukaryota > Metazoa > Chordata > Mammalia > Rodentia > Caviidae > Cavia > Cavia porcellus. Next base: position 83,000,953 of record NW_026947493.1, on the reverse strand, counting down.
TGCAGCCTAATGTAGCCAGTGATCAGGGAAACCTGTCACTGTGACACGGTTTTGTGCATCCTCAGAGGCTGGTTTGAACCGAGCTGACAGTTTTATCAAAATGAGACTCTCACAGATCTGCACGCCAGAAGCAGCATTCCTTAATACCAGGGCCCATGTTACCTCCTAAGTGGCTTTCCACCTTCTCCCTAATGCTGTTCCCTGAGCACATCAGCAAATACAAACTCATCTGATCAATAGAACAGAAGATAGAAGCAGAAACCCCAGGCCCGTTCATCTGCTTCACCTTAAACAAAAGGGCCAAAAACATACTCTGGAGGGAACGTAGCCTCTTTACTAGACGGTGCTGGGGAAACCAGATATCCATACGTACAGGGCTGAATCTGGACCGACATCTCACCACGCACTAAACTAAACCAAAGTGGATCAAAGATCTGCATGTTGAACAAAGATCTAACCTGCTGGAAGATAAAATAGGGGTGACCTTTAAAGGCATAAGAGTAGGTAGGCCAGGACGTTCTGAACAGAGCCCCGGTGGCACAAGGAATAACCCCAAGAATCAACAGATCATATCAACTTAAAAAGCCTCTACACAGCAAAGGAAACCACCAACAGTGTGAACAGAAAACCCACACAGTGGGAAAAGGAAATTTTGTCAGCCACTGCTCGGACAGAGGACTAACACTGAAAACTATGAAGAACTAAAAAGTTTAGACCTCCTCAAAATAAAAGACCCAATCAAAAAACGGCTCCTGAAGTGGATAAACACTTCTCAGAAGAAGTACAAATGAACAACAAATACATGAAAAAATGCTTAACATCTCTGGCCATCAGAGAAATGCAAATTAAAACTATGTTGAGATTCCACCTCACCCCTGAAAGAAAGAATAGCAGTCACCATGAAGTCTAATAATAAATGCTGGTGAGGCTGTGGGGGGAAAGGCCATTTTCTATATTGCTAGTGGGAGTGTAAACTGGTGCAACCACCATGGAAATCAGTGTGGAGGCTCCTCAAAAAACTAACACTAGAAATCCCATTTCACCCAACTCTTCCTCTTCTAGGTATCACACCATCTTTTAGATATGATGCTAAAATCATCGTGTCACAGGAATACATGCAGACCCATAAATCTAAACATTCATAATAGCTGGCTCTTGGAAACAGCATATATGTCCATCAACAAATAAATAAGGAAAATGTATGAACCTACATACAATGGAGTATTCTACTGCCCTAAAGACAGACAAACTTGAGGGAGATAAACGGATGCAGCATGAGATCATAATGTTAAATGAAATAAGTCAGACACACAAGTTTAAATATTGATGATTTCTCTTATATGAGAAACACAAAAAATATATATAGAGAGAGAGAAATAGAAGAGAGATAAATAGAAAGTAGGCAGAAGTTCAAATACCTCCCCAAATTATCTATTTTGCTGTCTCAAAAATATTTAAATGTATGCTAATTTTTTCATTTATACTACTAATTTATTTTAGTTCCTTGAAAACAACAGTGTGTGGTATTATCCACTTGTTTCTTCTTTGGAAGAATCTGGTTCTATGTCTTGCACTGTAAGTAACTACTTTGAAAATAATGATACACATTTATTAACTATTGTTATTCCTTTATTATTTTGTTATGAAATCTTATTTTATGTTTTCATAACATAAAAAATTACTTAAAATGTAAGTAGGTAAGTCTAAAAGAACAAATTCACCTCTCCTCTTTTTAATAAAGGGCTCACCTAGGCAGAAGGAAGGACTCTTCCACTGTGACCTCCTATAGACCTTCTGTTAGCCGCTCTATGGCTGTGTAAGTCTTGGATGGAAAAGAACCAGACAGGATTTATCACATTTTGTCGGGGATGCGGTATGTTAAACAGTTCATTATTCTTTAACTGAACCCTCTGAGGATACCGACAGATTCGCTCTTCCGTCACCCCCTTTTGTCTTTGAGTTAAGACCCCAAATTTTTCTCCCTCATTTCTGGCTGCATCTTGCTGGTTGGATTCACGGGTCACAATTAAAACTGGTGAGCTTGGTTCCAGCATCAGGGAAGATGAACACACTTGGAAATTCTCAAACGACAAGTGCTTATTCGTAAAATAAACATTCTTATAATTAAAAACAGAATCCTCCCATTCCAAGAATCCAGAAGAACACAGGTGTGATAGAAACACACCGAGCCTGGCTGGGGACACCACAGAGCCAGAGACACTGAAGTGCAAAGGTGGGCCCAGGACAGGCAGGAGGGGCTGAGTCTGAAAACCCTCCTCTGAGTGAGCTGGACAAAGCAGCGGGCCGCTGACAGTGGGGTGCTCCTTGCTGCGGTCATCAGGGGAGCAGGGCCCAATATCTGGCCCCCGAGAATGTCGCCCAGAGTCTGGCTCTCCACGGACTGGCCCAGAGAGCGCACACTGCCTACGAGGATCGAAACGGAACCGGAACCGACAGGCAAAGCCTTAGAGTGGATTCAGTGAGCTGGGCAGCAGGAGTCCCATTCGAATGGACGCTCAGAGGGTTACCAGAGGAAAGCGCAGGGCACACACCTCAGGCACACACGGAAGCGAGCTACCCGGAGGAAAGTCCGCAGGAAAGGAAACGGGAGAGCTGGAGCTGCAGACCCGCCAATACGGGAACTACCGGATGAAGAGCAAAAGCTGTATTTAATATTTTTTTAAAAATTACTTGAAAGCGTTAAAAAAGAAACAGGATGATACAAATCACCAAGAAGATATGAAAAGGAAGTAAATAGTTTCTAGATATGCAGAAAACAGTAATTAAAATCAGAAGCACATCTTACAACCTCCTGGATGCCTTAGGGCAGTGTTTCCAGAGCTAGGTCACCCAGGGTCCCTCGCCAGGGATCCAGAAGAGGACAAGGCGGCCACAGGAATACATTTAGCTTGCATCTGAGGCCACACCCGCAGCACAGACTGCACCCTCGTAGGAGGAGCCCACAGTCTTCCCAGACACCAAGTCCCTCGCGGGCGGTCCTGTGTGCAGCCAGCGCCAGGAGGAAGGGGTGGGCGTTACTGTGGAGGACAATTAGCAATCTCCGTAGCAGCCATCGGAACTGCACACTGATGACAGTCCTAGCTAGCCACAGTTTCCCACTAAAGAAAGATCCACAGGATATTATTCAATGCAGAAATGCTCCTGGGTTTGAGCCTCAATTTAAAGAGATTATGATTTCCCAGGGCACAAAAGTTTACATATCAGAATCTGAAGCGACAGCCTCCTAAATAATTTAAATGCCGCCTCAGTTGAGTTCTGCAGCCTGGTCTTTCCGCACACCCTTCTCCCTGCAGATTGCGGAGGGGCTCGCTCTCCACCTGGCCAGCTCAGCTCACCCTGCTCACGTAATTCCGTCAATCTCTCTCACTCATCCGTGAGCCACTCCCTTCTTCACGGGATGGTAAATTCTGGGGGAAGCCTTGGATCAGGGCCTTTGTTCCGTGTCTCCTCACCTGGACCAAACTCCGGACCCCTTGGCTGCCTGTAACTTTGAATATGTACCAGGGTCTTTATTCTCACGCCGGGTTGCACTGGAGATGGAGGATTGGAAATAACTTCCCGGGATTCCAATCACATTTCAGTGGGATTACAAATATAAACTTCCTGGGCCACGAGGGGGGCCAGACAAGGGATTATAATATTGTAAGGAATGACAATATACTATTTGAATTATAATACAAAACAACATTATAAATGAATTATCACAGTAGAATAGATTAAACTTTAAATTAGATTAAGAACAAAATTGAAATGTATCTAATTTATGAAGAAATGTCTGATGTATAGACATGTAATATTATGATGAAGAGGATGAAGAAAATATTCACCAGAAAGACAATACAAAATACAAATAGTAAAGCTGTATTAATAGTGCACAAATTAGAATTAAGAAAAAAGCCTTACTACGTTTAAAAGGGTCCCTCCAATGATTCACAATTTACTCTAAATTAAGCAGTCTGCATTTCTGGGGATTTTAACACAACTGCAGGATATATAATGCAGAACTCCAGAAAGAATTTGACAAAGTTAATGATGGGAATGGAAAGCAGTTAGGACACATTTCCTGTATGTTTCATGTTGGGCACAGGCGCTCAACATACCATACCCCACCCGGGACTGAGGACCACGCCAGCTTCCGCAATGCGCTACGTCCCTCTTTAAATTAGCCAACCCGTGCGCACCTGGCGCTCACTCCGTACTCTGTGGCAACTCCTGATTGGCCACAGCTGGATATAGTAGCCAGAGCCTGCATCCCATTCCCGCCCTGCTTCCTTGTGGCAGCCTGTGATTGGTCACGGCCAAATATATAAACCAGAGCCCGCGTAAATAAACTAGCAGTTAACTGTCGTCCATAAGAGCGTCTCCTGTCTCCTGTTTCGTTGGGGCTGCGCCGGTCAGTTTCAAAGATCTTGAAAATGTTGGGACTTGTCAAATAGTTTATCATTTGAAGCTATGACAGATAAATATCTTTGTCTCCCTCTGCAGAGGCAGGTGGCCTCTTTTTATGAGGATGCTTCTCGGGGAGGAAGCCTTGGGCTTCTGCTTCCCGGGCCGGGCTCCCACTCAGAGCGCGGGCCGAGAAGGGGGCATTGCTGTAGGTAAGGGTAGCAGCAGCTCCCCCTGGGTGGGGGTCAGGAAGGCCATGACAGGCAGCACAGGGGTGGGCCAAGCGCATGACCTCACAGGGCCAGCCCGCTGCTGCGAGCCGGCCGGCAGGGACCTCACCATGGGAAAGACCCCGCAGGGCTGTCTCTGCCTCTGGACCCCAGCACACGCCCTGTCCTGACCACAGAGAGGCTCAGTCCTTCACCAGGAGCTACTCTGACGACTTCATTTCAGTGTGTGAGGACTGAATCAGCATTCAGATGCGATGCACAGAAATGGTCACAGAACCTTCAGAGGCCCAGACGGGGCATTTACACTGCAGAGTTTACACACATGCGTGTTCTGCCTTGCACTTTCTCTTCTCCCTCCCTCTCCCTCTCCTTGCAGGAAGTCCTGGAGGAGGCTTCATTCTCACACAGTGATGTCCTTGGCCCATATGAAGCCCTCCCGTGACCCTCCTGCCTCAGCCTCCAGATTAGACATGGCCACCATGCCCAGCTACTAACGTCATTAAAGAACTTTAGGAGTTAAGGAAGAAAGACTTACCGGGGGGCCAGCTGGACCCAGGGCCACTTCGTTGGTTACAGCACAGGTGCAGGAGTGGGGGAGTTCAGGGCAGGACTGCTCATCCCTCTGCGGAGGAAAAGACAGCGAGGAACTAACAGGAGGGTCTGGGTGACGGCTTGCTGACCAGAAGAACTGGCATACGATGTGTTTAAGGTTTTCAAGCGAGCACCAGATGGGGAAGGTGGTGAGCTTCCACTCCTGATTACTTGGGTGTTTTTATCACAATTGCATGGGCTCCCCGTGACCTGCTGGTAACCATCGCCATGGAAGGTTTTTTTTTTTGTGCCAGGCATCGAACTCAAGACCTTTGCACTTGCCAGGCAGGCGCTGCGCTGTGGACCTGTATCCCCAGCCCCACGGAAGGCTGCTGAACTGACCTGGGAAGCCGAGGGAGCAGGGAAAGCAGAGGAGCGTGAGAAAGTTCCTGGCAACCGTCTAATTGATCGTTTTGTTTTTACAGGCAACAGTACTCTATGAACTAATGGGCTGGAAAACTTGATGCTCTGATATTTTTTCTATTTCAAAGAATAAAAGAAAATGTTAATGGAATGCTCTATCAAAACAACCACATCTATACTGAAACCAACAAAGAAGTAAAACAAAATAAAAACCGCTTGGACCAATCAATTGCCTGTGACGATTCCACTGACTGCTTACATTCTGTGGCTGTGAATAAGAAAAACAGTGTTGCCCTAAAGCTCTGGCACTGTAATCCTTTCCTTCCTTGGGGAATTCTGTGGCCATGAAACACTGCGAGACCCACGAGACCCACGAATCTGAATCTATCTGGACACACAAACACCCATGTCCTCCTCCCAGGGAATTGATACATCTCTATGTTAAGGTTCAGACATGCATGGCCCCCCAAAGCCTCATGAGCTGCTAGGTGGGGCTTCGGGAGACGATCAGATCAGAGGCGTGTGATGGCATCTGTGGACTCAGCCTCCCGCTCCTCTCTGCTTCCGGCTGCCCTGCCCTGGACTGTTTCTCTCCTCCACCACGCTGCCCTGCCTTGGGGCCGCTGGACTGTGCACTGAATCCTCTACAAACTGTAAGCCAATAAAACCTCTCCACCGAGACATCCAGGGATAAAAATGGAAAAAAATGAGAAGCTCCTGGTCCTGGGGGAGACCTGGACACGATGTTGCTTCTTAATACAGAGTAAAGTTCTGAGAATTTTCTCTTCCGATTTGCAGCCTACCTGTGCTTACGCACAAATTACAGGTCCCTGGTAGAAGTCCTCACCAGAGTTGATTAACAACTTGTTTAGACGGAAAAGGAGTAAGTTAGCTTTCTCCAACACAGGCCCCACGCATGTGCTGCCTGCCGTGAGTGCTGAAATGCCCCGTCTTCTCACAAAGCCGGACACTTGAGGCGTCGTGAAAGCTGCTCCACGCTGGTTTAATTGTGAAGGCTGAGCACGCCCGGCTACAGCAGGCTCCCTGTCATAGCCACGTCCCCAAGGAGCCCGAGATAGGAGCCCTTTTCTCTTCTACAATGCAGCTGACCCTTACTGTGAATCCTGAGCAACGCTTCATTTCCTTCCAGCACTGCAGCCCACACCCACACCACCCTGAAGTGCCCGCTCCGGTCTCTAGCTTTGCAGAGGTTGTGCAGGTTGTGACTTTGGTCCCAAAATCATATACCAGGGTGCCCTGCATACTATCTTCAACTCAGGGAGACATGGTGGCTGCTTTAAAAACTCAGGGGAGATGGCCACAGGAGGCCTCACTGGGCCTGATGTGAACAGTCAGCTCAGCAGGGCATTTTCAAACACGTTTCCGTGATGTTCTGTGTTTGCACATCTGGTTTCCCAGGAGTCACTGCGATGAAAAGCAAGTGTGCAGGAGAAAACAGTGCAGAGAAAGATGAGAAAGACAGACTGTATCCACTGGAGATGTGGAAAATACCGGGTTGCTCAGTTGGCACACGCATCCCGTTACCAAACCGTTGTCAGTGTTTGAGAGTAAACGCCAGGCGTGGTGGCGCACACCTGTAATCCCAGCACTCGGGAGGCCGAAGCAGGCACAGTGCTGTGAGTCTGAGGCCAGCTTGGTCTACACCGGCCCAGCCTGGACTACCTGGTGAGACCCTATCTCAAATACCCAAACAGGAACATAAAACAAAAATTTCATTTTTTAAAATTCATACCTATCATTTTTAAAAGGATACGGAGTTGCCAGGAAATACATATTACGCTTTCAGTAAATAGCACCTGAGATGTTTTGTAAAGAGGCCTTCTGGTATTTCTCTGGGTGTGATCCACTGGTTTCTTTTCTGTCTCCATCTTTACCCTTTTCTATGTTAATTATAATCCCAAAGAGTAATTTCTTACATAAATACTGAGAAGTGTCATGCCTTCTTCAGAGAAAGTTAAGTGTTACTTTACAGATCTCAATAGGGAATAAAGAGGAATTCTTACCAGGCCCGGAAGCTCACAGCATCGGTCTTTACTGGCCCACGCGGTGGAGCAAAGGATGTCAAACATCTGTAACTGGAACTGCAGGGTTGGGAGAAAATTAGCGTTTTGTTGGATATGCTTGTATTCCTACTTAGAACGATCTTGTGAGACACACTACTGTACACTTCATAATACAGAACATTTATAATGTCACATCATTACTGCATGAAAAGTAAATCCAACAATATCAAACTAATTTTGTTCGTTAAACACACAGTGATCAAAGATTTCCTGTATGATTTCTCCAGTGGCTATCCAAACCCCTTCCTTGCCTAAGGAGCCTTTCTTGGGAAGCCCATCCCAGCGTCCCCCAAACGCCTCTTCCCCACGGCACCATGTATCTCCTTAAGACCTCACTTCCCACCATACAACGCCATGAATCATGCTCTTTCTACTCTGACTCTTGGAGGAACGCCTGTGTCACTGGGTAACACACGGCACACGGTAGCGGTATTTACGCACAACGGAATTCTATCGCGCTGCTAAGAAGGACAGAGCTGAGTCATGGGAAGGAAGGGGCTTCCTGCTGAAACCATCGCGTTAGTGAAACAAATCAGATACAGCAGCTTAGGTGTCACGTGGCTTTTCTTACATGAGAAACATGAAATAGAAAGCAAAACAAAAGACAGATAACGGGAGACAGAGCTTTAAAAATACCATTTTAATTTTATATGTACAACTCTATATCACTGATTTTCTTAAGGTGTAGGTTGTAAATCTAACACAGAGGCAAAAGAGTCGAATCAAAGTGGAAGTGACAGTGTCCAGGACAGAAGTACACCGGCTCGTTATTTCTACAGTGCTGTTGTCTAGTTAACATTGTGGTTGAGAAAGTTCCTAGCAAATACCAATAGCAGCCAGGCCTCTCGTGGCCGGTACCAGTCTGTTCTGTTGAACAGAACCTATAATTTTTAAAAGCTTAAACAATCAAAGCACACGTTGAAGCCCTGCTCTGCCTGGCATGTGGACGGCCCAAGGAATGTGTGGTTTACTTTGCAACACATGGCACTAACCTTTGGAGAAATCACACAGGAACTCTATGGGTCTAACGTTTAGAATACAGATAGCCTGGTCTAACTTCACAAGGCCATTCCATCCAGGACCTTGACTCAATGGGGCCATTGTGATAGGTTAGTAACGTCAGCTAAGTGTGAGAAACAGTCACCCGTTAAGAAATTTTCCATTTCTGAATAAAGCCCCAGTGTAAAAAACTTTTCATGCATGGAGAGATTTTCTTAAACCGAAGGCCTTCCACGACCCCGTATGCACCAGGCTTTCTCGAAGCCTGTCAAATAAACATTGACCGCGCAGTCAGCTATGATAGATAGCATCACGTCTGCACACAACCCTCCGCGGCCCTCACACCCTGCAGAGTCTTTAGGATTCTTATTCAAGGGCTCCACGCCCACTAAGCGCTGGGGACCCTCCTGCCTGAGGAATGCTGCACGTGGGCAGTCTTTCCTTTGTGAGTTAGATGAAATCTTTGAGTACAAGAAATTTATTCATCATTGTTTTGCACCCATAACATTTTAGATTCCTAGAGGCACATTTCTGGGGATTGACTAAAAAATTTTTATGAAATCACTCTGGATTTCATTCCAAAATCCCACACGGACATATTTGTACAAATTATACAAGAAATGACAATACAGAGCTGACTGGTCTCGGCTCCCATCAGAGCACCTTAAAATATAGGAAAATGTGCTTCAAAACAATAGTAAAAGCACTTTTTACTTTCTTTCTTAAGTAACTGAAAATTATAAAAGATAAATTTGTACCTCTCCCCCAAAAAAGACACACACACACAAAACCTACTTTCATTTTTGTAATCTTTCAAGGGACTACGTATTCAATTACAAATGCTCATTTTTCACTGTTGGACTTTTCTGGCTGGGTGTAACACAAAAGGCAAGTCATTTGGGGTCAAATGTTAGCATGGAAATAAGATTAAAATATTTTTCAGCAGTTGGGTCATTTGATGTGTGAATAGGAATCAGAATGTGCCCCCGTCTTTAACTGCACTGAGCACAGATTTGATCTTTTGATTTCTTTCTAACATAACTAAGTTATAATTTAAAGTCAAGGCATACTTGAGCTTTTTATACAGAACTTTCCCAGGCCCACAAATGACCACAGACCTAACCCATCTTCGGCTTTTAACTTGACGCCTAACTTTTGTTGACTCCATTGCAAAACCAGAAGAGTACGCAGCATTCGCCACCTGTCAGCTACTGAACTGAGTGATTGCACTTGTCCTGACCCATTTATTGAAACCACAAAGGCTCCGATCAAGTCAGGCAACAGAACCAATAGTAATTCCTGTTGGCTGGGATTGAAATATTTCGGAAGAGACCCGCTGTAGGGCAAGTGTCGGTCACCACCTCTTCCCAGGTCATCACTCCAACGCTGGGGAATCTTTGCATGTGGCAGGGAGCAGCCAGGACGTGTGGCACTGTGGGGACTGGGTTCCCTGTGCCTGAGGTTCTTCCACCACACCGGAGTCTCCAGCAGGAACCCTGTGGAAGTCACCCTAGCCTCTTCAAGCCCTCGTCCTTGCATCTGTAGAGCGGGGACAAAGGCAGCCCTCTTTCTAGGCTTGCTGGAAGATCACACTGATAATCTCAGAAAACTCCATCCTTCCTAACCTGTCGCTGGCACACAATAAACTGTGGCAACCAATGCTACTCCACAGGCTATTGATTCGTGGAAAACCCACTGCCGCTCTTTAAAAATCATGGAGCACCTGCTTGGGTAGGGTCACCAACTGGTCTACAGCTGGCTTCTGTCTGTTGGTGTCTGACCCCCTTTTTATTGAAATGTTTCCTGTGCTTCTTAGCTAGCTGGGCACAACTCGGTACCACCGAGCATGTCATCTATGATGTCCTGAAGCTGCCCCGTGTCCGCACTGCAGACCACAGACCATGTGGCCCTCGGGGGCTCTTTGATGGCTCTAGAAAGTTCTCTGGCTAAAGACTGGTGCTACATCCTTGGGCAGAGTGGGCAATCTCATGGAGAGTGACATTTCCACTGTGTTTAATGTTTTTCTGCTTCTTCTTGTTGCTTGGTGACTCCTGGGGGCTCTGGTGGTCAGGGCAGGGGCAGAAGGCACCTCCTCCATGGCCTGTCTGCCCCTAATGACCAGTGTCACCACAATCCTCAGACCCGTCCAGTCACCAGTGACTACAGTGACATAATCGCCTACTCTGTGTAGAGATGGACTGGGGGATGGGGGGAGGGTGGACTCCTGCCAGTCAGGGCAGATGTGGCACCCACCTGGATCCTGTTGAGGTAGAATTTGGAGGGCATCGTGGAGGTGGCCAGTGCCAGATAAACCTGAATTCAAGAGGACCAAAGCAAGTGATACTTGAACCCCCAACTAAGTGAATAAGTGACTGATGGCTCCATCACATAGTTTACAAGCTCTCTTTCATTGAATAGTTGGGGACTAAATAAGTGCCAGCTGGATAATCACCTAAGCAGGAAACAGGACCCGGACCCTATGCCAGGTGCTCAGAAGGTTTCTGGAGTCATCTCACCCAGTATCAGCAAAAGTAGCAGCGACCTCGTAGGAGGAAAAAGACCAGTGGGAGTGGCCCGGTGCTGCTTCCTTCCACGTGGGCCCGGACAGCAACACGGAAGCCCCCGAACCCGTACATTAGTTCAGCTCCCCTGCCCCAGCATGGCTGGTGAAAACCCGCACTGCTGGGCACGGGTTGTTTTTATCAGAATGTGGGTGATTTATGAGCAGTAGCTACCGTATCCCTAGATCTATTCATCTACCCCTCATCCATGGCTTACAGAGCACATTTTCTTTAAAGACGGGATCTTTAGAGCCTCCGCCATCTGGCATTGGTTGAACATTGCTGGGTTTGGCAGGCGACGCTGACCGGGAGGCCACCGTCCACCCGTTAACAGCACTTCCCTTCCTACCTTTACTGAAGTGCGGATGCCTCCTGAGATGGAGCAGCTTCCACAGGAAGACCGGGTCTTCTTTCCCCTTGTGCCAAAATAATTAAGCAACACCCCCCACCCCCTCAAAAGTCAGTCTGAGTTTCCGATCACATTCCCAAGATCTAACCTAATGCCATTTTTTTCAACACAATTAAATCTTTTAGTAAGTGGAAAACTGAACATCTATTTAGTAATCTTTGTGAATTTCTAGATTTTAACAAAAGCTGTGAGTTTTTTCCTGCTAGCCTCACAAAGAACCCTTTAATTATGGGTGTCTATAAATTCCTCTTTGTCTGCGTCCGGCTGGCAGTCACCACAGAGGGTGAACTGTTTAATTACATTTTTCTCATGCTCGAAAGTGAAGATTTAGGACCAGTAACCCTGAAACCTTGTGCTTCCAGAAATCTATTCTTTGATGGTTCCTGGTCATATATTTGGAGTATAGTCATTACACACAGTGTAATTTGGAATATGTTATTATTATAAAATTATACTGGTAAAACATAAATTATAATTATACGGGGGTTCGGCAGGTGCTGCCAGGGTGCTGGCCAGGCCACACAGTGGGTGTAACATAGACAAAACAAAGCCTTTTTAAAAGTGCATGATAGAATTCAAGCAGAAAACTTCCTGTTTAACTTCTGCCATGTATTTCTTGAGAGCTTGCCCTGTTTAGAGGGATTTATTTGATATTACTATGCTATGGTGGAAGATGGTGGTTTCAAAGGAAGTCCATGCCGTGTGTCTCTTCTGGAGATTTATATTCTGGCTGGAGGGATGAAGTGTGTGCAACAGAAAGAGCTTATTTCGGTTTTATGCACTGAATAATACTTAGAGTAATAGTTAAATTTATGCATCAGAGGTCTGCAAAAGGCAGAAGATGGAAAATGTATTATCGGCTTCTTTCAGTAATAGTAGTAATATTGTCTTCAAATATCTTTCTCTCAGTCTGGATCTCTGTTTGCTTTATTTACTCAAAGTTAATTAAGAAAATTATTATAATGGAATTAAGTGATTTGGACTTCATTCTCACACACCTAAAATTGTTTCTTTCTTAGACCCATCCTTCCAAGATCCCATCTACCAATAAGCCAGTTAACGGTATAAAATGCCCTGAGTTTGCTAACTATGTCTTTTAAAGTCCTGCAAGCACCATCCATTAAGAAAAAAAGTATGTGTTTATAATCAGCACAAATACCACAGGATAAAAGGAGACAAGTTCCCACTGTCATGTAAACATTCCTAAAATCCCTCACCAGACTTGAAAACAGGGGGCCTCCCATGGCTTTTACAGTCTTTTCCAAACATCTAACCTCCAAAGCAGTAGCGGGAACAAAAGAACTTTCAAAAGAGCTTTCAGCGCTCAGGGTTGAGCTAAGTAGCATGCGTCTGCCCGTCAAGGTCTGCGAGCAATGGAAGGTATCGTGGTAGCTCGGTGAAAACAGATCCGAGCAACGTGAATCAAGGTGTGGAAGTTATAAAGCTCCTAACTGCATTCGCACTGGAAGCGGGCAGAAGACACAGAGGAGGAATGTCACCAAAGGCGTCCTGTCCCCACGAGAGTCACTCCACCCCTCTGGGACCCCTTCCTGGGTGTCCAAGGTCAGAGGACAGCAGGGCGCTGCTTCTCGAGGGGACTCTAGGGCGGTGGGGGCTCCTGCTGCCTCCGCCCCCGTCCCTTCCATCAGTCTGTTCCAATCTCATGCATTTATTTATTTGTCACCATGTAAACCCGCATTTGTACAAGATCATCTTCAGCTTAAAGGGACTTCGATGTTTCTAAAGTTCAACACAGATGGCTAATTCTACAGATCCGTGAAAGCGGAGACAGAAGTGATTCACGATGATCTTGATTCTTCTTATATATAAAAGACCAATGTTTATGAGAATCGTTGGAATTGCTTGTAAGAAAAAAGCCTTACTAATCATAGAACAACTCAAATTAGAGCATGCCGCTAAGTGGCCGCCATGCAGGGTATTAAACCCAAAACCTGTTCCGCTACTCATTTTCGTGGGTGCCGAGTGAGAGGAATGTGATTTCTCTGCCAGCTGAAAGTCTTCCAGATTTAAATTCCATTTTGCATGATGAAGACTGTATTATTTGGAATGATCTGTGGCATAAGGAACTATTAAGGTAAACTTCACACGACTGATAGCAAGCACCCAGGTTTAAAGTGCCTGAATCTAAACCAAATTAGAGACCTATGTCCACTCTTCAGGGATAAAGGGCAAAGAGTTTGTGTGATTTCTATTTCGTATATCAATGAGGTTTATTTATAGTTTGATCCTCAATAAATGACAAACCACATGGTGCATATCACACCATTATAATAATTCTGAAATGCACTTAGAAAATAAAGTGCTTTAATTCCTGTCACATCGCCCTTGCAAGATAGCAGAAGCCTCTTGCCAAGAGCTCTGAACGTACATGTGTTAGCACATTTAAAGAATCTTCGTCTGTTTATCCCCCTCCCGGCCCTCCCTTTGCCAAACTTCCCTCTGGGAATACTGCCAAGGCCTCTCCCACGGCCACCACTCGGGCTTACTTGAGCATCTACTTACTGGTGCGGAATTCCCCCCGGGGGCCTCGGCCCTGACCATTCTGCCGAGGACCTCTACTCCGTCCGACGTGATGTTAGCAGACGCATTTATCGGCTTCTCGCCTACGGGTTTGCAGTCCACAACCACTTGGACCAAGTTCTTGCTGACAACCACGTGGAGCTGGGGAGAGAGAAGATGGTGCAGGAGGCTAACGGGGAAGAGGAGGAGGGGGCATTCCGTCACCGTCACCGCGCATCGGGCGGAGAAGGCCACGCGTCACCCCCATGTAGATGACATCTCGAACACCTGGGAACTCCAAGGTACTGTAGATCTTCGCCAGGTGCATAGTAAGCTAAGAGGATATTATTAAAATTTCAAAATGCAGGTGACAGACCACCACAGCCACCCAGGGACTCCAAGGACTGGCTAGTCCACTTTGACAGTCCCCAGAGATGGGGAATGGATCTGAGGGGGAGGCGGGGTGGCTCTGCTGACTTCAGCCCCAGACCAACCAAGGCCCTTCGGTTAGTGCAGGGGGCGCGTCTCGAGCTACAGCCCCACAGCCCCCAGGACGCCGCCGTGAGGGGGCCGCGCATTCTTTGTGAGGGCCAGAGACGCTGCATTATTGTTTTAGGTGACAATAAAAGGCAAGTGTGTTCTGGGCAAACCAGGTCGCACATTCTGACCGAGTTCTACGCAACACCTTAGGGAAACACTTGGATTCGTGAGGGTGTCTGTGTGATGAGTACTTGGCAGGCGACTGACTGGGCAGGTTACAGGGCAGAGTGAAGTTAGTAAATAATGTTTTCACCTCCAGTGAAAGACAAAAACGTCACCTCTGCTGCCTAAAGGAAGATATCAGGGCAGGACCGTCAGAAAGAATTGAGCGACACAAATTAAAGTTACAAGGGTTAAGCAGCTAAGACCGATCTACACGGGAAGCAGACACTGCCTGTCCCTGAAATAACCCCATCTGTATGTAAAGTGCACCACTTTTCATTTTACTGGCTTTGTTCAATTTCTTTTTGTTTCCTTATTCCATCAGAGCTGGATGCACATGGACTTAAACTTTTTAGTTAAGTTGCATAAAGATAAAGACAACGTAAGTCAGCAGTGAGGTTCCTGAGAATCTTTTTCTTTCAAAAAAAGTTATACACCAGGCATGGGCCACATGCCTGTGATCCCAGCACTTAGGAGGCTGAGGCAGGAGGATCACCACAGTTTAAGGTCAACCTGGGATACACAGTGAATCCAAGCCAGTCTGAACTACATAGTGAGACCCTCTCTTAAAGAAAAGAAAAAAAGAGTTACCCATTACTCAAGGAGGGAGAGACTGTTGAAAGAAATTCCATCACACCCTGCTTCTGATTAATATCTTTAGCATGGTATTTAGAAGGATGGAACTCCACTCCTCTGTGTTTTTGGGTGTGGGAATATTTTTCATCACTCTATAGGACAAAAATCTCATTACAACCAATGTACTGAATCTTACTTCTAGGTCTTTGGGTTCTGGCAAGGGAAAGAAAGCCTAGCCTCCGCCTACAGTGCCTGAAGACTTCTATGGAAAGAGAACTGCAAATTCATGCCTGACCCGCGGGCCAGGGCGACAGCGCCACTTTGAACACTCACGAAATTGCAAATGCTTTGCATCTCCCTTACCTTGCAATAAACTCTGAGTGATCAAGAAAAATCCTAAGAACTTGGTGGCTAAATAATATTAAGGCCAGAGCCGCTAACAGGGTCATTTTGAACCCTAAACTACTAAATCTTCACCTACATCCATGTGCCAGCCCACGAAAAAGTAAGTTTGACACACACCGTTTGCTCCTGGGATTATGTGGTGTGTGGTTACGGCGTTCAAAACCGCGGCAGGCAGCCGAGCTGTCATCTGGCTGATCTGACCACAGGCCCAGTCGTGAGACAGAAGCCGGGATGCATGTTTCAGGGCAGCATCTGTTCCCTCTCACAGAGGGGACAGAGCCCGGCAGGACGCGCGGCTCTGCTGGGTGTTAGAGCACATTCTCTGCTCCGCCTGCAGAGTGGAAGGTGCAGAGCTATCTGCAGAGCACGAAGGCAACCAACCGCAGAGGAGGGAAGGACTGCACCCCCTGCGCTGGCCCCTGGAATTGTTCCTGAGTCCTGGATTTAAGCAACAGAGTTCTACCACAAGTGCCAATCTACTACAATAATAGCAAGGAAAGTGCGATGGTAAACAGTGTTTTCAGGGTAAATTTTTGTTTCATTTTGTTTTTTGGAACAGGGTCTCCCTGTGGAGTTCAGGCTGGCCTCAAACTCCCTATATAGCCTGTGCTGGCCTCAAACTCACAGTGATCCTCCTGCCTCAGCCTCCCAAGTGCTGGGATTATAGGGGTGCACCACCACGCCTGGCTGCAGGGTGACTTTTTATGACAGGCTGCTTTGTACGTGTGTAAAAATATTAGTGCTGTATTCAGTAATCAGGCAGTGTTGTCACGTGCTTTGGTGGCCACGGACACCAGTGATCCTTTCTGCCTCGGACACAGTGCAGACCCTGGGTCACGTCTGCCTGTGTCTCCTAGAGCCTGTGTCCTGGTCCCCACTCCTCAGCGGAACCTCTGGGCATTGCTGACAAGCCCTGAAGGTCACCATCCTCACTCCAAAGCACCCTGGATTTTCAAAAATCCATCTCTGCTTCTTTCCCCACAGACAAGAGGAGAGAGGATACATATGTATACCAAAAGCTTACTGACCTTGTGAAAGCTCCCGTAGAAAATCTTCCGAATTTCGGGTCCTTCAAAAGTGACAGTTTGAAAATCCCCGGCGTGGTCATAGTTGAAATACGTTAGCGTTTTCCCACCATCTATTCAAACAAACAAACAAAATGTGGACCCAATTAAGACAGGTGAAAAACTTCTGCAAAAATTCAACTGAAGACTGAAAATAAGGGATACATTGTTTTGAAACTGTTGGTGGTGAATTAATTAACGGCCTCGGGGTGCCCCAGGCTTTTAGTCACCCCAAATTAACCGGTTTCACCACCGGGCGGTTGGGGGAGGGCAGGGACGATGCACACTTCTCCTTGTGACAGGGACGTCCGAGAGAGGGCGTCCCACTGCAGAGACGGACGCTCCGGGACACGGAACCTGCCGCCCGGGGAAATCAGTCATTGAGAGCAAAGAAAAGCCTTCCTAAGCTTGACCCCTTCATCTTATCAAAAACAGTAATATTTTCCCCACCGATGCCTACGGTGCAGGGAAATTCTTCACTCTGCTTTCAAACGGGCACACTGGTCTTAATGATTCTAGATTTCTTTGCAGTCCGGGACACGTGGGGACTTAGTGACGCTGGTGATCTTCTAGTCTAAGAATTCCCTGTTTCAGCAGCAACGCAAAGAGCGTTATCACACTCTGTTTAGTCATCAGTTCTTTGCCAGGTGCTGAAAATTCCTTTTGCAGATCAGAGTTGTATGTTGAAAGCGCTCTCCTTACCCACCTCAGAGCGGGCACCCGGCAGTGCCAGGGGCATCTTGGTCCCTGGCTTCATTCTAATCTTGAGTTTAAAAACCTCGGTGATGCTAACCCAACCCAACCCTTGAGGATCCTCTTACTTGACCATCACGGCGACAACCCAGGGTACCACGCAGAGACGCGCCCCTCCCGGGTCCCTTCAGCTTTCCCCTGCCAAACCCAGGGACTCCCCATCTCCGGACGGGCTCCGTCCTCCTTCTAGATTCCCAGGTGACTCAAGAGCGTACATCCTGTCATCTACGCGGACCGGGCCAAGGCAGGCCACACCCATCACCTAAACACACACAGGAGGTGCTTACTATCCAAAATGATCCCAACCAGCGGGGCGGAATTTTTATTCAGAATTTCCCAGAGCGCGAAGGGCTCCTGTGGCGTCTCAGGAAGAATCCGGAAGAGAAAAGTGATCGTGTAGTCGGCAGGCAATCCCTCCGGGTGCACATACCTGCGGGGAAAAGGAAGCACTGTTGTTTTATTTGAATCTTTCCTTTAACAGTTTTCCCTCTGATTCTGCAGGAAACATGCTTTCATAACACCAGCTTTTGAAAAAACAAAGGAGACTGCCATAAATCCCATCCAGACCTGTTTGGATGAGGTACAGAAATTTCCTTCCAGTGTTTGAAAAATGCACGTTTGCCCAATTTATTGTCCCATTCCTGTCTTAGCATCATTGAATAAGCTTTTTCATCTTCTTTAACCTTTTTAGCACTGTGGATCCGACTCAGGGCCTCACACGTGCCGGCAAATGTTCTATCACTGGCCCTGTTTTTCTTAAGTTTTGTCCAAAGCGCGGTACTTCAGGGTGTCACGGTCTTCTCTCGAGGGTTGGTTCAGAACTCACACACTTCTCACTGAAAACGTTAAAAGCTCCCGTGCAACAGTGTTTCTCCCCAGCCGGTGTGTACAGTGTTGGGTTTTCCTGCTTTCTGCCGTGTGTCCTAGTATTGTGCTAAGGACTGAGAGCCCCTCCAGCTCCACCTCCACGAGGTGCCCATCTGGGTGTGGTGTGTAGGCTGCCGGCAGACACCGCTCTGCACACACAGCCCTACAGCTCCACCCTGGCGGGGTTGCGGACTGCACAGAGGGGCGCATAGCTTAACGTAGCTTCTGCCCCGGCCCAGTCCCACTCCCCCAGCCCTGTCAGTGCTGCTGTGATTTCCAAAGATAAAAACCACCCGAGCCACGGCATCACCGTGCACCAGCTCCGAGCCTGAGCTCCCACCCTGCCTGCCAGGCGCACACCCAGTGTTAGCACTGAATGAACTGTGTGATCTGACTCTGGTCTGTGGCATCATTTGTAAAACTGAAATAATAAACTGGGTGTGGTGGTGCAGGCAGGTCACCTCAGCACTCAGGAGGCTGAGGCAGGAGGGTTGCCACAAGTTCCAAGCCAGCCTGGGCTACATAGTCGTGAGTTCAAGGCCAGCCTGAACCACATAGCAAGATCCTGTCTCAAACAAACAAACAAACAAACACCAAAACACAACAAAATGCATGAAATCATACAGGCATCTGCTTCACAGAGGTGTTTGCAGTGTGAGTTGGCACACATAAGCACTTAGAATGATACCCCGCGGTTACAAGTATCAGCTATTCTTACTGAGTTTCTTGGATGAACAGATGCTAAAATTCAATCAGCGTTATACATGAATCTGATGTTATTAAACAAATATAAGCATCGCCTGTGCTAAACATCACAGAAAATACTACCAGCAACAATCACAAGTCATTCAGCCTGATGCTCTTTAACACTGAGACCTAATAGGCAGGGGCTGGCCGTAGGGTCCGGCGGGGGGAACGTACTTGGTGGGCTGGGAGACCAGGGCGTCCCTGTGCAGCTGGTAACACGGGTACACGTTGAAGGTACCGGGCGCCATAGAAACCCCTTCCACGGAGGAGAAGTCCTTTTCAACCAAACCAAACACTTCCATCATCTTAAATCCTTCGAGAGAGAAAAGGAGGGTGAATGAGAGAGAGACAGAGAGAGAGAGAGAGAGAGAGAGAGAGAGAGAGAGAGAGAGAGAGAGAGAATAAGCAGACACATATTTCAAACATTTTAAATAAAGGATTAAAAAATAAAACACACGTCTGGACTCCAAGCGGGAGCCGCTGCAGACATCTGGATTTGAAAAGCCCGCCATGGTGCCTACCTGCCATTTCGACGCCATCCTTCTGCAGCATCGGACAGGCTGGAAAGCAAAACAAACAACATCAATCCCAAGGTGGGTGGCTCCCAGGCATCCCTCTCCCCGCTGTGAGCACAAGAGACTGAGCAGGAAGTCAATCGAGGAGCAGAGCCACCAAGTCCCGTGGCTACAGCTCCGTCCTGTTTTCTGCAGACTGACACACTCTTTTTGTGTGTGTGTGTGTGTGTGTGTGTGTGTTTTTCCTTTTTATCGGTACTGGGGATTGAACTCATGACTGCCTGCTTGCAAGGCAGACGCTTATGCCTCTGAGCTAAATCCCTTAAAGTCAAACTCCACTGCTTCCCTCCCCTCCTGGGATCATCACAGTGCTCTTGAGGGCGCGTGTAGGGAAATGTCTCGTTTCTAATGGGCTCGCTGATGAGAACACTCAGTACATTTCTGAAGACTATTTCCTACATTTATTTAAACTCAGTGGCTTTTAAAGATGTACTTTCCCCTGCTGTGGAAGGTCTTTTTTGTTGTTGTTTTTGAGACAGGGTCTCCCTATGCAGTTCAGGCTGGCCCAAACTCACTTTGTAGCCCAGCCTGGTCTCGAATTTGCAACAATCCTCCTGCCTCAGCCTCCCACATGCTGGGATTACAGGCATGGCCACTACAACTGGTTTGTTGGAAGGTCATTATCAAAATCCTCCCCAGAAAGGAGAGCAGGATGAGTCTGTCTGTTCAGAACCGTAGAATTGACTGTCTGCATAGCCAAGCAGCTCTGAGTTAATTCCGCAGTTCAAAACAGGACTGATTACCTAACTATCATTAGGCATTTTGGACTTTATTTTTTAAATTTTTTTTTCTCTTTTTGAAACGGTGTCTCACTATGTGATTCAGGCTGCCCCTGAATTCACTTTGTAGCGCAGGCTGGCCTCAAACTCACAAGGCTCCTCCTGCCTCAGCCTCCTGAGCGCTGGGATTATAATAGATGCCTGCAGCACCTGCCCAGCTCGGTATTTTAAACTTTAACAGCACGAGAAGGCGCTCATCCCCAAGGCACTAACTTGCTGACGCAGCTTCGCAGACAGAAGTAATTAACTCATCTTCGATTTTCTTAAAGGCGTCAAAGTCGTCCACGAAGAAGACGCGGCGGGCGCTGGGCTGGCTGCCGATGCTCACCAGCTCCGAGTAATCCGCGTCGGCCACGCCGATGGCAAAGATGTTGTAGCCTGTGGCGGGAGGAAGGGACACAGATCGCTGGGGCTTTCACAGGGCGCAAAACACGCTCACAGAGTACCGGCCTTTGAAGGCCGCGAGTGTTTAAAACATGTTTATTTAGAGTGGCGGAGAGGGGCAGCTAATTCAGTCTTTACAGTTCATCAGCGCCGTGCACATTTTGAATTCTTCCTGTGATCATTATTCTATCATCGCCTAGAGAAATTTTCCATTTTAAAGAAACTCAATGAGGCCCAGGCTCCAGTGAGTGCTGGGGACGAAAGTGCTCCCATTTGAGAAACAGCCTTATGGCTGCTCGCTTTTAGTGATTATTTTAACATCTAGGGGATAAGGTACAGTCGGCTGAAGTGTTTATTTCAGTTTATTTTCTTGTTTTGTGGTTCAGACGGAGAAACTAAGGTAGGCCAGCAACCTGGTCATCGTTCAAAGCTTATTTAGTGGGCCGCGTGGTGACGGCCCCCCCACGGCGCCGCACCCCTTACCGTCCGCCTGCATCTCCCTGCAGATTCGGCTCACTTCGTCCTGCGACCTCCCGTCCGTTATCACCACGATGACCTTCGGGACGCCTCTTCTGGTCCCGGCCTCTGCCCCGAACAAGCTGTCCCGGACGTGCTGCATGGCTTTTCCTGAAACACACAGGGCAACGGTTCAGTCTTACACCCTCCCCTGCCTGCTCTGCTGGGGGGAACACGGTAGGGACAGTGCTCTGAAGTAAAAGAAAAACTTTAAAATACTATGCCTCCAAAAAGGTCATCATGTCCACCATTTCCGGTGGTGCGTGGCTGGGCATCTCTTGGCCTCACCTGTTTTTGTGTTTCCTCCTTTGTACGAAATGTGTTTAATCGCATCAAGAAGAGTCTCCTTGGTTTTGTAAGCATTTAGCGTAAACTCCGTCCTGGGGTCGTCAGTAAACTGAACCATCGCCACCTGGAGGGAGGAGGCGCGTGCACCGTTACACACGTGTGGACTTGCACTGGGCCGGGGAACACACACAGCCGTGTGTTTGTCCCCTACCACTTCAGTTTCTTCCTTAGCCCACTCTGCGCTCCCTGGATTAAAATGTGCAAGCTACATATCGAATTTGAAGACAGAGTAAATGGTATCTTCTTACTGGATTAATTTTTGCTTTTGTTCTAATGTCTCTGTACAGCCTGGGACTTTCACCACTCTTGACAAATGGAAAACAGGTGACAAAGCCTGTTACATGGACACATGTCAGAGAATCAGGGCTGGAATTCTTACAAAGATCTTCTTATGGAGCAACTTGTCAAGTAACTTTTACTATACTACCCATTTTGCATATGAGCAGGTCAAGGCACAGAGGAATAAGTAATTTTCACAATATCCTAACAGCTTCTCAGTGTCAGAAATACCAAGTCAAGCCAGGTATATTCTATTTCCAAATCTGTGGACTTAACTACCACAATATAAACCTCCTTGGCTTCATTTCCAACTATTTGCTATTATTCATGGAGAACTTTTGAGCCCTTTTTTAATGAACTACCTTTTGCTTATTTTTCAAAACTGTTAACCATAAATATTTGTTGTATGGCCAGGCATGGTGGCACATGCCTGTAATCCCAGCACTCAGAAGGCTGAGGTAGGAGGATCATGGCAAGTTCGAGACCAGCCTGGGTTACAAAGTGAGCTCAAGGCCAGCCTGAACTGCACAGTGAGACCCTGTCTCAAAAAAAAAAAAAGACAAAAATATTTGTTGAATGAATAAGTGTGTTTCACTAAGCCACAGTTACTTGTGGCCACCATTCTGTCATTAAATGAGATCGTTTGTCCTTGTCTATAAAAGAAATATCCTCCGACCTGCTCTCTCTTTCTCTTGTAGTCTGCCGAGCTCCAAAGTTTCCGAGCATTCGCACCCCTCCTTCTAGCTGGCCACACGTGTCCCCCAGGAGCAACGGGAACGCAGCTGGAGAAACCCTCTCCTGGGGCCAGCGTGCGCCCTGGGCCCGCGCCTCACCTGCGTTCCATCTGGGCCGATCTTGTCCAGGGCGCCCACGGTGCTGTACAGGAAGCTGATGATCTTGTTGAAGTTGTCGTCCCCGATGCTCCAGGACCCGTCCACCATGAACACCAGGTCGGCCTTGGCGGCTCTGCACACTGGCAAGGAGGGGACGCTCGGCTCAGGAAGGGCAGAGCACCGCGGCCGGCCGCCACTGAGCCGCGGGACAAGGCTCGGCCCAGGACAGAACCGCTAGGCGATCCTCCCAGCCTCGCTCTGAACGTGCCTTCACCGTCACCTCCCTTTTATACCCAGGAGGGGGCGACACAGAGGCCTCGGGGCGTGCACCCTGGGGGGTCTGAGCTCAGCTCCCAGTCGGCCTCCGAGTGTGCAATCTGAGTCAGAACGAGGCCTGGGAACCAAAACCACACCGAGATCCCCCTCACCCCGGAGGGAATGGCTACCATCAAGAAACCAGGCAAGCACAAATGCAGAGGGCTGTGGGGCAAAGGACCCCTTCTCCACCGTGGGTGGGAGTGTAGACTGCTGCGACCACTGTGGAAATCAGTGTGGAGAGTCCTCAGAAGACTGGGACTAGAGATCCCATTCCATCCAGCTATTCCCCTTCTGGGTATCTTCCCAAAAGAATTAAAACATTATACTACAGTGATATATATGTGCCCCATGTTTACAGCAGCACAGTTTATAATAGCCAGATCTTGGAAACAACCTAAGTGTCCATCAACTGAGGAATGGATAAAAAAGATGTGGTATCTTTACACAATGGAGTGCTACTCAGCTAGAAAGAAGGATAAACTGGAGACTTTTATAGGTAAATGGATGCATCTCGAGACCATGCTCAGTGAAATAAATCAGACACACGTGTGTAAACATCTTATTGTCTCAGTGTGAGATGCTGAAAGGAACAACATTTATATATATATAAAAATAGTTAAGATAGTTATACTATTGATTTCTCTGAGTTCACTGAAGAGAAAGGTTTGTGCTGGTATTGTCTGGAGCAACAGTTGAATTCGAATGTCCTGTGCTCTGGGTGAATAATTTGGGGATGACAGTGTGCACTGTTGCCCTGATTGACGCATTTGGAAATTTTGTTGTATTCTTTTCTTTGTTTTTGTCTTTTTTCTCCTTGAAATAGAATGGATTTGGGGGGGGGGAGAAAAAAAGAAAGGGGGCATGGGATACGGTGGGTGAGATTCACCTACAACTCAATGTGCATTTGAACCAAGGCCCCAAGCAAATTTCGATTCCATCATTGTTCACGAAGTGTTTATGCCCACACCACCCATGGGCACAGGTCAGGAGAATAAATAAGCCAGCATCGCCAACCCGTGATCAGTGAGGAGGAGCTATATCCACATAACCAATAAGCTGAACAACAAAAAGAAACCCGCCCAATACCAGTGAACGCCTAGTCCACCGAAGGCTCATTTCCAAAGCCCTCCTTCCCCCAGCTGTTTGGGTTGCTCTGCCTCTGTGCCCTTCCACTGCTGGAGATCATTGTGGTCAATTCTGTTTTATGATGATGCAAAATAATTTGGTTTTCAACAATCAGACTCTTTTGACCTCGGGTCAGTGGCACACAAATATTCTGTGAAAAGATGTGTCCTTTCCCTTTCTTAAAAAGAAAAAACCCAGTCCCTATTTTATTCAATGCAACCCCACCCTCTTGAAAGCTATCTGTACAACGAACCATCTCCAAACGGGAAAAATACCCCGGGGACAGTGAGTCTCTCATGAGGCTGCTCTCGTGAGGTCTGTGATTTATAGAATTTTACAAATTTGCACTTTAGATCTAATGCTGCAAAGAATCGTAAGGTCTGCTAATTGCATTTATAAATCAAAAACAAGTCCTTCATTTTCAAAGCAAGATGAAAAGCAAACTGTTTCACCTTCAAAATGAGAGAAAAAGCCATTTTAAAACTTATTAATGAAACATCTGCTTAATGAATCAAAGAAAATATATCAATCTGCATGAGGAAGTTCCCTTTGGGATACGAAACTGTTTTTAATTATCTTCTTTAAACTTCTTCCTAACTTTTAATATGTGTTTAGTGAGTATCCAGTATGACTCCAATACCATCCCTGGATAGGCTTTTTTACATTAAGTGCACGCAAGACAGACAGACACAGACAGCTTAAAGTGAACAGTGTGTTCCACTGCAGAGGCCCCATCAGGA
Organism: Cavia porcellus; assembly: GCF_034190915.1. Lineage (NCBI taxonomy): Eukaryota > Metazoa > Chordata > Mammalia > Rodentia > Caviidae > Cavia > Cavia porcellus. Next base: position 82,975,778 of record NW_026947493.1, on the reverse strand, counting down.
AAGCCGTCACAGGCAGAACTTCAGACCCGCCGTCCCTGCCGAGTGGCTCTTTCCCCGCTGACCTTCCAAACCACGTGTTCCACCAGCGCCCACGAAGGCCTGCTGGATAAACCCAGTGCCTCCCAACTATAACAGCCTTCCGACCTCAGAGTCAGCCGAGTCGGAATCCGACTCTGGGCCTCTGCTTCCCCAGGGCGCTGTGAGGAGCCAGGGCTCGGCCTGGGGATGAAGGAGGGCACTGCAGCACTGCCCAGCACCCGGCCGGGCGCCTGAGTTGTTCAGCTTTACTACAGCAAGGCGCGCTGCCCGTGTGCTGCTCCCCAGCAGGCGTCTCCTGTGTGCTGATGCTTTGACCTTCCCTGCCTGCAGCGCCTGACCCCGCTGGCTGCTCCTGGGCCACAGGAGTGTCGCTTTCCTGTTCCTCCTGTGTTACAGGCGCTGCAAGCTGCGTGGTGCATAGAACTCTTCCCCGCCCCCTCCGGCTGCCCACCTGCGTGCGCCTCTCCGCCCTCCTGCCCAGCCTCTCAACTGCACCCCAGCTCTGTCCCTGAAAGAAGGTTTCCCCCAGCGCCCCCCTTGTGTCCCCTTCCACACACACCAGTCCCGCAGGACAGGGCTGGGACCCCTGGTCTGCACACAGCCCATGCCCCCTCCTCTGTGCCTCACTAACACCTCATCGGTCCCCAACACTGTGCACCCCATTCACTCTGTGGGGCTCTGCAGCACCCACCCCACGGTGCGCCCCCCAGGCCCGCTCTCAGCTGCAGATAACCCTCCCCTCTGAGCCCCTCATCTGCAGCAGCTGGGTGATTCTCACTCCAGGAACAGCACAGCACGCTCTCTACTTTCTAAGTCCCACCCCGCCTGCTAGGTACCTGCCAGAGAAAGAGGCGGAGAGCGAGCGGGAATCCTGGATTAGCACCCCGGCCTAGCAGGAGTGAAACTAAATAAACCAAAGACTAGTACTGTGTTAAAAGTTCTTTTTTTGCAGTATTAGAATCAAACCCCACACACTCTACTGCCGAGCTATGTCTCTAGTACTATGCTATCACCCTGTACCCCACTTTGTAAGTTTGAGACACAGTCTTTATGTTGTCAGACTGGCTTCAAATTTATGATCCTTCTGCCTCAGCCTCCTAGGTAGCTGGCATTATTGGTGCCACCATTAAACAATGGCTTTCAGCACGCCTGGGCTGGGACATACACTGGGAGAGGGGCCCTGCTCCTCCCAGCACAAACTCGGCTCTCACCACCATTGTGGTCCAAAACTGAATTGGATGGGAGCCAAATCAAATCCCCCCATAAGGCTGACCCTGAACCCACCACTAGATTTCATTCCGTTCTCTTCCAATCCGCTTTGCGACCAGGAAGGTGGGGAAAGTCAGCTCATCTACTGAATGAAGTAACACTGGATTTCAGAGGCAGCTGGGGAACCATCGCCCTGGACTTCAGGCTCCCAGACTCATTTTAACCCATGAATTACACAACTATTCTTCCCCGAGAAAACTGTCCTGTTTTCAATGAGAGCAGTATCAAACAAATCTGCTAGAAAATCGCACCCCTTGTGCATACAATTTATCAGTAAATGGGTGTTTTCCCAGAAAATCACATCATGGTTTTTCAAGCACTGACTGGAGGGAGAAGGTGGGGCAGCCAATGAATATCTTTTACGAATGCCTTGGTTTTTAGGAAATAAAACCCACAGGAAGCCTCCACCCACCGCGGGCCACATGGCTACCGCGTTCTTTATCCCCTTACCTTCTCTGGCCGGTGGGATGGTTGGAGGGAAGGTTGGTGGGGGCGTAGGATGGGACCCTAGAAAGGAAAGGAGCGAGACATCAATCTCATCTGAGGAGCACAGAAGGGGGGCTGGGTGCGGCTGGGGGTGTCCGTGGCCGTGACAAATGTCCTCTTTGGGGAATCAAATAACCCCCGTGATCAGCCTCGACTGTTTCCCAGCCTCAGACCAAAGGCTCCGGATGGGGTTTGGCTGCTTCCGGCTCCCCCAGCAGCCGTCCCCCAATCAAACTGTCAGCGGCGAAGTGGTCCCCGGGCTGATTTAAGGCAGGCATCCTGCCACCCATTCAGACTCGGGTCTGGCTGCTTTCACACACACAATGGACTTTGTCCCTTCCCTGTCCAACTACGGCCTGGCCCTCCATCCATCTTCAAGGTGCTTTCTCCCCACCACAGCCCCAGGGCGCTGGTGTCCAGTGGAACACGATCCACCCTCTGTTCTTAGAATCCCCTATCCGTGACAGGTGTTCCCGCTCTGCGGACCCGATGTAAAACACCAGTGAGCTTTCAGCCTGGATGCTGCGGGGGCGAAGTCCACACCCTGGGCAGAGGTGTCATCTGGTGAAAGGGTCAGGAGACCCATCGGAGGGGGACCCTCACACCAGCTCACGTGGCGAGGTACTAGGCAGGGACGGTGTCACTGGGAACCCACAAAATAGGATTTTGCAACGTATCTTTTTTCTATTCCTCCGTGACTCTAGAGATGTAAGGAAAGCTGACAAAAAATTCCCATATTCCAGTTTGAAACTTGGAAAAGCCTCTGCCCAGCCTAGGCCATTCACAAAGGAAAGTCCAGACCCAAGAAGGAAATGTCCAGCAAATAACCAAAGGCTTTGTGTCCGGGCAAACAGGTCGTCGGCCTGAAGTGCTGGAGAAGGAATTCCTTCATTGGCAGGGCCACTGGAAGAGATCAGTGTGAGGGGCTCTTCCAATTCTGGGGCAAATAAAGTAACATGACTTAAAAATTGATTTGACACCAAGAGAATGAGGTAACGGTATGGAAAAATGTCCAAAGCTACTTATGTGAAATAGAGCAGCTCACAGGACACCAAGGCATGACCCCATCTGTCAAAAAAATGAAAGAATTTCTGGAAGACACCTCAGGGGGCAGAAATGGTGATTTCTGGAAAGAAAGAATGGGAAAAGGTGGCCAGTGCACCATGTCTGCTATGCTGTCATGGATCTAAGCATCACTGCTTTAAAGGTTGATTTTTACTTCAAGCTAAAATGTTCCACGAGTTAAAAATTGACAAACCTCGCTACCAAAACTAGGATTGCAAAATTTTTCTTGAAAGCTCTGCAAAACGCTTTCAAGATTTGTTCATTTTAAAGTTGGCAGTAACAGTGCCTCCTCTTCCCTTCCGACAGAGGTGGAAGAGTACCCCGAATTCAGCCGATCAATCAGGGACCTCATCAATGAGAGTGCCAGCCGCCTGGGGAAGAGGAGCGCGCTGCCTGGGAGCAGATGTCTCACGTCTCTGTGTGGCACGCAGATGTCCGCGCCTTCCAGAGGGCGCGGTGCCATCAGAGTCAAAGGATCGGGCTTGGCTGGGTTGCTTCATGGTTGAGCCAGAGCTAGTGGGTGGAAGCCACGAGAAGACAGATGTCTGGGTCTTGGGACAGCATTTACAGCAGACGAGGCCGCCCCAGCTGGAGCTAACCCAGAGGTGGTCGGGAGCAGTGTGGGGCTCAGGTTAGGAGAGCCGGAAGTGGGCCAGGTGTCACAACCGGGATGCTCGCAGAGGACGGGCAGGTCAGGACCAGGCACAAAGAACAGCCTATACAGCCCAGGGCACGTGTGCCACAGTGAACTGGTCCCAGCACATGGGCACCACGAGGGTGCCTGGGCTCTGGGTCGCAGGGTGGTCTGGGTTTTCAAGAGTATTTTAAAGTTTTTAAGAAGTAAGGCCCAGAGAAAGCACATCTGACCGTGAGATCCAGCCCTTCTACTCCAAGGTTACAGTGGTGGGCACAGAAGTCACTCAGCAGGCACGGCTTGCCCGCCACTGGTGGAGGAAGCAAGTAGAGCTTTAATTCTACCGTCCAGTAGAAAGAAGCTCAGAGGTGTCCAATGGTGCGGGAGTCACAGGGCTCCAAAGGGACGCGACAACCAGCCAAGCAAACCTGGAGCTCAGACCCCAGTTCTCACACTCGCCAGACCCTGACCCGCAAGGCAGGGACACAGCTGACCAATTTCCTCAGTGCGACAACGCAACGGCAGGCGCCAGGTGAGAAGAGCCAGGTGCAGGAGGCCGCGTGTGGGTCTGTACTTGTGAATGTCCGGAAAGGGCAAAGGGTTGGCAAAACAGGGCCGGGGGACCAGGCAGGGAAGGGGACAGACGTGTGGGACAGGAAAGACCTCCGGGTGGACAGAGCCCTAAAACTGGATTCTGGCGATGCCAACAGGACTTTCTAGACACACTGAAAGATGTCACTGAACTGCACTCTTAGCCTGGCCCTCTCATGTGATGTTTATAAACTGTGTCTCCAAAATTCATCTGCAGTACAACATTTTGAGTACTTCAGTGTTAGGAAATAAAGAATATTTTATAAAAATTATATAACTCATTCATTATGCTTTCTTTTCTTTTCTTTTTCCAATACTGGGGATTGAACCCAGAGCCTTTGCACTGAGCTATATCCATAGCCTTCTTTTTGTTTTTGTTTTTTGTTTTTGTTTTTTGAGGCAAGGAGTCCTTAAACCACTACATGCCCAGCCTGGGCTCAAGCTTATGATCGCCCTGTCTCAGCCTCCCAGAGTGCTGGGTTTATAAATCTATGCCACCACACCCGGCTTTACTTTCTGTGGATGACAATTTCTTTCTGCATGAGCCAGGAAGGCTGAAACATCTACCCCAGAGCTTAGTCCATTTAAATGCATATGCATGACAGAGGGCTACCAAGAAGGGCCACCTCTAGTCATAAGTCCTCGGGGATCTCGGGGTTACACTTGAGATACAAATTTAAACACGAATGTGTTATCAAAATCACTTTCATGTTCGAGGCCTCTGGGTCAGGGATTCTCCGTGAAGACCCACCCCAAGAAACGGACACCTCCTGCTTGCTCTTTGGAGCATGTAGAAAGCACTTGGTTTTCATTTAAGCCTTCGCCGCCGTTGCCTCCTGGGAACGAGGTCGCAAGCCAATTTGGAAAAGCAGGAGAGTCCTCAGAGGCCAGCGCTCCCGGGACACCTCGGCTCCCGCCCCTGGCTGCGACCCGGCTTCACTCTCAGGACCCGGGCGTCCCCCTCCAGCCGCCCTCCATGCTTTCCCCTGCGGACTAGATTGCAGTGCCCAGGGCGCTGCCCTCACGCATGGCGGGAGGACGGGAGAAGCCCAGCCTGGGACGTGGGGCCGAGGGTGAGGAACACTGTGGCACGACGGCCCTGCGGCCCTGGCGGACAATTTTCTAAACGGAATGAACTCTGAGATCCTGAAGTTTTAGATGCCTTCGGTTCCTATAGGGAATCAGAAGGGAGGGCGGTGGACTCACGGGTTTTCTCCGTTATGCTCACGCTTGGCCCCTCCAGCTCCTGCAGCTTGGTGTAGACGCTGATTTTATACTCGGAATCGGGCTGCAGTCCGTAGAAGCAGTGTCTGTTTGTCCCTCCTCCCACAATGGATTCTTGCTTTTGTGTATCTGTAACGAAAATGCAAAATATGTACAAAATGCTTTAGAGAAATCATTGGTATGTGATTTGCTTCCAAAATGCATAATACGCACAGTCCACATCAGATAACTACGGAATGAATTATACCTGTCTGAAATATTGTGCACTTTTCTAAAGATGTATCCATTTTATTTTCTATTAAAAATCACATTCTAGGGCCCCGGGATGTAGCTCAGTGGCACAAGCGCCTGCCTGTCAAGCACAAGGTCCTGAGTTTGAGTCTTGTACCAAAAAAATATTACACTCTATATGTATAAAAATAAAATTTATGGGGGCTAGGGATGTAGCTCAGCAGCATAAGCACCTGCCTTGCAAGTGAGTTTGATCCTCGGTACCGATAAAAATGAAAAAGAAGAAAAAATAAAATTTACTATGAAGAATCCCAAGGTCCCATTGCCAAGCAAAGAACTATGAATGCACAGGGTTACATGCACAATCTGAACTGGCCTGTGTACAGCTGTGGCTGTGTCCCTGTCTGTTAAAAACGTGGACGCTGGTTTAGTCAACATGGTTCTCCAGCATGTGGCCCCACGATTATAGAAGGAAAAAACAAAAAAAAGACACATGCTTTGCATTTCACCCAGCTGGTTACTGTCTGGTGGGCGCCTTCCGGCCAGGGGCTCAGATCCAGATACAGAGGACCCTGGGTCCAGGCCTGGGCGGTCCTCCTGCCTCCTGTCTGGGAGGCGCTGCAGGGTCTCAGCACCTCACCCATGATCCAGGTGGTTTGCAGCTGCTATAAATGCTGGCTGGAGCTCGGGGCAGCATCGGGACCCCCAGGGAGCCCCTGGAATGCCCCTCGACTGCCCTGCGGCCATGTTCCAAGCCCTGATTTTTAGCCCACACCCAGCTTCATCTCTATCACAGAGGAGACTGAGGAACTCACGAGATGCTTAGGGAACTCCCGACTCCCTGGATGCACCCTGAAATCCTTTTCTACTCTATAAAAATCATCACGGAGGCAAGACACGGTGCTTAAATGCCATGGGTGCTACTGAGCTGTCCCGGAACGCCTGGTCCCCAGGGTCTTTTTATTCCATCAAAGGACCACGCGCCCCGGATACCCACCCTGTGGGCTGTCTCCTCCACAACGGCAGGGCCAGGCAGGGGCTTTGAAGGCCCAAAGAACCGCTGGCCCCTTCTCCATGCCCAGGTCCGCAGCTTTGGGGAGTCAGATCGGGGGTGAGTCACACTCCCTCCCGGGTGTGTGAGGCAATTGATCTGCGGGTTCTGCGCCTCGTGTTTAAAGCCAAAGACCACCACAGAGAGGGAGATGACTGGATGCTTCTCCAGCCCGGCAGTGTGCTGAGGCCTTTATTCATCCTGATAACATTTGTAATTACTCACAATCCATGTATGAGAAACCAAAGGCCAGAGGAGTTAGCGGTTCCCAGGTCTGCAGCTCAGAAGCAGAACTAACACACGACACCCAGTCTGAGAGGTCCTGCTTCATCTCCACAGGAATAGCATACAGCAGTGTAAACTGAACAGGGGGTTTCAGAACAAGGCTGTCTGGTGCCTCCTGGATCCCTCAGACCCGGCCCACTTAGATTTTTATTACTAAAAAGTTTCCAAAGGGTTTTCCTCTAGGTGGAATGCTTACTTTTACCACAGTGACTGACTAAAAGGATGGATCCTGGCCACCAGGAAAAGAACAACTACTTACGTGCAGATTAATTTTTTCACCTGTAAATTGCATCTGATTGGTCAAAGCTTTACAAAGCTTAATTTCTAGGAATTTAAAATTTACCATTAAGAACTCCATCGATTTAATACATTGCACATATTATTTAATGGTTAAAAAGAACCATCCATTCTTCAAAAATGTTATTTTCAGAAGAGTTTACTGGAAATAAGCAATGTATAGAAAATGTAAGAAAAAGACCGGTTGCTTTTAAAAGTGCAAACTGCAAAAACATCCAGTGATTTTTGTTTGTTTAGCAGGTATAATACTTAGGTAACTTTCATTCTATATTTGAATACACAATTTAGGAAGCATATATTTATATATATATATTTCTCAGTGTGTATATATGAGAATAAACACATATATCATTGGTCATAGAAAAATCTTGACCTTTAAAAATATAACTAAATTAAGCTATGTGAAAAACAAAATTGAAATTTATTTGTATATCTTGTGAACAGTAAAAGATTTCAGAAGTAAACATCACAATGTGATCTTGATTTATATTTGTTTACAATGAGGTATTCTCTACAAGCATGTTTCATATATTGTATGAAATGATGAGATAAAAATTGATAAAGTAGGAAGCTGGCATGGTGGCTCATGCCTGTAATCCTAGCACTTGGGAGGCTGAGGCAGAAGGATTGTTGCAAGTTTGAGACCAGCCTGGGCTACAAAGTAAGCTCAGGCCAGCCTGAAGTGCATGGGGAGATCCTGTCTGAAAAACAAAAAACAAGTAAAGTATCTGTGAGATTCTACATTTCTATGGAAGAAGTTTGAGTCTAAGAGAAACGTGGTTTTGATTTTCCCAGGACTGGACCCATGATCACTGCCTCTCTCTGGCCCCTGGCCGCTCTGCCCAGCCTCCTGGAAGCCTCTGTGAGCCTCCCACACCCAAACCCTGAATCCCACGCACGGAGTACACTGATCTGTGTCACAGGAGCCTTCCAGGCACTCTCCAGGGGATTCATTCTAGGAATCCACTACTCTGCCACCTCTAGTTCCCGGCTATCCGTCCAACTTCGGAGAAAGACTCTTGAAAATAGAATATTTATGAGTCCTACTTGTATAAGTCTATAGCCATTGGAAACTAGAACAGGCGCTGTTCATGAATGGCAGACAGTACCCGTTTGGTTCCCAGCGCTGACAAAGTGGGGTTACGTGCGTGGGGTGCACTGTGTTGCTTTTGGCATGTGACATTCGAATCCAATGGCTTCGCCTTAAAGGAAACAAAACCCAAACCGATCAAATGATGACTAATTTCTTCAACCCTTTATGCCAAGAACAGAAAGTTATTTTTTTGGAACGAGGGAAAAAGTTCTGTCTTCATTTGTGCGGTCATTTCTATTCTAGGAAGCCACGCTAAGTTACATCCTGTGGATTATCACCATATGGTGGTGCCGACACCCCAGTACCCCGAAATGTGCCGGGCTCGTTCCTGGGGGCCATGAGCAAAAGAATTCGGGATCCAGGTAATGACTCGGTGTGGATTTTAGGATATAAATATTTCTACTCCTTGGGTCTCACCAGGATCCTGGTCCCAGTCCAGATAACAACACTGCTTTAAAAGTTGAATTTTGAGAAAGGGTTTCTTCATCTTTTTTCCCAGTCCTTGATAGGCTTGATTGTAACCAACGCAACCTTTGTCCCTGATAAAGGACATGTCCACACCTGAACAAAGGACAGTTAGAGCATCCCCGAGCTCCTCTATGCAGGCGACAAAGAAGATCACCAAGCAGTGGGGTCCCAGACAGACACAGGCCGGAGCCCAGACAGACACAGGCCAGGGCCCTGAGAGCATGGACACATGGCCTGGAAGGGAAACCTATATCCACTCTCTGCTTCTGACTCAGCCAAGCACCTCGGAGAGGGGCAGAACCCAGAGCTCCCTGGGCACCAGCCAGCGTCTGCCCAGGCCCGGAGACCGCGACCACCCGCGAGCCTCTCGCCTGGGCCCGCCCTGGAATTAACCAACGGCCCATCGCAGAATTTGGCAGAAGGCAGCTGGCAGATTTGACTCCAGTGTCTCCCAAGAGGACCTCATCTTCTGGTAATCTTTTTCTTTTTCCTCTTTGCCATAAAAACGTCGTCATATTTTCAGAGCTGAAAGACATCTGCTGCTCTGGCCGGTCCTATCCGCCCCTCTTTCTCTGGATCTTGTCCTTGTCCTGGGTCTCGGTCGCTGAGATTTTGAAAGGAAAGAACACCACCCATCTGTGCTCACCATCGCCACAGGCCAGGGGCAACAGCCAGGTCCGGCCGTTTATTCCATGCCTGCGAGCTCGGTGACAGATTTAGGGGCATGTGACCCAAAGTGCGCCAACCTGAGTCAGAGTCTGGCCTTCAGCTGGAAACAGAGGGGAAGAGTTCTCTGTTCTCCATGGCTGGGAGTCGGGACGTGGGAAGCAGAGGTGTCATCCTGAGGCTGACCGAGGCCTGCCTGGCTGAGACAGGGGTCAGACTCACCTTGGCCTCTCAGACCACCTAGATCCAGCTGAGCCTGAAGGCTGATCTTCGAGGCTTCTCAGCTTTCCTGAAATTCCCTCCGTCTAGTTTTCTACACATGTAATAAACACACTTGAGTGACTCAACCTGGAAAGGTGCAGGTAATCATGAAGTGACGGTAGAGACGCTGAAGCCCAGAGAAGGATGTGGCCAGCAGGCATGGCCCCAGCGGGGACATCCGTGCACACGGTGAGGTCGGGGGAAGTGGACAAGGACAGAGGTCACTGTCAGGCCTTGGAATTTAGCCAAGGCACCCGGAAACATCAGCCCAGCTAAAATCTTTACCCTGCACACCGAGGAGCCAGGCCGCAGCCCTCCCTGGCATCTCCTGGCTGGGCTGGGGGGACAGCGGTGGTGTCGCTGGGTGTGCAGGAGCACAGGCGCCCCGTGGACGATGTCACGGTCAGAACTCCGGGCTGTGGGACGCAGCTTCCACCCGTCCTTCAGAGACAGTCTCTGAGGTGAGGAAGCTCGGCCTACCTCTCCACGACTCTGATGCCGCAGGACCAGCCCTCGGTCTCAACTGTGCGAGCGAAAAGGTCCCTGCGCGTCCCCCGCCACCCACACTGTCCATCTGTCTGTCTGTCCTCCCGGTGAGCCTCAGGTGCTGCTGAGACACTGCTCGGCCAGATGACCATGCGGAAGAGACGCAGACTGAGCCTCTAAACCCCCACCGCAAAGGCTGGCCCGAGGTCAGTGGACCAGCACTGCCGTGCTTTCCCGTTTAACTGTGGCCACAGAGGCTCAGCTGAGCGGTTTCCCAGAGCTTCACAAACTGAGGAGACTGCAAGCCACCCGAACCGCAGACCACATCATGGCTGTGCCTGGCGTGTGTGCATACATGTGCGTGTGTGTGCATGTGTGTGTGTGCATGTGCTCTGCTGTAGCTCTGAAACGCTCACATGCTTGGAAGGTGATGGGGCTGCGGGTGCTCAGTCCCCTGCTGAGCTCCTGGCTGGGCCAGCTGTCAGCAGGTGGGGCCTGCCTGCAGCGGTCACTGGGGACTGACCTAGGAACGCGCATCGCTGTCCCTGCTCCTCCTGGTCTCTCTGTCCTGCTGCCGTGGTTGCACAGCTGTCCACTTCCATGCCCTCCCAGCATGCTTTTCTGCCCTGGAGCCGCTGACCCTGGACAGACCCCACTGGGACCTGAGCCACGTAAACAGTGCTCCCTCGGCTTCTGGGTGCTGGTGTTGAGTCTCAGTGACGGGGAAGTGACCATGACGACACGTGGCCTCATGTTTTGGCCCCCAGAGATCTTGGCTTTGGCAAGGACCTACTGTGGTTTTAGACGATTAGATCAGTGTTATCAGATACGTTAATCACGTCCTCGGATAAACAAACGCCACAGTCAGCCGCTGAATGGAAAACAGATCTGCTAATTCCATTGACAAAGCTGCTTCTGACAGACACGTTTGCCAGTCTCCACGGTTATACTAGCTACGAGAGGCAGCGAACACCACGGGGCTGCCTCCTCCATTTCCGTTTCTGCTGTTGTTTGTTTGTTTGTTGTTTTGTTTTGTCTCGATTTGGTACTGGGAATCCAACTCAGGACCTTGTGCTTGCCAGGCAGGCGCTGTGCCACTGAGCTAAATCCCTGGCCTTCGTTTCAATTCCTTAAATGATATAAATGGACAAAAATATTGTGGGAAAGCTTAAGTGTGTGATTATTATACTTAATATTTTAAAAACCCAGCGAATACTGGTAAATGAAAAATCTTCTATATTAAACTGTAATTTAATACATGTAATGTAATTCAAGATTTTGCAGTTGTTTTAGGAATATTCACATATCTTTCATCGAATTCTGATTAAGCATGCCATAAAGCATTCTAACACAATATCGATGTATCATGTCCCGCATTTTTCTGTTCCTTACTGTTCCTTCCATATTAAACCGCCCACCGTGTCTAGTTCATGCCCTGGTTGCATCACTCCAGGACCGAGGAAGTGACGTCACGGAGATAGATGGAGGCAGGAGACGAGATCTCAGCAGGGCTGGCAGGAGATTCTAGAATGTTCCTCCTGCTTCAGTTCACACTTTACAGGGCCAACCATCAAAATGGTCGTCTCCTAAGTGGTGCTCCCCACTTGCATAAAAAGTGAGATTCGTGGATTCTGATACAGGCATTGCCCTTGACACGGGCCAGTAAGCCCAGACCTGCGCAGACCTCAACAAAAGATCGCCTTCTTTTTTTAAGTGGGGGAAACCAAAATAATTTGCTAGGAAATAAAAGGCTGTATTTTTTAACAACTTTGCTATCAAGTTTGAACATAAAATTTTTCCCAGTTGGGATTCTACACTGTCCCTGAGACCCCCACCAAGCAGCAGGCTCCTCTCTTCTGCTGTGTGCATGAATGGCAGTAAAGCACCCTCCAGGGTTTGGCTCCAGGTTTGAAGACTGTCTAAGGTCACACTGTGCCGAGAAGATTAACAGGCCTTGGTCATTCTTCAGGTATCAGACTTTTGAGGTGTTGGATACTTCTCACAGCGAGGACGATTTGAGAGCTTTGCTTTGGAGGCAGCTTCCAGTCGTGGTTTTTGGTGCTGGAGGCAGAAAAGCTGAAGCCCGCACCACAGTGCCGTGGTACAGGCGGCTTCTCCACCAAGCATCTGTTTTGCACAACTCACTCAACACAGCATGACCCCCTAGGAAAGCCCACAGGGAGCGAATGCCAAAACCCAGCACCACACAGCGTTCAATTTCTAGTCTTGGCTATGTGGCTCCTTCCTGTGGACTGTCTCAGCCTAACACTCACAGACCCCAAAGATAAGCCCTGTGTTTTTCTCCATTAGAAGACCAGGAAGCAGAGCTCTGGAGAGGTTACGTAATTACGGTCCAGCAGGCCGACTCTGTAAGAGGGTTCTGGTCTACCAGTACCTGGGGGTCGTCCACAGCGAGATGGACACGGAAAGAACCAAGCATGTGGTGCTTGGCAAAAACACAGGCGATGCACTTACCCTGGATGGATTCTACAACGATCCTGTAGGCTGAGGCGTGGCGCTGCACCTGCCAGCGAGCGCACAGGCTGGTCATTTCCACCTGATGTGCTTGGAGATCCGTCACGCCCAGGAACACTACAACGAGGGACAGACATACCTGGTCACACCACAGACAATGCCACATGGGTCCCTGAGCCTGAAAATAATTTACGGTCACATCGACATTCAAATCTCTATACCCAGAGGTGAGAAATCCGTGAACTCACAAGGCTGACTTGAGACAACAGATCACAAAACAGTACATAAGCAGTCATCTGTCTGGAGTTCTAGATGAAAAGGGAAACGTATAGCCCCAGGAAAAGGACCAGAGGCGGTGGGTGACGAAGTGCTAGTGGTCCTTCTGGCTGCCTTTATCCAAACGCCTTTCTATACACAGTCAATTATGAGCATCTTCCACCCTACAATAAAAAGTGTTTGCAGCACGTGTTTACCCACCATCGAAATGCACGCTGCAAAGGGGAGGTAAAAGGAGGCAGGACGGGGGTGAGACACACTCGGCAGACTCACAGGGACTGGCTTTGGCTCTCAGCAAGAGCAGGGTACTTGTCTTCCAGCCTGACTAATCCCACTTAACACTGTAGCGGAAATGTTGCCCTCGCAGCCTGTGTACTCCGGTTGCCCAGGCAACAGCTCCTGTTGCAGTTCCTGTTACTTCTGGTCTCTTAGAAACAGCTGGTGACTGTGATGCTTATTGTAGGAACCAGTCAGACACAGCCGAGTACTCCGCTCACCTACAACCCCTATACAAACCACAGAACCCTCCCTCCTGAGCCTTTGGGGCCTGACGTTTTGAGGGACAGTTGACTCCCTGTCAGTTCACAGTGATGTAAAATAAATCTGCCTCCAAGTCCTGCGTGTTTCAGTGTTTCTGTTTGCTGGTGCAACGTAATATTGTCCAGCATCACTTATGTTGCCATGAGTGATACCGTTTATCCTTTTCATGACTGTGCAATAGTCCACTGTGATCTCATTCTTTGGGATGCTAACAAAGTCTACCTCACAGAAGTGGGGAGAAGAAGGTGGATGCCAGTCTTCCCTTTCTATTCTATTAAATGGGAACGTATTTTTGAAAAGTTTAAAATGATAGAATTTGCATATATAACACAACACCAGATGATTGGTTCTCTGTGTTCTAGGGAAATGGTATTTTTCTTACATCCCCACATAATCATTTTCACATAAAAATGTTGTTTCTCCCCACACAGAGGAGTAACATCTGGTGTTTCCCCTTTAGGTCTGAACAGGAAAAAGCAGAAAATTCGTATTTACTCTCCCTCCTGAACCTGGTTTCCATTCATGCCATTTTATCTTACTTCTCCTTCTCTCCTAATTAACTCATAAAATAAAATTACCTTTTAATTATTTTTGCAAGCTGGGGAGCCATTCCTGTCTAATCATAATTTATATCTTCCTATTATGCCTTTCCTTTACAATAGCAGGGAAGACTGTTTTCCAAAAGCCAATTAAACTATTCTCTCTGCACACCAATGGGAAATTAATCATATCTCTATAACCACATTTTTAAAATGACATTAGCTAATTTTTCATGATGGGAGGTTTTATTTCTCCCAGGAGACGGACGATGAGTGATAAACTCGTGTAAGTTTTACTTTAAGGATGTGAGTATAAAACAATTGAAAACTTTCAGACTTTTGCAATAGGTTTGGACTCCTCATCAAAGGGGAGGGAGGAAGGAAAGGGCGAGGCAGAGGAAGGAGAGGAGCCCGGCAGGACTAGGGAGAGGTTCTGTAAGGAGAAATGTCCCAGAGACAGAGGAAAGGGCAGAGGCAGTGACCGGAGGGGAAGATGGCCAAAGCAGCGCAGGGGAGAGGAAGGAGCTGGAGGCGGGCGGCGTGAGCCAGGAGGGCCGCGGCAGCTCCAAGGCCACAGGACAGCAGGACCTAGAGGCTGCTGCTCCCGGCACAGGGGCACTCAGCACCCAAGCCAAGACCAGACGCGGGGCCGCGCACGGACCGTTCTTCTGGGACTGAAAGACCTCAAGCGACCCCACGGAGGAGGCACCTTCCGGGAGCCACCTTCCTGAAACCCAGGGGGCTGGGGGCTGGCTGAGCCTGGCCCAGGCCGGCCTCGTTCCTGTTTATCACATCGGTGATGATATTAGGGATGAGCATCAGACCCTGCGAGGGGCACCGACGGTCACCAGAATAACAGTGGCCGTCCCTGAGTGGCCGTGTGGTGGGACTTCACACGGCGCCTTCTTCACCCTCCTGATCAAGCCCCAGGGTGGCTTTTGCCTTCATTTCAGAGGGTGGGAGCTTGGCCAGCGAGCAGTGCCCCTCAGCTGGTCCCCTGCGTGTGCCCTGACTGGCTCCCTCCGGCCGGGGCGCACGCTCTTGGTCACACTCAGACTGTTTCAATTTGCACACGGTGGAGCCCTTTGTATTTTGGCCTTTCCCGTGTTATCCTGCTTGTGTAATAAAATTACTGCTCTTCTGCTTAGGACGATTACATGGGATTTCGAAAGTATTTATATGTAGCGTGTGCCTGGCTTTTCTTTTCCTCCACGTGGCTCCTTCTGGCTGGTGTTTCGTGGAAAGTCCATCTGAAGAAATATATTAAACAGATGGTGTGGAGGTACAACAAATTTCAGAAATATGGAGCATACACGCTGGGATGTGGAAACCATTGCATAATTCCATGGGTGTCTGAAAACGTTGTGTGCCAATGAGACATCCCAGCTGGCGCCCAGACGGCATGAAACCCCATGAAAGAATAGAGAAGGAGGTTCTTAGAGTGTGGCATGCACTGTAGCACACGAGACACGTGTGCACGTGTGTGTGTGCATGTGTGTGTGTGTGTGTGTGTGTGTGTGAGATCAGGGAATGATGGCTTTGAAAAATGCACACTTCTCCTTCGCCCAGTGGACTTGCATTGACTGTGTCAGGCTATCGGCTGTTCGGAAAATTTCACCTAATTTAAGAAATGCCAACCAAGATTTTCCAGGAGGGAATTCTATCTGCAGTCATCAGGCCTCTTGGAAAGTGAGGCCCTGACACCCCACCTGCCAGCCAGGTCTCCAAAGTCCCCTGAGGAAGGAGCATACTTTTCTTTCCACCAAGCACCATCCAGGAAGACAAACGCCAGGCCATGCTGAGGTGGGCTCGAGTTACAAGGCACAGGGAAACTCAGTCCTGGGCGGAGGTGCTTGCTGTCTTACGTGTTTTCACCAGGCCCGTGAGCGCATCGCTGAAGCCTGCAGCCTGGGAGGCGAAGATCTTCACGCTGTAGTCCATCCCACTGAGGAGGTTCGTGATGAGGATGGTGTTGATGTCAGCACCCACAAAAGTCTCCAGGGTCGGGCCAGGAACTGCAGGAGAGGAGGGTGCACACCCCATTACAGCGGAACACAAGGGAAAGATGTGAGGAGCTGGGAGCGAGTTGTACCTAACCAGCGCCCAGGAGTCCCCAGCCTGCAGCGTCCAGGCAGAGGCCAAGCCCAGCCTCCTGTCACTCTGCAGCCCGAGACCAGTGCCACGCTGCAGGGGAACTTCAGGGACCGAGTTCCTCCGCCTTGTGCTGATCCACAGCCACCACCCACCTCACAACCCGCTGTGCATGTACTGTGAGCTACGCCCGTGTGTCAGACACCCAAGCTCTCGAAGGACTCATTCTCCAATGTCCCTTCACAGACACCCAAGTCTGGCCACAGAGGGTTGCAAGTGACAGGGCAGCACATTTTCCCAGACACAACCTTTCTGAGCCACAGGGCAACCGGCCCACGGTTAACACTACAGAGCCACCTGCTCCTTTTAGAAATATTTTCTTTTTTGGAACTGGGAATCGAACTCAAGACCTTGTGCTTGCCAGGCAGGGATTTATGCCACTGAGCTATATCCCCAGCCCCTCCTTTTAGGATTTTTAATGTGAGATATATGATGCTTCTATTCCAAAGCTCTCTATCAGCTGGACTCGGGTATTTACATCTTCAACTCTGTTTCGATTCTGTATCAGATGAGGTCTTTGATTATGTATTAAAAACATTCCTTCCTTATATAGGAGCATCTACCTGCTGCCTCTTCCTGTTGTACCCATTCTTTAAGAGCTGGTGGTTATTGACAGCTTCCTAACTGTCCACCTCTCTCCACCCGAAGTACAGGCTCACCCTGTACCCTGTACCCTGCACAGGACAGCTCGGGAGCTCACCTTTCACACCCCGAACACAGTACCACAATCCCGTCAGTGCTAACTGGACCCCCAGCAGGGCTCCCAGCCTCGCCACACTGTCATGGGAACTGGATAATGCTTTGTTTCGGGCAGGAAAAGATCGCAAATTGCAGGGTATTCAGTAGCACCCGCGCACCCCCAGCTGCAGGTCCCGACTCCCCAAGGCTGTAACCATCAGCATATCTCTGCAGGAGGGCAGATTGTACCCACTGAGAACTGCCAGCCTGAAACCAAGCTACTTGGAAAACCTAAGCAGCCGCACAAAGGATCCAGAGAGCAAACCGGGCAGGGATGTATGAGAGAAACCAGCCCTGGGTCCCCGTCAATTAATCTGCAGAGGGCCGGGGCGGCCCATCCAGAGCCTGTGTGCTTTTGACTTTCAGGGTTCATGAAAATCCAGCAGCGGGGGATTTTACTTGTCTGAAGCTGATGACAGCAAAGGCTGAAAACTGAGACGAGGCAAGAGCAACCTCTCAGGTGACAGACTGAAAACGATGCTGCTTATTGAGCATTTAAAATTTTTTTTAATACCCAGAGAATATTTTTAAAATTTTCCTGCCAAATTTATGAAAATATTTTGAGTCACACCCAGAGACTTAAAGGCCCTGGCTACAGTTTCTAGAAAACTCTAGGTCTTTCTAACATCCACTTCATAATGTTACCACAATGTAGTGGGTGCTGGGGTGCAGGGCCTCCTCTTTACACCCCACAAACCAGGGTACAGCTGCACCCCAGTGGGGCTCACATGCCTTCAGGGCGCGCTAACGAGGGAGGCAGAGGAGGCCAGGGGGCTAGCTGTGGCGTCTCCGCAGCTGCATCAAAGCACTTTGCTGCTTGGACGAGTTCATCTCGCCCAACTTCTCCAGCGTGCAGGCAACAGGTTTTTCCCAACAAATCTAGGAGAACCTTGAAATCAGAGCTTCCAGACCTCTATAAGTTGCACAGCACCGAGCCACAGAACCCGCCTTTCCTGTATTTTCCGGGCTGTCTTGGCTGCCCCCCTGCCTGGTATGTGTTAGGCCTGATGGACACAGCAGAGACAGCGTCCTCTGTCACCAGGAGCCCCGGTATTTTCCTGTGAGGTTACGCATTCATCCTCTGATAATTCTACCTGCCCTAACGCTGACCACAATGGACACTATTTTTCCAAACAAGTAAGAGGTGCCTGCTGTACCTTCTAAAAGATGAACCAACCACTGGCGAAAAGTTCAATCAAAACCATTTATCCTACAAGGCCTCGTGGCCCTGCGAGCTACGCACCGCTGACGGGCTTGTAGAGGATCCTGTAGCCCTTCACGGGTCCGGGTGGGGCGTCCCAGGAGATCCGCACCCGGTTATACCATTCTTCGGAGACCCGTAAGTTCTGGGGGCCCGAGGACGGCGCTGGGCAGGAAAGAAAGGGAACAGTAAGGATTCTCTACAGGCTGCATGATTGTCAACGACTTTACAGCATCTTCTCACAGGGTTATAAATAGTTACGACGCGCAGTGAGAAATCTCGTGTCTGATTTTTAAAATATTCAGTATAGGGGAAATCATTCTTGGGATAAAACAGTTTTACTAATGTTCAGAACTTCATTCAATGTCATGTTGGTTCCTGTTTTTTCTTTTTTTGAGGAGGAGGCTGGCAGGGTCCCATTGTATAATTGGGGCCGACCTGGAGCTCACAGCCATCCTCCTGCCTCAACCTCCCAAATGCTGGAATTACAGGTTGTGCCACTGTACCTGGCCTTTTTTTCAATTAAGTTTAAGTAAAAATGGAGTTGAATGGTGTGGATGACCAATTTCTGTTAAGCAAAGCTCTGTTCCACGTGTGTCAAAGAACACACGCCCCACGAAATCGAGGCTGCTGTTCGCATAGTGTTCTTGATGATTATTCGCGGAGGTAAACATCTGACGGGCTTTTGCTTTTTACCTTCACAGGGTACAAGTCCATTGTTTGAAACCTTGTATTACTCTTCATTGATTTTTGAATAAAAACCTTAAAATCACGTGGAGGCCCTTGACAAACTATCTCTGTTATTTTTTGTGGCTAGAATTACTTGTGCTGTAAGGTTAGTGGACCATCCATGCCCTGAGATCATTTCACTGACTGGAGGTTGCTGTGCATGACGGCACTTGGGTAATGGGATGTAAGTTACACTTCCACGGTGGTAGTCTTCGTGTTGGGAAGGTCCTGGTGCATCTGTCTTCAATAGTCGTTGTTTGTAGGCTTCAAACAGTTTATGTAGTGGTAAAATTCTAAAATACGATAGAAAGCCCAACACACAGATGAAATCCTGAGGCCGCGCACAGTGGGCCCTCGATGCCTGCGAAGGACCCAGTGCCTACAGTGAATGAGAGAAAAAGCAGATGCCAGCGTCCTGGTGGCAGTGGAACGGCAGTGGCTCAGCGCTTCCTTTTGTACGAGGGCCCCGGAAGTCACTGTGGTGACTCAGAGGGCTCTCAGGCACTGCGTGGATTTGGCCAGTCCGGAGGGTGCAGAGCAGCCATGGGGAGAAGGCACAGATCCCAGCGCCCGGAGGTGTTGCCTATTTGTGCAGCAGCAGAGTCAGGACTAGCGAAGACCCAGGCGGGAAACCCACCCTGGGGTGCCGGGTTCTGAAGCCACCGTTGAAATTATTCTGCACCTGAGCCCAGGAAACCACTGGCTGTTACGAAGGAGTAAAGGTGGTCACGGATACTTTGGGCCCTGCTTCCACTGAGGAGTGGAGTGGAGGCCCTGACTTTCTCTTTGAATCTGGCTGGTTCTGTGGCTGTCTTGACCTGCAGATGACTGTGGAAGTGACACGGATTGTGCCAGCAGGAACCCCGCAGCATCCGAGCAGTCTCTGCTCATCGCCTCTTACTCTCGGAGTCCTGAGTCACTGGGCGAGAGTCTTGCTGGAAAACCCCATCAGAGGCTTGGAGGTTTATGGAGAGAGACTCGGCTGCGGCCAGCCATCACCACCCAAAGGCCACGAGTGGGGGTGACCCGGTCCCCAGGAGGAGACCCTGGGCCATGCTAACCAGTACGTGGGATGAAAAATTTCCCAGCAGCACTAGCTGGTATCCTGCCCCATGCAACTGAGGCATCATGAAAAGGCCATCATTTAGTGCCGTTAAGCTTAACGTACGCTTTATGCTGATATCGAGCGCCTCAAGAGGAATGAAGACTCCTAAGCCTTTGGGAGCTTTGGCCAAGGGTTTGCACACACATTCCCCTTTTGGCAATTACGGCCAAGTCATCTTAAACAACTCGCTTAGGACCCCTTCCCCATGCCTTGGATGTAGCTGTAGCCTGGCAGGCTGGGCAAATGGGTATGGGCAAGCCCCGGACCCTCGTGACACAGACTGAAGTGGACAAGAGCACCCCAGATTGTAAACAGTGAGGAATCACGGTGGAAAAGAAAGGAACAAACAAACAAACTGCAAACGGGCAGGTTCTGCTGAATTTGAGCTACGTGGCATGGAGCGTGCAGAAGGCAGGGTCGGGGAGGCAGACTGGCGACGATCAGGGACAGGAGAGTCCTCACAGAGCGAGCACTGGCAGTGCACGGGCCTGCAGGTCCAGGGAGGCGCAGGAGGCAGGCGTGGCTGCGGGACTGACAACTAAAGCACCCGAGGGAGACCCCATAGCGGCCAGCGCTCATCCAGGGAGAGATGGCAAGGTCTAAGGTCTGGGTTGAAATGGGCAGGAAATGAACAGACACAAAGCATGGATTTCAGGGGATCAGCAGGACTTGGGATGAATCCCGTACTGGAGAAGAAAGCAGTTCCTCCCCAGGGCATGCAGAGGGACTCTAGCGCAGATCTCTGTTCCCAGAGCTTTTTCTTTCTATTTGTTTGGTACCAAGGATCAAACTCAGGACTTCACGCTAGCCAGGCAGGCACTTGTGCCGCTGAGCTAAATCCCCAGCCCTCTCTTTCTCTTTCGACACTGGATCCCATCTTGTCTCTCAGGCTGCGTTCAGGGAGCCCACACCAGGAGGCAGCTCGCAGGGGCAGGGCTGCACTTACAGGTTTTTCCGGGTGCAGAGACGCTAACGCCTTCTCCGTTGGAGTAGATGGGTGTCACAGTGACTTTGTATTCTGTGTCTGAGAGAAGGGCCTTCAAGAGGACACTGTTCTGGTTCCCAGGCACCATGACCTGCGACAGAGAAATCAAGGACCGAGGTACATGTAAGATCCGCTGTCCCCTCTGACCTACGACCTAAGCATTGATGGTAGATGTTTTTAATCAGGAGAAGCAAGCAGCACTTGACAGTTGTTAGAAAGGAGCGGCATTCAGGCAGCGGCATCTCTCCCCGGCCCTCTCCCGGCCCTTGGGATATAATCACTAACACAGGACCAGAAGCGCTTCGCCCCCAGGAGCAGCCTTCTCTCAGCATCTCTTGGGATGTGTACAGTACCCAGAAGTCAGAATAACAGCAGAACGTGCAGCTGGTGCTGAAGACTGGAGGGTGTTTATCCTGCACCCCAGACTGCTGCCTCTCTGTGGGGAGAGGCCTCCATGTCCTCCTGCACACTCAGCCCCGGGCTTCCTGCTGCAGAGATGCCCTGACCCCTGGCTTCATTCCTGCGATTAGAAAGGCTGGCTGCGAGCCAAGAGCAACAGGCCCACTGGCCAGGGCCTGAGAGCTGAAACCTGCTTAGCAGCAACACTAAAAAGTGCTGCTGATTTGTTTTTAAATGTCTGAAAAGCGATGTCTTCTGCAGTCTGGAAGCACCATCCCTCTGTCTCCACAGACTGCCAAAAAAAGACTTATGGCAGGGAGGGACAAGGCAACATGCCACGGGGCTCAAGGTGCCAACCAGGGTGTCCCCGAGGGGACAGTGCGGACCTGAGAAGCCACAGGTCCCTGGTGCTGCACGGCAGAGCTCTGCTGTGCTCCTTAGCCAGCCGCCACGCAAGCCCTCAACTGTGCAAAGCACCGGGCTCGCAGTGGAGGGAAGCGAGGCCGTAAGAGGAGACCCAAGCGGCTCTGGGGAGTCACAAGACCGGACAGATGGAGAAGCTTCCCATGCGAGCGCTGGGTGCAATGCCAGCAGCTGAGGGCGGTGCCGTCTACTTCTGGATGAGGGGAGGAACCCATAAATCAGAGAGAAAGCCCTCGAAAGCCTCAAGTTGAACCCCGAGCAGCTGTTGCTAAGATATTACTAAGCTCTCCAGAGCAATGCTTTTTAATATGAATAAAAGAAGTCTGAATTAAGTGAGTCTTATTGGATCTGTAGAAGTGGCATTGTAGGCTCAGCGATGTCTGGATTCCTGGGCACAGGGTCCCAGGAGGCAGCTCTCGGACTAAAGGAGCCCCACTGGGTTCCAGGTGAGTTAGACACCCTGGCATCAAGGCTGGATTCAGAGAGTGGTGGCCGTCCCGACTTGTCCTGGCTGGAGGGAGGGTCCTTCTGGGCGTTCCTCTGAAATACAGCCTCTGGGGCCAAGGCCCAGCTGTCTGTCTAGCAAACCACCCATGCTGCTATTCCTTAAACAAGGGCATCTCTCCTGCTGAGAAGCACATTCTTGTAGCCATTGAAGTTAGCCTGCGGACTACCAGACAGCAGTGTGACCATTTTTGCAGGACTCATTTAGGTCACCAGGAAGTAATTTCTGTGGTCTATAAGAGTGGCCCTCCTTATCTACCAAATACTACATGCAGATGCTATGCTAAGTATTCGAACACAGACATTCACGTAATTTTCACCACAACCTTTTGAGGTACGGGGTATCATCATGTTCATTCTACAGATGGGAAAACTGAGGACCCTATAGCTCGATAAAGGAGCCATATTGAAAGCCCAAGAATCTGGCTCAGGCCTTGCTTTTAATATTTGCCTTCCATTCCACATGAATGAATTGCTTGAACCTTTTTGCCCTGCTGAAATTCATCCCACAGAGTAAAGTGTGAATCTCCTCCGGGCTGTGCAGAATTCTTCCGGCTTGAGCAGTGCTTGTCTGAGCTAAGCAGGGCTAAAGATATACACGGTCTCACGACAACGAGACACCACGGGCCACGGAAGATCCAGAAAGGACTCTCACGGTTAACCAGGAAGCAAACCCAGACTGATCTTTTCAGAAATGAAGCTTTGGGTCTGGCTCTGTTGTTTCCCAGAGGACTTCAGAGCAGCCCAACTGCTGTCGGCAAGCGGACCCCTGCAGGGGAAGGTTCCCCGTGCGCCCAGGTCCCTTCTTTGCAGCTTCTGTTTCCAGACAGTCCATCTGGATGCCAAGCTGGTGGAGGTGGTGGTGATAGTGGTTTTTACTCCACCACTGCAAACCAACATTTATATAAAATGCAGTAAAAGCAAATTGCTAGAAAAATTGCTAGAAAAGTAGGCCCTTGTGCTGGCCCTGTGGTGCCAAAGCTTCTAAAGCTTACTCTCAGGATCTGAATGATCACAGAGGCACCTGCGATGGAAAACTCCTTGCAACTCAGACTTCCGGTGGGGGTGAAGATTTTAACATGAGACTGGGAATCTGGACTCTTGGCTAGGGTTTTACCAGTGACCAAGAGGCCACACCCCTCCACTGGCAAAGGTCACTGTCACCCTGCCATGCTCTAAAGCACAGCCAAAAGTCAATCTTTTTCGGATATTTGATGGGAGTTTTATTTCTAAATGTTCAAAAACCTCTCCTTGGAAATGTGCGGTTGATTTGATTGCACCTAGAATGTAAATATTTCAGGTAACTTGATGGAGTAAATGTCATTTACAGTTTGATTCACAACATTCTATCCATATGCTGTCTGCTTTACCCTTCCCCCATGTACACATGACCAGCTCTTACGGTCAAGGAGAAATGGGGAAGATGGCCAGCGGTGTCCCTCTCTCCTTGTCACGTCTCCTTTCTTGCATTTACTATATTTTACCCATCTGTCTTTCCCTGCAATGCATGATTATTTTAAGATACACTTTGATACCTGTTCAACTTCAAGACTTTGGACGCTGGCCTAAGTTGGCAGCTGACTGTCCTGTCTTCATTTCATAACCTAGGGGCAGCCCACTTCCTATCTCCAGCAATGTCCATCCACCACATCTCTACAGCAGCAGAAACACTTGCTAAAACAGATATAAAATCTCAGTTAATCCACAGGTTAGTCCCTATAAATTAAGAAAGGGCATACAAATTGTGCCCCAAATCCAGTTTCATTAACATTCACTAAAAGAGCTGAGTATTTAAAGAATTCTACAGTATTTTCTTTTAGACGGCTGAAACAAAAATATACACTTCTGTACAGTAAGTTATCACTACTAAATTTATCTGTGTTTTTTCATTTTTGTGAAAGGTTTGTTTAACTAGGGAAACTAAATCTTTTTATTTTTTCCCCTTCACCTAGGTGTCCAAGCCTTTCAAAAGCAAGCAGTGCTAAATGCAAATGGCCAAGTGAAAATTATCTAGAAACAACCCAAAGTAAATATTATCACAGTTTTACCTTGCATAACTCCTGAGTGCATGTGTGAGATTAGGTTTTACCCTTTCCAATGTAGCAGGAATAATTTGCCAAGAAGCCTAATGTATTTCTTGGAACAAGTGGAAAAAAAAATACAAGAAAGCAAAAAACGTCTCACACTAGGAAATTGCGATGAGTCTCACTTGGAGGAACTAAATTACAACAGGAGGACCATGACAACAAAAAATAAAATGCCCAAATTAATTAACTGGCACGCTCACACGCCACATTAGTATGTTTGAATATGCCAGCCATGAATTATTCGAAATGTACGGTTGGACTGGATTTGAAATTCAGCTTAGTTCATGGAAGTGAGTGTCCATTAGCTTCCCCCAAAGTCTCCCAGACCAGGGCAGGGACCCTGGTTCTCCCAGCGGAGGGGCCCTTGTTCCTGCCCTGTCCTGGTCCCCCTTCAGCTGGCAGGAAAAGCTTTCTGAAGCGGTCCTGGGGCACACCACCGTCTGTGTACGTGCATCATTTTCTTCCATCAGAGCCTTTGTGAGGAAGGAAGGGAGGAAAGGCCTACTGCTGCTCCTCAACAGTGACGAATCAGGGAGCTTCCTGTCCCAGAGACCAAACATAACACGGCAGAGAACGGAAGATGCAACTGATAAGCTACAGAAGGCGTATTTTAGTGATGAAAAAGGTGAATTTCTTGCAGCTGAAGCATGCAGCCGTAGGGGCTAACCAGGCATGTGTTTAGGGAACAATTTCAGGTCCCAGACTAAATGGGATGACGTGGGATACATTTAAGAACCCTGGAGAGGCCGGGGTTACCATATGGAAAAATGTCCTGCAAATGTGTACTAACGAAAACACATAAATACAACATGTTAAAGAAAACTCAGCACACAAAAGTCAGAGAGAGACTTCCACGATGGAGAAAAACCAAGAAATGACTATGAATGTGCTCAAAACGAGTTGCTATGAGTGAGAAATAAAGCTGTCGGTTGACAGAGGACCATGTGTCGGGGTCACGTCCGCCTGACACAGAAGACCTTTGCTGTGCTCTGCACCTGAAGGCTTTCCTGAGACCTGGTGATGCAGCTCCTATGTCAGAGCTCTCCGTGTGGATGTGCACATAGAGGAACACGACACACACCAGCCCCTCTGCGCCCCAATGTGATGCCCTAGCGAGCAGCCGAGGCTGTGGCAGCAATGCCAGGAGCTTTCCCAGCTTGCAGCAAGTACTGTGGAGCAGGAGCCAGAGACAGAGAGGCCTTCAGGAAACAAGCAGCGAGGTTCAGACTCAGAAAGCGCGTTAGCCTGCGGGGACGGCGGGCAGCGAGAGCCAAGCTGGACAGCTCGCGTGGTCTCCCCGGCCTTGTTAGTGGTGTTAGGGGGTCTGCAGCTGCAATACAGACCGTTCCGACCACTTCCTCGGCGGGGTCCCCTTGAGCCGTCAGGTAGGTCACCCTAAACTGCTCCACATCGCTGTCGGAAATGTCCCACGACACCCGCAGGCTGGAGGGAGTTTCGTCATCTACCACCAGGTTCCTGATTCCTGTCTGCGAAACTAGAACAAACGCAACAGGAGGAGAGGAGAACACTGAGCTCACCACGCTGCACCGAACCCACGCGGGGCTGGGAGAGCATCGGTTAACGCGGTTCCAGGAGCCGGAGCCGCTCCCCTGCGGGGGTCCACAGGAAGCCGAGACGTTGACCAGGAGCAAACCAAAACGGGCTCCAGAGAGGCTCACAGGACAACGCCAAGGGCCACTCCGAGTCATCTGCTCTGTACCTTCACTGTGAGCCCACGGAGGAGTGGGGTCACGAGAACCCCACGCTACGCTCTGTGGGAGAAGCTCCCTGCCCGTGCAGCCAGCACTCACCACCCATCCATTCCCCACGTCCCGTCTGCTTTAACACCCGTCACCCCAGCACAGTTCTCACGGGGCCTGCACCCACCCGGCCAGCACAGTCTCCCCTGACGCTTCCCCGACTCCCCTCCTGGGTGCCGACAGGTCCATCCTTCTCTTCAAAGCCTCCTCCTTCCCAGCGCTTCTCTTCCTTTCTACGGTCTCCTTTTCCCTGTCCATCCCCACCACCCCCACTGCACCCCCTTGCTCTTCATCCATTCATTCATCCACTAACAATCATCAGACTCTTCATGATGTCACATGATGTCGGGTCTTAGCTTCTGAAAAAAACACTAGAACTATCACAGAGGAGGTAGGGCGCTGGCATTTAGCTGGCAGAGGGAATGGAAGGGAACTTGGAGGCAAGGAGTTTCAGACGGAAGGAGCAAATGGAGAGGAATGGGTACTACCGCTGAAGCCAGGAAGAGAAGTAGAAACTATCGGGAAAGATCTTGATGTTACAATAGAGCTTAGGACTCCGTAAAGACAAATGGAGGAGCAAATGCATGGGAACCTCATAGCTCCTGGAGTGTTTCAGACAGGGCAGTAAATGATGTTACCCAACTGACAGGACAGTAAATGATGTTACTCAACTGTTGTGTCCCCATTTGTCTGTGCAGATGGCTCAGAGGTGTCCTGCAGAGGCAGACAGCGCTCAGCTGAGAGAGGAAATAGCCAAAGTTGTTCCCCACGGAAATATCTGCACAGACCCTGATATGAGTGGCAGAAGTCACTGAGATAAGAAAAAGGCCAAGGGCCCTGGGGAGGATGCTACATGACCATGCCCGGAAAAGCAAGCAGGACTCCAAGACAGAGATGGACCCATGGACAGATGTCACAGCGAGAGGGGTGGACGCTATGGGCAGCGGTAAAGAGACTGGAGGACTCTCTAGGGGTAAAGTGTGACCTAGTCTGCCATGGAAAAAGGTAGGAGCAGCTCTTCTCTAGCTAATGATGGAAGTAAAGTTGGAAGAAAGCTTCTCTGTCTAAATCAAACAGAAGGAAATGGGGTCCCACGCGCCCTTACCTGATGTTACAGGTCTGGTTGGTTCTACGGTGGTGGCTGGTTCTGTCCAAAAACTGTCAACTAAACACAAAACAAAAAGTATTTGCTACTTCGAGATTCTGTAAGAACAATAGCTCCGTATCTTCGCATAAAACATTTTACCTACATGGTCTCGTTTCTTTCCAAAACAAAGTTGTCAGTGGCTGGAAGACTGAATGAATGGTTAGGTAAGGCAGACGTTGTCTCCAAGATAAGAAAACTGAAACCTAGAGAAGTTCAAGTTCCCTGTCACAGACACTAGGCTTCACATAAACATTTGGATTCCATTTGCCAAATTGTGGAGTTTTCCAACTATTCTGAAGCCTTGATATTTAAAGCAAGTTAAATGGTGTGGAGACCAAGTTGTGTAAGGGCTGCCAACAAGACCACCAAGGTGGGCGGTGCACTCAGGCAAGAAGAGCACCTGTGTGTCTTGTGTCCACTCTGGGCCTGCAGGGTCTGCGGCAGCCGAGCGGGCTCCTGAGCATGTGCAGGCCACACCACACTCACCAGGCACGTCCACCCTGCCTGCCCTGCCCGCCCAGGACAGTCCAGCTCCCACAACCAGGGATGTAGGGGTGTTGAGTCCCAGCCCCTTCACCTCGATTTTAGAGAATTCAGAAGGACGATCCCAAAGCTGGAGCATCTAAAAGGCCTCACTGAGGACTCAGCTCCACCTTCTCCCAGCCCTATACCACTGACTTCTGTGTCTCACATAATTGTCTCCTGATAGACCTTCAGGATGCAACTTCCTGTCTCCAACTCTGGCCCCCAGGAACCCCGTCTGAGAGAATTTAATATGTGCTTCCTACCTCATATTTTTAAAAAATGATGGGATAAATCATCACTCAGCAGGAGAATTTGTGCAAAATTCTTGGAACCAAGACCAACTTGGAAAATTCCAGCAACTCTTAAGCTCTAGATTTCTTTGTTTTCCAGCTTCGTGTATAAATCACTCCATCCATCCATCCATCTGTCCATCCGTCCACCCACCCAGCTACCCATGCATGCAGCACCCACCCATCCCTCCAGTGAACACTGCACAGTTAAAATGTGCCAAATATTAAGACTATAATAAGGAACAGAATGGATTGGTCCAAGCCTCCAGGATGACAACAGTCTAACTAAGATGCTTCGCCTACTGGTTTTGTGGAAGGTAGTGACCCCTAAAGAATTCTGGGCGACAAAGTGGAACCCAGCCTAGGCTAAAGCTGACGGAGGGAGACCCTCGCAAAGGAAGCCGGCATCACCATGGGGCACGGGAGCTGCCGAAGTCCACGCTGGCCAGAGACTTACGCGTGGTCCCCACGGCGGTCACCACCTCACTCTCACTGCCATCGTCCAGCACGGCCAGGAGCGAGACTTCGTACTCAGTGCCGGGATCCAGGCCTTCGATGACGTAGGAGTCCTGCTCTTCCTTCAGGACCACCTGGAAAGGGTTCTGCTTGGTCATTAGGTTCACTTGAATCACAGGGGAAGGGAAGGTAAGAGATACACAAATAAAAAGCAGGAAATAAGCAGGCATAACAAACTCTAGGCCAGAAATCAATCAAAAAGTTGGGCTAAAGAACAGATAGCTTTCTAATGCTGCAAGAGTGGCATTTGGCAGTGTCATTAAATGTCACTCAAGAAAGTCAAATAATCTGAAAATATATAAGATATACAATAAATGCAGTGGTAGTAATACATTTTAATCTTAAATGAAAAGGTATGACGTCTATGAAGGGCCAGTAAACGTCCACTACTTCCGGAGCTCCCCATCTACCTGGAACACACAGCTCCTGTGTGCCAGCAGGGACACACGTCCAGCTAGCAAGCTGCACGGGGTTAACCTGGGGGGGCGTTTCGGGGCACCCACCTCTTCGGTCTTTCCGCCATAGACCGGGATCCACATCAACTTGTGCTGTCCCTCCTCGGCCGAGAGCGGGTGCCAGGTCACTCGGAAGCTGTCTGTCTTCACCTCATCAATTTCCAAGTACTGCTGGGCTGGGACTTCCTCTGTCCGCCAGGAAGGAAATCGTGTTAGGGAATGAGAAGGTTGGGAGGCCGAGGTGCAAGCCAGGGACGGCGAGGGAGAGGACTCCTCAAGGCATCTATTGCTTTTGGAATACCACAGGAGGCAGGAGTGTGCCAGCCGGTGTGGCGTGGGCTGACAGCGTAAATCAGCAAACACAGAAATCAGATTTTCCAGTAATTACGGAATCCTTAGCTTGTTTACTTGGCTCTTTTCATTAAGTAGAGTAAATAAAAATTCCATATTTATTATTTTATCAGGATATTATATGCCAAATAGTTTGAGGAAATTGACAAATAGAGACTGGAGACATGGTCCCTTTTAGCTCTCATCGGCTTAGTGGTTACATCAGTCCCTGCCTGGGGAAGGACTTCCCTGTTTCCATGTTTTCCATCTTAGGATGTCATCAGAAGTACGGTTTAACTTGTGAGACCCTTAGCTATTCACAGTTCACACACTTTGGAGACGCACAACTCCAACAGCACGCTGATAAATGTGTCTGGTGTTCATCTTTGTTATCTGAGATCAGGATTTTAAAACTCAGATAGGACACCCTGGGAATTCCGCCCTCGGGGGATTCCGAGAAATCACTGGCTTTTTCTGTACACAATCAGTTCTCAATGCAGACGCCTCTTTTCCTCCTCAAGGACTTTCTCACCTCCGTGACACAGAGCTGGGTTTGCTTCCCAGTGCGGTCAGGAAGTCAGTAAGACAACAGAATCGTGGCCACCAAGAGACAAAAGGGTTTGGTACTTATCGGGTCCGTACAGAAAACGAAAGTAATGCATTCATCCTTCCAGTTCACTTTAGTGTTAAACCTTCCTGATCGTGTTAAGCACAGTACCAGCTGTAGAACAGTACACTAAACAGTATGAAAACGTCTTTTCGTGGTCAAAAATTGCAGGATATCAGCAGTTTTGGAACTTCAAGTTAATGTACACATGAATGGAAAAAAGTTGTAAAAATTTTACATCCAGGAATAAAAAAAAAGTTTGAGATCATGAAGTGAGTAATATAGTTTCTAAAAACTTAGACGTGTTAAATTTCGATGCCTATTTAGCCAGGATACACATGATTTTACTCATTTGTTTATTGGCAATGCTGGACCTTTGCGCTGAGCTGTATTCTCTGTGTTTTCTTTATTTTTTATTTTGGGACACAGTCTGGCCAAGTCACTCAAACTTCTCAGGCTGTGAAGTTTAAATTTTCTAACCCTCCTGCCTCAGGCTCCCAGAGATATGGGATTAAAGGCATGGACCTCTCCTGGCTTGTTAATATTTTAAAAATTAAAGCGCAATCTTTTTTTAAAAAATCACCATTGAAGGAGCTGCTGCAACTTTTGGCTTCTGCACAGGTCCTGCTGAAAACCTTCCGTGGAATACCGAAGCTTACCTGTGGTGAAAGTCCCTACCAGAGGCAGAGACTGGCCTTCGTCGTAGATGGAGAAAACGGCGATGGAGTACTGCATGAGCGGGGTCAAGCCTTTCAGAGGGAACGTGGTGATGGGGTCGACCTCAACCTGCAAAACACAGCAGTCCTGGAAGCTGCGCCTGGGATGCCACCCTGAGCACCACCCTGAGCGCCACCCTGAGCACGGGATCACTGTGCTCTGTGCTCCCTTAGCGGAGAGGAGAGCCCGGAATGCTATGAAATAGTTCACTCAGTGATACAAACTCCCATGTAGACATTTCTCATCTCCACCCGCAAATGGTGGAAACCGACGAGGTGGAGACAGACAGGCTCCGAGTGACCTGGTACCCGCTCTGTGCCTAGGACGGGCAGCACATGCCACTGAGGGCCAGTTCTTTCTCTGGATGATTTTGGAGCCAGTGCTGGAGAAGCCAGTGACCCCAGGGCTCTCTGCCACCAGCTGAGACACCAGATGGGAATGAAGTCACCCCAGCAGCTCGGCGAGTGACACCTCAGGCAACAGCACGTGCAGGGCTGAATGGCCCCCAGAGCTGGGCCCACACGATGGACTTCCAGCCCCAGTCAACAACCCAGCAAGCCCCCTGGGAGTGTGTGCATCCCTCTGAAGCAGGGACTGACGGGTTCGCGGGTCCTTCCTAGGTGCACTGACCTCGGCCTGGGGACTGTGGCACAGTTCCCTGCCACTAGGTCACTCTGTCCTCACCACGCCACTGCAGGGCGGCTACTCACTGCCCCCGGTGTCAAGGGGGAAACGCGTTAGGGTCTCAGCCCACCTCAGACTTACACCCAGGTGCTTCAGACTTGAAATCCTGTTCTCTTAGACACTTCCTGCAGGACAGTCTCATTATTTAAACTCGCAGAAAACGCAAACCCATACTTCAACCACAAGTGCAAAACTATTTACCTACTGCCTCCTGACGCTACAGACCATCATGGTGAAGACCTGCTGAACACCGAGAAGGCACCAGGGACTCTACACACGTTATTTCAAGCAGAGACCTTTCCCCTCCCAAACCCTGGTTGCCTACGATAGTAATTGTTCAAGGAGAACCGGAAGTCCAAAGAGCTTACAAATTCCTCCCGCGCCATAAAACCCTTAACCAGAATGCACATTAGGCCTTGACTTCATTTCTAAATTGCAAATCTGCGACAAATAGGAACTTTGCAAAGATATCAAACATAGGCAAAAGCAGTTAAAACCCAAACTTTTTAGGTACACTGAGAGACTAAAGGGAAAAACGTATATAAACACACACATTCTTCCTCTTCCTAGATAAAGAAACAGATAGACCAGTAGTTATAATATGAGCATATAACTGTGTATGTGTATCTGTTAGAAAAATATCTAGGTTATTTCCCAAACCATTTTATTTGTAACTATATTTGTATAATTTTACCATTAGTTATTTTATCTCATCAAAGGTATCATTTATTTTTATTAGTTATACTATTATGGTTTAAATTATTCTAGAACAGATTTGATTGGTAGTGCTTTTAAAATGTGGAGAATTTGAAGAAAATGGTAACAATCGTGAGCTCATTGCTTGCAACTATTTTTAAGAACAGTTCTGCGAGCTTCTAGCTAAAACCTCAGTCTAACTTCATGAGGATTCACAAGGCAAAGTAGACTAGAGAGGGCAAGAGGAGGAGGAAGTGGGCAGAGAAGTATTAATCGCATGGAAAGCAAAAGCCCTTATTACGTACTGAGCGTATTCAATCAAACGTCTTCAGATCCTCATTTGAAACCCATTGATTGATTTTTATACTGAGTTTCACCACATGTGATGCTCTAATTTCCCAGAAAAAGTTAGAAATAGGAAATGCCAAAGGCATCCTTAAGATTGAACGGCACAGCAAAAAGGCACAAATACACCCTCAGCCACTCTGCTAGCTTGGGGCCATTCCTGACAAGAATGAACAGCACAGAATCCGTCAGGAGAAGCCCGGGCAGCTGCTGCGGGCTGAATGTTAATACCTGACCCTGTGCAGTGACACTGGAACGCCAGGCCTCGGGTGGGGTCTCTGATAAGAGGCACCACGGGAGCCTGGGTGCTCACCCTTCATGGGGTGACGCGGCCCGAAGGTGTCACCTATGAGGAACGGGCCTCTCGGGACACCGAGCCTGCAGTGCCTTGCCCTGGGAGGGCCCAACCTCTGAGCCACAAGTACTGAGCTTCTGTGGTTTTTAAGTCAGCCAGGTAACGGGCTATGGACCCAGAGAATGGTTACTCTTCATTACTACAGTTACGGTTATAAGTACCATGGATTTGTGCCTATGAAAGGGTGTTTTGGCTTTATTAAAAAGTTATTACCAAAGAAGGATGCTCCACAAGGAAAATAAATTAACGAATCTACCATCTTTAAGTTGGTAGTTTTCAGGGAAAAACAGAAACTCCTGTATCTCACCAAGAGCCCGGGACCTGGCT
Organism: Cavia porcellus; assembly: GCF_034190915.1. Taxonomy (NCBI): domain Eukaryota; kingdom Metazoa; phylum Chordata; class Mammalia; order Rodentia; family Caviidae; genus Cavia; species Cavia porcellus. Next base: position 82,942,726 of record NW_026947493.1, on the reverse strand, counting down.
GCCCGCCTGGACCTTTAGGGCGCAGGAGCTGGATGGGAGCACACCTCCTCCTCAGCCTACGCGCCTGTCACTGACCTCCATTGTCCATTGTCATCACCGGCCTTCAGCTGTCTCTTTAAGCGGAGGGTTTCTTCCACGTCCATGGGTCCCAGGGGAGACCTTGGTGAGGGGCTTCTTGGCGGGAGTTTCTGTGTGCACACGCAGTGCGTGCCGCTGCCTCATGCACTGTACACCCGCCGGGCCCTCCTGCACAGCCAGGGCTGCAACTCCGGGGAAGCTGTTTGTCTATTACCGGGCCCAAAGAGACACTTGTGGCTTGGTGGATTTTATTTTAATCTTTTTTTTTTTTTTTTTTTTTTTTTTTTTGGTCTTTTTCCTTTTTATCGGTACCAGGGATCGAACTCACGACTGCCTGCTTGCAAGGCAGGCGCTTATGCCGCTGAGCTAAATCCCCAGCCCCTTTTATTTTAATCTTTTCACGGCCCCAGGTTCCTGACTTCAAAAAACAAAGCAACTAGTCCCAGAGGCCTCAGACGCACCCCAATTATCTACCCTCAGGACCTACAGGGGTTTCAGGGAGAGGGTGGACGGCGCTCGTGCAGGTGGGGAAATGTACACTGAGTGATCTTTTGCTTCACAGTATTCCTTATGAAAGTGCATTTCATAAAATATTACTTGGATTTAACTGTCGGAAAAAATTTGTTTCGGCATATGAAAACACTTGCTTTATTTGGTCAGAAAATAGAACTGATGTAATCCAATATAGTTCCCATTTGTCTCAGCTTCCTGGACCAAGATAAGGAAAAATAAAACAAAAATAACCTCGCTATCTTGCTAAAAACATATTCCCAAGAAAGGCATTTCTGTAAACATTAGTCACTGCATGTAAGATACTGTATCTCCCTGAGTTTTGTAAGTGCCATTATTTGAAAGTATCTTCTTAAACAAAAGTCCAATTGTTTATTTTTGAAATTTAGGCTCATCTAATGAGGGTGTCAATGTACTTCACAGCAGAGGGACAAACCGGGCAAGCAGAGTACATTTCCACCAAGATGTGGATTTCCCCATCCCCATCCGCCCTGTCAGGTCACGTTCTACAAGGAGACTACAGCAATGCACATTTCCTGCCCTACGGACTCTGCTTATGTGACTGGCGGCCTCCCAGGACAGGTGGGAACTGAATTGGGACCACCTAGAAGCCAGGCAGTGGCTTGTGGCAGCTCCTGCCAATAGTATATGGTGAAAGTGATGTCAGATGACTTCAAAGCCTAGGTCATGAAAGGTGACACGGTCTCCCCGTGGACATGTGTCCTCGGCCTCCTGAGCCGACTCCCCTGGAGCTGCGAGCTGTGGAGATGCAGGAGTTCCTCCAGGCCCTGCCACCTTGGGGCGACACTTCATGTGTGGCCTCCCACCCCAACAGCACATACAAGCACCAACCCCGGACCCACGGACACATAGAAGAAAGCAGTGTTGTTTTCAGCCACCGGGCTTCGATGCTGCAGCCTTTAACCACTAACACGCAACAGCCTCGAAACAGATCCATCAACTCTGCAACTCACCTCATTGATTTCAGTCCCGTCCGCGCTGGTGTAGACAATTCGGTAACCACTGGTCTTCGTGGAGGTCGGGTCCCAGGCTAACCGAGCGCTGCTGGAGCCGATATTGGAGATTCTCAGGTTTCTTGGTGGACTTAGAGGTACTTTGCAGTGAACGGAAAAGAAAAATCATTAAAATTTTAAACGACAGATATGTAAGAAAAGGTAAGAAATGGCATCTTTGACTTCTAAACTATTTCATATGAAAAATGTCACCCAGACAATAATTTATCATCCTGAAACAACCAATGAATTGTCTCACAAAAAAATTAATAGTGTTGTCTCGTTAACGAAGAAAAAAGTATTCTTAGTAGAGAGTGAATTTCGAAAAGGTGTATGTGCTGATAAGGGCTCAGTAATTTTCTTTGCATTTTTACTTCAGTTGGTGCCGTCAGGATAGCCTGACATAAGCAAGAAATGCAATGGATTAAAAATAAGGGGGCTGGGGATTTAGCTCAGCAGCATAAGCACCTGCCTTGCAAGCAGGCGGTCCTGAGTTCGATCCCCGGTACCAATAAAAAGATTTAAAAAAAAGGACACCGGAAATCAAATCCTAGCTTTCCCCTGGGCTATCTTGTGGCTCTTTGGAAGCCACCCTCTCGTCATCTTACAGTTTCCCACACGCATAGCAAAGGTGCCAGCTGCCGCCTCCAACGGGCATCTATTTGGCGTCTCCAGCAAACCCATCAAAACCTGGATGGCTGAGTCCTCCCCAGCCCTCTCCTCCCTCCTCCCTCCTCCCTCCTCTCTGAGCAAGTGGAAATGCTCTGCTTCTGATGGTTAAGACAAAGCAAAACCCCGGTCCGTCCTGGATTCCTGTTGCGCTCACCACCCCTTGCAGCCTGAACCCTCCACATCTGATCCCCCACTCTGCTCCCAGCGCAGGTTTCTCAGTGGTTTCCCCAGGCAGAGCTCTCAGAGGAGCAGCCAAGGGCTCCTCTAACGCCCACACCACACACACAAAGTCTGTTCCTCTACCCAAAACCTCGCCCAGGGCTCCCTGAGCTCTTACCATAGCCATGGTGACTCGGGGGGACTGGACCCCGCCAGCGTGCTGCCCCATCTCCGATGATCCCCTCCTTGGCTCATGACACTCACTGCCATTCTTTTGTGCTGGACCCTCCAGTTATGGTCACTCACAAGACAATGCACTTGCTGACCCTTTCGCCTACTGGGATATCTGCATGGACACCTGCATGGCAGGGCTCCCCACCCGTCAACACAGCCGTCTTCTGGGGGGGACTTTCCATGGTCACCTCATGTAAAACAACTCCCGTACCCCAACACTACCCACCTGCCTTTTCTGCCTTTTTTTTTTTTTTTTTTTGCATTGCTGTTTTTAGTTTACTCTCTCCTGCAAAGTCCTGTAACCTCAGAGGATTGGAGAATTTGGTTTAGTTTTGCTCCCAGGGGTATCCCCAACATGCCAAGTACTCAGGAACTATTCAAGGCATCAATGAGGAATCACCTGTCCTGAGTAGATGAGAGTGGTTTTGTCAGCCTAAGTAAAAATAAGCTTTAAAATTAGAGCAATATTAACTTTCCTGTAGCTTCTTGCCTATCAATTCCATGGTTTTGAATTTTTTGGAGTTTTATGAACTTTTACGGATTTACAGTAACAATAATTGCTGACACTTATCAAGTGCTTCCCTGAGTCTGACACACAGTAGCAGATGTTACCCATCGAATCCCAGCCTGAGCCTGCAACGTCCCCACCCTGTTAACGACAATGAAGGCAACGAGGCCACCGTCCCGAGGCACAGCAGAGGCTAAGGATTTAACCCAGGCAGCTGAGTCACCAGTTCCAGGCCCTGCAGTGTTAACTAGTATGCTAACCCTCCCCACACACCCCTCACACAGCACCACACAATCCCAGATGTACAGCAACACAGCAAAGACCGTGAGGGCGAGCTGGGACAACAATCGGCCTTCGCTGTGAGGCATAAGCTTCCTGATCCAAAGGGACAACTGTCCATGGCTTTAACACCCTGATTCTTTGACAGTGAAGGACTTATCAGAACTAGGGTCACTGAACACTGAAGAGGCCAGAGAGGCAGTGCAGGGAAGGGATGAGTGGCCTGGGCAGGTGCTGTGCACGCTTAGCCCTGTGGTTTTTCTAGCGCTCAGCTGCACTTGGCAGGAGAGCAAAACAAAGCCTGGCGTTCCTAACGCATGAAAGTGCCAGTCCCGGGGACAAGCACCTAGGCCGTCATCTTCTCAGCGGCCGCTGGCTTTGTTTTCTTTAAATCAAATGTTAATCATGGGAAAGAGTTGTATAAATTTTTCAAACCTATAAATAAATGAGCTGTCTGTGTGACCGGGAGGGGTTGGGAGACTTTTTCTTTCAAACAGACAGCGTCCAAAAATTCCACTCAGCCAATCATCTATTAGATCATTTCTGGAATGATTCTTTGCTTTTTGGCCCCAGTTTGGTTTGTTTGCTGTTTGAATTATATGGACCTTTCTCGGAAGAGGCAGAACAACACAGTGTTGGCTATAGAAAATGAAATGGATGTGGGAAAACTTATTTCCTTATTATTCAACCTCTGCGTGCTCCCAAGTAGAATCTCAAAGACAAAGACTGGGTAGAAACTGTGGTCTTAGCTCTTCCCAAACCTTGGAGCGCAGCTAACCGTCCAGCTTGCTTTGCTTTCTTCTGTTTTAAAGGATTAGAATACAGCTGTATTTTTAACAGTGTATGGTAAGAATTTTTAGTTTGCTACAGTAGTATTTTTGTCTTCTAACATTTTTTTTAAAAAACTAGGTAAATACAGACATTTCCTAAAAATATGAGTCCCCTATATTTAGTTTAGAATTAGTCTTAGGTAGAGCACTTGCCTAGCAGGTACAGAGTTTGGGGTCTAAGTCCCAGCACCATCCCAAGAAAAAATTAAGCCAAAACTAGATTCACCAATAAAAAAAATACTTGATTTAAAAATGCAGGGGCTGGGGATTTAGCTCAGTGGTGTAAGTGCCTGCCTAGCAAACACAAGGCTGTGAGTTTGATCCCCAGTACCAATAAATAAATAAATAAAATAAAAATAAAGCAACAAAGACTCAGATAAAGAGAATAAAGATTTTTAGAAAAAAAAGTGTTAATTTTGACAAGCAGTCAAAACCACTGAGCAGTCGTGCGCTGAGGGCTCCACGGGTGGTGCTGTGATACAGCCTCGCGCTGTAAGATGTTTCCACCCCAACCCACGTCTCCCGGCTAAAACACAGCTTGGGCTAAGACTCCTGTCTCTGCATGGCTGCGATTCGGACGCTGTCCCAAGCTCTCCCCTCTCTCCTGACCAAGCATTTGCACTGTGACAAAGGGTAGGATCCTCTGGAGGATGCTAAAGTGCAGTTCTGACATCCACATCGCTCGGAATAACACAAGACAGGGGACACACGCGTGCCTGCCCCGAGGGAAATACACATTTTCTTGGGTTGCAGCCAGCCCCCAGGGCATTTCCCCCCAATCTGGTGTTTCCGATCCCCACGTCCATGGTTACCCAGCTGAGCAACTTTCCCACTCACGTGTCATTTCCTGTCCCGTTACGGGATCGCTGGCTTCCTCCCCGAACATCGCATAGACTGTGACCGTGTATTCCGTGTTGGGGACCAGCCCGGTGAGCTCGATGTCTGTGTGGTCTTCTCCAATTTTCATCTGGGAAGAACAAAGGTCATGAGATGGAGGGCCAGGCCGTGCTGTTCCCACCGACTGGCGTGGAACTGAATACAGGTGAGGCTGGAACAAGACTCTGCGTCTCCTCACGACCCCTCCCTCAGACAGCCCGGGGTCCTAATGCTGCCCAGGCCGGTTCCTAGAGGGAGAGGAGATACTAAGTCACAGAGGAGGGAACACGCCCCTGCCTGCTGCACAGGCGTAACTCGTACAGCCCACAATTGATGGCAGCGGCCAGGGTGATGAAGCGGAGGCTGTGGGACCCAGGAAGGCGGAGGGAATTGGGTCAGCAGGGTGTGATCCTCAGCCCAAGCAGGTGTCATCTGTCCCTGCTGCTAATTCTAACCTGCTGGGTGGGGGCCCAGTTTTAGCTTCAAGTGCCATTAAGCTGGGCCGGGTTTGTCCTTGTTGGACAGCGGGCCCAGTCTAATGGGCTGCAGGCACTTTCGGCAACCGGAAGAGCGGGTCCACCTTGACACTCGACCTGGCCATGTGCTTGCTGGCTCTGGGCTAGCTCTACTGAACTTGGCAGCAGGTCGGCCAAGCCACTCATCCCATGATTAGAAAGTTTTATGCTTTAGAAGCACAGAAAACACCGCCAGTCTCCACCCACACAGTCACAGGGTCACTGCCCAATCAAACGTCCAGGCTTAGCTGTCTCTGCATAGCTCACCTAGGTGTGCAGGAAGTAATGTGATGTGTCCTGCCGTGACCCCCCTGCTCTGGTTTAATAAGATGAAAATTCGGTCACATGGGCTTCGGGTATTATTTCAGACAAGGCTAAGTTCTCTCTCGTTCACGCTGTTCACCACCTCTACCTTGACCCTCATATGTGTCTGACTTTTTTTTTTTTTTTTGGTACTGAGGATCGAACTCATGACCTGGTGCTTGCCAGGCAGGTGCTTATGCCACTGAGCTAAATCCTCAGTCCTGTCTGACTCTATTTTTAAAACTTTCTGAGCATGGATGCATACATACACTAATCAAGTATATTCTCAGTGTTTATATACAACATTGTCATAGCAACGTAATCTTGCTACGACTTCTTGCTTTCACCCGTCAGTATTATCTTTCAGGACTTATGCTGACGCAGGCAGGGACAGAACTGATGTGAACTCCTTCATGGGCTCCTTTGTATGAATACACCACTATTTTCCAGTCCTCCACTGGGGCACATGCGTTGTTGGCGGGTCACTGCGTTTCAATCATTTGTGTTGAAAATTCTTGCAAGACACTGCCCTCGGCTATATATCTAAACATGATGAAATATTTCAAAACAGCGTCCAGGGAGCCGAGCCAATTTAGATGCCTACAGCCATCGAGGGGTGATGGAGTCTGTCCCATCTCACTGCCACACGGCATCAACAGACTTCAAGAAGGTTTTATAATCTGTCAGGTGTGAGCTAGTATTCTTTTCACTGTTATTTTTCTCTTTTCCAGTGAGACAGAGCATAATGCCAAAACCATTTTTAAGGATTTCTTCTGCCAAAGTCATTCAGATCAACTTTCCATCCAAATGAAAAAAAAAAATTTTTCCCTAAACCTTGGAAATAGAGTATCTGTCATCAGCGCTCGTTTCTTGATACTCAGATTCACTCTGTTTTTTAACCCTAAAAGTTTCAGTCGTGAGTGGCAGATTTTAGATTAGGTCTGAGAACCGAGTTCCAAACGGCCTCTTAATCAGTCTACTGCCCCTCCAAAGCTCATTGGAGGGGTGGAGAATTTGCCTTACGTCTAAATTATAGCAAGTGCCCCTTCTCAATTAAAAATGAGGTCTAAGTTTAAGTGTGAAGGTACAGGCCTGTAATCCCAGTACTCGGGAGGCTGAGGCAGGAGGACTGCCATAAATTCATAGCTACATAGTGAGTTCAAGGCCAACCTGAACTACATAGTAAGATTCCACCTCATAAACTTTAAAAAAAATCTAAAATAAGTCAATTGAAACTCAAGTACTCATACTTTAAAATAGAAAGGCAAAATTAATATTAATGAGATATATTTATCTATTTCTCAAATTAATAAGACAAAATTAATTCAGGTTATATGGGCAAAATGGTTACCTATATACAGTAAAATAAATGTTACTTTGTCTAGAGCCATCTGGTAATAACTAATACAAGCCTTAATAATTCATATACCTTTGAAAAAGAAACGTCAATTTTAGAAATGTATCCTAAGGAGATAACTGAGCAATCATGCAATGATACATGCAAAGGATGTTAAGAATGTTATGTGTTATTTGTAAGTGAGCTGTCTCAATGACAACAACATGAAATTACACACAATCTGTACAGACCAAAGCGACCTACTACAGCTGGAGAAAACAAATAGATGCGTGTTCTATTGGAAGGGGAAAGGCTTTCCCAATAACGAAAGCACAGTAGCAGACTACACGGCCTTCTTTCTCATCTGGCGCACTCCAGAGGCTCTGACCAAGTGTATTAGCTGGATGCTAACACGGTGACTTCTCATTGGTAAGACCACTGCTGATGGCTGTTTGTTTATCAATCAGAATTTCCTAAGCTTCCCTCATTAGATTTTCACACTGCAAACCTGGGCTCCTAGCATGGCAGCGGGCACACAGGACTCACCTCCTTCTCGTCCCCTGCCAACCCCTCTGTGAGCGGTGCGTAGAGGACCAGGTACCCCGTGGCACCCGGCACCGGGTCCCACCTGACTCGCAGGCTGTTCTCGGTCACACCATACAGTTCCAGGTCGGAAGCCATGGGCAAGGCAACTGCAAGAGATTCACGTCCCCGTTCAGCCACTAGAAACGTCCTCCAGAACTGGAGTGGAAGCTGGGATGCACCATATTGGAAGGTAGGGGACAGGGGTCAGGACACGTGTCAGGGCCTGGCTTCTCAGTGCGGGTGACAGCCATGACATGCTTTCAGGTATAACTCTAGACCCTCCGTAATGTGACCCTGCTTCCTTTTCCAATCTCATTGTCAAGTTCTGAGCTTCGCTTCTCCCGGTGGCTCTGGGCACGCATTCCACAGTGCCTCATGGCACGGACGGGTTACGTGGCTGTGGTTTTCCCTTACTGGACTAAAACCTCTTGAGGGTTACGGCAGTCCCTCCAGTATTTCTGCCAAGTAGAGCCTTAGCGCTCATGTGACAGGGTGCTGCCAGCTGGACCGAGGACGGCTGTTACCCCGAGAATCCCAGGCAGGATGCCCACCAAGGCACGGGGTCCGGTCCACGGGAGAAATGGTGCAGAGTGAAATACGTACGCGTGGTTTCTGTTCCCCGCAGGCCTTCACTGGCAGTGTGGGCATAGATCGCAAAGACAGATATCTGGTACTCGGTTAGAGACATCAGGTTTTTCAACACGAGGGACGTCACACTCCTGTCCACCACCACCTGTGTAAGGGGAGTGTGAGGAATCAGAGACATCACACACGTCGAGTTAGGGCAAAAGAACACGCCTCTCCCCCGCGGATGATCACTGCCATCCTGTCTTCCCTTCTATTGCAGCGATTAATGGCCCCTGAATTCCCGCACGGAGTCTTGTGTCTTTTAGGGCTTGTGTCCACAGCCATCTGCTAACCATGCGTATTGAAAGCCGCACCCTCCCCGGCTCTCTGCTATCTGTCCCCTCCACTCCGTCAACCCCGGACACACGCTTGTTTCCATGGTACACTGGGGAACATCGAAAAGATTCGTTAGTCATTAAAAAAAAAAAAAAAAGACATGTAAAGACACAGAAAACTTCATGATCTACCATTTGAAAACCTCACAAATCCTGCCATAATGCAAAGGAAATTGTGAAACAGAGAAAGGTCAGTCCGAGGTTAGAACGACAGAGGGAGAAGAGGGTTTCACCACGTTTTAATTTATTATCTGTGAATAGCTAAATGGAAGGTAGGAGTGGAGAGAAGCAGTCTCTGGCCATGGGCGCTCGCTTCAACCGTGAAAAATGCTGGCAGCTTCCCCCTGGCTTTTTACCAGCAACAATCTCCACAAATGCTCAGGAAACTTGGAACCCAGTGGCACCGGTCCAGTGTATCACCATAGGGTTCGCAGTTCCCAGATTTTACTAAGGCAGAGGGCTCAGGACACGCCAGGGTTTTAAAAAAAATGATTATATAAAGGACTTCTGCCAGATAAATATGTACTAATAACCTTTCCTTTCTAATTCACTATGTTTAAGAAGAAATGTAACTTAGGAATGTGGACCAGACTGGTTCTGATGGTTATGCGGTGGATGAAAGATTATAAATACCGCAGCTCAGAGAGATGGAAGAGCAATATGGAAGTGATGAAATGGATTTTGGTCAAATTATTTCAAGTAGTTACAGATAAAAGGCAGAGCTTGGAAGAACCATGTCATTACCTCTTCTGGCTTTCCACCTCTGGTCGGATAATACACGACCCTGTATTTCTGCACGTTGCCTGGGGCATGAGTCCAGTTAACCATGAAGCTCCTGGCGGTGACTTCCGAAGTGATCAGCTCGGTCGGTGGCCCAGTGGTGGTGAAGGCTGAGGCTGAATTAAAGAAATCCAGCAAATAAACCTCTTGCCCTAAGTTATTTCCATGTGCCCAAGAAACCCCATCTGCCAGAAATGACCAGCGATTTCACCCCCTCCAAGATCTTCATCTCCAGATAAGTCAATGTGGTTATTAATTCTCGAATTTGTTCAATGGTTTCTACCCAGTGGGTACCACGCTGTGTATTAAGGTTTGAGGTTACAAATTTACATAAGGCATCACCTGACTCCTGGGACGCTCTGCAAGGTTTTGTTAGTAAGTAACAAAAAGAAGTATTTGCTGAGCACTAGAGTATCTCCAAATACTTCCCTGCTCTTCAGAAGGACTAATTCTCAGTAGTTACTATTATTGTCCAAGATTCCTGCACAAGAAAAGCTTAGCACTATAAAGCTAATTAACTAGACCGCAGTCCTTCAGAGCTGAGAGTGACAGTCTTTCACATCAGAGAATAATCTCTGTACCAAACACTTCGACGGATGCTGACTACCTAAAAATAAAAAGAGATTTTTAAAAAGCAACTAATGGATACAGAGTGTCACTCTGAGTCCAAGGGCCATGAGCCTTTGTGCAGTGTTATGTGCACGGGGAAGGAAGTGGCTGTACACAGCTGTGGGCTCGGGCAACCTGGCTGGGAAGGAACACAGAGCAGGAAGGACACCTGGACGCGTGGAGTTCTCAGCCTAGGACCTGAAAGGACTCTAATAACCACGACCATGGAAAGAACCGTGTTCTGAGTTCACGTGGGCGGGCCTGAGCCACACGCTGTGCCCCCAGCCTGGTGTCAGTGTGCAGTGGGGACTAAAGGAGTCCCCTTCGGAAGCCCAGAGAAGTCTGTGGGACACCCTGCTGCTTGGACGCCCACCCGGGCTCCAAGAGCGCTCGCCCGGGGAAGAAGAACAGTGGATGGAAGACAGGAGACAGAGAGTGTCAGGTCACACTCCTGCACGCGATCACGGCAAAAATAAAAGCTGACTCTTAAATTCGACACAGCTGCCTCTGTGGAGACCGCACCCCGGCCAGCCAGATGTAACCTGCAGACCGGATGACAAGCCAGGTTAAAAACCAAACATTCTACAACGAATTTGTTCCAGGAAGACAGGGCCATTCCTCCCTCCGAGTCTAACGAAACCTTCCTACAGCGTATGCAAGACAGGCACAAGACGCCGCTGAAATCAGAAGAAAAGGGTGAGCCACGGAGGAGGACTCAAGAAACACCAGAGCGGGGAGTCCCCTCCTTGTTTTTTACTCCCTGGAGATAAAATATCCGGCAACCTACAAGCTTCCACAGACAGAGACCAAAGACGCCCCAATAAAGCCTGCTGTCTCTCGCCGAAGGATGGGGACGCAAGCCCCCGCCCCATGGAAAGGTCTCAGCCACAACTGCTCTGCTCCCCACAAGCACAGACCAAGACGTGGCCACCCACCACGACAGCCAAGGCCATGTGGGGGCCCACCCTCGGCCCCTTCTCGGCTGTGACAGTGGCCATGATGTCCACTCTGTCTGTCTTGCCAGCCACACAGGGAAGAAGCCCTTCTCCCCCGCACCCTCTGTGATCCCAGGGAGAACACAGGGAGCGCCTGCCAGACTCGCAGACCCTCTGGGGAGTAACAGGGTGCCACCCCACCCCAGACCCTGGCGTGGCCTCGGGGGATACCTCGCTGTGGCTCAGGCCCTCCCTGCTGTCCTCAGGAGACCACAGTGACAGCAGACTCCTTGTGGGCCACCTGGTCAGTAGTGAGGGTCTCACTTCTCAGCAGAACAAGGTAGAAGGCTAAGAAGTGGCCCTCGCCTCCTAGGGTGTTAAAGGATGTGCACCCTGGATTTCTACCAGCTCCACAGATAACACAGCTGCCCTCGATCCCCTGGCAGGGAGATGCTGGAGGAACCCAGAAGATCAGAAGCCGCAGCCATGGAAACCACTCCTGCGGACAAGAGCAACTTCGAGGGAAATAGAAGAAATAAGTTAAAACTCTCCATAAGGAAATAGAAAGCTCTTGCAAAGAATTAAACGGCAAAGTTGAGTCATCAGGAGAAAGAATCGGTGAGTTTCATGCAAGGAAAGCAGAAGCTGATCCAGAAGAGAGAGAGCATGTTGACTTCGAGAATTAACAGAGCCAGAGAGAACAAGGCCACACCCGCAAACAAGCCCAGTCTGGGACCCAGAGCCACGCGCTGGCCGCCACTGGACTGGGATAGCCAGAACCCAGCCCCTTCCAGCGCTCAGGCTGGCTAACAAGAAGTACCAGTCCCCCATCACCACCGCTGCCATAAGCAACCGGCTTATCCAGAGACGCACAGGCTGTGGTGACAGCTGTGGGGCTGAAATGCAGTTGGGTGCCTGCGGTGCTGTGCTGTCTCCTTAACACTGCAGGCTGGGGCAGCGGTCTGATCATGGGTTCAGAGGATGGCGGTACGCAGTGTGGCATCTGGGGGACCTCCTTCTGGGGGTTTAGTCATTGCTGATTCCCTATGGTCTTGTCTTGAGGTCCTGTATCATTTCCATTGTTTGTTGGGTCACGTTTTATTCTCTTGTTTTGTTTGATTATGTCAAATCCAATGGCAGGTATTTCAAGGATAGCAAGCTATGTTATGGAGCCATTTTAGATTTGTTATAGGCTTGTTTTGAAGTCCTTTATTGCATTCATTGTTTTGTTTTTATGGTTTCTATTCTACTCTGTTCTGATTTTTACTACCTCCGAAGTTATCTGCAGCTCTTTTGAAGACATCAAAAGGCATTATAGTAACTATTGTTGATTTTGTAATGTTTTAAAGTCCCGTATCTCTTACACTGGTTTGTTTTGATTGGTTTTGTTCTGTTTTATCCTCTTTAAAATAAAAAAAATGATAATAATTAACAGAGCCTCCAAACATCGGGTGTTCTGATGAAATGTCTCAGATTCCTATCCACCGAGTCCCAAGTGGAGACAAGGAAATCAGGGCTCACAGAGAACTGAAGGACGTGCCTGGGGTTTGCTCCAAACAAGGCCGGAGCCCAGGAGCCCATGCCCAGTCACAGCGCTGCCCGCTCGGGGAACTGACCGCAGAAGGGTGTGACAACAAAAGTTAAGTCAAATGAAATTAAACACTGAGGTGAAATTCCAGTAAACTTGAAGTATATGATATCGGCAAGCCCTGAAACCTCCTGATGAAAGAAACCAAGGACTAGCTAAATAAATGGAGACACACACTGGAGTCCAGGGATTGGGTGAGTCAACAAAGAAACAATGATTTCCCTTCCTAAAACGGGTATTTGGTAATTGACTTTTGATAGCTGATTTATTGCCATTCCTATTAAAATCCCAGAGAGATTTTTTTTTGTAGGATAAAAATGTTTAATGGGAAGATAAAGGAGCTAGAAGAATAAAATCAAGTTTTAAAGAAAGAATAGTTAAATTGAAGAGATATTTCCCAAACGACGACATGGACACAGCGGAGGAAAATAAAGATGCCCAGAGAATTCCACCTCTTCAGCTACAGGACGATGGGAATTAAAGGCGTGGTGTTGTATGGGCATACGGGTCTTCAGTACGACTGAAACAAAAACAGCACGCCTAGCCGACGCTGGGGATGCGACACTCCAGAGACCGGGTGAAGACAGCACAGCACAGAGAACACTGCACTGCTAAACCCAGCACCCCGAAGGCCGAGGCAGGAGGGTCCTGAGTTCAAGGCCAGGGTGGACAACAGAGCAAGACCCTGCCTCGAGAGCACAGGAGAGAGAAAGAGAAACAGAAAGGCCGGGAGAGGTGGGGAGGGGAGGACGGGCCGGCCCCAGTACCTCGGATCTCCCTGTCCTGCTCCTCCACGCCGGAGCACACCGTGCGCGTCAGGCTGTCCACCACCGTGTGCATCAGGTCGAACTCGGCTACGTTGTACACGTGGCTGCTGTCGGGCTCCGAGGCGATCTCCTGCAGCTCACTCAGGTCTGCGTTCTTCACGCCTGGTGTGGAGGGAACAGGAGCGTGACGGTCGGGCCCCCTCCTGTCCCCACCACCGACAGGCACCTGCACTTGGCACTGGCAGATACCACCGTGCTTCCACACGAACACACACGTGTGTAAGCGCTGGGGTCGGTGGCACCGGCCTGGGGTCCTAGCTGCTTGGGAGGCTGAGGCAGGAGGATTACCTGAGCCCAGAAGAAAGCCAGCCTGTGCATCCTCAGGGGATCCCATTTCAAATAAATCAATATGCACGCAAAATAAACAGATGAAATGAAAATACATAGCTAAGTCATTTCTATTACATCACATAAAAGGATAAATCTGACTCTACCAAACAATGCAGAAAGAAAATAAACAAGAAAACCTAACAGTAGGAATGTCTGTTCTCAAAGAAATGAAAGCAACTCTGTCCTAGCAACTGGCAGGTGGGTCATCGTCCCGAGGGGCCCTCGTCACACCCCTTTGGCCTGGGATTTGATGATGCCCATCGGCTGCCTTCAAGCAACAGGTTCCATGCTGGTATTTTTAAAAATCAGTTTCAGAATCATTTTTGAATGGATGCCAATCTGGCACCATGTATCCTAAGAGGAAGATGATCTGGAAAAACTAACTTCCATCCTGCGTGGATACCGCAGAATCAAGAGGAAATAACCCCACACCTTGAGCGATCCAGGTTTTAGCTCTAGATTTCTGTAGGTTTAGTTACACAGAGAGGCACCCCTCCGGTGACAATTGTATGTATTTAAAATTAGAATTATGCAGCACTAAATCAAGGAGACAGCTCAGGGGAAACGTGTGTTCTGGTGCACTCTGCGGCCCCGTCACCACTGCAGTTCAGCGGTACCAACAGGAGTGCTGTGGTCCCCTCGAGGGTCCCTGGAATCCAGAGCAACACGCCACGCACCACACAGAGCGCCTAAAACCCGCAGACGCCAGCACAGGACACGCTTGCTCTGGCTGGTGTTTTATGTATACGAATGTGCTTAATCCTCACAGCCAACGCTGTGGATTAGCTCGGGAGACAGAGATGGTACATGGGGCTCCCCTACATCGTATGACCTCCAGGAGCTGTGTGTTCACCAGTGAAACAGGAAAACCGAGACGGAATGGGGCGAGGCCTCATGGGAGTGCAGGTGGATTTCCTTTCCCCAAGCATCAGCCAGCAAAGGGGCTCCAGACAAAGTGCCCTGCACTCAGTCACGGGAGGGCACTAAGAGGGGGCCTCGAAAGCACGGAGGAGCGCAGACCAGGGCGGCACGAGCTACGTCTTAGATGTTCGCTGTGCAGACTGTTTATCTTCCAACTCGGTGTACTGAGGAACAAAAGCTGCCTTGTCTCCGGACTTCGCGCTACTGTGGCCATCAGATAATAAACACTACTGATTTCCAGGTAATTTCCAAAGCAAAAGTCCAAGTCACAGTTGGGTGACTCGAGCTTTGTTGAAAAACTCACCCATTCATTGTACGCAAGAGCAGGGAAGGCAGGGCGAGCACAGAAGCTAATCCCTGCCTGGTGAAGGCTCCCGCAGAGATTTCCTGTGCAGGAGGAGGGGATAAAGAAGACGAGAAAAAAAAAAAAAAAACTTTCTGCGATGCTTTTTTGCCCGAAGGACTTCTAACGAAGGTTCCAGAATGAACGCTTGAATCAACAGAGCACTGGGTGTGCCCACACCGGGGCTGCAGCTGGGCGACAAGAACTCTTCCTTGTCACACAGTTGAAATGGACAAGTTTGGACACGTGACACTATCCGAAAGATTCTTAGGAATAATCTAAGTATATTTAATTATCTAGGTTGCAAAACAAAATGATTCTAAAATTTAAAACAAAAGAATATACTATAAAAAAATGACTCTGTCTCTGTCTCTCTGTTTCTCTGTCTCTGTCTCTCTCTGTCTCTCTGTCTCTGTCTCTCTGTCTCTGTCTCTCTCTGTCTCTCTCTCTCTCTCTCTCTCTCTCTCTCTCTCTCGTTTGAATGGGAAAGAGAAGCCTGTGTTTCAGGATTTCACTTTGTTTTCATGCCCAGCACTCAACACAATGCTTAGCACGTGAAAAATGAGCAACTACTTCTTGAGGGAAGCCTTCCATAACCCAGGTTTTGAGCAGCAACTCTAAGCCTAGGCGAAAGCTTCTCAAACTACAGGGCGATGAACCTTCAAGGCAAACAAACTTGAATCCACCCCCAGGACGGAGTTTCGGATTTGTTAGTTGCCACACAGTTAATCACGCAGTCCACACCTGCGGAGGCTCTGGGAGAGCTGGGAAATGTGGTCAGAGGAAACAGGCTGTTTTCAGCGCGGGTTTGCAGCCCTGCCGGTGTCTGCAGTGCAAAAGCCCGGCGAGGACTTGGTTCACACAATAAGCGCGAGGTCGCAGGGTGCAGGAGTGGGGAGCGCCCTGGCTCTGCAGGCCGGCCTGAGAGGCAGCCCCCTGCCACCCCACGAGCTCGCCCCCTGCAAACTACAGCTCCCGACGTACCCGGCAAGGCGTGGGCACAATGCATTTCTCATTTCTCCCCCTGGCTTTCTTCCACTTTCTTTCTGTGAGAGGAAGATGTGGAAGCCACAGCCACACTGCCACAAGCTGATCCACGTGAACCAAAGCCACATCCCTCACGGACATGCTGATTTAACACCAAGGTGACCTCAGGAATGTTTGAGCTACCCAGTCATCCCACAAGCCACTATTGGAGATTTGTTGCTCGTTAAGCACCAGCTCAGGGGCAGAGAAAATGAAGGCAAAGACGCCTCGGGAATGAAGAAAAGGAGGAGCAGAGAGGGGTCCCCACAGCTGCTGCACCGTCCCAGACGGCACCTGACTGCACTCAAGGAAATAAACCCCCACATAAAGGCTAATCGGAAACCTGCTCTGTGGATAAAGGGCACCCACTGAGATGTTTAGGAGCGTCTTTCTCTGAGGAGCTCAGCAGGGACCAGCGGGTGTCAGCGCTGGAGCAGGCTCGGGCTCAGGGATGGCTGCATTTTTAAAAGCACTGATTCCCAGGATGTCTTGCTGCATAGTTTGACTAGCAAAGCTGCAGCAGAGCCCAGGGACCTGCATTCGGAATGCCCGTGTTTTTACACCCAGGATGCCTCTCCTCACTGCTACAGAGCTCTAAGTGGAGAGTTTCCTTCTATAAGACAAACTTCTCTGAGGAGGTTTATGGACAGAGGAGACTGCAGGGTGTTCTCAGTAAACACAGGAAAATAGATGCATTTCACCGGTCCAGCAATGGAGCCCAAGCAGAAGAGCCACAAACGCAACCCCTAACCCAGCAGACTGTTCACAGCAGCTAATTTTGGAGTCCTCCTGAGGAAGGTGCAGCGGCATTTTGATTGGTGTTTCAGAGTCACATGGGACTCGGGTTTTGTTTTTTTTTTTTTTTTTCTCCTCCACTGAGAAAGTTTGTTGGTATCTAACAGAAGACCTCCTGGTGCCAAAAATTTAAACATTTTAATAACAGAGTTACATCATGTAAGCATCTTGTAGGGATCACGAATGTGTGTCAACTCCCTCCTTTCCTCTCAGGGCTACTTTTAAATCAGTAACAGGGCATGTCTAGACCTCTGATTTTTTAAATAGTACAGCACCTAGGCTTGACAGTACATGCCTGTAATCCCAGCAATTCAGAAGGCTGAGGCAGGAGGATCACCTTGAGCTCAAACCCAGACTGAGTTATATAGCGAGAACCTGTCTCAGAAAACAATAAATAAGTAAATGGTTTTAATTCCTTGAAAATAATAAATTGATCTCTCCCTCCAGGACCAGACAACAGAGATCCAGACAGTCACTGCTCTGCATCCCCCTGGGGGTCCTGACCATGTCGGGGACCTCACAGGTAGCAGTGTGCTCCTGTGGATGACACGGGTGCTGGGTTTGGATCACGGGGCTGGGCTCAGGCCGGGGCTGTGCACACTGGAGGGGATGGAGCCAGAGGCTGAGGCAGGCGTACCTATGGCGAAGAGCTCGACCCCGGACTCCCGGAGCCGCCTCGAGGGCGGGACGATGTCGTCCTGAGACTTCCCGTCGGTGATCAGAATGCCAATCTTGGCCACTCCGGTCCTGGATCCCGCTTCTGGCTTAAAGCTGTTTTCAAAAATGTAGTTCAAAGCGAGACCTATAAGAAGGCAGGAGAGAGCATCAGACCCGGCACCATTCACGGGAAACACTGTGGAGTACTACTCTGCCATAAAGAAGGATAAGTTGGAGCCATCTGAAGGGAAACAGATGCACCTGGGACCATAATGCTCAGTGAAATGAATCAGGCACACAGCTTAAATACTGCACGGTTTCTCTTAGATGAGAAACACGAAATACAAATAAAGAGGAAAACAAAAGCTAGATAATAGGAAACAGGGAGATTAGTTTTTGGCAGAAGGGAAAGGAATCAAGAGATGGAGGGAAGCAGGGAGGGGAGAGGGGACGTAGGAAGCCAGGTTGTCATGGACCAGCGTCCCACGGTGAAGAGAACCATTACGTCCTACAAATGCATACTAATAAGAACTCCAAAACAGTTTAAAGAGCAAAGACAGCAGAGTCCCAGGTGCTGCTTTGCTTACGGGACTCAGTGTTCCTCAGGAGGGAGCCGAGCAGCCGGGCCAGCTGGCCGGCAAACCTACCGGTCAGGGTGTTCCCGCCCTTGTAGGGCAGGTTCCGCACGGCCTCGATGACCTCGTCTTTGGTGCTGAAGGCGTTCAGGTGCCACTCTATCCTGGGGTCCCCGCTGTACTGCGCGAGACCTGGGGAACACGAGAAGGCGGCGGAAACGTCTCAGGGCGCTCTAGAAACCCCAGGCTGCGGGCTGCATCCTGTCCTGCCCTGTGGGGTCTGCAAACAGTTCTGACAGCAGTGAAAGGAGTCGGGTGGGCCCGATGTGGGAGGGGGCTGCCAGCATCTTCCCGGCGTTTAGAGTTAGCACTTAATTAGACATGCGGCATCGGAAAGCAAAAAAGACTGTCATGTATATAAATAAAAGATGGAAGTGTTTTCTGCTGTTGTTTATTTTCAAAGGAATGATAGTCCCTAATGGCCTTTAAAACTTAAACTGTGAGACATTCTAAAATAATGACATGTTATTAATTATTTACAGTATTGCTCAAAGAAGTTCTACTCTTTTTCGGCTTTTTATCTTGTCTAGAATTTTTGGCAAAGATTATCTTGTAATATGAAACTTGTAACTGGAAGTATTTCTAGTGTTTCTTCAGCTGGGTGAAGCTGTTTCTTTTAAAACTGCCGCAAGATAAATTCTTAAAGAGGCCGTAACTTTAAGGCTTTGCTATTAGTTGTTGTTTAGGAGCAGGGAATATCTGACTTTTCAGAACAGGAAATGCGTTCAGTGACGGATGGATTGAGTCTGCTGGGCGAGATTAGTGAAAATGAATGTGCATTGATCTGGCGTGTGCATGTGCCCCTGGGGATGTGTCATGCACAGCTGGCCCTGGAGCTCCCGGTCACTGCAGGTCTAGAAGGCCCTGGTGGCCCACAGTCAGGTCGGGGTGAAGGCAGGGGCACCCACCGACTCGCGTCTCCCCGGAGCCCACGTTGAAGGCCGTGACCAGGTTCTCCAGGAAGAGCCGCACCAGCCGGAAGTTAAAGCGTCCGATGCTCCAGGACCCGTCCACCAGGATGACGATGTCCGCGATCGCCGGGGTCTGGCAGACGAACTTGGGCTCTGCAGACAATAAGTGGGAAGCCACAGGGTCAGTGCGAGGCCACTTCAGGGCCTGCGAGCTCCGGGCGGCAGCCACCCAGTCCCAGCCCTGCAACCTGGCCCGGCCTAGCTGGGGAGCATCGCGGGAGCCCCGGCTGGTGGGGTCCAGGGAAAAGTCAAGGCCGAGCAAACAGACAGAGAAAGGCTCACAGGCCTGTGCTGAAGTTGGAGGCTTTATCAGAAGACAATCATTGGAAGGGACCAAGAATCTCCTCCAAGTTCTGTTTTTCAATATCATACCCATGTGACAATGAGATTTTTGCCCTTGAAGAGCATTCAGGTTATATTTTGCTTTTTTAGATTAATCCATTAGAACTGCAGACAGTGAAGCAGGGCGTGGTGGTGCACTGGGGGGCTGAGGCAGGAGGATCGCCCCTGTGGGTTAGATAGTGATCAGGAAAGGATGCCCACTGGCCCTGTTTCGGCTCTTCCAGCACAGAAGGACCCCGCCTGTCCACGGGGCTGTGAGGAAGAGGAGGACGAGTGGCCACGCCTTCGCCACAGAGGAGGGGACGCCTGAGCAGGGAGGGCAGGTTGAGCCAGCGTCAGCGGGAACTGCGCTCCCCGTCACCCAGAGCCAGGACCTGGACCCCCTCCCTGGTTCTCCCCCTCCTCGCCCTCCCTCTTATAAATGTTTATCTCTCACGGTTCAGGACGCATCTGAGTCCAAAGCACCTGCATCTGTCTCCTCAATACCTGCTGACCCTGGGACATCCTCTTG
The DNA here is from genome assembly GCF_034190915.1 of Cavia porcellus. Classification (NCBI taxonomy): domain Eukaryota; kingdom Metazoa; phylum Chordata; class Mammalia; order Rodentia; family Caviidae; genus Cavia; species Cavia porcellus. The sequence continues at coordinate 82,922,596 of NW_026947493.1, read as the reverse complement.
TGTTGTTGTTTTGGGGTTTTTTTTGAGACAGAGCCTCACTATGCAGTTCAGGCTCATGTGAAGCCACTATGTAGCCCATCCTGGCCTCAAAATTACAGAAACCCACCTGCCTCAGCCTCGCAAGTGGTGGGATTACAGGCATATACGACCACGCCTGGCCACTGGAACATACTACAAACCCTGCCATTAGTAGCACTGCTTCATAATCTGGTTTATGCTTTTAAAGAAACACTTCACTTCTTCCTGAATTTTCATAAGACTGGAGATCGTAAAATGTATGTTTGTGTGTGTATACCTAATTATATGGATGCGTGTACATGTGTAAGATACGTGTGTGCATGTGTTAATGTTCTGTGTGTGCACATATACATTAATGCATGTGTGTGTGCACAGGTGTGTTTCTCTTGCATCTCAGCTTTTCAGGCCAAGAAAATCTCTTTGTCTTTTAGTACCAAAGTGACAATAAAACAATCTTTTGAATACACCTTTTGTGCTAAAACTCAAATTTAGAAGTGCTCACAAACAAAAAGAAAGTATTTTTAACCTGTAAACAATGTTTTAACCTAAAAAAGAAACAGCAGACCTGCTGCAATCGGCGCGGGCAGTTTAATGTATGTGTCTGCACCTTCCACGCCACGTTCGCTTAAAGGAGATCGACTTTTTCCAGGTGTCAGAACGTGTGGGCGCTCGATTCCTTTCCCAGATGGAGCAGGGTGTGTTTGCCAGTGAAACCCTCCACTCTCCATTAGGAGCTTCAGCAGTGCAACTCGGCCAGCGTTTGCAGTTTACAATTTTTGGCATGGAATCCCCTTCTTTAATAGAAGAAGCAACTGGCTTGGTGCTTGGAATCAGCCCTGCTCTAACAACCAAGAAAAGCATCGGGCAGAATGATGCTGCCAGTCACGGGGCAGATATTCATTTACTTCTTGGACAGCAGGAGGGAAAATTGAAGTCTGATGAAGCTGCACAAAGCCCCTCTCTCCGAGGAAAGCTTGTAGTCAGGAGGAGAGCGGTTTTCTGTCTCCTGCAAGACTGCTGGAAATATTTCACTTTCTAGTTAACTGGGAATGCAGAGAGGTTCTTAGAAAGGTTCCCTGATGAGCTGGAAGAAGGGCAGTAAAGGGATGATATTTTCTATTTTAAAAAATTACTTTCAATAAAAACATTCAGTTCATTTAGCTTGCTCAGGTCACACAGGACTCAGAAATATAAATTCTCTCTGGCCCCCAAGGCATGGAATTAACTGGCTACAAATAGAAGAGGGGATAACTTTAATGACATTAAAATGTTAAAAACTCTTCATCAAACAATACCTTAAAGAAAGTACAAAGGACACATCATAGCTAGGAGAAGGCACGTGCAATGTGCAGGACTGAGAGAGAATCAGGACCCAGGGCTTCCAGGGCCCCGGAGCAGACGCCTCGGCCAGCAGGAAGTGCCCGCCACCGGCTGGCAGTGGGGAGATACCTGACCGCTTCGGCCAGCAAGGATCAAAGCCCAGGTCACAAAGGCACACAGTTTGTGTTCATTCAACTGGTAAAGTTAATAAACTTGATGGCATTTAAAATTGCTCCAAAGAGGATGAAATACATAGGTATATAATTACCAAAGCTTGCATCGGACCACTGTGCTGAAAAGTCATGAAATTGATAAACCAAAATTAAATGAAGAAATTTGCTGTGTTTATGAATTCAAAGACTCAGCATAATAAAGACGTTAATTATTCCCAAATTGATCTGTGGGTTTAATACTACCATTAAAAGAACAAAAGGTTCTTTTTTAGACGTAAACAAATTTATCCTAAAATTTAGACTGAAAATCACAGATCTGAGAATAGCTAAAACAATTATAAAGAAAAATCAATGCCAGGAGCCACCTCCCAGACAGGATGCCTTTTAAGAGATGCAGCGATTAGTAGAGAATGATTTGAAAGGAGAGACCTATTTATCAATGGAAAAAGGTAAGATGCAAAAACAGACACGCAAACGTGCTGGACTGATCTCAGACAAACACACAGAAGCTGGAAAACAACACCACGCTCAACATCAGTAACTACAAACTTTGACCTAAACCTCACACCTTGTGCCATAATTAAATCAAAACGGACCAGGAACTTCAATGGAAAATGTGTGTTCAATCCCTGGTACCAAAAAAAGAAAGAGATGGAAAACATAAAACTACGTATTAAACTCTTAGGAAAACTCTTTGGAATTTAGGATCTGGAAAAGAGTTCTTTGAGCACAAAAGTACAACCCACAGAGGTGAAAGCTGATTAACCAACCTCAGCCAAATACAATATTTTTGTTCTTCGAAAGCTCATCAGAAGAAATGCAGGAACCTAGCCGAACATTAGTAACACAGCATTACTTGGTGGGGTGAAAAACTAAGTCACAAAACCTAGATAGCATATCTTTTTTTTTTTTTTTTTTTTGTCTTTTTCCTTTTTATCGGTACCAGGGATCGAACTCATGACTACCTGCTTGCAAGGCAGGTGCTTATGCCGCTGAGCTAAATCCCCAGCCCTGATAGCATATCTTTTTATTTTTTATTTTTTTGGTATGTAGCTCAGGCTGGCCTCAAACTCACAGTGATCCTCCTGCCTCAGCCTCCTGAGTGTTGGGATTATAGGCATGTGCTACCACACCCAGCAATATCTTTTTATAGAGGTAAAACTAAATATTAAGAAATATTCTGTTTTAAAAATGCATACAGATGTGGCAGGTGCAAGGGAAGGAGAAAGGGGGGCTCCAACAGACTCGCAGGTGACAGGGCCTGGGAGAGGGGCCTGGCTCAGGGCCAGCAGCTGTGGCCGCAGCACGTGGATACACACAGGCAGCACTCAAGGCCTGAGGCTTTTCGGGAAGGGAAGAGTTTGGGGTGCTTAATGTGCCACACAAACAATAACCAATTAAAAGAAAAGGAAAATAGTCCTACCTGGCCAGCACAAAATATTATACAGAAAAGTACCTTCAGTGCTTCTGTCACAGAATGCAAACACCAAAACCTTCACAAAGCTGTCACTCAGCATATTTTACTTGAAATGAAGTCGCATGCTATGTTTTCTCAGTGAAGACTGACATTTTTTACGGCAGCAGAGAGACGCCCATCCAAGGACTGCAGAGTCAACATCGATGATTCGGTTCTGCATTCCGCAGTATTTCGGGTTGTTTGTTTGGAGACAGGATCTAACTATGGTGTCCAGGCTGGCCTCCAAGTAGGGACCGTCCTGCCTCAGCTTCCCAAGTAACTGCAGTCACCACCTGTGCCCCTGTGTCCAGCTTCCAAAGTAGTTATTTCTTCAAAATTAGCACATATTCATCAGGAAACTGCAAAAGCAGCTTAGTTTTGAATGCTGTAAACCCTGGTTATTAGCTCTAAGACCTATCCAAACACTGCGGGCTTCGATGGCAAGTTTCCATCCTAACAGATGTGGATTCCAAGAAGCTGCAGCAGAAGGGGAGCTTGCTGTGCGGTAGGAGCAGCTGCACCCCGTGGATAGCTCTGCCTTTGCCCGAGGAAGGTGAGGCTCAATACTTGGGACAAAGAGTTTCAAAGCCACCACGTTCAAGTTCAATAATACAGGTCTCAACAAGAGCCCCAGCTGCTGGGGGAATCTTTTCAAAAATGTATTTAAACCAATGTCTTCCTGAAAAGAGCACGAATTCAAAACTCAAGACAAATAATACCATCTTCCACGGGCGAACGCACATGTCACTTCACTGTTCCTGAAAGGAGAGACCAGCGGGGGAAACACACATTGCATCATACCTAATTAAAGAATTAAGTGGCAGAAAGATAACCGAGTGTCCAGAGCCCCAGGCAAACGCTGCATAAAGCCCAGCTGCAAATGTAACTTTGATCTGCATTCGAGAGGATTCAGTACACATTTATTGTCAAAATGGTATTCTATAGTTTTTAATGTAATAAATCCCTTTTGTTCTCAATTCTGTATTTCAAGTCTTAACTTGAAGTTTTGGACAATGGATATTTATCTCTACTGTGCTATGGGAAACCATGCATTGATGACCATCCTACTCAGTAAATCTCTTTGTGCCCTGGAGATACAGCAAAATCAGCAGAGAGCAGGGAATAATTCTATGAGCTGTATTTTAGTTCAGCTAAACATTGTTCTAAAATGCAGCTTTGAAAGTACAAGAAGTGTAAATATCCAATGCTTTGTATATGGGATGGATGGATGGTTGGATGGTTGGATGATGGATGGATGGAGGGATAGATGGATAGATGAGTGGATGGATGGATGGGTAGGTGAATGGATGGATGGATGAATGGACAGATGGATGGATAGATGGATGAATGGACAGATGGATGGATGGATGAATGGACAGATGGATGGATAGAAGGATGGATGGATGGATGGATGGATGGATGGATGGATGAATGGATGGATGGATGGCTGGATGTGCCTAACCTGGTGAAGGCAATTAAGAGGGGGGAATTCACTTTGTGGAGCTGGTCACAAAATAAGGGGGCCGTCTGATGGCACCAACTGAAGCAGAAGGGACAATTGCACCCTGCCAGGATGATTGGCTCCCAGCGTGTTCCACCTGCACTGAGTGGCTCAGTGAGGAAGCTGGGAGTACTGACAAGTCCTTTCCCCTGCATGTCTGGAGTTATATAACAGCATCCATGATTAGCACTCCATGCTGTGCATTGATTTACACATCATACTCTATTGTAGCAGAAAACATCCATCCCCCCAGTATTCTTGTTTCTGTTAACTGCCCAGGTGACAGTTCCTGTTACTTCTGTCGTTTAGAAACAGCTGGTCACTGTGATGCACACTGTAAGAGCCAATCAAAGATAGCCAAGTACTCTACCTCTGTACTCCCCCTTTGCTGCTCCATAAAAACCTCCCTTCCTGGGCCTTTGAGGTCTAACATTTTTTTCTTGAGGTCAGTGCCCATCAATATTAAATAAATCTGTCTCCAAATCCTGGGTGATGTTTTCAGTTTCTGTTTGCCACTACGTTAGATGCATTGGCCAGGAAGACTGACCATGCTGACCTCTTTGGTCATCAGGTGTGGCCCTTGTGGATGGAGCGAGGACCTTACCAGGTCCTGGGAAAGTGCTCCCTTGAAATGTCTTCAGTCCTCTCTGTCTGGAGGAGGATTCCTGGCTCCCTGCTCCAGCAGCTCACATAAGACCCAAAAGGGAGGAGGGCACAGTCTGCCTGCCTGTCTGGTTCTGATAAGACCCCCGGGGTCACCAGTTTCAGTGCCTGCTCAGTTTGAGCAGAATTGGATCAACTCTCATTCATTAGGCCTCCCTGTGGTTTGGGGAAGGGATTTGTTTAACCTCTGGATGTCTGCTGAATGATTGTGTGAGTCTTTGTAATGGATGGTGCAAGCAGCAGGCCATTCCATCTGTGCTTCATGGTGAGGAGGTGGACTCCCACTCCCAACTACCGAGCTTCCTTGGGCCCTAAACCTGCATTCTGTGGATACATGTAATAAGGCCAAATGGTGAACCTACCAGTGCTTCTCTGTAGTCCAAACAGTCCCAACATTCTGAGAGGCAAAAGGCCAGGCAGGCATCTGAATGGTCTCTCTCTGAGGGACACCCACCCTGGGTCTGTTGCACCATTTTCAAGAATACACAACATACTCGTAGGAAGCCACAGATGGTGATTAATAAGCCCAAACCCACAGTCCTTCGCTGCAGGGCAAGGATTTTTAAAAGGTGCTTTTCTAGTGATTATGAGATTAAAATGAAATTAAACTGCATCTGAAGAAAAAAGAGATCTGTTCTTCCTGATAGATAAATCACCCACCTGCTGCCACCATTGCAGCCAACACCTACAGCTTCATGCCTGCTCCCAACTCCCCCAGTTCCAGCCAACTGAACCGGTTCTAGCTGGCCATTGCCTGCACTTGGCCTTCCCCGTGGAGCCTTCTGTTTCACAGATACCCTTCAGTGAGTCCCTGTGACTGCTCAACACAGAAACGTGGCCACACTGTGACTGAGGAAACACTGTCAGCCCTGACAAATGGGTTGCCGTGGCCTTTCCTAAAGTCACCCCACCTAGAAGCACAACATCCAGCAAAAGGGAACAAAGCAACCCAGACAAACACTAATGAGAGACAGCAAAGGGGGGAGCAAAGAGCCCAACCACCACTGTTACCTAGAAACTTGATAAAAGACATTCTTTTGGCCCCTGAGAATCTACAGCTTTTATTGCATAAAAAGCACCTGGTATCTACAAGAAAATCCAGTTTGATAAATGACCACACCCTCTGGCTGAAAAGCCAGATTAAGTGCCCTATCAGATTAAAAGGTAAAGACTCAAAAGCTTCATGTCCATATTGGGTGCCAATCCACGACTTTCCTGGTAGCATCACCAGGGCATCTAGAACTGTTGGCTTTTGCCTGTTCTGCCAGGCATGACCTTGCAGCTTGGGAGGCACTGAGCCAGAATTCCCCACACTGCTTCTGGAAAGAAACCTCCTCTCCGTGTTAAAGGCACCAAGCCAGTCAGCCAGTTAACCCTGCATCAACCAGAGCTGAAAACTTTACTTCCGGGGGTACGGGCCACCGACTCACCTCCAGGCCTGGCCGCCAACCATGCCTAGTAATGGGGAGCACACACAGGCTTCTGGGCGCACATCAGCTGCCTAAAGCAGTTCAGGGCACTGATGGGCTGTCAACCATCTCAACCCAACCCATACACCTTCTGGGACTGCTGCCTCCAGATGCCCCTGGTTTCCACGTCCAGATTTCAAAGATGCCTTCGTCAGCTGTGGGTTGCTCCCATAAGAAGTTCCCGAGTCAGGACAAAAAGGTCAGCTCTCTTGGACTCAATCGCTACAGAGGTTTCAGGGCTCTCCTGCTATTTCAGGGAGGCTCTAGGAGCAGATCTGGCCAGGCCACCAACCAGCCCCTTTCCTCTGAGGCAGCCTGCTTCTCTGTTCTCTCCTGCTTGCCATCATGGTCCCCGGAGGAAAGAATGAAGCATACATGGGGGCTGGGGACACAGCTCAGTGGCACAGCACCTGCCTGTCAAGTGTGAAGCCCTGAGTTCAATTCCTAGTACCAAAAAAAAAAAAAAAAAGGAAAAACCTGCAAAATGTTATAGACTAATGCTAAAATACACCTCTCCTGCCTGCAAAGCCAGTTTGACACCTCCAAGATGTCACTGTTGCCTTGATGACCCGCCATCCTGCAGTCACCCACAGCCTGCGGGTACACCTGCCGGGACCTAAAGAAGGCCCTCTTCTACCTTTGGTGGGCTGCTGTCAGCCAGCCCCTCTTCGCAAAGACCCCAGTTCTGGATGCAAAAGTCAACTGACCTGGACTCCACCTCCCAGAGGTTCAAAAGCTTGTTTATCCTCTTTTGGAGATGCCCTCACAGCTGACCTTGCCAGGGTTCCCACACAGAATATCACCGCACTTCTGATTATGACATGTGAGCTGGAAAGGCACAAAAGCTCTGCTTCAGTACCTGGCAGAAACTGGTGGCAGGGTTTCGTGGAAAAAAGCACAAATCTGCGAACAAAAAGTCATGTATCTGGGATTGGACTGACCACGTGGCTTGAAAGATGCCTACTCAGAGCGTCGGCCCTGGGGCGCCCTGGGGCCCACCTGTGCTGCCTGCTGGCTTTGCCTTCACGCTCTGACAGCCACCGTCCTCCCGATCAAGAGAGCTGACAGCAGTGAATCGCTCCCAGGCCCATCGGACTTCACAGAAATGAGCCTCCCGGCAGACGCTGAGCACACCCGTTTACAGATGAAGCCGCTCTGCTAGGAATGGAGTCTGGCAGGGTAGAGGTGCTGTGGTCACCTTGGCCGAAGCTGTCCTTCAGGGATGGTCACTGCACCCAGGACAATCCAGGGATCCGATCACCCGAAACGTCACTTTGTAAAGATTCACAACCAGACTTCACTGGAGTAGAGTGCGGACAACAGAAGCTTGTGGGGTCCAGCTGTGAAAACTCGTCCCTAGACCTGGCCTACCCTTGACCACTGGGAGCCCCAGGGGACCTGAATTGGTAGCAGAAATAACAAAAGCTAGAAGAACTGCTGAGAATTAACAGAAACCACACACAGCACACAAGCTACAGAGCTGTAAAAAATAAAACATAATGCTACAGCTCGCAACCAGCTCCACAAAAGTTGAGCAAAAAGACCAGCTATGCCTGTAGACACTGCTGCACACACAGGAGACCCAGCCGGGGATTAACTGCCACTACAAGTGTCAGAAACCCAGCTTCAGAGCCTCTGTTCCACAGTTAAAAGGCTGAGCAGGGGCTTTGGAAAAAGTCGGCACCTTCCCTGAGACTCAGTCCCCACCGCACTCCTGCCCCTTCTGGGATGTGGCCCTAGGTTTACTGGCTTCTCTCTCTCTCCCTAGCACATCTGGCTTCCTGGAAAACACTACACAGCCTAGCGGTTGTTGTCTTCCATGCATTGGGCAGGAACACTGGGCCACATATTTGAGCAAACTTGTCCATTCCAAAAGCCTTCTCCACTGCAGGTGAGCCGCACCTAATCAGGTGAAGCTCACGGAGGGCCCCATGACAATGCCAGGCTTCTCAGACAATGCCCATGACAATGCTGCCCTCAGACTGGACCCATGGCACTGGCTCTTCTCAGGCTTCCAGCTCCTGGGCTTTGGACCCGGATCTCACCCAAGTACCTTGCTCTCCAGTCTCCAGCACCGCTGGAGCTCCTCGGCCTGTGGCATCATGGGAGCAGCTCTTCACCCTACATCTCTCTGCGTGTGGGTCTATTCCACTCACAAAAGTTGTTCTGCAAGTTGTCCACAAGCTGCCCTTGTGGTTTCGCAGAGGCACAAAGATAAATAGCTAGGAAGGGATAAAGATTACCGTGTCACACACGGAGGAAGACAAGAGGCTGAAGTTAAACCCCAGACTCACTACAAGGCTTGAACTGAATGACCATGTTCCTCAGGTTCTATCACAAAAGATTGGAAGGAGCTGGGCACAGATCATCCCAGCAGGAGGCTGAGGCAGGGGGATGCTCAGTGAGGTAGTGAGTTCATGGCCAGTCTGGAATACGTAGTGAGACCCTGCCTCGGAAGAAAGGAGAGGAAGGCGGGGAGGGAAGGATCACCCAGCCCGGGGGGAGGCGGCTGGACTCAGGCTGCAGCCATCTGTGCTCCAGGCCGCCTGGGATCCTGGGATGAGCAGCTGGACACGGAGCCCCTCTCAGCTGTCATTCGGTGCCGGCGTCCCAGCAGTGGGGGACGTCCCATGAGCAGCACACTGGCCGCCACACTCGTTCTCCACTGTGGACGCAGTGACGGCGCTCAGTCCCTCAGACCGGCTGCCTTCTCCTGGGGACAGCTCGGCCTCTGCTGACGGGAATGGAGCAGATGCGGCTCCCTGAGAACAGACGGGGCCTCTGTCCTCCCCGCAGGCGGCTCCAGCGACTTTTGCCCCAGAGTCCAAGGCTGTTTCTCCCACCCACTGCCGCCTGAGCCCCGACTGTGCCTCACGCGGGGCAACCCCAAGGACCACCGGGATCCTTTTCCCTCTCATCCCGGTGCCATTCTTCCCACCACAGACTTCTGACTGCATCTGCAACGCCTCATCTCTCCTCCTCCTCCTCCTCCTCCCCTCCTACTGCTCCTCCTCCTGCTCCTCCTCCTGCTCCTCCTCCTCCTCCTGCTCCTGCTCCTCCTCCTCCTCCTCCTTCTCCTCCTCCTGTTCCTCTTTCTCCTCTTCTTCCTTCTCCTCCTCCTCCTTCTCCTCCTCCTCCTTCTCCTCCTCCTCCTCCTCCATCTCCATTGTCCTTCCTCAGCCTCCCAAGAGCTGGCATGAGCGCCAAGCCCAGTCCCTCATCCCCAGGTTTCTCTGATTTTCCCTCCTCCGAGAATGTAAGGTCCTCTTCTGCTCTTTCTCGTTGGTGCGGGGCTCGAGGGCCCCGGGCACCAGGCGGGCTCCCTGCTGTGACCCACGAGCTCAGCCGCCAGCATGTTCCTGTAAAGTCTGCTTTAGAATTGCATCCGTGCACTTCCGGTTACTTCCTAGTCTTCTTAACTGGATTCTGGCCCAGAAAGGCTAGTCTGTCTGCCCATCTCTACCTTAAAATGTACTTCGCTTGTCCAGAAGCCAGACTGTCATTTATTTTCGGCTCTTTGTTACCTGTTTTGACTACATGTTTGCATTCACTGTTTAAAGTGATTTTTCAGCTAGATGTAGAGGTGTAGACCTCCAGTCCCAGCATTCAGGAGGCTGCGGCAGAAGGATTGCCAAGAGTTCAAGGCCAACCCAGGGCCCCGGTGAGCTCAAGTCCAGCCTGACCTCCACAGGGAGACACTGTCTCAACAAACAAACAAACAAAAAATAGTCTTCTGCAAAATGCACCACTGAATTATCCACCTTATCCAACTGATTAATAACAGACAGGTCTTGGCATTTCACAGTTTCTCACCAGCACACCTGCCCATTCGAGGCCCACCGTCCGCCCCGTGGATGAAAGAAGACATGGCAGAGAACCCTCAGCAGGAAGGGGGCCTGCCAAAATCAACAGCCGCGCTGCTAGGTGGGAAGCGCCTGCATTTTATAAAGATGGTGACACAAATTCCTTTTAAAAGGAAGCCTTTGAGTAGCACGTCCTGTACAGCTTAAAGTTCTTCCCACGGCAGAACCTGCAGGCAGAGAACGCCCAGCCTTGCCGGAGACCGGGGGAGGAGCTGGGGGAACAGTGTCCTTTGAAGGCACCTCGGGCGCACGGGCAGGGTCACCGTGAGCCGCTCCGGGCTCCCGCAGGTGTGCAGCACAGATTTTCTGAATCACTGATCCTGTCTCATTCTGTAAAGTCCTGAAGGCGTAAACCGTAGTGCTCAGCCGCAGAGGGCGTGTGGAAAGCCTTCTTTCTGCCTTATTAAACCACCTTTTCAGGACGCTGATCTCGCTTAATCTCCTCCCAGGATTTAGGTCTTTGTTCCCTGAGTCTAAACATCGCACACTTGGTCACGGAGGACCTGCAGCATGAGACACGAGCACACACAGCTTGGCACACGCCCGTCTGCTGCCACTGCAGCTCGCACTCCTGCAGACTGAGCCAGCAACACGGAAAATGATCAGAAAAGCAATTTTGTCCGTTCTGCATGAGGATGCTCTTTCTGGTCGTTTGCTGCTCAGTGATACAGCGTAACAGCTAATTTACAGCATTTACATTTCCCCAAGCCTTAGAGGTGACCCAGGGTGGTACAGCACGGGGAGGTCTGATTGTGTAGCGAGTGTCATGCTGTGAGGGCCCGTGCATCCTTGGATCCTGCTGCCTGGGGCGTGTGTGGAGCAATTCCCCAAGGCTCCTGAGGAAAGAGTGTGGTTCCTTTCAGACAGGAAGAAACACAAAACAGAAAAAGGAGAGGGGAGAGGGCAGAAATCAGTTTCCCTGAACAGCCTGCTGTGATGCAGAGCCCAGTATTCACGCTCTCTGGGGCTGTGCGCTGTCAGTGGTTATCCTGTTCCTTTCACCAACAGGGAAACTGAGGCAAGACAGGGATGAAGCACAGGACTGTGCTCCAGGGACATTTGATTACCCTGGGAATCCTGACCAGGAAGGAAGCCGTCTCAGAGGACAGCAAAGTTAGGAGCTGCACAAGAAAGAGAAAAACTGGTCCTGAACCAAGACCTAGCCACGCCTCTGTGTGGCACCTGCCACTGGAGACACGGCATTTCTGTCCGTGGCTGGCCACGTGGCACAGGATGGCATCTCCATGAGGGACATGCAGCTGGCAACCACAGAGCTGGACCATCGCGGATGCCTCTGGACATCACAGCCACTAAAGGTCTGAGCACAGCGTCCCCCGCCCCCCGGGTTTGCAGTGACACCAGCGCACCCAAAGAGCAAAACTAGAAACCCCACCCCCACCCAGCCGTTCTAGGCATCTTCCTGAAGAGTCGGAGGCATCACGCTACAGCGGGCCATTTGCCCATGTTCCTAGAGCACAACTCACAAGATCTGGATCTTGGAAGTGGCCGCTATGTCCATGAGGACGAATGGACAAAGAAAGTGTGGTGTCTACACACGAGGAGCAGAAAGAGGGTGAACCTGGGTCACTCATGGGCAAATGGATGCACCTTGTGGCCACAAGGCTAAAGAAATCAGGCACACAGATTAAATATCACACGAGAAACCCAAAGTACAGATGCATTAAAGAGCAAAATAGGAGCTAGATGCCAGGCCACGGGGAGACAGATCTGCTCCAGAAACAAAGATGACCAAGAGACAGAGGAGGAGGAGGAGAGGAAGGGGAGGTGAAAGAAAGGAGATGCGTTCTGCACAGACCACCTGGGCACGAGGGGTGGGGCCGTTACGGGAAGCTACGGAAGAACAGAAGTAAAACTTCAAGGGGCCGGGGATTTAGCTCCGTGGAGCAGCACCTGCCTGGCAAGCATGAGGTCCGAGTTCGATTCCCAGTACCAAAAATATAAAAATAAAAAAATAAACAAGGGAAGCTTAAAACGGTCTCAAAAAGTTTGTGTTGTCTGCTGCGGATGCAGCTCAGTGGCACAAGTGACTTCCTGGCAATCACAAGGTCCTGATCCCAGTTTGATCCCAGTACCAAAAGAAAAAAAGAAGAAGAAGAAATAAAACTTTAAGGAAAGCAACCCACTCCCTGCTGTCCCGTGAAGATGCAGCATACACGATTATGCACTGCACATGACACTTGGTAGCAATGACTTCGGCTGACTTAGGTACACACTGCACTGTCCTCTGTCGCCCCTCCGAGTTTACCTCTTCGACTTACAAAGAAGCCATGGGAGGCGGCATCCAGCCATAGGTCCACTGCACCGAGAGCTAAGTCGGCCAAGTGGCCAACCCCTCCCCATCTAGGTTCAAGCAGACTCTGAGGTCCCAGTAATGGAATTACTCGGAGTGTATTTCTTGCACATGAAAAACAGAACCCTCACTAATGCGCCACCTAGAACTGTTCCAGGAGGTGGATCACAAACTACACACTAAGCCTAAGAAGAAAAGAAAGAAACATCTTGCAGATTCTGAGAACGAAGGCATTTCAGCTCCCATGAGGACCAGTCAACCAGCAGCATGGATTCCAAACTGTATGACATCAGTTGCTTTTTCACATGTAAGGAATGACGTTTAAAACCTCCGCAGCCCCTGGGTCGCACTGGAGAGGGGCTGCCCGCTGGGATCTCCGTGGTCATGGCTTTAAAGGGGTAACTGAAACGTCCAGAGCCGTAGGGCAGACTGGGGCATCAGGCGCATCCCCGTCCAATAGACCCGTGCCGGTGAAGCCTTCCCTTCCCTCGGGCTCCTTTCCATCCTTTAAACCCTCGCCCTCATCTCTGGTGCCTTCAGCCAAGGATGGCGCTGAACCCAAAACTATCCTCCTGCCTCAGCCTCCTAAGTGCTGGGATTGCAGGCGTGCGCCACCATGCCAAGCTCTTGTAAAACCTTTGATGCACGAATTCCAGCCCCGAGTGGACCCATGTCCCATTTATGAGCAGATCCTGTCCCCTCAGAGTGGCGTGGGGATCTAGCTGGCACAGAAACCCACCCACATCCCTGGGCCTCCCTGACCTTCTGAGTCCCACCTGATTGAAATCTAAACTCCCCAAAGTCCTGCTCTTGCAAACGGGACTGCAGTGCTGGTTTGGCCCAGAATCACATGTGGAAAAGGTGAGAAAGGTTTAAATCAGTCTCATAACTATGAGCCATGAATCATAAAAGCATTCATGGGTGGTAGCAGTCCCCATAAGTGAAAAGGCACCTTGAGCATGATCGTGGTCCTGGGCACCCTTGGCAACATCCTGCCTGACTCAGCACCAAGGGCAGGCACTGGGCTGGCCTGAAGCTGCTGCCAGTCAGGGGAAGCCGCAGGAGGGTGGGACTGTGCCCAGCCTGCCTCCTACACGTCCCCAGCACACACTTGCATGCTAGGGCTAGGGGACAACTCCCAAGCCTCCTCCATGGAACCTTAGCTAACTCAGTGACGAGACCGGCCTCGGGCACCGCTGAGCCACACACAGGCACCTCCCAGTATCAGCAGTGGAGATTCGCCCTGCACTGACTGTGCCCTGGGTGCGCTGCTTGTAGGAACTCATTCGGTGCTCACAGGTCAGGTGGCTCCTGGGGAGGCCCGGGCATCAGGATGCAAAGGAATCCAACGTGAGAGCAGAAGGGCAGTCCTCGGAAGGTGTATAAATGACCACAGAGGCTACGCGTTTCTTACAGGGCATAGCAAACCGACCAGCAGTCCTCAGAAAAGCAGTGAATTCCTCCGTTCACTGGGGCTGTGTTTCGCACATTCAGAAATTTGCAACCTTCAAAGGCGTAGCAAGCTTACTCTGAAGAGGACCAGGTAGAGTCCTTCAGTCTCTGCAGGCCACGCGCTCTGTCGGGAGCCCCCAACCCTGGTGCGGCGGGGAGCAGCTGCGAACGGCTGGGAAGGGAAGGGGCATCGTCTCCACGCCCCCAACCCCAAAACCTTGACCTAAAGATCAGGTGGGCGAGCTCGCGGCCCGTGGGCCACAGCGTGCTGACTTCTTCAAAACTGAGAAGCTCCTCTCGCAGTTTTCCCCTCCAAAGTGAGAGCAGAAAAGCCCCAACCCTTCTCTCCTCACTGTAGAAATGTTTGGGGGCGGGGGGAACCCAACCCCTCACCCACCTTTCCTATCTGTGCATAACTGTTTCCCACCAAGTTCTTGCATTCTTACGCAAACTGCAGAAATAGCTAGAGAAAGCTGTTTGGATAGCACAGGGGAAACAGCCCTTCATGCAGATACGGCAAGGTCACGCTCAAGGGCAGACACCACTTCTGCAGGTGAGGGGTCCAGGAAGCCTGAGGAAACAGGCACAGCTGATTAAAACAGGGAACCGAGCACTCAGCAACTCTGCTGAGGACCTCAGCTCGCTGCCTTAACATTGAAACTCGACTTAATCCTAGCACTCGGGAGGCTGAGACAGGAGGATTGTCCTGAGTTCGAGACCAGCCTGAAATACAAAGTGAGCTCAAGGCCAGCCTGAACTGCATAGCGAGACCCTGTCTCAAAAAGACCAAAAAATAAAAATTAAACTAAATGAAAACTCTGAAGAATGTGAAGTCCACCTGATGCTAACTGTGCCGCTGTGGGTGCTGACTCTTGTCCTGGAGAATTGTGGATCGCAAGGGACAGAGAGAGTGGCATCACTGGGGTGAGTCCTGGGACGACGGTCTCACAAGGGATCTGACAGGAGCCTACGTGAAGACCACGTTGGGGTGCACATTCTGTCCCTGGAGGCCCAGCGACGCTTCTCCTCCAGCTCCTAGGAGCCCTAACACTGGCCTGGACGGTCACCCCGGTTTGTAACTTATTTCTTAAGACAATTCCTCCCACAACCAGCACCCTCCGGCGTCCTTACCTGCCTGACGCACACCTCACCTGCAGAAACAAGCACCTTTTACCCCGCAGACTTCTTGAATTCTCTGCCCACCACCACTCCTCATCCCTACAGTGGACACCATTAGGCAGGACCTGCATGCAGGAGTCCCCACGAGCAGCTCCCCGACCGAGGACGTGCCTGCCCTCCCTGGACGTTAAATTCAGACTCCCTGGTCCCTGAGGACTTAGGCCGACGCCTCCCTTCTCCTTCATCCACTTCTTGTCTTCACCTCATCTCACGCAGCCTAAGCTTTGGACAGGGGAAAGGGAATCAGGGGAGGAACAGACAAGCCAGGTCAGGACAGGAAATGGAGTGAGAGCCGGTGAGTCCCAGATCCCAACAAACCCGCAGACAGATCTCATCTCTAATACCTTTCAGCACCGAGTATCAAAAAGCGCTAATTGGATGCCGGCTGAGAACTGACCTATAAAACCCTGCATAAGATATTAACAAATCTTCTCTTGCAAAAAGAAACGCAGGAAAGACGCATCAGAACTTGACGAGTTCAGGAGCTCCTCAAGGCCCTGAGGTCTGCTCTCAGCACCACAAAGGAGAAAGGGGGGTGGCGAGCGTGGCACTTAGGACAGGAGGGAAAGCAGGGGGACAGAACGGGGAGCGGGGCTTCTCCTCCCCTCATCACACCTGGCTGCTGTTTTTGGAACCACGCCAAATGTTTTACATACTCACAAATTAAACTGACTGTGTTTACAATGGATAACAAAACTTGGTGAATAAGACAGAAAAGAACTAACCCAAGATCTTTCTGAGATTTACAGTCCCCAAACTAAAAGCAAATGTGAACTCCAGTTATTAGATTTGAGTGCTTGCTTCGCACTGTGTATAGATTAACAACTCTAAGACTGTACCAGGATTGCACACATCATAGATGCAGGGCTTTGGGAACTGTACTGCTCACCCTCTTGAAAAGGAGTGAGGGTCCTGCCACTGCTGCTGCCACCAGAGGATACTCAGGAGTGTCATGCAGCAGAGGTCAGCACAGCTGAGCTGCCAGACCCCAGCCAGCTCTGCTCCCCGCTCTCCTCACACCGGCAGTGGAGCTCCAAAACACAGACCTGGCCGAGGACGGAACCCACACCCAGGAGCAGAGTTCCTCCAGGACGGAAGTGTCACCATGCCACAGAGATCGGGTGAGACACAGCTCTGGGAGATGGGCTCGGAGGAGTCCCCTGAGCTCCCCTGAGAAGCTCAGCTCGGCCCAGGAAGATGGTGAGGCTGGTGCCCTGAGGGGGTCCATTAGAGTGGGTGCGACCTTCAGACGGGGTAAGCCTAGGGCAGGTGGCATTGAGACCGCTGGTGCACTTGAGCTCCTGCACTGCAGCCCACTCCTAGCAGAAAACTCTGGTCTGATTTGCTGCAGGTCACTGACGTTGCAGAACTCACTGCTGTGGCCAAGGCTGGCTCCTCAGTGGTCCCGAGGGCTCACCAGTATCTGTTTATATGTGACACCACTGTCGTCACTGACATTACTACTGTATCCAGGTGACACAGCTGTTGCTTGCTGTCCCCCAATTCTCTCTGTACCCAATATCTGCATTGCATGGCGGTCACAACAATACTGCAGGTCATTTCCAAAGAGCCAGGCGCCGAGCCACAGAAGCTACAAACCCCAGCACAACAGTCAAACAGACAGGCCAGGTGCATGATGCACACCTGCAACCCCAGCACACCAGAGGCTGAGGCAGGAGGATCATGGCAAGTCCACGGCCAGCCTGGGCTACACAGTGAGCCCACGGCCAACCTGAACTGCACAGAGAAGTCCTGTCTCAAAAAAATAAGCAAAAAATAGAAACAAAAGACGACAAGGCCTCATAAATGCACCCAAAAACTCCCAACTCTGTCAAAGCCAATCCAGGGGGCACTGGTGGGAAGAAACCCCCCTTTAGGGGTAGAAACCCTGAGCTGAACAGCAGAAATGTGGGAAAGGTGTCAGTGGAGGAAAAACAACTCAGAAAGGTGACTGGCAAATTCAAAGAAGACACAACTAACCAGATCATGATCATAATGAAGCAAATGACCAGCAAGTCTGGAGAAGTAGATTCAACTGGCCAAGACCCAGATTAGCGGAATGGCTCCAGAAACAAATCCAATGGTACGCTGCACAACAGAAACATGTTTAACTCAAAAAGAAATTCATACACTAAAAATGAAAGGCCATAAAGCAGTATTCTGTGGAGTGGAATCCTGAAAACAAGCGGGAATAGCAATCCTATTTTCAGACAAAGTGGGATTTAAGCAAAAGTTGACCAAAAGAGACAGACAAGCACATTTCACATTGGCTAACAGAACTGCTCAACAGGAAGCAATAACAATTGTAAACATATATGCACCAAACTACAGTACACTCAACTTCATACCACAGACACTGATGGACAGGAAAGATCAGACAAGGCTCAGTACAGGTATAGTGGGGAACCTCAAAACCTACTATCACAAATCAATTAAACAAAAAAATCCACAAAGAAACATAAGAGTTGAACCAAATCTTTGAACAAATGGGCTTAACAGATGCATACAGAGTGTTCTGCCCAACAACAGAATACACATTCTTTTCAGCAGCACGTGGAACTTCTCCAGAACAGACCACATACAGCTCATAAAGCACACTTACGTAAATACGAAAGAATCAAAATTATCCTTGCATATTATCAAATCACCATACAGTGAAACTAGAAATGAATAGAAAAAGAAACCACAGAAGCCACGAAAATGTATGGAAGCTAAACAACGCGTTCTTGCATAATCTATGGGTCACAGTGGAACCAAAGGAAGAAATAAGACAGTTCTAGGATTAAGTGACAACACAGTGTGATAACCAGACTTTATGGCACACAATGAAAGCAGGCCTAGAAGGGAACTTTATAGCTGAGAACGCGCACATCGGAAAAACAGAATGAGCCCAAATACACAACCTACTGATGCATCTCAGTCCTGGGAAGGTAGACAAACCCCAAACCAGAGCTTGTAACAGGAAGGAAATTACAGAGATCAGTGAGGCTATCAATAAAATGAAAACTTTAAAAAATACAAAGAATTGAAGAGCTGGTTCTTTGAAGGAATAAACAAAATGGACAAACTTTAGACAAAAAAAAAGGAGAGAAAAGGAAAGACACAAGCCAATGCAATAAGAAATGAAAAAGGTGAAATCACAGCGTGCATTGCCAAAATCTAGAAATTTACCAGCAACTGCTTCTCAAATCTATACGCCAAAATGTTGGAGGACCCAGAAGAGATGACAGCTTCCTAGAAACCTCGGAATTACCAAAACGGAAACACAAAGACTTAAAATTCTTGACTATGCAATCACGGGCAGCAAATTTGAAACAGTAATTAAAAGACTATTAAAAGCCCAGGACTTGCTGTACTCACTGCCAAATTGTGTAAGAATTTCAGGGAATATCTAACACCGATACTCTAATGAAATCGAGAAAGAAGGCATTCTCCCAAATCTTTCTTGGAAGCTACCATTACTCTGACCCCCAAACCAGACAAGAAACCAGCAAAAAACAAGAGAGAACTATAGGCCAGTCTCTAATGAACGCAGATACAAAAATCCTCAACAAGATGTCGGCAAACGAGGCTACTAATCATAAAAAAATAAATAAACCTGCACCGCGACCAAGTAGGCTTCATCCTAGGGATACAACATCCCCAGATCAATAAATGTTATCAATAAATCGCAGAAACAGGAAGCAAGATAAAAATCAGACAGTCCTCTCAACACACACAGAAAAAGCCTTTGACAAAATCCAACATCCGTTCAGCATGTAAAAAAAAAACCCTGAAGAAAATTGGTATGGAAGGACCTCGACTCAATCCGATGAAGCCACTGGTTACAATCCTACTGTAGATAGCACGTTAAATGGGGGAAAACTGAAAACTTTTCTCTAAAATCAGGAATAAGGTGAGGACGTCCACTGTCCCCACTCCCAGTCAACACAGTCCTTGAACCCAGCGAGCACAAGCAGGCAAGAGAAAGGAATAAACTGACCCACGCACGCCGGGAAGGGGAAGGAGGCGGTCAGCCTGTTATTTGCAGATGACGTGGCCCTTGGATTGGGGCGGGCAGAGGGGGTGCCCTGCCACCCTCTGTTGGTGGCTCAGCCCCCACGGGGTCGTGCTGAGGGCCCTGCACTGCAGACCATGCGCAGAACGAGGAGTAAAGTATGTAAGTCTGTCCATTCGTAGGAAGGTGACAGCGCTTGCGTGCTCAGGTGTGGACAGTCATTATAGGCAGGGAGGGAGGGAGGGAGGAGAGGAAGGAAGCCCAGGGCGACATCCCAGCCGATTACAGGACCATGCACGCATGTACCACCCGTATAGTCAGAGCAGACACTCCCAAGATGAGCTCTTCCCTAACATCTGACCTTCTGGGGAGGCCGGCTGACTCCCGTTTCCTCTGTCCACGACCTTGCCTCTGGGCTTCGCTGGATCCTTCTTTTTTTCTAAATCTTTAACTGAAAAAGAAAAAGCAGACATACAGCAGCGCGTTAGGTTACCTTCCAGAAGGAGACATTCCGTGGAACCCTTGCGAGCTCTTAAACATCAGCAGAAACCCGCTCTGTGACGCACATGCCCCCAAATGTTAGCTCTGCTGCTCTGCCGGTTCCTTGGCCCCTGCGTGGAGTGGGTGACCACATCCCTAGTGGGGGGTCTGTGTGTGTACAGACAAACCGCTCCCTTCTTCCGTCCCCATCTCCTCCCCATCCCTCGGTCTCTGTCTTTTAATTGCTATTTTATTTTCTCAGCAAAGTTGGAAGCTCCGCGTGATGGCTGTGGTTGTGTGTCTGCTGTGGACAGGTGCATCCAATACATTCAGCCCTGCAGGACGGCTGTCAAATCGGCCTGGCCACCCCCTCCGGTACACGAGGATGAAAACCCTGGGGCATGAAGCCGTCTCACAAAGCCGGTGAGCGCCGGCCTGGGGTTCCAGCCGCATCTTCTCATTCCTGGTCCAGAAAGATCTGAACCAAAAGTGTCACTCGGGGAGGCTCTCTCTGCGGCAGCAGGGAGGAGCCTGGAACTTTCCTCTCAAACTCAAATTAATTAATTAAAAACTCAAACTTAATTCATAAGATGACTAAGGAAATATTCGGAGACCAGAAAGACCATCACGGCCGTCTCCTCCCCCCGGCTGACATCCGGTCAGCCTCCGCCCGCCTTCTCTGCTCCAAACCCTGCAGGCGGCCGCTCTGCGCCCCTTGGCAGCTCAAGCACAAGGAGGCCTTCGAGGCCGGAGCCACGTGGCGGTCACTGCGCAAGGAGGACGACCCCTGAGGATGCAGAGGGGAGCCGGGCGGACGTGTCATCTCCTACTACGGGCAGTTCATGGGGTCACAGCGGTCCTGCAGGAAGAGCTGCAGGGCACACATAAGGGTTTCCTTGCTGTCTGCTGCAGGGATGGACCCATTCCTCTCTCTGCCTCTCCGTCTCTGTCTGTCTGTCTCTTTCTCTCTCTCTCTCTCTCTCTCTGCCTGTCTCTGTCTCTCTGTCTCTGTCTCTGTGTCTCTCCTGTTTTCCATTCCTTTGCTGCCGGGTTTGATGTTCGAAGCTTGCCAAGGGCACAGAGCCCTAATTCTCTTATTCCTGACCCCAACAACCTTCCTTGGTTTTCTGGTACCCAGAGGTTGAACTCCAAGCTATCATAGCAACCCCAGCAGCAGGACCCTTCCAGGCCCACTGACCTAATTCGGTACGTGTTTTTCCACTGCTCACTAAGCACTGGCTCTCTGGAGCACTTTGTTTTTCCAGACAGGGTCTCACTATGTAGTCCAGGCTGATCTGGAGCTCACCGTGTAACTCAGGTTGGCCTTGAACTTCAGTGATCCTCCTGCCTCAGCCTCCCCAGTGCTGGATTACAGGGATGCACCTATCTGCCTGGCTTTGGGGCACCCATTGTTTAAAAATATTTTTTCTCAGTTTTTGCAAAGACGGCACCTTGCTGCTTCTATTCCTTGAACCCTCCTTTACATCCTCATGATCCCCTTTTTCTACTTCCCTTCCTGAAACACGACCGTATGCTAAAGTTTTCGGTCCCACATACCCTGCCTCAGTTTCAGCCCTCGCCCCACAGTCTTGCCTCCAGGGGTCACCGCCACAGCGGCACCTTCACCCGCACACGCACAGGCACGGGCTGCGCTTCTGGTTTGTTAATTTTTCAAGAAAAAAGTCTGCAACTTTAACAGGAAAACCGTGTGGAGCAGGTTTCACAGGAGGAGTAGCTTTAGACAGGAGGAGCTGCTTAGGCAGTGGAACATGCAGAAACGTCCCTGGTAAGGTGACACGGGCGGCAGATTGTAGAGATGGGCAGTTTCTGGGCAGAAATCAGCAAAGCCTCAGCGTGATCTTGCTCACAGCGGTACGGACGGTGCTTCCTCTGTGCTGGTTACGTCAGCCCACAGCCTGCTCCCCACGTGCTGTCACCCCCATCCCCAAACGAGAAACCAAGGCGGGGGAGGGTCGAGTGCTCGTGATGAACTCACAACCTGCAGCAGACTGAACCTGCTGTGACTGCCTGTGTCTGTCCCCAAAGCCTCCTGCGCTCGTGGCGGGGCTTTGAGACGTGGCCAGACCCTGGCTGTGTGACAGAGACTGGTCCCTGCTGGGTTAGGGCCGGTGCGGTGTTGGTGGAAGACGTGGGTCTCTGGTGTGCACCCCTCCTCCTCCCTCGAGGGCTCTCTGCTCCTGCCTGCCTGCCATGGACTGTTTCCCGCCAGGCCACCCTGCCTCGGAAAATTACTGCGGCCTGAAACTCCACACACAGCTGAAATAAACCTCCTCCATCCTCACTGTCCTGGATCCAGCTCTGAAGTTTCCAGGCCAGCAAAGCCAGTTTTTATCTCCATCTCCCAAGGAGCAAGAATATAGCTAAAATGCAAATGGAAAAGAAAAGAAAACCATGCCGGCCAAGTTATTTCCATTTCATTCTTAGAGACTGCTATCTGGGAGGACTCAGCCCACTGCTCTGCCAACCAAAACAACACAGATTAGGAAAAAGAGACGCTTTCATATAACTCCTCCTGCTAACCCACGAGACGGTCCCCTGATTCTCCCACGGAGGTAAGCAAGCTGAGCACAGACATGGTTTTTCTCGAGCGCCTCGAACATTAGCTACTGAGAAGGGTTTTTGTTGGCCTGTGTCTCCTCCGCTGTTCAGTTGGCAGAAACTTCAAATAATCAATCATACAATTTTCAAGCGTGAGTGAAGTGGATCATTTTGCCTTCTCCCTTTGACTGTTTCTCATTGACTTTGAGAAAAGTTATTTCTGTCATTTATGTAAGTGTACAGGAGGTCAGAAAGCTCAAGCAGTGGTGGAAGGGGAGAGGGTCGGTTTATGCTGAAAATAACACAAAACTCTTTTCCAGAGCATCAGACATGAGTCTAGGAGGCTCCTTGTCCACATTGTCTTGTCTTGTCTTCTCTTCTTTTCTTTTCTTTTCCTGCCCCCGCCCCTTTCCAGGGTCTCATTCTGTAGGTCTCATTATGTAACCTGAGCTTGTGGTAATCCTCCTGCCTCAGCCTCCCAGGTGCTAGGCTCACCAGCATGAACCACCACACCCAGCATCCTGTACATTCATAAAGCTGATGTCCTGCCCACAGACCGATTCACTAAATGTTTTTGTTCAGAAATGTTTTGCTCAAGAGGTAGGAACTTAACAACGTATCTGGTTTGGTTTTAACTTTTATCAGATGTCTCCCAAAGCCTTCCTCGGGATGGAAGAGAAAGGTTAGCGGGGGTGAAAAGTCCAGACAGAGGGCCCACCCAGAGCCTCCTAGCATTGGGTGACCGCTCAGCCAGACAGAAGAAGTCCAGAGTAAGGAAAAATCTCTTTGAAATGTCCACGCTTTGCTGCAAGAGGACGAGGGGACGAGGCCGGAGGGGTGAGAGGGTCACCGCTGGCACTGGAGCACCGGGCTGGTCCTCAAGTTTCCTCAGTGCTGTGTTGTACTCGCCTCGATCACAAGCCAGGCTTGAGAAGGAGCCTACAGAGCGGCGAAGTGCCTGGCAGGTCCCGGGACAGGCATGGTGTTTGTCCTCCAGGTGGAAAAGGTCAGGGGCGGCAGGTCCCTGGAGGCAGGGGCCACCCCACTGGGACAGTGTGCAGCACAGTCAGGAGAAGGGATGCACGAGGGCTTCCCACCAGCAGAGGCGTTTAAGCTGATACCGGGGTGCCTGCAGCCCTGCCCGGCTCTCCGGAGCTTCCGCCCTGCCGAGAGGCCCCACAGCCCGCGCGCCCTGCACTGCCATCCACCCAGCGTGCTATTTGCAGATGGTTCAGATCTGAAGCCTGCCGGTGTCCACTCCTCCAGCCCATGACCAGCATTCCGGCCAGCATCCACCGTGCTGTGTGTGCTCGAAGCTCCCCTGCACACTGGGCCTTAGCAAATCCATGTGGCCGAGTCTCGGAAAGTGTCGGATCCCTGCTGGGCCATGCTGTTGCAGCCAAGGCAGGACGCAAGCCTGCCAGGATGCCATGGAAGAGACGCGGGCACCGTCTGCTGTGGTTGCGAGGCTTTGGAAACTAAAACGTAAAGACCAGGGAGGAACAGAAGGCAGGTGGCAGGGAAGGGCAGACATGGGAGGGGTTCGCGAGAGCTAGACCGAAGCTCAAGAAGACCTCTAGGGTTCCAAGCCGTAGAGGGTACACCACCAAGCCCCCGCCACCGCCACCGTGCGGCCCCACTCACTTCGGAACTGGCCTTGAGCCGGCTTGCTCTCCTTGTCCTTGTGGTAGGCGATAATTTGAACCGTGTAGTTCTGCTCCGGCATAAGACCTTGGATAATGGCTTTCGTGGCAGTGTTTTGGAGATTCAGTTGATTGGTTTTGCCTCCTGTAATGAAACAGAAAAGGAAATCAGTGCTGAGAAATACAGATACCTAGCTGGGTGTGGGGGTGCACACCGTGGAGGCCGAAGCAGGAGGATTCCTGTGAGCTCAAGGCCAGCCTAGACTACCTAGTGAGACCCGATAGAAAAACAGCAGTAAGAAATACAGCTAACTGTGCCCATGGAGAAGTGTTTTTAACCAGCAATCAAGACTTCAAAAGGCAAAGACTTTTTAAAATTTGTCTTTATTGTGTTACTGACAGTGTACGGCATAATACTTTGATGTACAGGGATAAAGACATTGTAAAATACATGCCCATGTGTACAGCCCTTAATTATAACATAATTTCCCTTCTCATTTCCAGCTGAGGTTCTTTGCGTTACATAACTTAAGAGCTGTGTGAACTAGATAAAAGCCCATTCACAGAAACATTTCACCACAAAACCCTGCTACTTCTCCGCTCAGGAGAAAGCCCAGCACGAGCTGGTACACATTCAAACCGTCCCGGAACGTCAGGTGCGCTCCGTGAGACAGCAAATTCCACTTGAAGGTGAAAGGAGAAAGGCATGCAGGCAAGTGTGAGGGTCCACGCTGGAGCCCTGCCTGTGGCCTCTCCAGAGAACGCAGCTGGGCGCACACCTGTGACCCTAGCACTGGGGAGGCTGAGGCAGGAGGATTGCCTCTGGGTGGAGGCCAGCCTGGGCTGCGTAGTGAGTTCAAGGCCATTCTGCATACACAGGGAGATTTTGTCTCAAAAAATTAAAATAAAATAAAATAAAGCACCCTTGAAACACAAGCCATTTAATTATCTTCAATCTGGCCCCCTCGGGTACAGGATGGCACAGGAGCCATGATTTGCCTGGTCAGCCTGAGGCATAAAAAGATGTCAAAGCCCCATGATCTCGCCGTCCAGTTACACTGACCGCTAAAGCTTTCCTGAAGATGCTGCTGATTGTATGTGCAGTTTTTTGTTTTTTTTGCAAAATTCCAAACATACTTTCTCTTCTGTTTACTGGCAATCCTTATTGCATCTGAGAAAAATGAAATTATTTTAAAATTTCTGTCCTCCCCAGCAAAAAGGATCTGGAATCGGCACAATTAATCAAATGCAATGGGCAGTCGTTTAATCACAGTCTAATAAAATTAATGTCCGAATTCTTCACCGCCATGATCAGCGCTGCCCCCTCTGAAGAAAAAACCGAGCCTCCCTCTTGCCAGAGCGCCCCCCCATTGGTTCACGCCCGAGAGGTTCAGTCTCCCCACAGACTTCTCGTTCTCTCTAAAACTCAGGACAGTGAACAAACCCTTCACACAATGTGCTTTGCTTCTGGAACTTCCTTAGAAACCCCCTGCCCTAGAAATCTCACTTTGAGATACTGAACTCACACCGAGTTCTTATTTTATTGAAGGCTTCCAGAATCTTGCAATAAAAAGAAAGCTTTAAAACTCTGCCTGACCCACCATTTCTCAAATTTATTTGACTATTAAATCATCTGGGTGCAGAAGAACCGCTAACATCCTGCAAAAGGCCATGAGAGTTTTCTTTGAGAAAGGCCGGCATAAATTATGCTTGGAGTGTGGCTCAGGGCTGAAGCATCTGAGAAGGTCTTTGTGGCTAGAGGTGTTGATTGCATGTCTTATCTGCAGTGTATAATCAGGTCCGCACCAGGGAGGAAGGCCGTTTGGTTGGCTTGGCCACTGCAGTAGGGGCACAGGATAAATAAACCCAGTATTCACCACAAAATGATTTGCTCTTCCCTCAATTCTTACTCTCACTGGAACCAGCCATCTGCTCTCGGGCTGTGCAGCCCGGGACATACAGCACCAGGCTGTGCCTACTAAGATCCTGTGATTCCTCGGGGACCTTGAAGTTTTGGGATTACCAGAAATTAATCAGGAAATGTTCAACTACTGACTACCGGGAAGAAAAAAATGATCTTCCAAGAATTGATACAGGAAATTCCCAAAGGTACCACAAATTAGTGACTTGTATTTTGATCTCTAGAACCATAACAACTTCTGCTTCAATTTAAATTTTTTATGATACTATATTTTGAAAAAGAATCAAAATCAGGCGTGGCTGGTGCACATTTGTGATTCTAGCTCTCACGAGGCTGAGGCAGGAGGGTTGCCATGAGTTTGAGGCCAGCCTGAACTACATAGTGACACCCTGCCTGAAAAAGCTAAAAGCAATTAATTAATTAATTAATTGAAAGAAGCATCCTCTTTAGTGACTAAGAGGAAGCCAGGCGTTTCATCCCCTTGTCCCCCTCATTACAGCAGCTGGGAAAACGGTTCCAACCAGAAACCAACCTTTCATCGCTGCTGCATTGATCACCAAGAAGGAGTGAACTTTATGGTGCAGATAATCATGAAGAATGATTTGTGAAGACTTTATCCCAGACAAAAGCTACCACGGAGCATTCCTTTTGTGATTATGTAGAAGAAATGGGACCCAAGAGGCCTCCTAGAAACACCTCAGCAGCGGTGCTGGGCGGGTTCACCCTGCATTCACCCCAAGGCAGGCACCCCTGGGAGCCTTTCTCAGCTGCTAATTAACTGACCCCAGCGTGAAGTTAAGCCCAGGTGCCGACTTGGGTATCCGAGAGGAGACCCAGCCGCCTTTCCACAGAGCGGGGCTCCAGGGAGCTGGCTTCCAGCCCCGTCTTTGTCTCCTAAACACCCGAGCAATCCGCTAACACACGCTCAGTTTATTGTATTAGTACAATACAATAGGAAAGAGAAAAATTCACTGAAACTTAGTTAAAACATTTTGAGGTGGTAAGGATTTAACCCAGGGGCACTGTACCCTTGCCCTGCACTCCCAGCCCGTTTGAATTTATTCTCTTTTGATATTGAGCGAGGTTCTCAGGAAGTTACCCAGACTGACCTCAAACCTGTGATCCTCCTGCCTCAGCCTCTTCGGTGGCTGGGAGGACAGGCATCCCCTGTACCCAGCTAATTAGACTCTCTTGTACATAACCACTTTGTATTGATGATCTTCAGTGCTTCAATACAGCACTATTTCACAAGGTCTAGTTCATCTTTCAAGTTAGTGTAAAACTGTTGAGTATTTATGGAGTAGTTAATTATAATTTATTCCAACCGTCAACCCCCTTCAACACCCAGGTGTCTTATGTGTCGATGAACCAAAAGTATTTATTCTATGCTGAAAGAGAGGCAGTAAGACTTTCTAATGGTCCAGAAATTTCACCCTAAAAGAATAACTACATTGAATCTAAGGCACTCTCTCTAAGTCGTGGAACATTATCCCCTCAAATAGAGGCTAAGACGTCAAGCCCAAAAGATTAAATGAAGCAAAAAGCTTACAGATGACCCTAAAGCAATCCTGGCACTGTGTGTTTTTAATTACCGGTGTGTGAAGCGTTGGTTTCTGTTACAGTTTGTGTCTAGATGACCCCTGGAAGCCACATGCAGTCCTAGTCAGAGGTGGCTCCATCTACAGTGTATGATGGGTTCACAGTGCAAGGCTGGGATTAAGGGTGCTGGGGCCAAGGGTGGATGACCGCTGGGCCAGTCCACTGGCACCGCCCTAATCCCAGTCTCTGTCTGTCTGTCTGTCTGTCTCATTGCTTTTGCTCTCCTCCACCACCGTGCCACCCTGCTTTGGAGCCAGCTGACTGTGAACTGAAACCTCCACAAACTGTGAGCTGAATAAACCTTTTCTCCCTTAACTTTGGGCGTCCTCTTGTCTCGGCAACAAGAGAGCAGTCAGTGGGACCCCAATGTTCTAGAAAAGAATCCTTACCTGAGGCTGGGGTCACGAGGAGTCTGTAGCCCCCAAACTTCCCTCTGGGAGCTTTCCATGAGATCTGGATGCTGTCCTGAGAAAGCACGTGGTACCTCAGCCTCGTGGGCGCAGACACTGAAGGGAAACACAGAAATGGTTTAAGCCTGGAAACGTTTGAGCTGCACTTGCTAACATGAAAGGTCAAAGTGACATAGCTGAATACGCAAAACTTCTGGGGGTGTGGTGCCATTCCAGCCCTCGGGAGGCTGAGACAGGAGGATTGCAGTGAGTTTGAGGCCACCCTGGGCTACATGGTGAATCCAAGGTCAGCCTGAACTGCACAGCAAGACCCTGTCTCAAACATAAAATGACTTTATCGGTCTCAAACTATATTCTTTCCACAATGTTATCACTGAGTTGATCAGTTTGCAAAATAAGACAAAAGTCCGAGCACTTGCTTTTCACCCATGTGCCAAATCCTCCTGACCCCTGATAAAGAAACGCCAGGGCGTTAGGAGCCACTGCTCTAACGCAGTTTAACAAGCAAAGCCACCTTGTGAAATGCTTTTATCAGTTACAGGAGTGAAGAGCCCACCAGGAGCGCACAGGCTTTGCAGTCCCGCCGGGGCCGGAGCCGCTGCCCGTGGGATTTGCACCTGGGACCCCGCGGTGTGAGGCGCTGTTTGGACAGAGCATGGCAGGTGTCAGGATCGAGGCCTCCGCGCAGACACACGGGGAAGGAGCCGAATGGCGCCCGGATCCTGACGGCCACAAGCTCATCTCGCTGTTCATCGCCTGCGGCCAGGACTCGGCCCGGAGCCGTGAATCTTTTCTCCCGGATCACAACCGTGCAAATCTCTCTCCCCTGTGCAAGTCACCCGCACTTCAAGGCGCATTTGCACACCCTGTGTAGCTGCTCGAGAACTTTCAAAGGAGTCTGTGAGTCAGGTTTTTATTAGATCGTCCCCGAGCCTGTGGTCACAAAGAGCGGTCAGCAGTGGCCGGAAAGGTCCGCGCACGTGCCCACTGTGCCTCTCTCCACTGGGGACCAGCTCAGGGGGCCGGAGCGGCCTGGCCGGGAGGGAAACGCTGTCCCCCACTGTCTCCAGTTTTGTCACGTTTTAGCTACATAACCCTGAGCAAGTGGGTTTTTTCCAAAGCTTCAGTTCCCTTATTTTTACAAAAGAGGATCGTAATCCTCTCTGCGAAGAACTATGAGCTCAGACGGACAGACCGACAGAGCCGCCCCGGCTGCTCAGGGAATGTGCATCATCCTTCCCCTGGGTTTCATCTCATCTCCAGCGAATGTTTTTCTTTGGTTTTGTTGTTTGGCCTTTTTTGAGGCAGGTTCTCGCTATGCAGCTGGACTTGAGCTCACTTTGTAGTGCAGGCCGGACTCAAACTCACAGTGACCCTCCTGCTTCAGCCTCCCAAGCGCTGGGATTGCAGGCGTGCACCACCACACCCGGCTCCTTGAGCGTTTCTAAGCCCATGTGAATATACACTGCTGCCCCGATTTTATGGGTAAAAGAACAAAGCCATGGCAGAAAGACTCGCCTGAATCCATGTGCCAACCTGTACTTCTCTCATGGCCAGAGATGTACATGTCGCTCACTTGTACTTCTGGGTGAAGGTTCCTAAAAAAAACTAAAACCAGAAATGCCATCTGGCCCAGCTTTCTAGAAATCTGGAAGAGTTACAGAAGTCTCTGGATAGGGATCCACGCACTTCCATGTTCACAGTGACAGAATTTATAACAGCGAAATCTTGGAAGCGGCCTTGGAAGGGCAGATGAGTGGGTAAAGAAACTGGTGTTTACCCATGGTGGAGTACGACTCTGCCCTAAAGAATAACAACCTGAGTCATGCACTGAGACCAGCGTATAAAGTGAAATAAATGAGACCAGCTCAGATATCACACGATTCCTCTTACATGAGAAACCTAAAGTATAAGCAAGATACAGGACAAAGTAGAGAGACCAGGAAACAGAGAGACCTTCTGCAAATGGCAAGCAGATGAGGCGATGGAGGCAGGGGGGCGTGAGAAGGAGGAAGACGTGCTGTGCACACGGCCAGCTCCCTGCAACGCTGCACTGTGAAGACGGACATGAGAGGGAGGAGACGCTTCCTGGGAGTCACCCTCCGGGACTGACAGGAAGGCCACTCCGCACAAACACCGCACACACTGTCCAGGTATTTCCTTTGTATTTCCTTCAGTATTTCTCTTTAAACTAGAAAACAGCTCCCCTTTGACAATCTGGTTAAAACCGGTTGCCTTAACTGCACAGC
Organism: Cavia porcellus; assembly: GCF_034190915.1. Lineage (NCBI taxonomy): Eukaryota > Metazoa > Chordata > Mammalia > Rodentia > Caviidae > Cavia > Cavia porcellus. The sequence goes on along the minus strand of NW_026947493.1, from coordinate 82,892,333 downwards.
AGCTGGTAACAGTGTCAGTTTATTTCTGTAAGGTTCGCTTTACCTGCACTGATTAAATTTTGATGACATAGCTTCATTTATGTGAAGACTGATATTTTTAAATTTCTCTTGTGGTTTATTTTTTACATCCCCTGACTAGAGGGAACTTTGATAATTTCTAAATATTTAATGTTTTTCTATAAGTAACTTGTCATTTGTTTCTAGTTTTATGCCAATGTTGTCCAAAAATAAGCTGCCTGATTTCAGACTTTTAAAAAAAAAGAGGTCACCCTCCTGTAGCCCAGCACTCGGGAGGCTGAGGCAGGAGGATCGCAGTGATTGGGGGCCAGCCTGGCTGCAGAGTGAGACCTTGTCTCAGAAGAAAAAAATTCTAAGGACAACAGTTTTCCAACAGAAGCAGAAGGTGGTGAAAGCCAGTCTCTGAGTGGACTGAGAAACTGCTACCGCTTTGCAGACTTTTAAAAGGGAAAGAAAATCTATGCTGGCATAGGGCTTAATACTGATTGGAGGAAAAAAAACCCGAAGAACTAAAAAATTTGAGAAATGCACCCGGGTCCCTGCACCCATCTTTCAGGAGTGCAAGAGAGGAATCCATGAGCACAAGCCCCTGGGGGAAGCCGTGGTCAGCCCAGGGGCCCTGCGTGCGTGGCCCCAGCTTCAGGCGTGGGCCCTGCAGGGGTAGCAGCACACTGACAGTGCGGCCGCCGGGGTGGCACAGCCTCGCCCCAGATCGTCTGCCTTTCACCGCAGAGCAACCACGCAGCACCTCAGCCTGAGCACGATCATCTCGAGGTGCGTCTGCTGCCCCACAGATGACCCCAGTTCACCCCTCTTTACGGCAGAGTAGTACTCCACAGTGTGCAAATGCTACTCTTTAAATGGCATCTGAGGTCACAGCTAACGTTGCAAAGTGCCCTCAAGAAGTGGCAAGGACAGGAAGGAGCCGCCAAGGGGACAGTGATGGCACCCTGGAGCCCAGGGCAGCGGCGACTTCCAAGAGATTTGCTCAGGGAAACAAAGTGCGAGGCAAATACGAAGCCAGGTCCTGCACTCCCGAGCTCCACTGGTTTACGGAGGACTCCGGTGACCGCGGTCTGGTGACATGCCGCGATTGTTGACTGACTGCGTCAGCTTCAGTAGAAGAAGCTGGACTGAATCTGCTCAGCAGCTCCACACCCCAGGCTGCAGGGGACTCCCCGGGCCGGCTTGTTGCCTGGACTCGGGCAGGGAAAGGAGGAGGCCAGAGCCGCGCCTAGGCTTCAGGGGGGCAGGGCCCCTGCACCCCTCACCCCTCTGCGGCTCCTGAGCCAGCCTAGGACCTCACACCTCTGTGGGTCTCTCTCCGAGTCTCCATGACACCGACTGACACAAGGACCCCAGCCCTTCATCAGCAGGTCCTGCCGACAGCCTCAGTGAGCACAAACACCCTCACCGTCCCTAAAGGAAAATCCCGACGGGACGCCAAGTGCCCATGTCCTCTAGGCGGCTGCTTCAGAGGAGGAACCTGAGAGGAGGGAGTGCAGGGAGAGAGCAAGGAAGTCACAGCTGTGGGTCGCAAAGCCTCTTCCCGCGGCAGGCGGGGCGGTGAAAGCCTGTGATCGCAGCACTTGGAGACTGAGGCAGGAGGGTGGCTGTGAGTGTGCCGTCAGCCTGGGCCACCCAGGGAGTTCAAGGCTGGCCTGAACCGCATGGCAAGACCCTGTCTCAAAAAATAAAATAAAAATAAGGAGGTCCCATTCAACCCAGCTATTCCCCTTCTGGGTGTCTTCCCAAGAGAATTAAAAACATCATGCCACGGTGATACATACGTGCACCCATGTTTATAGCAGCACAGTTGGTAACAGGCAGATCTGTGAAACAATCTAAATGCTGAGGAACGGATAAAAAAAGATGTGGTATTTTTACATAATGGAATACTACTCAGCCATAAAGAAGGATAAACTGGAGACTTTTATAGGTAAATGGATGTGTCCTGAGACCATGCTCATTAGGAGGTAAGTAAGACCCACGTGTGTAAAAAATCCAGTTTGGAGTTAAGCCAGGGCAAGGGAGCAAAATAGAGAGGAGCACCGGAAGGCCCAGGGAGAAACAGCTCCGGAGCCCCGGGGGCGCCTCTGTCCCCGCACACTGCTCGCGCTGCCCAGCGCTCAGGGCCCTTGCATGCTCACACGAGCTCCGCTCAGCAGTGGACTCGGGTCCGCGGGAGCCCTCAGCTGTCCAAGCGCCAGTCCAGCGGACGCTGGCTTCCGGCACACACTGGAGTCCAGGATCTGGGGGTGCTGGCCCTCGGGTGTGGGGGTTGTGTACTCAGCCCTTAGGATGGAGAGAGGACGGCGGGCTTCCCTGGGTGGCGCCCTGAGGTCTGAGCAGAACGTGGCCAGGACAGCCCCAGGGCCTCCCCAGGACCACTCCCGGGGGTGCTGGGGGCAGCAGAGACACCGACTCCTTCCAGGAGCTCGCTGCTCTGAGGGATCATCAGAACCTGCGAGCTGTGAAACAGCGGTTTGTTCCTCCCTTCTTTTCTCTCCTCTCTCCTGTCTTTCTCAATTAAAATCATACTGTTTATAAAGGACAATCTTTAGAAATATTTCTTTTCTTTCTTTCCTTGTATTATATTTTATTTATTTATATATTTATTTATTTTTGAGACAGGGCCTTGCTATCTAGCCCAAGCTGGCCTCACATTCACAGAGATCCTCCTGCCTCAGCCTCCTGGGTACTGGGATGACAGCGGGCTCCACCACATCTGGAGGAAAGATTTATTTCTAATGAAGTATTCACCTTCACTTTTGAAAACGCCGCTCACTGTCCAGGGGTACCGTGGAGGAGGGCATGCACCCTTCACCACCCCTCACCCGCCAGCTTCCCTGGCCTGCAGCGCCCTGCTTGGTGCCCACCTCCTAGCCCAGCAGCGGTGGCAGCCGGGGGCAGCATGGCGAGGGCTGTGCCGCCCCGGACCCCCGCAGCCTCCGTTCCGGGCTCTGTGGACAGTGGGCCCCCATCCTCGGCAAATCCCAGAGGCTGCCAGGGGCTGTCCCTTTCGGCTCGGCCATTCCATTTTGTTTTGACTGAGCTGCGGTATCATCCACTGGCAGGCTCGTTCCTCTGAAGCTGACCGGAGAAGACGCCTTTCCCCTACCAGACCCCTTAGCAGTGGAGGCATCTTGGTAGAGGTCGGGCCAGGCGCCTCCCCACTTGTGTGTAGTGTAGAGGGCTGCCTCGAAGGCCCAGCCCACACACTCACTTTTAAAGACCTTTAAGTAGCAGGAAAATATTTGACTACTTTTATAAGCGATCTACAAAAACAAAAGCAAGCGCCCCTCAAAAATCTTAGCTTTCACACAGCTTATTTTTCATTGAAGTGCATTACTATCCAAGTGTCTTGTGAGCAATTGAATTTTGACAGCGGTTTACCGTGGGACACGCTCAAAGGGGCTGTTAATCCTGCTTAGATCTGCTGTGTCCTAATGTCGTAATCTGTTATAAAGACGCTGAAAACGGCACAGAGGGAAATTCTCTCAACGCCCAGTACACGTGACTGCTGATAACAGCAGAAATATGCGTAATGCACGAACACCAGGCCTGTAGAAAGTTGGATCCGGCCCACGCCAAGGCCCCGTGTCGCAGGCCCAGGGAGTTTTAAGGGACAGTCACTTTCCCGCCAGCCAGTCCTCCCTGTAGCCTCACCAGAACCCAGTGCGGGCTCGCCGTGGGACTCCGAGGTCCTCCTGTCACGGCTGGGCGCGTTCCTTTCAGCCAGAGCATTGCCTTTTCCGCATCCTGGCGCATTCCTCAACTTGTCATATAAAAATGCTGAAAAAATGTTTCACTTCTCTGGCTGCTAGAGAAAAGCAAATTAAAGCAACGTGGAGACTCCATCTCACTCCTGAAAGAAAGGCCGTCATCAAGGAAACAAGGATTCCCTGGTGTGATGACGCACGCCTGTAACCCCAGCTCTCTGGAGGCTGAGGCAGGAGGATCCCTGTGAGTTCTAAACCAAGCGGGGTTCCATAGAGAGCTCAAGGCCAGCCTGAACTGCATAGTGGGGCCCCCGTCTCCAAAAAAGACAAGAAAAGAACGAATACAAGAAAAATCAAGTATTAACAAAAGCTGGTGAGCTGAGATTACAGGCATGCACACCAGCCCAGCAATTCATGCTGTTTCTTCCTCAAAATCAAGAGGCAGCCGCCTGAAGACCTTTGAGTCTCCTAAACGAGAGCTGGAGCTCCCCGTGCTGTCCCTGAGATGTCCCCCACCCCAAAGCCTGTGGGGTCGCCTCGACCCTCAGCATCCTCTGCACCCCGTCCTCTCTCAACCTGGCACTTTCCTCCTACTCACCCTTCACTGCTGGCACGCCAGGCCTCACCCCACTTCCCGCGGGGGCTAACCCCTTCCTCACTGCGCCTTCAGGGCCTCTTGGTGATGCAGCCTGGGTCCCCCCTTCTGCTCAGCCGCCACCTGGTGCCTTCCCAGCCAGCACCCGGCAGACCCCCAAACGCCTCGCGCTGTCCAAAGCCGTGCCGGTCACCTCCTCCACATTTGCTCCCTGTACTAACCTCCTGCCACCGCACAAGCTTCACCTGAACTGCAGATGCCTCGCTAAAGACAGAACCCTGCTTTCCACAAACCCAAACAAAGCGCACAGAGGAGCACAGGAGCCATCACGGTGCAAGGTTTAACACGCAGGGTCCGACTGCAGCTTTGGCATCCTCTCCTAGGGCGCCCGGCTCCACACTGAGCCCGTGATGAGCTCCGTGTCTCCCAACACTGCAGCGATTCTCGGGTTAACCCTCTTCTCTGTGCTCACACTGTGTGCTGCAGGTTCCGTGCCTCTTTCCTGAACACCTGAGGGCCTCCTAAAGGCCTCACCTCCCACGCTTGTCTGTCTCCCCACATCCACCACCAATACAAGCAGCGTCATCAGAATTTTTATCTCGACGTTTCCTGTAGGCTGACCTCCACAGCCTGGCCATCCTTATGTTTTGCTGCAACCCCTCGTAATTAATATTTTGATTTATTTTCCTATTCTTCTACCTCTCTGGTGGAGAGTGAGCTGCTTGAAGGCATAATAATAATAATAACAATAATAGTAATCATCTTATTCGGTGTGTGTCTTGCCTGGACACAGAATGCAGCCCACTAAGTGTTCAGAACTCGCTGGCCACACGTGTCTGGCAGGCAGCACCTGGGAGTGTCCCAGAAGAGCCCATGGCATGTGGCACTGAGGTCCGTGGTCTGCTGTCCTGGGCTCCCGGGACCTGCACCTGGCACCCTGCGCTTAGAGAATCATCCCATCACTGCTCTTCCGCCCATCACCGCTGAAAAGTGTCTTCCTCCAATGTAAACAAAAGCAGCAGGATTTGTCCACCAGCTACGTGGTGTGTCCAGCTAGCAGATGTGGCTGGGTGCTTTACGTCAGCCCTGCAGGATTCCCGAGCGTGCCTGGCAGGGTCAGGCTGCACCCCGGAGTCCGCTGTGCACGGACTTCGGGAGTGAGGGAGGTTTTCTGTAAGGGGAAACCCACTGGTGTCTGAGGGACACGCACACCTGTCATCACCGCTTGACTCTGACACTGTAGAATGAGAGCAACCATAAATGATCAATAAATAGATCCGTGGCTGTGTTCCAGTAAAACTTTATGTACAAACCAGGTGTGGTGGCACATGCCTGTAATCCCAGCACTTGGGAGCTGAGGCAGGAGGATCATCGCAAGTTCAAGACAAGCCTGGGCTACAAAGAGAGCTCAAGATCAGCCTGAACTGGAAAGTGAGCCCTTTCTCAAAAAGACAAAAAAAAAAAAAAAAAAAAAAAAAAAGTTTTGTATAAAAGCAGGCAGTGGCCAATGTGGGCTGGGCATAGCAGGTTTTCAAGTCCAGGTTTCATTTATAAAGACACGTGAAATCACAAACTGAAACACAGATCCCAGTAATGCAAACTGCGGACTTCACAAACTAAGCCCAATGCAAACGATGTTAAATCAGCAGAGCAGGAGGAGCCTTCTCCAGACCCTGCACCTTTAGGTGTGCGCTCAGTGCTTAAGGAAAGGGGGGAATGAAGGATGTGGGACGAAGGGAGGGAAGCAGAGGAAGCATTTTCAGGGGACGCGGCAGGGTTGGAACCCACACGCACGCGTGCTCCGGCTCTTTATCCAGAGAACCGGCCTCACAGCACGCAGACAGGACTCTCACACCGCCTTTGCAGGAGGAGCCTCCGGACCCGAACCACAGAACCACCCACCGTGCCGGCCACTGCTGAGTGCAGCCAGAGGGCATCCGCACAGCACAAACGATTGCAGGACCAGTGAATCCCTGCCTGGAATCACAGCCGGACCAACCGTGCACCTTAGGGTCCATTTCTTTTTAAATGATCATCAGAACCAAGAGGGGCTGGAACTCCTCATTCTTTAAAGTTTTCAGTTACCTTGACCCTGGGCGATGGTGCAGAAGCAAACCACAGCCAGAAAAGCTGGAATCAGCCAGCACCGCATCTTGCCCTGAAGAATCCTCATTTGATTTTCCGACGTTCACATTGGGGGGAGCAGCTGTCTGGAAAGAGAGCACAGGAACATTCTGGAGAAGACTGGACCTAAGTGGACGCAGCCCGTCCAACACAGGCAAAGCCCGTCCAACTCGGATTGGCCTTGGCAGGAAGTGACTGAGCCCTGGAGCACCGCCAACTTGAAATGCAAAGGGCTGTGGAGGGTGTGGCAGACAGAGAGGCCACTGGGGCATTGGGAGGGAGGGTCAGGCTGCCTTTGTGGCTCTTCTGTGAAAGCACAAATCACCTCGTGAGGTTCTCGGGTGGATGAATCCCCCGAGGGCCTTGGGAAGGAGCATTCCAGGGGTCACAGTGTGCTCTGCGGTCACCTGTCCCCATGCTCATGACACAAGGTCAGCGCCCTTACGGTCACCTCACACGGATAAAGAGGGCCGCCCCACTCACCATCAGAGAATCCGCAAACCCACGGTGCGAGGCTGTGAACCCGCCACACCAGCTTTCTGTCACTGGGCGGGACACATGCTCACCCTTGTCTCTACTCAAAGCTCTTTACCTAAAACGTTCCCAGCTTTTTCCTTTTCATTAAAGTAGCAAAGAATGAAAAACAGCAAAACAAGGAAAGGAAAGGACGCAGAAAGATCCCAGTTTTTGATTTTCTTTTTTCCAGACAGGGTCTCGCCTGGTAGCTCAGGCTGGTCTTTAAATTTGCAGGAACCCTTCTGCCTCAGCCTCCTGAGTGCTGGGATTATAGGCTGTGCACTATGCCTGACCCATTTGGTATTAAGTTAGAAAGTCAGTCTGCAAACTGCAATTCTTTTCAGGTCACTACAGAAAAGAAATACTGAGTTTTTCCTTAGAGATTACGAAGACACCACAAAAGTTTTTGTCTCCCCACGAGTATATTTTCATTCAAATATACAGTCCCTCACTCATTCATCTGTTCTCCAACACTGTCCAACAGACAGACTGGGGCAGGCAAATGATCTGCAAATGTGATGTGTAAGGCGGAAATGCTACAGTTAACATCAAGGACTCCACTGAAATTTTAATTTAAGATAAACGGCAGACAAGTACTGGTATGTTCCATGCAGTACTTGAGACTTATTTAATACAAACATAACACTCGCTTCCATCTGAAATGCACAGGTGATTGACGCCTGCATTTTACTGGCAGCCTCATCGAAGGAGGAGGTAAATAGGAAAATAATAAAGAACAGAGCGAGCGGAGAAACTGCCTCTAGTCGTGTGTAACTCGTAGCAATGACCGCACACTTGGCCCTGCCCGTCGGAAGAGGCCACGGGAAGAAGGACACGTGAAGGTTAAGGCCCAGTGTGTGGCTCGATCCCATTTAAGATGTCTTTTTATGCAGCCACATGGGCTTTCCTGATACCAACAGCTGGCTATGGCTCATCCAAAAAGGGCACTGTGTTTCACTCACAGGACACGGATGCTCCTCACCATCTGTGGCGCCTGCCTGTGTGAACCCCGGCATCTGCACCACCATGGGGGACTTTGCCGTCCAAGTAGCACAGCTGGTGAGCTTGGGGCCGGGTGTTAGTGCTCACGCAGCCTCGGCTGGACCCTGGGCATCTCAGGAAAACACCTCTGCAGCGCCAACCTGCTGGACTCTCTGTCCATTTCAACACTTATGTGCTTGCTCTGCTTACAAAAGTTGTAAGTTTAAACATGCAAGAACAAAACACAAGGAGGAAAAAGTTTGCTGTTTTGTTTCTGAAAGAGTGAAACTCCCTGATAATGGTAAACGACCTTTTACAGTACAGTTGGGAAGGCGGGTTGTTTTGCGGTCTCCCCAACGTGTTCACCCCTGCGGGGAGCATCTCTCACCTCCGGGGTACCCGGCTGGTGATTTCTTTGGGTGAACTTCCCCACGGTGCAAACTGCCGGGAAAAACTGGTTACAGGTCTTCAAGGTTTTGTAAAGATACGTGGGAGAGGCTTTATGGAAAATTATACCGCTGTCCATGTCCACCCCACAAGTAGATGTCATAAACTTCACCCCACCGCAGGGGCCAAGATGTTCCCGACACGTTCTGACTTATTCGGAACAAATGTGATTACATCCGTATCATACGCATTTGATTTTGCTACGCAGTAAAAGGTAACATTTGCTGTTTGTTGGCCATTTACACTTTTAATAAAATTATCTGTTCATAACCTTTCCTATTTTCTTACTGACTTACAAGAAATCTTGCCGTAGTGCTGTTAGACTTGTGCACAGTCATATAACAATGACAGCGAATCTTCCTAAATCTGTAAAGATGTTTTGCAGTGACACACACAGCACCATCATCCCTCCCAGAAACCCTCCGCTCTCTCCAGACACTCTGCTCCCCCAGCAGCTCTGGAAGTGCGCTTTCCTGGGGGTCTCCAGTCACACTGGCCTGGCTGCAAGCATAAATCACTGACCTTTCAAGGTCATTTTGACTTTGAGGAAAAGCCAGAAGGTGTCCCCAGCCAGGTCGGGTGAATAGGCTGGGTGGCACACGCTGTGGTGTTTTTAGGAGCCAGCTTTCCCGGGGTGGCCCTGCAGCAGTGTCCACCGTGTTTGCCTACCACACCCCAAAAGGACACTCAGGAAAGGGGCTTCCAGAGCTGCTGCAGAAACCAGCAGGAAAAGGGGGCCGAGGGAGCCACAGAGAAGGGAGGTCTGGGGACTGGCAATAGCAAGGCGACTCCAATGCTTCTGTTTAAACACACGCTGTATTTTTTCATCCGTCCTTGTGTATATTAAATTATCTTCCAGTTTGTATTTTATGTTTCAGATTTCTTTATGGGATTGAGGTGTTTTTGTTTGTTCATTTTTTTACTTAAGAAATCTGACTAAATCTTCCTCCTTGATGGTTCCTAATGCGATGGCATAGGTAAAACAGCCTTTCTCATTCCAAAGTGTATTTCCAGGTGTCATAATTTTTTACTTCCCATGGTGAATAGACTCTTTCCAACACTATGGTGCCTAATGGGCTTTTCGGGGACTATTTTTAATATAAAAAATATATTGGTTTTTATATATTTACTTTATAATGATCTATCATCCAGAATTCCTACTAGCTGTACATGAATTTCAATTTAGTTTGTTGGACTTAAAAATATTCAACCAGTTTGATTTCCTTACTGCATAGATTAATTTTAAGTTATTTTATGACAGATGCATCAAATATTTCACCTTTGGGTAAGTTGCTGGTAGTTGGGTTCAAATACATTTTCTTTTAATGTTAAAAAATTAAAAACTAGGGGCTGGAGGTTTAGCTCAGCGGCATAAGCGCCTGCCTTGCAAGCAAGCAGTCATGAGTTTGATCCCCAGTACCAATAAAAAGGAAAAAGACAAAAAAAAAATTAAAAACTAAGGCTGGGTGTGGTTGTGTACGCCTGTAATCCCGACACTCAGGAAGCTGAGGCAGGAAGATCACTGAGTTCAAGGACAGTCTGGGCTACAAAGTGAGCTCAAGGCCAGCCTGAACTGCACAGCGGGACCTTGTCTCAAAAAACAAAATTAAAAAGCTTATTGACTGGGGCCAGGGATACAGCTCATTGGCACAGTGCCTTCCTGGTAATTGTGAGGTTCTGAGTTTAATACCAAAAAAAAAGAAAACCAACTTACTGACTATATTTAGAGCATCTTTTCCATAAGGAATGGACACTAGCTGGGCGGGGTTCTAACCCAGCCTGGGAAACTTAGCAACCTGCACCAAAATTAAATAAATAATAATAAGGGCCAGCGGTGTAGCTCAGAGTGAAGGGCCTGGCTTCAGTCCAGCATCAAAGGAGAAAGGATGCTTGGTGGGCCTTCCCTGTAGCTCTATGTCCCTTATTCCATGGGGATGCTCGAGCTTTCCTCTACCCTGACCGTCGGTGTGATTACTTCCATGCGTCTAACCTCCCCATGCAGTTCAGAAATAGACCCTGCCTGTTTTGTAGATTATTTTCCTTAATCTTATGTGACTAGGATGGCTTTGGCTTGGAGGCCAAGCAATCCATGGCCCAAAGAGGTGGCCATGTCCTCTCACTTCTATAAAGAAGACTCTGGTAACCTGAACTGCATGACATTTGAGTTTCTGGTTGCTCATGTTCTTGAATAAGGAAAGCAACTCAAGATTCCTCCTCTCCAACTCTCACGAACTCATGAAATGCAGGCACTCTTAGGCGTATACTAACGGCTTGTCAAAACATTTCAAGCCTTCTAAAGCTGGTAATTTTCTCTACTGCAGACACGTCTGTGATAGCAAAAATCAGAAATAAATATGTGAAGCCTAAGTGACTCCATGTGGCTGTACAGTGTGGGGGTTGGATACCCCTTCTAAGCAGTCAGGAAAGTACTGTTCTAAGTGTCATTCACCTTTACACGGGAGAGATGGGCTTTTAAAAACCATTATAAAACATATAAAAATAAAAATAAGAACTACTACCACACAGTGCCCGAGAGGCAAGCATGAGGTCCTGAGTTCAATTACCTGAACCAAAATAAAATAAAAACACCCTCGCATCATGACAGTATTTAAACCACAGTAAGTTTGTCTAGTGTTCCTGTACTACCGTTTCATGACCCATCGCAGCTCAGGTTCAGGTAAAATCCTCGATAGGAGACTTCCAGGAAGATGGAGAGGTGGTGAACAGCGGAGAAACAGCCTCTCCATCAGACGCTGGGATACAGCAGGGTCAGGAACAGAAGAAAGGGGTCCCGGGGCCCAGCAAGGGTCCAAAGTGAGAAGCCAGGCCCACGGGAGAGTGGAGAGAGGCCTCGGGTAGAACACGGGGTGCAGGCAGCAGCGCCTTCTCCCCGGGTAGACGCTATTCTAATGCAGAGAACATCTCAGGACGCGTGTTTCCAACGCCAAGCTTATTTCTAACACTGTTCACGGATGAGACCAGGAGACACAGCGGTTCCCGTGGTTAGAAAGCTACAAACCTAACGAGCCTTCACACTCCAGTGCCAGCTGCAAGGTGAGTGCGGCTCAGCCAGGAAGGAAGGCTTCTCTTGCTTCCAAGTCCCAGAGGTATTGGGGTTCAGCTGTCCCCCTTGTTACTGCAAGGACATCTCTGGCCAGTCTCAGACAATGATGTTATACAATAGTAACCTCACATAGCGCTGCTTCTATAAGAGTGAATTCTGCCTAGCGACTAGTGATAAAGGCACACACAACCGACCATGGCATATGGTGCTACCTGCCTTTGGTACTTCCTTTTGGAAACCCATATAAATGATCCGTAAAACTCGAGTCAGGGTTCATGATGTGGAAATGAGATTCCCATCAGCCCCCTAGCACAATAAAGTTGCCTTCTGAAGTTTCTCTCGTGCCATGTCTCCTTTTGGCCCAGTCCTGCATTCTGCATCAATTGCACAGGAGGAGTAGCGTGAACCTGCAGACACACGGTGACCACTGTGACCCCAGAGGCCTCCATGGAGAAACGCACAGTGGAATGGAGCCATGCACACAGCAGACTGAGTGGCTGGTGCATTATTCGGATTTAGCTGTCCCCCGAGAGAGCAGCTGGCTGGGAGAGGGGCTGGCTGAGCTGAGCTCAGAGCAGCTGCTGGCCCCATCTAGCAGCTCCCAGTGTCAGGGTGAGGCTGAACTGAGTTCAAGTCTGGAAGAGATCAGGAAGCTGAGATGAAGGGAGCAGGAGAGACGTGGGGTGCTGCAGACTGACAAACTCCTAGTCCAGCCTCACATCCAGGAAGCAGCCTGAACTTCAGTGGACCTGAAGGGGCAGACTTGCTGGGATTGTCCAGTGCCCTGCTGTAAAGCTGCATCCGGCCTGTGAGTCCATCAACACAGATCTGGACTCTGTCTGTCCACTCTGTCTATCAGTGGCAGCAGAGACACATCGTGAAATAGATCCTTTTTCTCTTCTGCTTTTTTCTCGCTTTTGGTTTTGTTTGTTTTCTCCTGATTGTTTCTTCTTATTTTTATGTGAGTGTGAAAGTTGTTTTAGTTTTGTTGGTGTTCTGTTTGTTCTTGTTTTTATTTCTTTATTCCCTATCTCTCTGTCTCCTATCTCCCTTACCAATTTCACAGACTTATGTCCACTTCTTTCATCCTCCAGCCTTCCCATCTCCTCCTCTTCTTCTGGTTTTCTATTTTTCCCTTTTAATTTCCTCCCCTGAGGGTAAAATTGCCACATTGAGAGAATACCGATTGCATACAATTTCTGGTTTGTCTCAGATTTTGTTATACAGCCACAAACCTAGTTCACACAGCTGAAGGCAGCAAATCATAGTCACGGCAGTCAGTCACTTTCTAGTCTGTGCTCGGTGCTATTGCTAGTGGAACCACGTGGGCCAAAAGCGACATCGTTGTGTCAATCAGCAGTTCTTCCTAGTGTACCAAGACTGAGACGGCCTACAAGTCAGGAATAATGCCAGAGGCCAGGGCCAAAGACACGGGCAGGGTGAATGGGCACTGACTTCTCATCCCCATGAACTGAAGCGGTAGGGTCTTGTACAGACTCGAGACCCAGCAGCTAGCTACACACGGAAGGCACCTCTGCGAAGCAGTCACTTCCCAAGGGTTTTGATGCTAACAATAAAGCTGTTCATCATAAACGATTTACAAGATCAACTCAGGAATTAAGCGAAAAACAAAATAGAAAATGAGCAGACACTTCAGCAAGATGGAGGCCCAGCTTCCAGCTCACCAAAGGCAAACCCTGGGGGAAATGAGGTGAGCAGTCCAGAAGTCACCTGCATAGACCCTCTAAAGTGGTAACAGTGAAGTCACAAAGCAGATGAATGAGGGTCTAGAAAAATCAAATCAGGAATAATTCTCAGGAAGTACACAGATGGCAAGTGTAGGGGAAGACGTGGTTAGTGACTCCAGAACAGACATACACTTTAAAAACTAGAGGAGCTGAGGGGATGATGGAAATGAATGCCCAAGAGGAATGGGATGGAGTGGCACAGTGCCTGCCTGGCAAGTGCAAGGTCCTGAGTTCAATTTAAAAAAAAAAAAAGGAATGAAATGGAATCCATGGAACAGATTCGGACAGATATCTAGAGGATTAAAAGTCCTGTTGAAAGTATACACAGCAGAATGAGCCAGGACCAAACTTCAGCTATAGAAGACAGGATTGCAGCTAGTGATCACAAAATAGAAGATTTCTTTAAATCCAAGAAATCTGACTGTTCTAGATGATGCAAAGAAGAACACTGACTGGTCAGAGTCAATGAAAAGGCAAGAGACATTAAAAAAAAAAAAACAAAAACCTGTTCACAGAAGTAACAGCAGAAAACTTTGCAAGCAGAGAAAAAGAATTTGACAAATAGCTAAGTGAAGCATATGGCATATGGAACTCCAATTAGCCATGATCGAATGACAAAAAAAAAAAAAAAAAAAAAAAACAAGGCATATATTTTTTTAAAAAGTTGTACCAAGACATATAACTTCAGGATTCTAGAAGTTTAACACAAAACCAGGATATTAAAAACTGTTATGATGGGGCCAGGAATTTAGCTTAGTTCGATCCCCAGTACCAAAAAAAAAAAAAAAAATGTTACGATGTGATGACGCAGGCCTGTGACCCCAGCTCTCAGGAGGTGAAGGCAGGAAGATTGCTGTGAGTTTGAGGCCAGCCTGAACTCTGTCTCAGAAAGACTAAATAAATAGATAAAAGCTGTTAGAGAAAAGAAACAAATCACCTATAAAGGAAAACCCACCGGAATCCCAACAGACTTCTCAACACAAACCATCAAGTAAAGGAGAGCTTGGAATCAGTATTTCAAGCCCCAAAACAAAACAACCTCTGGCCAAGATTGATGCACCCTGTGAAACTATCTTTCAAAATTAATGGAGAAATAAAACACTTCTATGAAAAACCCACCTGAAGAAATTCATGAACGTGCCAGGGATTCAGCTCAGCAGCATAAACGCCTCGACATAAGCGTGAGGTCGTGAGTTCAATCCCTGGTACCAAATAAATAAATACATAAGAAATTCATGAACTCCAACCCAGCACTTTGAAATATTCTGAAGGACATTTCAGAAAATGATAACAAGGAACTACAACTCCAGGAACCCTCAGAGAATGAATCTACCATGCAAGGCAAGCCATTAAACAGAAGGCACAAAAGGGAAATCAACAACAGGAAATAACACGACAAGAATAAGTCAGTAATGTCAGTTATGACCATCGATATAAATGGTCTCAATTCATGAATCAAAAGACACAGACTGACACCATGGATCAAGAAACAGCATCCAACCATATGCTGCACACAAGAAACACACTTAATCCAAAAAGAAGTCCTGGGGGCCCGGCAGGGGCATCAAGAAAGACCAAGTAGACCAGGACCACTTTAGCTGTGTCCTGCTGGGCCTCTGCTGTGGCCAGACTGCTCCTGCTTGGGTGGGAAGGACTATTGCACACGGCACCAAAAGACGCCCAAAATGCGGCCCCTGTGTGCACCTCCGCTTGGGAGCACAAGTCCTGTCCTGAGCCTGGCTTCACCCAAACTCCTGGACACTGTCAGGGCTGCCAATGCTTTGAATGAAGGTCGGAGGTCACCCCAGGGGTGCAGACAGCCCTTATGTGGGTAGAGGACGTGGACACAGGGCATTTGCAAAGGTAAGACAGCCAGCGTCACGCTGATAAACACGGTGGCACAGGAGGAAAGCCCCTGTTCTCAGAGGCAGCTGTCAACCACAGCAAAGGAGAACACAGCCGCAGAACCACCTTCCCAACGGACACGAAGCTTCCTTCCCCGGGCCTGAGGCTTTGGCCCCTCACAAGGTGAGGAGACGGAGGGGAAGGAAGGTGTTATGTGTAGTTTTAGGCACAAACTTTAAGGTCAGGACACAAATCAGTACTAATGGAACCCAAGCAGCAATGTGCTATGCAGGAGAGCACCCCTCCTCTGCACCAGTCGGGGTCCCCGGCTCCTGTGCCCGGCACCCCCAGCTGCGGTCAGCGGTCAGCGCCTGACACTGGGAATCAGCGTGCACTGCACGTGCTCCAGCCGGCTTGCTGGGGGAGCCAGGGGGACAGGAAGTTTGGTGACTATTGGAAATAGAGTCTTTACATGGGGGGAAAGGTTGTAAGTATGGCCTTTCTTTAAGTTCTTTTTTGTTGTTTATTTTAAGATGAGCAAGAGCACAATGGGAAAAGTAAAATTTTTGTTTTCCCAAGATTTTCGGCCAAGTTCTCAGTTTGGACAGAAAAGCAGGGGAGGAGGCTCCCAGTTCCTGAGAAAGTGCTGGGATGGTCCCGCATCTGCCTGACTGTCGACCCGATTTCCTGAAACTTCGCCCCGGTCTCCCCTCAAACACATGAGTCTGCCTGCACTTCTTTTTTCATTTAAAAAAATCACATGAAAAGTGGCTGATTAGCTTGAGCTCAAAATGTATAAGACAAATTTGGGGGAAGATTATCGCGTGCAGTGGAAGTAGTCTAAAAACACTATCTCGATTCTATACTCATTAACTTCAATGAATCCCATTATTGCTAATTGGCTCCTCCTCTTCTTCCTGTGCTTGTTTTATTGAATCGTGTGTGCATGGCTAAGGTTATAAGGAACAAAGACCCTGAAGAGACACTAACCAGACACCCACAGTATCCAGGCTAGTTTTATCAAAATTCTTTAAAATATTTATTCTATGGGTCCCCCGACTCACATGTATGCAGCCAAAGCTTGGATAGTATTCTAATCACTTCCTACTCTAAATCTATAAATAAACAAAATTGTTCCACGCACCTGACACCCACATGTCCAGCTGTTCCAGGCCCTGAGCAGCACTGGTATTTATATGTACAATTGTGATTTTCATTCCCGGGATTGCTCCTGAGAGCCCCACCACAGAACCAAAGCTTTGTACCACAGCGGCTTTTTAAAGTGGATACAAAGCTCCACACCAGGCAATGCTCCCAGGGAGCTCACAGTTTAAGGGACAAGGAAGATTGCAAGAAACCCCTGGGCAAAGCCAGAGCCACGCTCAGGGGAGCCAGAGTCAGGGGATGGGGTGAGGGACATGGCTCCCGGGACGATAATCCCCTTACTCGTCCTCAATGAACCAATTTGTCCATTTCATGATTAAAGAGTAAAGATCACTGAAATGTGAACGTAATGCCCATCTTTAAGGTCTCTGCGGTAGTATACATAACACACTTAGACCCTGGGCAGCATCCGAAGGGTTCTAACCATAGGTTGAAGGAATCAGAGGGCCCATGAGCTGCTGCTGGGTAGACACTGCCGGAGGGCAGGCCATCTGTCTCCGCCATCATGCCACTTGGCAGAAAGGGGAAGCCAAGCCGACCTGGGTGATGGCCCAGGCAGCCCTGCCCTGCAGGGGGAAGGGCCTCAGACTCCTCATGGTGTGCTCAGGTCTCTCCATAATCACCTCCAGTGAGCGCTCAGCAGGTCAGCAATCGGACACAGGAAGCGCTGGGGAGCTGACCCCAGGACAGTCCTTCAGCTTAGCACGAGCCTGTGGCTGAGCTTTGTGCACAGTTTGAAGGCACAGTACCGCATCAAACCCGGGGGCCACTTCAGGACGCAATGCTGTCTTTGTGTGCCTGCAGGTATCCTGGGTCTGCTGTCAAGCTTCTGGACACCGGACTTGGATCGAGGGTTTAATCCAAAGCCAGATTCTAACTCTGGTGAGAATCGTTTGTTTTCTTTTGCTGGATATTTGGGGCAGAAGGTAGGTAATTTTACCCTAAATGACAATGTTATCACACTGGCACCAACGACATAGTGACCTCTAGGATGCTCTTCAATCTGTAGTGTGTGTGTGTGTGTGTGTGTGTGTGTGTGTGTGTGTGACTGGGGATTGAACCCCGGGCACTGAATGACATCCTGGAGGCTTTTTTTTCCTAGACAGGATCTTACTACATAGCCCATGCCGCCCTTAAACTTGTGATCCTTTTGCTTCAGCCTCCCAAAGACAAAATTTTAATATTTAAAAAGTTTTTAAAAATATTTTATATCCACTTTGTAGGAGAATTTTGCAATCAATAGATGATCTGGGTTATACAGCTTTGAAAATTAAAACAAAACAGCAGATGAGCTCAGGGTATCATCCCACTGGATTGGCATTTTAACTATTCTTTATTTCTTCTTTCTGATTAAAAAGAACAGTCATCATCTTCACATCCAGAATCATAAAAAGGGTTTTCAGGATTACTAGCAAACTGCTTAAAATTAAACTACCGAGGAAGTTAGTGATTATTACTATATGGTAGCATGATGTAGAAAAACTCTAAATTGGGAAAAAAAGAAAACCTCTTTTTATCACAATTAATTTGCTGTTTGCCTTTTCTCCCTAAAGGATTCTCCACTGTGCAAGTCACGGTGACCTGTGTCCTTTCCCCAAGCCAAGGGGACACCATGGCCATCTTGTTAACCTAATGCCGTGGTTTGTGTCTGAACGTCCCCTCAAAGCCTCATGTGGTCAGGGAGAGGGGCAGGCTTTTCAGAGGTGGCTGAGTCTAGAGTCTGTGATTGGTTCATTGTCTAGTGCTAGGATTGGCTGTGTGAGTGCTGCACCCGCCCAGGGGCGGAGCCAGCATACAATATAAGGGAGGGAAGGAGGCTGCTCCTCCCTTCGGCTCCGGCTGCCTTTGCTGTCTTCTGCCGTAAACCGCTGCCTCTGTGCCACGCAGCCCTGCCTCGGAGCCTGCTGATTACGGACTGAAACCTCCACAATGGTGAGCCAAATAATCTTTCCTCCCCTGATTTTGGGTGTTGGGTATTCTGTCCCAGCAATGAGAAAAAAGTAACCAAGACACAAAGTGTCAAAGGACAGAGTAGAGAAGATCAGAAGGGCTGAGAATGGAGAAGGAAACGTGCAGAGACCGGGCCTCGCTGGGGCAGAGGCAAAATCTGCATGAATGCCCTCAAGTCTGGACGTTTCAGAGTGAGCAAGGGTCAGGCCTTCAGGATACCTGCCCCGAGGATTCACATGCACATCATGTAGAGGTACACACGACAAAAACTAAGAGGACCAAAGACAAGGACCAAAGTCAGAGAGCTGGCTGGACACCAAGACAAAATGGGTGCGGGAGTCAGGGACGACTCCACTGACTGCTCCAACAACTGCAAAGGGTACACTTTTTTTGAAGTTTAGTAAGAAAATTTAGTCAAATAGGTCAAATTCTAGGCGGCAAGATGAGGCTTAATAAATTTCAAGAAACAACTTCACCTCTTCCATTGTCCTTGAGATCCTAACCAGAGTAATAGGACAAGAAAAAGTAAATAAGTGATAAAGAATGGGAGCACAGACAAAACCGCCACTGCTGTTTATGTTGGAGATCTGAAAATCTACCAAAAAAATTAAAATATCCTTGGATTAAAAGGTACACTTATACTAGGCATGGTGGTGCACACCTGTAATCCCAGCACTCAGGAGGCTGAGGCAAGAGGATTGCTGCAAGTTCAAGGCCAGCCTGGGCCACATAGTGAGTTCAAGTCCAACGTAAAATACAGAGCAAGTCTTTGTCTCAAAAAATAAATTTAAGAATGCTGAATGTCACAGACTGGCAGACAAAAAATCAATGCTGTTTTCAGGGGCCTGGCTCGGGGGACAGGGGCTCAGCTCCTGCTCCAGGGAGACCGTCACCCCAGACTCCAGACAGTAACCACATAGAGAAAGAGAAAATGAGGAGTCTTAGTGGGAAGAGGGGGAAAGGACAAAAGAGAAGCACATTTCCCCCGGGCTCTGCAGTAAATCACCATGGCTACTGACACTGGAAAGTGCTTCTTGTGCCAGTTTTTACAGAGGAAACCAAAGCTCAGAGGGGAAAGAGCGGGGCCCAGGGGGGAAGCTCAGACCCCGCATCTGGCTGCCTTGTGCCTGTGACAGCGGTGGCACTGGTTAGGTCAGCCTGGCCTGTCACACAGCCCTGCCCTCCTGCTGTGGGAGAAGTTAGTCCAGCTCCAACCCCACATGGACTTTACTTATTTTTAAAAGTATATATATATATATATTTTGAGACAGGATCTCGCTGTCAATTCAGGCTGCAGAGATCCTCCTGCCTCAGCCTCCCAAGTGCTGGAATGACAGGTGTGCACCACCACATCCACTTTAGACTTTTCCACGTAGACTTTTCCTAATCATCTCTCTGCCAGTAGTGGCTGTGTGGTGCCAGGTACTTTATTTTCCTGAAGGTCTGCGATTTTGTCTCTGAAGGGAAGTAACATTTGCAGCCTCAAGCCACGGGAAGCACAGTGCTTCTGAGTAAGACAGATGTGCAATCTTTGTCCACCTGCCTGCCGCCGTTAGGGTTACCTGAGGGTTAGGCTTCCTGCTTGGTGTGGGGGGGCCTTTTAGTGGGTTTTGGGGGACCCAGCCCTCCCCCCTCTTTTTCACCCCGCCTCTTGGGATCAGTAGTTTGCTCCCACCTGAATGGGCTGGTTGACCACCCACAGCATAAGGGGGCGAGCCGCTGATCCCAGATTAGAGCCCCAAAGCAGGAGTCAGAGTGGGCCTTTTTGCTTCATGAGTGGGTTGTTGCCGGTATTTCGTTATGGTGACAAAGGCAACTTTCTACACACAAAACGTCCGCACACGTGCACATGCACATGCATGCAAACAGTGCACATACACGCACACACATGTACACGTGCACACATGTACACGTGCACACACAGGCACGCGCACACACACATGCACCTACATGTGCACACCACCTCTTGAGGACAGGCACAGCCGCACACAGAGAGCTGACCGTGCACAGAGCCCAGGTGGCTCCGCGCTTCAATGCCCTGGAGGATGGAGCTGAGGACTCCGAGGGGCCCCGCACCATTGGACTTGACCCTGCGGAGGGCGACTCGGTGGGTTCTCCTGCGCAGCCGCGGCCCTGTGGGGTCGCTCAGGCCGGGCTCGTGCTCAGGCAGGCCCTGCGGCCAGGCCAGGATCCCTGCGGTCTGCGTCTGAACTCGGGCTCCGCCCCGGCGCTGCCGGGATGCGATGCTCGGGGATATCGGGCTGGGCGGGGCCCGCGGTCACTGCAGCCTGCCGGGCCCCGAAGTTCCCCGCTGGCCGGTGAGCGGCGGCCGAGCCGGGATCCAAGCCCACCCTCGCGCCAGGGTGCGGCCAGCGCCATGCGTCCGGGACCCGCGGGAGCCCAGGGCTCGGCGGAGGCTCGGGCTCGGCCCCACGGGCCCGGATTCTGAGCAAAACCCTCTGCGCTGGTGCGCCCGCGCAGCCTCGCCTGGATGGAGCGGTCAGGGTGTCAGGAGGACTCGGGGCTGCTGCGGGGCGCGGCTTCATCAGCTCGCGGGGCGCCAGCCAGGGACTCCAAGCCAGCCGTGGTTTGCACAGCTCTGAGCGTGCTTAAAATCCACCACGGAGCTGCCCCGGGCGCACACCCCGTCGGGACCCTGTAGCTGCTCGAATTGTTCCTCAGTAAAGCGGTTTAGGACCCTAGAACGTGAGTCAGGAGTGGCGGTGCACTCCTGCAACCCCAGCACTCGGGAGGCTGAGGCAGGAGGATCCCGTGAATTCGAGGTCAGGCTGGGCTGCAAAGTGAGTTCAAAGCCAGCCTGGACTACACAGCGAGACCCTGTCTCCAAAAAAAAAAAAAAAAAGAAGAAGAACAGAGAAGTCACCCTGAAGTCTCCGGGTCACCACGCCCTCAGGCCTGAGCAGGAGGCGCCCAAGTCACGCGCCCCCCTTTCACTCACTGCTCCACGCTGATCCCGGGCCAGGGCGCTGTGCCCGCGCACAACCGTGGGCCGGCCCCGCGCTCCAGCGCCAACTGCCCGGGCCCTCCGCACCCGTTCCCGGGCCTCCCACAGGAGGCGGCGCACTCCCAGCTCTGTTCCTGCCCCAAGCCTGCAGCTGCCGCCCGCTGAGGACTCCCCGGTTGCGTGCGCCTGCACACCGGAGGCTGAGGCATGAGCATCGTCCTAAGTTCGGGGCCAGCCCAAGCTACTTCGCAAGACTGTCCCCAAAATATCAAAAAGTGAATAATAAAACCCCCAGGAGGAACGAGGTTCTGGGCGCCGCCGAGGGAGGGCAAGTCCAGCCCTGCGCGCCGGTCTCCTTCGCCCTTTCTCCAGGGCCCGAAGCCCCTGCCCACGCCGGCGGCCCAGGGCGCGCTTCCCTGAGCCTCAGCTCCGCAGCACGGCGCCCTGCAGGGTCCTCGGGGGCCCGGGTCTGTGCCGCAGCCCCTCGGTGGCGCCGCTGCCCGCGCCCGGCCTGA
Source organism: Cavia porcellus (assembly GCF_034190915.1). Classification (NCBI taxonomy): domain Eukaryota; kingdom Metazoa; phylum Chordata; class Mammalia; order Rodentia; family Caviidae; genus Cavia; species Cavia porcellus. The sequence goes on along the minus strand of NW_026947493.1, from coordinate 82,870,679 downwards.
GAGCCACCCCGGCTCCGCGGGGCCCAGCGCACCGAGCCCGCTGTTCCCGTCCCGCACCCGATCCCCGCTGGTAGCCCCGTGACAGCCCCCAGCGCCCTGAACGCACAAAAGGGCGCGGCGTCCGCACACAGCTGCAGGACGGGACCCCGGACCCCTCGGAATGAAGGAGCCGGGCAGCTGCCGTGCGCCCCGAGGTCGCCTGCTGCAGTAAAAGCGGGAAGCGTCTGAAAGGGTGCAGGGAGCTGGGCCGGTGGCGCGCGCCTGCCATCCCGACACTCAGGAGGCCGAGGCAGCAGGATCGCTGCGAGCTCGAGGCCAGCCTGGGCCAGAGTGGGACCCGGTCTCTGATAATAACTACAGCAGCGGCAGACCCGGCTCACAGCACCCCAGCCCCGGGAGAGGCGCTTCCACCCCATCCCAAGGTGGCGGTCACTGGGCCGGCCCGGCCCTTCCCTGCCCTGCAGGTGACGCGGGGAGGGGTACCGACCTGTGCGGACGGCGCGGCCGGCGGGACACGCTGGCTCAAAGGCTCGGCGCCGCGCTGGACTCCCCACGCCCGGACTGGACCCGACCCGGGGGAGGCGCGGCCGGGTCGCAGCCAATGGGCGCGCGGGGGCGGGGCGGAGTGTCCTGGTCCCTCCCCCACCCGGCCGCTGGGCGCGGAGGGAAGCCCACCTGTGACCGGTGCGGGCCACGCCCCGCGGCCCCAGAGCCCTCCTGCCTCGGCCTCCCTGGCTCTGCAAGGCCTGAGCACCGTACTCCAGTCTTGGAAATGTAGGAAGCACCCGGCGGTGTAGACTGACTGTGCGCTCACCTCCTGGGTGGTCGGGGTCAGAGCTCCTCACCGCGGGGATTCCGCTCCTGCATCAGCCCGGCACTGGGCAGCTGAGGCAGGAGGACAAGGCCAGAGGCTCTGTCTTGACCCAACCCCAGCGTCCAGTTCTTCCTGTGCTCTGACCCTGAGCCTTTGCGCGGGCTGCAGCCCAGCCCTTTGCATCACTGTAATTTTGGGACACGGGTTCTCTGTGTCGCTGAGCTGCCCGAGATGCTCCTGCCTCGGCCTCCCAGAGCGCCAGGTGACGGGCGCGCGCCGGCTCAGGGCTCTGCGCTGTAACCTGTCGCCGGCTCGCAGGGGCCAGGGCGCTGCCCTCGGCCGACCTCGTCCTCCCGCCTCGAAGCGGGGAGCGGGCAGCGCGGGGCGGGACCCAGGCCGGGACTCGGCGACCTCGGTTCGGGCGCTCCCGCGCTGCGCGGGGAACAGCGCCACCTGGCGTCCACTCTGGGCGCAGCGCTGCCCTCGCGTTTCTCTGGGGAGGCCAGCGCGATGGCCCAGGCCAGGGGTGAGGGCGGGGATGGCATTGAGTCGGTGGTGATCCTGGAATATAAATCACGCCTGCGGAAGCCCACGCGCATCTGGGTGAGGTGCTGCACGCCTGTCATCCCAGCACGGGATGCCGAGGCAGGCGGATCGCTGAGTTGAGGCCCGCCTGGGCTACAGAGGATTGGCCTGCACCACATAGCGCGACTCTGTCATGTACAACTAGCAGGTGACACTGGCTGGACAGAGCCCTCGAGGACTCGCATGGATCTAGTCATCGTGTAAAACGCTGCAGGAAAAGTGCTGACTCGTCCTCTGTCTTGGTCACTCCGATGCTCACAGTCCAGGGAAGGCAGGACACGGCCATCCCACGGCCCCAGAGCTCCTGGGGTCTCCTGCTGCATCCACGGGCGGGGCCCAACCTGCTTCTGCACTGTGCACACGTGCGTTCACACACTGTGTGTGTGCAAACACGCAAGCCACAGGCACACACGTGCAGTCCGCCCTGTCCTCGGCCCGGGACCTGGCGAGAGGACCGTGAACTTGACCCTGGATTCCAGGTCCCGCTGCCACCCTGCCTCCTCCTCTGGGAGAGGTCACCTGGCGTGTGGAGACCTCAGGCGTAGCCACGGGCCTCAACCCGCTGGGGGAGAACCGCAGTAGAGTCACCGTGAGCCGCCCAGGCCCGAGGCTGAGAGGCCTGACCCTGCACCCTGAAGCCAGGAACTCGGAGCTCCAGGCGGCATTTTTGTTTTGAGGCAGTGTCTCACTTTGTAGTCCAGGATGGCCTTGAATTTGTGGTGATCTCCCTGCCTCAGCCTCCTGAGTGCGGGAATTCCCAGGCCCACGCCAAGCAAGGGCTTAGAGGTCTAAGCTCTGGGCCTGAGTCCTCCCCAGAGCCCCCACCCCTTTCCACAGGCGGGAGGAGGCCCCAGCTTTACCAAGTGTCCAGAAGGCGACCAGCAGCCCTCAGGAAAGACTAATTAAATAACAAATAAAAGAATTGCCCTTCTGCATTTGAATTGTATTGGGCTGGGGACCTAGCTCAGTGGTATAAGCACCTGCCTCAGTCCTGGTTTTGATTTCCGGTGCCCCCCAAAAAAGGAAGAAACAAAGAATGAAAATGGATGAACTCCGTGCGCTGTCTCCGCAGCCCCGGGCTGAGGCCGTGCCCAGCTGGCCCGCGCTGGCCCACTGCCTCCCTTGCCTGGCCCCAGACTGAGGGTGGAGGAGCCCCATCTTCCCGGCCCTGTGGCCCAGACCCGAGCCTCAGCTCGGCAGCCACAAAGCCCCGGGCAGGGGCACAGGGCGCGGGCAGTCCACAGTAGTCCCAGAGCGGCTTGGCCCGTGCGCCCCACCACCCGGCTGTCACCAGCCGAGAAGCCGAGGCCGGGAACCCGCTCTCTGCTCATGGGGAGCAGAGGGTGGCAGAGGTTGGGACTCCGTGGCGCCTGGTGTTGCCCAGCAGGCAGCCGAGGACCCTTCTGGTAGTGGCTACCAGATACTACACGGGCCGCTTTATTAAAGGGATTCCGACTTGTCATTCTCACCGTCAGAACATTAGGCGGTGTGCTGATGGACTCTAGGGATCCCAGCACTCGGGAGGCTGAGGCAGGAGGGTGCAAGGTGAGGTCCAGTCGGGGTCCGCAGAAAACATATAAAAGTCAGCGAAGTTGCTCCGTGTGAGGGCCCTGGCTGCCTCCTCCAGAACTGGAAAGAGAGGGTGTGCCAGGGGTGGGGAATACTGAAATATGTAAAATGGAACAATGCTGGCTTACTTCCCAAGAGCCCCTCTGCACGGGCTCACTAGGAGGCCTTCAGAACCACCCAGCTCTGAGCAGGGCCTGCAGCGCACGCCCGCCACCCCAGCACTCGGGAGGCTGAGGCAGGAGGATCACTCTCAGTCCAGGCCAGCCTGGGCGGCCATTAATTTGTGGGGCGCCTCTCTGGCCACCAGCGCTGGCTGGTATTGACTGAGCCTGGTTCCTTCCCAGGCGGGGAGGGACGCATTGGTTTAGCTCACGGCTGCGTGGGCAGAGTTGAGGTGACACCGCCTGGCACGTGGATGCCGCTTCCTAGCTCGTCCCTGGGAAGGAGTCCACCCTGCGGCCACACGAAGACCCTGGCACAGAGTCACGGCCGGACACCATTGCGGGGTTGCTGTGCTGGGTCCCCGCACAATCCCGCACCCCACTCCCTGCCCCGCTGCCCCCTGTGCTCGTCCCCTCAGAGCCACAGCTCCCCACGTCCTGCGCCTGGTTTATCACCAGAGCCACACTCGGGCCCGCAGGTGCCCGCAAAAGTTAAACATAGCAGAGCTGGGGAGGCCGCGGGTGGGGAGCCCTTCAAGTTTCGGTGGTGACCGAGCTCTAGGACCACTGCGGATCAATGGGAGACGCCCCGAAAAGCCACATACAGAAATTCCACGCGACCTGCCCTCCTCTTCTTCCCAAGAGCTAAAGACAGGGCAATCGGGGTGTACGCTTATTTACAGCAGCACAAACCCTAACAGCTGAACCTTAGGAGCAGCCTGCATCCTGTTCTGGGATGGATGACAGCGGCCTGGAGGTGCCCCTCGTGTGATCCCAGCGCTTGGTAAGCTGAGGCAGGAGGATGGAGTTCAGGGCTACCGGGATACAACGGGAGACCCTGTCTCAAAAAAGTAGGTGAAGGATAAATAACAAAATGAGGGAGCATCCATGGGAAATGGAGTACTACCGTGCCCCTCATTTCAGTGTGCGTTAACATGTGCTCCTGCAGTGACAGTAGATGGGCGGAACGGAAATAAACCGCTAAAACGTGTGCATAGAAATGAGCCTGCTCGGGCACTAAAGAGGACGTGCTTTCCTGTCACCCTGATCGGTGGCGGAGAGGGTGGGTGACCAGAGGTCAGCAGGAGCCCTGCGGCCTGGGGACTCTGGGGACGCGGGCGCTGTCTGCACTGCGGTGCTGACTCCCTCTTCCTGCCTCTAAGGTCCGCTGCTGCTGACCAGGTCGGTGCCGGTCCCTAGGCTCTGCTCAGGTCTCTGGCATGGAAGCTCAGGGTTGGAACTGTTCTCCCAAGAAGCCGGTGGGGGCGCCAGTTCCAAGCTCGGCCTTGTTCGTGGCTGGACTTGGGGGGCATTTGCTGACCAGTTGGTTGGTTACTTCTTTGTGAGACAGGGTCTCACTATGCCATTCAGGCTGGCCTTGAGCTCACTTTGTCATCCAGGCTGTTCTCGAACTTGAAAGGAACCTCCTGCCTCAGCCTCCTGAGTGCTGGGATTATAGGCGTCCACCACCACACCCCGCTCGGATAGTTGTTTTGAGACAAGACTTTGCTATGTAGCCCAGACTGGCCTCAGATTCACAGTGATCCTCCTGCCTTTGCCTCCCTGCTGGGATTCCAGGGACGTGCCACCATGGCCAGCACCCTTACCATAGAGTCATACCATACCATGCAGTCATACCCTGTCTCAAAGGAAGAAAAGAAGGAAGGAAGGAAGGAAGGAAGGAAGAAAAAAGATTTTTTGTTACTGCACAAAACAAACTGTGTTTTGAAGGTGAGGTTTTGATGCTCAGGGATCCATATGGCTCGGGGCGGGGAGGACTCAGACCCCATCCAGGGCCATTCACTGTGGTACAGAGGACCCAAAGCCGGTCACACCTTGGAGAAGAGATGATTCTGTGACCCAGGGCATGTGATTAGGCACTGTGAGGTGTTGGGCGCAGGCGCTCAACATACCATACCCCCACCCGGGACTAAGGACCACGCCAGCTTCCGCAATGCGCTACATCCCTCTTTAAATTAGCCAACCCGTGTGCACTTCGTGCTCACTCCATACTCTGTGGCAACTCCTGATTGGCCACAGCTGGATATAGTAGCCAGAGCTTGCATCCCATTCCCGCCCTGCTTCCTCGTGGCAGCCTGTGATTGGTCACGGCCAAATATATAAACCAGAGCCCGCATAAATAAACTAGCAGTTAACTGTCGTCCACAAAAGCGTCTCCTGTCTCCTGTTCATTGGAGCTGCGCCGGTCAACTGGTGGCCTGTACGGGGAGCCCGGAGCGCTGAGACCCTCTCTCTGACAGTACGAGGAGAGCTGAGACCCTCTCTCCGATGGAACAGAGACGTTAACAGGTAAAACCGTCAAGCACTGATATCGGGGGCTACTCGGCAGGCGGGGGCTGACAGGTTAAACTGCTCAACGTTGGTAGCGGGGGCTACGCAACAGGCAGCGGGGGCTGCGGGCCGGATAGCGGGGGCTATCGGGCAACCTTGGGCGGACGCGTCGCAAGGGTCAGGAACTCGTAAAGAGAGTTCCGGGGGCCGTAAAGAGGCAGGTTTTGGGGGCGCCGTAAAGGGGCGCGGGGACTAAGCTGTCCCTGTATATAAAAAAAAAAAAAAAAAGGAAAAAGAAAAAAATAAAATAAAATAAAAAGAAAAAGAAACTCTTGAAATTCCGGTTAACATGGGTAACATGGCTACTCAGCCACTGTCAGTCGCCTTAAGCGACTTACTGAGAGAAAAGGGATTACAAATGAAACAAGAACAAATTCAAAACTTCCTCGATCAGGTCGATAAGGTAGCACCTTGGTTTGGTCCCACGGGGTCCGTTACCATCCCCAGCTGGGATAAATTAGGGAGAGATCTTGACTTTGCAGCAGAAAATGGCCTCTTGGAGCCAGGAGTCAGACCCCTTTGGGCAGTGGTGAGAAGCTGCCTCGCAGACACCTCTTGTCGTGACCATATAAGGGCTGGCGCCATGGCGCTTGATTACCATCAGGCAGAATCCTCCCGCGAGCAATCTCGTGAGTCCAGTGCTGCAGGCAAGGTGACCCCACCCAACTCAGAAACAAAGGACTCGTCAGATAATGAGGGGGAGGAAGAAGTATACAAAATGGTGGATGCAGACACCACCAAAAGAGGGGAAGTCACACACACGCAGTCGAGAGGGCCCTACTCTGAGGCCATAAATGAGCTGCAACGCAGGATTTCTGAGAGTAAATGGGTCAATGAAAGCGAGTACGGGATCCCAGGGCCGCCCCGTATAAGACCTACGGCTCTACCTCCCGACCCGCCAGATTATCATGCCCACCAGAGACCCTGCCATCAGCTATGTAGCTGTCCGCAACGGGTCCAGACGTCCCCTGGGACATTCCAAGAAGACCTTTGGCATCAAGTCCAAAGAGAGGACCCAGGAGGCCTGGACCGTTTTCTCCAGGCTTTTCCGGTTGCTGTAGATGCTCAGGGAAACAGAGCCCACCTGCCTATAGATATGAAGGCGATACCTGCCTATAGATATGAAGGCGATAAAGCATCTTAAGGAGGCCAGCACCATGTACGGTGTTAATGGGGCGTATACCCTGTCCCTAGTAGAAGCCATGGCAGGAAATGCCATGACACCTGCTGATTGGGCCAGTTTGTGCAAGGCAGTGCTCAGCCCAGGCCAATATCTTGATTGGAAAGGTTGGAATGTTGAACTTGCTACAGAACAGGCCCAAGCTAATGCCCAGAACAATCAGGCCACCTGGAACGCGGATATGTTATTAGGACAAGGGCAGTATCTCAATAACCAGCTGATATTTCCACAAGAGGTGTATGCACAGATAAATAGAATAGCCATACAAGCATGGAAATGGGTCTCAGCTAGGGGAGAAGTCTCAGGCCACTTGACAAAAATTTTGCAGGGCCCGAGCGAGCCTTTTTCAGATTTTGTGGCCCGCATGATGGAGGCGGCGGCGAGAATTTTTGGGGATGCTGAGACAGCCATGCCGCTCATCAAGCAGCTCATTTTTGAGCAGTGTACTAAAGAATGTCACCAGCCAAAAGCATCAGCTATTATCCAGAAATGGTGGCGGATCTAGCGCTACTAGGTGTTAAACTATGTATGCAACACTTCGGTCACCCACCTCACTCCATTAAGGTTCCCTATACCCGACAACAGATCGAAATACTGGTGTCCTGTGTAAACTCCTGGACTATCCTCAGGTGCACCTATGAAGGATCTATAGATAACCAATACCCCAATAACCCCATCTTGCCTTTTGTGAAAGAACACCCAGTAATCTTCCCGAAGTTCACATCATCAAAACCCATTCCTCACGCACTTACTATATTCACTGATGGGTCAAAAACAGGCGTTGGTGCCTACCTTGTGCAAGGTCACCAACCGGTAGCTGTCCAATTTGCGCCTGATCAACCTCAACTAACAGAGCTAAAAATCATCATAGAAGTGTTTAAACAGTACCCACAGCCTTTCAATCTGCTCTCTGACTCACATTATGTTGTCAATGCTTTACAAGTGTTGGAAGTTTCGGGCCCAATTAGGGAATCCTCTAAAGCCCACGCTCTTTTCCTAGAGCTCCGCACACTCATTCTAAACAGGACTGCGCCGTTCTTCGCTGCCCACATTCGCGCGCACACTTCCCTTCCCGGACCATTAGCTCTCGGGAATGCCATGGTCGACGCGGCTACTCGCCCTCTTAACATCCTTCTGTCAGCCATAGAGCAGGCCTCAGAGTTCCACACACGGTTTCATGTAAATGCTCGCACTCTGCAGAATAGGTTTCGGCTCACTCGGGAGCATGTCCCACGTGTGTCACTAGTCATGTGGCGCCCTCTTGTGGCGTTTGTCCGCGTGGTCTCCTCCCAGGACACATTTGGCAAATGGATGTTACTCACATCCCAGAATTTGGAAATCTCAAGTATGTGCATGTCTCCGTCGACACCTGCTCACAAGTGATGTTCGCCTCCCTTGAGACAGGTGAACAGGCCCGACATGTCATTCAACATTGCCTGGCGGCATGGGCCGCCTGGGGACAACCCAAGCAGTTAAAAACAGACAACGGCCCTGCTTACACCAGCAAGTCATTTTCTGACTTCTGCCAAAAAATGCAGGTGTCCCTCAGACATGGAATCCCCTATAATCCTCAGGGCCAAGGCATAGTTGAGTGTGCTCATCAAACCCTCAAGTCTATTCTGTTTAAACAAAAGGAGGGTATTGCCCAGGGCATGACACCTAGGGCCAGACTAAATCTTGCCCTCTTCACTTACAATTTTGTAAACATCAACCCACAAGGATCCACGCCAGCACAGCTACATGCCAACCCTGTCGCACCCAAACATGGTTGGGTATGCTGGAAAGACCTCCTGCATGGGGTGTAGAGAGGCCCCAGCCCAGTACTTAGTTGGGCGAGAGGGGCGGTCTGTGTCTTCCCGCAGGAAGAAGGCAGCGAACCTGTCTGGGTCCCGGAACGCCTGATACGTCCCTGCAAACCACCAGACCCCGACCCAGAGGAAACGTCAACCACAGAACAGGGGAACCAACAGGAGCCTCACAAGCCAGACCAAGCAAGTATACCCACAACTCCCATCAACCATGGCACCTTGGCCAACTCCCCTGGTTAGTAGCCTCCTTTTCCCTTCCTTCTTACATCTCGTATGGCCCTTGCAGCCAATGACTTTTCTAAATTGCTCCACCACAACCTGTTATATGTTATAATGTTGGGATAACAGACACTTTCAGCTGTTGTTATGCAGGTACTCCAGTTCGCACTGATTCCAGTTATGGCGGACTCAGACGAGTTTCCTGTGATCCAGCTCGGGCCAACTCTCCAATTGGCTTTCATAAAGGAATGGGCAGGAACAGGGGCTCTGGCTACCATAACTACCATTTGCCGCATTCGGCAGTCTACTTTGCTCTGTCGGATTCGCAGACAAAGGAATAGGGACAAAGTATCAAACAAGCATTGCTGATCATGGAATCTGGTCAAAGCCCGGCAGCATGGCTCACCATGCTGTGACGCAGGTGTGGAGCAAAGCATCGCAGGGGGTGTCGTCCTTGGCCAGGAGACACCCCGGTCCCCATGTTGGCGAGCACGCGGGTTGGGCTCATAAAACAGATTTCCCGCCCCCTCCAAAAGAGCACCAACGAGTAGTGAGGCACTGTCATGACTGCAGCGTGACACCTCACGAGGGGCACCGACCTCTGGAGACCCTGCGTCAGTTATAAAGAAAGGGGGAGATGTTGGGCGCAGGCGCTCAACATACCATACCCCACCCGGGACTAAGGACCACGCCAGCTTCCGCAATGCGCTACATCCCTCTTTAAATTAGCCAACCCGTGTGCACTTCGTGCTCACTCCATACTCTGTGGCAACTCCTGATTGGCCACAGCTGGATATAGTAGCCAGAGCTTGCATCCCATTCCCGCCCTGCTTCCTCGTGGCAGCCTGTGATTGGTCACGGCCAAATATATAAACCAGAGCCCGCCTAAATAAACTAGCAGTTAACTGTCGTCCACAAAAGCGTCTCCTGTCTCCTGTTCATTGGAGCTGCGCCGGTCAGTGAGGACCCAGGCCACGACCTAAGGTCTCCTTCAGGCCATGAGATGCACACACGTGCTTACACACGCATGTGACCGGTGGTCACCACCAGGCTCTTGGGCCAGGGGGAGGACGGAAGGAGGTGACTGGGCTCACCCCACAGTGCCCCTCTCTGCATGACGGGGACCCTGCCTGGAGTCTCTGCTGTGCTTCTTATTTTTCCAGATGCGGGGACCTCACTGTGGCCCAGAGGAGTACGAGGAGGCGGGCTTGGGGTCCCCGGGGTGCCCAGGTGAATGCAGAGTCCCAGGGGATGGATTCCCTGATGGGTCCCAGGACGATCGGGGACAAGGGTGACTCAGGACACTGCATGGCGGCCTGGCTCTGTCTCCATGCCGGTGTTGTGGGGAAGACAGAAGCCGGGCCTGATTCCTCCCAGGGGCCCCCACCTCACGCTTTTACAGGCACCCCAAACACCGGGCTTTCACTCAAAGTGGGTGCACCGTAAAACACATTTGCCTGGCTTAGGATGGAAAGGCCTCGCTTCAGCCACGCAAGGGCCGTGAGTCAGGGAGCCAGGCCTCGCTTCAGCCACGCAAGGGCCGTGAGTCAGGGAGCCAGGCGTGGTGGTGCATGCTGTGAGCCCAGCTCTCAGGAGGCCGAGGCAGGAAGAGCTTTGCAAGTCTGAGGCCAGGGTGGGCCGCATAGTGAGTTCAAGACCAGCCTGAATGCATGGAGAGAGCATGTCAGAAAAAAGCCTTTTTAATTTTAGCCAATAATCCACTTTCATTACGGAAAACTACAAAAGAAGAAAAGAATGGCTCAGAAATCAGCCCCCTAAAGAGCCAATGTCGGCAGATGTTTGGTTTTGTTTTTGTTTGGATTTGAACTCAGGACCTTGCACTTGCCACTGAGCGATGTTCCCAGCCCCTGCAAGAGTCTCACAGAAAGTGACTCCTCTGCACTTGAGACTCTTGGAGGGGCTGCACCGAGGGCTCCCCTTCCCGACCCCGTGGGTCCTCCTTCTCCTCACCACCACTGTTCAGTTCCAAAGCGATGCCTGCATCACGCTCTTTACTAATTCAAAAGGCAAACTAGGAGCTGTGGTCATCCCAGCTCCTCGGAGGCTGAGGCAGGAGGATTCCACGTTCAAGGACAGACTGGGCAATATAGTGAGACCCTGTCTCCAAACAAAACAAACAAAAAGGCCCAGAGAAGTGCTGGGGTAGAGCACCCCTGAAGTCAAGCTCAGGCCCAGTCCATAGCCAGGTGGGCAGCTAGGTGGATAAGATTAGTGTTTTAGAATCTAGTGGGAGGGCAGCCTTGGTACCCTTAACTTTTTCACTGAAAACAATCAAACAACTATAAATATCTGTAAATAGAAGCTTTCACCATGCATTGTTACACTGGTAAAAAAAAAAATTCTTTATTTTTTTATTGGTACCAGGGATAGAACTCATGACCATCTGCTTGCAAGGCAGGCTGAGCTACATCCCCAGCCCAAGAAAAGAATTCTTAGAAATCAAAAATTAATAAAACGCAGGAAGCTGGGGAACCATGCAAACACTCTGCACCCCATCTCTACCTTCACACCCCAGAGTGGGGAACCTAGAAAGAGCCCCCGTAGGGTGCCCACAAATGTGACTGAGCAGCCCACTCAGAGCAGACAAAAAACACTTCTTACATTTAAAAAGGGTTTTTTTTGTTTTTTGTTTTTTTGAGACAGGGTCTCACTATGCAGCTCAGGCTGCCCCTGAGCTCACTACGTAGCCCAGGATGGCCTCAAACTCACAGAAATCCTCCTGCCTCGGCCTCCCGAGTACTAGGAGTACAGGCACATGCCACCACACCTGGCTTGAATTTTTAACCCTAAACCTGGTGAATGAGTAGTAACAGATTTCTTTCAAGGAATGTGTGGCTCAGAGCCCTGCAGTCACAGAACCTGTGTGAGTCTAAAAGGTGCAGGGCTAGGGCTAGGGGTTTAGCTCAGTGGCTTAAGCCTGACAAGCACCAACCAGGCCATGAGTTCGATTCCCAGCACGCGGTCAGAATCATCGCCGGGCTCACACTAGAGCCAGAGCAGGAGCGGGTGGGCGGCAGGGGGCGCCTGCGAGCTGTCCTCCAACCTTTGAGAGCCGAGGGTTGCACAGAGGAGCTACTTTTGCAGACATCAGCGCCATGGAAGGGGGTGCAAGCCACGTGGGAAGCCCTGGTTCCCAGCTGCTGGAATCAGACACGGCTTAACGTTCAGCGGGGCCATGGGACCCCAGCCTTGTCCCTTGCTCAGCTACAGAAGCCTTTCCTTCCTCGCCCTGTCTCAGCTATTTCTGTTACAGAGACGTGAGACTGACCAACAGGCGTGGCCTGGTCTAAAATTAGCACTTAAAGCCTAGCGTGGTGATGCACACCTGAAATTCTAGCCCTCAGGAGGCCGAGGCAGGAGGATGGCTGCAAGCTTCCAGCCCAGCCTGGGCTACATAGTGAGGCCTTGTCTCAAAAAATTAAAACAAATTTTTAAAAATCCTTCCAAGGTACACAGATAATGAAAGAATAAATCCCATGTGCAACAGCGGCAAAAAAAAAAAAAAAAAAAAAAAAAAAAAGCTACAAATAAACTTCATATGACATTTTCAAGATCCCCCCGAGGACCTTAAACGCCCCTAAAGCCCAAGTCTGTGGGCTTAGACCGTCGCCCATCTCGTGCAGGAGACCTCCACATCCTCATGATGTCAGCTCTTTGTGAGTTCTTTTGTGTATTATAACCGATCAAGCTGATACGAAAGTCACACGGAAAATAAACAGGGAGACAAGTCGGGGTGGACGCAGCGCCGCCTGCTGGTCCGAGCGGTGGGCAGGGGCAGGGTCAGCGCGGGCTGCGCGGGGCAATCTGACCACGAAGACAGGCAGGGAGCGAGCGCCAGGGGGCAGCGTCCAGGGAGGTTCCGGGAGAGCCGGACAGCCAGCCCGCAGCTGGGACCCCGCCAGCGGAGGTGCAGGAGGGGCCAGCTGCTCCCGGCCCCCAGCCCGGTGCCAGCTGTTTGGAAACTGTTGCAATAGACTGACACTTTGTTCGCTCCCCCACAGGCCGCAGCGCCATTGCTTTGATCTGTGTGTTGCTTCTTCCTGTCTTTTGTCCCTGACTGAACTCTGAGCCACAGTTTCACCATTCTTGATTCACTGTTGCTACTGTCTGGTTTTGTTTCCTGTTCTTTGAGATAGGGTCTCACTCTTTAGTCCAAGCTGGCCCCAATCACAGCAATCCTCCTGCTTCAGCTTCCCCGGTGCTGGGGTGACAGGTATGAGCCCCCACGCCCGGCTCAACTCCTCTTTGTTGATTCCTCAGAGGTCTCCCGAACTCTGCCCGAGACGGTCTCATCCCCTGGGCCACGGCCTTGTACGGTCACTGACCTGCTGGTCTGAAGTCCCAGGGCCACTGCTCCGGGCTCGCCCACCTGTGGACATCTACCCTGAGCACCTCTGGCTACGTCCCTGAGGCCTGAGGTGGGCAGGGCCAGGTGTGAGACCGGGGCTCTTCCATTCCCCCGCCTGGGCCTGGGCCGGAGAAGCTTAGCGACTGCTTAGCTGGTTAGCCGGATGGAAAACCTGGCCACACCTTCCGAGTTAGAGCCCAAAGCTGCCACTTGCTGTCTGATTTGGGGCCGTTGCCCACCCCTCCTGGACCTTGAGGACTCCTGTGGACCATGGGGAGTGATAGGTCTGAGAAGGGGAGAAAGACGAAGGACTGGCCGGCGGTGGCTGAAAAGATAAGAAGTATAAAATATAAGTAACCTTTATTTGGGGAATGCGGGGAGAGACACCCCCGGGCCCCCGGGGCGCAGCATCTCCAACCCCGGGCCAGCGATCTGTCTCTCTGGAACACGTGGAGTGAGGCACATAAGTAGCCTCGGCCTGGGGTGGAAACTAGGGGTATTAGGGATGCACAGGTAGCCCATTGGTCTTAGTTTGGCGCCAGAGGTAGGTTTGTAAGTGTGGGGGTATAGGGTTACAGGCAAATCTCTAGGGGCGGGGGAGGCAGGAGCTCCCTAATTCCGGCTGAGGCTTTTTCTGGCTATAGCGTCCGGTCTGGGCCAGCAACCCTTTCAGGGAGGAGGACACGACCTGTGTTAGGGGCTGTGTGAACATGAGAGGGCACAGACCGGGCACTTGGGCGGGCGAGAGGCGCCTGGCACAGGAGGGGCCGAGGTGCTGCTTAGACTGCTCCACGCCTCACCCTGTAAATGCCCTGGAAAAGACAAAATTACGCCGGGTGTGGTGTGGCACGTGCCTTTGGTCCCCACCCTCAGGAGGCTGAAGCAGGAGGATTGCTGTTGAGTTCAAGGCAAGCATAGCAAGCCCCTGTTTCCCAAAAGGACAAAGATCCACAATGCTGATGACTGAATGACCTTAGTTAGGGCCCAGGAATCGTGCCCAGGCTGTGCGCAGCCTCTACCCAGCTGCAGAGAGCCCCGTGTCCTTGGGGAGGCAGAGACGCCGAGCCCTGACCCTGGGGACAGCTGAGCTGGACCCCAAGAGCGAACCTGGGTCCCCCAGGCGGTGGCCATACCAGCGTCCAGGAGCCACTGAGCCCGGGATGGGAGTCCTGGGCCATGGCCTCTCTCTGCTTTGACAGCATAAATGCCACATGGATTGGGGTTTCAGCGCATCCGATGGCTGACCATGGCCATTGCCTGCCACCACTGTATCATTCACTACATCTGTTTAAACAGATGGTGCCCCGTTGTCCACCCATTATGTCTACGCACACCCATGTCTGCGGCAGTGCAGCTCACACTGCTCACTCTGGAAGCAGCTGCTGCGGGTCAGCAGAAGAATGGATAGAGAAACGTATTTATGCTCTGTGGACTACTACGCTGCCATAAAGAAGGATGGATGGAGTCATGTGGAGAAAAAGGGCTGCATCCTGAGACCCTCGTGTTAGGTGAAATGAATCAGACACAGAGCTTCAGCCGCGCTTGGCTTCCCCGGAAGAGAAACCCAAGGTGTAAGAGCAGAATCAAAGACAAATGACAGGTGACAGACATGGGGGATGGGAAAGGGGCCGGGCAGGGGCGTGGGGGAGGGGAGTACAGAAGCCCACACAGTGTGAGTGTGCGCCCCCTCCCGCAGCAAGGGCGTCTGTGTATGGCAGACATGTGCTGAGAAAAACCTAAAATCAATGAAAACTAATACAATTTTAACAAAAGCTCTGCGCTGGTATTTCCGGAGCCATCTCTGAGGCTCCCGGGTGCCCACTCTTCGGTTTAAGTTCACCAAGCTGGGGCCCGTCCACCAGGGCTCCTCAAGAGCTGGCCCCCTGTGACCTCCCAGATGTCCTGGTGTGATTTCAGGGCTCACACGGCTTCGGGCCCCCGTGTTCGACTGCCATGTCCGCTTCCTGGTGTCCCTCGTCACCCCGAACCCCCAGTACACCCTGCGCTGTCCCCCCTCTGCCGAAGCCCTGGGTGAGCCAGGTGTGGTGGCGCCTGTGGTGTCAGCTACTCAGGAGGCTGAGGCAGGAGGGTTGCATGTTTAAAGTCAGCAGAACGATCTCAAAATGAAGTCCAAGGCCTGGGGAGGCGGCACAGCACCCCATCACCCCCAGCCCTGGTGGGCGAGGTTGGTGGCCCTGCTCCCCTTCCCTGGTCGCCTGCCTGGAGCCTGGAAGATGCAGTGAGCCGCCTGGGTGGGCCTCTCCCGAGTGACAGCCCGGCTGCCTCTGCCGTCACTGTGGCTGGACTCGTCGTCCTGGTGGGACGGTGCCCGATCCTGGCCACCCGCACCCTGAGGCTCCATCTGGGTCGCAGCCATTCTGCTTTCCCTTCTCCCTCCACTCTCTGGACCCAGACGGAGCCCCGTACGGTCCTGCCTGGACGCTGTGCCCTGTCCTTCCTCCAGGCAGCTCCTCCTCGAGTCCTGTGGTTCCAGCTCCTGGGTCAGGCTGGCCTTTAACTCACCACGTGGCCCAGGCTGGTCTGCGATCCACCTGCCTCAGCCTCCCGAGCGCTGGGGTGACGGGTGTGCCGCACTGACCTGCTGTGCACCCGGAGAAAGGAAGGGGCTTTGTGAGGAAGCATCTGGTCCGTCCACCTCAGCTCCACACTCAGGCTGCCCGGGCAGCACGGTGAGCGGTCAGGACACGGCGGGGCTCCAGCCTGAGGTCACACACAGAGCTGGAGTCCAGGCGTGGAGGGCGGTTTGCACCAGGAGGCAGGGTGCTGCCTGCCGCAGGATCCGTGTGTGCAAACCGCTGAACTTCCTAAACCAGCAGGCGCTTCACTCTGCACGGTGATGCCCGATCCTCAGTCACTTTCTCTGCCAAAGTCAGTATCGCAGCCAGAGCGCTGGCTGAGCTCAGGAGCCCCTGGCCTGCCGCCCTCCTGAGTGAGAGAGAAGCCGTTCTTCATGACTTCTGACTCACGGGAGGAAAGTACAAGAGGCCAGATGTGGGGCGCATGCCTGTCACCAAAATCAGGAGGCTGAGACAGGAGGATCTCCTAGAGTTTGAGGCTGGTCTGGGCTACAGAGTTTGTTCAAGGTCAGCCTGAACCAAGTAGCAAGACCCTGTCTCAAAAACTAAGACCAGTGGGCCGGCGTACAGCTCAGGGGCATAAGCGCCTGCCTGGTAAGCGCAAGGTCCTGAGTTCCATTCCCAGTTCCAATAACTAAATAAAAACTAAAACAAGAAAAAATAAAGAACCAAAAATGAGAACCGCACCAACCAAAAAGCAACATTTATTTCTTGCTGTATATTCATGTTTTCAAGGAATAACTTTCAGTACGGTAAGGTTTAATTAACATAGCAAATAAACTTCAAGTTAATTTTAAAATAGACATATATTAAGCACATTATTAATTCATTCAGCCATTCTGTGTGCTTTATCTTTGATGGTGAACTTCATTTTGGCACAGCAGTCCTTCCGGTCTTGAAATGAAGAAAAACACGTTATGTCTGAAACTCAGCCTGTGATGAAAACCACGGCCAGGGCAGCCACGGATTTCAACCAGTTAGCAACAGCACCAGGGACTCTGGTGATTCATAATCAAAATGAAACAGGATTAACCCTCAGCAGGACAGACCCAAAGCCAGCAGCGCAAAAGGATCCTAAGAACAGGTTATTTTGACAATGTGTCTGATTCTTCTGTGTTGGGTTTTTTCTCTTTGAGACAGGGTCTCATCATGTGGTCCCGGCTGGCCCTGAACTCTTGAGATGCTCCTGCCTCAGCCTCCCATGGGCTGAGCTGACCGGTGCACCCCACACCCTGCAAGTCAGCTTCTCACAGTAGACCCTGCTTTGCCTCCCCGACACTGGGTCTCCCTACTCTCCTTATTAACACTCACCAAGATTTAATAGAGATTAATAAGAAAACTGTATTTTTTCTCTTTATAGTAAAACATGGCTTTCAAATTTCTGCTAACACAGAAACAAAAATTAATTTCGATCCTGAATCCATAAGCACACAGGTCACACAAACACCTGCAGTCAACAGTGTGCGTAAGCAGCAAAGACAGAGCAGGAATCCAGAGCTTCCTACAAATGCACTTTTCACAGATCTCACACACGCGCGCACACACAGAGGAAACAAAAACCCTGGCAACACTGCTCACTGTGAAGATAACGTTTGGCGTTGCACTTTAGAAACCGAGCCAAGCACAGGTACACCTGTGGTCCCAGCACTTGGGAGGCTGAGGAGGAGGAGGCGGCTGTGAGTCTGAGGCCAGCCAGGGCCACACACCCAGACCTTGTCTTTAAAAAACCAAATGAAGCTCGCAGGCTTTAAAGAGCACAGCCATGAAGTCAGCACACTGAACATTTCCACGATTCAACTCCTCAAGCCTGGAGCCCCGGAGCTGACGTCCTGTGGCACCGTGCGGCTTCCTGATTCCCCAGGCTGCCCGGGTGCAACCTCTGGCCAGCAGCTCGGGAGGCTGGAGCTGGCGCTCGGCCCACACTTTTACCCCACGAGCTCTCGAGCTGGACACACACAGACCCGGATCTGCCTCAGTTTCCTCACTCCTCTGAGGACAGGAGTGAGCCGTGCTCCATGCAGCTGGTGGGGCGCCATCATTCCAGAACTTTCTAGGCTAAGTTCCCTGACAAGCTGGGCCATATTTGGGTGCAGACTTGTCACACCAGTAATCAGGAGGCTGAGGCAGGAGGATCTCAAAATCAAAACAAAACAAAACAAAAAAAAAACAAGAAGGATGTCACAAACATATCTTCCAGCCACAGCAGCCTCTCCTGGGGACCAGCGGTGTGGCCTCCTCTGTCCCAGGCCATCTCCTCTGCAGCAAAGACAGGCCAGGTTGTCCAGGACAAATGAGGTGACGCCCAAGCGTAACACAGAGCCAGCCGTCCGCTGGGGCCAGGGACCTGCCCTGGAACGGAGGAGAGCTTTGATCCTCTGAGAATCGTGGTTGATGAAATCTGCCTGGGGGTCTGGACAGGCTTGGAGCAGGTCGGGTACCCGAGGCACAGGGCCCACGTGAGGTGACCAGAGGCAGAGGTGTCACCCAAGCACCCTCCCCACCTTGCTTCTGAGACAGGGTCTCACGAGGAGGCCAGGCTGGCCTCGATCTCACAACGACCCTCCTGCCTCAGCCTCCCAAGACGGGATTACAGGTGGTGACCTCTCAGAAGGAGGGGACTGAGGAGGAGCTCGCATACTTCATTTTGTGAGTGCACAAGAGTGAACTTGCCGTTCAGAATGCCTATGTGACATGAGGGACCCAGCACCCCGACATCTGAATGTGGCACAGGGAAGAACCCCCCCGAGAACCAGGTCCTCTGCCCCCTGCATGGAGAGCAGGGAGGCTGCCATGTTTGTTTTCCTGCAGATCTGGTATGGAAACGCTGGTTAGCAGGCCGAGGTGGGTCCGAGTCACTTTCTTTTAAAGCTTGGTGAAATCTAGACTGTGTCACAGGATCCCACCAGCCTGGGGGACATACACTCACTCTCTTCTTCTGAGATTGGGTCTCTGTATGTGCTCCAGCCTGGCTTTGAACCTCTGCGCTCAAGAGACCTTCCTGCCTCAGCCTCCTGAGTAGCTTGGACTGCAAGCGCACCCAGCCTGATGTACAATTTAAGGTGGACATATTTACTCTGGCGATTCCTAAGAGAGACCTTTAGCTGCTTCACCAACTTTCTGCAAACCATGATTTAAAAAACAGTAACAACGTATCAGCGGGAGAAACAGAAATGTATTAAGGCAAGCTGACCTGTAAGAAAACTGCTTCCCGGATGTTTTCTGCCCTGACTTCATTTCTTTCCTTCTTTATTTTTGAGACAGTCTCACTCTGTAGCTCAGCCTGACCTTGCACTCTCTGAGACCCTCCTGCCTCAGCTTCCCGAGCGCTGTGAGGACCACCGCACCTGGCTTGTTTACTTGCTTTTTTAGGAGTGTTACCCGACTTCGTCACTCGCACAGTGCAGGCCACGCGGGCTGAGACAGTGTGCGCGAGGCAGGGCGGCGCTGTGACCCCCGAGGCGCGGCTCAGCTTTCCAGCTCCTCCATCACCTCCATGACGATGGTGCGCGGCCCGGTGAGGATGAGGTGGCTCACGGTGCGGTAGTCCACGTGCAGCACATTGAGCCCGTTCACTGACACCACGAACTGGCACACCTGCGGACAGAGGCGCGCTCAGGGTGGTGCCCGCACGCCATGCACGTGCCAGGACGCCTGTTCTGTTGTTTGACTTTGTTTCTAGCCTACGCTGGCCTTGAACCCGCGGGGATTCTTCTGCCTCAGCCTCCCCAGTGCCAGGACGGCAGGTGTGCACGTCCACGCCCGGCTGTTTTGCTTTTTCTGTGCCTTCCCAAGCTCCTTCCTCCCCCCTTTTAATTTTATTTTGTGCCAGGTGAGGCCTTGAACTCATGATCCTCCTGCCTCAGCCTCCCCACTGCTGGGATCAGGATTAGGGGTACGCACCACCCTTGCCTGAGTCCATTCGGAAAACATCCAACCAAACACAGCCCAAACTTAGTACATCCAGAAAGCCACATGTCCTCTGGCAGATGGTATAACAGCAAAAGTACCAGTGGTGTCCTGTCCTGTGCTGTCCTGTCCTGTCCTGTCCTGTGCTGTCATGTCCTGTCCTGTGCTGTCCTGTCCTGTGCTGTCCTGTCCTGTTCTAGAGACAGGGTCTTCCTGTTTAGTCCAGGCTGGCTTTGAACTCACCATGGTTTGCCTTGACCTCCAGCAATCCTCCTGCCTCAGCCTCCTGGATGCCAGGCGTGCGCCAGCACTCCAGGCAAAAACACTTACATTAGTGTCCCACAAATTGGGTTTAAACCCCAGCTCAGAACACATTAACCGAAACAAGGGCAGGTGGTTATTTCTTTATTTATTTAAATACAGGCTCTCACTGTGTCGCCCAGGCCGGTCAAACTCAGACATCCTCCTGCCTCAGCCTCAGAGTGCTGGTATTACAGGTGTGTGCCACCACGCCCAGCTGGGCTGTTTCCTGTGCCACTGAACATCCTCAGAATACATGAATTTAGGCACTGACTTCAAACTGTGTCCTCAGACAAGGTGAAAAAAAGCCCTTTAAAACAGTGAGGGGCCTGATGCCACGGTTTTATTTTTAGCGTCGGGCTGCTGGGAAGACGTCATCCCGGCCTCAGCAGTGCTGGCTCCTGTTGCTAAAACCGTACGAACGGAGCCAGCCCTGCTGCAGGTGTCACCAGGTGGCGGATTTGGTGAGGACACCTTTCAGTTAGCACCTCTGTCCGGCTCTGCGCCATCAGGGTGACCACAGGAAGCGCCAGCCAGCCAGGAATCCGCTTCCCAGAGCAGGGACTATGAGGGAACCTATTATTCCCCCCTCCCCTCCCCTTCCCCCCACTCCGGCTGGGTGGGGTGAGAATTCAGGCCGGCTGAACTCCGTTCTTCTGCTCCTAATCATATTTATTGCATCCACTGCTGAAGGTGAGGCTCCCTGCTGCTGCACCCCAACCCCGGAGGGAAGCCTGCAGGGGCTCACGGTGCCAGGGTCAGTCCACGGCCTCCCCACAGAGGGCACAAACATCATGGCAGACAGTGGGAGGAAAAGCACTCACCTCAGGACAGCCAGGACGCAGGAGCCGGAGAAGAGGAAGGAGCTGAGAAGAGAGGGCCAACGGGCAGCCCGGGACCCACGACCTCCCCCGGGGGCCTCTAACAGCCGAGAATCAGTGGGTTACCCACTTAGCACCGAGGGACTCAGCCTCGGAGCAGACAGCACCCTCCTGGCTGCGCCACCTCCCGCACAGGAGTCTCCTGCCTCTGCCTCCTCCCCTGCACCAGCCTGGCTGTGTGAAGGGACGCTGGGGTCTCTCTGTTGTCCTGCCTGGCCCTGGATGAGAAAGGACCACATGGAATTGTCCAGAAGATTACAGAAATGTTTACTTAGAGAGAAAGAAAACATCAAAGACAGAGTCAAAAGAAGAAAGAAGACAGACATCAGTAACGGCTGGCCCACAGCTGTCATATCACACTTGGGAGGCTGAGGCAGGAGGACTGCCAGGAGTCTGAAGCCAGCCTGGTCTACACGGCAAGACCCTGTCTCAACAAAACAAAACAAGAGAGACAAAAACAGATGCAGCCAGTGATCAGGCAGGGAGAGTCCTGATCAGCCAGGTGGGGACAGGAAACCTGCCCAGCCCAACCATACAGAAAGCCGAAGCCAGCTGCTAAGCAGGAAGCCAGGGAGACAACGCTAACCCAACTGAGTGCCCGGAGTGTCCCGGAGACACTGTGGGCACCCTGCACCCCACGTCCCTGCCAGCAGCCTCACCCACCTCCCCTTAAACACCGTGGTGGCTGGAAAGGCACCCATCCGGGGTCAGCCAGGTGTGAGGATGCGCCGTTCACAGGGCAGTGTGGCCTCAGTGACCCTCAGCTCCAGGACAAGGCCAAGGGCCACGCTTCGGTGCTTCATGAGTTTCCTTTGCCTGAAGCCCTTTTTGTTTTTACAGCCAAATGCTGCTGTTTTAGATCATCTACCACAGAGCCACACACGAGAGCTAAGGGCACACCAGGGCCAGCGGTAACACTGAGAACAGACCCTGCGGTCGCCCGGGCCCTCTGCTGGCCAGGACACCAGGGGGCAGCAGAGCTGACCACGGGCCGGCAGAGCCTCACGAGACTGCAATGGAGGAGGAACCAAAAGCTGCCCAGATTCAGAACCAGAAAGAAAACCCTCACATCCTCCGGGCGCCTGTCTCCGGTCACCGCTCCAAGTCACAGAGCAATGCCACGAGAGAAGGATGGCCTGGCGCACCCCCAGGGACAGTGCCATCTCCTCTCTACATGCACTTGTGCCTGACACACACACACAGACACACACACCCCACGCCTGGTCTGTCTGGTCACCTCGGCAAACAGCCAGGGCCTCACTGTGGGGCCCAGGCTGGCCGGGAACTCACGGTGATCCTCCTGCCTCAGCCTCCTGAGTGCGGGATTGCCAGCGCACGCCACCTGCCTGCATCTTTCGGGTTTGTTGTTGTTTTTCCCATTTCTTGAGGCTGAGAAGTCTGAGATCATGGAGACCCAAGCAGTATCTCCTGAGGGCCGTTTCCTGCTTCCATGGATGGTGTCCCACAAGGCAGGGGTGCAGGGGTGGCCCTCGGGCCCCTCCCACAAAGGCACTGACCCCGCTCCTGTGGTATCTGCCCTGACCGCACTGCTTCCCAGATGATCTCATCCCTGGCACCATCGCCATGGTTACAGCTCTGCCATCGGAGTAGAGAAGGGGAGGACACTGGTGTCCAGCCACAGCCAGGCCATGGCTACATTCCACAGGGGCACAGCAGCACTAGGAGGGGCAGGAGGCTCGGCAGGGCAGATGCCACCCACTCGACCATGGACTGAACCTCAGGAGCTGCGAGGGGAATGACCCTCTCCTCCTCCGGGATTCGGGAGCTGGGTGTTTTCCCCACACAGAGAGGCCTGGCTGCCATGCAAGGAGCCCTGGAGGGGACTCCAGGGCCCCGTGGAGGGAGGCGGGGTGGCTCCCGCTGAGTCGTCCTCCTTCTGGTGGGGCGCTGGGCACACACAGTGGCCACAGTCCCCAGGGGACAGCTCGGGCTTGGAGCGGCTACAGCAGCTGAGTTCTCATTGTGGTTCAGTGTGGAGCAGAGGGCACAGCGCTGTTCTCAGCAGGAGAGAAACGGAGCTAAGGAGCTCACGGCTTCCCCTCCTCCCTTCCGTCCTCTCTCCCTTCCGTTTTTGGTTTTCTCAGACAGGTCTTGCTGTGCAGCTCAGGCTGGCTTTGAACTCACAGCAATCCTCCTGCCTCAGCCTCCCGAGTGCTGCGGTGACAGGCGTGACCCACCAGAAGCAGTCACAGGGACTGTGCTATGCCGAAAAGGAGGGGATGGGCCAGCGCCCCAGCTCAGGCCACAGAGCTGGGGCGAAACCTTGTCTTCCTGGGCATTCGCTCTGGAAATGTGGAGCAGGCCCGCGGGGCCCTGCCACTCCTGAAGGTCACATCGCCTCCCGCAGGAGGCCCCTGGTTGCTATGGGAACACTTCTGAGGTCTGCTTGCATGAAGGACGCTCGGCTCTTTGGTAGTTTCCTGAAGCTGTAGGACGTGTTCAGCTGCCGAGAAGCAGCATATGCCAGTTGTAACCACAGATTCTGTGGCATTTCCCACCACCATGGAGAAGGAACTGATCACCTGAGGCCCACCCCCCTCACATCCTGCACCCATCCACATGGCTTCCTCCGTGGACACAGGAAGTTCCGCCATAACACTTCTGCTGTGGACACAGGATGTTCTGCCATAACACTTTTCTGTGGACCCAGCAAATTCTGCCATAACATCTCCTCCGTGGACACAGGAAGTTCCGCCATAACACTTCTGTGAACCCAGGAAATTCTGCCATAACGTCTCCTCTGTGGACACAGGAAGTTCCACCATAACATCCTGTGATGGGGTGGGGTCTCAACAGCAGGGGTCACATTCTCAACATGCATGACAGCTCCCAGAAGGTGCCACAAGGTTGCCTTCTCCCCAGATCCCTAGTTCTTCTCTCCATAAGAAACTTGTAGTTTTAAAACCTTAAAGTTTTATTATCAACTATTTAACTCCCGAGACTCTGATACTTTTACCCTAGATGATTCTAAAAATAAAAAACGAGTCTATCAATGATTTTACATGGTTGGCTGGTAACCAAGATGCAGCACATTAGGCTGGTCATCACACAACTAAGCTTATGCTATTTGTCTTCAAAAACACCAGGCATCTCTGCAGGATCACATCTGTGGGGACCGCGCTGGGGGCGGTGACATCATCTGACCTCCAGGATGAGTCACTGGCTCCCATGATCCTATTCCTTCTGCAGAACAGCGGTGCTCAGACAGGGGCCGAGAACATGCGTGTGTGTCTGTATGCGGGCGTGCGGGTGCGTGGTGCACTGGGGGTAGGAATGGGGTGCATGAAAGGCTTAGAAGCAGAGCGCCTCCTTTGCGTGGGGTGGCTCTGACCAAATACCCTTCCCCTCCTTTGCTGGCGGCCCCTGAATGAGCTGGTCACCCACCGTCCCCCCAGAGCCCCAGGACATGGCCAGCCTCAGGTAAGAGGTGATGACAGGCACTGAGCAAACAGCACTGAGCCCCACAAAGACACAAAGAAACTAACTGCTTCCAGCACCCAGCACTGGGGAGGCTGAGGCAGGATGGCCTTGAGTTCAACCAGAGTTGCCATCAGAGGCTAAAGCAGCGCATTCCTATCCAGGAGCAAACTCCTCTGCGATTCTCTCCATGAGGCCGAGACTGCTGCTCCCTAACTCTGGGAATCTAAGTGTTCAAAGCCAACCTGGTTACACAGTGAGATCGAGGGACCAGGTCCCAGAAAACCAAAGAGAAAAAGACACAGGTCACAGGGACAGAGGCTGGTTGCTGTTGTGCAGGGTAGTCGAGGCCCCACAGTCCCCATCACACCGCGCAGCTGGACACACGTGGCTGCACTCCAGGTGGCTTCCAACTCAGAGGAAGCACCCCACGCCCACTCAGAGCCGCTCACCCAGCAGAGCCTGAGTTACTCTGCAGGCCCTGGCCTGCAGCAGAAGACAGGAACTAGGCCCTGGTGCTGGGCACGGTGGGTACTGCAGGTGACCGGGAGCCCAGAGGGCTGGGAAACCCCCACTGCACTCCAAATGCTCAGTGTTGTTGTTTGCACAAGCTTTAAACAAAGCACAGCGTTCAGGCCCAGCACCCAGGGTGGGGCTCGTGGCTGGGAATGGCCGGGAGCGCGTTTCTTTGTTTTGTTTTTTCTGGCACAAGGTAGCCCAGGTTGGGTTTCTACTTGTGATGATCCTCCTGCCTCAGCTTCCTGGGTGCTGGGATCACAGCAAAGAAAGAAGCAGTGGATCAAAGTCAGAGCCAGGGCTCTGAGCTGCCTCCCACCAACCCTCAAGACGACAGCAAGGTGCGCACACACACACACACACACACACACACACACACACACACACCTCTTGTCTGCCGCAGGGAAGCAGAGTTAACCAGTTTAGATGGCACAGCGGGGCACACTTGCAATCCAGCTCTCTGGCAGCTGAGGCAGGAGAATCGCCTTGTGTTTGAGCCCAGCCTGGGCTCCCCAGAGACCCCATATTTAAAAAAAAAGAAACGGGAATGGCAGTGAACACTGTAATCTCAGCACTCAGGAGGCTGAGGCAGAAGGGTCAGCATGAATTTGAGGCTACCCTGGGCTAGAATGAGACTCTATCTCAACAAAACAAAACCAAACAAAACAAAACACCCCAAAAAGGTAGGGAGGCGGCGAAAAGCTTTCCAGGCCTCTATTTCTTTGTACTGACTTGGATAGTTCTGCTTCTGCAGAGTTGCTCCTCCAGGGACAGACTCCGGCCTGCAGCAGAGGACAGGAACTGGGCCCCAGTGCTGGGCACGGTGGGTACTGGATAGTTCCGGTTCTGCGCAGAAAGGTGCACAGAAGCCCACAACCAGCCGTCCATCAGGAAACGAAAAGAGAGGCCAGGACTCCCAATCCCACTGGACTCACACGGGGAGCGGAGGCCGGGACAGGTTTTGCTCAGAATTTGGTTTCTCCTACAAGCACAGCAGCCTCTGCTGTGAGCCGGGACGGCCCTGTCTGTGAGCCCACATGCTGACTGGGGTTTGGGGGGCTGGGCAGGGAGGGGTCTGCCCAGTGTCCAGAGCAAGCCTGTATCCACTCCTCCATGAGCCAACCCAGGTAACCCAAGTGCTGGGACAGAATCCAGTTCTCTCTGCAGGACACGAAAGGTCACGCAGGTTACCAAGGATTGAAGGCTTTCTGCTGGGCGGGTGGCTCATGCCTGTAATGCCAGCCCTCGGGAGGCTGAGGCAGGAGGATTGCTTCAACAAGTCCCTGTCTCAAAAAGCAAACAGAAAGGGAACTGAAGGGGAAGGTGCGTATCCCGGGAATCCTGGCCATCAGAGCCTGAGGACCCCAGAGAGGACTGGGAAGGTGGAGGGGAGTGGGGGGGCATACCTTCATGCCCGCAGCAGCTGCCGGCCCGCTGGGGTCCACGGCCTGAATGTGGCATGGCTTACTTCCTCGCACCACGAAGCCCCAGCCCACCGCGTCACCCACGATCTGGAAGGACAGCAGAGTCATCGGTGGGCGGGACACCTGCTCAGTCCACGGGGCCCACGTGGACTCTGTCAGACTCGGGAGTCAGAATTCACATCGCCGCAAGCGCTCTCCAGACCTGACTCCTCCCCCAGTTCATTCCTTCCCTCTGCGTCCAAATGACACGGTTACTTTGAGACAGGGTCCCACTATGCATTCCAGGCTGGCCTTGAACTCAGCGTCCTCCCAAGTGCCTGGGAGGACACCACCACAGGCGTGCACCACCACACTCAGCTCAGATGATCCACGTTGGATCTGGCTATGACTCGAGGTCTGGAATAACAAAGTAAGCGACTCCAAAGCTCAGGTCAAGGTCAGCCTGGAGCTGTCTCAAACCAACCAGGCGGAGCCCCGTCACCTGCCCTGCCTGCACCCCTCGGACCCGGGGACCCTGAGCCCGGCCTACCGTGAATGTCTTCCTGGCGTAGGGCGCCCCAGGGCTCAGCAGCTCCTCCGAGGTGACGGGCCTCTTCAGCACTGGGGACAGACATAGTCAGAGGCCACCATCCACGGCCACCTATGACCGCCACCCCCCGCCTTCGGCCACCAGGGACACAGTAGAGAACACAGCAGCAGACACCCAACCCCAGCTCACAGCTACAGGGACAAAGAGAAAACACAATAGCTCTGCGGCTGTTTTTTGAGACAGGGTCTCACTGCTTTCCAGGCTGGCCTGGAACACGCATCGATCCTCCTGCATCAGCCTCCCTAGAGCCGTGATAACGGGTGTGAGCCACCATACGTGGCTTAAGAAAAACACAGAAGAATTGCTGAAAGGGACGGGAAGAGAAGCAAGGGTGAAGCGGGGGGTTTCCAGTTCTGCACTTCTCTCCCCTGGACATTGACACGCGTCCTCACACCTCAGGGTGCTGGCGTGCTCCCCACATGCAGCAGCACCCCGTCCCCAGTGAGGGCACCCCTTTCTGGGGGGCCCCTCTAAGGCCTGCACACCGAGCCATGCCCTGCACACCTGGGACTGGCACTGACGTGGCTTGCGTGTAATCGCCACGGGAACACCTCGGTCCCTGCTGCCGCTCGCCTCACACACGAGGAAGCAAGTTCAGAAACATTAGATCATCGCCAGGGTCACCCCAGCAGCTGGCAGGCTGAGGCAGGAGGATCGAGGGGAACGGTGTTCCCACAGACCAGGCAGAGGGTGGCTTGTGATGACGTCACCCCTATTGTGCACCTTATTTCTGCTAGTATTACCTTGTGTAATTTCTTTCTGCTGTAATTATGTTTTATTTCTTTGAGTTTTGCCATGCGGTCCAGGCTGATCTTGAACTTGCCATGTGATCCTCCTGCCTCAGCCTCCTACGTGCTGGGACTGCTGTCTAATGGCTGCTCGGTTCATGGGGAGAGGCCACTCAGCTGCTCCGCAGCGCCCAGCCAGGGATCCCAGGGTCCCCACCCTTCAGCAGGACCCCGCCCTGCCTCAGCGTCCCCCTTGCACTCACCGGACTTGGGGTTGCACAGCACCGGGGGGCTGCTGCCCAGGGTCGGGCTGCTGCTGAAGTAGCCGCTGCTGCCGCCACTGCTCAGGCTGCTCCTGCGCCCCACGGACGCCACCTTGATCTCCTTGCTGGGACTCACTGTAGGGGGACAAGGGTCAGCGGGCCCCTGGAGGCTGAGGCAGGAGCATCACAAGCATGGCGAGGGCCAGCCCTGCGTGACCTGAGTGCCCCTAGAAGGCCCCGTCATGTGCGCACGTGTGAGGTCAATTCACAGCCCCCTGAACCTTTCCAGCAGCACCTCAGCGGTCGGGAGGCTGAGGCGGGAGGGTTGTAGTTTGAGTCCTGCCTGGGCTACATAGCGAGACCGTGTCTCAAGAAAAAAGACATCGCCTGCTGGTTCCTGGTTGCTGCTGAGCTACCCGCACACACTGGCCCGCCCAGCCGTGGGGACTCGCACTGCCCCTGGCTCCTGCAGTCCTTGTGATGGGCAGGTGCCCTCCACACCAGTGTCTACTGTGCAGGCCTCACCACCTGTCCCCTCAGCTCCTTCTGCCTCCCGCCTTGCCCGGGGCTCTGGGAGACCGACGCCCACCACTGGACCCTCCCGCCTCGGCCTCTCCAGCAGTCGGGACCCCAGCTGGCGCCCCAGCTCTGCCACTTCTCAGCTGATGCTGCACCCCACACCACGGGACCCGAGGGCCCGCCACGTACCCGACACGAAGCTGGTGGCCTTGCGGGCGTCATGGCTCTGCCTGCGAGGGCAGAAGGGGCTGTCGTGCGTGTCGGGGGCGCCCGGGGTCGGCTCGCTGAGCAGCTCCATCAGCCGTCGGCGCCTGCGGAAGTTGGTGCGGAACTGGCAGAGCAGGTTGCTGTCCGTGAAGGGGCGCTTGCCGGACACTGTGGGGAGACGGCAGGGCGGGGAGGCTGGGACACAGAGGCCTGGGCTCCCTCGGTGACCCGGGGCTCTGTGCACACAGGTGTGAGCCAGCAGGATGTGGCGGGCACGCCTGTCAGCCAGCACTCAGGACGCTGAGGCAGGAGGCTCTCCACAGATTCCAGTTCTCAGCCATCCCGGCTACACAGCGAGACCCTGTCTCCAGAAGCCAATAAATAATCACAGGAAAAAGGCACAGCCTGAAGGGAGGAGGGGCAGGGCGACAGTTCACGGGTGACCCCAGAACCGCAGAGAGGTCCCTGCAGGCCCGTTTCCCTGCTACACCAGGACGGGCACCGACCTCGCACCCTGCCCTGACCAAGCCCTTTCTGTCTACACAGCGGTGTCGGGCTCTGTTTGCATTTCTTCTACTTTGAACCCAGCTATAATAAAAAGGAAAACAGAGCCACAGCACACGTAAGAGCACAGGGAAAGCGTTTCCAGAAGTTCTGCATAAGAAAGGAAAACTAATCTGCGTGGGGTGGTGTGTGTCTGTTAGCCAGCACGCCGGAGGCTGAGGCAGGAGGTTGGAAGAACAAGCTCAGCCTAGCAACTTAGCAACCTAAGGAGCCCCGTGTCACAGCAAAAGGGTTAAAGGGCTGACACCGTGGGTTCAATCAGCAGTGCCGTGAAAGACAGAGAGAGAGATTATGACTGCTGATATCACCAAAATATTACACACCGAGAGCAGAAGGAGGAACCCTTCAGCTTTCCCTGCTCAGACTGTGCCGTGTGAGGTGCAGTGGCAGTGCCAGCTGCCACCCCCTGCACATCCGCTGACAAACGAGGGGCCTGAAGAGACTTGAGACCAGAGGAAGGACTTGGGCCGAAAGGAGGCTGAGGCAGGACCACTGGGGTCAAGGCCAGCCTGAGCTGGTGCGAGCCCAGCACCGACCTGCCTGGGTGTGGTGTGGGGGTGGCAGCCCAGCAGCACCCCGTCCCGCGGCCACTCCCTGAGCTCCCTGCGCCCCGGCTGCTGCCGCCCCGTGGGCTCTGCGGCTGTGGTCTTTCACTTTGCACCTCCATTTCTATTCGCCCTGGGCTTCTCCTACTCTGCTTCTTCCGTTCCATGTCAGAATAAAAACAGGTCCGTGCTGCTGACCAGGGTGCCCGGTGTGAAGCCCCCGCTGGCCCTCTCCGCGGTGGCCCCTGCAGCCCAGCACCAGCAGCATTCTCAGCCTGCTTTGCATGTGTATTTTGAGACAGGGTCTGGCTAAGTGCTAAGTCCCCAGGAGGGGCTCGAGCTCACAATCCTCCTGCCTCAGCCTCTCAGAGCGCTGGATGACCCCACATACACTGTCAATGTGGCACTTTCAGGCTGAGGTCTCCCCGCCTTTCTTCCCCTGCCCTGGGTTTCCCGAATTGTGCAGAGCTGGGGGAACCTGACGCGTCTCTCTCCACTCAGCCCTGCAGAGAACAAAGCAACTGAGAAGCGCACTGGGGCAGAGGCAGGAGACGCAGGAGCCCACAGAAGCTGGCAGCGATGCCAGGTGTGGCGACACATGCTGCAATGCCAGTTACAGGGGAGGCTGAGGCAGGAGGATCCCGGCCAGGGCCACAGTGCTGTTAGAGAACAATCGCCCTGCATGTGAAGCCCTGGCTTCTGTCCCCGGTGTCCCCAAAAGGCAAAAAGGAAAATGCTAGATTAGGCATTGGTGCGAGGCTCAGGTGCAGAGTGACCCCACCGCCTGTGTCTTTTTCAGTGTCTGGCCCTGCCACGTGTCCTCCCACAGCCTCAAGGACAAGGGCAAGGACAGGCTGCTCCTCCCAGCACCGCACTTTGACCACTCAGGGACCGCATGTTGGGGGAGAGCAACCCCTCAAAAGTTACAGTGGATTCTTATTTACAAAATGAAAAATCCAAGGAACTCAAGGCCAAGGCTGGGTGTGAGAGCACAGCTGGGGGAGGTCAAGACAGGAGGGTCCCTCGAGTTCCAGGCCAGCCTGGGCTGCACAGCGAGACCCCATCTCAAATAAACAACAAAACAATAAAATCTGTGAATGCTTGGCCCGGGCCTGGAACGGGGTGCACACCAGTACACTAAAGGCTGAGTGCTTGCAAACACATGCATTTGTGTAAATATTTGTGTTCGATCCCACAGGGTCACACACAGAACTGTGAGGCGGTCAGCTGCTCCTGGACAGATCACTGACCACTCCCAGCTTTCCCGGGAGCTGATGTTTACACAGCTGCCGGACCCACACCCCTTCCACCAGCATCTGGACAGAGATTTTCTTTAATGTTCAACCTCGGTCTTTAATTATTAGCCAGGCCAGCAGGGCTGAGCTGGCACCAGCCTGTGCCTTCACCGGGGAACCCAGCTCCCAGACTATCCACTGCCTTCAGCAGGAGCAGTGGCCCACACCTGCCATCCCTGCACTGAGAGGCTGAGGCAGGAGAATCGCTGAGTTCAAGGCCAGCCTGGACTGCATGGCAAGACCCTGCCTGAAACAACCAAAGAAATGATGTTAGGAAGAAGAAGAGAGAGCGGCACCGCTCCTCACCGTGCTGCACGATGCCCTGCTCCACGAGGCGCCGGCAGAGCTGCTCGGCCTCCGGCCGCGTGGTGGCCTCACCCTCCTGCACCAGCCAGTCCAGCAGCTCGGAGGCCACGAAGGTGCGCTCGTAGCGGACGCCGTCCTCCTCGCGGGGCTGCAGGAGGGCGCAGTCGGGGCTCATCAGCCTGGCACAGGAGAAGGGCAGGGGGTGGTGAGGGGGGACCCGAGGGGCTCGGGCCACAGCCCTCGGGGAGGAGGGCGGGGTGCAGAGAAGGGGCTGGGCCCGCGCCCTGAGGAAGGAGCAGCAGGTCCCCCGCGGAGCAGAGCCTCGATCATACCCGGGAAAACGCATCTTTAAAAAAGTAAAAATAGGCTGGGGGTGGAGCTCAGGGCGCAGCGCCTGCCTGGCAAGCGCGAGGTCCTGAGTTCGATTCCTGGTACCAAAAACTTCTTTCATAACCTTGAGTTTGGCAAAGAATTCTTAGAGCTGACCAAGTGTTCAGATGGCAAAGGAAACGCAAATTGTGGCCCAGTCAGGATGACACTGGCACCTCAGGACTCTGGCCCTGACCCCGACCTCGAGGGAGGGGGGCACAGTACGCACACACAGACCTCCACATGCAAAGTCCTGAAAAGATGAAGCACCCCTTTGTGCCGCGGGCAGCCGTCTGGGGGACCCAGAGGACGCGAAGGGCCCACAGGACAGGAGGCAGCACCCAGCAGGCGACAGCCTGGGGCATCGAGGGCCACAGAGGGCGGAGAGGAGGCTGCGGAGACCTCCAGGCAGGGACACTGGGGCTCTGGGATCCGAGCCCAGAGGCCAGCAGCCGCGGTGACCCCGGGCCATCGCGTGGTTCCCCAAGTTAGAAGGCTGCTCACAGCAAAGCGACAGCCGAGGAGCAAAGGGAGGACAAGCGCCCCCTCGTGGCACTGGGTCCCGCAGCCGGCTCGGAGCAGGAGGCGCCAAGGTGGGGAAATGCAGGAGCAGCGCCTCCCTGGACACGGCTGGCCTCTCCAGGCCGGCCCCAAAGGTGGCAAAATCATGGGTGGTGATCCGAGCACGGCAGGGCACACCCAGGCACAGCCGGGCACATGGCGGCACAACTAGTCACTGCTGAAACTTGCGAGCGGCTGACACGCACAGAAGATGGAGAAAAGGCGGTGTACTCACGCTGGAGTACTATTCTGCCATTAAAAAGGCCAAACGGGGTCACTGAGGGGAACCGGTGCACCCGGAGGCTGCACTTGCAAGTGACATAAATCAGACACATGAGCTTAACTCTCTCAGGGTTTCTCTTACTCGGGAACTCGGAGTCTGAATAAAGTAAAGAGACCTTCAGGGATAGAAGATGGAAACCAGGAGGCAGATCTTTCTGGACGTGATGGACAGCGGCATAGAAGGACCGAGGGTGCCCGACTCTCCGCAATGCCACGATCACTATGCACTGAACACGCACACCACAGACTCAAACCGAAAAGTCGGGCGCTGGCCCTGGGCTCCCTGCACCTCCCTGGCTCCCACTGCACGCGGCCCACACACAGCTTGCCCGGCTCCCGACAGCCTTACAACCTGTAACCAGAAGAAGCAGGTGTGACGAGGCACACCTGTCATCCCAGCACTCGGGAGGCTGAGGCAGGAAGGTCCCGGTGTGTTTGAGGCCAGCCTGGGCCACACAGTGAGACCTCCGCTCAAAAACAAAAATGGAAAAAAAAAGAGAAAAAAACCATGAAAGCCCCCTACCAGCTCAGACAGCACCTCCCGAGTCTCTCTCTGGTCGCTCCTGCGTGGATGAGATAAGCACCCCGCTTCCTGCAATCCTGTGCCTGGCTTTTCCTCACAGTGCTCTGCTTTCTTAATTTTTGTTTCATTTTGCGTTGTGGTAGAACACACGAAACATGAGATGGGAGGAGGCTGAGACAGGAGGATCTCCACAAGTTCAAAGCCAGCCTGGGCTACACAGAGACCCCACCACACTGACAACCCTACTTTATAAAATAAAGTATCCAAAACTTACTGAAATATAGAAGACAGCTTAGGAGGCAAGAAAGCAACCCGGGTGTGGTAGCACACAGCCGTCACCCAGTACTCAGGAAGCTGAGGCAGGACGATCCCTGAGAGTTTGAGGCCGGCCTGGGCTGAGAAGTAAGATCCCTCTCGCCCCACGCCAGACCCGACCCTACCGGAAAGGACCCTGTGCTGGTGACTGCATTTCTGGAGAGGGAAGAGCGGCTGGCGAGGGCTTCCCGGGGCCCTGCCTCCGGACACCTACTTCTCGTACAGCCGCTGCCCCCGCACGCAGGCCTTGACCTCGCCGTCCAGCGGGAAGGTGCCGTCGTCCTTCCGGAAGCGGTAGAGCAGCTTGGCATCCTTGAACTCCTTGTGCTCGTCACACACTGAAAAACATGGCGGGGACGGGGCATCAGACGTGGGAGCCCGCGGGAGGCGCTTAGCACAGTACCCCAACCAAGGGCAAGCTGGCAGCACCCCGGAGCAAATCCCCAGGTACAGGCCTGCTGCTCTGCCCGCCAGCCCCGCATGGGCAGGAGTTGCCCAAGGATGCGGACTGAGATGGCGCGGCCACACACACCTAGGCCCTGGGAGGCTGAGGCAGGAGGGTCGTGAGTTCAAGGTTGACCTGGGCTACACAGCAAGAGCCTGTCTCAGACATCACCCAAGTGGAAACCCAGACGCCCAGCAGGAGTGGTGGTGACACCACTGGAGGAGGCTCAAGGACGGCCCCCAGGAAGCCCTGCCCCTCACCGTGGTGGATGATGCCCCGGTCCGCCAGCTTCTGCATCAGCCTGACCGCCGTCTCGCGGTCTGAGGCCTCCTTGTGCGCCAGCAGCCAGTCAACAAGCTCCTTGGCCACAAAGCAGTTGGGGTAGGTCTTGAGGTGGTGTCGCCGGTCCTTGATGACCTTCTCCTCGTGTAGCCGGAGCCTGGAGGGGGACACACAGCTCAGAGCACCAGGCAGAGATGAGAATCCGCCAGAAAGGAGGGCAGGGCAGGCAGGAGCCCGGCACTGGAAAGGATCTCGGGCTCAGGCTCGGGCTCGGGGGGGGGCCCTGCTCCATGGAGGAAGCGATCAGCTGAGGCCTGGAGACAGCACAGGGGGACAATGACACAAGGTCTCACAGCACAGTCCTTGGATCCACGGGGTCCTCCTGCCTCAGTTACCCATGTATGCACCGGTTACACCCAGTAGAGAAGCAACTTTAAAGAGAACACAAAGTCACAAGCCAGGCACAGTAGGCAGCCTGTCATAATCCAAG
This sequence comes from Cavia porcellus, assembly GCF_034190915.1. Lineage (NCBI taxonomy): Eukaryota > Metazoa > Chordata > Mammalia > Rodentia > Caviidae > Cavia > Cavia porcellus. The sequence continues at coordinate 82,836,277 of NW_026947493.1, read as the reverse complement.
CAAATGGGGAAGGCTGAGGCAGGAGGATCAAAAAATTTGACCCCAGCCTGGGCAATTTAGTGCAATGCTTACAGGCTGGGTGGTATCCGCAGCCCATCCCAGTGGTGGGGGTGAGGCTGAGGCAGGAGGATTGCCAGGAGTTCCAGGCCAGATCCAACCTCAAAACCAAACACAGAGATACCAGGGGCAGGAAACTAAGGAGTGGGGTTCTTGGTCCTGAGGAGAGAGGAATCCAGGAGAAGGAAGCCAGCACCACCAAGAAATAAGATAAACTCCAAGGATGAATTACATAGCTGAATGCAAGCCATAAGGGGTGAGGAGATAAAAAGCAGGTGTCAGGCCGCCTGATTTCAAACCAGGAAAGGAATGTTCAATGTTTGCAGACTGTGCTGGCCAGCAGGCAAAACAACCAGCTGGGAGGCCCTCGCCACCAGGCCCAGACTGCCCTGGGCGACTTTCAGGAAAGAAGGAGCCCGGTGTGGTGGCCTAAACCTGCCAGGCCAGCACTCAGGAGGCTGAGGCAGGAGGATCACCAGGAGTTCCAGGCCCATCTGGTTTGCCTAGTGAGATCTTATCTTAAAAACTAAAAATTAAAATTACAGGAAAACCTGCCAAAATAAAATGGGAAGTCTCACAATGTAGAAGAAAGAGGAAGATGTCCCACACCGGAGGGGACAGATGGCTGTGGTGGAAACCAGGCTTGCAAAGCCACCACAGGGAACCCAGAACCCGGCGGAGGACCCGGCCCACCCTGTCCCACAGGGCTCTGCTCGCCTCGCCTGGGTCAGGGTCTCCACCCTCCCGAGTCTTGCACAGCAACCTTGTTACTGACCAGGCACCATGCTGACCAAGCTGACCTCAAATCTTAGCAATCTTCCTGCCTCAGCCTACCGAGAGCCACTGCACCCATCTCTTTTGGGGCCCAAAATGCTTCCCTCCAAGTCTTGCTGGCCTGGAGGCTCAGATGAGAAGTTGGGGAGCAGGAGACCTAGCCTTACAGGCAGCTGAGCTAGTTAGAAATGTTACAGGCAGTCAGACAGGGCTGGGCCCTCAAGGAAGCCGGCACAGAGGACCAAGTGTCTTGTGACCTTGGAGGAGACACGTATCTCCTGCTGTGGGCCAGATCTCGGACAGAAGGCAAACAAATGCAACCACATCCTAAGTATAAACCTTAGGGATTAGGTATGATCATTTTAAGAAGCCAAGAATCACTGTCCCAACCCCCTACGGGAAGAGTCACTGATCCATAAAGAATGCTCCTTGCTTCATGACTGGCTTCCCCATTTGTCCCTGATTTGATCAGTTTTACCTGAACAGTTAAACTTATTGGTTGGCCGTAGCTCTGTCCCACCTCAAGCCCATCTGCCTTGGAAGTTCCCAGTTTTCCCCACCTTAGAGCAGCCTCACCTCGTGCTTTTATTCTATAAAAGTCCCTAGAAAAAACAGAGTCTTAGGCAACCCGCTCGGGACCCCTTCTGTCTCTCCCTCAGACAGAAGCTTTCTTCCTTTAAAGAAATATATTCTGCTCTTAACCTCTGTTGTTCCTAAGATTCATTCTTCCACTTAGAGAACACGAACTCATACAGGACACATGCTAGGTCAGGAATTTCGTTCCCTAGATCACCAGGGACAGAGGAAGTGACACAGGGTCTCCAGGTCTTTCTGGGCGCCTCTTCCCTGTGCCCCAAGGACCTGAGGGGCCGGCAGGGGAAGCCACACTCACAGGACCAAAATAGATCGGAGTGGCCGCTGAGCCCAGAGGCCTGACCCGAGCTCCCTCCCAGCTTGAGGGGCCACAGAGGCGAGACCCAGCTCGGGTGACAGCTATTTCCAGCTTGAGGGCCAGGCAGCAGCTGCCAGGGCACTGTGGCTTAGGGTCTGCACCTCAAAAACACACAAGGCTTCCAGAGTCTAAACTACCGCAAATGAGCTGGGTGTGGCAGCGCACACGTGCAAGTAACAGCAGGAGACTGAGGCAGGAGGATCATTAGGAGTTTGAGGCCAGCCTGAGCTACACAGAGGGACTCTGTCTCAAAAGGCCAAACTATGGCTGCAGTCAACAGCTGGGGGGCAGCTGGGGACAGAAGGGCATATCCCAACCCTAACCCCGAGGGTGACCTGCTGCCGGCCGGCCAGGGTGCTGCACCAGCACAGCACAGGAAGTGCACATTCAGGTGCTGATTGAGTGACTACCATGTGCCAGCTGCAGGGCAGGAGGCAGGCACAGGCTTGGGGTGCGGGATCAGCCAGCCAAGAGTGCCAACAGCAGCCCAGGCCACAGATGCATGGTCCCTGTGTGGCTCTTTGCAGCCAGGGTCTGCCCTGAGCCCAGGCTGGGCTTGAGCTGAGATCCTCCTGCCTCGGCCTCCCAAGGGCTAGGATTCCAGGGTGGTCCCCATAGCTGGCTTCCTCTGGTTAATTTAAGTGGCTGAGCCCCCCTTCAAGTCCCCAGGCAACTTAACCCATGCTGGGGAGCTACAGACTGGGCGCATAGGAATATCAATGTCCCATGTCACACGAGTGCCAAGGATGGGTTGGGAGCCCATCTCCGGCCCAGAGGAACACTCAGATCAGGTGCACGCCTGACATCCCAGCACTCAGGAGGGTGAGGCAGGAGGACCCTGAGTTCAAGGGCAGCCTGGGCAAACAGTAACTTTATCCAGAGGCCTTGAAATCAGGAAAGTTACACAGTACTGCTGTTTCTTAGAAACCTCTGGAGTTTTCTCCCTTTTAAGCTGCACCACATACTTTCTTTTTATTTACTTATTCTCTTGGATTTTTTGAGACAGGACCTCGTTGGGTGGTTCAGGCGGGCCTCGACCCCGCTGCGATGCTGCTGCCTCCGCCTTCCCGCACCCAGATGCCAGACGTTTGCCGATGCACTTTAAAACTCAGCCAGGCCAGACGCCCAGTTTCGGCCGAATGTTCAGCTCAGTGCGCTCGGCTCGGCTCCGTTTCCTTCCTCAAAACCCCGCTACAGGCTGCAGGCCGGGCTACTCTCTCCTGGCAAACTGATTTACGGCCACGAGGAACCAGCCAGCCCAGCCGCGCACGTTGCTTCCATGTCTCTCTCCTTGTGGCTTTGAGACCCAGCCTCCCTGTGCAGCTCAGGCTGGCCTTGGACTCGCTGTGCAGCCCAGGCTGGCCTCAAACTTGCTGTGACTCTCTAGCCTCAGCCTCCTAAATTCTGGGATTAGGCCGGACGTACAGTAGATAAACAGATTCTCAGGAAAAGGAATGGGTAGGGAAGGATTGGGACGGGAAGGTGGAGGCCCTGGGAACCTGGTTTGTCCCTACGTCGTGACACACACTAAGTCCTATTCTGTAGCAGCCAGCGTTTAAAGCCGTGCTGGGAAGTTGGCTGCAGCCTGGGACACTGCGCCTCGGTTGCCTCCTTGCGGACTAGGGAAGCCTGGAGAGCGCTGCGCGTTCAGCCCGCACCGACGTCCTGCAGAGGGGGCGCCCTGTGTCCCGCTACCTCTCCGGTTCTGCTGTTTTGAGGCAGGATCTCTCGGAGGGGGCAACGCAGGCTGGCCACGCACTCGCGGAGATCTTCCTGCCTCGGCCTCCCAGTGCGAGATGACAGCGCGAGCCCCGCTTCTGCGGCACGCGACCGCGCCAAGCCACGCGCCCAGGGCTGTCACCCGGCGGGTCGCGGTCACCCAGGCCGGGTTGCGGTCACCCAAGCCGGGTCGCTGGCACTCGGACAGGGACAGCGCGCAGCGCCGCGCGGCAGTGCTACCCGCGCCCGGACGTCGCCTACCGCAGCTGTTCCCCGGTGACGAGGACCTCGGCCGTACGCTCCAACTCCCGCTGCCGCGCGCCCCCGCCGGGGTGGCCGTCGCTGCCGCTGCTGCCCTGCTCCATGGTCGCCGCGCTTGTGTCCCCGCGCCCGAGCCTGGCGCTGCGATCAGGCTGCCCGCACTGAGGCCACGCCTGCCATCTTTGTTCCGGGCAATTCTGGAGCTCGCTTGCCATTGGCTAGAGAGGGAATTCCTGTCCTAGCAACCCCGCCTTGGGGGCGGGGCCCTGGCGCTCGCGTGCTCTGGGGCGGGGTCTGGGGAGGAAAATATAAACATGTGGGCGGGGCCAGGCTCTGAGAGCTCTCTCCCCAGCTCCTGCCTGGAGACCTGGCCTTTCACCGTGTTTTGCTTTTTATTTTTCTGCCATTTTTTTTTTTTTTTGAGACAGGGTCTTCCGTTTGTAATCCGAAGTAGCCTTGAATTTACTATGTAGCCTAGTCTGGCTTAAAACTGTAGGCGATCCTCCTGCCTCAGCTAGGAGGCAGGCTCTAGGTTCACAGGCATGTGCCACACACCTGGTTTAAAATTTAATCTTGAAAGATTAATTTCTTCAAAAGCAGTATTATCAAGTGGGCATGGTGGCGCATGCCTTTAATCCCAGCACTGGGAAGGCTGAGGCAGGAGGCTTGTTGTGAGTTCAACACCAGCCTGGGCTACAAAGTGAGCTCAAGGCCAGCCTGAACTGCATAGCATGACTCAAAAAGACAAAAAAAAAAAAAGAAAGAAAGAAAGAAAGGAAGGAAGGAAGAAAGGAAGGAAGAAAAGAAAGAAGGAAAAAAGAAAGAAAGAAAACAAAAAAAGAAAAATTAAAAACAAGCCAGGCTTGGTGGGGCACTGCTGTAATACCAGTACTTATGAGGCTGAGACAGGAGGATCAACATGAGTGAAACCCAATCTCCAAAAAAGACAAAAAGAAAAAAAAAATCTTTTCACAAGTCAGATGTGGCAGTGCAGGCCTATAATCCCAGCACTCAGGAGGTCCAGAGGATGATCAGAAATGGGTTCCTCTCCTGCATCCTTCATGGCTTTTGGATCCGTTCCAGAAAGAGAACTTTTTAAATTCATGATTTTTCCCTCAAAAAAGTACCTTACCATATGGGAAAAATTCAAATCCGGAAAAGCCCCGCCTGTCCTCCTGCCCCAGCCTCCTGCATGGTCTTTGGTCCCTGCCTTCCTCATCTTTTTTGAGCCAGGGTCTCACTAAGTGGTACAGGCTGGCCTTGAACTCACAGGAATTCTCCTGCCTTGGCCCCCTACCCAGCTACAAAGTAGTGCGTGTGTGGGTCACAGCGCCCCGCCCCGCTTGTCCCAGGTTCTGTGTCCCATTGACATCTTGTTAACGCAACCCTGCTCAGGGTCTCCCATGCCACACGGCAGGGCCGGACTCAGGCTCCAGGGCCAGCTGGACCGCACCTTGGAAGCAGAGAGCCGAGCTGCAGGCCCAGGCCAGGGGGGCGGTGCAGGCTTTGGTCGCCTTCCCTGTGTCCCACGCTGTCCCCAATCCCAGAGGCCCATGTGGATACCCAAGCCCGGCACGGTCGTTTCCTGTGCCTCCGCACCTCGCTAAGGTGACCGCGGCCCGAACAATTCATGGAAATCTTGATTCTTTAGCGCGACGATTTTTGTCCTTTCCTTGTGAATGCATGAAAACTTCTGGTTTAGCAATATCCTGCCCGGATACTCCTGTCCCTAGACGCCGTAAGGAGGGGGCAGGTCTTTAAAATATACCACAGTCACAACCATGGTGGCACACGCCTGTGATCCCAGCACTCTGGAGGCTGCAGCAGGAGGATCACTGCAAGTTCAAGGTCAGCCTGGGCTGCATAACGAGAACCTATCTAAAAAAATAGTGAAAACTAAAATAGATTTCCAGGTTTTCACCATTCACGGCTATTTTTAATATTTGTGTCACATCTGCCTCTTCTTTATTCTTTTGTTTGTGTTTTATTTTATTTTATTTTATTTTTTGTTCATTTGAGACAGGGTCTCGCTACGCAGCCCGGGACTGCTTCGAAATGATTGCATGGTCCAGACTGGACTCAAACGGACGGCGATTTCCCTGCCTCAGCCTCCCCAGTGCTGAGACTGCCGGTGTGGGCCACAGCGCCCACCTTGTCTCACCTTTCCACAGCGTGGGGAAATAAAACTCTAGGAGCAAAGCTAGCAAAGCTGAGCCCCGCCCGCAGCCCCAAGCCCGCTGGGTCCCTGGAAATCCCGACTGGATGCTTCTCATCCGGTACCTTGGCCTGTGCTGCCCTCTAGCGACTGCCTGTGCAGTGACACCGAGGGAGGCCCCTGCTGACCGAAGGCCTGAGCCCTCACTGCCAACAGTGGACCTCCAGGTCGCGGTAGGCGGGGTCAGAGTGCAGGCTGCCAGCGTGTGTTTGCAATACAAATACCTCATTTAGCTAATTTTGTTTCGTTTTGTTTTGTTTTTTGAGACAGAGTCTCACAATTTAGCCCAGGCTGGCCCTGAACTCATCATGATCCTCCTGCCTCAGCCTCCAGAGTGCTGGGTTGATAGGTGTGCACCAGCACAACCAATTCTATTTAGCTAAATTTGTAGTTTTTATTTATTTTTGGGACGCAGGTACCAGGAATCGAACTCAGGACCTCACACTTGCCAGGCAGGCAGCTGTGCCCCTGAGCTATATATTCCTGGCTTAGCTAAATTTTTAAATCCGGGATACAAACATGGAGTGATGGCTGTGTTCAGCTAAGCCTGTCTTCACTCTCATAGTAGCAGATTACTCATTACAGGTGTTTCTCTTAGCTTTATTTTCTTGTTTTTAAGTAACGCTAAACATCTGAGCACAGCTGCCCCTGAAATGTGAGGCCAGGTGCTCATGTGAATATTGAAATACACAGGACCGTTATGTTGTTGTTTCTGGGGGGCAACCCAGGAAACCCCACCGCTGAACTACATCCCTTGAGGCTCTTTCTAGTCTTTATTAATTTTTGTCCTAGAGGCTGAAGCTAGGGCCTTCACGCTGAGCTATGTTTCTGCTATTTTTCAGTTTTAATTTTTTTTTCTTTTTCTTTTTTGGAAACAGATCTCACTGAGTTGCTATGTTTCCCACTCAGGGCTCGAATCTGCAATCTTCCTACTTCAGCCTTCCTGACAACTGGTGTTACAAGCGTGTGTGATACCAGGCCTGGCCCTTTATGGTTTTGTTTTGTTTTGTTTGCTTTTTGAGACAGGGTCTCACTATGCAGTTCAGCCTGGCCATGAGCTCACTTTGTAGCCCAGGCTGGTCTCAAAGTCGAAACAATCCTCCTGTCTCAGCCTTCTAATTGCTGAGATTGCAGGTGTGAGCCACCAGGCCTGGCTGCTTTTTATGTTTTGAGACAATCCTGCGGTCCTCTGCACTCTGCAGAGTGGGGTTACAGGCCTGCGCCCCGTGCCGGCCTCTACACCTACCTTATGTTATTACCTACAGTCCCCTTTCTGCAGTTCATCTCTGTGCTCCCTTAAGGGTATCGCTTGAATGTTTTAAAATGCAGTACAACAGCAAGGTTGTGTTACCTGTGAATTTAACATACAAAAATGTGATGAAAATTACACAGTAGCTGTTATTTTTTAAAAAGACATTTAGATGTGCTTGAGAAGTTTTTCTTTTTTAAATTTTTAAAAATATTTGGGGTACTGGGGATGGAAGTCACAACCTCACGCTTGCCAGGCAGATCTTGTGCCACTGAGCTAAGGCCCTGGCCCATCTGAGAAGTTTCTAATGGGGTAATACACACTAGATGTACTGAGCTCTTTTCACGGGCCTGGTCACGTTCAGAAATGTTCTATACCCATGTGTAGCAGTGCAGGTCTGTCATTCCAGCATCCTGGGAGGCTGAGGCAGGAAGATCACAAGTTCTAACCCAGCCTGGGCAACTTAGCAGTTTACTAAGAGCTTGTCTCAAAATTAAAGAACAAAAACAAGACAGGGTGTTGCTACAGTTTGGGCTGGCCTTGAACTCACTATGTAGTTCCAGTTGGCTTCCAAGAGGTGGTGATCCTTCTGCCTCAGCCTCAGACGTGCTGGGATTTACAGGCGCACACCACACCTGGCTTCAAAACTGAAAACTTTAAAAAGGGTTGGGGACCAGCTTGGTGCAAAGCCCTCCTGTCCCATCCACAGTACCGGGAACCGAAGTGTCCCCTGTGCTGACCGTGTGCTCCTGGAAGAGGCTGTGAATCAGCCAGGATTCCTCTGTGCATCTTTGATGAGGAAACTGAGGCCTGGGGGATTTGCTCTGCTCCTCTCTCTGGGTGCAGATCGCTGGGGCCCAGCCACACTCTTTAGGGTGCTTCACGAGGTTCTTCTTGTGAGCTTTTTTCTTAGTTTTGGGATTTTTGTTGTTTTTGTTATTGTTTCCTGAAACAAGGTCTCAGGCAAGCTGGCCTTGAACTTGCAGCGTTCCTCCTGCCTCAGCTTCCCGAGCGCTGGGATTGGAGGCTTGCGCCACACCCTGGCCTTACGTCCAGCTGTCACCTGCCCAGAGCACTGCGCTCACTCCTGGCTTGGCTGGGTCTCCTTCAGGTGCCAAGGAGGCCCGTGGATCGCAACAGTTCCCCCCGATACCGGTGTGGACCCCACCAGTAGCTCAAAATGCAGGAAAGGCAAAGGAGTCACCGTGCATGGGTGGCACCTGCCTGCCATCCAGCAGTGGGGGAGGCTGATGCAGGAGGGTGAGGGTTCAAAGCCAGCCTGGACCTCCAAACCACCAGGAAGGATCTGGGCTTGGGAGTGCATGACTGTCATCCCAGCTCTGGCTCTGTGCTGGGACGCTGAGGCAGGAGAACCGCAACCTGGATCCCCGGCCTAGGCAGCTTAGTGGGGCTCAGCCTGGAGATAAGGAACCAACCAAGCAAGCATTGTGATCCAGCAACTTGAGGAGTGAGTGATCCTCAGCGCCAGGGGAAAGAAGGCACCGGTGAGGTGGGGAGAGAGGCACAGGCGTTTCTGGGGAAGGCGGCCTCGGGTCCTGGTGAGTTTACAGCGAGCACCTGGAGGTGCTGCTTGGGCCTAGCTGCACCCGCCAGCTGCAAACCACAGCCTGAGCTGATAATCAGAGCCCCCGCCCCCCAATACAACAGGTCCACCAGGCCTGTGGGTTAGAGCCCTCATCCCGGCAAGGTTCCAGGTATTTCCAGCGGAGTAAGAGGGCAGGACAAACTCGCTGAGTGTGAGGGCTGCGGCTGAGACAGCCTGGAGGACAATGGGCAGTTTGAAGTAAACATATTAGAAGAAAAGAAAGGCACCTGTGTTCCCAGCCCCTGGGAGGCTGAGGCAGGAGGACTGCTTGATTCAAAACCAGCCTGTATATATAGTAAGACCCTGTCTCAAAAAACCCAGAAAACTCCCAAAACGGTCAAAAATCTCTAGGAAGCTAGATAAAAGAAAAGTAAGCAGAAATGGATAATAGTCTTAAATATTCCTCCTGCATTTTACTGAGGGGTGTGAGGAGAGTTTTGTGGTAATGAGTCCATACCTTGATAGTGGCGACTTCTTCAGGGAGTGCATTTGTCAGACTACTATTAACCCAGCCAGGCCTGGTCAGGGAGGCTTGCAATGCTGGCAGTTCTGGGAGGCTGAGGCAGGAGGGTCACAAGTCTGAGCCCAGGCCGGGCACTTTAACAACTTAGCCAGACCCTAGCTCAAAAAAATATTGAAAATTGGTAATGTAGATGAGTACATAGTGGAGTTCAAGCCTCAATATCACAAATGACATACACGTGTGGCACACACATGTGATCCTAGCCTAGCACTTGGGTGGCCGAGGCAGGATTGGGGCAAGTTCAAAGCCAACCCGATCTGAGCTACACAGTGAGACCTTCTCCCTCCCTCTCTCTTTCTCTCAAAAACAAAAAAGCCAGTTGTGGTGGCACACATCTGTACTCCCAGCACTGAGGCCGCAGAGGCAGGAGGAGCGTGGTGAATTCAAGGCCAGCCTGGGCCACAGAGTGAGACCTGTTTCAAAAACAAGCAAACAAAAAACCCTAACAAAAAAAAAAAAAAAAGGGAGGTGACAATGGCACACTGAAGGTGGCTACAGCATAGCACAAACGTGCACTAATAAACATTGTTTTAAACAGCTCTAACCCCAACTCCTGAAGCCAGGGCCTCCCCTGAACTCCACACAGCCAGATGTGGGATGTGGACCAGGCCCTCTGCCCTACCCTGGGCTCTGCTGGGCTCCACTGCACAGGAGACCGGAAGCCATCCAGAGGGGGCTGCACAGAGCAAGGTTGAGGCTCGATTTCCACGTTAACTTGCTTGTTTTTTAGCTACGCTCTAAGTTATTATGCAGCTTGGGCTCAAACCCATGATCCTTTCGCCTCAGCCTTCCTCAGTGCTGGGTCACAGGCCCGCCTTATTGCAGGGGTTTCACAGCCAGTGCAGTGCTCCACTCTCTCTGTATTGACACCTGTATTTCCAATCCCTCTGCTGACGGTGGAACGTGAATCACTGCACCATGCTCATCTTTTCAGCAGCCAAGTTTTCTTCCACTCAATCTTTTTGGGCATGTTTTAAAAGGCAAAATGAAACCTTTTCTTGAAACAAGATCTCCCTATGTAGCACAGGCTAAACTCGAACTCACAGCAATCTTCCTGCCTCAACCTCCCAAATGCTGGGGCTACAGGCATGCGCCACTATGCCTGACTAAAATGAAATTTTAAAAATGGATTTTCAATCCAAAAAATAGGCACCTCAGATGAATCGATTCTTCTTGGATGAAGAAATAGAAATGGCAAATAAATATGTGAAAAAATGTTCAACATCACTATCAGTACAGAAATGCAAATTAAAACACTGAGATTCCATTTTACTTCAGAAAGAATGTCTATCACTAAGAAATTAACCAATGACAAATGCTGGAGGGGCTGTGGAGAAAAAGGAACCCTTCTCTTCTGTTGGTGGGAATGCAGACTGTTGCGACCACTGTGGAAATCAGTGTGAAGATTCCTCAAAAAACTAAAACAAGCCGGGCATGGTGGTGCATACCCCTAATCCCAGCACTCAAGAGGCGGAGGCAAAAGGATCACTGAATTTGATGTCAGCTGGGGCTATATAGTGAGACTGTCTCAAACCAAAACACCCCTAAAACTAGAGTTTCCCTTAGACCCAGCTACCCTTCTTGGTATATCCCCATCTTCCCAGAATTAAAAACATCATACCACAGTAGCATATGCACACCCATGTTTATAACAGCACAGTTTGTAATAGCTAAATCCTGGAAATAGCTCAAATGCCCATCAACAAATGAATGGATTAAAAACAATTTTTTTAAACAGTGGAACACAATCCTATCATGAAGAAAGATAACCTTGAGACATTTCTAGGTAAATGGATGCACCTTTAAACCATACTCTTAAGAGAAATTAATTTGACACATACGTGTAAATACTATATTGTTTCTCTGTGAAAAATTTAAGTGTAAATAAGGGCCAAAACAACAGATGTTGTGGAATGCGAAGAAAATGTTCAAATGACAAGTGGAACTAGGGCAGGGAGAAGACGAAGGGAAGGAAAAGGGGAAAAAATGAGAAAAGGAAAAAAATGGAAACAAAGCAATTGTAAATGGGGAAGGGAAGCAGGGTTGAAGGCTTAGGATGGGGAGTGGGAAAAAGAATCATGTTATTTCACGTACACACAAATCATTTATGATGAATATGATCATTCTGTATGCCTAAAATGTACCAATACACTTCATAAATAAAAAGCAAATGGTTTTTTAAACTCTGGATTGTTAGCCTGAAGCTGGCGGAAAGCCCCTAGCAGTACCCACGCCGCAGACGCAACACTGGGCTCCCTGGGAACTGTCTCCATCAGATCAATCAACTGGCTGCCCTAATCTCGGCTCCTGCAGTCTCTGCACCGAGCACAAGGCAGGCAGAGTTTCCGCCGGGACATCACGAAGGCGGCCCGGGGTCCCAGCCCGGACCCACTCCGGGCCGGCCTTCCCGTGCGTGCTGAGCACTCTGGCCTCGGCTGCAAGCCGAGTCTCCTCCGAGCGCCGTCCACAGCGCCTGGCTCCCGCAGTGCCGCTGTTAAGGCGGAGCCCGGAGGAGCCGCAGCACGCGGCCCGCCCTCCAGACCTCCCGACCTCGCTCCCGCCAGCCCCGCGCTACTGCCACTTCCCCTCCCCGGCTGACTGCGGCCGCGCCGGGCCGGAACTCGGGCCTCCGCCTCGTCCACGGTGCCCGGCAGGTTCCCGCTCCCCAGGGCGCGGAGCGGGGAAGAGCGGATCCGCTCGGCGCGGTCGCCCAGCCCTTCAGGAGTGTCCCCTGGGAGTCAGGGTCTCGCGAGATCGCCAGGCTGCCCAGGTAGGGCTCTAAGTCTGCGACCCTGCGGACCCGGCGCGCTGCCTGCCGGGACTGGGGAAGGCACTAGGGGGCGGGGCGGGGCTTGGGGTGGAGCCTAGGTTGAGGCGGGCTCCTAGGGTTGTCCTAGGGACGAGGCCTGGAGACGGGGTTTAGGACCAGGGGAGGGCGGGGCCCGGGACTAGGGGCGGAGCATGGGCGGGGCCAGAGGCGGGCATAAGAACTCGGCGTGGCTTCCAGGCCAGGCCGGGATGGGACCTCAGGGGCGGGCCTCGGGGCGGGGCCACGGCGGCAGGGGCGGGACCTCGGGGCAGGGGTTCGGGTCCCGGCCGAGGGCTGCTTCGGGCAGGGCCCGCTCCTCCCCAGCTCCGGGGAGGGTGGGCCCGGTGGGCCTGCCCGCCAGTGCGTCAGTTGTCGGGGCTGCGGGCTGGGCCCGGGCCTGGCTCCGCCCCCTCCATCTCCCGCGCTCTCCTCCCGGAAGCGCCGCTGCCCGCCGCGTGGCGCCGGGATGTCTCGGACGCGCGCGGAGGTGGACGCCACGCTGCAGGCCGCCAAGCTGCGCGCATCCGAGCTGCTGCCCACGGCGCTGAGCCTGCGCTTTGGGCCCGGCGCGCAATGCTGCCTGCTGGAGCTGGAGCCCGCGCTGTGCCGCAGCCTGGAGGCGGGGCACAGGTGGGCGGGCCTTCCTCCGGCGTGGGCTCGCGGGCGCGTGGGGTGCGAGGCAGGAGGGTCGTCAGATGCAGCCCGGCCTGCGGGGCTCAGGAGACCCTATCTCCCGCAACCACGATTGCTTCCTGCGGCCTTGGGCCCGCTCGCGTCCCGGGCCCAGGTGGACGTGGGAGGGTCTCTCTGTGTCCCGGGTCACGGCGCTGCGGTTTCCATACCGAACTTGTGGCCCGGCTGGCCAGGTGGCCGAGAACCCGCGGCTTCAGACCTAGGACTGGGCCGGCTCTGCTGTGGGACCCCGGAGCGAAGCGCAGCCTCTGGGGGGTATCGGGGCTGACCCAGTACCATGAGACCGGAAAGCAGGTCAACAGCCGGGGAGTTGTTCCTTTTTGGTTTTTCAACACGGTCTCACTGGGTAGCCTTCAGAACCACCTAACTTTGAGCTGGGCCAGGTGGCGCACACCTGTCATCTCAGCACTCAGGAGGCTGAGGCCGAAGGATCACTGCCGAGTTCCAGGTCAGCCTGGGCTACTAGTGAGATCCTGAGTCAAACAAACTAAAATAAGTAAATAAAGAGTAGGTGCCTGGGCCCACGAGGCCTTATTAGCAGCTGGAAGCCATGTATTCTTTTCATGTTACTCAAGGCTTAGTTTTTAAAAAGTCTTGCATTTTTCTGTTTTGCTTTTTGAGGCAGGTTTAGGGCTTCTGCCTCAGCCTCCTGAGTGCTGAGGTGACAGGCCCGTTCCCCCACTGGGCTTATTTTAGATTATTTGTCTATGCAAGTTTGAGGAGTTCTTTAGCCTGCTTTAGAACACTGGTCCCGGGAGTGGTTTGTGTGTGTGGGGTGGGGGGGTATACCCACGGCACTCTGTCACGGAGCTGCGTCTTCAGCCCCTTTTCTTCAGTTTTTAAAGTCTGAAACATTGCCCAGGCTGGACTTGAACTTGCAACCTTCTTGCCTCCGCCTCCGTCAGTGCTGAGGGATCGCAGGTGCGCACCTCCGCGCCCAGCTTCTTCACTTTGGGAAGCTGCTTCAAATGCGGGTCCCTGCGTGTTCTCCCTGTTTTTCTGAAGCCTCGTGATCCGCGGTGAGAAAGATGAGCAAGCCGTGCTGTGCAGCGGTGACAAAACCTATGAGCTGAAGGTGGCGGACACCTCCAACCTGCTGCTGTGTGTCCCGGGCTGCAAGACGCCGGAGCAGCTTGCGCGGGAGGCCGAGCCCCCTGACCTGATCCATGCTGAGGTACCGCTCGGGACCCTTCCAGGCAGCTGCACCAATCTTGTCTTTAGTCAGATCTTTAGATGGAAGCCGGGTGTAGGGATGCACATTTAGAATCCCAGCCCTCGGGAGGCTGAGGCAGGAGGATTGCTGCAAAGTTGGAGCCCAGCCTGGGTTACATAATGAGACCCTTGTCTAAACATCCCCTGTCCCCCCAAAAAAGATCTTTAGATATCAAATGTATGATTATGGGATTCTGAGAAGCTGTTTGAGGAAATTAGAAATTTCTCAGCTTGATTATTTTTCTTTGAATTATTGTGAACTTGTCTATATTTTGTTTGACTTTTTTCTTCATTTTTTAAAAGACAGAGCATTGCTGTATATTTTAGGGCGTGAAGCCTGAGGTTGTGGCAGTCCTCCTGCCTCAGCCTCCCATGGTGCTGGAATTACAGGTGTGCCCACTGCAGTCCGGTAACTTCCTGCATTGAACACAAGTGTCTTCCTTTGCCTTCTGTTTCTTATGTGTATCACATGGGTCACAAAACAAGGGCCTCTCTCCCTGTAACACTTCTTGTTCTTTGAAGATTATGATGATGTCTTTTTGTTACTGTGTTGCTTCCCCCGGCTCCACAGGCTCCTTGCTGTCCTGCCAGCTTCTCCTGGGTGTAGGTAGTTTCCAGAGTGGACTTGTGTGATGTTCACGTCCTCGTTTTCAGCCAGGTGTGGTGGTGCACGCCTGTCATCCCAGCACTGGTGAAGCTGAGGCAGGAGGATCGCCATGAGTTCAAGCTCAGCCTGGGCTTTGGAGTGAGACCTTGTCTCAAAACAAAACAAAAAAAAGAAAAAAAAAAAACAAGGGAAATAAAGATCCCCACTCTCACTTTGTTGACAGTGTCTGCTGAATTGGGCTTTAAAGAAAATCAGTCTCGCTCTCTCTGTGTCTCTCTGTCTGTCTCTGTCTCTGTCTTTCTTTCCATCTGTCTCTCTTCATGGCCCAGCAGGCACCTTCCCAAGGGAAGTTGTAAACCCTTTTCTTGGTTCTCGGTGGAATTTCTTCAGGATGACTGCTCATGGGTGATGATGTGTTACAATTTCTAGATCTTTGGTTTTGCCAATAATTACTGGGAATTACGAAGATGCAGACCTAAACTGCAGAAGCTGAGGAGACTTCTGATGAAAAACACCTACGAAGGGCCCGACAGCCCAAAAGAGATGGATTCAAATCGCACCACGGTAAGTGTCACAACAAGGGCAGTGTCACTGTTGATTGGAAATCGGGGAAAAGATTTGATTGCACGCACTGCACAGTGACCATCTTAGCTTCACATTTGTGCGTCAGGAGTAAACCCGCTGCAGAGGGCATCTCATCGAGACCCACCTGCCCGAGCTGGCCTGGTGGCCTCTGATCAGGGATGGCATGGTAGGACACTATGCAGAAGGCCTGGGTGCGGTAGGCTCCAGAGAAATAATGAGGTGCTATCTCACTGTGGTCACTTCTTTTGAGACAGGGTCTCACTCAGGCTGGCCTCAATCTCATGGTGATCCTCCTGCCTCAGCCTCCTGGGTGCTGGCCTCACAGGCATGCACTACCATGCCCAGTGCTATTTATATATCACTATATATTAATAATAAAACTGAACTCATGCTTAAATTTTGTGCCAGTCATTTCTATGTATTCCCACAAATCCAATGAGAAATTTAGAAAAATACTATTTTTCAGGGCATGGAAATATGTTTTCATTTCAGTATACAACTGAGGATTTGCTTGATGTAATTCAGGCAAGCAAGGAAGAAATAATGTCCCACTTGCAAATTCTGAATGCCTGCGAGATTGGAGGTAGGCGTCGCACTGTTCCCATCAGTGACGACAGGGCAGGGAGTCAGGTGGGAGAGGGGTTTGGGTATCTTTGCCCTATTGCATGTTTACTGAATCCTTCTTGGGGCTCAGAATTGAGCTGCTGGGTGTGCTCTGGGCCCCGCTTTCAGCCCACAGCACTGCAAACAAACCCAGATTGTAATGGTCTGGTTTGAGTTTCTGAGACAGGTCGTCGCTGTAAATGCGGGCTGGCCCTGAAGCCCAGGCAGACCTCCTGCTTCTGCCTGTCAAGTGCTGGGGTGCCGTCACCACGCCCGGCTACAACACACAGACAAGTTTTAGGGCTGGGTGTGTTTTGTTTTGCTTTGTCTTGCAGCAGACAAGAGTATGCTCGTACTTAATTAACCTTATCGGCTACTTTGTTCTCTTAAAATGCCCCTTGGTGAAGCTGACTTTTACAATTTCCAGGTTACTGGAGGGTTCTGGAGTTTGATTATGAGATGAAGCTTCTGAATCACGTAACTCAGCTTGTGGATTCCGAGTCGTGGTCTTTTAGTAAAGTCCCTTTGAGTGTTTGCCTGCAGGAACTGGGCCCACTGGAGCCAGAGCAAGTATTTTAATCCTTTGTCCTGCGGGTTCCTGAAGCGGGAGGAGGTTCTTCCCCAGCCTGGAACTAGACTCAGGACGTAGACCGTTCATAGTTTGGTATCTTAGAAAAAATTTAAAAACATACAACCAAAAAGGATTTGGAAATTTTGGTCACTAGGGTGAGTGAATCTGTTTAATCTCTTTTTCTTGATTTGGCTTAAGAATACAAATTAGTGTTATGTTTGAGCTATTTTGTATTAATATGTTTACATGCTCTGTAAAATTGTGTGTCCTGGGGCCGGGTATTTAGCTCAGCGGCTGGGCTCAAGCGCTTGCCTGTTAAGTACAAGGTCCTGAGTTCGATCCCTGGTACCAAAAAAAAAAAAAAAAATAGGCTTGACATGTAGCAGCTTTCTAGGGTATATTTTCAATTTAAATAAAGTACCATTTGGCATCCAAATAATTTATACTTCAAATCTCAAATTTATATCTTAGTTTCTCATTAGAAATGAGGTTTAAAGTACAGTACATGACAGCCTGGGTTCCATCAACAGGCGAGTGGGTAAAGAAGTGTGCTATAGACACACAGTGGAGTACTACTCTGCCAGGAAGAAGAATAAACCTGAGTTATTGTAGGAAATCAGATACACCTTTAGACCATAATGTGAAGTGACATAAATCAGACACAGCTGAACTCTTACATGTTTTCTCTTATATGAGGAACCTAAAGTATAAATAAGAAGCAAAGTAAACCATAGATAATAAGAGCCACGCATGGGACATGCCAGTAATCCCAGCATTCAGGGTGGAGGAGCTGAGGCAGGAGGCTCTTTGTGAGTTTGAGGCCAGCCGGGCTACCTGGTGAGCTCAAGGCCAGCCTGAACTCCATATGGGTCCCTGTGTCCAAAGACCAAAATCAATAAATAGAAAGATAGGTAGTAGGAAGTAGGGACATAGATGTATTTCAGAAGTACAAAAGAGGAAGAGACCAAGAATGGAGGGAAGAGAGGAGATGAAAAGAGAATTAACATGTGACATGTGCAGACACCAACTTCCTACGAAAAGTGATCACTGTATACTGTAAACATGGACTAACAAACACAGGTGCTGGGGAAGAAATGAATGCAGGAGAATACTACAGAGAGAACTGATTACTCAAATAAACAGTGTGAGATACCTTTCAATTTTTTTTTAATATTTCAGGGAAATGATAGAGCACTGTCTTAAGTGTTACGGAAGGAAATATGTAGATGAAGGTAAGTTGGGGAAGTCTGCCCACGGGCAATGAACTTTTGGATGCTAAAGTTGCTGTGCTTGTGTGGACTGAGGACTGGGAGTGAGGGAAGCATTGCTTGAGTTATTCTCGTTGCTGAGGGGTTTGTTTTAGCTCATGGGCTGCAGAGGTTTCGTTTGGCTGGCTGCAAGGTAAGACAGCACTGCAGAGGAGAAACGGTCCCTGGCGGGCAGGCAGGAAGCAGCGGTGGCCGCGCTGAGCCTCCCTTTCCCTTTCATTGCATGCAGGCTACAAGCCTATTGGTTGGTGCCACCCACACCCAGAGTGGAGCTTCTGTGTCCACTAAATCCATTCAGCCACACCCAGAAAAAGATTGCACCCACAATCCCAGCTGCCTCCCCAGAACCTGTGCCTGCAGAAGGCCTTGGGGGACATCTAGATGCGAGCCTAGCAGGTGGTCGGGCTGAGAAGCGGCCGCTGTGGAGGAGCAGTGGGGACTCGTTGGATACACAGGGCTCTCCATGCCTTTTCTGCAGGGGAAGTTTATTTTGAGCTGAGCGCTGATAAGATTTGCCGTGCCACTGCCCAGATGCTGCTGCAGAACGCTGTGAAGTTCAATCTGGCTGAGTTTCAGGCTGTGTGGCAACAGAGCGTCCCCGAAGGGATGGTGACCAGTCTGGACCAACTCAAGGTACCCCA
The DNA here is from genome assembly GCF_034190915.1 of Cavia porcellus. Classification (NCBI taxonomy): domain Eukaryota; kingdom Metazoa; phylum Chordata; class Mammalia; order Rodentia; family Caviidae; genus Cavia; species Cavia porcellus. The sequence goes on along the minus strand of NW_026947493.1, from coordinate 82,817,932 downwards.
CTTGGCCTGCTGTGAGGTCCACAGGTCCTTGCTACACGGAGGCCTCCTGGGTACACCAGTCCCTCGAGTGGTCCTTTAAACATGCGGTTGTGCTCTAGAGGCACCGTTTACATAGCATGAAATTTACCTTTTGTTGTTGTTGTTCTCTGGGCCAGGGTCACTGTGTACCCCAGGCTGGGCGGGGTGATGAGCAGAATCCAGGTTTGCTGTTTTCCTAGGATGGGACCTGGAGCTCGGGTTGGGGTGAACCCAGCACAGTCCCCTGTGGACCTGGGCTTGGGGGAGGGCACTGAGAGCAGACACAGACATCACGGGGAGCAGGAGAGACAGGCCCTGGAGTGTGGGAAGAGAGGAAGAAAGGATCGTAGGAAGAGAGGAAGTGTGGCGCCATAGCTGGGGGACCGTGCCGTGCACGAGAGCCGACAGTTCCTGAGAGATGAGAACCAGGAGTCCAGGAAGGGGCCCGTTGGGATGCGGGTGGACTGATCCGTGTGACCTGCTGCTCGCATGAGCTGGGGGTGAGAGAAGCTAGATTGGAAAGCAGCCTGCTGGCACACACCTATAGGTGATCCCAGCACTTGGGAGGCTGAGGCAGAGGGTCATTTTGAGTTTGAGGCCAGCCTGGGCTACAGGTGAGTTCAAGGCCAGCCTAGAGTACATAGCAAGACTGTGTCTCAAAAAGCAAAACAAAACAAAAAAAGGAGCTGTTTTTATGAAAAAAGCTACTAGGCATCTCTAGATAGTTTGTGTCAGCTTTGTGAGGCTGGTATTTAGCTCCTGTGGGCTAAGGGTAAACAGCAAATCCTCATGTGAATGATCCGCCCTCTCTCTCGTGTTTCCCGCAGGGTTTAGCGCTGGTGGATAGACACTCAAGGCCAGAAATCATATTTTTGCTGAAAGTGGATGACTTACCAGAGGGAAATCAGGAACGTTTCAATGCCCTGTTCTCTGTGAGGGAGAAGTGGACGGAGGAGGACATTGCCCCTTACATCCAGTCAGTAACTGCATAACGACTCTTGTTTTCTGAGACAGGCTGTGGAGTCAGGCTGGCCTTGAACTTGTGTAGCTCAGGCTGAGTGGAAATAGAAGAGATCCTCCTGCCTCAGCCTCCCAATTGCTGGGATGACCGGCGTGTACCCCCACCCTGTAAGGACTATTGAAGTTAGTGACTTTCTCCCTTCATGGGTGATGTTTGGTAGCTTTAGCCACGTACTAGTGAGTCCGTTGGGATATGTAGTGGGAATTCACATCTGTTCCTCGGTGAGCCACAGGCCTTCTGTACACCCTCTGCTTCCTTCTAGGGAGAGTTTTCCCGCGTCAGGTGCCCACGGTGTGCATCTGCTTGTCACATGCAGGCTGCGCCCTGGGATGAGCAGCTAGCTGGACCTTAGACTTCCCACTGAGAAGGAGTTAGAGGTGGACTTTAAGCAGGAGGACACTCTGTGTAAGCAGGAAAAAAGCAGGGAGCAGAGAGCTGCCCAGGAAGGAGCAGCGGGCTCTGGCAAGGTGGATCCCCGCGGGCCTCTGTCCCGTCCCTGGCTTCCAGGCCACAGGGTCTTGACGGCGCCACTGCCTGCGTGGGCATCCGGCTTGGTGCGTGTGGCTCGGCTTCCGCCTCTGTGGTCCTGGTCAGGGCCTGAGCGTCTGTGTGTCAGCGTGCGGGAAGCGCTTGCTTTAAACCTCATCGCCCGGCCCTGTTGTCTCCTCTGCATTTTACGGCAGGCGGGAGGGCGCTGGTCTCAGTGTCCCTGCCTGTCACCTCCGCCAAAACCACCTGCGCCATCTCAGGCCTTTTATATCGCTGTTTCTCCCCCTCTGCCCTCGGCCTGGTCATTGCTCTTCCAGTGAAAGTTTCAGCAGGATTGTCAGAAACCCCAGTGAGGGCCTTGCTCTGTCCTTTCCTCCACCTGTAAACCGCTCTCCTGTCAGCTAGAGGGGAGGCTGAGGCAAGAGGATCACATAAGCCCGGGAGTATGAGGTGAGGCTGAGCGACATCCCCAGGGCTCCCTACAGACAGACAGACCCACAGACAGACAGAAGTGTAGCAGCCGCCCCCATCTTTTCCTTCCCCCTCGGGTTTAAAGCAGGAGCCAACCTGGCATCGTCTTGTGTCTGCCCCTGAACTGGGCCCCTTTTTCTCCCTGTCGTCCCCCCACCTCCAGTCTGCTTGTTTTGTGTCTTCCGTGCGATGCCGCTGCTGGGGATGCACCCCGGGCCTCACACCTGCCTGGCCAGTGCCCTTGGAGGCCCCGTGATGTGGCCTTTGCTGTCTTCTCTGGCATGTGCATCCCCGGTCGATTACGTCCCCATCCTCGTCTCTGTGGCTAGGGGAGGGCAGCTGCATAAACTCACACAGGAGTCCGGTGTCCAGGTTCTCTGGCTTCATGCTTCATGGTGACACCCGGCTTGTGTATTTTTGACTTGGAGGTTCAATTAAGACAGAACTGCTGGGTGTGGCAGTGCGCGCCTGTAATCCCAGCTCCCAGGAGGCTGAGGCAGGAGGACTGCCAAAAGGTTTGAAGCCAGCCTGGGCTACACAGCAAGACCCTGTCTCAGAAATAAACAATAATTTAAGAGACTTCAGCCCAACCCTACTGTTTCTGCTCTGCACACACTCTTATGCCCACAGGAAAGATGGATTGGGAGGAGGTGAAATCACTAGTCCGGTCTCGTTCTCTCATGTTCCTGCCGTTCATGTGGTTTTCTGGTTGCTTCCACAGAGACCTTTGTGGAGAGAAGCAGACCATAGGTGCCTTACTCACGAAATACTCACGGTCCTCCGTGCAAAATGGTGTGAAGGTGTACAACTCCCGAAGACCCCTGTCTTAGAACAGCAGTCCGCCTGGGGAAGGGGCTTTGCATTTTTATTCCCGGCTCCTGAAGGCTTGTTTTCCTCTGCACATTGGTACTGCGCGAAGAAGGACAGAATAAAGTGTTTCCTCCTCAGTGACGTCCGTGCGGCTGTTTCTAGGAACAGTTTTTGTATATAAAATTCCATGCCTTTATGTGGGATTTAGTGTTCTGGTTATTAATGCACAAACATTTTCTGAGAGAGCCAACAGCAGTGGTTGGATAGAAGAGCTCTACCCAGCAGGGTGCGGGGGCACCCACTAATCCCTGCACTCTGGGAGGCCTGAGGTAGGAGGATCCCAAGTTTGAATCCAGCCTGGCAACTGAAGTGACTTAGATCCTGTTTAAAGATAAAAACCGAAGAAAGATGGGATGTGGCTCAGCACAAAGGCCGGAGATCAGTTCCCAGCGCTGCCCTCCCACCGGCAACTTCATTCACTTAAATGCTGTTAAGCAAGTTCCCCTTGCAGTTTTCCACCAACACGGGAAGTCGCTAGGTACCACCGGTCCTTTGCATCTGCTGGTCACGCTGCAGCCAGCTTGGTGACTGTCCCATCCCTGGGGTACCAGGTGCCTGCACACTGGGTAAGACAGATTCAGACCTGGATGCTGTGTGGAGAATCCTAATGGACCAGTGCACGCTCTTCACATGCAGGTAGACACCGGGAACCACGGCCCTCTGGGCCAGTGACGGCGACAGCCCTTGTGGCAGCAGAGGGCCACGGCTGCCCAGCACGGCTCCAGGTTTTGCAATGCTTGCCAAGAGGGTTTTGGTCTTTTGTTTGTTTTGAGACCGGGTCTTATGTAGCCCAGCCTGGCCTCAAACTCACCGAGATCCTTCTGCCTCAGCATCTGGAGTGCTGGGGTCACAGGTGTTGAGTTCTTTAGAGCTTGCTTTTCCTAATTTGTTTTAGACCAAAGTTCAGGGACCTTTAAATTGGCCAATAAACCTGTCACCAGGCTGGCTGGAGAGCAAGCCACGCTACATCCGGTCCAAGGTTTAAAATGGTGAATGGAGAATTCATGAGGCACAGAACTTCAACTATGTGTCAGATTCACTCTTTTTATGCACCTGGAAGGTGAACGTGATGAGTTCAACTTCTCTGTGTTTCAACAAATGTCTCTGCTCTGTACGGACTGTGTAAGATACAGCATATCACATATTGGAAATGTACTGATACCTGCCATCATAGTCTACACACAGACTCTATATAATACATGTTACTGCCAAAAACATGCAGATATGTGTCAGGAAAAAATCGTGTAAATATTTTAACGGTAACTTCATAGGGGCGTCATGCGATTAACTCGTTACCTCTGACCTCCACAATTACAAGAGGTGTTCAGGTGGGGGCTCTCCCACCTCCAGACACAGGAGTGTGTCGAGGGGCCACCTGGGTGACGCAGTCCAGCATGTCTTGAGAGACCCCTGTGCACACGTTTTCAACCTCTTCCCGGAGGCTGGCAGTGCAGGACGTCCTGCAGGGAGCACAGGAACCTGACAGCACCCCTGCGTTCCTGCAGGTGCGTGCCCAGGTAACCCGCAGGTCACCCTGGCAGTTTGGCAGGGCTGTCATGTAAGAACTCTAGGATCCTGCACGGGGCATGTCCAGGTACACGTGGGCTGTGACAGCTCCTCCAGAGAAAAGCGGCCCTGGGGCGACACAGCACCACACCAGCAGTGGAGATGCTGCTGGGTCCGCTGGGTCCGCTGGGTCCGCGGGTGCCTGGGAAACTCACTTCTGTCCGCACAAGGGCCACCGAGCTTGAATGGCGCCTGCAGGACCACACGATCCTTCGGGTGAAGTCCTTGCCCTGGCCTGCCTGTGTTGGAGCCACCCCAAAACTGGCTCCTCTGATCCCTGCGGGTATGGAACAGGGTGGGGCGCAAGTCGCTGCACTGAACGAAGGCTGCGCTGGACCGGGTGCTGCTCAGCCAGGTCTCCCGTGGGCACTGCAGGGCCTGCCGGACTCCGCCCTCTGTGCTCCTCGCCTGGCAGGGGGGTGGGGGGGTGGGGGTGGAGCTGGTTCCGGGCTCCTGCCTCCGGGCCGCACTTCACCGATGCTCGCCAGCCTGAAACCTTAGTTCCTTCATCCATGACTGTGCTTCTGCCAGTGTCCCGCGGCTTGGTCACCTGCTGCTACGACTGCCACGAGGGTGACACCATGGCACGTATTTATGCACATGTATGTACTAGACATATCGCATACAGTTATGCATATATATGTGTATGAATACAGTACTACATGCATATGACTAGGTTCATGCATATATACTATATATGTACTGTACCTACGTGACTATAACTGTATATACTGTATACGTACGTGAATAAAGCTATTCACATATACTATGTATGTATGAACACTGCATCACTGCACATGTACAGATATGGCTATTTATTACATATGTATGAAGATATTACTATATTTACATATTATATTACAAATTATGGCTATATGTATATACCATACATATACTAGTATACACATATATGTATGATGTAGTTGTACATATATACTACACACTACACATGACTGTATTACTATGTGTGAAAGAATGTAGTTATACACATATATCACGTTATGTACATGAATATGGTTCTACATGTATGAATACAGCTGTACATACCACATGCTATGGGTCTATGACTATACTTGTATGAACAGACCTATATATATACACGGTATATGAATATTACTATATGTATGGACACAGCTATACATACATACCACATGTAATGGATACAGGACACACACACACAGGTGCTATGCATACGTAGATCAGTACAGGGATGATCATAGCTGTGCATTCACACCACATGCTGCGGGTCTAAGACTGCACACGCAGCCCGCGCCCTGCACACTCCCTGCACACTCTGCCTGTGCACAACCCCGTGCTCTGACACACCCACTTGCCCGCTTGGGACCGCGCCTGGCTCTGCAGCCCTGTCCCGCACGCCTTTCTGCGCATGCGCAGCTTCCCTCTAGGTCCAGACGTTCCCTCCTGGGCTGCCCGCCTCGCTCAGAAACTGTTTCCCGCTCACGGTCCCGCAGCGCAGATCTAGGGGCCACGCAAACACTAGAGGCCCCGCCCCGTGTAGGCCCCGCCCGCAGACACAGACTTCCCGGGCGGCCCTCGGCCCCGCCTCACTTCCGCTTACGCATAGGTTAGAGGTCACGCGCAAGATGGCGGCCTGCGGGAGCTTGGAGTGGCTGCGGAGCCGCGCGTCTGTGTGACAGGAGCTCGGCGCCGGCGGCGGCCAGGGCCGCATCAGGGGCCGCATTTGAGGCAGCGGCAGCGCGGCGAAGCCGGGCCAGGCGCCCAGCAGCCCCGGCGGTGGGGCACGACCTGCAGCGCGCGGTGCAGGCACCGGGAATGCGCCGCGGGCCCGCCCCATGCCGCCGACGGGCTCCGAGCCCCCCAGGATGAACAAGAAGAAGGGCGACAAGGGCTTCGAGAGCCCGAGGCCCTATAAATTATAAGTATCCCCTCGTCTTTCTCCGGGCTTTGTTTCGTTTAAGGCTCTGGTGCGATTGCTTGCACAGACCCGGGAAGCCTGGCGGGAACCCCGATGGTGCTGCCCGTGTGCTGTGGGTGAAAAGCGTGAATGATGGTGCTGTGTAGCGGATTAAGTGCCCTCTGCAGGTTAATAAGACACTGTACTTTCAGAAGAAATCTGTGCTTCAGATTCTTGCTCAATGTAAAAGGAGCAGGCTATTCAGCTTTGTAGAAATTTACTAATTAGCTGTTCATGTATTTTTTTGAGACGGGGTCTCCCTGTGTACTCCAGGCTGCCCTGGAACTCAGTATATAACCCTGGTTGGCCTTGAACGGGCATAGAACCTCCTGCCTTAGCCTCCCAAGTTCTGGGAGGACAGGGCACGTGCCACCATGCCCCGCTTATACGATTTTTAAGTGACAATATATTGATGTGTGATTTTGAATTTCTTTGTAGGTAGGCCTTATTTATACCATAATGCATTTACGCTTTCGTTTCATAATAGTAATTCTTTCTTTTTATGTTTTTTAATATACAACTCATCAGGTTGTCTGCATCAACAACATAAATTTCCAGAGAAAATCGGTTGTGGTAAGTTTATATTCTAGAATTATAAAGAATAATGAGTGCACCTTTCACATCACATTCTGTTCTCCCTGATAACGGTGTTTCAGGGATGCACACGAGTTAGGATTCGGGTCTGACTCAGATCCTTTGGTGCTGTGTGTTGCTGCCTCAGTATTCCCATTCATTCTCTCTGTCTTTCCTGAATAAAGTTGTATTCTAATTTTATTTTGTGCAGTATGAAAATCTGTATCACCAAGCATGTTAAAATTGTGCTTTAGCAAGTGTAAACCTGTAGTGAGTTCTTCTTCTGAGAAAGTTGAAAATTTGTACTCTTAATGGCATGACTAGGCTTCTAAAAGGTCTCTTGGGTGTTGTGATCTGTGTGAACTGGTGTTGGTGGTGTTGCTTTGCAGTGAGGTTTTGGATAGAACATTTGAGATCTAGTAACCCACCTACCACTTTTAGCCATACGGTTTGCTGACGTAATCCACTCTGGGAAAATTGTTGAGTACTTAAACATTTAGTGTGCTCTTTCAGAGGTACCTGTGTTGAATAGATTAAAATCTTAGCCCCAGTTTTCCTTGAATAACATTGTTAATTTTCCCTTTATACTCATGGCCCATGTCTGCATTTGTTTCCTTAGCTGTGAACAGAAAACAGAGCCGGGATTTAGCTCAGAGGTGTAAATGCCTCCTTGGCAAGCACATGGTTGAGAGTTCAATCCCCAGTACTGAAAAAAAAAAAAAAAAAAAAAAAATTCAACAAATAGAAAACAATAGCAATAATCGTTTTGTTTTTGAGACAAACCTTGACTCACTATGTAGTACCCAATCTGTCAGGAATCCTCCTGCCTTAGCTTGCCAGGTGCTGGGCGTACATACATGGTGACTTATGCAGTTTTAGCTGTATAAAGCTCCTACACTGTTCATTAAATTCCATTTGCTCAATTATGGAATTTCTTTTATAGTATACCTCACAGATTACTATTTTCCTCCTAACTCATTGTGGGGTGCCTAGGAATGAGTTGTGTAGGGAACGTGTGAGAATCTTGGGTGGTTACAGTATTAACTGAGGGGAGAAATGATGAAACAGTCCATAAACATAGCATCAGTAAAACTGGAATAGAAATAATCGACGTGACCGGCTGAATTATAGTGACCATTGAGTTTTCAGTATGTGTGACATATGTGTCGGGCGTGTGAGCCTTCCGTGAATTCTGGGTGACGTCAGGGAGGTCTAGAGGGTGGTGAGACACCCTTCCAAGATGTATGATGTCGGCTCACTGAGTCTTCACAGTAACCTGCTCACCGAGATAATATTTTGCCACTCTAAAGAAGAGGTCTGAGAGAATAGAGGGAGGCGACTTTCTAGAGGGAGAGTGGGCGTGTTATGGGAGGAGTGAGACCACCGCCCTCCTGCAGCCTGGCAGAGAGGCGCCTCTGGCCCGAATGCTGGAAGTCTGCAGTTGCTTTGGTTTACTGCCTTGGAGCAGAGGATAGGCAGTCCAAGTGTATGTGCTCAGCCCTTGCTTCGTAATAGCTCTGATCCCATGGGGCAGGGACCAGTGTCAGTTTACCAGTTACAGAAATGTTTGCTGTGTGTCAGGGGGCAAGAGGAGTCGCCTCCGACCTCCTCTGTGGTAGCACTGATCTGTGTCCCCATCTGATACCAGGCTCCTTTCAGTTTGACAGATGGACTGTGGGAATGTTTTGGGACCTGAGGCAGGATGTGAGTTCTGAATGAAAATACCATAGCTGCAGGGAGGGTAAAGTGTTTTCCTTCCTCCAAGAACAGCTGGGGATCCGGCCTCCCACTCACTCAGGAGCACAGTTCTGGAACTGTATTCAAAAGTGGTCCTGAGGCCACACGTGTCCACTGCTGCACCTTGCGTCAGGTGCCCCCTGCTGGACTTCAAGGTTTTTCTTTATGCTTGGTGTGTTGCGCAGCACCGTCATAAGCTGCCTGCATTCTCATTCTGCAGGGTCCAGGAATCAGTGAGGCTCTGCCTTAGATTCCTGTGAGTCCAAGCTGCCCAAGCACCCTGGAGGCAGAGGTGGGAGGGTCAGTTGGACCTCAGCAGCCTAGGTGACACAGTGACACTTGGCCCCAAGGAAGCAGAGCTGCGGCAGAAAGTAAGCAGCTTTGGTGTAGTCTGGGAGTTGGCAGAAAAGTGGGTGCGTAAGGACCCAGAGTGGGCAGAGAAGGGAGCCTGGACAGACCAGTGAGAAATGGCAGGCTCCAGTGAAGGACTGGGCTGGGGGGAAGGCTTGGCAGGCTGCAGCCTCGGGGAGAGCGGGGCGTCTTCATGGGTTAGCTGTGGTCCCAGGAAAGGAGGGAAGGGTGCAGGACCTGGGTCAGGGGACACGGAGGACTGGAGGCCCCTCTGCTTGGGCCCCGAGGAAGGGAGATGTGTTAGAGGGACTGGAGGAGGAGGTGTGGCAGGTGTGAGCCGGAAAAGTGTGACACTAGCCTGTGGCAGTGCTGGGGATCGAACCCAGGTGTTTGTAGTTCTCTGCCTCCGAGCAGCACCCCTGCGTTGTCGCCCATTTCTGTCTTAAATGTGTTCATGTAGGAAAATTGTTCAGTTATCACAAGAGTGCTATAAGGCAGTCAGCATCATCATTCTTGTTTCACAGACGAGGAAACTGAGGCACAGAGAGCTAGAGTAGCTTGCCCAAGATCGTTGGTTACTGAGAGCTGGGAAGGGAGGGAGTTTGCCCAGAACACAGGCATTTAGCTATAGCACTGTGCTGCCCCGGGTCTTTTTACTTTCCTATGCTTCCTGTTTCTTAAGTCCTCCATGTAAAATGTACAAAATAACCCTTGGTCTTCAGAGTGGGTCAGTGTTGTCTACTGTTTAGTACAATACCTGGCATTTAGCAGCTGGGGCCTGATTGCATTTTATCTCAAGATGTAGTCCCTGCTGTAGCCCCTAAAATGTTACTGTTTTATGCTGTCCCATATTTCTTGTGTGTGCACTTTCTGTCACTGGGATAAAATATGCGTCTCCAGCAATTTAAAGAAGTGAGAGTTATTTCTGAGGTTCAGTCCGTGGTTGGCTGGCTGTGGTTGGCTGGCTCCTGGGCAGATGTGACATGGTGAAAGGGCTGTGCAGGGCTAGGGCCAGCTGCTGAGTCCTGGCAGCCAGGAAGCAGAGAGTGGACGGAGGAGGAGACCTAGAGAAGGAAGGGCTGGGGAGGAGACTGCGCCGTGTCAGGCCGAGCGCCTGTCACCCTTTTCTCTAGGCAGACAGCAGCTCCTGACAGCACGGTCAGCGGTGTCATGGGTCCCTCCACTGATGAGTTTGGGTTCCACACACCAGTCTTCCCAGAGCCCCACCCCCGGGCACACAGACTTTGGGGCTGTTTTAGGGTTAGGCTGCAGCACCCCATGGGAGCATATTGGTTTCCAAACGAAGATCTTAGAGTTCCTGGGCATGTTCCAGGCTCTGTCGGTCCCTCTTTTCCTCGGGCTCAGCACAGCAGGAGGTGGCCACTCTGAGTGTCTCCATCTGTCATGATTTCAGCCGGTGCTCAGGTTGCAGTGTGGCAGAGCCCTGGCTCTGGGCTGCTTGCTGGGAGTGTCAGCCCTTGAGGTCCTGTGGCTCCGCCTTGCCTGGGTTTCTCGTACAGTGTGTTGCTTTTCTGTCCTGATTTACCTCTGTGAGTCACACACTTGCTTCCTCCAGTAGTGTGCTGTCCTAGTGCTGTCCTGGAGTTTTTCCTGTGTGCGTGAGTGCATGTGTATGTGTGTGTGTGTGTGTGTGTGTGTGTGTGCAGAGCCCATGTTATTTCATTCACCAGCCTCACCTGATCCTGTTTCTATTCTGTTAATTTCTTCTTCCTCTTCCCTGTTCAGGTTCCAGTTTGTCCAGAAATGGTTGTATTTAAAAGTAGCTGTTTTTGCAACACATGGCTTAATTCCTATCGCGGGCGTGGGTGGCCTCAGGATGATGAGGTGTGCATGGCTGCTATTGGCCGCAGCCGGGAAGACCCTCACATCTGGCGTCAGGCGGTGTGGCCAGCTTCTCAGGGATGGATGCCTCTGTGTGCGAGTGCTCGGGCTTGCCCTGAAGTGAGCTTAAAGTAGAAATGGAAGGAGGACGCTCTGCAGCCGCCATCTATATAAAGAAGGTCTTCTTTGTTTTCACAGGGGTTTGTGGAGCTGACTATATTTCCTACAGTCACAAACTTGAATAGAATCAAGTTGAACAGCAAACAGTGTCGCATATACCGAGTAAGGATCAACGACTTAGAGGCTGCTTTTATTTATAATGATCCGACCTTAGCAGTTTGTCACAGTGAATCCAAACAGTAAGTTGATGCTTTAAGAATCAACATTTTTAACAATCGGGTTGGTGTTTTTCATGATTCACCTAATGTTTCTTAACAGATTTTCCTCGAATCATTGTTAGACTCAGGGTTCTGTTTTTATATATATTTTTTTTAAATTTTTTTTTTTTGTCTTTTTCCTTTTTATCGGTACTGGGGATCAAACTCATGACTGCCTGCTTTCAAGGCAGGCGCTTATGCTGCTGAGCTAAAGCCCCAGCCCCCCTGTTTTATATTTTATAATCTGTTGATTTACCTCTGCACACTTGGGTCTAGTGATTTTGCTAGTTTTCGACAATACAATTAATTATTCCTTCTTCTGTTTGTGCTACAGTTTTAAGAAAGTATTATCTAGGAGCTTTAATTTTTTTTTTTTTTATCGGTACTGGGGATTGAACTCACGACCGCCTGCTTGCAAGGCAGGTGCTTATGCCACTGAGCTAAATCCCCAGCCCATTTTTTTGGTTTCTTGAGACAGGGTGTCACTGTGTGGTCTAGGGTGGCCTTGAACGCCTGGTGATCCTCCTGTGTCATCTTCCCAAGTGCTGGGATTGCAGGTGTGCACCACCATGCCCAGCTCAGAACATTATTACATTTTTTTAAACCATTTTCCAGATACTATGTGTTTTTGGGTTAAGGATGTGGTTCAGTAGTGGGTCCTGTGATGGTTTTCCGAGGCTGCCTTTCTGGTGGTTGTCCCTGGCGGCAGCCCTTGTCCCGTACTTGGTCACACCTGGTAAACCGCTGCCTCATAGAGGCAGCGCAGACAGGAGGCCGGTGCTGCACGCTCAGTCCTGCAGCTTCCTATTTCACAGCGCAGGGAAGCACTACACTTACGTTGCCTTTACAGCCAGGCTTGTAGAGTTGACAGGAAAGGGGCTGTTGAGGGTCACCTCCCTCTGGAGGGGAAATGTCTGTGTGTCAGGACTCGGGATGGTCTGTTACTGTGCGGCTGCCAGGCCAGCGAGGCCAACGGGCATCGCTCAGCCTCTGTGGAAGTGGAGTTAACCTTGCGCTGTACCCTCATGAGCTCCCACAAACTTTCTCCAGCAAGACGGGCAGCACCTCATGGCTCGGACTGCCACCCCTGAATGAGGTCGCAGGGGAGACCTTTCCCAAGGCCAGGTTCAGAGTTGGGATCCCAGGATGTATCCCTTCCAGCTCAAGGCAGAGTCCTGCTGGGTGCTCCGCTTAGTAAATACTTGATTTTATTTTACTTATTTATTTTTTTGTTTTCTTGCCTGATACTAGACTCTCAGAGAGATGCTATTTGTTATTTTTACTGGTGTTTATCTGTTCTCTGACGTGTTCAAAAGGGGTTTGTAATTTCTTTGGGATTTTATTAGAAAAGGAGTTTAAAAGTAGCTAATAAAGTTAGCATGAAGAGGAAACCATGAAAGTCACTGGGTGCACACTGTTTCGCTGCACTGCTCTGAGCAGCTTGTCTCTGAGACTGGGGTTGTCATTAGCAGAGAGGGAAGCAGTGTGTTCTTTGAGGGACTGCAGAGACACAGACAGAAGCGCTCCGTTTAGAAGGCTCACTGCTGCCTTCCTGGCAGCTGGCTGTGCGCGGCGTCTCCTGTGGGCGGCAGGCGTATCTCCGAGGGACCCTTGGTGAAGGGCTTGGCATTCGCCCTCCTGGTTTAGCACGGTCTGTGGTGTTCTTGTTTCTGAGGTGCATTCCCCTTTTGTGAACCCACGAAGTTTGCAGTAAAGCTGGAACAATTCCCTGTATGGATGTTTTCAAGTCAAAAACAAGGTGTGCTGGTCATGTTTGGCCTTTAATATATTTTGAGTATCTCGCAGATAGACTGTTTACCCCTCACATTTTGAAGTTAAAATCTGGGTCCTCTGGGGCTGGGGGTTTAGCTCAGTGGCAAAAGTGCCTACCTTGAAAGCAGGCAGTTGTGAGTTTGATCCCCGGTACCGATAAAAAGGAAAAAGACAAAAAAAAAAAAAAAAAAAAAAAAAAATCTGGGTCCTCTGATTTTGAATAGGATGTGCTTTAACATTTATTGAGGTTCAGCACCTCTGAAATGTACGGGATGTAAAGAAAGGAGATATTTAGAAAAGACACCAAAGGGCATTTCTTTTCTTTGTCTTTTTTTTTAAACTCATTACCCCACTCATGACCTTGTGCTTACCAGGCAGGTGCTTATGCTGCTGAGCTAAATCCCCAGTCTTTTTTTGTCTTTTTGAGACAGGATCTGGCTATGCAGTTCAGACTGGCCTTGAACTCACTTTATAGCCCAAGCTGGCCTTGAATTTGTAGGAATCTTCTTGCCTCAGGCTGCTGAGTGCTGGGATGACAGATGTGTGCCACCACACCAGGCCAAAAGACATTCTTTTTCTCCAACTGATGTTAGCCGACTTGTTAAATTACTTTTTTTTTTTTTTTTGCCATACTGGAAATTGAACTCATGACCTCATACTTGCCAGACAGGTGCTTGTGCTGCTGAGCCAAATCCTCAGCCCCTAAATTACTTTTAATAGTGGAAAGCTTAATGGTTATATAGTATTTATAGATTTTAAAACATTTTTGATCACTGAGTGTGGTAATGTATGCCTATCATCCCAGCACTTGGGAGGCTGAGGCAAGAGGATCACCATGAGTTAGAGGCCAGCCTGGGCCACACAAGGGAGTTACAGGCCAGCCTGCACTAATAGTGAGTCTCTGTCTCAAAGAAGCAAACAAAACAAATTTTTTTTTTTTTTTTTTTTTTTTTTTTTTAGTTAATAGTTTCCCAGTAAGATAATTTTAGTACTTGAAGTTTTTCCAGCTGTATTTTATGATAGGATTTTTGTGTTGTAGACAGATTAGACCGTCCCTCCATAGCAGCTGTGGCTCTTTGGTGTTTTTTGAATCAGCAGGGTTTGGTTTTGTTTGTGTGCTCTGCATCTCTCTTCTTAGTTGTAAAATAAATGTAGCCTTTGTCAGGGAAACTTTCCATACATGGTGGCCAGCAGTGGCTGACATCTTTCTACTTCGTTTTTTCCCTTTCCCTAGAGAGATTTGCTACTTTGAGGGGATGCTTTTTTTCCCTTGCTGTCTCGATTTTCTAAAATTTTTAGAATCCGGTAATTCCCATCTCTTCATTTCCATGGAGAAGAGGCAACGGAAACAAAGCCGTCTTTGTGTGGGAGGGAAGAAACTACTGGTTTTTTGCTGGGTGTGCTGGCTCATGCCTGTTGATACCCGAGGCTCTTGGGGACTGTTTTAGTTACTTTTTGTCGCTGAGACAAAATGTCTGATGTCCAAAGTTGGGAAAGGAAAGGTTTATTTCTCATAGCTTTTGGATTTTTCAGTTGGCTCCAAGGCAGAGTAGTATGGTGGGGCCACGGTTTATAACAGTTGCAAACAGCAAGGCGGAAACCAGCAAGAGAGAGAGAGACTTCTTTCTGCCATTACATTGTATGCTGGCTCCACCCTTAGGTGAGTGTAGCGCTGACATCAATCCAAGCCCTATACAATCACAGATGCATAATGCAAATGCAAGCAGCCTGGGGGCCACTGACATAAAGCATAACATTCTACCCCTGGCACCCAGGACTTATGTACATCTTTTATACAAAAAACATGTAATCCATCTCCAAGAGTTGCCGAAGTCCTGACAGTTTCAGCATTGCAGAGAAGTCCAAGTCTCCTCCAAGATCTATAACAAACTCTTAACTGTAACCCTCTGTACCAATGAAACAAGGTTAAACATTTCTGAAATGCAAAGGCACAAGGTAAACATCACCATTCCAAAAGTTACAAACAAGGGAATATAAAGCATTGGAAACAAAGCAAGTCCAGAGTTCAGCAGGGCGGACATTAAGTCCTAGAGTTCCATGCTCAGCATTTGAAGCAATCTGGTTGCAAGTTCTAAAAGGCTTGGGTGATTTTACTTCTGTGGCACTTTTAGGGACTTTAGCTCTGGCAGCTTCTCTCTTAAATCTTCTCAGCTTGCTTTTTGTAGCTTCCCTTGGATCATCCACGTTTTTGGCTTTTTCAAACTTTTGGGGTCTCCACTGCACCTTTGGCTTCATCCTACATCTTCACAAATTGCTCTCTCAGGGGCACACTGCTTGGCCTCCCAGGCCCTTTGCAAAGGTGGTGGAAGCCGTCTTACACTCAGAATTTGTGCGTTTTCCTTGCACCTAAAATCAGCACCATGTGGATGCTGCCAAGGTCTGCTGCCAGCTGGAGCAGTAGCCAGGCTTTTTTTTTCTCTTGGCTGTAGGGATCAAATGCTTGAATTGCTGGGCTCTGTGAACCTGATTGTGAAGAAAAGCTTCTCTAGATTGCTGCCATTCTGGAACCTCATGTGGCCTCTTGTCACCATTTTAGAGCATGACGCTCTGCAGTTTTTCCCTCTGAGCAAATTTTTTTACTTTTGTAGTTTTGAGCCTGCAAAGGGTGGAGACCCACTGCTTTCTGGGATGCCCCCTGGTCATCTTTTTTTGTCTCTCTGTTTTTTTTTCAGCAATCAAAGTGTCAGCTCTATCTTTATAATCCATAGCCTTACTGGAGTTTTTTTTTTGTTTGTTTTTTTGTTATTTTTGGCCAAATTCACAGCATTGTAAATTATCCTGCTGGGCTCTTTGCTCTTGATTTGCAACATAAAGCTGGCTAAAAGCCCCCAACAATAGTCATGCCACAGTCTTAACATTCCACTGCCTTGAAATTTCCTTTGCCAGATTAATCAGCCTATTACCCATAGTCTCAGGCTCAGGCAGTCTCTGGGCATGAATAAAATGTAGACAAGCTTTCTGCCAAGCCATAACACACATTGTGGGGAGTCCAACAACCAATGTAGAAACCTCCAAGCCTGGTCTTTATCATGAGGCTTTTTATCAGCCTTTTGGTCTCCTGAGCTCTGACCACAATCTCCTCTACAGAACAGCCTAAGCTGTTCCATCTCTGTGCATCCAGGCCACATGTGCAAACCTTTTAAAACTCTGTGCACAAGCCATTTTTTTTTTTTTTTTTCTTTTTATCGGTACCGGGGGTTGAAGTCATGACCGCCTGCTTGCAAGGCAGGTGCTTATGCTGCTGAGCTAAATCCCCAGCCCCCCACAAGCCATTTTTAAAGCCTCTCAAAACACATGGTCAGGTATAGTCATAGCAAATGACCCCACTCCTGGTACCAAATTATTTGTCACTGAGACAAAATATCTGATGTCCAAAGTTGGGAAAGGAAAGGTTTATTTCTTACAGTTTTTGGATTTTTTAGTCTCTACTGAGTTGGCTCCAAGGCAGGATGGGATGGCAGGGCCACAGTTTATGGGGGCTGCAAACAGCAAGGTTGAAACTGACAAGAGAGAGAGAGACACACACACCTTCTTCTTGCCATTACATCACATCCTGGCTCCACCCCTAGGCTGGTGTAGCACTCACACCATTGATCCAAGTGCTAAACAATAAACCAGTCACAAATGCATAATGCAAATGCTTGAGGCCTGGGCGCCACCAACATAAACCATGACAAGAACATCTAAATATAAATCATCATATGTTTGTTGTCGTTTTGAAACAAGGTTTCACTGTGCAGCTAAGGTTGGTCTTGAACTCACTTTGTAGTCTGGCCTGACCTTGAACTGGCTCCATCTGCCTCAGCCTCCTCAGTGCTGGGATTGTAGGTGCCCAGCTGGGGTTTGTGTTTGAACAAGCTACTACCTTTGTGTGTGTGTGCGTGTGTGTGTGCATGCGCGCACATTTGGGAATGAGCCTGGTGTCTCGTGTGTGCTATGTATACACTTTATCACTAAGCTGTATACCTGAATCCCTTCTCTTCTAGTTTCTTAATTTCAGAGATAACTGAAAAGGCAGGCAAAGATTAAAAATCGTTTAGCAATTTAATATCATGAGTTTGAAATTTTAGTGAAAGGGCATTCTAGGTAAAGGAGGCTTTGAGGTTAATTGCTGGTAAGGATTTGGAGCCGTTGGCCCTTTGGTCCATGGTCGGAAGGACCCTAGCAGCTGTTTTGGAGTCTGCAGGTTGCAGATTGTTTGCAGGTTGACTCAGAGGCCCCAGGCTCGGTTGTTAGAGGTCAAAGCACTGTGCAGCTGCTCCCAGCCTGAGTGCCAGCGAGGAAGCGCACTGTGCGCAGGGTGATGCCGCTGACTTGTGAGCACGGCACGCTGTCTATATGGCCACATCTATATGGTGACTCTGTTCGAGGGACAAGTGGCTTTGCAGGTGGTTGCCTGGATCTGCGTGTGTTTTCTAGAACTACACGCCAAGAACACAGTGGTGCAACTCCCACCATGCACTCATTAAAGGAGCCGGTGGCACTTCGGCCTCACTGTGGCCTGCTGGGAGCAGAGCCTGCGGGAGCACAGCAGCCAGCCCACCCCTGGGTGCTGCCTTCTGGGCGGCTGTGTCACCTCACACCTTGGGTTTGCGTACTTATAGCAAGAAATTGCCCAAATAAGGAGAAGTCTGTTTACTTCCAAAAGGTCTGCTCTGAGAGCTGTGAGCCCGGTTGTGCTCCCCTCCGAGCGAGCGGTAGAGAGACAGGTGGGGGCTGGGGCGCAGGGGAGGAGGGGCCCCTGATGGGAGTTAGGAAGCACTGGAGACCTCCTGAGCCCCCCACGGCTGGTCCCAGGATGGCTGGGTGCTGTCCCTTGGCTTTTTCCTTTCCTGATTTTGTGAGGAGACGTGAGGGATGCATCCGAGTGCAGTGTTTCATGGCACTAAACACAAGGCTTTCCTCATTTCCTCTGATGGAGATGGCCGCGTTGCTCAGTGCCAGGAGCTCCCGCCTCCCGGGCCCAGTGGTCCTGCCCCTGCTGTGGCCTGGGACTGGTGGTACTGACTTGCTTTAGACGTATTTATTTTTGTCAAATTATGAAGCCTTTCGAACTCTTTCCCATTTCTACCAGATAGATAAATCATAATTATTTTTCAGTTACAAGCGTTGCTTACATTTTACGGGAAACGTGCAGTGACTTTGAGGTTCCAGCAGGAGTGAAGACTGATGCCAAACCTTGGTGGGTGGAACGAGCCTGTGCCTCTGCACCCGTAGGTTAGGTGATAGTAGAGTGGCAGGCACTGCTGTGTAACCTCGGAAGGATTCTCACACATTGTGTCACAGTCCTGCAAATGATTGGTGTCAGAGAGAACCATCAGGGAGAGGCCGAGCGCTTGGGGCAGGGCGCGGCTTGTTGGTATTGAACCCTGACTTTTCCCCCCAGGAGAAACCTCAATTACTTTTCCAACGCGTATGCAGCCGCGGTCAGCGCCGTGGACCCTGATGCGGGAAATGGAGAGCTGTGCATTAAGGTTCCCTCGGAGCTGTGGAAGCACGTGGACGGTAGGCAGCGGACCAGGGCGGGGGGCATGCAGAAGGGGCTCACTCCCCTGTGGGAAGCCCCCTTGGGCCGCCGCTCCTGGTGTACTGCAGAGGACGGGACGTAGGGTTCCCTGGATATCAGGCAAGCACCCACCTCCCACTGATCTGCTTCCCTGGCCAGTTTCGATACTGTTTTCAAAGTGAAAGTGTTTTTAAGAACACAGGGATGGGACAGTTCGTCAGGGTCCGAGAGCCTGTGCAGGGCCGAGTCGGTTAAAATCGTAGCGGGGCACAGTACGAGGGTCCTGCAGAGGCCTCTTGCCTAAAGCCTGATTTTAAAGAACAGCAGCCCGAGCCCAGTGAGGGTAAGTGACCACAGGCCCCATGTCTATTCTGTGTCCTCCTGAACAGATCCTCCCCAGCTGCAGCCACACAGTGCTGTCTGAGAGCTGCTGCAGCCCTCAGTTTATGAAAATTAACCAAGACAGGAAGGCCAGAGGGCCTGTTCTGCTATGTGGCTGGGGAGATTATGCTATGTGCAGTGAGAGATTATCCTTGTTAAGGCACAGGCAGTGCGTGGTCAGGGGAGTATAATATTGGAGGAATTAAATATTTTTTGATTTTAATAAAAACAGCATGCGGAGTTTTTTTTGTTTTTCCATTTTGGTTTTTTTGAAACAGAGTCTTGCTATGTAGTCCAGGCTGGCAGAGATCTCCCAGCAGTCTTCCTGCCTCAGCTTCCCAATTGCTGGATTACAGGTGTACATCACTATGCTTGGTGTAGCATGTACATAATATACAGAAATCATAATGCAGATGCTTGAGGGTCCTAACGAACTCCACCTCCCTTTCTTTTAACTCCAGAGTCATCTGAAATTAACAGTTTCCAGGGAAGTGTTAAAGGAGATCAGATTTGGGAAGTAAGGTCTGGGCTGGGTGAGACAGCCTCAGGTCTGGTGTGGGAGCTGGGACACTCCCGACACCGCACTGTTGTAGATGCTTCACCGAGGTAGAGCGGTACCCGAGCTCCCCGGAGGTGGCCAGTCGTGAGTAGGCTGACCAGCCCCGGGCAGGAGCACAGCAGGGGCAGGCTGGGTGGCCCAGAGGGAGAAATGACAGCCCAGGTGCGAGAGCCCGCAGAGTTCAGGCTCTGGCCCCACCTTGGTGCACCGCGTCCGCCTGCCTGTGTGGGCTGTAGCGCACGAGCGCTGTTCTGTTGCAGAGCTGAAGGTCCTGAAGATCCACATCAACTTCTCCCTGGATCAGCCCAAAGGAGGCCTGCACTTCGTGGTGCCCAGCGTGGAGGGCAGCATGGCGGAGCGGGGTGCCCATGTCTTCTCCTGCGGATACCAGAACTCCACCAGGTACGGGCTCTTGTCTCCCGCTGCCTGCACTCGGCATGGTCACCCAGTGTGAATCACGGGCCCAGGCGTGACCTCCCTGCAGCGCACCTCTTCTCATCCTCACTGCTTGACTCCTCAGCCTGTGTCGTCCTCTTCTGTCTTTCCACGCATGGCACTCTGAAATCACCATCTTTCTTTGCTTTAATTTCCTGGTGAGTCGGACATGTACAGGAAATAGCACGAGTATTATTATTTTTTTTTTTGTCTTTTTCTTTTTTTTTTATTGGTACTGGGGATCGAACTCACGACTGCCTGCTTGCAGGGCAGGTGTTTATGCCGCTGAGCTAAACCCTCAGCCCCAATAGCAAGAGTATTAAGCTCAATATGTTTTCATGAATGAACAAACCCAGATCGGGAGTTACCAAGCTCCTGGCACTCGCTCTGTTCGCGGTCCCCCCCACACTGTCCCCACCAGGCTCTGAAGCGCCCTCCGCTGGTGCCCCTCGCTCTCGGCCTTCACAGGAGTGGGGCCCTCTGCGCTGTGCTCTGACAGCTGGCTTGTTCTGGTTCACCTTGGAAATGAGGTTCACTCACATCTTCCTCTGCGACAGCGCAGTCTGCTCCCCGTCACAGCTCTGCGGCCACTGCTGAAATATTCACAGTGGCTGTGCCCTCCTCAGAGCTGCTGTCCTGGCCACACTGCTGTGTGTTTCCCTGACACGCACAGTAGTGACCCTGGCCCACCGCAGAACGGACCTAAGTTAGGAGCCAAAAGGAGACCTGTGTCTGGCTTCGTCTGTGTCCACTTTGAATTCATGCAGTGTGTCCTGGGTTCTGGGATAGATTCCCTATACTAAATATATTTTAAAACTCCGCTTAGTTGTCTAAAATGATTGCTGGGAGAAAACTGACCTGAGTGAACGTACAGCTTAAAACTGTCAGTTTAAAAATAGGAAACTAAGAAGTAATTGACTTTTTCGGTTTTGGCTGGAAGTGCCGCAGGATGTCTTTTTGTTAATACTACAGAGCGATACTGGGAAGCAGCTCTTTAATAAGATTCTTCCAAGATGCAGAGCTCAGTTTCACTGGCCAGATGCAAATGTTCCAGAGGCGTGGGGGACGGGGGTGGCGGTGTGTCTCCACGCTGCTGCGTCTCGTGTTCAGGTTCTGGTTCCCATGTGTGGATTCCTACTCTGAGCTGTGCACCTGGAAGCTGGAGTTCACGGTGGACGCCGCCATGGTGGCCATCTCCAATGGAGACCTGGTGGAGACGGTCTATACCCACGACATGAGGAAGAAGACCTTCCACTACATGCTCACCATCCCCACCGCCGCCTCCAACATCTCCCTGGCCATCGGGCCCTTCGAGATCCTGGTGGACCCTTACATGCACGAGGTGAGTGCGGTGCCTCCCGCTGCCCCCCTGCTCTTCCTCCTCCTGAGAGGAAGCCTTCACGATGCGCCTTCCCCTGTCCACTTGTCCTTAGTTACAGAGATCCCTTTCCTGTCCTTGGTGAGTTCCAGGGAGGGTTGTGTCTGTAAACCAAGGAGAAGATACTGCAATTCTAGCGAATTAATTCTAAGCTGCCACTCCAGTGAACTCATAGCGAGGAGAAAGACACTTAAGATGTATACACAGTTACGGGGAGCCGAGGGGCCCTAAGTCCAGCCAAGATGGTGGCTCATGGGAACAGAGGCCACAACCCAGAGCCCAACATGGGTTTTAATAATTCTCCATAAGGGAGTGGCTGGGGGATGAGTGACAGAGTGGTGGGAAATACCTGACTGCCGTGAGCTGGGCTGGGTAGGAGCTCTGAGATCACCTCTGCGACATGCAGAGGGCAGGAAACACAGAGCGATTTGCATATACAACTGAGGTGGCATCTGATAATCTGGGGTGGGTGCTGCAAATCCTGTTTGCCCTGGGCAGTCACAGCCTGTTTTTCGAAGCTCTGTCCCAGCTGACAGTGTGGAGCACTGCTCTCCATCCTGCCCAGCTCAGCCAAGTATTTAAGGAGTCACTGGGCAGGGTAACACGGACCTGTCCTTTGCTTCAGAGATGACACATCAGCTCTTCAGCCAGCCCAACTCACATTGCTTACAGCCAACTGAAGGGACAAAGAAATAGCCCAGCTAGCTCTACGTATCAGTGCACACAGATAGGGCCAGGTTTATCCAAAATGGAGGGAGTTGCTCTTCTTTGCAAGGGGGGTCAAGGAGAGTTGTTCCCCACACTTAATGTGGGATTCTTCAGTAAGTTTGTTTCCGAGGAAGAGAGGTCATCACAGGTGTGCTCCTCAGACTTCTAACCCTGCCTTGGGCGTTTCTCAATATGTCGAAGTGAGATTAAAACTTGTTCTGTAACTTTGATTTTGTAGTTTTTCAAATATCAGAGATAGGGGTCAACCATGCCTATAAACTGCGTTAAACAGAAAGACTTAAACAACAAATAGAATTACTTGCAGAAAGCAACATATACTCTAAGAGGGTGCATCAGATATCTTTTGGAATGCTAAACGCCATGTTGAGAAACTGGAACTTAGAGATCCTCGAGTGGTTTGTGCAGTGGTAGCAGGTTTCACCTGTGGTCCGTTCTGTTACCGGCAGCCCCTTGACTGTTGGGTGGTCCGCTTTCTCCTGCTGACTCCCAGGCTTTTGTCTCCTGCGTGAAAGGTTACTGTCCGCAGAGTGGCTGTGTGCCCGTGGCAGTCACTCAGCACAGTCATCCTGTGAGACCGTGTCCAGGGTGGAGGGCGGGATGTAACTCAGACAGAAAACCAGAATTTCAGTGTCTCTTGCGAGCATTTTGTGTCTCCTGCTCCCAGTAAGTCCCTGTGGCTCTCAAGGTGTGGCAGGGCAGCGGAGGAGCAGTCGGTGTGGCTTGGGCCTGGCAGTGAGTACTGTGTTGAGTACTGGCAAGGGTGCTGGAGTGTACAGCAGGGCCCTTGGTTCCATGCTTAGCACCAAAAAGCAAACAAAAAAGGCAGCGGAACGTGACTGAAACGGGCAGTGCCCGCTGGTTAGCTACGCGGGCGGTAGAACTGCCGTCAGCCCTGGGAATTCATCTTCCTCACCTAGCGGCAGAGATCGGAACGTGGAAGCCAAGTTGTGTTTGCCTTGAGCCTTACTATTTCACAGTCTGGAATCCGTCCTGCATTTAACTTTTCAGTACAGTGAATATTTGTTTTGTAAACAGGAGTAGCAGTAACCCTGATTTTAGGACAGCCTGCTCTTGTGGTCATGTAAACGTTTACCGTTGAGACACCAGGAAGTTGGACATCCTGGCAGGAGCGCTCTAGACAGCCGTCCCTGCTGTCCCTCTGCAGGTCACTCACTTCTGTTTGCCCCAACTTCTCCCGCTGCTGAAACACACCACGTCCTACCTCCACGAAGTCTTCGAGTTCTACGAGGAGATCCTCACGTGTCGGTACCCGTACTCCTGCTTTAAGACCGTGTTCATCGACGAGGCGTACGTGGAAGTGGCCGCCTACGCCTCCATGAGCATTTTCAGGTCGGCGCCTCTTCCAGGTTGAAAGCGAAGCTTGGAACGTGATGGGAGGGAAAGCTGCTCGGTGCTAAGATGAACTTTTTCTTTTAATTCAGGGGTAAATTAGGTGTTGACTTTGTAAAAATAAATACCTAGTGTTTTAAAGTTTAAAAATCTAAAAACCAAAAGCAGATCTCTTAATCCAGAACTGACAATAGCATTTTCCATGTTTGCTTTACTTTCCTATTTATAAATTTTTTAAAATGCATATTATATAGGTAATTTGTAAGGCTGTTTGTAAGGCTGTTATTTTTAAAATTTACTGGCATGATCCGAAATTTGCGGTGACAATAGATTGTGAGAGGTCTGCCTTCGGTGGTGCTGGGGCTCGAAGCCCGTGCTCAGTTACTAAGATTCCAGCTGAGGGCGAGACCCCGAAAGCTCTCCGAGGACTCTGCCTGCTGCCTTCCGCGTGTTACCGCACATCCCGTTGTCTCGGCCGAGTGCCTGTCGCTGTCAGCCGTAACGTCCCCTTGCCCTGTGATTCCAGCACCAACCTCCTGCACAGCGCCATGATCATCGACGAGACCCCTCTGACCAGGCGATGCCTCGCCCAGGCCCTGGCGCAGCAGTTCTTCGGCTGTTTCATATCCAGAATGTCCTGGTGAGTACGCGCCCAGCTCACGACTGCCGAGGAGAGCTCCCGGGAGCCCTGCGTTCGCCTGCTTTTCCTTCGGTGGGGGCTGACCTCTGCCTAGGTGCACATGGCTGATTTGAAGGACAGTATTCTGTAGAGATCTGAAGAAGAGGAGTAGCTTTTTGGCCATAAAAAAGAATAGTTGCTTCTGTAATTTATCATAAAAATCAGGTAAAAATTCTGATAAAATAGTCACCAAGCACTGAATGAACACTGTCAGCCCGCAGTGTGACTGCGGCGACAGTCCCAGCGTTGGTGTCAGTAATGCTTAGGGCACACGGGTCCTCTGCGGCAGCCTTGGGGGTGCAGGGGTTTGCCTGCTTGTTTACCTTGGGGTGAGTCTAGAGAAACACACAACATTGTGATGTCTGTTGTGGACACTACCCCAGTGGTGGCAGGCCTGGTGCGCGTGCTGCAGCAGCACGTGGCACCCTCTGTGTCGTCACCCCAGCCCGGGGCCCTGCAGCCCAGCATCCGGTATAGCTGCTGTTGCTACACTGAATCTCAGGGCGCAGGCTGAGTGCAGTGCTGACACCTCATGATAAATCAGTGCGCTGTGGGCTGCAGTTTGAGCCCCAGCCTCTGGAACGTTCCCCACCTCTGCTCTGCAGTGTGTGTGCTTTGTACATCTCAGCAGCCGCTTCTTCATGCTGGAAGGGGCAGCCTCTTGGATTTGTGATTTTCTTTAACTTACACAACTGTATCTAAGAGTGATGCCTGGAACACAGGCCCGGGGTGTGGATGGGGGTGACAGGGAGGGGGGCAGACAGGAACCTGGTGTCTGCGTCCGCGTGCAGTGCCATGCAATGCTCAGTAGCGCAGGCCGTCACTCGGCGTCAGCAGGCGGAGCGCTGCAGGCCTCCTGGGCAGCCTGGACCTGGGAAGGGCCTGGGGGGCGGCAGGAGGGCAGGCCCGGCCAGCACCACCCAGGGAGTCGGGGGAGCAGACCGATGGCCGGCAGGAGGGGGACGCAGGGGCTCCGACTCCTGAGGAGTCGGGGACCGTGATCACAGTGCTTGCCCTGCGGAACCGTGCACCGGGAGAGCCCTGGCCCTGCGGGAATGCTTACTGAAGTTTGTGTTTTGAATTCCCCCTAGGTCTGATGAGTGGGTGCTGAAGGGCATCTCAGGTTATATTTATGGGCTCTGGATGAAGAAGACCTTCGGCGTGAATGAGTACCGCCACTGGATCAAAGAGGTACCGCCGCCCACTACATCCCCTCCCGGGCCACCGAGACCTGGCCGTGCTGTACTGGGTTCCTGCTCGCTCACTCTTTCTAATGACTAAAGTAATGTCTGAGTCATTTGAAAAACCCCCAGTTTTTCCTTGTGAAGCACAGGTTCCTGGGAGCACAGTGCTCCACTGTGTGCACTTCCGCTCATCCATGTGGCTCCCGCCGGCTCCCTTCCCTAGGGAAGAGCTGCTGAGCGCCCGCCGAGCTTGCTGGCTGTGGGCGGCCCTGGCGGTGGTCACGTGCACCCGGGTTTTGTCATTGTGCCCAGCTCTGCGGTGACTCGCTCTGCCCGCACTGCACCTGTGTGAGGGACGACGGTGGCTTCTTCACGTGCAGGGCTGGTGACCGTGCGTGCCCCGCGTGTCCCTCTGCATGCAGAGGCCGTGGATCATGCACTGGGAGCCGTGTGACGCAATTGCGTTCACTGTACAGCTTTTCCCATCACTTAAAGATGTGGCCAGGAAGGTGGAATCCCCACGTGCCACGTGCCTCGTTCCCACAGTGGCCTCATCCCACGGTGCATGCGCTCATCTCCCCCTTCGGGGCCACGCTGCGGCCCCTCGTCTGCAGCTCTGTGCTCTCGCTTTATACTTTGATTGTCCAGACGTGAAAGTGAAGCACTGGAGCCCATAGAGGATGCAGACATCCCGCGCTGTGTGGAACCGTTCTGCGTTTCCGAAAGGAAACTGACCACCCGTTCCTAACGCACGGGCGCCGTCCCCCTCCTCTAGTGGCTCGTAGCTGCCCATCGCCATCGGCCATGGCAGATGACTGATCCGGCCCCCGTCGGGAGCTGTGTCCGTGGCTTCCTCCCCGTCACCGTGCTGGTCACCGCTTTCCCAGTGCAGCTCCAGGGATTAAAGTAATCCTGTGGTTCTGGCACGAGTGTGCTTTGTCTTTATTTTTTTGTTTTTTTTTTTTTTTTTTTTTTAGAAAAACCTGCAGAAATTTAAAAATCCTGGAGTCCTGATATAGTCGATGCCCCTTGCTGTTGCCACTCACCTGCGCCCAGGCGTGAGGCCCCACGAGGGAGCAGCAGCGCTGGGACAAGGGGCTGAGGGTGACTGCACAGAAGCCGCCAGACGCGCAGCCTCAGCCAGCTGGGCGCTTGGCTGTGTTTACGGGGCCGTAAACTCTCCTCCTGATGCTTATCCTAGGACATTTACAGATGGATTCCAGGAAGGAGAGTTGTTCAGTTTGCTTCTCAAATTTGGTGTGTACAGGAGTTTTTACCAACTTCTATTTTTGACTCTCTTTTAGGAGCTGGATAAAATAGTGGCCTATGAGCTGAAAACTGGGGGAGTTCTACTGCATCCCATCTTCGGCGGAGGGAAAGAGAAGGATAAGTATGTTTGCTCGGAGACGATGCTGTGGGCTTGTTCTGTGGGACCACTGCCCCGCTGGGTGAGGCGCACACAAGGCCACAGACAGACAGAGTGCGCTGCAGAGGCTCTGCTCTCACTGCTCCTCCTGGTTACGGGGTCAGTGCGCGAGGTGCCGGGAGCGGCTACCCTGAAGCAGCAGGCTTGAACAGGAGGCATTTCTGTTCGCTGTGTTCATTCCCTGTGCCCATGTATCATGCTGTTCTCATTGAAGTCTAATAAGATGGAACTGGGGATGCACACCTGCTGGTGCACACTCAGCATGCTGGAAGGCTGAGGCAGGAGGATCAAGCTTGATTGAGTCCAGCCTAGGGAGCTGTGAAAGCTGCACTGTCTCAAAAACATTTCAGAAAAGCACCAACAATGTAGCTCAGCACACAGGCCCAGCTCCCATAGCACCGAGGTGGATGGGTGGGTGGGTGGATGGATGGGTGGGTGGGTAGGTAATAAATGGGTAGGCGGGGGTGGGTGGGTAGGCGGGCTGTGTCACTGAAGTCTGAGTAGGTAATTTCAGCATCATGACCCCCTAAAGGACTCTGGTTGAATTGGGTGGAGATCTTTCATGACCTTAGCCTTCTGCACTGTGCCAACCTCCAGATGACTGCAGTTGGCGCAGCGTGGCCGCCACACTCCACAGTGCGGGCACCAGGACAGTTCATGTCACCTTAAAGGTCCCTCATTAGTGTTAGCCACCCTGGGAGCCCGGTGCCATTCAGTCAGGAAAAACAGTTCTGTCCAGCGGCCTGGAGGCTCAGCGGGACCAGCTGCGGTGCCCAGCGGTGCTGCGGAGGCACAGGGTGGAAGCAGAGGTGGCGGCCGACTGGGCAGGGTGAGGCAGGCTCGGGTTTTCTCCTTAGGAGGTTGTGGCGTCACCTTGCTGGGCCCTTGGCCCTCGGGACCATGCCCTGCACCCAGGCTGCAGCCCTGCCGTCGCGGAGAGCTGTGCATGCGCGTGAATATGGAGTGGAGTGTGGGGTTCCGGGGCTGGCTGCCTTGGAGTTTGTTAGGGTTTCAACTTTAGAACCTGGTGTGGGAGCCAGCAGCATGTACAAAAGACCCTGTAGCTGCCCTCTGGCCATCCCTGGCCCTGCGGGTTCCACCCCCTAGAGAGGCCTGTGATTGTAACTTGGGCAGACTGCCCTCCACGATGTCACAGTGCTGGCCTGGCCAGGCGTGGAGGCAGAGCCAGCAAGATTGTCCGGAGTTAACAGCCAGTCTGGGCCACCTAGCAAGACCCTGTCTCAAAAAGCCAAATAAATACATGATTTGCCTTTATGTGTGTTTGGCATTCAAGGAGTGTAATTCAGTCATATAAATGCCACTTTGTACTTTTTTAAATCAGGGGCAACCATTCCATGTGACTGTAAATTCCCTCCATTCTTCAGTGCTGTATAACATTCCGCAGTGTCTTTGGCATTCATTTAACCTTTTTCATAGCTGTGCTCATTGCTGAAGCTCCGTAAGTTCCTAACCCTTATGAGAAGTAACTGAAACAGAACAGTCGTATATGACACTGGATTAACGCATATGTTAAACTGTAGTGGGCCTTTTTAAAGGTATCCAGCACAGCTTGTCTTCCTTGGTGCTGCTGTGAGCAGATGCTCGGGAACGGCTGCGTTCCTCATGGCTTGGAGCTCTGCAGAAGCCGGGCCCAAGTTGGAAGCCAGGCGGGGTTGGTGTCTGGGGCGGGTGCTGGGGTGAGCAGGGGTGGGGAGGGTGGCGTGCCCGTGAGCTGCCCGCCCGCTGACGTCACACCAGAGCCCGGTCCCTGGGCGCTGCGAGGTTTGGAAGAGCTGCACTCACACGTGGGCTGCGAGGCTGGGTCTCGGCCCGCGGGCAGGGTCTCTTGTTGGTACCGGTCAGGGTTTAGAATGGTCACTTTTAGGTCCCACATGCTCCCTGTGACTGAGTGTGCACAATATACTCGAGCCTCTGTACAATGTTCACGGTAGCATTACCTAAAACTGAACAGTGACTAGTTCAAATGTTCATGAGAGTCGGAGGGCCTCTGGGCTGTCTCTCTCTCTGCGATCTTTTTCCTCATTTCAGAATCTTAGTTTTTACCTAGTTACTCTGGTCTTTGTGTCCTGGATTTTGTATTTTGCATTAAAAAAGTTTTCTCACTTGAGGGTTATGAAGTAAGATGGTTGGATTTCCTTTCAGTGCTTCCGTTTGTTTCCTTTAGGGTTACTGTTTTTTGTGTGTGCTTTAGCGTTGGGTTTCTGTTGGTTAGAGCTGCGTGACTTCATAGCTAGGCGGAGAGCTCACCCAGACACAGTGTCGTGTGCTCCCGTCCGGGAGCGCCCGTGTTTCCGTGCACTCCGGGTGCCCTTGTGCCCTTCAGTAGATCTTGGCAGCTGTCCTCGGGTTTTAGGGCTTCTTTCACGCAGTGAGGACATTACCGAGGTCAGCTATGCAGGTGAGGTTGCAGTGTGCGGTCTTGCTGCACCTGTGAAATTCTTGCTCGTGGCCGCGCGGGCCTCGCTAAGTAAACCCGCCTCTGCCTCCTGCAGTCCGGCGTCGCACCTGCACTTCTCCATCAAGCACCCGCACACGCTGTCCTGGGAGTACTACACCATGTTCCAGTGCAAGGC
This sequence comes from Cavia porcellus, assembly GCF_034190915.1. Taxonomy (NCBI): domain Eukaryota; kingdom Metazoa; phylum Chordata; class Mammalia; order Rodentia; family Caviidae; genus Cavia; species Cavia porcellus. The sequence continues at coordinate 82,788,666 of NW_026947493.1, read as the reverse complement.
GCACCTGGTGATGCGGCTGATCGAGAACAGGATCAGCATGGAGTTCATGCTGCAGGTGAGCCAGGCGGGTGGCGGTGCGGCCTGTGCTGCGGGCCTGCGCGTCCTCAGGGGTGTCACAGGGATGTCAGTCCCGACCGCCGAGCGTGTGCTGTGCTGTGCTGCTGGGCGGTGAGACGGGGTGAGTGTGCCAGCACACCCGTGTGTCCAGACGGTATTGTGTTCACAGTGCTTCGAGCTTCCGGATCGAATCCCGTGGGAATGTTTTCAGTAGAGAAAGAGCAAACCCATCTTACAGGCATTTATTTTTGCCCCTCACTAGATTTTGCCATATTGTAAAATGGTTTCAGCCTGATACTTTGCAGTTCAGTAGGAGAAGGAGTTGAAGTAAGACAGTACCTTGTGGCTACTTTTTGCACGGGTAACACCGACCAGAGTCAGTGAAAACTTCAGCCTTTGGGGGTGACCCAGTGGGGGAAGCCAGCCTCGCCACGGTGCACTGAGCTCGGAAAAAGCAAGCAGAGAAAGCGGGGAGAGTTTGCCCCAGGACAGAGCGTACTTAGTCCCTGGGCTCGCTTTGGACTGGGGACACAGTTAGTGATGGGCAGGTGGTCTGTAAGGAGCTGCTCCCTCTCTAGAGCCTAGGAATCCCCAATCGGGTGCTAATGCATTGACTATAGTGCTGGGGTCAAGCCTGAGGTCCCTCACATGCTCGGCAGGTGCTGTCATTGGGCCGCACCCCCAAGTTTCCCATTCCCACTTGGTTTTTATTTGTGTATTCATTTATTGGTTTATTCATTTTTGAGACAGGATCTCACTGTGTAGTCCAGGCTGCTTTGAACTTGCTGTGTAGCCCAGGGTAGCCTCAGACTACTGACCACCCTTCCAAGTTCTGGAATTCTTTTGCCTGGCTGTTTTTTTGTTTGTTTGTTTTGTTTTGTTTTGTTTTGAGGGAGGGTCTCACGGTATAGTTCAGGCTGGCCTCAGACTAGCAGTGATCCTCCTGCCTCAGCATCTTGAGTGCTGCCTACTTGGTTTTAATAAGAAAACGGACACACAGATTTATTGCATGCTTAAGACAGAGTGTTAGGCTCCTGATGAGTCCTTCTGGTTTATAACAGAGTAGACTGTAGTATTATCTATTGCTGTAGCTCTTCATAGACAGAATGTTCTTGTCCAGTCCATTGCTAACCTTCAGACATGTTCGTGTGAAGAGTGCTTTTGTAGTCTGTGCCCACAAAATGGGCAATGTGCACGGCCGGGAGCTGGGTTCCTTGGAGGCTGAACCACGCTTTCCTCCTCCAGGTTTTCAATAAGCTGCTGAGCCTGGCGAGCACTGCGTCGTCCCAGAAGTTCCAGTCGCATATGTGGAGCCAGATGTTGGTGTCCACATCGGGCTTTCTGAAATCTATTTCAAATGTCTCTGGCAAAGACATCCAGCCCTTAATAAAGCAGTGGGTGTATCCTTCGCAGCAGAGCCCGCCGCTGTGGCGGAGGGTGCAGCGTGCATGAGGGAGCTGGGGGTACAGTGATGGCCCCTCAGACGCAGTGGGGATGACCGTACCGCCCCGTCCTTGCCGCGTCCCTGAGGCACGAGTCCCTGAGCAGGATGTCAGCACCCCAGAGTGCCCCTGTGGTGTGTGCAGGAGCGGGTGTCGGGGCGAGCCCTCCTGGGACGGCACATCCATGACCTCGCTAGTGGCACCCTACAGCCTGCGGTTGCTGAGCGGTGAAGTGACTTTTCCTCTTTCAAATACGGACTCTCTCAGTGTTTCACAAGTTTTGTCTCAGGCTGGGGAAGCAGTTTCTGAAGCATGGTACGTGGCTGCGCCTAGTTAAGACGAGTGTGCCTGTAGCCCAGGGCCGGGGCCACACGGAAGCCATGCGCGTCCGTGGCGAGTTCTGTGCAGCTGTGTCATCTCAGCATGCAGGCGCTCCTTGACAGTCCTGCAGAGACCAGAGTGGAGTGGTGAAATTTTACGGAAGTTTTGCATTTAATAGAAAACGCAACGTGTTGGAGTTAGAGATCAAACAGGACTACACCTCTCCTGGGACCCAGAAGTACGTGGTAGGTGTCTCCCGAGGAGGCTGCGCCATCCCCCCAACTCGAGTGGGAGGGCTGCGGGGAGCTGGCCGTGTAGGAGCCTGGGCAGGGGCGGAGGGCTGCCAAGGGGATCCAGCTTCTGGCCCTGGCGCTCCCTGTGTCTGGGGCCGCCTGTTGGCAGTGTGGCCGTGTGTCTGTCTGCACATGGCCTTAGGCACGTTGCTGTCTTCTAGCGCTGTCTTTGTGAACGCTGTGTCTTCTGTTTAAGGGACCCCTTAAAGTGACGGTGCAGGAGCTGGATGGGTCCTTCAACCACACCCTGCAGATCGAAGAAAACAGCCTGAAGCACGACATTCCCTGCCACTCCAAAAGCAGAAGGTGGGCACCGAGTCCTAACTGCGTGAGGATGGAGCCGAGGGCCCCCGCAGAGATCCTGCCCATGGGGGCTTTTAGGCAAAGAACGCCTTGTCTAGAGGCTGTGTTCCTCCTGCCTTGCCTCGGGGCGTCCCAGCGCTCCTCTCCTCCTGTCCCGGGCGAGGGTCTCCTCTGCGGGTCGGGCCTGGGCTCTGGGTCTCGGCCCCGCCGGGAGAGCTACATGATGCCAGCTTTCCCCGGCCACCCTGCACCTGGCTCTCCGGCCCTCCTGTGGCAGTGAAACCGCTGGCAGAGAGCCTTAGGCACGCTGATTCTGGCTCTCCTTACCTTCGTTTTAACCTGGGAGAGGAAGTGCTTTCTTTGTTTTTGTTTTTGTTTTTGCTTCTTTGGCTCTGAGCATCAAACCCAGGACCTCTTGTGTGATAGGCAGGTGCTGTCCCACAGAGCCCAGTCCTAGAAAGATTCGGAGCTCAGGAGGAAATCCTGGCTCCCCTGGCTCTGCCCGCTGTGTGATGAGGGATGGGGACCGCCACTTCCCTAGTGTTTCCGGGGAGGGACAGTGTGTCACCCTTCCTTATGTGAGTGGACGGTACTCCCCGTAGGAGCTGTGTGTCTTTCACTTAATTGTGAGGTGCTGGAGGTTGAAGCCCAAGCCTTCCACTGAGTTTCAGCCTCAGCTCTTCTCCATTTTGGGACAAGACCTTGCTAGGTTGCCCAGGCTGGGTTTGAACTTTCGAGTTTTCTGCCTCAGCCTCCCAGAGTGCTGGGATCATGGGCTTCTCGAGTATTCTCTGCCTAAGGACAAGGAAGACTCTTCTGTGCTGCATTTCCACTCCCGTTTCTGTGGTTTTCAGGGCGTCATCCAGGAGTTTCTCTGCTGTATGAGTAAATCTTCACGCAGCTGGTAGCACAGGCATGCTAGCGGCTGTGTTTGTCTTGGTGTACCCTAAGTCTTGTGCTTCCTAGTTCCACACAGTGTTCAGTTATTTCATTTCAGACAGAAGACACATTCCCAAGTCAAATTTTCTTTCAATTTTTCCTAAAAACAGGAATAAAAAAAAGAAGATCCCGCTGATGAACGGAGAAGAAGTGGATATGGATCTCTCTGCAATGGAGTAAGTACCTACAAGTATGTAGTTTTGAACATGAGTGCTTTCTGCACTTTATGAAGCCGAGAGTTCCCCTGTGCTAGCGACAGACTTCGCCAGGATCGACAGACTTCGCCGGGATCGTGGCTCCCAGGAGAGGTGGGGCCTGTCCAGCTGGCAGGGGGCAAAGGCACCGGAGTGCGGGACGGGTTGGGCCCTGCCGCTGCCCTCACAGAGACCACCTGGGCATCTGACAGCAGTTCCTTAGTCCCTTCTCTCCCTCGGGGCCCGAAGGCTTGGGGTGCTGATGACTCCAGGGGCGTCTGCCCGGTAACCCTGGCTGCCTTCGGAACAGGGCCCAGGGCACCTGGCGATGTCGTGTTTGCAGAGTGCAGTGTAGACAGCACTGCCCTGCCTGCTGCTGGCCACGTGATGTGACCGAGGTTCATTTCTAACTGTAGCGCGGCTCATCCGTGGTTCCCTTGCCCTCCGTTTGGGCCTGTGAGTTTTTCACAAAGCATCACAGTTGCTCGCTGATTTGGGTGCTAGATTCTCACTTCTTACTTCTGTACAGGCACTTCAAGTTCAGGTTAATCTACCTTGTTTCAGAGCAGGTGCTTTGCCTATATAAATACTGTTTGCCAAATAGAATTAGTGTTACAGGTGATTTTCCTTTGATGACAATTTTAGTCTACACTTGAGTTTTGTGACAGGGTCTTGTTCTGTAATTCAGACAGGCCTTGGAATCACTGTGTGGCTCAGGCTGACCTTGACTTCCTGACTGTCTCCTGCCTCAGCCTCCCCACCTGTACCTCGGCACCCAGTTAACCTAGACTTGGCTTTTCCCGCAAGAAGAACATGAGGGTGAACTCGGGACTCCCTCTAAATTACGATTTCAGAGCACGCTGGTTGAGAAATGCAGTCATGAGTCAAACATCTTAAAAAAGTGAACTGAGCAAATTCACATAGTGAGAGAGAGGCTTTTTATTTCTTAGTCAAAAATTGATTTCCAGTGCAGGGTGGTATTCACAGCCATGGTTACTAGGCTGGAAGGTTAAATGGGGAGGTTTCATTGCACCCCATTTTCACCCCTCCTAACTAAATACGGCAAAAGGAGTACGTCCAGCTGGGGAGCGGCCTCAGTGTTTCAGGTGACCAGTGCCGCGTGCCTTGCAGACCCCTTGGCAGCCTGACCCAGGCTGGACATTGAGGAGACTGGCGCACGTTGACCGAGGCAGGACACTTCGTGTGTCTTAGCGGTGACCACCATGGAGTGCGGCAGTGGTGTGTCCCACCCTGGGGGCTGTGGGCGCGCTGTGCCCTGCACCGTCGCAGTGACACCTCTCTGTGCCCCCAGCGCCGACTCGCCCCTGCTGTGGATCCGCATCGACCCCGACATGGCGGTGCTGAGGCGGGTGGAGTTCGAGCAGGCCGACTTCATGTGGCAGTACCAGCTGCGCTATGAGCGCGACGTGGTGGCGCAGCAGGAGTCCATCCTGGCGCTGGAGAAGTTCCCCACGCCCGCGTCGCGCCTGGCGCTCACCGACATCTTGGAGCAGGAGCAGTGCTTCTACCGCGTGCGCATGGCCGCCTGCTTCTGCCTGGCCAAGGTGCGGGGCGGAGGACGGAGCGCGCCTGGCTCCTGGTAGACAGACGTTTGTGAATGTTTTACCCTCGTCCAGCTGTAAGATAGCAGATTTGCAAAGCCGCATAAAGTCTTCACCGTTCCATTAAATTACCAACATGCTGCATTTTTTGAAAAGATCACATTTGCTAAGACAGTCCCTGGTGAATAAGTTTTTTTGAACATCATACATGAAATCGCTTCATTCTTAATTATGCCAGGTAGTGATGACTTCACACTGATTGGGTTTACTTACCAGAGTTTGTGATGAGTACTTTAGAATAATTGGCTCTATAAATCTAGTTCTAGAAAAGTTACTTCATTGAAGAAACTCAGTATCTTTTCTTAGATGCAAAAAAGTCTGAGGGTGGAACGAATGAAACCAGAATAACACAGACAGGAAATTGGCCAGAAATACTAGTTACCAGGTGTTTGCAGCGCATCTGGTCGTAGGCTCATTCCCACCTAGCGGCTCTCTCCTGTTTCTAGCTGCTGTATCCTTTAGTCTTACCTTTTGGCAGATTGTAATGGTTTAGGTTGTTCAGTCTGCCTGGCCTGGAGTTTTTGAGACAGGGTTTTGCCACATGGCTCTAGATGGCCTCAAAGTCACGGTGACCCTCCTCTGTCTCCTGGTTACAGGGGCACCACAACTGGCTAGGTTTTGATGATAATGAGTAGTTGACCTGTGTTCACATGTTAGAGAGCAAATACGCTGATTTTTTACAGGATACAACTTCATTGTTTCTTGTAAAGATTTTTGTGATTCTTTTGTGCTAAAATCTTAGCAGAGGTGTAACTTTATATAATGTTATTTGAATAACTTTTTTCATACTTTTTGTATATCCTAAAATTACCAATTGCAAGATCTGATTTTTTTTAATATAACATATTCTTACAGATGCAAATAGTATAATGTGTTGGCTTGGTTTTTACTTGGATAGACTAAAACAACTTGCTTAAAATTAATAATGATATTTCCATGAAAAAATTTAAAATTTTAAGGTTATAGCTCTCTTCATGGATAAGACAGACTTGTTCAGAGTAGCATTTTCTTACAAACATTTTTTTTTTTTTTTTTAAACACAGAAGAACAGAAACCATGGGAACTGCTAGGGAGGGCTTGTGTGTGTGTGTGTGTGTGTGTGTGTGTGTGTGTGTGTGTGTGTGTGTATTCTGGGAAATGGCTGAGTCTTGCTCACCCCTCTGGCTGTGGCGGGGGCTGTTGGGGACCCTTTTACTCCCCTGACCCTTGGCCGCAGTGCAAAGCCCTTCCTGTCCTGCTGACTTGCAGATCGCCAATTCCATGGTGAGCACGTGGACGGGACCCCCGGCCATGAAGTCCCTCTTCACCAGGATGTTCTGCTGCAAGACCTGCCCAAACATCGTGAAGACCAACAACTTCATGAGTTTCCAGAGCTACTTTCTGCAAAAGGTGCGGTTGCTCTCTGGTGTTCTCAGTTTCCGTGTAACCCATTTTATTCTGCTTGCCTGGTAGAGTTTTTTGTTAGGGTGCCGCTGTCCTTTAAACTCGGCAGCTGTTTGGTCGGTAGGTGCTCTACTCTGGTATAATCACTGCGATCGTCCCGAGGGTGTGGCGTCCTCCCCAGCACTTTGCTGTGCAGGCTCTGCCGAGCACGGTCCTGGGCACTGCAGTGGGGAGCTGGGTGTGCGGGGAGCCGGTGCATGGTGTTGTGCATGCAGTCCTGCGTTGGTGGCAGCAGCAGAGCTTTCCACGGTGCAGTTAGGTGCAGTTAGGAAGCTGTGGTGTGGAGGGGTTGGCCTCCGTGTGCGGAGGGGGTGGGTGTGGGGCTGGCGGTGAGCCCCACGCCCCACACCCCACCGGCAGGCTGCAGTTGGGCACAGGAAGGCCCTGTTGGGCACAGGAGGGCCTGTGCGCTCTCGTGTGCAGTGGAAGAATGTAAAAGGAGACTGGACGATAAAGGGAACTGAGAGCAGGACGCTTGGGTTTGCCTTGTTTCAGAAGCTTGCAGTATGTGTAGGGTGGGAGGGAGTCACTGGAGAGTGGAGGGCGATGCCTGCAGTGCAGATGGGGGCGCAGAGCGACCCCAGTGTTTTCTTTCCATGGCTCGGGCCAGAGGCAGGTTAGCAGCCAGGGCCGATGGGCTCCAAGGTTGGCATCATGTGCCACTGAGGTCGCCAGCTGGGGTCTGGCACGAGAAGTGATGGCCGAAGGCCTAGGTGTGTAGGGAGGCGCTTGGCGAGGCCCCCAGAAGCCAGGTTCCCCGCTTGGCGCTTGATTGCACCACACATGCTCAGGCAGAGGGCTTGAGTCTGTCACCTCTTGTGTGCGCTTGTGGTTCTGTCCCTCTGCATTCCTGGGTTCCCTTCGGCATTGAGCGGTCAGGAAGCTAACCGAAGACTTCCTGCTGGTGGAATAGAGCAGACTGCATGAAGTGTGACCAGGGCAGTTGCGCGGGTGAAGCTGGTTTTGCTCTTGTGCTGCACCCGTAGTCCTGCTGAGCACGGTGAGACTCGGGCTGCAGCACCCAGCGCTCCCGCTGCCCATTGCTCCCAGGGCGCTGAGGTATAGACGTGTAGATGCCTTGCCCCTCGGGCGAGCAGGGCTTGTCTGTGTGCTCCCACAGAGCCCCCCACCCACCCCGCTGTGCCCTCCCTGCCTGGGCTGTGGTCCCTCCTTGTTCTGAGCACTGAGCTGTCTGCACCCGTGGCCCTGCCCAGCACGCTCCCAGCTGCTGTGTCTGCTGCTTCCATGGGAAAGTTGCCTGGGAGCCTTTGGAAGGGCGAAGGCCACTGCAGCACCGATCACTGGCTGTCCTGCTTCTCCCAGGCCCAGCCTGAGTGGCGGGAGAATCAGTGCTCCGAGGATGGCCAGGGCTCTCCCGGGTCCTGCGTGGCCCAGCCACCATGTCATCGAGCCCCAGTGCAGAGCTGTGAGGAGGCACAGTGCCTGCGGCCGAGGTAGTGGAGGGAAGAGTCAGGGTCGGCTGCTGCTGACCTTGTCCCTCCCTGGTGCAGCCCTGAGAAGTGAGGACTCAGGCCCAGGGCTCCAGTGCACCCAGGGTTCTGCTCGGAGCTGGACACCCCGGGGAGCAGGTCAAGCTGGGGAGGCTTCTCCAGACCTCCGCGCTTGCCAGCAGGCTCTCCACTGTGTATGGCTCAAGAACTGCAGTGAAGAAGTTGACTACGCGCTTTAAAAAGCCCAATTCTTCTCTTTTTTGTAGACTATGCCCGTTGCGATGGCTTTATTAAGAGATGTGCATAACCTTTGTCCCAAGGAGGTGCTCACGTTTATTCTGGACCTGATCAAGTACAATGACAACAGGAAGAACAAGGTGAGGTGCTCTCTGTGCAGACAGCAGTGACGGCCAGGCGGGGTCCGGCACACACAGGCGCCGCCCACCAGCAGCAAATGGTTCCCTAGTCTGTGTAGCTATTGTCGAGCTTTGGTACTAGAAATTTCTACAGTCAGAGGCAGGCAAATTTGGTTACTGCAGTAGCCAGGGGTGAAGCAAGTCGAATTCATTTTCAGGGGTTTCTCAGCCTCGTGAAGTGGGGGAGGCATCAGATTAAATGGGGAGGTCTGGCTGTGGTTTACCATCTTGTTTTCTTTCGTGAAACGATTATTTTTTGTAAGCATTTCTCGCTTAAGAGTAACGTGTTTAGCCGGGCGTGGTGGCTCATGTCTATAATCCTAGCACTTGGGAGGCTGAGGCAGGAGGATCATTGTGAGTTTGAGACCAGCCTGGACTACAAAGTGAGCTCAAGGCCAGCCTGAACTGCATAGAGAGACCCTGTCTCAAAAGACAAAAAAGTAACGTGTTTGTTGTTGAACTTTTTTGAACCATTGTACTTTTTATTCATTTATTTAGCAAGTAGTAGTCAGATGCTGTGCTTCAAAAGTTACTGCATTCTAGTTGTTGCTAGTCTGAGAGCAAGTGGTTTGAGACTCTGCCACACTAGACAGTGCGTGGGGTTAAACAGGAGAAAGAGACAGGCGATGTCTCCAGGAACTTCGTTTATTAATGAAACATTCACTGAGTAACCCTTCGGTCAGTCTGATCTGGGTCTTCAAGGACTTCGTCTGACAGGGCAGTCTGAAAAGTGAGAAGCCACTGCTGCGCATGGGGACCGAGGCCTCCTGGGTCATCCGAGGGTGAGCAGTCAGGAGGACCGGGTGTCCCCTTTGCACAGAGGACCAGTCTGAGAGGCCTTTCCAGACGGACAGACAGACAGACAGGACAGCATGCATAGACACAAGCAGGAGAACGCAAAGTCATGGCAAGTTTAGTAAAAACGTTCCAATAGCGAACAAGCGGCTCTCAGGCCTTCTCAGAAGGTGGTGACTGATACGCAAATCAAGAAGACAGCTCTTCCCTCTTCACCTGAGGTAATTCCAGTGGCTCTGCTTGAAGCGCCCTGCACAGTGAGCTGACTCTGGCCTGCATGTTCTGCAGGCCCTGGCCTCCCGTGTGAGGGGCTCTGCAGGCCGCGGTCTCTCCCAGTGCCTCGTGCGTGGGGACACAGGACCCTGGGATGATTTTGCTCCCCTCTCACTGGCCGGCTTTTCTCGGTGAGCAGCTGAGATGTGCAGGCACACTCACAGGGTGGATTTCAGCCCGTGCTGGTTTCCTTTTTTCTTGTTTTGCTTAAGTGACTCATATTTTCATAAATTTAACACTAGGTTAGAGTAAAGCACAATATGAAACTTGTAACAGAATTTCATCTAACATTCTATGTGTGTCAGTACTTAGTTGGCTCACTGAATAGTTCCCAGGCACTTTTTAAACTTTTTTTCCTTTTTGTTCCAGGGATGAAACTTATGCTTGCCAGGCAATTCCTGGAAATTTTTATCAAGGGCTGTACGGCTGGTTGTATTTCTCATTAGTTTGCTTCAGAATGTGTGTGTGTGTGTGTGTGTGTGTGTGTGTGTGTGTGCGCGTGTGCAGTTCTAGGGCTTGAACCTGGGGCCTTTACAGCCCCAGCCTTTTACGTTTATTACTTCTCCCCCCCCCAATCCATTTTATTCAAAGATAAAAAGAAGAAAAAAACTACAACAAAACTTCAAAGCACGTCAATCAGGGTACTGCTTTAGTTGGAGACAGACTTTAACTCGGGGTCTCCCTGCCTCAGCCTCCGATAGTGCTGGCATTACAGGCGTGTGCCTTGAAGTTTTCCTGTTACCAGTCTTTAAACAGTGTAGCCTACTTCAAGAAGTCCTCCGTTGTATCATACAGAGCTACTAACACTTCAGAGCCGATTGTCTGGTGCTTTGGATATTTGACTTTCCCATGATTTCTTTGGATATTTGATTTTTTTATTTAGTGAAGCATCTGTCCTTTGTTAGGCTTTCTTACAGTTGTGTGTGTGTTATATTAAAGGAGCTGTGAGAATCGGCCTCCCTAAGATTCAGATACTCTGTGAGCTTTTGTTTGTGTGCTCCTGGAGTCTTCTAGTGCCATCCTGGCTGGTGACTTCCATGGATCCTGCGAACTGGAAAGCCAGGCCAGCCGTTGGTGCAGCCCTCAGCTCCCTGACAGACGATGTGCCTGGTGGTGTGGGGGAGATCCACCCTGAACCTCAGAGACACGCAGGGTGGGAGTTCGGGGCCAGTCTGACCACTTCGGTCAGTGTACTGCTTGTTTGCCACAAAGTGTTTCACATGCGTGTATTGCACATGTCAGTAAATACAAGACTGGAAAGTACTGCCCACCTGTTCCCGGTCTTTCTGTAAACGGAACCCCTAGAGCTAAGGTATACATGGCACTGACGCAAAGCTCTGCTAGTGTTGCCTCTGGTGAGGGGTCAGCTGGTGCTCGTTACACACACTCTACTCACTGTTCACCAGCAGCCTTCCTTTATCTCCCTGTAAGTATTCTTGCTTTAGTTTTCAGACAACTATTATCGCGCAGAAATGATTGATGCCCTGGCCAACTCCGTCACGCCTGCTGTCAGCGTGAATAATGAAGTTAGGACTCTGGATAACTTAAATCCGGATGTGCGACTAATTCTGGAAGAAATCACAAGGTTTTTGAATATGGAAAAGCTTCTTCCAAGCTATAGACATACCATCACTGTCAGGTATCAGTAAACTTTTTCCTTCAAGTGTATATATTTTTGTATCTATCAAGTACACTAATTTGATAAACTGAAAGGGGAAATACAGTAAACTAAAGGGGAAATTAAAATTCTCTGATTCTGTCATCCATAGGTAAATTGCTACTATGGAGGAAATATCCTTCTAAATTTCATACTTTGTAGGCTTAGAACTTTCTAATTACTTGAGCTTGTACTACATAGTTTTTTTTTTTTTTTTTTTTTTTTTGTCTTTTTTGTTTTTATCGGTACCAGGGATCGAACTCACGACTGCCTGCTTGCAAGGCAGGCGCTTATGCCGCTGAGCTAAATCCCCAGCTCCTATACCTCATAGTTTTATATTGAGTTTCTATCATAAGTGCTTTCTCAGAAACTCTTTGTGTTCTGCTTTATGTCTGCCTCATTTTCCCACTGGGTGTGGTAAATCACTCTTATTCTCAGGGCTAGCAAACCAGCTTCTTTGCATATGGGTATAAAATAATTCTGCTTACCTTGAGTTTGCTAGACATTGATTACTGATTGAAACATTATAAACAGTTTTAACTTTCCATATATGTACTGAATAAACTTCTAAAATTTTTGCAGAAAATATATATATTTATTTACGTCTGTTATGGTCCATGGAAGTTTGAGTTTTCAGGCATTTTAAAATTTGTTTTCTTTTCAGCAGTTCTTTTTTTCTTCTTCTTTTTTCTTGTGGTATTGGAAATCAAATTCACGACCATGTGCTTGCGAGGCATGCTCTGTGCCGCTGAGCTATATGCCCAACTCTTAAAGTTAGTTTTCTTTTAACAGCTTTTAAAATTTACTTATGAGCTGCTACCACCATTGTGAAATTTATTGTCACAGAATTGAGTATAGGTTTACTTTTTAATTTACTGTGAGAAATGTATCTATCGTACCTGGGAAACAAATTTGCTTCATGACACATCAGCAAAAATAGTCAACTTATATTTCTTTCTCACTAGTTGCTTGAGAGCCATCCGCGTCCTTCAGAAGAACGGGCACGTGCCGAGCGACCCCACCCTTTTTAAATCATACGCCGAGTACGGCCACTTCGTGGACATCAGGATAGCAGCTCTGGAGGCGGTGGTTGATTATACCAGAGGTAGTGCTTCAAAGGGGGACACGCGTGTCATGTAGAAAGCAGTCATTCTTAAAGCCAGCCTGAGTTTTGGGGTTTTATACTACATGCAACCCAGGAATTTTAATTTTTAATTCTCAATTCACTGGTTTAGAGAAGATTTACGGTAAATGTTGAATTAGTGTAGGAGGTGATAAGTGGGGAAAAGAATGAGATCGTGCATCTCACTGGCCTTTAGGGGAGACATCAAGGGCGGATCAGAAGCACGCTGGGAGTGTAAGAGAAAATTGGTTACAGTTGGTGACTGCAGTGCCCCGGCCCACATGCACATGTCCCAGAGTTGTGTCCCTGGGCAGGGCAGCCCTGGAGTCCTGTTCCGTGACTGCCGTCGCTAGGCGATGTGCGAGGCCCTCAGCCCTTCCTCACGGGCCCGGCACCTGATGCTGCTGGCTTGTCCCCAGCCAGCAGGACCACTGCTGAGTCCTGGTCCTGTGGCTTCAAAATACCCAGCACCCACGACTCCGAGCAGAGGCTCGGTTCTGCTCAGTTTCCGTCCCTGGCCAGCTGCTGCCCACTACAGGAATCCAGAGGCCAGCCCGTGCGGACAGGGAACGGGGTGGGACAGGAGCCAGGGACAAGCGCGACACCTCGGGGCTCCTGCTAACAGGACGTCAGCTGTGGCTCCCCCACTCTTCAGTTCCCTCCACACGCAAGAATCTGGGGGGACATTTGAGGTCTACACCAGGACAGCCGTAAAGGGTAGGAGTTGATGGCAGCAGGCAGCCGCCGCAGCACAGCCAAAGGCAGGGGAGGACTCCGGAGCTGCGTGAGAGTGTGGGGACGGTGCGGGGAGGGTACAGAGGTGAGGGCGTTCTGAGGCGCTGCGTGCTGCGTCAGGGAGTGGGGGGACAGTGCGGGGAGGGTACAGAGGTGAGGGTGTTCTGAGGCGCTGCGTGCTGCGTCAGGGAGTGGGGGGGACGGTGCGGGAAGGGTACAGAGGTGAGGGCGTTCTGAGGCGCTGCATAGTAACGGCCTTTTACTGTGACAAAGTTTTTTGTTTTTTTTTTTTAATTTTATTTAAGAAAAAAAAGAGAAAGTGTACAAGTTATACAGATTTACAGAAAAAAAATAAACAGTAGGAAATCACTAGTTAATGGAGTACATATTGTCATCTTAAAAATAATTGTTCAAGTCACAGAATTATAGCATGTAAAGTGGACATTCCAACAGTGAGACTGCAAACAGTTCTGTTCAATGATCCAACAAAACTCAGTAATATCATTTTCTATCTTATACACTTAAATATACATGCAGTTATATCGTTTAGAGCACTTTCTTTTCCTCTCTTTTGTACGACAATTACACATTTTGGGTTTTGTTGGTCCCACAGTTCTTATTACTTTTTTGGAAGGGAGTAGAACCAAATGTGACATAACAGAACAGAGTCAATCAAATCAAAAGGGTGGACATAATAGATAATGTAAAAGCATAATACAAGGTGATCAACAATGGTTACCCTAATGCCTCCCGCTATCTCTAATAGAATTGCCTATATCATCAGTTATAATAAAATTGAACAAAACAGTAAAGAACAAAACCGACAAAACCAAAACATTGGAGACATTATAGGTCTTCAAAAGTAGATAATAGTCAACCAGAATGGGCGTCATAATGAATCTCACTATCTTCACAGCTGTTGCCTAAACGTTCGAACCTGGTACTATCAAGCAAAACAGAATAGGGCGACATCAGTCAAAAACAAGATGGTGAGAGTAATACAGGGCTTTAAATCAAGATAATGGGAAGTCAAAGTGGGTTACTATAATATATCCTGCTATTTTTATTTATTTTTCCCTTAATTAAAAGGATGAAAATAAAAAAGTAAATAATGGAGTGGAGATTGAGATAAAAGAGGGCATAACAGCAAAACAGCGCAGATCAAAACATAACCATTTAAGCAGAATAGTGTTTCACCACAAGATAATCCTGACATAAAAGTAGTGACCATATTGTCTCTTTCCTTGAAATCCTTGAGTACAACTTCGTATACTATAGCATCAAATATATCAAAACAATGTAAAACCATTTAAGAGAATGACAGCATTACAGGGTATTTAGAACCAACTAACAGAAAATGATCAATGGTTTCTGTATAATCTCCTTGTCTTTAAAAGTTTTTGCTTATACTATCGTACATAATAAAATCCAATAAGATACAACCTGTTTAGACCAATGGAGACAGAAGAACAAAAGCTTAATGAGACTTCAAAACAAGATGATACTAAATCAGTATTACCTATTAAGACGTCATTTTCTCCAAAATAGCTGTTCCTATCATCCAATCTTCTCTGCCTCATTTCTGTTGAGCTCTTTTTCTGTCATTAGTTGTCAGTTTGTCTTCTTCATTTTGTTCTCTGCTCCATTCATTGTGGCCTCCCCGCCACTATTTCTGGATTCTTTGTATTTTTCTTTTTTAGAATATCCTGCAGTATTCTCTGTAGAGTTGAATTGGTGGTTGCAAATTCCCCCAGTTCCTCTTTATCCTGGAAGCACCTTGTTTTTCCATCAATTTCCAGGGACAGTTGTGCAGGATATATCAATCTTGGCTGGAGATTATTATCTTTCAAAGCTTGAATTATTTCCCCCCATGCTCTTCGTGATTTGATGGTTTGTGCAGAGAAATCTGCTGTAATTCTGATGGGTGTTCCCTTGTAAGTGGTCTGTTTCTTGTCTCTGACAGCTTTTAATATTCTGTTCTTGTATTGAATTTCTGGAATTTTTATTATTATTTGCCTGGGTGTTGCTCTGGTTGTAGGTGGCTGGGGTCCTGTATGCCTCATACATCTGAGTATCTTTACCTTTTGCTAAATTAGGAAAATTTTCCTGGATTATTTCTGTGAGTAGCTTTTGTAGTTCATTTGTTTGTGTCCCTACTTCTTCTTTTACGTTCTTAATTGTTAAGTTATGGATCCTCTTATCATCTTCTAGTCTTTGTATTATTGCTACTTGTTTCTTTGTTACTTTTAAGAAGTTTTTCATTTCGTTCTCCCATATTACAAATCTGCCCTCCAGTTCAGATAGTCTGTCCTTAGTTTCTTTCAAGCTGTTATGCCAGTTTTCGATAAGAGTTTTTAGTTTCCTGGTAGTCCCTTTGAACCTGCTTCACGTATTCTATGCTTTCTCTATTTTCTCCATCTAACAATTCTCCCCTCTTTTTCTGTTCTTCCATTCCACCATCTGTTTTTTCTTGGGTGGTGCTTAGCATTTCTCTAACTATTCTGCTTACTTCTAGCTTCAGGTCATTAATAACTTCATTCCTGAACTGATCTATGAGGCTCTCTAGATGGCGCTTTAAGTCTATTGGTGCTGTGTCCGCTATTGCCTGTTTCTCAGGATTGGGGGCCGAGGAGCCTTTCTTGTTGCTGCCTCTTCCCATATTCTTTGTTCCTTATATATGCAAGCTCTTACAGGAGGCTCAGCTTCCCTCCCTGTCAGCCACAGCCTGATCGAATTGTGCCGGCTAGGTGTTCCCACCCACCGCAGCACACCAGGAAGTTGTAGACCAGGCAGCCTACGCGGGGCCCGCCTCTCCAGGCCACCCTCAGGCTCTGGGATCTGGGTTGTGCCAGCCTACTGGGTCTCCGCTAGCAGCGTCATGTAGGCTAGGCACTTCTCACCAATCCCGCTTGAGAGGGGGATACGTGGCTGAAGTCGCTGCAGCGCCCCGCTCCCGCAAGTCTGCCCAGTCCCAGAATGTCCTCCGCTGGAGTCAAACTGTGGAAGAGTGTCAGTTTCTCTCACTCACCTCTCCGCAAGTCAATGCACAGCTCCCCGCCTGTCCTGTTTTCAACTCGGTTCGCCAATTCCCATTCTCAGAGCTTCCGCGTGTCTCTCTCCCTGCCGAGCCGATGTAGACGCAACCGCCGCGCGGCGGGAAACCCAAATCGCGGCTTCCAATGGCGTGGGCTCCAGTCTCCACCCTGAGGCCCCTCTGTTCCTGTTCTAGCACCAGGACTGCATTCCAAGTTGGTTTCTCTCAGCCCAGTTCGTTCCTGGGTCAGCAGAGCTTATCTCCACCTGCTTATGACTCCTTACTCCGCACCATTCCTGATTACTAAGCCGAGTCTTTCAGAGAGCCTCCGTAGCTGCTGCTATCTGTCCGCCATGTTCTCCCAGAAGTCTACTGTGACAAAGTTAAACTCTAAATATTCACTGTGTTTTTTGATCAACTGTGTTACTCAGTAGGTTTAATTTCATGCTATTTTGAAAAATGGAAGATTTTTTGCCAGGTGTGGTGGTCACATCTGTCATCCCAGCACTCAGGAGGCTGAGGCTGGAGGATGGCCAGGAGTTTGAGGCCAGCCAGGGCTACATAGTGCGTTCAAGGCCAGCCTGACTATGTATAGCAAGACCCCCGCCAATAAAAATCCAAAAACAAAAAGAAGAAGAAATGGAGATTTCTGGAAAGTTTCTAAACATCTTAAACCTATGCAACAATTTGTGTCTGGACATAGAGCAAGAACTTTGATAGGGAAGTTAGGCAAGGTGTTATAAAGTGTGAAAAACATGAATGCAGGCCAAAAAATGACTGAAAGAGTAATATACATGTTACTTTTCTCTCCTTTCTGGGACAAAATACCAGGCACCCCAAAATGAAGGAAGGAAAGGTTTATTCAGCTCACTGTGGAGGTTTCAGTCCATACTCTGCTGGCTCCAAGGCACTGGGGCAGCACTTCAGGGCAGCAGCCAGCAGAAGCAGCCAGAGCAAAAGGGTGGGCAGAGGGAGGAAGGAGACAAGCCTTCTCCCCCTTATATTGCACACAGGTCACCCCTTCCCCCTCCAGGGCAGGTGTAGCACTCACAAAATCTCCCTGCCCTCCTCTTGCACAGGCTGAGGGTGTTTACCAAGTAAGGACCCTGGCTCCCTGCTGAGTCCTCAGTTAGACTCCTAAAGGTCTCACGTTGACACAATGTGTCAACCATAGCAACACCTTAAAAGCACTTTCATAATGTGGGAAAGTGTATGAAGAGCAAAGCCATAGGGAAGAAACACAATAATCCTTGAAATGATGCACAGGGAACAGAGTGGGTGGAACTGTAGTTTGTCAGGGTGGCCAAGGGGTGTTGGGCTGCGCAGGGGAGAAGAGTGGCCCAGGGCCTTTGAACTTACAGGGAGGCCCAGGACGCGCGCAGTGGCTGGCCCTGTAGCCCTGGCCGGAGGTCCTGGCAGGCTGTGACGGGACAGCCGTGGTGGGGGAAGTGTGCCCCAGCGCCGCGGTCTCGCACACGCAGGCCGGGCATGGAGCTGGTGGCCCTGTGACAGGGCAGGCTGGGCTTTCGCGCTCGTTAGGCCCACTGTTGACCTTAGCCATGTTTCACAAATAAAAGAAATACACGGATGTAGCCTGCATCTCTAGTTCCAGCACCACAACCACAGAAGCCTGTGGAGGCAAAGGTTCGCTAAGCTGCTTGTCTGACTGGAAAGAAAGGAAGGGGCAGGGACTCTTCAGTGGACGCTGGTTCACCGCCACGTGTTCAGCACGGGTGTCAGTACTTATTTGTGACTTTGATAAATTTCAGTAGAAATCTGTGTAGTCTGATAGTGGAGAAAGTGTTACAGTGTGTTTCGTGACACATAGCTCGGGCTCAGGTCACAACTGATGTGTGTTCTTTTTTTTTGCTGGTTAAAATATGCTTTCATGTAAGAGATAATGGTAGAAATAGCAATCTGTTGAATAATGAATTCTTTGCAGGAAGAACATTGTAACTGTGTATTAGTCTACCTTTCTGTTTTGCTGTTTAACCAGTTTGAAATCAACAGGGTCTTGTTCTGTAGTCCAGGCAGGCCTTGTTGGCCTCAGACTTGTGGCCTGAGGGTGCTGGAACTGCAGGTGTCCCAAAAGTCCTGGGAGGCACTGAGTGTGCCAGCATCCCCAGCCCACTTTCCCACGAGGGGTGAATGACATTCAGCGTCTCGGGAAGATTTGTGAGTTGGTACTGTTAGGAGGAAATAAGTACTAATATTATGATTCCAGAAGGATGCGAAGAGGTATAATTTCATAGGACGGAGTCTAAGTGTGAACCATAAACCAGGACTTCATTATGTGTTCAATTTAAAATTTAAATATTGGATTTAGGAACAGAAAGAAGTGAAAACTGTAATAAAATTTCATAAATCTCTTCAAATTATAGAAACAGTGTCACTGCATAGGTAAAGTGAGTCCGTTTATGTCCCTATAGTCCTAGCACCCTTTATGTTACACTGAAAAATTAAGACTGCTGTTTGGTGTAAATGAAGAAACCACGTAGGCAGGGCCAGCCCACCTCCGGCTGGTGGCCGGGTCTGGTGGCCGACTGCTGGGGTCCAGCGTCTCCGAGCGATCTCATGTGACGCTGGGTGGAGGCCCAGCCAGCCTGAGCCCTCGAGTGCGCTTGGTGCTGGCGGTCACTCTGACCACACGTGCGTGTCCCCCGTTGTCTTTGCAGTGGACAGAAGTTACGAGGAGCTGCAGTGGCTGCTGAGCATGATTCAGAGCGACCCCGTGCCCTATGTGCGGTGAGTGTCCCCGTGAGAGCTGTGCGTGGACGCTGGTGGCTCATTCCTGTCCTTCGCCTTCCTGTTGAACTGCACAGTGCGCCCGGGCGCGGGCTTGCCCCTGAGCTACGCCCTCAGCGCTTTCTGAGTTCCGTGCGGGTCCATCGAGGTCTGGGCAGGTGCCCAGGCTCGCCTCGGCTGTGCCTCGCCTGTTCATGTGCTCTCTTCAATGCTTCTAAAAATGTAATTTGTCTTTGAAAAAACACTTTCAAAGTATGTTGTTAATAAGCAGTTTCTTTTCTGTAATTTTAAATATGCTTTCTTTCATAATTTAAAGGGAAACTTGTGTAACAGTTTGTAATGAAGCACGTAGTCCCTTATTTATTCCAAATTATGAAGCCTCTAGTACTTGACTTCACTTGTCTGTTTGTTTGTTTGGTACTGGGAATTGAACTCGGGACCTTGTGCTTGCCAGGCAGGTGCTTGTACCACTGAATTAGATCCCCAGCCTCCTGAGACTTCAGATTATTTTGAAAGTACTAAAATTTTGGAAATTTTTTAAAAATCCCAGTCTTTTTCTTACGTTTGTTTTTTGAGACAGTGTCTCAATATGTAGTCAGGCCTTGAACTTACTGTTGAACTCGCAGTGATCTTCCTGCCTCCCAAGTGGTGGGATTATAGGTGAGTGCCACCGCCTGGCACAAAGTAGAATATTTATAAGGTATTCTGGTAGAATTAAATTTATCATTTCTGTGTCTTCCTTTCTTTGTCCATAATGGGCAGATTTTCATTTGGTGTAATGTTGTGACTTTGTGAAAGAAATTTTTTTCTTTTGAGACAGTCTCCCTATATTGCCCAGGCTGGGTCTCAGCTCACAGTCCTCCTGCCTCGGCCTCCAGAGTTGTTGTAGACGTGGGTCGCCACACCTGGCCTAGAGAAGCCATGTACAGATGAAGGGAAGTTGGTAGCTATTTCAGTTAGGAACAAGGGTTGGCCCGGAGACCCCAGCACGTGCTCAGGTGTACACGTCAGTCGGCAAATGCTGCTGTAAGGACGTGAGCTCCGCCGGCCTCCAGCCTCCCCCAGGCTCAGGGTGCAGGGTCTGAGCCCACAGATGCTCAGCTGGATTCCGGCTCAGCTGGATTCCCGCAGCGAGCTCTCCGTGAGGTGGCCTTGCGTTTCACAGTGTCAAGCGCTGTGTGTCATAAAAATACTTTGTTGTACAAAGTTTTGTTGTTAAGATTTCTTGACTCCTGGTCTGAGTTGTTTTCAAAGCAGATAGACACATGCAGGACACGAGGCTGCTTGATGGAAGGGCACGGCCTGTGCCTGGTGCTGTCTGCAGGCAGGAAGGGGCCGTGTGGATTTATTTGCTTTCGGTTTACATGAGCAGCACGTTCCAGAGTTCGTGTTTTGAAAGTCATGTATGTGAGGCCTGTTTCTAAGTTTTAGCAGATTGTCATAATTTCGTAGTGAGTGATTAGTACTGTGATTATAAGCGGTGTAACCTACGTGACTGCCTTGGAAATGCTGTGGTGCCCTTGCCATGGTTCATTCCGATGTCAGGAGCCGGTCACCTACAGCCTGAGCCGAAAATCTGTCAGAGGTGCATTCCATGGTTAGGGTTTGGATATTTCTCATGGCTGGTGCAGTTCGTGCAGATCACTGTTAAGGAACTTCTCAGCTTAAGCATCATTTGGCGTGTACTTAATAGACACAGTTATAAAAATTCCACATTGAAAAAAGTTTCCATTGACATCAAATGGTGGCAGGGTAGGAGAGTTAACATGCGGTGGTGGCTCTGTCGGTATGTTTTTAGGGTCCTGGAACTGTTTTGTTTGTTTTTGTATTTTGAATGGGAACCGTCTCCTTTTTATGCACAGTGTTACTCTTTTTAAAAAAATAATTAAATAACCATCCTATAGGGAGGCTGTATTTGGTTGTATTAATTGAATATACTTCTTAAAGACATAACTGGAAGTTTCTATCTTTCTTAAAATCAGAGCCATTTCCTTTTCCTGCCCCAAATACAAGCGTTTATTTTGGGTCTTTGTTGTTTTGCGTTTGTGTTTGTTTGTTTGTTTTGGATTTGTTGTTTTGAGACCATGTCTCATTATGTAGTCCAGGCTGGTCTCCAACTCTTGGTGATCCTTCTGCCTCAACCTCCTGAATGCTGGTGTTAATAGGTGTGAACACCAAGCCTGGCTTCCAGGCATTTATTTTTCTAGCCCTTAAATTTAAATAAAAATTTAAAAGTTGATAGTTGTTCCTGTTGATTTTCTGTTTGTGTCAGAATTACTAGTGTGTAAACTTCGATAGAGTTAGATAAAACTTGGAAGGATTTTGGGGTAAAACTTCAGAGTCAGGAGCAGAGAAAGCGAATTGTGGGTGCCAGGAATCACTCTTCCCACATGGGAGGTGAGCGTGGCTCCGCAGGGCTTGCCCTGGCCCCGGGCCCAGGTCTGTGTGTCTGCGGCTCTCCTGAGGCTGAGTGTGAGCATCCCGTGTGTGTGTGTGTGTGTGTGTGTGTGTGTGTGTGTTCGCTCAGTAACTTGACTCTTGCCGGAAAGAAGGGCCCTTGGCTGCTTTTGCCGCTGTAGGTTTCCTTAGTGTGCGTGTGACACGCAGTGCATGCGTTGTTGTGGGAAACTCACAGACGTGTGGCGGTGGGAACCTTTTGTTTCCTTCTCCCTGCTCTCTCTTCCCCCAGCCCTGGATCCTCTTCCCATCTGTATCTTTCATTTTGTTTCCTGTATCTTTCATTTTGAACTTTAAATTAGTTAAATTAGTTATGCTTTCAGTTACACATACAAGAGAAACGACGTGATGTGTAGCCGCCCACGTCTGAGTGATGTCACCTGGCGGAATCAGGGTGCACCTATTTTCCTTCAGAGGACTCAGGTTGATGCTTTTTACGGCAGAGTAGTGCTCCATGGTATGTAAATACCACATTTTCTTTATCCTTGTCTGTTGATGGACATAGGTCTACAGGAGATACTTTTCCCTGATATTTAAGGTTTTTGGTGAGGGGTGCATACCTAAGGAGAGTAGAGTATCCTGTAGCAAGTAGGATGGTAAAGATTGGTTAGGATTCCGTAGTCAGGCTTTAGACAGCCTGTGTAGTGGTCCTTTTGCTTTCAGTGTGTGTTTTGTTAGTACACGTTGAGTTTACCGGACAGCAGGTTTCCATACGTTGTTTCCATATGTGAGGGTGGCACGTTTTGGAAAGCTCACCGCTGTGCTGCGCCCCTTGCGCACGTGCCCACCCTCCCCGTCCCTTCCCTAGCATCGGGGTCGACTCTCCCATCCCTCTCCTTCTAAGAGTCCTCACCGTAAAGCATGGGACACTGGTCCCTCTGAGCCTGACTTATGTCACCAATCCTGCTGTCCTGTTCCACCCGTTTCTTACAGATGACGTAACTGTTTGTGTGGCTGATACTCTGTGTGTGTGCGTGTGCGTGTGCATGTGTGTGTGTTCTTCACCCCTTCTCTGTGGTCACTTGCTGTCCATCAGCAGGGAGTGCAAGTGCCTTCGTGTCTTGCTCCTCCAGGCATAAAATTCTCAACATGCTGACCAGGAACCCGCCGTTTACAAAGAACATGGAGTCTCCGCTGTGCAACGAAGCCCTGGTAGACCAGCTCTGGAAACTCATGAATTCTGGTGAGACTGTGAGACTGTGAGCTGTTTACAGTTACACAGCGCAGCAGACTTGCAGTTCGGTAGCATTTAGGGGCTGAGTGTGCCTTAGGCCTTGTGCAGGTGGCTGTCACTGCCTCTCAGCAGAGGGCACGAGGACATTTACTACACACCCTGCCCTGCTCCCCTGGGCAGTGCGGACACAAAGAATAGGAAAGGTCTCCAGGTGGCTGAAGAGAAGGAAACGTGGATCTGCGTGTTGATACTAGTTTTATTTCAGAAAATCACCATTTCCCTCGGCGCCTGGGCCGCTGCTGGCCAGGGCTGCTCCCCTCTCACCGTTCGGCTGGGAAGCCCCTCGGTGACAGATGGGGCGTCCACTGTCTTAGCCCAGCTGTCACTCGCCATGCGACTTTCCTTTCCTAACGTCTTGTCGTAGTGCGGGGTGGCGGCATGGTTCTGGGACCGGGCTGCCCGCTCCTCTCCTGTGGTCTCGCTGTGGCGGGCTCATTTCTGATATAAAGATGTATGTGCAGTGCGGCCACACACCGTGGAAGTCAAGGACACGCTTCCCTCTCCAGGAAGCCCAGGTTCCGAGTCGCATGCACATGCGCGCAGGGACAGATGGGGCCTTGTCCTGTCCCAGCTGGGCAGTCCTGCCTCTACACTGGGGCCGGGAGGAGGAGGTGTATGCTGTCCTCGGGATCTGAGACCCGAGGCTGAGGCAGGAGAGCACAAAGGCCTGTGCCATACTGCTTCCTGATAGGTGGCCGTGTGCAGAGAAGAAAGAGGACAAGGGCAGGGACTAGGTGTGGAGAGGCTCAGGGAGGTCCAGGGCCGGACAGCTCTCCTAGGAGCCGGCCGGGTGGTGACTGGATCTCTCCACCTGCCCCCAGGTACCTCACACGACTGGCGGCTGCGCTGCGGTGCTGTGGACCTGTACTTCACGCTCTTCGGCCTCAGCCGGCCCTCCTGCCTGCCCCTGCCGGAGCTTGGGCTGGTGCTCAACCTGAAGGAGAAGAAGGCCGTGCTGAACCCGACCATAATTCCAGAGGCCGTGGCGGGCAGCCAGGAAGCCACCAGCAACCCGGGCAGCCATGCCCCGCTGGCTGGGTTTCCGCATCCGGTAAGAGCTGTGTGGACCCCGGGTCCTGGTCCTGGTCCTGGTCCCTTGCCCCGGCTCCAGCCCCGGCCCCACGGGCGCAGTAGGCTTCTGGAACCACCTCAGGGACTGCTCTGCAGGGCAGGCAGTTTCTGTGCCCTCCCACCCTCTGACCTGGTGGAGGCCTGGTTGCCGGCCGGCTCACTCCCAGATGGCTTCCTGGTCTGACTGGAGCACAGAATTGGTGACCCCTGCATCCTGGCCTGTCTCCTCTTTAACCCCTCCCTGCAGCCCTATCTGGGCTCCAGACACAGCCGGGGCTGCTGCTGCCTGCTGGAGGGAAATGAATAAAAGCAGACAGCAGCGAATGCGCACCACGTCCACAGCGGGGAGAGCGCAGTACGCTTCCAGGTTTACGTTCTGAGCTTCCTTGCAGAAAAGCTTTGCCCTCCTTGGAAAGCACCATGAAATGGGGAGGCCTTTTGTAGAAAGACTTGCAGGACACTTATTTTGTTTCATACTTTTACTTTGAAATAACTGGGTACAGAAAACTTGCACCGAGAATTCCGTGTTCCTTGAGCCCGCCTCCAGCTTTTCCCAGGGTAACTTTCATGACCGCAGAGCCTCTGGTTAAGGCACACCAGGCAGCAGCCCTAGTCCAGCCCTGTTAGTGAATCTGTGCTCCTTGTTAGGGCTCCACAGCTTTTCTGCTGTTCTGCGAAATGCCGGGATGCAGGTCAGGCACCCACCTGGCAGCCAGGCTCCTGTTTCCACGGCGCCTCCGCTCTGATTTCCCAAGTTTCACCTTTTGTGACCTTGGTCCTGTAAATGTGCCAGTGATTGCCCGTGATGGCCCACACGCGGGTCATCTGCTGTCTTCTGAGCAGACTGAGTGTGTGTGTTGGGCAGGGTTGCCACGACACTGATGTGGGGCCTCCGCAGACTCTGGTCCCTGCAGTAGCTCACCGCCGGTGGGAGTTCCGACCGTGGGTAAGGTGTTGTCGGCCAGGCTCCCCACTGCGGAGAGAACCCCCTCTTTCCCTGGGTACTGAATGTCTATTGCAGGACACCATTTTACTCTAAAGAAAGTTTTCCAGAAACTGTTCTCATCATGACAAAATGTCTCCGAGACATCCAGCTTTACTTTCTAGCGATATGTAGACCAGGTCATTTGCCTTGCAGTTCTGGTATTTTAAAGCTTTTAAAACTCATGTTTTTCTATAGTAATTAATAGCCATTTTAAAATTTACTTATTTACCTAAGTTTTCTGAAACCATTTATCATAAATGTAAAGTATGTCCTAAAGTTTGGATAAAAAGAAAAAGGCTTACATAGAAACAGTCTAATTTACAGAGTCCTTTCTAATTTATAAATAGTTCTAAATCTGTAAAAATCAGTGTTTGTAATTCTAGCTCATATATGTTAATTTATCCACATTTACCTTGCAAGATTTAAGAGGAGAAAATGACATAAAAAGACACATTCTTTGGGAAAAGCTCTAGAACAGTGATGGCGAACCTACGACGCTTGGCCACAGGGCTGCTTGTTACCAGTGTAAGCTCGAAAGGCTCGCCGCCACCGCTCCAGAAGTCCACAGAGGTGTTTTCCTCCTCCTGCTAAAGGCAGCAGGCAGGAGGCTGCAGTTTGAAAGCCTGAAGCTGATAACTGTTAGCTCCCGGGCGTGCTCTGATCCGCACAGCGGGCTCGCTCTGGTTTGTATGTCAGCCTGCATCCCAGCTGCCTGTCTTCCGGAGTCTGTCTGTCTTGATCTAGGGAGAGAGCAGCTTACAGAGGAGGCTTCCTGTTACGGTTCAGCCCCTGGCAGGGGAGGCTGGCGCAGGTCGGGGTAGCCCCGAGCCTGGGCGGGGGCTGGAGAATGAGGGTAGCCATTCAGTCACCCAGTCAGCCTGGATCCCTTGGAACTCTCTGGAATAGCCCTGTGCGTCTTCCTTAGCAGGACATCGGGCGGCCAGGTGTGGGTGTTGGTGGCCCAGTGCTTGCCGACAGCTCCGGCCAGTGGCTGGCCTCCCGTGCTCACCCGTCCTTCTCTGCTCAGCCCCCCAGCTCGCCCTTCCTACCATGCAGGAGGGTTTAGTGGGCCTGTGTGTCGGTCTCTCAAGGCTGCGCCATGGGCCCTGCTGCTCCTTGGAGGATCCTGGGGCAGGTGTCCTGGGCCCAGAGCAGGGCGGGGAGGTGACGGTGCCTCTCTTGTCTCATGTGCTGCAGTTCTCCAGCACCCAGGATGAGGAGGAGGTGGACATGGACACCGTACATGACAGCCAGGCCTTCATCTCCCACCACCTGAGCATGCTGGAGAGGCCGTCCACGCCAGGTAGGAGGGTGGGCTGGGGGGTTGTTGGGAGGGGAGAGGCTGCAGCCCTGCAGAGGGGCCACAGACAGGTGCCAGGTCTTCTTTTCTTTTCTTTCTTTTTTTTTTTTTTTTTTTGGTACTGGGAATCAAACTTAGGACCTTTCGTTTGCCAGGCAAGTGCTATGCCATGGAGCTAGATCTCTGGCTGTGAATTTGTCATTATAAAACCACTTTACCAGGTTCCTTGTGTGTGCACATGTGGTGGATTTAGCATCAGAATAAAACATTGTATTAGAGGTCTTGTTCGGTGAGGAGACTGTGCTCACAGTAACTGGCTGGCGCCGCAGTGGGCACCACCCGTGCCACACTGGTTCTGCATGCAGCTGTCAGCGTGGTTGGGCCCAGGCCCGCCAGGCTTCTCACCAGAGACGCTGGGAACAGCGCTGTGCACTGAGCGTCTTCACACCAGGCCCTCGCTCGCTGCTGCCCTGTGTCCTCAGAGGAGAGGAGCCAAGCTGATGGCATGGGACGCCCGGGACTGCCGCTGTTACCCTAGAGCTTCCGGGGAGCTCGTGCCCTGCAAGCTGGCGGCGTCCTGGGACTGCTCAGAGCAGTCAGGCTTTCCCTGAGACTCGAGTGGCCCTGTGAAGGAAACGGCGTAGCGAGACCCCGTGAGCCTGCGTCCGTGTGACCAGGCGCACACGCATGCACACACCCATCCACACCCCACATGCTCGGCCGTCCCTGCCCCTCCCTGCGCCCGCACCTCACGGCCGCCTCAGCTTCTCCTTTCCCTACCTTCATTCTGTGACTCCTCTAGTGCACCGCGTAGGTTTATGGTTCCATAGGTTTCCTTGCTTTTGATTTTTGCATTTTTATGGAAGTGATAACACAGCTTCTTTCAGATCTAAAAGTTCACATCCATTCCTTAATGCTCAGTCATCATCTTTATTGTCTATCATAACACTTCTGCTGTCAGGAATATGACTTAAAATTCTTATTACCTGCAAAGCGATAAATTCAGGTTTACTTTTTAATGCGCTTTTTCTGGTGAGTGTGAGTTTTCTTCCTCGTCTTCTCTGTGTTCCTTGCGAATCCGAGTTCCAGCAGGTGGTGGCCTGTGACCTTCCCAGACCAGTGTGCCCTTCCATTGCTCTGTTTCACCCCAGCCGTTGTGCTGCAGCTCCCAGTACCCACCTGGCCTTGCGTTTCGCTTGTTGCCATGCTGCTTGCATTTAATTGGTGGGGCCTTTACTGGTTTTTACCATCTGGTGAGCTTAAGAAGAGCTGGCAGGACTGGGGGACTGGCTTCCAGCTGAATGTGGGCCTGGAAGTATTTGGAGACTGGAGGTGGTGAACCGTTGCCTTTTGTAAGTGACCCGAGCGGTGACGTGGCCAACTCCAGCAGGCTTAGCCAGGCTGCCAAGGGGTGTGATGACCCCTTCACGCTGGCTATTCAGCTACTCGGGTAACACCTCTGTGCACCCGAAATGATTCTGATCTGTTTCACAGTAATTTTATAATGGAATTCATCATCAGGGCTTGGGGGGGCAGGCAAGCTTTACTTCAGTGTAAAAACTGAAATGCA
Organism: Cavia porcellus; assembly: GCF_034190915.1. Classification (NCBI taxonomy): domain Eukaryota; kingdom Metazoa; phylum Chordata; class Mammalia; order Rodentia; family Caviidae; genus Cavia; species Cavia porcellus. The sequence goes on along the minus strand of NW_026947493.1, from coordinate 82,761,206 downwards.
GCAGAGGGGTCTGCATGCTGCGAGATCCAGCGGGCGCCCTCAGGTGTGAGCAGACCCCACTGAGCTGGGACCCTCGTGAGCCCAGCATGCTGCCATGCAGCTGTTTCTGCTGTGGCGAAGTTAGAAACACCTGTCAGAACGTTTCCTGCTTTCAGGAAGGAAAGCTGCATGGCCGTCTTCTCTGTTTGGGTTGCAGGGCTCTCTAAGTGCCGCCCGGCCAGCGCCCGCTCCGCCCTGCTGCCCCAGCGTGCACCAGGCTGTGAGGGCGCCCCTGCGCCAAAGCCGCCCTGGGCCCTGGACCTCGCTCGCAAGGCAGCAGGTACCGCACACATGGGCTCGGGGCTCTGTCCTGGGTGGTGGCGGGCGTCTTGGTGTTGGTGGTTTTTACAGAACAACACACTGATGAACTTCATAAATGTAAACTTTATTTAAAAATGTTTGAAAGCATTAGCCCTGGTTGGCACTTGCTTGCAGGGCATTAACCTTGTATTATCTACAGTTAAAGACCACAGCTTTCCATTTCAAAACCCGCGCACTGCTGTTACAGAAGGCCTGGAAATACCAAGAATACACCGAGATAACCCTCCTCAGTGTGCCATTATATATAACCAGTATATTTTATTAACGTTTTATTTTTTCCTCAGCATCTCTTCTAAATAGGCTAACAAATGCTAACTTCACTGAAAATCCTGAAACCTTAACATTATACCTTTGTGGAATGTAGACACCTGCCCCTTGTCACCCTGTTGCTGTACCGATTGGGAATTAGTCCACACCACCTAGGCTTTTGATGGGAAGTCACTCGAGGGAGATCAGCTGTTTCACCTGAGCCTCTGCTTCCTGTGCTCCCCGGTGGCTTCCTGTGATCAGATACAGAGCCTCGAGGAACAGGATGGCATGCAAGCTGTCATCCTTAAAGGACAGTTGGACTTGCCCCCTTGTGAACTTCTGGGTTGGTTTGTATAAGCTGTGTGTTTCACCCGATACAAACAGAGGAGTGCAGCTCAGATAGCCTCCTGTGACAAACGGGATAGCCCCACAGAGGCCACCGCTTGACGTAGTTACGCATAGAGATCCTGAGCTGCTGCTTGTCCAGGGATCTGTATGGCTGAAGACAAGGGGTCATGCACAGAACTCAGGGCTGGCTTTTCCTGAGGAAGCTGTGGCCGAGGGGCTTTCAGCAGGGCTGGGGCTCTGCAGATGGTCTCCTGCAACCCAGGAGGATGCGGCTCTTGGCACTGCGGGGCTGGGAGGTAGGAGGGACAGGGTTAGAGGAGAGACAGCCATCTGCTCCCCCCAACCCTGTTACAGAGATGACTGATGATCAGGGAGGTGATCCGGGGGCCATGTGGGGACTGCATGGTGCAGGTTAGGCTGCAGGGTGAGATGAGCTCTCTCTCTCTCTCTCCATCCCTTTCCCTTTGGCTGGGTGAGGATTTCAGGCCGCAGAAAAGGCCATGGCTCCTGAGATGCAGGTGGGGCATGGGATCTGGGCTCCCTCCCCGGGCCCCTAGAGCTGTGTGCAGGAGGAGAGGAAGGAGCCTGACAGCCACCTCCAGGGACAATTCTGATGCTAGAAACTCCCTGAAGTGAAACCATTGTCTTAAAGCTTGGAAGGCCTCCCTACAGGTCTTTCTTTTGAAACTCTTTTGAAACAGACTTGGATTCTTTTACCCATAAATTATGATGACAAGGTCCACTACATTGTGTACTGCAGTCTAATGAGCCCCCAAGGACAGGGCTGCGCCTGCCCTCGGGTCAGGCCAGGTTCTGTGCTCACCCGGCCTGCACCAGCGTGACACTCAGCAGAGTCTCCATTCCCGTCGTGGCCTAGCAGCCCCTTTCTCAGGTCTCAGGGCGGAACCTATGTGCGCTAGAGCAAAACCGAGTATTTTTTGTTGTTTTTGTTCTTTGTAAATAACATGAAATAGGAAAATTACCGTATTTTCCCATCGTGGGGGCTGAGGATATAGCTCAGCAGCACAGCCCCTGTCTGGTAAGTTTGGGGTCCTCAGTTCTATCGCCAGTAACAAAACAATAATAATAATATGGATAACGTGTAGTGCCATCTAAAGTGGAAATACGTGTTTCCTGGCACTGGAAGGGCTTTCGTAGCCTAGAGATGCCTGATCCCTGTCTAGGTGGGCACTGCATAAATGCCTGAGGCAGAATTTGGAATTCCGCAAGTCACTGTGTCCAGGGTTCTCGGTGTGGCCGTTTGATTGGTGAGAGTCCTCGGGCAACCTCCTCTCACCACTGTGTGAGGCCCCTTGGGCCCCCCAAGCCAACTATGCACATGGCCCGCTGGGGGCAGCTTGTCCTGCACGTGACTCTGGGTGAAAGTTCCTTAGGAAAGGTGGGAGAAGGGCTGAGTGGAATGCGTGCCGTCCTCATAGATCAGGAGTCCAGAGTGGAGGCCGGGAGACTGGGGTGATGGGTCTGCCTGCACACGCACCAGCAGAGGGCCTGGGGGGCTCCAGCAGTGGACTCTGAGTTGGAGAATGCAGAGAGTTTGTGTTTCAGGGCTTGGCCAGGCCCCCGTGGCACGTGCTTACTGGACAGCGCGCTGTCACGGCAAGCGTGGAGGATGAGACCAACGTCCTGAGCTCTAGGCGTCCCTCACTTCATTTCAGTGGCGGTCCACTCAGTCCTTAACCTGTGCTCGGTCCGATCCTACTCTTCCGAATTGTTTTCAAGCAGATCTGACTGTGTCTAATGCAGTCTGTGTCTCTAAAAGTGAGAGTGTCTCTAAATGTGTCTCTTTTAAACCGCGTTCATGGTTGTTTTTACATGAACAGGCTTAGCAGGTCTCTCATCTTGTCGCATGCCTCCTCACAGCACATGCCTGTGGCTCCTGTCTTTAGCAGTGCGTGGCTTTAGTCCCTGCACAATCCACATGGCAGCTGGCTACTAGATCCTCCGCATTGGTCAGGAACCGAATCGGATGAGAGCGCATCCGATTTCATCAGGTCAGCCTTGGGCCGAGCTTTGCACGTGACTCACTTTGCTTTGTAGTCAGTGTCCTCTTGGGAAGCTGCTGGGCCTCAGACAGAGGTGCCCAGGAGGGATCCCTGGGAAGTGCACCCTGAGCACCCTGTGGCCTGTGTGGCCCTCCCTCTGAGGGGAAGCCCAGTTCCCTCGGGCACGACTCTTCCCAGGCCCTGGAGCTCAGCTGGGGTGCAGGGGTGCAGCGTCACACTCTGGCCCCATCTGTCCGTATGCAGCATGAAGTGCGCACCAGCAGCCGAGTGGTCCTGAGGCTCTGCGGTCTCGTGCCTTCTCCTTTTGACCTGGCTCTGTCCTCTGTCCCCTTGGCTCCCGTGTTTATAGCACTGTAAACCGTTTCACTTTTGCACTTCACTTCAGGTCAGAATAGAGATTTGACTCCCTTGAAGCTGCCCAGGTCCCCGCTCATGCCCCCTCTCTCTGACCCCCTCTTTCCCTCTCCAAATCTTTGTCACCCCACCCCATCAAAAACCCAGTGCTTTAGCGATGCTAAGCAACCCCTGCCATTGAGCTGCGCCCAGCCCCGGGGACCAGCTACTGCAAAAAGTGCATGCTCTCAAACTTGCTGCTCTGGGGATGGGGATTTAGCTCATCGGCATCAGCGCCTGCCTTGCAAGCAGGCAGTCGTGAGTTCGATTCCTGGTACCAATAAAAACGAAAAAGACAAAAAAAAAAAAAAAAAGACTCAAACTTGCTGCTCTGTGTACATGTTCAGGTTTTGCAGTAGTACCAGTGCCAGCTTTGCAGAGAACGATCACAAATGTAAAAAACCCCTTTGTGATAGTGAAATGTGGTTAATCACCATCCCTCTGTAGTGGAGCACTGTGGCACGCACGGGTGAAAGAGTCGAGTACCAGTTGGAAGCGTGGTCTGTTCAGTTTGCCTGCTTTGTTCCTCTCTCCCCAAGCCAGGGACCTTCACGCTGCTGTCTGTTTGGACCAAGTTCGCCTGACATCCTGTTGGAAGAGTGACAGCTTGTCAGTACCGGGGCTGAGAGGGTGGAGAGGACAGGAGCTCGGCCCCAGGGGACAGTGCTGAGGTCATTCCAGTTCACCGCTGTTTTCCCTGGGTCCTGGATTGCTGTCGGCGTTTGTTAGAAGAATGTTAGCCTCAGAAGGAAAGCAGGAAGGGCTTTCCAGGCACAGGGATGGCATTTACACACATGCTGTTGTGAAAGGCTGGGCCCTCGTGCTCAGAGCGGCAATGGGCCCCGAGGTGACTTGGGGACACGTGGCCGTCACCACAATTCATGCGTAGTTGCGGGTTTTGCAAGTCTGTGGCGATGGCTGTTTTGGTGGGGAGGTTTGGGGTCTGGTTTGGAGCAAAATTAGTACTGAGAAATTACTTTTTAAAAAAGAAAAACTTGCATTGGTGGCTGTTTCAGTGAAGTCTGGGTTTCATTTCTGTTTTTGTTGTAGTTTGGATTTTAAAATGGTGATTGCAGAAGCTGCTGCCCTGGCTGGCAAGGCTGTTGTTCTGCCAGCAGTCAGATGAGCCCCAGGGTGCTGACCTGCCTGGCATAGGGCATGGGACACTCTAAGAGTGTCCTGGCCGCTGACCCCAAGAGGTGCCAGTAGGGTCTGCTCTGGCCCCAGTTGGGACCACCTGAAAGGGGCCTGATCCTACCACTCACCTGCTGGGAGCCAGGCTGCTCAGGGTGCTGTGAGAGACGAGAGGGCTGGAGTGGGCCAGGAGCCGTGCCTGCCTCCTCCCAGGCTCACGTCACAGGCCTGCAGAGGTGTTGTGTCTCTGGGAGCCTCTCTCACTGCCGGTGGCTGCCATGAGGAGGAGCTGTCCTTCACCTGGAGCCGCAAGGGCGTCCCTGTTCCATCCCTGGTGTCCTTATCCACGTTGGTGTCTGAACCTTGAGTCGGGTCGGTGGCCCCAGGGGTCTGGGCTGAACAGAAAGGATGGAGATAGCCCGCTTGCCCGCCGCGGTGCTGAGGGTGCTGTGACCGGGCTTTCAGGCTGCAAGTGGGCGCTTGGGCCCCTCTGGCCCAGTACTGTCACAGTCCCACCTTCTCACTCCGGGAGGGACTGATGCAGTGTCTTTGTCTCCAAGGTAAGGAGCAGTCACCCCTGGAGATGAGTGCGCACCCCGCGGTGGCTGCGGCCCCGCTGCCAGTGTTCCCAAAAGAGGCCACCGCCTCCAAGCATGGCGAGCACCACCACCACCACCACCATGAGCACAAGAAGAAGAAGAAGAAGCACAAGCACAAGCATAAGCACAAGCACAAGCATGACAGCAGGGACAAGGACAAGGAGCCCTTCACCTTCTCCAGCCCGGCCAGCGGCAGGTCTGTGCGCTCCCCCTCGCTGTCCGACTGAGCCGGCCGGTCCCCTGTTCCTCCCACGTCTTCCTGCAGAGCCCTGGCTGCCTTGCAGCAGGCCTCGCTTGGGGGTGGGGAGCCCACCTTCGAGGGGCAGAGCTGGGGTCCAGCGCCACTCTTCCCGCGTGCACCTGCAGGCAAGGCCGGGCTTTCTGTGGGCTCCTCCCTCCTACACGGTTTTTTGTGTTAACCATAGAAACTAAGAGCCCTAATGTCAGAGCAAAGAATTGTATTTCCTTTCACCCTGAAGTAAGGAAATTTTTAGAAGTTGTTTTTTAAAAAGCCGAATCATCTTCTTTTGATAGTACATTTGGTGATTATGATTTTGGAATTTAGCAGAACGGTCAAACCCACAAATTATCTCAAATCAAGACAGGTAAATTACAAGTTTCTGTTCACCTTCCATTAGTATAAATGATGTTCATATTAAATGAGTCCCCCGAAAATGGACTGTTTACATGCCAAATGCATGCCAATGCAGAATGATCCTGGGTACCACAGGGTAAGACCCTGTACCAAGGCGAGCCGCTGGGTGCCTTGGGCCGGTCAGCACCCGTGGCGTGGCCAGAGGCGCTCAGAGCAGGTGGGGTGTTTCCCTTTCGTGATCTGGCAGTTTCTGTGGTCATGTCTTTTATTTCTGCAATTATCACACGCTCTGTTATTTGGTTAAGAATTTTTTCATATCTGTTTAATTTTTATCATTTCTCTTACCATTAAAAAGATTGACAAAAGTTTGTTCTCAGAATACATATTTCAAAAGGGATCCAATAATTTGGACTTTTATACGTACTTTTAGTTGTATTTAACTTGTTTAATAAATAACTTTTTAAAATTGACCATTTTGCTTCTGTCTTATGACGTTTCTTGTGTGTGTGTGTGTGTGTGTGTGTGTGTGTGTGCATGCACATGTCTGTGGTACCCCTGCCACGTGGTTTGCACAGAGCTTTATGAAAAGCTGGGATTGAGCTGGCCCCGGTAGTACGGGTGATTGCACAGGCAGCGCGGGGTGAGGTCACTCAGCGAGGCAGCTCTGTCTTCAGAGGTGTGGAGCAAAGCCAGGGCATCGGGCGGGCCCGGAGTTAGAGAGCAGCACGGTAGGCCTGGAGTCAGTGCCAAGGGAACATGATCAGATGCCGGAGCCTGACAGACACTGCAGGGCTCCAGTTCAGTGACGGCCAACTGAAGAGACTTGGGAGATGGCATGGTTTGTATTACAGTGTGCTGCGTGGCCAGACATAGAGTGCCAGGCTTTGAAAGTGCTAAAGATACAGTTCAGTGGACGGAAAGTGACAGAGAATAGGGTGTCAGCCCGATTGGCGGCTGGGTGGGTCAGGAATCAGGGCCGTGGGTGCTCCATCTGGTCCCTCACCCCTTAGGGGTGCCATTTTCGCTCACTGCCCAGCCCCCACGAGCCACTCAGCTGTGTTCTGCTGCCCCTTTACCATGAGCTTCCTGCCTTGGCACCTGTGCCCAGCACTGAGTCCCCAAAACCAGGAGCTTCTTGAGCCCTCCCTAGGTCGTGGCTGCCCAATATTAGGTCCTGGGGACAGGAAGCATAATGCCACCTGCTAAAACTTAAGAGCACCTTTTTCCCAGGACCTGGACTGCTTTCTGAATTTGATGTTCATATCAGATGTTTCTGGCGAGCTGTAGATGATTTAAGCTGAGAGTTCAGCACAAACAATACAAAATGTCTTCCTGTTTTTAAAACTAGGTGATGGGCGCGAGCAGCCGACCTCCAGCATGACTCCCCCGTCTCCTTCCCAGAGGCACCTCTGAAGTCTTCCTTGAGAAGAACAGTCGTGTATTAATAATGACACTGTTACCTCTTTCCCGATTTTTACATGTTTTCCGGTTTCCCCCGCATGCCCTTGTGCTGTTCAGTTTGCCTGAGAGCCGGGAAGGTGGGCACCTCCCCTTGTCTCCCCACATCAGTTTTCTCTGCACCTCTCTTTTCCCTTCTCATGCGCTTCGGGTTGAGATTACCCATTTTGTCTAGTTTCTTCCAAGTGGAAATATTCTCTTTTATTTCTTTTGGGTGATTCCAAGAGAACAGAGGCAACTTATATACTGTTGCAGACTCTAGACTCCTTCAAAAGCTGATTTTCGTCATAATACCTTTGAAATCCTTGTCTGGGGAAATCACTGGAAAGCTACTTAATTTCCCTGGTCTCTTCATTTCTTCTAATTTCAATTTTTTCTCCAAATAAAAACTGACTTCAGCTCCACTACCCACCAGCCTGAGCCGGACTGCTCTGCAGTCCTCAGCTTCTGGCAGCCTCCCTTGGACTGTGAGCCACACGTGGTGACTTGTTTCCAAAGGACAGAGAAACGCAGCAGCTTGGCGGGTCAGGAGCTGATGGACACGCCCTTCCCCGAGTGACCACGGGAAATGCTACAGTGACAAGTTGTGTTGATGTCGCTCCCTGAAGTGAGGAGAAGGACATGGAGACCCATAGCCTCAGCCCTGCCAGTCTAGGAGGACAGCAGCAAGCAGAGGCCGAGGGGTCCACAGAGCAGCTGACCCTTAACCCCCAGAACTACTGCAGTCCGTCAGTCCCCGGCTTGTGATCATGGTCCCTTCGGGGAGAATGTTCGAGACTCATTCATACTCTTCTGCAGAGCACCCGGGACAGTCCCAGCTAGAACGTTTGCAAGTGGGGACTTCCTGTATAGTCAGGAGAAAAGGAGAGCCCAGAGAGACGCGTGATCTAACTGGGGACTATGGCATCCTGATACTTCCTGCAGTGAAACCCAGGTACAGAGGAGAAATCCGGGAATGCTGTCCAGGGGCCCGGCAGGCTCGGATGAAACGCTGTGTCCTCGGCCGCCTTATGCGCCATTGTGGACACTCCATGACTCCCGGCTCTCCGCCAAGTCAGGATGACCGTGAGCAGTGGGAGTCCTCTCAGGACATCGAGGCAACCGTGGCAGTGACTAAAGACGGAGAAGGCCGGCAGAGCGGCTTCAGGCTGGGGGCGTGTAGTGCTAGCGGGGTGTGAGTTTAGGGCCACTTCTCCCGCTCTCCGAAGAATGCAGCGTGGTTGGTACTTTGGTTTAAGTGTAGTCGGTCTGTGTGCCAGTTTTGGAAGTTTGGACATTTTAACTATGGTTCTGCCTATCCCAGGCCAGGGGTTACCTTTCCGTTTTCTGCTGTCCTTCCTCTTTGATCTCCTTTGTAGAAATCGTTCACTTCCTTAGTTAGTTAACATCTGAGTATTGACTTTTTCTTGATGCTTTTTTGTAATTCAAGACTGGAACTCAGGACCTCACACTTGCCAGGCAGGCGCTGTGCTGCTGAGCAGTGTCCCCGCCCCTCAGAGTTTACTTTATGGATGTTGACAACAGAGGCAAGGCTTACTTCTTCTTAATTTGGGTACATTCTGTTTCTTCCTCCTTTTTAATTGTTCCACAAGGCTTTAAATACTGTGATGACAAAATAGCAAGAGTGGCAGCCTTGCCTAGTTCCAGATCTTGGTGGAAGGCATCCAAGCATAACCTAACCTCACCTGCACCCTCTGTGCTTCCGAGGATTGCCCGCGAAGAGGTTTGCCACCGAAGAATGTTGAATCTTGTCAGCTTTTCTGCATGTGAAGACGATCCTGATTTCTCCCCTTCATTCTGCTGATGTAGTATATCACAAATACAGATCTGTGTACTCTGAAGGACTGTATCCTACCAGGCGATGCTTTCACTGTTGTTAGGTTTGGTCTGCTTGTGTTTTGCTGAGGATGTTTGTAGTACATTCATCACGGACGCTGTCCAGTCCTTTTCTCGTATGGGCCTTGCCTGACTTCCGCTGGGGCAATGACGGCCTGTAAAAAGGTTCTGGTAGTCTTCTTTCCTCTTCATGTCTTCAGAAAAGTTTGAGAGGCATTGGTATTAGTTTTTCTTTGAATGCATATTGAGCAGTGAAGCCTTCAGGTCCTGGCTTCTCTTTGGTGGGAGAGTCTTATGGGTTCAGTCTCCTTGTTACTGGTCTGTTCAGATATTTTTTAGGAGTCAGTGATGGTGTGATGATGCAGGTGCCAAGAACGAACCCATCCTGAGTCACCCAATCTGCTGACACACAGTTGTGCAGAGTAGTTCTGTACCCTTTGCCTTTGTGCTGTGCTGGTAGTTTTGTCTCCTTTTTTGTTTGATTTTGTGTGAGTCCTCTCTTCCTCCTTAGCTCTGAGGTTTGTTGAATATCGTTTCAAAAAAAAAAAAAAAGCCACTCGTTTTGCTTCTCTTCTCTATTGTATTTATTTCTGCTCTAATCTTTTACTCTATTCTTCCATCTTAATTTTGGTATTATTTAGTTCTTTCTCTAGTTCTTTGAGGAGTAACTTTGAGGTCTGTGTTCCTTTTTGTTTGCATGTGTGTCTGTTTTTGTGACAGGATCTTGTTATGTAGTTCAGGTTACCTTTGAATTCATTATGGAGTCCAGGCTGGCCTCAGACCCACCCTGATCCTCCTGCTTCAGTCTCCTGAGAGCTGGGATTACAGCTGTGAGTCACCATGCCTGGCTTCTCTTTTTCTTCTTTCCTTCCTTTTCTTTTTTTTTAAACTTACTATTTTTTGTCTTTTTGAGACAGAGACTCGCTATATAATTCGGGCTGGCCTTCAGCTCAGTTTGTAGCCCAGGTTGGTTTCGAACTCACAAAGGTTCTCCTGCTTCAGCCTCCTGAGTGCTGAGATGATAGGCATGCACCAGCACACCTGGTGGCTTGTTCTTTTTTAATGTAAGATTTATTGCTGTAATCTTTCTTCTTAGAACTGCTTTTACTGTATCCCATACATATCAGTATGTTATGTTTCTATTTCTGTTTGCTTCAAAGTATTTTTAAGTTTTGTTTCTAATTTCTTCATTCGCCAATTGGTTGTTCAGGAGCATCTTTTAGTTCCCATGTGTTTGTGAATTTTTGAAAATTCATGTTACTGACTTTAATTTCATACTACTGTGTTTTCTTACTCATTTTCCAATGGACGATCCTTCCATGGCTGAAAATAAAGCACAAATTCCCACTGTCACTGTATTGCAGTAGCTGTCCGAGCCTTTCGCGTTGTGTCATATACTTAGATGCTGCAGTGTGAGGTGTGTCTGGATCCCTGACTGATGTAACTGCCCAACGAACCGACTACGCGGTGACTGTAGAATGTCCCTTCTATGTCTCAGCTTATGGTCTTGACTCGATGTGAATTTTATCTGTTATAATACTTTTATTGCTATTCCAATATTTACCCTATTTGGGTTGTTTTTATCACCAGTATACGGTTTTCTCAACACTTATGTGGTATCTTACTCTAGAAATTTTGTTACTTATCAGGTCTTACTGAAAAACATACATAGCATTTCTTAAAATGATTTCTGATACCTCTTCTGTTGGTCACACTACGGTATTACACTATGATTTTACACTGTCTGTGTAAACATGTGCCCTGGGCAGTGCTCCCCAAACTCAGTAGTTACCATTGTGACACAGACACCATGATCACACACGTCTGCCCAACGCTGAAACAAACTCCATCCGTTTATCCCAGTGACCTCCGGGCTTGATTGTTCATTGTGTCGGTTATTTTTTTTACAAATGAAGCATGTGCCTGAAATACTTATATGTTTGTTATAAAATATATGTAAGAAAGAATAAAATAAGGATGAACAAAATTGCCAGGCCTGGTGATGTATACCGATAGTGTCCTATAGCTGAGCGCCCACACAAACTTTAAGGTTTACTGATGACAAGAGTTTGTCAGGCCATTTTTCAGATTATATTAGTAATGTATTCCTTTTTGCCAGGTTTGAGTAGGCTTTTCCCAAGTACTTTTAGCTTGTTACTAATTTAGCTGGAACCACCACCACAGGAGGTTGGTGTTAAGATTCCTCGAGGAGCGAAGATCGAGGCTCAGGAGAGTAAAGCTGACAGGTGCACTTGTGTGACAGCATCTAGTCACAGCCAGGGCGCTGACCGTCTCAGACCTGCACGTCCAGGCTGGTAGCCACTATCCGTATGTGGCTGTCACCAGTTACACCTGCGCTGCTCGGCTATAGTTTTGGTGCTCACCAGGCACCTCGGGGTGACCGTACTCGACAGCGCCAGTGGACAGCATTTCTCTCATGCCAGCCAGTTCTGTTTAGCAGTGCCCACTCCCACCACAGGTGTATCTTTTGCTGTGAGTTTGGAAGAGCTGTGCTGCACAGTGAGATGAGTTTAACTCTTTTTCAGTTGTTTGCTTGTTTTTGCATAACTGGAATTATCTTCTGCCTGGTGTTTCTTGTAGGAATCTTTGAAAGACAGTCACCTGTTTTGTGATGTCCGGCTCAGGGAAAGTCAGGTGACCTCATCTGCGAGTGCATCTTGCTGAACATCTGGAGGGAGATGACGCCATTCAGCCGAGAACATGGGCACCAATGAGGACACAGGAATGCAAACGAGGTCCAGTCTCGCTCCATCTCTTGTATGACTCCTGGAGAAGAGGGCTCCCCAGATCTCTGACCGTGCATCTGTGACCTGCTGCTCACCCCTGCTCCAATGCCCACACCAGGTTGCTTCTCTGTCTGTACCTTTGCAAAGGGATCAACAGATTTTCAAGCAAGAGAGATGCAGGCTGGTCGCTCAGCAGGGAGACTGAAATCTTAAAGGCAGAGCTGTTTACAGTGGGGAGACACAGCCAGGAGGAGACAAACGAAAGTGTAAAACACACTCCTTCTCTGACCTGATAAATTCTTCACGCTTCACGGATCTTCTGCCTGTAGTGCCACATTTTCTGTTTGATTCAGCATTTCATGGAGCTCTATGAATTCATCAAAAACTGACATCTGATTTTCTAATGTAATGAGGCTGGGTATTTATGTGTTCTGTGTGTGTGTGTGTGTGTGTGTGACGTGGCCACATGCAGGCCGGGGCTTCCCAAACAGCCTCCCCGTGGTGGGTGTGGCAGGGCGTCTAGAGGCCACCGGAGTCCCCTCAGCGCACCTCAGCGCACATCAGGCGACTGGTGCAGGACTGTCCCACGGTCCTGGAACGCTGGTCTCTGACCACCGCTTACTGACTGCCAGTGCCCCGGAACAATCATGACTCTACTGCTTGCAGGGGAAGAGCCACTGCCGGACCAACAGCACTTTCTCCAGAGCCGTAGCTTATAGGACACAAGGTCTCTCGGTCCATTGCAAAGCACAGTCTGCCATTCTTAAGGCGCTGGCCACCCGCCTGCAGCCTGCTTCCCCCACGTGCATCTCTGCTTGTGCATGCACTGCACCCTTTATTTGATAGATGACGGAACCAGTAAGGGTTCCAGTACGTGAGGAGAACTGCTGTCTAGTATTTACTGACTATTGCTCTGTGTAGGTACTGAGATAAATTCATGAGCATGGAAAACAGTTTTTGCACGTGCAGAGCTTGGGATTGTGCAGCTCAGTGAGCAGGAGGGTCCGCATTTTAACCCAGAGCTGTCGGTTCAGGAAGAGCACGTCACTGCCTCTTTTGTCCACTGAAGCCACCCGAATTGTCTTCAGAAAGAAGAGTCTGCCGAGCCATGTTACTGGAAATGAGAGAGCTGCAGCTGTCTGCAGGGGAGAGTGCCAGCCTGCCCCACCACTGCAGGCCAGAGTCTGCGGGGATGGCGGGCCCTAGAGGAGCATGGTGCGCAGTGTGGCCTCACCCGGACAGAGGCCTGGGGTCCGTCCCGCATGGCTGGGCCTGGGCTGAGTAACTGGTCACCGCTTCCTCACTCTCCTATCTGCCCCCACTCTGCTTCTGTCTTCCTCCCTCCCTTTCCTCCTGCTCACGCAGTATTTTCGGACACCTCTTTCTCTGTGGTGTAAGACAATGGTCACCAAAACCCAGAGTCTCTGACCTCAAGGGTCGCACCAGCCAGAAGCCCTCGACGCCCTTCCTCCTCGTCTGTGCGCCCGCAGGACTCCAGGCATTAGCGGGTGCTTGCAGCACTCTGGCAGCACTTATTTGGAATGTGGGCCAGGACACTGATGCACAGCCACTGAAGTGGCGCAAGTCTTACCTGGGCCAGCGTGTCGGTGCCCAGGCCAGTGTGTGGCTGGTGTGCATGGCTTTGCACGGATCAGCACTGCGTGAGGCATCTCATTCCACTTTCCTGCTGTCAGGCTCCGCGTGAGAAGCAGCCTCCAGGGAGCTTGGCCCCCACCCCAACAGGGACACCTACTTGCCTGACCCAGCTATGCCGTGTCACAGATGTAGGAGAGAAAGAGGAAATGGCTCAGCAAATTAAATGACTCCAAAGGTTAAAAATCCCTGTTATTTCTCAAGAGAAACTTTTACCCCAAAACATGTTCCTTGGGTGTGAACAGCCTTTCCCATTTGGTTCTGAGTTGCCAAGGAGCACACAGGTCATGTCATTGTGTCCTGTGCTGCGTCCAGGAGCACAGTGGAGGGGGCACCCTGGTGGGTGAAGGAAAACAAGTCAAGACACAGAAAGCCATGGTCTGGCGGAGCTTCCTCTCCTGGTGGGAGAAACGCTTGCCCAGCAACCACAGCACGTTTGCTTATGCACCGGGAGGCTACTGTGAACTGCAAGCCCTCTGCTGAGCAGAGCATCTCGTTTGCCCTGCTGGCCTGGGGTGCTCTGTGTCCTTGGGGCTGACCTTGCTGTTTGCCCCGCAGGTGTGATGGTCTCCAGCTTCAGCTGCTCCCCACAATCCTGTTTGATTCTCACTGGCTCTTAACCCTCTAGCTCTAAGTAAATCATGCTTCGTACTTAATAGGGACCCAGTTTGTACAACTTGAATATGAGGAAAGGTGACTTTATCAGCTGAAAGGTAAAAATACTGCAGAGTGACCACGGTTCTGGAAAATGGAACCAGGGGCTTAGTACTGTGTCCCAAGCTTCTGACTTAAAACCTCAGCCAGCCGCACTGGAGCCAGCATCTGAAAAAGTGAACATCGGTGAGATCGTCTCAAGGTGTCACAGCAGCAGTCACACTCCTGTGACAATTCTGTCACCACTGCCTGGCACATACACAGAGAAATCTAGACTGTGGGTTACTTTTGTTTAAATATGAATAGCCTGGAATGATTTTATTTGAATTTTCTAAAAAGACTTGTACTTCGGCCTCAGAGCATCTGTGTGGACTTGCACATATATGTACAGGGTTGTATGTTGTTGGATAAGTGAACAAGAGTTTTCAACTTACTGTAAACTGGTTTTTCTTACCTCTTCGAACAGATCCGTTTCCAAGACTGGCTCAGAACAGGCTCTACCAGCTCCAGCTGGCTGGCAGGTAGTGTCACACTCCCCAGTACCCAGAGCTTAAGGGTATCACACTCCCCAGTACCCAGAACTTATGGGTATCACACTCCCTAGTACCCAGAGCTTAAGGGTATCACACTCCCCAATACCCAGAGCTTAAGGGTATCACACTCCCCAGAACCCAGAGCTTATGGGTATCACTCTCTCCAATACCCAGAACTTATGGGTATCACACTCCCCAATAACCAGTGCTTATGGATAACATACTCCCCAGCACCCACAGCTTATGGGTATCACTCTCCCCAATACCCAGAGCTTAAGGGTATCACACTCCCCAATACCCAGAGCTTAAGGGTGTCACACTCCCCAGTACCCAGAGCTTATGGGTATCACTCTCCCCAATACCCAGAGCTTTATCACACTCCCCAGTTCCCAGAGCTGAAGGGTATCACACTCCCCAGCACCCACAGCTTATGGGTATCACTCTCCCCAATACCCAGAGCTTAAGGGTATCACACTCCCCAATAACCAGAGCTTATGGGTAAATGTAGGGCCAGCTCCAGCCATCAGTTAAAATGGATACATAAGCAGCAGCAGGAAGGCCTCAGCCTTACCTAATGAGATACTTCAGGGCGGACTTCGGGGAATAGGTGAGGCCTGGCACATTCTCTGCTTCGATTACACACACGCGCCACAAATTTCCTGTGGAGATTTTTAATTGTGTGGGTCTTTAAATTTTGGGGTCTTCCCTATAATCCTGTACCAGAGACCTCTCTTGACCTTGAAAGTGCCCAGAAGATGGACCTAGAGAAGTAAGACCGATGCCAAGACTCCCCTGTGACTCTCAGATGCTAATCTGCCCGCATCCAATGTGCAAAACAGGACCAGAGAGTGAGATCTGACAAAACTCACTGCACTTCTTGTCTTCTACTTTGAGAATGAGCACATCCCTCTACTTAGCTGGTGTTACGTCCTTTTCTGAGATGGTGGTGGTGGTGGTTCGTGGTGACCATGGTGCCAGGCGCTGGGTGGGTGGGTAGCTTGGCTGGCTGGTTGGCGGTATATCATGACTTTAACGTAGCTGCTTGGTGAGGCAAAAGTTGCTAATCTTTGACTTTCCCAGGTCGAGTAACCCTGCCTCAGTGCTTCATGGACACAGCTTATGTCTTTGTGGACCTTCTGCTCTTTCACCCTCTGGGAGAAAATAAAGTCAGTAATATTTTGCTTATTTTATGGTTGAGCAAACAGACTTGGAACCATGTGTTCTGCATTTCTATTAATGAAATCCAGGCCTGCCCTGGCACTGATGGAAACCCCACTCGCAGAGATGCCTCTGTACACAGTAACCCGCGCACAGAGCCCTCCCTCCTGGTGAAGACAGCAGAGGCCCTGTCCCTTACACCTCGCCAAGGTGGGGCAGGGGCGCCATTCTCTAAGTGCTGTGGTTTTAATTAGCGATGGTGAGCTTTAAGTAAAGGCAGAGATGCCTTTTCCTGGCAAAAGCTTCTAACGTCTGGTGAGTAGCCTGCTTTCAGGGGATCGTTCACACAGCAGGTTTTGATTCTCAGGCAGTTCTTTTTCCATTCTGAGAGGAGCCAACTATTATCCTAAAAGGTCAGTGTTTGGTTTCCGTGCTTAATGGAACCAGTGCGTTTCACGGTTGTTTTTCTGTGAAATGCAGATGGTTTTCGCTGCATTAGAGGTGATTCAGAAGGCTGAAGTTGGAGCCGGCAGTTTCCTCACTGCTGATTCCCTGGGCTCCTGCAAGCCCCCCGCTGAGGCACACCTTGTCACATCTGTGAAAGAAAAACACATGTGACTCTCAAGTGGAGAATAAAAGGGAATTCAGGAGCAGCGGAATCTTCGAAAAGCCACTATCTCGCTGTTCTAATGACTTTCATTCTGAACGCTTAGGTTTTCTTTTCTTCTTCCTCCTCCTCCTCTTCTTCATCTTTATCTTCGTCTTCATCTTTTTTGAGACAGGGTCTCACTTTGTAGCCCAGGCTGGCCTTGAATAACAACAGTCCTCCTGCCTCAGCCTCCTCAGTGCCGGGATTACAGGCACGCACCACCAGGGCCAGTTAATACTTAGGTTTTTGAGGCCACAGGGCCACTATTGAGTTGTTTCTGTTTTGTGTAGAAACTGTGATTTGGGGTTTGTTTACTCTTCATCAAAAACAAAAACATCCCCCATACACTCCACCACCGCCACCACCGGAAGCTAACCTGTACTGGCACTGGGCGAGCACCTGCCCTCCTGGAGAACTGAGTTTTCTCACTTCTCCCACGCTTAGGGAGCAGTGTGGCAGGCACAGTTTTGATGGATCATCCTGCCCAGTTCTGAGCAGGTGGGAATGTGTCCCCTGCCTGCAGCTCAAGTGGCAGAACCTGCCACAGTTGAGGCCCTGGAGACAGAAGCAGAAACCCAAGAGGGCTGGCCTTCATTTGCTGACCCAGAGAGGAGCCTCCCTTGAGCACCCATCTTGCTGCCTGCACTGGCGACACCTGGAGATGCGACTCCTGTCTTGTGTTCCTGAAGCAGAGGCTGTGAGGGTCACACCCCCTGGCCGTGGGGTGTGCTCGGAGAGTAAGCCCTTACCTGTGAAGACCTGGCTCAGCATCCCTAGGCTTGCAGCGAGCTCAGTCTCCACAGTGACAGCACATACTGTGATTATCTCCAGATACAGAAACTGAAGCCTCTGAGATGGTAAATATTTGGATTTACTCATCGGGTCAGCGGTGAAGCTGGGTTTCAGATCTCCAAAGCTGACCTCAGAGCCTGGCTCTCAGTCATTTACCTTGCAGCGTTGTGGGAGGAAGTGAATAGAGCTCATCAGCCTTAGCCTGGTGGCCTGTGAAATGCATTTCTTAAAACACTGTCAACTTTCCCACAGCCACTGATCCATGTTTGTGCTTGCAGTGCGCTCCTGGGTTTTGATTTACATTCAGTTATTTTCCTGTTATTTGAACAGGCTGACATTCAGTTTCCATCCTTAACTAAATAATTCAGCTTAATGCATATAGTTGGTACTGAATGAACAAATGATTAATTCTCTTAAAGAAAATTTCCTAAGGATCTGGGCATGGTGGTGCACACCTGTAATCCCAGCATTCAAGAGGCTGAGACATGGGATCAACATGAGTTTGAGACCAGCCTGGGCTACAGAGTGAGTTTAAGGCCAGCCTGAACTGCATAGCAGGACCCTGTCTCAAGACAAACAAACAAAAAACAATATATAATAATATAAAAATCATATATTTCAGGAATTCCCTAAGCACCAGTCTTAGGAGGCTGCTGTCTACACTTTTGGTGAGGAAGCTGAAATGTTATTACATTAGCATAGCACAGAGGAACCACCTGTTCTGGTTCAGCTGTCGCCGCCAGCACTGGCTGAAGAGCTGTGCCATCAGGCGGGGACCGAGGCTCAGTGTCCCACTGTAACTGTAAGATGGAGCAATCGTCTACACAGCATCGTGATGTTGTTAGAATTCACTGAAACATCATGTCCAGAAGTTTTAAAAGGGACAGTGGCACATTCAGTAACCCTCAGCTTGGACAGCAGTAATTATGTAACATTTTTACTAACTTACGTGCACCTTACCCAAGGCGGCTCCGATGAGTGCAGCAGAGTTGGAAATAAGGTCTTTGTGCGCTTGATTCGGAAAGGCCAGTGCGATCCATGGGGAGCCCACAGCCCAGCCTGGCAGAAGCCAAATAAAAATGTGTGTCCTTGCTTCGCAGTGGGCACTGACACGCTGTCTCCCATCAAGAAGTATCAATTTACCCTGAGGTTTAATGACTGCATTTTAAAAACAAAACGAAAATGGTTATGTATTATCTTTACAAATCATAAAACAACTCACGCCAGGCTCCATTTCTGTTTTCACATCTGTGGGCAGTCAGTTTAGCTTCATCAGAAAAAGCCTTGCATACTGGCTTCCTGTCAGTGATTATCACGACTTAGAGGTGAAATGGCAAGTTGACAATCAGCAACTTGAGTGTGTACCTCTGGAATTCAGCTTCTGAGAGGGGCACGTCCCCTGGGGAAGTGGGGACAGAACCGCACTCTCACACTGCAGTCAGACAGCCACAACTGGCGAGAGAGAGCCATTTAAACTCTGGTATTTGCTCTAAGAGCACACGTCAAATTGAGAAATTCAACAGTGCTGACTAAATACACAAGAGTAACAAGAGCCCATGACTCTTGAACTCTGCCTTCGGTGGACACTCGATCCCGGGCAGATGTGGCCAGATGTGAGCCCAGCCCTCCAGTGCCTGGTCAGGGACCTGCTTCTCCCAGGAGGAGCCCCCAGCCGACTGCTCATCCCCACCAGCCTCATTTCCCAGAGTCACTGCTCCTGAGGACCACGGGCAAAAGTCGGTCAGTGCCCAGGCTCAAGACGGAGCTTCTCTCTCACTCACGTCTCTGCTTGTACAGCAGATGCGTGACTTCAGCAGACACAGGCCAGCTACATCCGGCACCCTTGGGTGTCCAGGGCAGAAAAGTAGCCCAGAAGAACAGAGAACCCTGATGTGCTGCCCCAAAGAAACTTGACTCTGTCAAGAGTGAGGGGACATTCAGCCCCAGGGTCTCTCTACAACAGTGGCTGCCGAGTGGCCGGTAACTGGGGAAAGTGACGAGTCCAGAGGCCAGCTGTTTTACTAGGAAGCACCTCGAAGAGAGAGCTGTAAGACACTCCTGACGTGAGAGGGAAAAATGAAGAGCTGACAGACAGGCCTCAAAATTACCCCGTGTGAATGTGGAGAAATCAAACAGGGGCACTCTGCTGGAAAGGAGGACAATCAGCCAGCAGCAGGCGGACTGACAGTGTGTGTGATGAACCAGCTAAACAGAGGCGGGAAGCAGACAAGGCGCTGCCGAAGCCACTGTCACCCGGGGGACTGCACAGGCCAGAGGCCTTACCCTGCAGGAGTGGCGTGCGGGTGTCAGAGCCCATGGAGCACTGGAACCAGGTCAGTAAGCCAATCAGAAAGGAGAGCTGCTGGAAGGAGAGTTAGCAGGAAAGGGGCTGTCAGGAGGAGGAGCAGGAGCACAAAGGGGAGAAACGAGGCGGAACTCACACCTAGGAGGGGAGCCCGTGGGTAACGGTGCGCAGGGCAGGGCGTCCTGATGCCAAATGTAACAGGCCTCAAAGCAGCCTTAGAACGTCTTCACAAGGCCAGGAAGTGATGCCTCAGGAAGTGGGGTCGTCTCATCACGGAACACAGTCCCGAGGCAGAAGCAGTCTGTCTGCCTGTAATGACCAGATGGAGCCTGCAGCTGCAAAGCACCCTGAAATGAAAATTCACCAGCAGAAACTGACAGCAGGCAGAAAGCCAGGGAGCTGGCACAGTGACACGGACGAGGGCTCTGCAGTCTGAGGAGCAGGGGAGGAGGAGGCACAGAGCGCCTCGAGCAATGTGCGACCCTGTGCCGTGGGCCACATACACCTAAAAGGAGGACCAGGAGAGGAGGGGAGTGGAGCAGCAGGAGCAAAAATGCAGGGGAAATCACAGCGAATCAAACCCTGTGAGCTCTGCGGGAATCAGTGGACACATCTCAGAAGCCCAGCAAGGTATGAGCAGGAGAAACGCAGAGAGGTCAGCAGAGGACGCGTCCTGTTGTGAGTGCTGAAATACACGGACCAGAAGGAAGCTCTGTATGGTGGGAGAAGAACTCACCGGGTGTAAGGGGGCCACTTAGACAGACGCTGATGTCGCCGCAGAAATCCCTGGGAGGAAAGAAAACCGTCAGCCAGGACGCTCATCCAGCAGCGGTGTTTCTCACAATGAAAGCAAAATAAATATATTTCTGGACACAGGAACACTGAGAGGATTGTCCACTCAGGCCCACCTTGCTAGAAATAGTGAAACAAAATTTCAAGGCCAAGGGCAAGTGAAGGGGTTAAAAACCCTCACAAAAAATGAACAAAAGCCACAAAAGCTGCTCAAGATAACTATGCAATCATCAAAGACAACATGAGTGTGTGTTTCTCTTAACTAATTTAAAAAGCAACTGTATAAAACCATGTGTTTATAACTAGACTTTCAGGCCTAAAACACAGGAAACTGATACACATGACGTATAAGTGCAATGGAGATCAACAGGGACAAGACTGTCCCTAAAGAAGGGACGCCGGGTGGTGATGAGTCCACAGACCAATGAAGGGAACAAGGACGGTGATGAGAATGCGGGGGACTCGCCTGCCTTCTCGGCTTCTCTAATGCGCATGCAATCGTGTTATGTAACAGTAAAGCAATGTTTTGTTTGGTTTATACTGTACATGGATATCACGTGCATACTGACTGTAGCACTGAAGGGAAGAGGAAACAGGTGTGCACAGGAACAATATTTTTATATATCACCAAAGTTAATATAAATCTACCCCAAGTTGTGGCAAGTAACAATGTAAATAGCAAAACCTAGAGAAACCCCTAAGGAAATCTATAAAAATGTAGTAAAAATTATGAAGGAAATAAAATGTTACACCACCATATATACATTTAATATAAAATAAAAAGGGAAGAATAACCAAAAAGATATGAGGACTAAAGAAAACAAAAGTGACATGGCAGATGGGAATGCAAGTACATCAATAATAAAATTAGCTGTTGAATAGATTAATCCAAAAGACAGACTGGATATAAAACTATGACATGGCTGTCTATAATCTACAGAGGTCACAGCTTAAATTCAAAGATACAAATAGTTTGAAAGTGAAAAGATGGGGAACATATAAAGGACAGATAGGCACGATTTTAAGAGCTGAGCCAGCTATGGTGGTACATGGGTGTAACCTCATCATGTGCGAGGCTGAAGCAGGAGGATTACCACAAGTATGAGACAAGCCTGGGCTACCTGTGAGTTCAAGGCCAGCCCAACCTGTATGACAAGACCCTGTCTCACATAAAACAAACAGACAAAAGATGCAGGCCAGGGTGTGGTGGTGTGTGTGTGTGACCCCAGCACGTGGGCGTGGAGGTCCACGTGGTGGAAGACTCTCCTGGACAGAAGAGCAGTTATCTCCATGTTGGCTAAACCCAGCCCTCTCTCTATGTACTGACACGTGCAGAGCTGGCAAAGGCTTTCCCGTATCCCAGTAATTGACTTTGGCAATGCAAGTCACTCTAGCGGAAGGTGCTGATGTGACAGGTCAGCATTGTCCTGTCCATGGCTGTCAGGAAGCATGTGGGAGCTGGGCAGGAGGGACAACCACACTCAATGCTGTTGGCTGGGATGAGCCTCAAGATACAAGGCTGTGACTTCCTAGGGCAGAAAAGATTACACAGCAGGGCTGAAGCGCCGGCCCCGAAACACCAGAGGCTACTCTGGACTGTGCTATGCAGATTGCTCTTTCTGCTGCCCTTCTGCGCACGCTGCAGAGGTGATCTCAGGCCTCCTACCCAGCCCAGCTCATGGCACTGGTGAGCTTTTCACAACTGCTGTCTTTCATCCCCAAGCTACTCCCCTCTTTGTGAATTAAAAAAACCTGGGTTCCGCCCTGGGTCAAGGTCTTGGTCCGTTAGCCATCACCCTAGGTGGATTTAACACCCCCATGGATCCCCACAACTACAGATCTGTCTTAGTTTATTCTTGCCATTGTTACACTCGTAGTGGCAGATTGGAATTAACTCACTCGGATTCCAGTAACTTTTCCATGGGATTACAAATACAAACTTCCCACACTGTGGTGAGGTCTGGGAAGGGCGCTTTATACTTGGGAGGCTGTGGCAGATGGGTCACTGTGAGTTCCGGGCCAGCCTGGAGTGGCTATCCTAATATTGGCAAAAGAGACTTTAAAAACCAAAGAAGAAAAGCTAGAAATACAAAGAGAATTTTCATAATAAATCTTCCTCTTTATCTTGACTAATATTTTTCAATTTATTATGAGAATGTAACAATTATAAACATATATGTACCTAACATTAAAACCTCCAAATCTAGTGGCATCCTGTTCCTGAACTTAATTAGGTGGCCAGGGTTGTGTTTGTGTGGAAAAGATGGCAATTGTGGTTTATCACCCAATGCAGAATTTGCAAAGAGAAACATAATCTGATGAACATTTCTGTCTCCGAGCTAAACTTTGATGAAAGTGTTCACGAACTGAGGCTCTACTGTGTGCGAGGTTAGAATTAAAGGTACAACACACCTGGAAGGCTGGAGATACAAGACTTCCACTGTCAGTAAACAAGCCTCGCCTTACCAGCTAGTTTCATTCTTGGAGAGTTACTCAAGGCAGATTCTTTCATAAACTACGACAAAGTGAATCTTACACGGTGCACCTGTGAAAGTTGGTAACACAAATGTTCATAAGTCAGGGACTTGCTGTATGTAGATCCACAAGGCAGAGATCAGCAAATTTAAAAAGAAACAACACTATAAACCATCTAGATCCAGGTGTGGTAATACACACCCATCATTAAAACTGCTTTGGAGGCTAAGGCGGGATGATCACAAGTCCAAGATCAGTCTGGGCAATTTAGGGAGGCCCTGTCTCAAAAACAAATAAACAGAGAAATAAAGAAATAAAAAGATGGCAGTGTAACTTGGTGGTAGAAAACCCCTTAGGTTCAATTCACTCTACTGCAGAACAAAACAAACAAAAAACCAACAATAACAGCAACTAGCATTAAAAGACATCTTTACAACACTACTCTCAGCAAAAAGAACACATTTTTTTCATGTCACTAGGAACATTTGACAGAATGGAGCACGTTAGGTTATAACACAGCCTCAGTAAGTTCACAAGGACTGAAATAATACAGTTTGTGCCCTTTGAAAACAAGAATAAAATGAATTCAGTAAGATTAAGATACGATGAAAAGTTCACAAACAGGTCAGAGTTAAATAACAGACATCTGAATAATCAACAGATGAAAGACGAAATCACTAGGAAATGAATGAAAATGAAGACAGATATCCAAAAACTTGTTTTTCAGTTAAACGTAACTTAGAGTAAAATTCGTATTTATGCACAGCTACATAAAAATAAAAGATTTCAAATCAATAACCTAATTTACCAGTTTATGAGAGAAAAACTAATCCCCAATCAAGTGTAAAGAGGGAAAGTCTAGTCTGGTGGAAACAGCCAGACCCAAGCCCCTCCCGTGAGTCAGCAGCCTCTGCAGACTGTCGGGGGCAGGACCAGGCCTCCCCAGGAAGGGGTCCCTGCCTGGAAACCTATCATTTTCATTGTTTTCTTGGGCTGAGTTTTATTCTCTTTGTTTAGTTTCATTATGTTAAATCTGATGGCAGGAGCAGCTGTTTAAAGGATAGCAAGACATTTTATGGTGGCCATTTTGGATTTACCATTGGCACGGTTTAAAGCCCTCTATTGCATTCATTGTTTTGTTTTTACTATTTCTATTCTGTTCTGTTCTGTTCAATTTTTACTATGTTCAAAGGTACCTGCAGATATTCTGAAGACAACAAAAGGCATGATAGTAAACACTCAGGAGTATTTTTAAGAAAATAAGTGTGAAATCTATGATGAAAACTATAAAATATCACTAAAAGATATTAAGTTGAAAGATTAATATTGTTAAGATGCCATTACCCTTCAAATTGACCAACAGATTCGACATGATCCCTATCAAAATCCCAGCTGGTTTCCTTGCAGGAAATGACAAGCTGATCCAAAGACTCACAGGAAATGCCTGAGACCCAGAATGCACAAGAAAGTTCTTAAAAAGAAGAACAAAGTTGGGGGCCTCTCACTTCTCAGTTGCAAAACAAAGCTGTAATAAGGCGATGTGGCGGAAGGACAGCAGATCGTTCTGGAGATAAAATCAAGAGTTTAGAATTAAACCCTTTCATTTACAGGCAACTGATTTTCAACAAAGGAAGAGAGACACCCAGTGGGAAAAGGCAGTCTTTTCTCCGATGGTGCTTCCACAACAGGTAGCCTCGTGCTAAGTAATGAATTTGTACCCCTAGCCCCAAGCACATACAAAAATTAACTCAAACTAGATGAAAGACTTAAATGTAAGCACTACAACTATCAGACTCTTGAAAGAGAAGTTTAAATCTTTGGGATCTTGATTTGGCAATTATATGATGCCAAGAAAATGAAAAGGCAGCTTACAAAACCTGGAGCAAATCTTTACAAAATGGATTGTGTCCAGAATAAAGAACCCTTACAACTCCATAAGACAGTCCAATTGTAAAGTGGGCCAAGGATCTGAACAGAAATTTCCTCTAAGAAGATACTCCAGCACAGGTGAAGCTTCTCCCTCTCATCAGCCATTAGGAAATACAAATTGCAGCCAGTGTTAAAAAGACAGTAACAGACAGGCATATGGAAGGGTATGAAGAAACCAGAAACCTCGTAGGTTGCTTGTGGAGAAGCAAAATGCTGCAGCCGCTCCGAAGTTTATTTCATCAAAGGATTAAACAGCTACTATATAACCTAGCAATTGCAATCCAAGAGGGATTAAAGCCTGATCTTGAAATCTCACACATAAATTTTCCCAACAGCCCCAAGTGAAGACAACTCAAATGCATACTAAATGCATCAGTGCAGTGGAACATTATGCAGTAATGAAAACAAAGTACTGATGCATGCTACAACTTGGGTCAATCTTAAAACACTGTTCTAGGTGGGGGGAGGGGACAGTTCTGAAAGACCAAGTATTGTGTGATTCCATTCAGAATGAATGTTCAGAAGGCACAGATCTGTGTCCAGAGGAAGTAGAACAGTGGTTGCTCAAGTGGGATGAGAGGAAGTGGGAAATCACTGCTGTGGGGTGGTATCCTGTTTCTTTCTGGGGTGATAAAAATGTCCAAACTGAGTTGTGTATAACTTAGTTAATAAATGAACTAGAAGCCTTGAGCTTTACCTCTAAATGGACATACTGCAAGGTATGTGGAGAAATCTCCAGCTGTCTTACACTGTGCAGGTCACACACACAGGCTGTATTGGGGAAGAGGCAGAAGAGGTCCTTTCCTCCTTTCTGGAAGTGAGGTCACCACCAGGAAACGCAGGGTCAGGGAAGCAGAAGGTGAGAGTTTGGTTCAAGAAGCACCAAGCTGTGATGGTTAAGGATTTGAGGAAATGCAAAGGACCACAGTCCAAATGCTCACCTATTTATAATGATTTTATTTGCATGTTTGCCTTTTTTGCAAAGTGGAAAATTTCGTATTTGATTTACTGTCTGCTCACATCCCAGAAGACAAACTTCTTCTTGGACCCTGGAATGTCGCCAGTTGGAATCACTGGTGGCTGGGGCTTTAGGATTGCACCAGACCTTGATTTTGACCTCAGGGAGAGAGACAACTGGCGATTTATTGGCCGCAAACCATTTTTATGCAAAAATGAATTCAATTTTTAAAATTCATTTGACGCAATCTGATGAAATTTCACAACTATAAATCAAGCTTGACCTGCCAAAATATGTTCCCACATCAGTTTATTTTAGGGTGGTTTTCACTTAGAAACCTTTCAGCAATTCTGTTTTTGAGAATTTTACCCTAATTTTGTCAGCTGAACAGTGATTATGCTATAATTGTTACTTTAATTCTGTATTCCCACTTCCACAAAAACTTGGTATTTCAGTGGTACATTGCAAATGATGCTGAGAGTGGTTCAGCCCTGTCCTTCGGGTGGTAATACAAAGCCGGAGGACATATTAGCAGCACCAGCTTCGTTTAATCAACATTTCACATCCAGTGGGGAAGTACTTACCACCATACAAGGTGCAAAGCCCTCATCCTCCAGGGGACTGTCATTGAAAGGGACGAGTGGGGCTGGGGATTTAGCTCAGTGGCCAAGCCCCTGCCTTGCAATCAGGCAGTCGTGAGTTCGATCTCCGGTACGGGTAACCCAGCAAGGGAGCATCTGACCGAACAAGCTAAGTGCTGTGACCCTGGGCGGCCCAGGTACTGCACGGCAGACAGGAGGGCACCAGCGGCCCAAAGTGGGCAGGAACTGTGGGAAGGAGCGACGGCCTGGGGGGAGCGTTTAAAGGGTGACCTGGAACAAAAATCCAAAAACCTTCAGTAGTAGAAAACACTAAGAACAATTTTAAAGGAAAACACACCAGTCATACACACTGCTGTCAAGAACATCAAATACAAGGAAGACGCGTCCATCAAAACCGCTCTCAGACGCCAACGGGGATTTCCTGCCTCGTCACAGCCGAGGCGTCGGGCTTCACACCTGCTGCAGCCCCGGGACGCCCGTGGCCTCGCGCTCCTGCACCGTGGCTGCGTCTTCAGGAGTCATCGGTTTCCCTCAGCGCCCGTGGGACCTGGCCCGCACCCAGGTCTCGGAGGAAGCTGCGGCCGGAGCAATGCTCTACCAGCGACGTCACTGGCAGAAGTTCTCTTCTACTGCGACAGCAAAGCTCCAGCCGCGGCAGTCTGCGGCTCAGGAGACAGAGAGAGGACACAGCAGAAAACAGCTTCGTCAGCGGGCAGCTGGCCCGTGCAGGCGGAGAACACGCGGGATCCCGCGAGAATTCGCAGCGAATCCTAGAGAGCCAATGTGAGGTCTCGCGGGAGGACGCGCAGGGTCTCGCGAGAGGACCCGTCGACCTTTGTGGCAGTGGCGTGGCTGGTTGATTTAGCCTGAGCCCCTGGTCTGGTCTGAGCGGCGTCAGGATCCTCTGTGTCTGTGAGGAATGGAGAGCGTGCGGGCGGTAGCGCCCATCGGGGCCTAGTGAGTGTCCTGTTGAGGAAGCCGGCGGCGGGGAGCACAACCCAGGACACGGTGGCAAGGGCCGCCCGCTGAGTTTGACCCAGGCCGGGAAGAGGAAGGCGGCATGGACGCGGCCTTGGTGCGGTCATGGGGGCAGGCGACAGCGCCGGAGCGGGAGCCGCAGGAGCAGTGGCGAGGCCGCGTGCCGGTACCAGGCTTCCAAGAGGCCGACGGGGAGCTTCGGGCCCCTCATCTCAGCGACTCCACATCACGCTAGACACGGGTCCGAGCGGACCTCATGTGCCTGCGGTGGCACGTGGGCGTCAGCATCCCTCATCCGGACGTCCCCAATGTCTGCTTCTACCCACGCTGCCTTCACGACTAGGAAACTGCCATCCGTGAGAGAGGAGCGGTGGTCAGGCTGAGGAAATGGTGTGCAAGGACTACAGACTCAAATACCTTCCAAGGCTCAGCAGCGCAGATCCCCAGGTAGCAGGGCAGATGGGCCCAGGGTAGACAGACGTCTGAAGATTCTATGAAAGACAGTCAGGTTCAGACTTCCAACAACTTCCGGCAGATGGTTACAGTAATTCTAAGACAGAAAACCTTCCCAATGCTTGTGAGCGCTTTTCTGATCTTCCAAAATCTCCAGCCTGTTCAGCATACCCATTTTACAGATGAACCTCATAGAGGTGCCATCATCTGCAGGTTGTGCGGTTTGGGGGCTTAGAGTTGGATTTCAGAGGCCCACCATCGGCAGGATGTGTGATCTTGGAAAGAACAGCTCCCATAATCCTCCATTTCTTCGTGTGTATATGCAGAGGAAGCACATGCTGTGCTCAGCCAGTGTAGTTGTTTCTGCTACTGCTGCACAGAGAATAAGGTCATACACAAGTTGTGGTAAAGCTGCAAGATGTCCCCTCATTCTGATAATTCACCTCGAAGAAGTTTACCACGGGACTTCCGTCGCTGTAGCATGCCTGTGCCTGATCAGCTTCTAAGATATAAAAGAGGATTGGAGAAAGAGCCATGGGCAAGGCTGTGATTTTGCATTTGGGACTGGTGCGGGGCAAAGAACAAGGCTCCCTTTGGCCTAATGTTCTTTCGTAGGCGCATCTGTTTTGCCTTAAGCGTGGGGTCCCTTCAGGGAATGTTTTTAAAGGAAGCTGATGTTTTCCTCAGGTTTCCTCAGCTCTGCCATGTGGCTCGGTGGAGGCCAGTGGCATCCAGAGCTTTGCACAGTCAGCCTGCCCCCTGGGAGCACTAATTTACTGAGAATGAGCATGGCCTGCTGAATGACTGTCAGGAGGGAGCAATTTTCCGTCAATTCAAATCTAGAACAGATTTGAACGAGTGCCCTGGAATTAAAAGCCCTTCTGTCCCTGCAGTCCCAGCATCCAGTGCTCTGCAGGGTATTTTTGATGTCTCATCGTGCCCTTCTCCAGAAGGCGACATGCTTTTGGAGTGTCTGTTGGCTGTTTGGCCACACTATGGTTTTGATAGGATTGTAGTTGGCATTCTGGGAAAATGTCGCGGATGCATTCATTGATTGTGGGCTGTCCACATCTAAGGACTTGGGTTTACTGAGCACTCAAGCCATCAGTCTAGGGCATTGCAATTCTTCACTTAGAACAAAATAATTTTGATACACTAAATGAAAGGTGGTGTGGTATAAAATAGGGACGTGATATTTAATTTTTGTTAGTCTGCGTTTGCAGTACAAATGGATCATATTCATCCCAGGAAGCTGGTGGGTGCACATAATACAGCTTCATTTTTTTGTGTCCCCTCGACTCCACACTACATCTCTTGGTCCCTTTCCCATTTGCGAAAGAAGCCGAACATCAAAGTCAGAAGAGTGAGTTCCAGCTCTGTTTTCTGGTGTGTGACCTCATGACTTCCATCCCTCCCTCTGTCCGATAGTCCCGATGACGTCCTGGGTAGGCCGTGGGGAGAGTTGAGCTCCCCACGGGCTCCAGGCCCTCACTTTCTGGGAGAGGGGAGGCATTCTGAACATCATGTCACTGTTCTCTGTTCGTGGAAACCCTGAGGGACAGACACAGGGATCACATCTGTACAGACTGCATCTGCAGTGTGTGCGTGGGTTTCTTCAGCACAGAAGTGGCCTTCTTCATTAGTTTTCCCGTAATAATGTAACTTTTTCTTAAGGGCCAGAGCCCTAGTTCTTAGAGTACTTTTAAAGTTCCGCCACAAATCCAACTGAGAATAGAAGATGGCATTTTTAAAAAAAAACATCTAGGGCTTTCCAGTGACCCACAATATTCTGTATTGAAAAAGTAAAAACCAGGGGCTGGGGATTTAGCTCAGTGGCATAAGCGCCTGCCTTGCAAGCAGGCAGTCGTACCAAAAAAGCATTACAAGGGAAATTAATAACTGGTAACTCAAACCAAGCTTGATTCATAACTCAGAGGGAAGATGGGAACACAGCTTTAGGGTGGGCTTACCCTGCCCCCTCACCAAGGAGCTACTGACTGGTTTTATTCATGTATTTGTTTTGGGATACAGTCTCACTGTATAGCTTAGGCTGGCCTTGAGCATCCTGCCCTGGCCTCCCGAGGACTGGGATTTTATGTGTGCACTACCACATCCAGCTCCTGAGGAACTTCCATGGAGAACTGAGAAGGGTAAGTTGAAGATATCGGACAGATGTGCAGAGATGTCACAGGGTCTGGTTCCCTGGCAGCTGCCCTTTGCTGGCTCAGAATCACTCCCAGCCTCCCTACTCCTTCATGTGAAAACCAACCGGCCACCCTTTCTGCTGGGTGTGGCTGCCAGGAAGAAGGCTAGTGAGCTCTGCCAGTGAGTGCCTGGTGATTGGCCTGATGTCCCAGGAAATCTCTCTACGTGTGTCAGCTAGTGGGGTGTGGCTTGGTGCGTGTGCACATGCCTAGCACATAGGGAGCCCTGGATTTGATCCCCAGCCCTCTAGAAGCGAAACCAAAGCGTATGATGTGAGCACCTACATCACAGTTCCACCAGCTCACATAGTAAAAACTCAGGTTTCTGGGCAGCACGCCTCATCTGCCACACCAGTCTCTCCGGGCTGTGAGATCTGGACGTGCATGTCTGTTAAGCTCCTCAGGGGATCTTGGGGTTGGAGGCTAGGGCTAGGCAAAACCCAGTCAAGCATCTGACCATTAAACGCCCTGGAGACCCGGGACACAAGCGCAGAGCACAGGAACCTGGGTGACCCTGCAGCTCTTGAGCCTTGTTTGCAACCAAGCGGAAAAGCACTGTTTTCAGTTCTTCAGTTGCATCTGGTAGAACACCAAAAAGTCTTTAATTGGACAGTTTAAATCTCACACAAGCCCAGGTGAGTTTTCGTCCCGACACCTTGTTTGCGGGAAGAAGCCAGTCTAGGAACTGCAGAGATAAAAGTCCCTTCCCTTATCCTCACAGCCTCTGGGGGTCCTCAAGCCTTCCCTTGGCCTGTACAGCATGCTTTATGTCTTCGATGAATGTCATTCTTCTGCCTTCTCTGTATAGATTGTCCAGGACACAAAGACTCCAGAAAGCATTCCCCTGAGACCCAGGCTCTGGTGACAACCTGAGTACAGTCATTCTGGGGGCCCGTGGTGCAGGGTTGAAGGGGTGTACTGCATACACACAGAGGACACAGTCACTTGCGCAGTTGCCTCCAGGCTGGACATGGTGCTGGTGCGGCCTGTTAGCAGAGACCTCCTGAGGCTGCCAGTCTGCACTGTCTCCGCTGACTGGCCGAGGTGGCCAGGGTGAACTTTGTTGGTTCCTCCACACACATTGCTGGCTCTGCCTTTACCACAGCATCCACAGAAATCCACACACATCCTTCCCTTGGCCCAGCTGTGGACTCACTGAAGTCACTGTATGCAGATTGACAGGTCTTCAGCAGCTTCCCCACGGTCATCCTCAGTGGGCACAGCCTTCCAGCGAGGGCACAGTAGGGCTGCCGAGATTCAGAAACTGCCCCACCCCCATTTTGTAGGAATGGTTTATTATTCCATCTGGTTTGTTTTGTTTTGGCAGAGCTGAAGGAAAACTCCAATGGGGGTGATTTTCCGTTCTTTTACTGTAAATTTTAATGATGCACCAGGAAAGAAAAAGGGGTGAAGTGAGTGTTTGTTGAGGGGCACAGACAGGAAGGAAGGAACTCACATGGCCATGTGGCACTGATGGGAGGCTTGATCCTGCAGGCATCTGACGGAAATGAATTGATTCCTGTTTTTGTTGAGGGTAGAAGGAGGATTAGAAATGACAGATAGCTGCTCCTACCCGGGATTTGGCCTGGAGTTTGCAAGTGGAGATAAGAGTCCCCAGGATTTCCTGGGAGATGGTTTGCCTAAGCGCAGGGTGGCTCTGGTGGTCTTAATTCTAATCAATAAGGAAAGATTTCCATTGCTTTTTTTTCTGAAAACAATGGTACAGCCCATATGGTGAGGTGTGAGTTGCACACATAGCAGTACACACATGCTGCTGTGACCACACTGTGAGCTTTCTTCCGTTCTTGCCTGACCTTTACTTGTTGGCCAAATCAATATCGTATTACAAGATGTGCCTTTAATTGCTTAATAGTCAGCAGTGGATTGTGCATTCGCTTGTGTCAGTTTTGCTCTAACACTGGGTCTGATCTTGTAAGAGATCAAAAAGTACATTTCATTTATTTTTAATTATTTTGGTGCTGGAGATTGAACCACGGTCTTGCACACGCTAAGCATGTGCTCTCTCACTGAGCTGTACCCTCTATTTAGTCTTATTTTATAGACAATGAAACCAATTTGGTGGTGCCCAAGGGAAAAAGTGTAAGATTTGTGTTTTGAGTTCCAATCATCAGACTGCACTGGTAGTGTTAACACAGTCCTAACCTTGTGCTTAGTGGTATAGTAGCCCTCGAGCCATTTCACAGGGACGAAGACAGAGGACATCGGAGAAGGAAGTGGAGGCCCCCAGAGAGGCTGGCCCTTGGGAAACATGGGCCTCCCGGGCCTGTTCTCAGAGTGTGTGTTCTCATGGGTGAGTGATGATGCCCCTGATTCTGGGTTTTGTCACCCATAAAAAGATGACGTGGTAGCAGATGGCCATTAAAGTCCTTCCGTTTCTAACATCTACTAAGTGGTTTTTCCTTCCAGAAACATCTGGTCTCTAAGTAGATCTAAAGATATTAGCAGTGTGTTGTAAGTACAAGTTCAGCTGAATAACGGAAGGGTCTCTTAAGGTGCCGTGAAGTCACTGCTAAATGTTAACTGTCAGAGAGGCAGAGAAACTGCACGGTACTTCAGCCCTCAGAGGTGATTCGCCCCAGGAGCTGACAACTTGATCTTTTCTTAGAGGTCAGTCCAGCTGGACTTCTCCCAGATCCTGAGAGGGGTACCTGCTCTTCTGATAATCAGGGACCACAGAGTGTGTGAGGTGGAAAGATACCGTGGGTAAGAGCAAAGCCTGCAGGAGAGCCCTTGTTCTGGCTAGGATGCTTCACTGGGTCCCCATCCATATTTTGTACCTATTCTATGTAATGTTACATGGTGTCACCACCGTTCATTTATGGCCCTTTCACTTCATCAGGACTGGCCCAAGAATGACTGGAGAGAGACCTGGGCTCTCCGCTGCAAACAAACTCCCTGTTACTGACAATAGCTTGGACCTGGTAAACAAGAAGCAAAAGCAATAAAAAGTTTAATTTTAATTTAATTTAATAGGGCTAAGGTCACCCTGCAGTCCCCTGATGCCAGCTCTGTGTACCAACCTGTGCTCACTGCCCCCACAGCCTAAAACATTTCATCCAAACTTTTTGAATGCCCTTAAAATTATACCCCCAACCTTAAAATCTATATATACTTAGTCCCCCCTTTAGATATTTGCTGATATTCACTCCAGTGTCTGTCTGCCTAAAGGGAGAGGAAGAAAATCTGATCTCCCCCAGTCTCAGTCTTCGGGTGGTTCCTTATGTCTGTTATAAACACTTGATTAAGAATTCATTGAATGTGTGTGTTATAGTTTGGGAATGTTTATCCATTTATTAAAAACAGAACACAGACACCGAGGCTGTAGTTTAATGACGGAGGGCTTACTTTGCACGTGCAAGGCCTGAGTTCAATCCCTAACATGAACAAACAAAAACAACCATAAAGTCCAAAGAAACAAAACAGCAACAACAGAATGACTCTGTGGAGCACTTGGTGGGTTGAGTCCTGCACACAAAGATCAAACTGTGCTAGCCCTGCCCTCTTGTCACCCCCGGACCCATTCATAAATATCTGCACTGCAGAATAAGAGTGGAAGAACACTGCAAGAGAATTCATAATTGAGATGCTGCCAATTTGCAGGGACCAAAAAGACAAGCTGAAGTAAGTTTCCAACTCCACAAAGCCTATAGAAAAAACAGAGTGGACACACAGCCCCAAAGAACGAGGTGATTTTCCCCTCCATTTGTAGCTCTGTTTTTAAGATGGATGGATTTCCTAGGGCTTCAAATGTTGCATCTTAGATTCCCTTCCCTGACTGGGCTGCCTGTAAGGCTGTAGAGGAGACCTGGAGATCACGTCTTGACTTAGGAGACTGGTGTACCTAGTTCTGGAAAAATGCAGAGCATATTTGAAAGCAAGAAATAAAAGCATTGTTTCCCCATCTCAGACAAAACACAGCTGTAATAGAAATTCTGGCTAAAAGAGAAATGAGGGGGTCTTTTCCTCCCCTCCCTCACTCCTTAGTGAATGAAGCATAAGCGTTCCAGGTGATGGCGATTCCATTTCTATGTTAATCCATCCATTTTTTGACAAACACCAATGGGTGCTCACAGTGTCCAAGGTCCTGTGGCTCAGAGCTCTCAGGGACACTGGAGCTGACCAAAGGTGTAAATCTGTGGCAGCACAAGCAAAGTATGTGAGTTTCCAGAGCCGCCATCACCAAGCCTAGCAGACTGGACTGGCCTGCTTAAGTGGTAATACATTTTCTTATCATGGTAGAGGCCAAAAGTCAGAGATGAAGATGTCAGCAGGATTGGTTTCTTCCGTGGCCCTCCAGAGGACCACCATCTCTGTCTTTACATCCGGTCTCCGGGTCTGATTCCAGTCTCCTGCTCTTACAAAGACATCTGTCATCCTAGATTAAGGTCCCCACATGTGACCTCATTTTACCCTCCTGACCTCTTCAAAGGCCCTGTCTCCAAGATGTCCCATGGTGAGGAGCTGGAGGTGAAAATTCAACACGTGCAATGGAGGAAGTAAAAATTCAAAAATTCCGGTGCTTTGAATTCTCAGCCTCACTTTCAGAAGGGTGCTAGGGGAATTGGAGAGTATTTATTTTACTCAAGTTGTTGTTCCTGGTTTTTTTTGGTAAATAATTGGAAGTTCGTCTGCCAAAATGAAGATCAGCTCACAAGACCCAAATCATGAACATTTTCCATTTGCTCAGGATTTTGTTGTTTGATCAAGATAGCGATTTTTCAGTTTTTTGGCTCTTGGCCTTGTTAACCAGCCCTGACTGTTTTGTTTACTAAGTCCCTGGTTACTGCCTGGAGTTGACGTAGAACGTCTTGCGCTGCAAAAGTACACACATTGTACAAGCTCTAAAAGAGGAAAATAGCACAATCCTTCATGGCCTTAGGCCGAGGTTTATTATAGGGAGGATTTCAAGGGTATTAAAAAGGGGACGGATGATGCTGAATCATTTGCTTATAACAGACATAGATGGATTGTCTGGAAGCAGATAAGAGAAAACTGACTTGGGCTGCAGGAGAACAATGGGATGTTGAAGTTGTTCCTTGTTCTTATCAAGAGGGATCTGAGGGCTTGGTGACAGCGCTTCTGTCTCCAGGGGGCCCCTTTCCATTTCTGCTCCCAGCCCTGGCCCACACAGGGTGGGGGGGTGCTATGCAAAGTGATGAGAGATAATGCAAAATTCCATTTCAGTGCCAACTGCGCCATTACCACAGAGAGTAATGAAACGGATCTTTGAGTTGTGCACGGATCACTAGAGTGGAGTTCTTTTCAATAACATAGACTATGTATTTCAAATATAATAATGTTGTTTTCCATCATTAAAGCGTAATTTTCACAAAGCATGCATGGAATACATGAGTTTTCTGAGATAGTGTCAGGCATCTTGTATAACTGCCTTGTCTTAAAAGGTGGAAATCCTAGGGCTGATAGATCTGCACACCTCTCCAGGCTGTCTAGTGTGTGGTGGGAGGAACTAAATCTCACCAGTGTTAATGAGCTCTGGCTGCTGTACTATAAACTGGAGGACTTGAGCCACTCAAGTGTATTCCTCCGTGTTCTAGGGGCAGGAAATCTGAGGTCAGGGTACTGGCATGGTCAAGTTTTCCTAAGGATCTGATATGGCTTGTTTCTGATGTCCCCCAGAGCCTCACGTCGTCAGAGATGGGGCTTCTCGGCGGTGGCCGGATCTAGTGTGTGACGTGAGGATCAAGGTGTGTGATGACAAAATGAGTCCATGGCTGGTCTGGCACAGCTCTGGAGTGGATGGGAGCCCCACCCTGGATGACGCCACCTGCCCTCGGGGCGTGCAGCCTGAGAGAACACAGGGACAGAAAGGGGCTGCCATCTGGCTTGCTGCTTGCTGCTTTTGCTGCCTGCTGCCCACCATGAACTGTTTCTGCCTTGTAGCCAGCAGCTGACGGACTGAAACCTCTACCAACTGAGATGAAACAAAGCTTTCCTCCTTTAACTTTGGGTGTCAGATATTTTGCCTCAGCAATGAGAAAAGTAACTAAGACAGGATCATCTTGCTGTGTCCAAACATGGCAGAGAGAGACAGAGAGAGAGAGAGAGAGAGAGAGAGAGAGAGAGAGAGAGAGAGAGAGAGAGAGAGAGATCCTATGTCTTCTAAGGGCACACATCCCATAATGAGGTCCCACCCTCAGGAACCGATTGCCTCCTGAGGTCTGTATCTCCAATTCCCACCTGACTGGGGAGTAGGGGTGCAATCTATGAATTTGGTGGGGCACAAACATTTGTTCCACAGCACAACCTAAGTTTCCCTAACTGTCCGGTAGGGTCACACGATACTGGTGCTACACTCGACCTCAGAGGTCATCATGCCCAGACTTCTTGCTATAATTATTTATCACTAGTGAGTGTTAAGGACGCTGAGACCCAGGAGGATGAGACTGTCTACTTGAGGTGTCAGGGACCTGAAAACAGAGCCAGAAACTGGAAGCTGCCTTGCATTCTCCAGGATTTCCCCAGGATTTCTCCTGGGCCTTCCCGGGTTGAGACTGAGTCCACGATTTGTGGCAATGCCTTGCCCCGGGCTCTTTGTGTTACTACGGCGAGGGCATGGGTTCTGCATGCCTTTCTTGATGTATCTGCCTCCCTTTCACACAAAGGAGGGAAGGTAGGGTGGGATTAGAGATTTCATCAAGAAACTAGCCACAGCTAGAGTTTTGCTTACATGCAATACAACAGCTAGATAACATACTTATCAACTGGTCAACTATTGAGTAGCTTATTAGTAGGCAAGAATAAAAACTAACCAACCAGCCAAACAAGCAAAGGCAAATCCCTGAAAATTAAGCCTCTACTGTGGGTCCTCTCCCTCATCCTTGTAGGAAAGCCAGATGGAAACACTAAAACATACCTAAAAGTAAACTCTGCATAGGCATTTTCTACCCCCATGTCAGCTACAGTATTCCGTTTATTGCAGTCTCACTGGCGTGTCTCCTCTCCTCTTTGAAACCTCTTTGAAGACAGATTGTCATAAATGACAGCCTCATCATTTTTACCCTCAGCGCTTAGTATGCCCAGGACCAGGGCATTAACTTTGTAAACTCACACTCAACATCTCTGTGTTGTAATACACAGGATACCGTGGGACCCCTGATTGGTTAGGACTGGACCCCCCTGGGAGAAAAGAAAATAAACACAATAGTTTGAACAAGTAGGTCACAAGAGTTGATGTCACAAGGTGGCCTTTGGTGGTGGCCAGTTTCCCCCATGTGAGCAGCCCGGACATCGTCTCTCTTGCTGCTGAGGTGTGAATGCATCTCCCCAAGTTCACGGAAGCTGCACCTCCTCTTCATGTGCTGGCGACATCTGGAGATGGGGCTCTGGGAAGTAGTCAGGTGAGGCCTCAGGGTGGGACCCTGAGATCGGATTAGTGGCTTTGACTAAGAGGAAGAGGGACCTGAGACCATCAATCCTCATATGCTCACCATTCGATGTCCTTTGTCCTGTAAGGACGTGGTGCAAAGGTCCTTGTCTGGACATTAGGCCTCCTGCCCTCCAGGACTCTGAGATTTGCTCTCTTCTTCTCTTCTCTTCTCCTTTCTCTTTCTCCTGTTCTCTCCTCTCTTCCTCTTCATCTACCTCTTTCTCTCCTCTCCCCTCCCCTTTCCTCCCCCCCACTCCCCTCCTCTCCCCTCCCCTCCCCTCCCCTCCCCTCTCCTCCCCATTCCTCTCCTCTCCTCTCCTCTCCTCTCCTCTCCTCTCCTCTCCTCTCCTCTCCTCTCCTCTCCTCTCCTCTCCTCTCCTGTCTTTTCCTCTGTTTTGAGTTACCCAATCTCAGTTATGCTGTTACAGGAACACAAACTAGACTAAGGCAGCATAGACTCCTGAGTGCCACAGGATGGGTGGTGACTTAAGGGGTTAAACTAAGTCTAGAAGGACCCCTTGTTCACCACACAGCGCTGTGGCCTGGCTCTGTCAGATGTCAGGGTGCCTGGCAGAGCAGAACCTCCTGTGAGCCGTGCCAGGGTCCTGTGTCTTTCTCACCTATCTAGAAGGCACAGGCGACTGTCTCCCACTGTCAGAGAAGCCAAACACAGATACAGAAAGAATGGAGTGACAGTCCATAAGCAAGGCAATGATATTGGAGTGTTGTTCTCTAGTTTACGGCAACCCTGATATATTTCATGGAATCTCTGTGTTAATTTTAGGATTGGGGGAATGGAATTTGGGCTAAATAAAGCTGCTATTGAAAACTGGACAATTTCCCAGAAGGGCGTGTTCAGTGGTCATTGTACCTGATCCTGCATATATAATTGATACAGATTTTTTTGTTTTTTTAAGACAGGGTCTCACTATGCAGGTCAGGCTGGCCTTGAGCTCACTTTGTAGCCCAGGCTGGTCTTGAACTTGCAATGATCCTCCTGCCTCAGCCTCCTGAGTGCTGGGATTAAAGTATGTGCCACCATGCCCAGCTTGATATGGGTATTTTAAGAAGAATGACCACTATGTACTTGATGGAAAACATGTTTGCTGTCTGAATGTTTAAAGTTAGGGAAGTTTTAGTTGGCCAAGTTTACATGCCCCTGCTTACCTTATCTGTTCCCTCCAAAATTTTCTCTCTTGACCAATACAGAGCTCCAGGGGGCCAAGAAGAGATTACTGCAATCTGAGGGGGAAGAGTTAGTGCTGAGGTCTCCTGTGGAACAAGCCCTCCTGGCAACTTGGAGAAACGAACAAGATGTCACTGTTGGCGAGCTTGGCTGACTTGGAAACTGACTTTGAGAGTCCAAGTTGGTACCTTTGTTCAGTTGGTGACACAGCCCGGTATGTTGGGATAACCCTTCACTTGCTCTTCTGCTTTGTGCTTGGGCTCTGCTCACAGCCACTTGGGGGTGTCAGCAGCCAGCCCCAGTTAGATAAACACCTCTGAGACTTTTTTCCAGGAGGCCACAAACTAGGGACTTTTGAAAATCCAGGCTGCTTCTAGGCTTGTTATAGAATGAAACCAGTAAGTAGGGTAGTGAAAAAAAAATACACTAAAGAAAGTTGAAGATATAAAAAGAGATTTTTGGTATAAGAGACTTTTGTGGTAAGGTTTTGCCCTACCATGATTAAGACAAACAAAAACAGAAAGATAGGTCAAAACTGGGAGGTACAGGCGTGTGGACAGGAGGCCCGAAGCAGATGAAGGTATGGACGTCATGCATGGTCTACTGCTGTAGGTCGTCAGACACCGGGAAAGCATCGTGCACCGACAGTGGGAAGCGGCCCGTGTCACTAACCTGTCACTCCACCGTGGATGTCTGTCTGCCACGAGAAACTCCAGAGTGTACGTATAGCACACATGATGCTCATGGGCAGAAGTGGCTACCACTGCTGAGATCCCCGAAGGCAGCAGCGGAGACGGAGGGGCACAGATGTTGAGGAAGCAGCGCCATCCGGGCTGGTGGGGCAGCCCCGAAAACAGCATCGCCCTTGACTCTAAGGAGAAAAGTAGAGAAGAATTCGAGGAAAGAAAATGGCCACACATTTCCTAATATTATTAGCGGAGAATTTCCCTGAGAACGCCCAGCCCAGATTTGGCAGGTGGATTATATTGGGTCTTTTTCATCAGCGGGACATGGAGATCTGTTTGCACCCCTGTAACTACTTATTCTGGGGTGTTAGTGGTCACCCACATAAAAATACAGGCTGAACTTTAGAGACCATCACTTGGTATTATGGTCACCTTGTATGGATTCCAAGTGACAAGGCTCCCATTTCCAAGGAAAGAAAACTACAAGATGACACTGAATGGATATGTCATACCACTTTACCCTCCGGTGGCTAGATTAATTGGAAGAATGAATGGATTTTTAGGAGCACATTTGATGAAAGTAGGAAATAAAACTAGTGACCAGTGGAAGTTTAATTTATTTACTGCCCTAAAAATTTGAATAATAGACCCCAGAGACAGGGAGAAAGTGCTCCTCTAGCCAGAATGATGCTCCTAACATAGATTAGAAGACAAATAGATGCAGACAAAGTCTAAGATGGTGGGCCATGGACCCCCAGCCCATACCTCTCATTAGGGTATTGGAGGTTCCCAGGGTAATGCTTTGGTTAGTGTCCAGGAGATTTGGGTAAATTTGGGAGAACGGAAGTACAAAGGTCTTGGTGTTCAAATTCCAGCAAAGTATTTTGGACCTTATTCCCCCGAGGAAGTTTAGCAAACGTTGGGAATCCAAATGTTGCAAAGGAGCGTGGATTCAGTTTACACAGGAAATGCTAACTCTGATGCAAAGTTGAGAAGAGAGCCAGTGCTGTGACCTGCAGATGACCGAGTGGCACAGATGATGGTCCCCTGAGGACAAGGGACGTGGTGGCAGTTACCCACCCACCTGGCGAGGCCACTTGTGTTGGAGAGCATTAGATCAGCCAGATGAAGGCGGGAGCCAAGGAGTGGGTCAGAAAAAATCCACAGTGGAAACCAGAGGCCGCCTGGCCAGCAGAGTGTGGTGGCTCCGGCACATGCCCAGCCCTGGCCGGCACCCAGCCTGTGGGCTTCCCCCCAACCCCTACTTCGGGTTAACCCCGACTCATGGGGCTCCACAGATGCTTGCAAACCATCAATGTCTGCTTCATGAATACAATATTAGCACAGATACAAGCGCTGACCAATCGATAGACATTTCACCTGGTAACCTGGGTCATCCTTGCTATGATTTATTTTATTTTATTTATTTTTTTAAAAATTTCTTTTAAAGAGGATAAAATGAAACAGAATAAAGCCAATCCAAACAAAACAATGACAGCAACCCAGGAGGACTTCAAAACAAGATAATAGAAAATCAACATGATCACCATGATGCCTCATGTTATCTTCAAAACAGCTGCCCATACTATAAGACATAAAAAATCAAACCAAGCAGGATAGAGTAAACCCAACCACAACGAAACAGTGAAAGGGATACAGGACTTCAAAACAAGATAGCAGGGAATCAGAATGGCCACCACAATCTATCTTGTTATCTTCAAAATAGCTGCCCATGCCATCAGACATAATGGAATCTAACAAAGCAGAACAGAATAAAACCAAACAGTGAAACAAGGTAACAAGGTTAACAAGGCTCTGCCCTCCCCTGTAGACATTCCCCCTCCCTTCACCTTCCCCATATCTGTTGTCCATTTTGGATCCCACTAACTTCTTCGGTTCTTTATTTTCTCTGTAATTTTAAAGGGAATAAAGCAGAGCAATAAAAGGAATTTAAACAGTGATAAGACAGTAGGAAATCTACAATAGTTACTATCTTGTATATTATTGTCCTCTAGTTGCTTTAAGTTTGCAAAGTCAATCAAACAACACAGCTCCTCTGAATCAGTGGCTGCTCGCAGGGTGGGAGGAGGGGCTTTCTCTTCCTCCAGGCTGGTGCTCTCCATGGTTCACTGGTACGGGCTATGATTTATTTTTTAAATCTGCAACCTCACAACACGACTTTTCTGCTTTGTCAAATCCATTGCTGGTATGCCTGTACCCTTGGTGTTAAGTGCTGTGGCGTGTGTGTGTGTGTGTGTGTGTTGAGGTCCATACCACCAAACCGACCCCGGGACCCCTCACAGCCTGTGACATGAACCGGCCAGATCTGAATGTCCAGGGAAGAGTTAAAATGCAGCACGGAAAGATCGGCCTTGTTCACCACACAGCACTGTGGCTTTTGTTCTAAAGATTAGATGTCGGGGCGCCCTGACTCCGGCAGAGACTGCTTGCCAGCCTGGCCCACTCCCAGGGACACTCTCTTACTTACCTATCCAGAAGACGGAGATGTGCGTTCTCTCGGGAGCTGGGCCAGTTATTGGGGCCACAAACTCCCTGCTTCTGGTCCTTGGATGCGGTCACTTTTGTCTCAGCCGCTATTTAAGGGGTGTCACTGGTAGGGGGACACTGGAGTTCCATCTGTGGAGAGGACGCTCTCTCTGCTGGACCTGAAAGCCACCGAGCAGGACTCCCTGGCATGGGAATTGGGGTTCCAGGTGCTAAAGAGCTTCCAATCCAGTGATGTAAATTTTTCTGTACTTTCTCTTTCTTCTGTATAATCATGCATGTTCCACGCACAGTTTAAGCTTCATTTTCTTGCATTTACCTTGGCACTAAAAGCCTTTGTTGTTTGTGAATGTGACCTCTAAATGAAGCAGCTGCTACAAACCGAATTCTCTCTAAGGCTGTGCAACTACGTGCAAATTCTAGCCAGGAGGACAGCGTTCCCTCCCGGTAAGAACAGTTTCCGGGGACTGCACACACTGCTTCTGCCTGCCTCACACCACAGCGCTCAAAATTCAACCGTGGCCACAGCTCGCTGCCTGGGAGGCTGGAAATGTCACCCCGCCCCTGGAAGGCACAGGTTCATCTACATAGGAAAGATCAAGGAGAGCACTGGGGTCCTGGTTTACACACTGAGATGCCCCCAAGCCTCTGACTCTCTTCAGTGCCTCAGTCCGCTGACGAACTATAGCTGGTGTGATGTCGGGTGAAATCTGGCAGGAAGAAGGGATTGCTATGGGTGCGGCCTGCAAGGGTCTCTCTCCCCCCTCCTCCCTTGACTCCTCTCTGCTGCCAGGCCACCAGGCCACGAGCTGCTTCTCCTCCACCATGCTCCTGCACCATGCCGCCTTGTCTTGGAGCCAGCAAAGAGCTGAACCTCCACAAACTGTGAACCCAAGTCAGTCTCTCCTAGTTTGACCTTCTCGTTGGGTATTTTGTCCTAGCAATGACAGAAGTAACTAAAAGACAACTGACCAGCTCTGATACGACTTTGGCTCTGAAAGCAATGCTTCACTGTTGCTAATTCAGTTCTTTTACACTAGATTCCCAGGTTTTATGCTCAAGATGCTAGATTTTAGCTGGACACGGTGGCGCCTGTCTATAATCTCAGCACCTGGGAGGCTGAGTGAAAGTTTTGAATTTTGTCTGGACAATTTAGAGCATTAATGGGAACTTCTTTTAAAATAAAAAATAAAAAAGGGGGTGTAGCTCAGTGCAAAGACCCTAGCCTAGATTCAGTTCCCCAAAGAAGAGCTGACTGTGCTCTGTCTCTGCCGCTGACTCCAGATGCATGACCGTGGTTAAGACTAGTGGACCAGTTAAGTCACAGCCTCTGGCCCCTGTGATGGTGTTCACTGCTGATTTTGTCCTTTTAAGTTTCCCTGTTGAGAAAGTCGATCCTGTAACACAGGGCTGATAAAAGAGGCCCTGTCCACTTAGCTGTGGGATGCGGCCTCCTAGGCTGTGACTACTTTACTGCCCAAAGCGGGGTTACCCTTTCCTTCTCATTATGCTGGCTGTATAGATCCTGACCTGGATCTGGGGGTGAGCCCCCCGGAGGGAAACGGGATGGAGGAATTCCAGAATCATCAGTGTCCTCCTGTTCTAAGCACAGCCATAAAAGGTGTCTTTTACTTCTTGTCAGGAAAACCTCAAAGTCCCTGATGCACCAGGTGATGGCTTTCAGTCAGTGAGGTGGTGAGGTACCATTAAGTACCCCAGGCTTGCTGAGTGTTGTTGTGAGGGGTTCTGAGGAGAACATTAGAATCAGGACACAGAATTTATACTGTTATTTCATGATGGTCACCTAGAGTTAACAGAAGAAAGTGCAGGAAACCTGCCTACAACACTAAAGACCCAGAATATTCAGCCAAGGGCCTGTCCCACATGAGTTCAGCTGAAGACCCAGAGCCCATGACAGTGCCTCCCATGAGTCCAATTGGAGATCTAGAGTCCGCAAGAAGGACTCACACCAGTCTGTTTTACGGATCTGCACTGAGAAGGCCCAAAGGTCAGCAGTGGAAGCCAGGAAGTCTATGCCAGTGGGGTGAAGGAGCTGTGCTGGTGGGCTGAGGGTTTATGCTGGAGCCGAGAAGTCATACTCAAAACAAAGACCAGAGCTGTCCTGAAAAGCCCCGCAGCCACCCTCAGCGACACACGGGTCCTGAGCTCCTCTGACAACAACAATAGTCCAGTACATGCCAGAAAGCCAGCATGACTTTAATCTTCTCCTGAAGATTAAACAGCACAGATCTTTCCCTCCAGAGCCAGGGAGCGATGCTCAATGTAAGGCCCAGAGCTCCCCCAAAGTAACCACAGTCACTCTCACCCACAAGGTCCCGAGCTCCTCCAATGACAATGGTCGAACTCACACTGGGGAAGCTGGTCATGACAGCTCCTCCAGGGGAACCAGCAGCTCAAACAGCAACGCTTAGGAGAACCCATAACGCCTCACTCGTCTTCTCTGTCTCCATGCTGGCAACTTTCCTCAGGTGGCCATCTACACTGAGCACCATGCTGATTTAATTCAGTTGGCGTTAAGTTGAACACCAGTTTTTAATCCATAACAGTGAGGTTTTGGTCTTTTTTAGAAAGGCAGATTCCACAGGATGGATGTTTTCGAGCGCCTGGTTGCTGGTTGGCACTGCATAGAGGCCAGGAGGTTCTGATGTCTTGGGGCACAGACAGAAACACAGGAAAATAACCCAAGAAGCAAGAAGATTCCTGGGAAAGAGGGATCGTGGTGCCACCCTCAGCCTGAGAAACCCGGTGTGCTCATCTTCCTCTGGCATGACTGGGACACAGGGCTCAGTGGTGGGCTGCTGTTATGGAGAGCGCAGGCGGGAGCAGCCTGGCCCTTCATCTGCGTGAGCTCTGTGAGCTCTGTCAGCTTCAAAACATTGGATTTCAAAACCAAGACCAGGAAATCCCCACAGATGCTCGCTGCCATCCTGCAAGCAGATGCCCAGACTGCCAGCCCCAGGCCTGCAGAGTCAACCAAACAATGCACGCATCGAGCT
This sequence comes from Cavia porcellus, assembly GCF_034190915.1. Lineage (NCBI taxonomy): Eukaryota > Metazoa > Chordata > Mammalia > Rodentia > Caviidae > Cavia > Cavia porcellus. The sequence goes on along the minus strand of NW_026947493.1, from coordinate 82,716,526 downwards.
GTTCCTGTCCCCTCAGTTGCCACCATCTCACCGTGAGTCCGTCATTGCTAACTGGGGGAGGGGATGCTCTTCTGGTTTCCCAGCCCAAGCACCGACTGGCTTTTGGAAAGGTGTAGTTTGTCTTTTTGCTGAGTCTCTTACCGATCCGCATGGTGGAGCCTGCTTCCTCTGCCAGAATTTGTTACAAAATAAAATCAGCTAAAGTACTTTGAGAGGAGTAAGTCGGGAAGCTATGATCTGAAAACCCATGGCAGTTTGGGGGCTCTGGACATTTGTTAATCTAGTGTAATCTGGCTTGAACCATGACACGCTGGAGAGGAGACGGAGCTCTGCAGAGGGTGGGCTGTGGAGCCTGGCGGGTCCCGGCCCTGCGTGTTACTGGGGCGTCTCGTGTCCTGTAGCCTGTGCTTTGCCAGGGTCTCTGTGAGGAGGAGGCAGAATCCATGCGCACAGGGACTGCCTGGCATGCATCAGGGGCTTTGTCACTGTGTCGTCTCCCCCCACCATTCTGCTCCCTTTTCCCCAAATCGTCCATTCCAAATTCACCAGCCAGCGTTCAGAGTCGGTTTTGTAGCCCTTTCAACACCTGAGCCCAGGGACCCGAGTCCCTTCTCGGTCTTCCCCGCCCCCTCTCCTGCTGCTCCCCACAGGTGTGTCTATAGTTCTAGCTCAGCCTCCCCTGCAGCCTTCGAGGAAGATGCTGCCCTCAGGGGCCGCCCCAGCCAACCCTCTTCTCTATTCTTTCTGATCCTAAACTGCAGCTCCAGCCTGGTGACAACTCTCAGTCCATCGGTGACTTGTAGATAGGATGCAGCTCTGCCCTGACCCCGAATCTAGGTCCCACATTTCTGACAGCTCACAGATGTCACCCTGGAGGGTCCCGGGCACTTCCGCGTACTGACTCCCATGCTCTGCTCTGCTGGTTCTCCGCCCAAGGAATGCAGCCCCCAGCAAACCACTTATTGTCCACTCATTCCCCCAAATTGTTCTAAAAAGTGACCACATCTAGCAACTTGGTTGGTGAGCAAACTACCTATTTTTCTCCTCGTTCACCCAAAATTTTTTTAGAAAATGACAAAGTCCTATCAACTTGGCTTTTGGTCCTAATGTTGGTCTCACCTCTCTCTGGGTTTTGGGGCCACAGGGCGCCCCTCGCACCAGGCTCCCTGCCCCCACTCCCTTCCCCGCACCAGTCCTGTTAAGGTCATAGTGAATCAATGCATTTTCTCCTGTTCAGCTATCTGAAATGAGAAAATCAGTTCAAAGCAAGAGTATAAAGGCATTTCTACTCCAACCCCATCTTCCAAAACCAATTGCCAAGACAAGAAATTTTATCTTCGGGGAATTTAGAAAATGCCTACCGCCCGATACTCTGGGGAATATTTGTTAAACACAGTGAGACTTGAACCCCATTGGAGGAAGACACAGGAAGTGAATTCACTTTACCAGAGAGGTATCTGAGGGAGGCGACACATTCTTGGAGCCAGGCTGCCCCAAAGAGCCTGGCACCAGGCTCAGGTCCCCGCCTGCTCCATCAGGGATCATGGGAAGAGGCCACAAGAGGCCTGCCAGCAGGGCCCTTTGCGGGATTCCCGGGCTTCCTCTCCCCTCAGGAGGGGTGGAGGCAGAGTCATTGGCTGACACGGAGGTCACACCTGAGACTCTTGTCTCAGGTTGACAGAGCAGGCGTCAGGAGTCGGATGCTCCTTGCTTTTGTGTCCAGCAACTCTCTGAAAGAAAGCAATGCACTTAGGCAGGAGGCTGAGGCAGGACGACTGCCCCGGAGGCCAGCCTACATAGTGAGAGCCTGTCTGAAAAAAAGCAGAATGAAACAAAACTCAGAAGAAAGGGAGACAAAGCCATGCAGATATGTCAAAGAAGATAAATGCAGACTACATCTCAAAAATTGAGAAAAAGGGGAAGTATTTAATACAAGAAGACATAAGAGAATTAAAAGCAAATGTGTCCAGCTTGTCTGTACTTTTCTTTTTTCTATTTCTTTCTTTCTTTCTTTCTTTCTTTCTTTCTTTCTTTCTTTCTTTCTTTCTTTTCTTCTTCTTCTTCTTCTTCTTCTTCTTCTTCTTCTTCTTCTTCTTCTTCTTCTTCTTCTTCTTTTTCTTCTCCTCCTCCTCCTCCTCCTCCTCCTCCTCCTCCCCTTCCTCCTCCTCCTCCTCCTCTTCTTCTTCTTCTTCTTCTCCTTCTTCTTCTTTTTGTCTTCTAAGCAAGTTTCCACTATATGATTCAGGCTGGTCTTGAACTCATTTTGTAGCCCAGGCTGGCCTCAAATTCACAGGGATCCTCTTGCTTCAGCCCCTTGAGTCCTAGGATTACACACATGCGCCGCTGCACCCAGTTCAATACATTTAAATGAGAATAAAATAATCTTTTAAAAGAAAGACATAATGAGTCATAAAACAAAATCTGTATCATTTACCCTGTAGCAAAATAAATTCTTGATATGCCAAAAGCATAAACATGAAATAAAGTGTGAAAGATGTTGGCTTCTGTCTGTGATCCCAGCACTCAGGAGGCTGAGGCAGGAGGATCACCATGAGTTCGAAGCCAGCCTGGGCTACACAGCAAGTTCAAGGCTACCCTAAACTACATAGGGAGACACTATTTCAAAAAACAAAGTAAAAGAAAACATGAGTGGATTTTAAAATAAGATTGGAGAGACTTTTCTAAGCATTGCATAGAACCCAGAAGCTATGAGCAAAATAGCAATTAATTTATTGATTTTCTTAAATACATAAAGGGCCTTGTAACTCAATGAGGAAAATGAATGAATGAGGCACATCGGCAGGAAAATAAAAAACTGTCCTCAGAGAAAGGAGTACAAATTATTAATAGAAGAGCGTTTTTTCATCTTCCCTGGGTCAAAGAAACTCAAGCCAAAACAAGGAGATAAACAATGACCGTTTATCAGATCGGCCGGGCTTTAAAAGCCGGATGCCAGTGGTGTGAGGGCTGTGAGGACGAGAACAGGGGTGCTCTGGAGGCTGGGGTATAAATAGGGGCTTTTTAATGGGCAAGTTGGAAATAGCTCTCAGATTTTAAAAGCTCACAGCCTTTGATCCAGCGGGTCTGAGTTTAATATTTTCTTTCCTACAAGGATACTCCCAGATACTTGAAAAGTCAGGATAATAAACGATTGGGAACAACCTAACAATCTACCAGGGAAAGGCTCATAAAGTGCGAGACGGCGAGATTATGTCCTGTGTGGAGGACTTCAGGGAGCCGCACAGTGAAGGCGGTCGTGTGTGCCCCGCGGGACCGAGGGTCTCAGGCACCGTAAGACCAGGAGAGAGCCAGGACGGCAGCAGTAGCACCCACAGAGACTCAGGAGAGGACTTACGGATGGGAAAACTCCGGAAGGAAAGGTTTAGATACAGATTCGGTCCTGGTGACTGCAGGCAGCAGACCTCTTCCACATCTGGAGTAAAGAGAGGGATTATTGAAATTATTATATTCTTTAATAGCGTCCAAATATTTTTCACTTTGGAGAGGATTTTCGTAGTTCACAAATGCTGAAAACAAAATTGCTAGAGAGATTTTCAGACCCTGTACACTGGCCTGCCTGCTGTATGGTATTAGCCTGGCATCCCTACATTAGCAGGGTAAATGCTTGGCAAATGAGCCCAGCCAGCCGACCAGCCTGCCTCTCAGCATCTCTCCCGAAGGCCTCTTCCCTATCTATACTTTGTTTTTTGTTTTTGAGACTGGGTCTTGCTATGGCCTTGAACTCGCTGTGTAGCCCAGGCTGGCATTGAACCCTTGATGATCTTCCTGCCTCAGCTTCCTGGCTTCCACCAGGAACCACCACACCTGGCTTCTAGCCATACTCAGGCAGTTGGTGGAGTGCACCCCAGCCTTGTCTTCATTTACTGGCTCCTGGAGCGTGGACCATGTCTTGCTCCATCCTAGACAACGCTCCGACTGGAGGGACCAGGTGACCCAAGCCTTGTCTGCAGAGAGCTTTAACCTGAGGAGGCCAGACTTGTCACCCAGGTACATGGGATCTGACAGTCCCAGAAGGCCAGAGCCCTCGCTGGTGCAGCCTCACCCGTGTCCACGTGCTCAATGGAGGGGCCCCGCGTCTCGGATGCTTCCGGAAGGGGCTTGTGCCCGGCAACCTCTGGCTCCAGCTTGCCCAGGATGTGGGGAGGGGGAGGGCAGGCAGGAGGGGCCTGCGAATCACATGGACCTGTGTCCCCACCCCACAACTCCTCTGCCCGTGACACCTGGCCTGCTGAGCGCTGTCCCGACCCAGGCCTGTCCTGCGGGGCCTGGGGTGGGTCGGGTTCCTGGAACAGCCCGGGGCGGATGCCGATGAGTGCTTGGCAGCCCCGGGGAGGAAATGGGAAACGCACGCCTGGCCGGGCTCCTCGCCTGTTTCTAATCAGCACCTGGAGTTCCCCGGGGCCTTTCGTGATCTTTCGTGATCGCTCAAAGTGGCAGTGAAACTGGACGCCGAGGGGAGCTCTGGGCCGATTTGCGGTTCTACCAGAGCAGTCGTTTTTTCGCTGATTCCTTCAAACACTTGGTGCAAATTATTATTGGAGTAAAATTTCTTAGTCATACTTTCCAGGGGCTTGAAATTTCTTAACTGGCCCAGTGGATAAACAGTGTATTCTGCTAGACTGGAGCAGTACGGGGTCGGATGGTCTTTGAATGGAGTCTCACCGGCACCTACCACGCAGAAGTTGGAGGTTCTGAGAATTCCGTATCGGGGCCCCGGGAAGCAGGGTGAACGGAAATGGGGGCCCACATGTCAAACTCAGCACCTCGCGGCAAGCTCAGGTCTTCTCTGGAAGACTCAGATGATAATGTCAGCAGTGACTCAGCGGTTGAAAGGAGAAACTCTGGAATCCTCTCCACCTCTTCCCCTCTAGGAATCCCCATCTGTGCTTAGTCAAGTCCGGGGGATCTTGAACTTTGATCCTGCATCTCCGTTGCCACTTACACGATCCTCTCCATGCTCCAGGCCTCCGTGCCCTCTTGGCAGGGTGTTCTGTCCCCAGGCTCCCATATTCTCACCCCTCAGAGAGATTACTCAGAACACAAACACAGGCTTGCCCTGCCGGACTCCCCCTGAATCAGTCATCCCCCAGGGTGAATGCTCAGGTCTCAAGCAAGACCCAAGGCCTTCCACAGCAGAGGCTTGGGCGCCAGCTTGGGCAGCCTGGGGCCAAAGACCCCTAAGAAGGCCAGCATCTTTTCATCTGAGAAGGTCAAGCCTGCAAAGAAAGAAGTCTGGCATTGGTTAGCCTGTGAATTCTGAGAGCCATGGTTTTGCATGAACGAAGATAAGTGATCAATTTCCTGGGAAATTGTAGTCTTCAAGTACATTCCATGACGGCAGATTAAAAAAACAAACAAAAAGCAAACACAGGAATACAGGACAGCATGCGTTAGAAGCAGGAAGCCAGCGCTGTCAGCGTATCTATGTGCCCATGCATTTACTTGTTTGCTTGCGGGTATCTAGTGGGTGTCGAGACAGAGGTCACCAAGCACTGAGTAAAGTTCCTGCCCTGCAGGGGACACGATTGGCAGGCGACTATCAGACTTCGCAGGACGGCTCTGCAGGGGTTGGGGACAGCCCAGGAAGGCGAGAAAGGAGCTGGGCAAGTGTGGGACAGGAACAAGCACACGCAGCTTCTCCAGGAAGAAGTCTGATCAGACGGGACGTGGGAGAGGGCAGAATGAGACCCAGGGGGATTCCAGGCCGGGGTTCGCACAGGAGCTGCAGGAGGGATGCGACGGGAAGGCCACAGAGGCAATGGATTAAGGAGCATGGTCAGGTCTGTATGAGAGAAGGTGTGGGCCGCTGGAGTCGGGTCGCCCTCTTGGATGAAGGGAGGTTGCTGTGGTCTCCAAGGAGGAAGGCAGGAATCTCTGCTTTTTCTCAAGGAAAGCAGTGCTGTCTCGGTATAGGCGGAGCAGGGGGTTTGAAGGACGGTGATTTTTGACTCAGGGGAATTAGGCTGTTTGTTCATCACAGCGGTATAGAGGTATAATAACCAATATTCAAAACCACATGCATTAAGCCAGGCGGGTGGCTCATGCCTGTAATCCTAGCACTCGGGAGGCCGAGGCAGGAGGATCATTGCAAGTTGGAGAGCAGCCTGGGCTGCAAAGTGAGCTCAAGGCCTGCCTGAAGTGCATAGTGAGACCCTGTCTCAAAAAGACAAAAACAAAACAAGATCAATTTCCACACGTGTTTAATACTACAATTTGTTCTGTGTCAGCGAACACAATCCTGAGGTCGAGTGTGAGGAAACCTACCCTCCCCGCCTAGAGGACAGAGAGTTTTTCTTTCACTTTTTCTTTTTTAGCTTTTTAATCAGGGCCTCACTCTGTAGGCCAGGTTGGTCTCCAACTCGCAGCAATCCTCCTGCCTCAGCCTCCTCCTGAGTGCTGGGATGACAGGCCTGCACCACCTCGCCCGGTGAGGACGTAGATTCTTAACCACAGAAATTCCACAAAAACTAGGCTGGGAAGAAGAATGAAGAGCCATCTGTGCCCGGGGTCGGCCCCCGAGAGTGTCCCCTGCTTCCTTTACTTCGATGTCATCCTCACCTAGGCCGACGAGGACGCTTCTGTTGGTGACACTGCGCCTCGTTTCCTCCTTCCCGGGAAGCATGTCGGGGGCCTCTGACACATCAAATTCACAGCTCCCCAGGGCGATGCGGGCGGCAGGATTTGCGCAACCCCTGAGTTGAGTTTGCCGGCCCTCGGCCAGCTGGCAGGGCAGTGTGGAGAGGCCAGGAGATTTGGGGTGAGTCACGCTGTGCTCTGCCTTTGTGTGTACCCCCAGGGCCGCCAGGCCTGGTACGTGAGCTGAGTGGACAAGCTGGGGCGTCCTCAGCTTTTCTCCAGCTTTCTGAACCCCGCCTGTCACCCAGCACTCTCCCCACGTCCTGGGGCCCTAGTGAGCCCCCTTCCTTGGCCTCCTGTCTGGCCCCCAGTCCCTTCTGGGGAGCAGTGTGAGCCTTGGGAAGTGGGGTGAACACAGAGCTGACACACGCCACTGTCAGCGGGGAACAGCTGGGCCGGGGCGAGGATGGAAGACGAGAAAATAAACACAAGTGCTCCTGCTTCGTGGTTGCAGCCAGTGTGGCTGCAGCACGGACCCTGCTCTGTGCTGTTCCCACGGGGCATCAAGCATCCTGCAGGAGCCGAGAGGCCTGGGGTCCAGGTCCAGATGGGGGGGCGAGCCGCTGCCCAAGGGTGGGAAGGGACTCTCCTCCCTCGCCCTGGGCAGACCCCCGGTGCCTCCGGGTCGGCACCTGCCTGGGGTGGATGCTTGGACCCAGACCCAGCTGCCCCCTGCACTCAGCACTCCGGACCCTGGTTTCAGAGGCACAGGGCACCTGGAGAGCAGGGCGGAGGATGCCACCTGTGGGCTGTGCACATCAGGTCACGAAGGAGAATAAAGACATGCGGACGAGGAGGCCAGGGCAGCAAACAATGCCTGAGGTCCACGGAGCCGTCCACTGCCTGCCAAGTGCTTGTGGCCACTTGGAGGAACGCGTGTCTCCTACCCTCTCTCAAGTGCTGGGATCACAGGCGTGGCCACCAGCCCAGCCTTTCCATTGACCTTTCCGGTAGGAGTGGAGCCAATCTACTCTCTTCTCACACTCTGTGGCTCCTTCTCTTCAACATCTATGTCAGTGGAGGCGTGTGAGATGTCGTGGGATTTAGTTGACACGGAAGCACAATCGTTCCCGAAAAGTGGGAAGAGACTCTCCAACCGTCCAGCAGTAGACAGCGGCACAGCAGCTGAAGGTTTCCTGACACGATGGCGTGCTGGTGTTTTGTATGCCCAAGAATCACCTTTTCATACGCACCTTCCTTTAGAAGGATTATAGGGAGACAGGTGTGGCACCCAACAGCAGGCAGCAGACACGTGGATTTGGTACAGCACTGCAGGTGGCCACGCCCTTGGGTGCCTATTGCTCTGCTGGTCTTCACGCAGCTCTGTGTCAGGGCTGGACGGCAGGAGCTGTCCTTTCCCTTCTCAGAGATGAGGCGGAGGACACGCAGGGTGGCAGTGACTCTGGCCAAGCTAGAGTCAGAGCAGGAGACCGTCCTCATGAGGGTGCTGATGGCACAAGGGCCCTGATGCCAGCTGGGGCTCCCCTTCCCTCCTGTCCTCCTGCTCCACTGTTCCCCTCGCCTCCTCGGCTGTGACCCCTGGAGCTCTGGGTTGGGTCACTCACTGCACTGCGCTGGTTTGACCCACCGCCCGGAGTCCCTTTGTGTCCAGATTCTGTCCCCCTCCCCCTGTGCAATGGGCATCAACAGGGGCAGCATATCATACAAAGCGCAGGAAGTGGGTGATTCGTACACAGGTAGTGACCAGAGACAGGTGCTGCATGTGTCAGCAATAACCAAGAGTGGGAAACAGGGCTGCGGACCAGGTGGCCCTGGAGCAGGTTTTTTGCTGGGCTGCTGAAACCTTCCAAATGTGGTCTCGGTTGTGGTCCTGGTTCTGTGCCTCTCAAATTATGATTTATGCTAGTGAATTACACGTCATGTGACTGGGTCTCCACAAAGCTATTAAAGGAAAGAAACCAACAAAACCTGGAACATGGGAGCAGAGTGTGTGTGCAGAGACAGCGCAGCTGGAACCCACAATTTCTCCGGAAAGCTGCTCATGCCAGCTTGGTCACCCGAGTCACCGCTCTGCTCTCAGATCCCAACTCAGACGTCATCGGGAAGTGCAGCAGGGGACCCCGAGCTGGCTGGGAGGCTGGTGGCACAGCAGGGGAAAGCTGGCGGAAGTTAGCTCGTGTAGGATGCTGGACTGCAAGATGAGCAGGAGCTGAGTGACTTCATTCTTCTGTCCGATCCTCCGGCCTCCTGGACAGGCTTTTTTATGTGTCCTCCAGGCCAGGCTCGGGGCTCCAGCTGGCTCTTGGGCTTGCCTGTGGACCTCAGGGATGACAGTCTCGGTGTGTGTGGAGGCCACAGGTGAGCGACTGCTGCTGCAGTGCAAAGAGAGAAGGAGGAGGTGGCCTGGGCGGGCGAAGCACAGGTCCCGGAGGGTGGCCGGGGCCATCGGACCCGAACTGTGAGTGGACCCTGCCTGGCGGCCTGTGGGGAGAGCGACCAGGTGAGGGCGAGTGTGGTGTGCGGAGTGTGTATACACTGTGTGTGTGCGTGTGCATGTGTAGGTACCTGTGTGCGTGTGAAGGGGTGCTTTGAGGGGAAGCCATGCCTTGGGGCCCATAGCAGGAAGGTGGGTTTCCCTGCAGGGAGCCTGGAGCATGGCTCTGAGCCCCAGGCTTTGCTGCTCCTGCATCCCAGGCTCTGGACTCGGGCCCAGGCCACGGGATATAAAACAGAACAGTGAGCTGGCGGGGCGGAGCACTGGCAATCCCAGGGGCTGGCAAGGAGCGAAATGTGGAATTCTAAAGACAGTGCCGCCAGCAAGGCTCTGCAGCACATGCCTGTCATCCCAGCCCTGTGGGGAGGCCGAGGCGGGAGGACGCCACATGTGAGCGCAGATGGGGAAATTAGCAGCCCAGTCTCTGTTTCAAAATACAAAACTAAACAGGGCTGAGGATGTGGTCCGCTGTGAAGCACCTGGGTTCAACTTCCACACCAGGATGGAAAATGAAAACGAAAAGCTAATTTCAAGGTATCTGGATATCAAGGATGACAAAGATACAGCAAAGCAATCCTAAGCCTTGTATAACTTTAAAAACGAAAACAATTCCACTGTCGTTTACAGTAACTAGGTTACTACTCAGTCAAGGCGATTCACTCAGCAGAGGTCGGTGTGCTGGGCTGTGGGCTGGACTTGCCCTGAGAGAACCTGAGTTCCACCTCTCGGGTGGGAAGGAATTTTTTCGAGTCTGTTTATGTGTGAAGTGGTCACAGAAGCTCTGGGGCACTGTGGGTGAGGCCCAGCGGTGGATTTTACATACAAAGGTTTGTTGACTATAGCATTGACAGTAGCTTTCCCAAGAGCAAGAGGAACCTGCCGGCCTGAGTGGTATAGCCTGGAAACATTGCAGCCCGGTGGGAAGCTTTGGGACAGAACCCAGACAGCACCCCGGGAGTGGGTGGAGTGGCCATGCAGACTCCGGGGTCTTGGCCTGCGCAGGCAAAGGTCATGCGCGCAGTTGGAGCCAGTTCCTGGGCAGCACATAGATCCGAGAGCCGCCGAGCAGCCCACAGGCCCGACGCCCAGGTCCCGACCCAATTCTGACCCGGTTCCAGTCGCACTCGGAGCCCCGTCAGCAGGATGTCCCCCCACCCCAAATACAGTAGGTGGGGCCAGGGGACCTTGGGTACCCTGGGCTTTGCAGACCCGAATCTTGTGTCCGGACTGAGCCCAGGGGACTTGGCGAGGTCGTTCGAGATGAATCAGCATCAGGAGCCTCGCTGGGGACCCTGGGCTCCTCTCTGTGACCATCTGGCTGGAGCTGTGCATGTGTCCCGGGTCCCCAGAGCTTCCCACAGCACAGGTGTGGTGGGCGCAGTGGTCCCTGTCCGGGTCCCATCTCTGTCTCAGTCCTGCACGCGCAGTCTTGGTCTGGGTCTCCGTCCTGGCCCAGGGCTAGGTCCCAGTGCTGGTCCGGGTCTCTGAGCAGCTTCACCAGCAATGGCAGAGCCCAGAGTCTGGGCTGGGCTGAAGGCTCCAGTGCCTGTCTTTTGGGTGCAGCTGGGTTGAAGGCTGGGGCTGGACTTCCGCCCTGGGAATGGAAGCAAAGGTCCCCAGGGCTTGGCGCCACTGTGGGACAGAGGGGTCCTGGGCGGCCCTGGCGGCCCTCCCGTCCCAGTTCCGCAGAGGACAGGAGTGCAGCAGTGGCCGGACCTCTCCTGGAACAGCTACCAACGCCACCTTGTGTTTTCCTGTTTCCCTGCCTTCTCCAGTGTGGATGACCGTGCCCTTGGGGTCCCCGCTACCTGTCTGCCCCTTCTGCTAGGCACCTGGTACCGTCTGGCCGAGGACCTGCCTGTGTCCCTGCCTCTCCCCTTCCCAGGGTGCCTCACTGGGAGAAGTGGGGCGACCCTCCGGGTCTCCCGACCCTGCCCAGGACTCTGTGGCACTGCGCTTGCCTGACTCCCGAGACCACTCTGAGTAGCTGTTTGTGCTCCGTGGACTCGGCATCCCACCCCACGCTGTGCCCTGTGCTGTCTTTCCTGTCACCCTGCAGTCCTGTGGATCACTCGTCCTCTCCCGGGGTGCCTCAAACATCTACACCCTGCTGATCTTTCTCCAAACACTTAGACAACCGCCAGTCACCACTGGGGTGCCGCACACTGCTCCTAAGCCAGCGTCTTGAAGATGGGATTGGTTTCTGACTGTCCCAGCCTTCTCTTCCACTCCCCACTGTTTGACAGCATCCCCAGTTGCCCAGGCAACACCAGCATCAGGTCAGCATCTTCCCATCTCTTGCTGGGGACAGCCAGCCAGGCCCCACCTCATCCCCTCCACACCCACGCTGGTCTCCGTGCTGGGTCAGAGCCTCTTCCCAAAATAAGAGGTAGCCTTGCAGAGCCTCGGTAAGGTCTTCCTCAGAGCTCTGGCTTCCATCCTGGGGACCATGTTGGTGGGTCAGCGTCTCCCCAGGCTGCCTTTGGCCGCCTTCAGCTCCACGTTTGTGCCCTGCTTCTGCACATTTTACACATCTGGCCTGCGTGTGAACACAGCTGCTCTTTGGGCTAATACAACTCTGCTCCTTACACTCTGGCAGGTCAGAATCTGACCTCTACTTTTCCTTAAAGACTTGTCTGAAAGCCTCTTGGAAACATCTGTTGCTCCAGATGACATTATCGATCTCGCCTGGGACCCTGCATCCCTGCTACATGGGCTGTAAATGCCTCTGGGCAGATGGTGGCTCTTTTGGGTCTTACATCTTTTTGTTTTGGTTCCTGTAGAGCCTCAGTGGTGATGGGGAGAGTGGTAGGAGAGAGAGGGAGATGGAGAGGAAGAGGAGGAAGAGGAGGAAGAGGAGGAGGAGGAGGAAGAGGAGGAGGAGGAGGAGGAGGAGGAGGAGGAGGAGGAGGAGGAGGAGGAGGAGGAGGAGAGATCCAGAAAGGAAAAGAGAAGTGGTAATAGCTTCACATAGTTGAGGCTTGGCCTTTAAACTGACCAAGTCATCAGGGAGATGTTTCTTCTAAAATAAGTTTTATTAAAAGAGGTCTGGGGTAGAGAATGTGGAGAAGCATCAAACCACTCTGTGTGGCCCAGACCACCATTAGAACCAGTCAGTCCAAGCCTGGGTACCACACATTCAATTATGATGATGATTATTTTAGCACCTACAGTAGGACAACACCTGTGCCAGATGTTGGAGACCAAAATGCTATCAGGGCCCCAGATCTCAAGGGGCGTACACTGTGGCAGAGATGTTGGCTGAGGAGCCAGGTGACTTTAACTCAGCATTAGCACCTGCTTTGGCAGCCGGGGTTGAGGTCCCAGTGGGACCACCTGAAAGGGGACTCCAGACACAGTGGGATCAGGACAAACTTTCTGGAGCAGCTGATTCTAGACTGAGGTTCAGAGCTGAGTGGGGCTAAGTAATGGGGAGGTGGCGGAGGGAGAGTGTCACACTGCAGTGACAATACCTTATATAGACTGAGGACAAGGGGCTGCTCAGGAACCTGGAAAGAGTTCAGGAGGGGATTAAAGAGGATGGTGGCTTGCTAGGTCGCTGAGTGGAGAGCCTCTCTGGAAAAACAGCTCAGATGCTGGAATTTGACAACATGGAGAGGGCCGGACGAGTGGAGAAGGGCTCTCACGAACCCAGGAGGAAACTGAAGAGAAAAGAAAAATAGGAAGAGAAAGGAAAAACACGAGTGGAGGACTGGAGCTGGACACACTCACTGAGACCAGTCCGTGCTGTGCTGGGAGCGCAGTGGAGTCAGGCGATTCAAGGTCGTGCTGAAGCCACAGGTGCCGATTACGGGAATTGGTGAGTCAGGGTCCCTTGGCGGGAGGACACGGTGCAGCATGGAGTGGAGGCAAGGTGGAAAACTCCATTGATTCCCAGTGAGTGCTGGGGATTGGGTCCCGTGGTGAGTGTCTCTGGCTGGAGGGCATCTTGGGGTGGGAAATCATCAGCTGCCCCTGGCCCAGAGAGGACTGGTGGGATCTGCTTGGGCTGAGCCACGCCCCTGGTTGGGACCCAATAGCCAGGGACAAAACTGTCCCAACCCCGTGACATCCGCAAACCACAGGCTAAGTTGGTGAAGGCAATTGTGGGTTGACTGGCTCAGAGGCTCAAGGCTAGCCTGCTTCGTCCCTGCATGCACCTCAGTGGAGAGGGCAGCAAAATCCCAGTCAGCATGCTTCAGAAACACCGTAAGCAATACAGAGAGGGCCAGGGACCTCCACAACACGCCTGTCTAAAAGAAACCAGAAACATGAGAGATAGAAATTAAAAAAAAAAAAAAAGCTTCCAGCCACCGACCCTGGGAAAATAAGCCCAGGAGAGGTAAGTACAGAAGTGAACCAGTGCAGCAACCATGCAATATTAGCCACAACATCAGCGGACATAAAGAAATACCTTCGTGATCTCAAAGATGAACTTAAAACTGAAATTCTAATCCAAGTGAGGCAAGATATAAAAAGATTAGTTAAAGAAATGCTAAGCTCCTCCCAAGAAAACACAGACAGAAGAACGGAGGAACCCAGAAAAGGAAGAGAAACCTCTGGTGAAGAATGTAAACAAAACCTAGAATACATGAAACAGATCCAAAGAGATTACCAGGAAACTAAAAACTCCATTGAAAGCTGGCAAAATGCCTGGACAGAAACTAAAATTAGCCTTTCGAAACTTGAAGAGAGATTTATAATGTGTGATCATGAAAGAAAAGATCTCTTAAAAATATAAGGAACCAGGAGGAAACAATTCAAAGGCTAGAAGACTACAAAAGAATTTATAATTTAATAATAAAAAATGTGAGCGAAGAAGCAGGAGTAACCACAAATGAATTACAAAGACTATTCACAGAAATAATTAAGGGAAGCTTCCCAAGCATAGGAAAAAGAAATGATATCCAGATAAATGAGGCATACAGAACTCCAGCCACCTACAACCAAAACAGATCTACATCCAGACATATAATAATCAAGATCCCAGAAATCCACCACAAGAACAGAATATTAAAAGCAGCCAGAGAAAAGAAGCAGATTACCTACAAAGAAAAAAAATCATCAAAATAACTACAGACTTATCAACACAAACTCTCAAATTGAGAAGAGCCGGGGGGAAATAGTCCAAGCTCTGAAAGAAAATACCCTCCAACCTAGATTGATGTACCCAGAAAAACTCTCTCTCAAAATTAATGGAGAAATAAGATATTTCCAAGACAAGGAGGAACTGTGGGAGTTCATGGCCACCAACCCAACCCTACAAAAAATACTGAAGGACATTCCAGAGAGAGAGAGGAAAAAATACCAGGATTCCAGTAACAGTGGCAGAGAGGCCTCAGTGAATGGGGCAGACAGTGGAATGAAGGAGTAAAGTGGACAAATAATAGCAGAAGAATAAAATAGCAGAAATGAAGCAGAGAAGGTAGGCTACAATCTTTAATATAGATAGCCTTCATACACTAACAAAAAGAAACACAGGCAGAGTAGATTAGGAGGCAGGATCCATTGAAATGCTCTGAATAGGAAATATACTTAACCTGAAAGAGGGTTAATAAATTGAAAGTCAAAGATAAGAAAACGATGCCATATGTGACAGGAAACCAGAGAGAAATAGGGACAACTCGTCCAGCAGCCGCAGACAGGTTGGAAAGCTATGACACTTTTGGGCAGAACTACACAGCTGGAAGGAAGGAAAACCTTGTGGCTTTAGTAAATAAATGAGTACAGCTCAAGATCAATCAGGGGTAAAAAGGTTTAGCAACACTCAGATAGATAACAGGTTGGCCCCTAATCTAAAAACTAAAGGAGCTAGTGGGACCCAAAATATACAAAGCACCCTGAGAAAGGGAAAAGGGAGGAATTGTCTAAAAAAGGAAGGCAGAGAACATTGTTAAAAGTGTTTCAGAATTTAAAAGCCACAGTAGTCTTATCGCTCTGTTTAGTTTGATTTTATTTTGTTCCGGTCTGTCCACTTATACTAGATTTGAGGGCACAGACAGCTATCCCAAAAATAGCAGGTTATACCACGGTAACTATCCTTAATATTCTATTAACTTAAACTGAAGCCCTGTATTACTTACACTGTCTTACTATGACTGATCTTATTTGAAGCTGGTTTGTTAGACCGCTGTTTTGCCTTGCCTGTTTTTATTCGAATCTGGTATCCTTGATAGTATCAAGTCTAAGAGTAGAGGCAACTACTCTGAAGATGATAAGATGTAATAACATACCCATTCTGGTTTGATTATTAACTGCTTTCAAAGTCCTACAATGCCTCTAAAGTTGTATTTTTATTAAGATAGCTATGTAATGCTATGTTCAATTATATTATGTCTGATGATGTAGACAATTCTATTGAAAATAACAAGAGAAAGCATAGTAACTACTGTAAATCACCTAATGTTGTGGTCTTATATGTCTTTTTCATTTCATGTGTTTATAGGAATATGTTTTGTTTTGTCTTGCTTTGTTTTGTTTCTCCCTCTAATACAGAAAGGATAGAAATACATGTTAAGACTCATGCATGTATAGAACCAATAAACAGTTTATGAGAATTGATCTTATGACACGTGATGAAATGAACAAATACTTTGAAGAAAAAGAGACACTACAGTACTCAGTGCCGATCCAGGAGTGTCATAATGTCAAACCCAGCAATACTATTATTCTTTGCTCAGAGTGATTTTTTTGTTGAACAGAACTGGTTTCAGTCTCACTGTTTGAAACCCCACTTTATATGGTTCACTTTAGTATCTTTGAATAACTATTTGTAAGAGGACAAAATGTAAATATCAACTAGTGATTTCTTACTGTTTACTCTTTCTTTGAAAGTATGTATTATTTCTACCTAACTTCTGTTTTGTTTAGCCTTTCTTTAAATAAAATTAAAAAAAGAGCAAAGGGAGGGAAAGGTGGAAACTACTGTCAATTTTTTATTGTCTTATCTTGAACTCTTGCATTGTTTACATAATTTTATTAGGTTTGGCTTTGTTCTTTTATTAGATTTTATGCTTTCAGATGGTAAGGGCAGCTATTTTGAATATAATGGGAAATATTATGGTAATCATGGTTTCCTATTATATTGTTTTGAAGTCTTATAATGCTTTCATTCATTGGTCTGATTTTATTTTGTTTGATTTTATTATGTGAGATGTTTGAAGAAACTTTCTACTTTGAAGAAAACAAGACATTATGGTAGCTATTGCTGACTTACTGTCACCTTGTTTTGAAGTCCTACCATGCTTTTGTTCTTTTGTTTTGATTGGTTTTATTCTGTTGTGTTTTAGGCATGATGTTATAGAGAAATTTTTTGAGGAAAATGAGGGATTATAGCAGCCATTGTTTATTTCCTGTTATTTGGTTTTGAAGTCCTGTAATGCTTTCATTCTTTTGAATGTTTTTTTACTATATTGTTATGTTTGATACTATTGTGTGTGAAGATATGCTCAACTATTTCAAAGAAAAGAGACATTATGTTAGCTACTGTTGATGTCCAGTTGTTTTGTTGTGAAGTGCTATGTTGCTTGCATTTTCGTGTTCTGATTTGCTTTGTTTCATTCTGTTTTCTTTTGTTCTTTAAAAAAAAAAGAGTTCAGATGGTAGGGGACAAGGGAATTGAGACCAGCATGGTAGCAGGAGCTAGCACTCTGTGTGACAGATTTCTTGCTTGTTCTTAGGAGATTGGGGAGCTCAGAACAAGGCTGGATTTCAGTTAGTTTTGTACTCTGTAAAGATCATTCTGATCTTTGATGAGAGTTGGAGAAACCACTTAGGAGGCTCGGTGGTCATATAAGCAAGAAAACATGGTGACCCAGCCAAGGGGCGGACTAATCAAAATGGTGGCTCCAGCCAAAATGGTGGCCCAGCCAAGATGGTGGCCCAACCAAGATGGCAGCCCAACCAAAATGGTGGCTCCAGTCAATATGGCAGCTCCAGCCAAGATGGTGTCAGCAAAGATGTTGAGAGTGAATCAACTCAAAAGCAAATAGAAGCTGTAAGGGGAATAGTGACAAGCTATAAGCATGCTATGGGAAGATGGGTGCAGGACATATCCCCACACAAAGATGATGTCTGTCTTTGTCTCACCGGCTCTAACATGGAAGGGAGTTTCTCAGTGCACCGCTGAGATGGCAGAGTGGGCCAAACATGTGGGAGACGCAGGGAGATACATTCCGGCTCAGTACAATGAAGGATTTTCTAATCTGTTTGGAGGCAATGGGCTCTTTGTTACAGAAACATTTAAACAAAGGCTTGAGAGCAGCTCTGGAGGAGTTGGAGAGAAGTGGGGATAGTGCTGCCCAGGCTGGAGGGCACTGGCATTGTCCTTCAAGCCCGAGATTCTGTGACTGAAGCTGGAGAATCGGCCTGGCCCCACGGTCTCCTGGGAGCCTGCCTTGGCTGGTGGCTGCAGCGGCCTGATTTCAGAGGCTCATGTTCAACAGGATCTGTGCTTGGACAATATACATATTTTGATAGTCCCAGGCATTGAACTCAGGCTCCTGTGCAAGTTAGGCCATGGCTGAGCTCCACCCCGGCCCTTTTAGCAGTAAATTCTGTGATCTTTTCTCCCTGTGGCTTGATTTTCCTGCCTGATCCTCTGGCATCTTTGTAGATACCCCATTATTCATGCTAAACTAGCTGTTAATCACGGAGTGGTCCTACCGTGATAGGCTGCACAGTATTCCTGAGCAGATAATTATTTTCACACTATTTGAACTTAGTCCTTAAGGCTGTCAGTTCCTAGAAATCCAACACTAAGGCTGTGAAAAATTCCATTCCTTAACTTGGTGGAAAGGCCGGTGCTTCACCTAAATCACTAACCTTTCCGAAGTTATTTTAAAAGTTGTATTTTATTGTAGAAATGATATGTTTTGCAGAAAACTAGAGGAAAGCACTAAAAAGAAACCAAAAAGTTGTTTAGCCCTATGTGACTCCAGACAAGCACATGGACATACAGAGAGTCACCCTCGTGCTTTTCAGAGCACGTGTGTCCGTCCCTAAGGTTGGACTCCTGGGAAGCGTGGAGAGTTTCCCTGGAGGAGAAGTCTGATGCGAAGCCTCCCACCTGCCATCTGATCCCTACTTTCCAGGATCAGGTGGAAGGCCTCGGTGGCTGAATCAATCCCTCTTCCTCTTGGAAATTTCTAAGCTGATGTCTTAATTGAGGAATGCGACCTTGTTCAGAGATGGGGACTTCACAGAGGCCATCGGATTAAAATAGGCTACAGGGTGGGTCCCGGGCTCCTGCGATGGGTGCCTTGATATGAAGAGGAGATCTGCACACTATGGAGGCGTACAGACCAAAGGGAAAGGTGCCCATCAAGGGGCCCCGTGGGAGGGTGTCAGACAGACCGGCCCTGCTGCCTGCATCTCCATCCAGGAGAGCTCACCTTCTCAGCGTGGACCGGAACACTTCCACGGGTGCACCGCTGGCCGTGGCATTTCACGGCAGCTGGAGCTGACCTAGACGCAGGCCAAGGCCTGTAATCAATCCCCTGGTGTGGCTTCCTCTGGCCACACTCAGTGTGACACTGTCTTATGCTCCCTGGGAGCATTAGGTGACAGTGCTCTGCGGGCCACACTTGGCCGCGTGTGCATAACCGTGGCCTCCTTTGCCCCTGAGCAAAGGGCATGAGTGGAGAGTGACCATTGTCTCTGTCTTGGACACGGCTGGAGTCAGGAGACTAGGTGGTGAAGCTGAGCCTCCCATCGGTCCCTGGACACCAGACACTCTTCCCGAAGGCTTGGTTCCTGGATGAGCCGCCTGTCTGTCACCTCCCCTGAAGCTGGAAGCGACATGTGGACTGTGGCACCCAGAGCCACCGCTTCCCTTTATGTAACCCGGAGCACGTGTGCCTGGGCCCGGGGTCGGGGGACAGAGAAGCCTGAGCGCCCGCTCCACCCACATCGTCCCATCAAATATTTACAGGAGCCTGCGGCATGGGCCTCTCTGTTTACGTGCCCGGCACATTTCCTCCTCTTAGCTCTGTTTACCTGCGGAGCAGACTGCCCTCCACCCCTCCCGCAGGCTCTTTGATTATGACGAATTCAGTGTGGAGACCTTGGATGTGCTGGAGAGCCCTGAGGTTTTCCATCATTAATCCCGTGCAGATATTAAGTCAGCACAGTGACACCACGGGCGCCCGAGTTCACCAGGAGGCTGCTTGGCTTAACCCTGCAGGGACGCCTGTGAGATCACTGCCCCTTTCCCTCAAGTGGCCCCGGCCAGTGCTGGGGTCTGGGCCTGCAGGTCCCTGGACCCCTGGGGCTCTACCCCAGGGGAGTTATTAGTTTTGAACCTTGGGGATAATTCCCTAAGAATGCAGTTCTTTTCCTCTCCGAAAGAACAAAATGTGGCTTGTGTTGGATTATGTGATTAAAAAACAAAACAAAGCAAAACAAAAATCCAGGGGTTCCTAAATTGTGGGTCCATAGCGATAGAGGCAATATTGTTTTTTCAGATTTAGAAAAAACAAGAAAAACAGAAACAGTAACAAGTGCAAAAGCCTGGGATGCTCCGATTAAATTTCAGTTTAAACAGTGAGAGTTTTTTTTAAGTACAAATATTTGCCTAATATCGAAAATATTAAAGTGATACCAATCAATTTTGTTATTGATAGGAGTGGAGTCTTGATAATTTTTCCATAACTTAAAAATCTGCAAAAATTAGGCATTTCCCTAAGACTGCATAGGCTAAAGACAATGTTACATTTCTTTGCTTTTGATTGGGAGTTTTATTTTCCTTTTTGGGGGGTGCTGCTTAAAAACACTGGGTTTTCTCATGTGCAGGCCACAGAATGTGAGCCCTAATTTTGATTACTTCTCCCCTGGGGTTGGTAGAGCCCTTCCATCATCTCATATCATTCTCTAAGCAACGGCAGAGAAACTGAGACCTCCGGGCTGCATCCGGTCCTCTTTACTGTTTTTGTTTGTTTTGTGGAACCAGGCTCAAAATTTTATTTTGCATTTGCAAGACAAAAGACAGCAGAAAGAAAAAGCTTGTTCCCAGGGGCTCTATTAGAAATACAAAGCATAGCTAGGTGTGGTGACCCACGCCTGTAATCTCAGCACTCAGGAGGCTGAGGCAGGAGGATTGCTGCACTTTGGAGGCCAGCCTGGGCTACATAGTGAGTTCAAGGCCAACCTGAGCTATAGAGTGAGACCCTGTCTCAAAAAAAACAAAAACCAAAATAAAACCAAAACAAATGGGATGCAGAGCAGATCACGTAGATCAATAGAAAGTGAATCAATAGTCTCTCATGGTCAGCTGCTCAGACATCCAGGGGGGACTGTTTGAACCCTCCAGGGGTCCTGGCTGGGCACAGGGACTTTGACTCAGTGGGGCCTGAAAGAGTTCTGCACAATGAAAGAGAGAATATAAAGTAAAAATAGCCTTTATTCCAAGGACGAGGAGAGATGCCCATGACTGCCGGTGGCCTGGCCTTCTCTCCTGGAACATGGGGCATGGGATCTATATATAACCTTTAACTGGGGTGCCGCTTAGGGAGGGCATTGCTGACTTGTGAGCACCCGATTGGAATTTTCTTCACATGCAAGCAGGAGCTGGGGAAGAAGCAGGAAGTGGTAGGCATTCCTGCTTCGGCCTTCTGCCTCCTTAGACCACTTCCATAATTTCTACTGAGGCAAGAGGCTTTCATTCCTGTCTTTTTATTGTTAGGTAAAGGGCGAAGTCTCTCTTACTACTTCCTGCTGAAAGGGGCACCATACTGGGGTTGAGGAGGGTCGATGGGATGATGCTTGATGCTTATGCAGAAGCTGTTGCCAGGTGTTTTAGCCAGGACAACTTTATCATTGGGGAATGCCCGCATCTTAGACTACAAAAACAAAGCGACACGGTGCTATGAAGAGGCAGGCCACTAACATATTTAAGGACACAGGAGAGGCAGAAGGAAAGGTGACTTTGATTTAGATATGTCATTTCATCAGGACCATGGAGAGGCAGAATCATTACCACAGTGAGGCAGAATTCTGAAAAACAAGTGTGGGGTTAGGAGGAGTGAAGTTATAAGGGGTGATTATTCTAGGAGGGAAGTTATGAGAGGTGATTATTCCCCCATCTGAAAGGGTAAAAGTTAAGAGTGTAGGTAGGTAGGGCTTGTCTCTGGTCCAGGAGTTGAGCTGGCAAGAATAACAGGTGGGGAGGGCCAGGGCTGTGTCACACTGTAAGGGAGATAAGAGCCTAGGCCACAGGGATGTCACGTTTGACTAAACAGGGCCACCTTGGGGATTATACAAAGGTGCAGCTGCAGGACACCGCTCAGAACCTGTGGTCTAGACTCTGGCCACCTGGCTATTTTTGTAATTTATTTTACTATTTATTTAGATAAATGAGACATAATATATGTTTATGGCATACAGCATGGTATTCACAGTATTCTGGAATGTGTGTACATTCTGGAATGATTTAAAACAAGTTAATTTTATTATTTTAATTTTGAGGGGTACTGGGAGTTGAACTCAGGACCCCGAGCTTGCCAGGCAGGCACTGTGCTGCTGAGCTACCTCCTCAGCCCTTAAGCTAATTTTTATAGCTGTCACCTTACGTTAATATCGTCTGCATGAGAACATTAAAAATCTGCCCTCAAGGCAGAAAATTTCACAGAAATTTTGTTACGTCTGTGTAAAACCATCCTCTGGAGGACTTCTCTGTTATTTCCGTTTTTAGGATGAATGAAGCGGAGGCTGGTTGAGGGGCATCAGGCAGCTGCTGGAAGGTGTCAGTGGGTCACAGCCGAGCCACTGTGATTCCTGACTCCTGGCCCAAGGCTCAAACACACATCCTGGGTGTGGTGTGTGGAGAGTGCCACCTTCCTACTGTGTGTTAGAGACACACAGTGCCGACATGCACGGTGGAACGATTTCTCCAAAGAGAACTCGTGAGAGCAAGCCTGAGGCTGAGATGTCCCTTGTGTTCATTTTAAACGGCGCTGGGTTCAGAGTAGTGACCAGGTGTGCAGAAGGTGGCAGACGACAGCTCAGCCTGCAGCTCGGCCCCTACCTACCAGGTAACAGAAGGGAACCATTCCTCCCCCTCTTCCTCTTCATTCCCTTGTGACCTGGGTACTGTCCCCAGGGCTCTCCCTCGGAGCCATGTCCCCAGCCCTTTGCATTTTTTATTTTGCGACAGACAGGGGTCTCCCTAGGTCACTAACGTGCCCAGGCTGGCCTCTACCATGTATTCCTCCTGCCTCACCCTCCCAGAGTGCTAGGATGACAGGCCCGAGCCACCGCACCTGGAGCCCAGCTGCTTTATAAGCCATTCTACGTGGCTCGGCTGTCCACGCCCCACCTCAGAGGCTGGTTCTGAGGTGTCACAGGGCATTCACACAGTGATTGCTGGACTGGGCCCCTCATCGAAGTTTCCCTGGTCTTTATAAAAATGTCACCAGGGCCACCTGAGAATGACCTGATGCAGGACGAGATGCTTTCCTCAGAAAACACCTCGACTAGTGAGCTGACATTTAGATACAAGCAGAAAGCCACCAGTCTGTCCTGGTATTCCACGTGCTCTCCAAAGCGCAGGGATGAGCCACTCGGTGCTGGGGAATGGAAGCTTCGCAGGTGGCTGGTGTGCATGCTGCCTGCAGGGCTCCAGACTCTCTCCCTGGCCTATCCTTGGTGCCCAGGAGGAGGCACTGTCCTAGTGTCGGGGCTCAGGGACCTTCTGGGCTTCGGGGACCCTGGCTGTTGTGCTGCAAGGTACGGACCTTGAGAGAGGAGTGGGTACCGGGTAGAGGGGTTGTGCCTTTAGGAGCACAGGGCTGGAGAGAGGGAAGGGGAGAGGGAAGAGGAGAGGAGAAGAGACGAGAAGAGACCTTTTGTTCCTCTGACGGTATGCAGGATGTGGCGGCTTCTCAGTGAACTGCATGCCATCCTCCTGGACACAGGAGTAGATAAATCACTTGACCAGCCAGGAGCAGGTGCCCACTGTCCAGCCGACTGTCCCTGTGCTTGGTGGTGACTGTGCAATCAGGGTGACACCTGCTCACTGCTGCAGAAGCCAGTGTGAGAGATCGCTGCAGCTTGCTCGGCTGAGATCCTTTTTTTTTTGGTCCCGCAATCGAACTCAGGACCTCACACTTGCCAGGCAGGCACTGCACCATTGAGCTGTATCCCAGCCCCCTCGCTGCAATACTGGTTCTTTGGGGTGGCCCGTCGGCTGTGCTGTGGGTGAATGGCACAACCAGGCAAGGTTTATGCCCAAAGAGGGGTGTCTCGATTTGAATCTGCTCCCAGGAAGAGAGGGGATGAGTGGGGAGCAGGGAAGAGCAGCAGCTTTTGCAAAATGTTTCATCACATGGGGCAGCATGCAAACCTGGCCCAGGGTGGATGGTGTCCTGGCTCCACCTGCTGTGAGCACCGAGGGAGACACCATCCCACACAGGACCTGTTTTGTTTCTGAATCAGAATTCTGTCCCTTACCCTGCCAGTGAGAGACTGGAGCAAGTTTTTTGTTTTTCATTATTAATATTATTATTATTATTATTATTTTTGAGACAGGGTCTGCCGGTGTACTCCAGGCCGGCCTTGAGCTGTCAGTGATTCTCCTGCCTCAGCCTCCCGAGTGCTGGGATGACAGATGTGCACCACCCTCCCAGCTAGAGAAATTTCTTTCAGAGGCAACCCACTAAATGCACCGTAGCATAGGAGCTACAGTAGGAAAGGCTCAGAGGCTGGACTGTGGTTGCACAGACCTGGATTTGGAGGCAGCTCTGTTCCGGGCTAGGTGTGTAAACCTGGGCAACTTCTGGGAGCCTTTGTAAGGAACACAAAGTGACGCACACTTTGCAGGTGCCTGAGAGGGCTCCGTGAGACCGTGGCAGGCTGGCATCAGAGGCGTCCTGGGGCTCAGGGGTGGTGCTGCCGTGGTGCACCATGTGTACCACCCGGCTTATTTAACTTTTGTCTCTGCAACCTCAGGAGAGGGCGCAGCGGGCTGTCTCACTTTTCACAGGAAGCGCCAAGA
Organism: Cavia porcellus; assembly: GCF_034190915.1. NCBI lineage: Eukaryota > Metazoa > Chordata > Mammalia > Rodentia > Caviidae > Cavia > Cavia porcellus. Next base: position 82,692,425 of record NW_026947493.1, on the reverse strand, counting down.
GTCAGGTGTGTGGTTTACTTCCGGCCCCAGGGCTGGAGGCCACCAAGGTGACATCCTGACGGAGCCCTGGGGAAGCTGGGGCTTGGCTCATTAGGGCAGAGGACGGCCCAGACCTTCTGCGTGACTCTCCGGTGGTGACCTGAGGTCACTGGCTTCCAAAAACACCTGGCTGTCTATAAACAAGGCAGAGAGAACGACCCTCAGGCTGAGTCAGGTGGCAGCCGGGCAGCCTGTCCCCGCTGGTTCCCCGGCTCATCGGGAGGATGTCACGTCCCTTCTCACTTCCGCCCACCAGTGGACTTGGCGAGAGGTGTTTCTTGCGGCTTTTCTCGGCCCAGCCCGAACAGGTGTTTTCATGGGTTGACACCTGTTATATCCAGTGTGCTGCTCTCACCTCTACACTCACTGTGCGTTCCTTCAGGACACAAAATGCCGCGAGCACGGGGTGCACAGGAATTCCAGTCGTCCCCCGTTCACAGTCACACTGACTTGGGGAGGAGCAGGGGGTCACCCCGCGACAGCCCCATCAGGGAGCTGCGTGAGGGTGCAGTGGGGTTCTCAGGAGCCTGCCCTTCTGAGGGGGTGCCTGGCAGGGGTGTCGCTGGTTGTTTTTTATTACATTTTATAATTACACCCAGGAAAGAGGACTTGCAGAACTGTGCAGAAATCGGTAAGAGTGGGTTGGGGAAAGCCAGGAAGGAAGTTGAACCCCCACCTGTGAGCCATCCAGAGCTCAGGCTGGGGAGAGGATCGACTGTGCAGACCTAAAGCCAAGCAACTATTTAGAGGACAGCAGTATGCAATATAGTAACTATTGTAGCTTTCCTACTGTCTTATCACTGTTTCTCTTCATTTCGTTGCTCTGTTTTATTCCTTTTTTTTTTTTGTACCGGGGATTGAACTCACAACCTGATGCTTACAGGCAGGCATTTAGACCACTGAGCTAAACCCCTGGCTCTGTTTTATTCCCTTTAAAATTAAATTTAAAAACAGGAAAGCGGCCATAACGATGGGTAAGCGCATTCCAAGCAAGGGTGAGGACTCTGAGAGGAAGAAATGGGCTCCTGGAGAGAGGTTTAGGGAAGAGGAAAGCCACATATAGTTAGGACCTGAGATGCTGTGCAGCTCATTTTCCCCTGGACTTTGATCCCCAGAGGGAACTCCTGATGGATGTCACACAGTCCTAGTTTGAAAAGTGAGCACAAGTTAGCTTAAGTCACTGTCCAGCAGCATCCATTACAAGAGATGAAGAGATTTCCTTTTTTGGGAGGGACAGGGTGTTATGGTTTGTGTTTGGTGTCCCCTAAGCCTCATGCAACCATGGACACGGCTGAATCTAGCATTTGTGATTGGTTCGTTGTCTAGGGCTGTGATTGGTGGTATGAGTGCCACACCCCCTGGGGGTGGAGCCCATATACACAGTAATGTCAGGAAGAGAGCCTGTCTGTTTTTCTGTATTCATCTGCTGTTTTGTGGTGACCATGCATGGCCATGCCACCTTGCTGCTTGGAGCCAACTGAGTATGGACTGAAACCTCCAATCTATAAGAAATAAACTTTCCCTTCCCTAACTTTGGGCATGGGGTATTTTTTCTCAACAACAATTGAAAAATGTAATCAAGACATAGGGTTGCACTATGTAGTTCAAGCTGGCCTGAAGTCCAGGCTGGCCTGAACTCATAGTGGTTCTTCTGCCTTGGTGTCCTACAAGGTATTTACCACCATTCCTAGTGAAATTTCCTTTCATCACAAGTTAAAACATACTTGTAGTTTTGCCTGGAGAAGCATATATGGTACTTTACATCCATCTCCTCCTTTAACCTTTGAGGGGGACAGCCGTGTCCCCCACCCTCATCTGCAGAGCCTGGCTAAGTTGCACCTCTACAGGGCTGCTCGTGGGGCCCCAGGGTGAGCTGTTGGGCCACACACCGAATCAGGTCATTGCCGACTCAAATCCCCATCCATGGCCGCTCATTGCCCCCAATTCCTGAGCCCACACAGTGGCCCAGGAGTCACGAAGAGCCAGCATCCAGTGACTTTTTTACATCCACTCATTGCTCACTACCCTTCCCCAAATACACTGTGCTCCTACCTCAGGGCCTTGGCACCGGCTATGCTTCCGAGAGCCTTTCAGCTCCCACCTCACTCTATCCCATTTCCCACCAGCACAAAACTTTCTCTTCAGCACGTGGGGAAGCCTTCCTTGCTACCTAATTGAGTACAGCTCCTCCCATCACTTCTGGCTCCCCAGATTATTTACCAGCCTCTAACATTAGATTCCCTCTCCGGCTAAGATGTGGGACCGAAGGGCGGACCGAAGGGCAGAGGTGCCAACCTCAATACCCCCTACCAGCGAGGTCCCCCTTCCTGTTAGAAGAGCACGAAGCACAGAGCACAGCTGTGCTGTCCCTGCCACCTCAGGGTTCGCAGAGGGCGATGGGCGAGGGACCCCTCATCAGCCTGGGTGGGCGCATTCCCTGTTTCTGGGCTTGGACTAAGCCCTGGAATCAAAGTGCCCAGAGGTGGACCCTCCTCTATTGGTGGGGTGACTTGTGTCCAGTGCCTGGAGGGACCCTTCCCTGCAAGATCCCTGCACACGGCAGGTGAGGTCACTGGGATTTGGTCAGCACCAGCTCCCGTGCAGCCCTGGACAGCAAGATCCCCCAGGTTTCTTTTATAAACATCGTCGTGGTTGCCGGTTCCCCCCGCCAAGGTGACCTGTACCCCAGTTCTGTGTTCTGTCCTTTGTAGAGTGAGTGGTTTAAGCTCTCGATTTCAACGTGCCGGCTGCATGTGGAGTTTGATTCGGTCTGTAGTCCCTCAGTCCGTGCCAACTGCTGTCCCCAAAGAGTGGGCTCAAGAGCGTAGCCATGCCACTGGGTGCTGGGGTCTGGTGAGCTTCACTGACTACACAGTGGAACAGTAAATGAGCCTTTGCCTGTCTAACTCACGCGCTGGGATTGTTTTAAGACTTATTCTCCAAAAGCAAGACACTGTTTTTAAAATTCCTGCAACTACCTCCAAAACTCTGCTCTGCGTTTATTGCTCTTAAGAATCAAGCTCTATAGGCAACATCGACTGAGGAATGGATAAAAAAGATGTGGTATTTTTATACAATGGAGTACTACTCATCCATGAAGATGGATAAACTGGAGACTTTTGTAGGTAAATGGATGCATCTTGAGACCATGCTCATTGGTGAGGTAAATAAGACACACATGTGGAAGCATCCTACTGTTTCACCAGTGTGAGAAGCTGAAAGAAAACATGTGTATGCATATGAATATGTATATAGAAATAATAGTTAAGATAGTTACACTACTGACTTCTCTGAGGTCACTGAAGAGAAAGGTTTGCGCTGGTGTTGTTCGGACAGTTGAGTACAGATGCCCTGTGCTCTGGGTGAGTGATTTGGGGGTGACAGTGAGCAATGTATGTACCATTGTTGCCCCCGATTGATGTGTTTTGAAACTTTTTTGTTTTTTTCTTCTTATTCTTTTTTAAAAAACTGTTTACCCTTGAAATAAAATGGATTTGGGAAAAAAATCTATGAGCATGAATTGGGGTCTTTTCTAAGCGGTTACACTTGAAAGTATAATGAAAAAGAAATAAATTTTAAAAATAGGATCAAGATGCAATATACATACATATGTACATGTATATGTAACGTCCCCACAGTGAATGTGTTTATTGTGTATCAGAAACATAGGGTAATGAAAAAGAAAAAAAAAATCAGACATTAACAACAACAAAACTGGAACCGCCCAGCGGGAGTGGCGTGGTCCTGCTCTCAGGGCACAGCACTGGGCAGAGATGCACACTCCGCCGGTGCCACGCCCCTTCCCTGTCTGGCTGGGCCCGCAGCTGGAGGTGACTTCCATGCAGGCGAGGTGGTTTGTCAGGGGTCGGATGGTTGGAATCTGCCCCTGTACATGTGCTCTCACAAGCTCGCCCTTCACAGAAGCAGCTTTATTGCGGTATCATTAATGTTTCACAAAATCCACTCTGCAAACATCGTTGGACTTCAGCATATTCACAGAGACCTGCAAACATCCCAACTCTGTAACTTCAGGATATTTCATGAGGCCCAAAGGAAACTGACACCCCAGAGCAGCCGCCTCCTGCCACCCGGTGCCCGTGGGGTCCTTTGCCCTCTGGCTCCCCACCCCTGGGCAGCTCTGGGCTTTCCCAGCCGGCTCCGGGCACTGGGCATGGTGTTTTCCGTAGTTGGCCCATACTGTGGTGCTCTCAGGAGGTGGCCTTTGTGGGGCTCAGTAGTAGTCCTCTGGGTGGCTGCGGCCCATTGCGTCCCTCTGTCCGTCTGTTGGTAGGATTCACAGCACTCCTAGGCGCCTTCCTCACTGTGTGGAGGTCTTGTAACCCATGCAGCAGCGCCACAGAGCACAGAATTGCTGGGTCGGGGTCAGAGTGGCAGCTCTGCAGTTAAGGTTCGAGGCACTGTCAGAGTTTTCCCAAGGGGGCCACCTTTAGAAGGAGGGGATCAGGGTCCCCACGTTCCCCCCTTACTCTGTCTCTTCTGTTACCATCCCGGGGGGATGAAGGGTCACAGGTATGGTCGTTTTGACTTGTGCTTCTACAGCGACTGGCGACGTGGGACACTTTTCCTGGGCCTTTTGTCCATGTCTGTCTTCTTCGGAGAAAGATGGGACCCGCAAATGCAACTCTCCTTTCTCGTTAGACTGATTCTTAAGTATTTTAAACTATTTTTCTCTTTCTTTCTTTTTCTTTTTGCTCTTTTTGAGACAGGGTCTCACTATGCAGCTTAGGCTGGCCTTGAGCTCACTTTGTAGCGCAGGCTGGTTTCAAACTCGCAACGATCCTCCTGCCTCAGCCTCCCGAGTGCTGGGATTACAGGTGTGAGTCACCACGCCTGGCATAAAGTTTCTGATTGCATTTCAAATGCAGTTTTTCTTAATTTCACTTCAGGTTGTCCACTCTCAAGGTATGGAGTGGAAACTGACTTTATACATGGCACAGAACCTTCTGGAACGCATGGATGAGACCCAGCAGATTTCTGGCAAATCGATCAGGATCACCACGTGATCAAAGCATCCATAGCTGAATGCAGATAGCTCTGTTTCTTCATTTCTGCCGTGGGTGCCATTTACCTGTTTATTTGCCTGATTGCTTTGGCTCCAAGTACAAGGTGGAAGAGAGCGGCCACTCTGGTCTCGCTGCTGCTCCTGGGTGCTGCTGGGAGCCCCTGCCCAGGAAGTCCCTTGGGCTCTGAATTTGGGGGATGCAGGACCACAGTTCTCCTTCTACCCAGGGAATGCCCTGTGCGGGTGGAGCTCGGCGGGTGGAGCTGCAGGGTGGAGCTGAGGGCGGCCTGAGCACCCCCACCTCGGGCGTCCTGGTTACTGGGGTGAGAGTCCCTCTGTCACAGCTGGCTCCAGCGATCCCATCATCTGCCAAAGGCAGACTGCTCATTTTCTCTGGAAAGTTGAGAGAAGGAGAAAAGGGTGGTTTGTAACACTGCTAATTTTAATATAGACTCTGTGAGTGTAATTTAATCATCACCAATAAAGGGACTTTCCAAAAAAAAAAAAAATCCGTATTCCAGTTCGGCGCCTGTTTGACACCCCGAGCTTTGTGAGACGCAGGACGAGCTCAGAGCCTGCGGACCCATCGCTGGGCTGACTAGGCAGGCTCTGGCATTTAGACTCATTTGTACGTTTTCTGTGATTCAAGCTTTGAGCGACTTGCTTAACATACTTTGCATAATTTCTCTCCATATCAATCCTGTGTGATTAAGAACTAGTTTTTTAAAAACCCTACGTTTTAGAGAAGCTAAACCTATGCTCAGCAGTAACAGGGTTAAGTCTGCTGGGTTAAGTCTAGAAATGCAAACACTTGCTGTTTTCTTTTTATTTATTTATTTTTGTAATTTTGAACCAGGATGTACTAAGAGGTTTTGGCTGGCTTTGAATTTGCAGCGATCCTCCTGCCTCAGCCTCCCTAAATGCTGGGCTTCCAAGTGTGCGTCACCACACCCCACGAGAATGCAGACTCAGCCTCTCTATCTTGTCTGGGGACTCCAGCTTTCCTTGAGAAGGCAAAAGGGATTCAAAACCACAGAACAAAGTCAGGGATGCTGGAGAGAGCAGTAAATGCCTTGGGTGGAATCAATCTTGGGTCTTGGGGTGAACTCGGAGGCTGGTGTGGGGGGCATGCAATGAGAAAATGCTGACCAGGACAGAGCCCCAGAGAGAGCAGGAGGAGGAAGGCATGGGCCCCAGCCTCATGCCTGGGTGGGGCTGATCATGGCTGCTTGTGAGGGAGGCCTCCTGGCGGGGCTGGGGGTGTTTGTCAGTCCTGAAAGCTCAGAAGGCTGTCAGTGAAAGGCTGGGGTTCAGAGCCCCATGGGGGTCATTGGTGAATTCGGTTGCTGATGACCCCAAGCTGGGTTTCGCTGACTCCCTGATGCTCCTGGCTTCTGAGGGGGCAGAGAGAGGGGCTACTCAGAGGAGACCTGGCTCCTTTCAAGCTTTCATTTGAAAGCTAAGTCTGAACCCTGTTAGCCCAGTCGCCCTGTTTCACAGACAAAAGAGACGCAGAGCTGAAGCAACCCAGCCAGTTAGCAGTGGCAAAACGGCAGCTCAGGTTTCTTGGTGCCAGGTATTCATTCGACAAACAGTTATCATCTGCCTGTTCCCTCCGGAGCTGGCCAAAGGCTCTGGGGCATCAGGGAGGCTTTTCTCTGTGTTAGAGGAGGTTGCAGAGACGGTGGGGACAGGCTGGGCTGTGGGTCTGCAGGGTGAGGAGCCAGGGCGGCTGCCCAGGGGAGCTAAAGGGGTGAGGGCATTCCAGGCCGGAGCAACAGCCTCCCCTGAGAGCAGAGGTGGAGCCGAGCAGGTGCTTCTCTAATTAAGAAAAGCGCCACTTACGAAGCACGATCCTGCGTCTGGCGCTGCGCCGGGTGATTTCCGAGCCTTATCCCATGCAATCCTCTCAGGAATCCCAAGAAGGAGACAGAGGAGAGAACCCAGCCTGGGATGGAGCAGGCCTCTGCCCAAGGGGGCATGCAAGGGCTCCAGGCTGAACAGTGACCCAGAGCTGGGGTCTAAATACTGAGAGCTGAGTTTTGGATTTCAGGTGCTAGATGCCATGCGAAGCAGTTTGGACTTTACCCTGTAGGACACAGTGTGGGTCACACCCCCAGAGTTTCCAGTCCAGTGGTCTGAGCAAGGCTCTAAGGATATCTATCTATCATTTATTTCCATCTACCCATCAGTCTATCCCTCTGTCCACCCCTTATCTATCTATCCATTGTCTGTGTATCTATCTATCCATTATCTATCTATCTATTGATATCGTGCTAGCAAGTGCTCTACCATTGAGGTAGACCCCTGACCCTTTAAAAATTTTTATTCTGGGACAGAGCCTTGAAACATTGCTCAAGCGGCCTCAAATTTGCGATCTTCCTGTCTCAGCCTCTGGAGCAGTTGGGATTACAGGCATGTGCCACCGCACTGGGATAGGCATCCGAATCTTGTAAGACAGACAATTCTGACCCCAGTAGTCCAGGGGCCTCGCTCTGACAGCTGTTCTGACAGGGTTCCCTGGAAGACTTCTACATTCGGGAGGAAACTCACCTGATCCAGGTTTTATTCAGCACTGGCTTGGTAGCTAATGGGGTGGGGCCGGAGTATGAACAGGAAGCCAGATAGCAGCAGCTACAGCGGTCACTAGAGAAGGTGGCCGGGCGGGGCAGGCCTCAGCGGGCTCCTGTGAGTGAGGAGGAGCTGGGCTGAGCCACTTCAGTCCCTGGACGCGGGGTCTGATGAGAAACGAGACGGGAGCTTGCAGGAGAATGGAGAATTTTTTGGGGTTTCCATAAGAAATGAAGCCAGGGACCTGGGTTTCACACCCTGTCCAGCTGCATCTTCTCGGCGGTCTCAGGAGAGTCCTTTCTTCATCCTGGAGAGAAGGCAGCAGTGCCTATCCTGTCCCCAGCCCAGAGGGCACACCGTGGCTTTCCACCCTGTGCCCGCCCCAGCTGTGGCTCACGGCACCAAGCCGATCCTGACTGGGAACCTCACGAGGTTCAGGTGCACAGCATGGGGGGATACCCAGCCCCCAAAACCGGGCCACATGCTCCCTTCCAGTCTGTGTTTGGCCTGCAGATTGCACAGAGCTGCATGGTTACACTGAGTTTTTAAAATGTTCTGGGATCAGCTAGAGTTCAGAGGAAAGCTGATTATTTCCTGGAGGTGACACTTCTCAAAATCCCAATTATAAAACACAAAACAAAACCCATCCCTTTTGTGTTGAAGGTCCCATGTGACGTACAGGAGTGAACTGCCTTGTGTGGCTTTAAAACAGGTGTTCTAGATGCTGACCACGTCCCTTGCTCCAATTGCTCAGCTCCAGGGTGTTAGCAAGTGGATGCGGGTGTCTGTGTTTTTCTGGAGATCCAGTTAAAACACAAAGCCCGGCTGTCCTGAGCGTGCGCTGTTCGGTCACCGTCGCGGCTCAGGGCCTGTAGCACAGGCAGGGTGTGAAGGTCCTGCTGTCCCCCCCGCTGTCCCTGGGTCACCAACACCCCCTGTCTTAGCTCTTGTGCTCCTCTTTCTCCCCACGGCCGCCCCATCTCCTTGTCCACTGAGCTGCCTCTGTCTGGGTCACCGCCGTAGCTCTGGAACTGGCCTTGATTTTCTCCAGTTTATATGCACAGTGTAAAGAGATTACACTTCCTAAGCTGTGCAAGGGCTTCCATCACCTGTGAGGAGACCGAGCCCCTCACAGGACCTGTAGGAAACAGGCACCCGCCTCTCCTCACTTCTGTCCTCCTGCACGAATCAAACTGCTGTCCTTCTGTGTCATGGCGTGTTGGACCCCATCTCACCCCGCATCTGGTTCAGCACCCTGCACTGTACTCCTGGTCCCCCGAGTGGTGAGGGAAGGAGTTCGCGTGGGAGGCAGAGAGGGCTCCGGGTGAGATTCACGCTCAGATTCTACCAGGAATGCTTGGAGGTTCTTAAAGTCACTGACAGCTAAAGTCAACTTCCTTTTTTAATTAGGTGATAATAAGTGGATTTGAATAGGGTATATCTCTTCCTCCAGTGAGAACCCCCAGAACCATATGCAACCCTTAAAACTCGATCCTGTGGTCTACGTCTTAAGCGGTCTCGGCTTTATGCACCCCCGAGTGCTGGCTCGTGGCCCGTGCTCCTCCCTGAGCTATCAAAAACTTCTGCAGGGTTTAGAGTGGTGAATCCCACTTTCAAAGATTGCCGTCGGGTTTTGATTCTGAGTTTTCCAACCATCCTAAACCACAGCAGAATCTGTAAAACAGGGATGAGGAGACTGCCTATGGGCGCCGTGTGCTGGCCTGCGGGGTGCAGGTGCTTAGCTGCTGCCAGGTCATCTGGAAAGGGCGTGGCCAGCGGTTGTGTACCGTCATCTACCATCACGGGTTATGCTGGGGACAGAGTTAAGCTGAGGACAGTCACGTCGACTCTGCAGAACGAGAGACAGGATATAGCTGGGGCTTTAATCAGTCCGTGACAGGGGGACAGCCCTCCACCACACCATCGTCCAAAGCGCACTGTTAGCCCCGCGCTTCTTATCTGAACCAGAGCTTGGGAACGAGGCTCACAGGACTGTCCCCTGGAAAGGCAGCCTGTGCCTTTGTGTAAACGCAACCCCTGGGCTGCAGCGAAGCAGCACACTCTGCTGCTTTGTGTCCCCCACAAAGCAATCGAGTTCTTTTGCCCTGCTTGCCGTGGGGAGATCACTCCTCTGGACCGCCAGCCTCGGGGTGTCACTGAGAGACCTCAACCCCAAGTCCAGCTGCTGGTGAGCACGCTGAGTGTGTATCACGGCGGTGTTGAGATCAGGCCGAGCACCTGAACACGTAGGACGCACGGACATTAGCCCGGAGGACTTTACTCCAGCATCCGCCTCGTTTAAGCACAGTACCTGCATGACGTACACTGCTGTCATCTATCGGGCCGCTTTTCCAGCCCTGAGGGCCCTTCTCTTCCCCTGACCCCTTAGACCACGTGGAGCAGGGGACTGGCGGGGAGGGCAGAAGCACCAGCGTTTCAAACAAGGCCCCAGGGAGATTCCAGGTGCTGCAAAATCTGACCACAGAGCAACTTCCAGATTTGTTTACAGGGCTCGGGGTTTAGCTCAGCGGCCGAGCGCCTGCCTGGCAAGCACGAGGTCATGAGTTCAATCCCCTGTACCAAAAAAAGAGAAAGATTTGTTTACAGATCTGAGTTGTCCTCTGCTGGGGCTGTGTCCTCTGGGACGTGACAGCGTGGAAGAGCCGTGCCCGATGTCAGTCTTTCTTACCCCTTTCTGTCTGCTGAGCCCAGCGTGTCTGTCTGCAAACACTGCAGACACACAGCAGGTGAATGGCCTCTGCCTGGTTCCCTGATACAAGGTTTCCCGTCCAATTCCAGTCATGGCAGTCGAGTTCCTCAGTCTATTTTATGCTTTCCTGGTCATTTGGGGCTGCTTAGGGTTAGACAGAGAGGAGTTATTTTATTTTACTTATTAATTTAGTTTATCAGTTCATGTGAGTGGTGTGTAATGATCACATCCCTCGTGGGAAGTTGGTGCACATACATAGCCCATCTTACCTCCTTTTTCATGTTCTCCACTCCCCCATCCACCCATCCCTGGAGCCTGGGAGACAAGGGCTAATTTAGCTTTGCAGCTGATCTGATGCCTGAGGTAGCGATTTTAGCTTTCCTTCTGTCGGTGATTTATAATAATAATCTTGGGGTAAAATTCTGTCTGGCTGTAGCTAGATGCTGCTTGTGTTTGTGTCTGTAGGGGTTCGTGCATAGGTGTAGTATGTGTGTTTGTGTGTAGTGTAGTGTATGCATGTGTGTGTAGGTGTGTGGTCTAAGTACAGTGTGTGGAGTGTTGTGTAGTGTGTTGCATGTGTGTGTGTTGCATGTGTGTAGCACTCATGTGTGTGAGTCCCGGACACGCATTGTGCTGGTGGAAGGCAGGGACACTTCTCTGGGACACAGCAGAAGCGGCAGCCGAGCCGGGATTCCCTCGGGTCACGGCTCACGGCTCAGGGCCGAGGCCACCCTCGGCCGTCCCGCCTGCATGGCTGCCCTGAGACTCAGTAACATCAGCACTCTGGTGCCATTCAGCTTCGTGCTCTTCCTTTCCTGCGCAGAGGCTTCACGGTCTTCTGGCTGGATTTCTGCAGCCCACCGGCAGGCAGGGTCTAAGGTGCTGGGCTGCATCTCGGCCCCGGGGACAGGGAAGAGGGCATTGGTGTCTGCAGGGACTGCAGCACCGCACCACCACGTGGTGCCGCTTCCCTTTTTGACTTCCAGCCTGGCCCCGGTAGCAGGCTCACCCCAGGACCTGCCCTGGGGAGCAGGAACATCTCACACAGAGCTAACCGCTCTCCTTAGCCGCACGCCCCAGTCCACAGCCCTGGGCAGCCCCGCACGGTGTGCAGACTACAGCAGTTTCTGCCAGACTGCAAGCTCGCTGGAGCCTGCTAGGGCGACTCACAAGTTCCGTGTCGTGTCGGACTTTCTTGTTTTCAGTTTGCTCTTCCTAAGTTCTGGGATCTAATGAAACCCAGGCTGCTCGCTCTGCAGCCCTCCATAAACCCAGTTCCTGCTTTCGTGCATCCTGTTTTCTGTGAGCAGAGCCACGGCCCCGCTGGAAATCTGCTGTGTGATAAGTCTGTGCCTGTTTGTGTACACACATGCACCGTGCAAAAGACACAGTCACCAGCCGGGTGAGGGTGAGGGAAGCCCAAGCCAAACCACCCCTCCTTAGGATCCTAAAGAAATACAATGTTTAAACAGCGCTGGAATCGAGGCCTCAATTTCTGTCCAGAAGTGCTGTGGTTGCCAAACTGCTTAGGAAAGAAACCTAAGCACAGTAGCCTGAAGGGACACAGAGTTCGGCCGCTGGATGATAATTTAACTGGGAGTTAACTAGGGAAATAGCTCTTTCAACCTGGATCTGTGCGGCCACCGACATTTCCATCCTACATTCGCTGACTGATAAAGTTCCCTTTTCTTATAATCTCTTATCCCCCCACCCCCAGCCCAGGTCCTCCAAACCAGCTGTCTGGCTAGGCACTTATTTTGTCTTTCTTCCTAAGCAGGGGACTCTGTGGCTGGGCATCCTCAGCATTCTGATAAAAGTTACTTCTCTAAGCTATAATAACAAGGTGGAGAAAAGAATACTATTTGTTGTGTGAGTTGCAATTTCAGGAGATTTCATTGTGAGAAAGATCTGAGCCATCCGAATGTGGTCCCAGGGAAGAGGTTGCTCAAAGTGCCAGAAAAATAAATCAGTGGGAAAGACAGGGACGGTTTCTAGGTATGTGCACGATAAAACAGGCCTCGTAAGGCACTAACAGCAGCAGGCTGGAGGGTCCTGAGCGGCGGTGTTGTGAGCCTGTGGAGCTGGAGGCTGCCGAAAGCTTTGCGAAGCCCTGTTTCATTTTTATCGGCTGAAATACACTTGGTTTCTTTTTTGACAAACTGTCTCTGGGCGGGAAGGAGAGGGAGCCGGCGCCGTGATTGGCTGGAACTGCAGCAGGGACCCTCCCGTTGCCAGAGGAGACCGCATGGAAGTGTCCAGGGGAGGGCCAGTGGGTCAGGAGGCGGGCTGGACGAGGAGGCCTTAAGCCGCTCTGCTCGCAGCTGCAATTTGCGAACCCACCGTGATGAAATCGAGCTCTGGGCAAATCAGAGGCGCCTGTCAACTTCCCAGGTGGGACTGCCTGGGGCGAGCAGACTGAAGCAGCCGAGCAGGCGGCGGGCAGCTGCAGAGGGCTTCGGAGAGAGCCCAGCATGGCTGCAGGAGGCTCCGCGCGGCCGGGCCAGGTAGGAGCAGGAGGGGACCAGGAGCAGCCTCCCATAGCGGGGTTCACTCTTCTGTTCCAGGGCAGGCAGCCCCCTGGGAGGCCATTTGGAAGTGGCAGCGTTGGGGACGCCAAGGTCATGAGATCTGATTCTGTTCTGAGCGTGGCAGGCTGGCTGTGACAAGCACGTCTCTCTGTCCCCGTAGGTCCTGTCTCTGTTCACGTTGGCCATCGGGGTGCACATCTGCTTAGGAGCCACAGTGAGCCGAGTTAAGAGGGCGGAAGGCTGGGAGGAAAGCCTCCCCTCAGGTAAGTGGAGCCCTGGTTTGCATCTTTGGACCCTTCAGGAAAACCTCCCGCTGCGCGGCCAGGCGAGCTCCTTGGGAGATCATCTTCCCGATAAAGCTGCAGGGTGGCTGACTCCCTCCTCAGTTTCTCAGGATGAAGCCAGCTGTGTGCCCCATGCAGGTGAAGGAAGATGGCTTTTTAATTCGAGGGCATGTCTGATTGCTTTATGGTCACTCTCTCTGGATATCTTGGTCCTCTGAAATTGATAGGTTATTGATATGCCATTAAAACGTCTGTCCCTAACCGAGGCTGGGACAGAGGCGGGGGACAGGTGTTACTTTCACACTGGGGAGACCTCCAACTGATGTGCTGTCCTGTGATGTAGGATGCGGTGTTTGCTACCAGAAAGCTCCCATTTAGGAGAACCGGGCATGAAAATAGCAAAGGCAGTGAGCTGTGTTTTTTGGAAATCTCAGACCTTTAGAACTTTTGAGAAAATACCCCAAGTAGAAAGGAAAACAGAGACACAGTGTTGCAAGGAGCTGACAGGACTCAGCTGCCTCTATTGTTGTGTCTGGGCACAAGGAAAGTGGGTTTGACCAGCTCACCCTGACTTAGCGGAGAGAGCTGGTGTGGGTCTTGGGGATTCTTATGAAGGAGCTCGTTGTATACACAGAGGGGGCTTCGCTGACTGGGGCTCAAGCAATGAGTTGGTTAATTTCCTGGAAATCGGAGCTGCTGATGGTTGTAGAAATAAAATTCTTATTTGAAGTAATGGATACTCTAGGGGGCAATATTTTCTTGACTTTCCCAGACATCCTGGAGTGTTTGCCTGTCTTCCTGTGTGTTTCCTCCAGATCACTCCACGTGCTTGCTGTCTCTGAGAGGCGCTCACCTGTCTCTCCTTAGCCAGCATGCGCTGTGATGAACACCCGGATCCATGCACTGATGGAAGAGTAAATTTTTTTTTCCCTCGGGCAAGTTACTTTGAGTCATGCCAGAGGTCAAAAGAAAAACATTAGCCGTGGGTGAGTGAGTTGAGTGGGGTGTGGTTGGGGTGAGTGAGAAAATAGATCATAAAAATTGCAGCCTCTGGGAACCAAATGGGCACAGGAGCTGCCCGAGCTGGCAGGGAGGGGGTCGCTGGGCTGCGGAGAGTGCTGCTTTGGTTGGTAGCAAATGCTGTCTTCTGAGGCCTCTTTCTTGATTTTGCTAACACCATGTGACTAACAGACCTGGACCAGGTCAGCAACTTGACAGCCAACGCTGATTCTCTCTGATGCGTCCCACGGGAACCTTCTTTTTCCGTGTCATCTTAATATATTACTTTGGCTGAAAGTGATATTGATGAAATTAAGTGGCTTTTTATCTGTCTTTTTTTCTTCCTCCCACCCCTTTTTTGGGATACTGGAGATTGAACTCAGGGCCTTTGTCCTAAGCTGCATTCAGAACCCTTTTTAAAATTTGAGACGGGGTCTCACTAAGTTCCTAGACTGACCTTGAATCTTCCATCCTCCTGCCTCAGCCTCCCAGGTACACACCTGGCATTGTAGATGTATGATCCTGTGCCCAGGTTAAATGCAACTTCTTGAGGTATGCATAAGATCAAGTCACCCCTTACTTTCAAAATTAGGTCTTTAGCGGAGGAGAGTCAGGGAAAACTTCCCTGGCACCCTGATCTGTGTTGGGGTCTTGGGCTAGGCCCCTGTCTGTCTTTGAGCTGTGTGATAAATCGCTCCTAACTTTCCTTCTGGATAAGAAATGCAGATTCTCATTCTTTCCACTCTGTTTCATTGCCTTTTTAATCTGTCTGTGTGTCCTGTATTGAGAAACCAGAGGAGTATAGCTTGAATCGATTAATCCTTAAGAATACGTATATAGCAAATGATTTCCACATGTTATAAGAGGCAGCTAGCACTGGTGAACAGCGTTACATCTGGAGCAGCCGTTGCATCTACATTATAATCTGTAAATGAGACAGTCTTCAGTACCCTAGAAAACGTTTGCTCCTCAAATTGCTTAATTATTGCTTTACGTTTTAAGGATGTCATCTAAATAGTCTTTTAAACATCTGCCTTCAGGAAGCATGGTCTGAGGGTACAAGAGCATTGAAGGCCGAAATACAGGGTTTTGGTATGGCTGCACACTTTATTTAACATTTTTGTTTTGATGTCACTCACCTGCAGTTTAGGTGATTGTAGCTGGTTTCTCCTGAGAAAAGACCAAATATGACCTTTGGAGACTTGGAGAAAGTGTAAGGAAGCTAGTCACTGTGACTTTTTAAACTCGACCTGTGCCTGGAAAGACTGGCTTTGGAACACTGTGTGACTGTGGTTCTGGGTTAGCAAATGCCCCAGGAGAGGAGGCAACCTGCTCGTTTTCTTTTGGGTTTAAAGAGCCCTGTGCCATTCAGTGCTTCAGAAAGCTTTTCAGTGAGAGGAGGGAGCACAAGGGTGTCCATGTGAGGCCAGCTTCAGACGGGCCGGTGTGCGGTGGCCTGTCCGAAAGCATGCAGGAGCGGCAGCCCCGGAGGATTCCCGGGCAGCGGGGCTGTCTATGTGCACACCTCCCCTCCATGCTGTACTCTGGACCCAGCCGTGGGCTTCAAGGCTGTGGCAGTGCAAACAAACTCATCATTAATTAACCAGCACCCTTGTGGCTGTATCATTGTTAGGCCCTGGTGAGCTGCTGGTGGTCATGATGGAACAGGATTTCTTCTACCAGATCATTTACAGATTCTGGAGATTTCTCGGGAGCTCGGACGTGAGGAGAGGGAATTCTGTGCTCTTTTGGGTAGGAAATGGACATGCAGGTGAATGAGATAAAAGTAATCAATTCTCAAAGAAAACCTAAGCAACAACCAAAATTGGGTTTGACATCTTTGTCGCAAACATCTGATGGGGCCAAATGGATTTGCCTGGAGGATTTGTGTGCATACTGGTGTTCACCTGTGCATGGGCACGTATACGTGTGTCCATGTGTGTACCTGTGCATGCTTGTCCTGCTGTGGAGAAGGCTGTGGGTCTGTTTTTTTTTTTTTTTTTTGGTACTATGAATCAAACTCATAACCTCACACTTGCCAGGCAAGTGCTTGTGCCCCCGAGCTATAACCCCAGAAGTCTGCTTTATGGAAGCATCTGCCTTGGATATTCTTGCAGCTCCCAGGAAGCTGCAAGAATGGAATAGCACTTTCTCCGAAACAGAACCAGCATGACACCTGAAAGACACAGGGAATTTGTGAGCTCCTGAGCCAGATTCTTGTGGCCAACAGGAACTTGGACGCACGGTCCAGTTTGTCATCACTGTTAGTGGCTTGAAAACACGTGAATGAGACAGATTTGTTTGTAGAGACAAGAGGAGAAAATGTCACCCACAATTTTATGAGTAGAGCTTTTTTTATTGTGATGCACAGAGAACACAGAAAACAATACCAGGAATGTGCAGGTTTTGTTCCTTTGCTAATGTGAGGAATCTCACTGCCCAGCAGGAAGCTATTTTGATGGTGGTTTACAGAATGTGGGAAATTGGAAGCCAACACCTGTATCAGCCAGACTCCCAGAGGAAAACAACATCAGGAATGTGACTTTATGTCACATCTAAGGTAGAAATCAGGGGAGTTAGGTCAGTACAATGGGGTTTCCTGAGACTGGATCTCAGGAGGATGTGGACGCTTCAGTTAGCTCTTAAGTGGAGCTTTGGTGTAGAGCTCTGGCAGTTACCTTGCATGTGGAGAGCTCTCTATCTAGTTTACATACCCAGAAAGCTCAGTGTCCTGTGGAGCTCAACAGGGATCGTCAAATCAATAAAAATCAATAAAGCTTCCACAGTCATGTTTAGGAAAGAACTTCTAAAATTTGGAACCTATGTACAAAATTTGAAAAATCCTTGGTCAATGAAAAAAATTCTATAGTTGTACTGAGATGTTCTAAAATTTTAGCCAAGCTTTTGATAGCTCAGATGAGATTCACAGAACTGACTTTCCAGCCAGGAAAACAGGGATAATGTGGACTCTTTCTCTGAAAAAGTCTTTGAGAATAAGATGTGGCATTATGGTTGATAAGACTTATGAGGTGCTAAGTATGTGATGATATTTGATTTATCCTCAGGAATAATGCCAGTGTCTACATTTATACCTCCTGATAAACAATACTTGTGATTTAAAGTGACAGTGTTCCTTTGCTTGCTGGCAGATTTTCAGATAAGATTTATGTTACAGACCACCATTAAAAGCTAGTTGAGTTGCTTAGACACTGAATGAAAGCTTTTAGCTTTAAATCTAAATCACACAGCAATCTATTTTCTTGCAGTTTTGAGGTCTTTCTGCCTGAGGACACTGTATTGATACATACTTGGAAAGTGTTTGAAACCTCCCAGATAGACTTATCTATGTTAAAAATAAAGCCTCTGAAATCTAGTCCAGCAGCTATGAAGCGGAGGAAAGATCAGCAATGTCCCACTAGTGGATGTTTCTAGAAGGTGATGTATTTGTGTGGCTCTCTCCTTCACTGGGACAGAATGCCCAACACCAGCACCTTAAAGGAAGAGAGGCTTATTTTGCTCATAGTTTGTAGAGGTTTCCGCCCAGCCTTGGCTGAGTCCAAGGCAGGCGGAAGGGCCTGGTGGAGGAGAGTTGCTCAGGACATGGTGGCCAGGAAGTGGAACAGGGAGGCCGCAGGAAGGGAGTTAAACCCTTCCGGGTCAGGTCCCAGTGACCTTTTTCTTCCTCCCAAAGCCCACCTCTTAAGAGCAAGTCAGCTCTTCTGCACATCGTGCCCCTACGATCAGGTCACCATCCACAAGCCCTGCCTAGGTCTTCAGAGGACAAATATGTGTAAACCATAGCCACTTAGGAAGAGAGACACTGACGCCGGTTCTGTTTGGACCCTCCTGGGAAGACGGGGTCTGCAGCCCAGGGCAGGCTGTCTGCTCACGTTCAGGAAATGCCTGGTTTCTGGACCAAACAAGGCAGGGGGTGAAGAGGGAGCAGCATGCAAACCCCCCAAAACAGGAGCGGCCTGGGGGCAGAAGCCTGAAAGAAAAACCCTTTCAGCTTTATTCTGTGTTCAAAGTTTTCAAATTTAAATACCATTTTCCTTCCTGGACATTGTCCAGCTTGGAAAATTTCCACGACGCAGGAGGATTTAGGAGGAGACGTGACCGGGGGCCCAGGGTGAAGTTGTTTTGGTGAACTCATGTCATCCATTAAGGTCTTCCTGGGAGTGTCATTAAATTATTATCATTTTCTTGCATCTCCAGAATTCTAGGGCCCTGTATAGAGACTGTGAAAGGGAACATTCTAGTAAAACAGGTTTCCTCAACTAGGTTAACAGAATTTCACCTGTCCCCACCTACACTACAAATTTAGGTGAAAGAAGTTGTAATGTACACTTGTGTTTCTTTAAATTGTGAAATTATGTTTCTGGGTAAAACAAGCAATATGTAGCAGAGTGATGAAGGTCGGATTGTAGATACATTTTTAAAATTCAAAGTTACTTCTTGAAAAAGTGCATCTATTTATAAAGACATTGGTTTGCAAGATTCTAGCACTGGCTGTATCTGAGAACTGAAATGACATTACCCCAGTCTGTCATTTAAAAGGCAGCAATATAATTTGAAGCTCATAAAAGGATTGGCCAAACGCCTCCCCAGGAATTCTGAGCCTCTGCTGTGCTCATTACGTGTCTCTGCCTTGATGCTTCTTAATACTTTAAAAAATGTATGTGTAATACAGGACTTGGGGGTGGGTTTGCGCTTGCACATGACATACATAATCATCCCCCATTTACCAGATGCCCTCTTTTACACTTTGGGGGACTTTCAATGTATATAATGTGATCATAACCCCCTCTTTTTTGAGACAGGGTCTCACTCTGTAGTTCAGGCTGGCCTTGAACTCTCAGCAATCCTCCTGCCTCAGCCTCCCAAGTGCTAGGATTACAGGCGTGTGCCACCGTGCCGGCTCCTGTCTTCCTGTGTCACCTGTCCTCACCCCCATCTCCAACATCCTATTCTCTTGTCCAGAATAGTCTCCCCGGATCTTTCTGGGTGCTTTGGGTTTGTTTGCTTGCTCTTAGTTTTTGTCTTCCTCCTCCATCCTGGACTTCTGAGGTGGTCTTAGCCATGAGAATAACCTCTGGCTGCCACAGGTTCCGGGAGCCTTGCATTTTCGAGACCATCTCCGTGAGGTGGAGACACCAAGTGCCCATGTCAGAGTGCTCTGATATTTGTCAGGGCAAGGACCGCTCAGGATCTCAGACTCAGCTGCATACTCAAGGATCCCTCCCGTATCTGATCTTGGCTCCAGCAGTGAAAAGAAGTCCTAGGAACCCGCCCTTATGCTGGTGGTGGAGAGAAGGATGCGGGCTCCCGCAAGGAATAAAGAAGCCAGGAGGTGGGTGGAGGGCATTACAGGCCCCTGGGAGATGCGGGCCGCTTGCCAGGGGCAGCGGGCGAGGCTGTGCAGGCCCTGGCCAGGCAGTGAGGATGCTGGACCTGCCACTTCTGTGTTTGAAAGCGGGTGGCAGCTGGGTTTCTTGGGGTGACTGGAATAGGGGAGACTTTACAGTGTCTCCCTGCTTTCCTTCCTGATGAATTTCCTTCCTGACTGAAGCTGTGTAGCCCAGCCCCTGCCGCTGAGCTACTCTCCAACCCACTAGAGCTGTAGACTCGGCTCCCTGAAGCTGTCTGGGGCTTGGCCAGGGAGACTCTGACCCAAGAGTACTCAGTTAACTTTACAGGGGGCACCCGATGTGAGTGGTATGACACACCAGTGCAAGTCGCATCGGTAGGATGAAGGAAGTCACAGCACGGGCTAAGAATTCATCCAGATGCTGTGAACGCAGAGAAGGAACTCAGGGAGAGGGGACAGCAAAGGGCACGAGGCAGGAGCACCCCAGGGCTGGCTGGGACCAATACGGAGGAGAGGAGACACAGGCAGGCGCCCGTCAGCAGCCTCAGTGGTTAGCGGAGCTCAGAGTGATGATCCACAGTGTTACGTGCGGCTGCGGGCCTGAATCTGAGACCCGAGCACCGAGCACCTTCCCAGCCCTCGTTTTATTTCTTGTTACTGTGCGGAGACAGGGTCTCACGAAGTTGTCCCCAGAGAGCCTGGAACTTGCCATCCTCCTGCCTCAGCCTCGCGGCTCCGGGGTGACAGGTGTGCATGTTTGGAGCTCACAAAGTGAGGACAGCCCTGTTGCCTAGATGGCTGTTGGGGTGAATCTGAGCACCAGCATTAAAGCGGGGATGGTGGATTCTAAGTTTTCCTTATCTCTGATTTTTATGCGAGGACTTTCTCTGAGCTTCCTTTTCCTCCCCTCCCCCTGCTGTGGTGGCTTAGGGCTCTGTGGACAGGCCGGCCAGAGTCCATGGGGAAATGTGGTTGACAGAGCAGAGGGCCCTGTGCTGGGGATGGTGCCGTGACCTCCCCTGAGCTGACCCAGCTGTGAGTTTGGCATCCCAGGAGCTGCCACACGAGACAGCACTGGGTGTCACACGGCCCGGCGGATCCATTGGCCTCAGTTCTATGGATCCAAGGCACAGGTGCTGGTACTGGGTGATGCTGGCTGGAGAGGGGACTTGAGCTGGCCAGGGACAGGTGCTCAGGTCAATGGCACGGGGGCCCTGGTGTCATTTGCATGGGTCTCCCCCTCCCCGGCTACTTGTCACTTCTTGATTTAAAAATTAGTACTTGTGAGTATAAAACAGAGAAATCACTCATAAATACAGAAATAATGGAAATAAAATTACGAACAGCCCATCAGATGTAACCTCTATGAGGATAAATACATACAGCATGTGTTCTATGATGTGTTACACACACACACACACACACACACACACACACACACACACACACAGGAGAAAAAAGCAAGCGAAAAACTAGATGACTCCCTGTGAGCTCTTAGAGTGCTGGAAACTTCAGCTACAGAAAGATGGTCTCCTGCACCTTCTTGGTCATTTCCTCCCAGCGTGCTGGTACGACAGTGTTTTAAAGGAGAAAAACTGAAAATTCACGTGAACACCATCAGTGTGCAGAAGTCACGCTCTCCCCCAGCCCCACGGCCAGCCCCGGCTCTGTCTCTTTCCGGCTTTATTCTTCTGGCTGTCTTTATTCTTTGCTGAGCACTAAATCTGACACATGCTGTTTAGCCACCACACGGTTAGGTACTTTGTTCTTAATACAGGTTATTTATCTTCCTTTGCAAACACAAAATCTAATATATGGCATTTAACACGATGATGCTGTTGTGTTCTTTCTCCTTAATAAAATGAATTTGTATGTCTTGAAGATCTTTCCGAATTAGCTGTGTAGATCCAGCCCATTCTTTTGGGGCGGCGTTCCGCATCTGGACGCAGTCGTTCTCTCCTGCTGTCTCCGGAGTGGGGACTCTAGGGGTGCTGCCTCCTGCGTTAGAACAGCGCGGCGGCTAGTGAACGTTTTGGTACCTGGGTCTTCGCGAAGTTTTGCAGATACATAAGAAAGACAAATTCCTAGTAGTGGAATTTCTGGAAGAAAGATGAAAATATGTAAGGATGTTGATAGATACTTCTAACTTTTCTATTTTATCTTAAAATGTGTGTTCTCAGAACAGTTATAACACTGTTTATAACGCCCATTCATCAGGAACGGTTGTATAAACTGGCACCAAGCTCTAGTTTAAATTTTTCTATAAACTGTTTAGCAGTTAATCCTCCTGCTTTCCTCTGGTTTGAAATGCTGGTTTTATTATAAAATAAATTCCCATATATTTGGCTCTATTTCTGGGCTGCAGCCTTACAATGTGTTTATTTCCCATCAGTAAGTTATTTCATTATTTCACTTCAGGATCTGCTCCCCATATACTTTCCAAATTACTTTTATGCTTTCATATTTTCATTACTATTTGTTTATTTATTTTGGTCTTTTTAAGACAGGGTTTCACTCTGCAGTTCAGTTCAGGATGGCCTCAAATGCACTTCGTAGCCTAGGCTGGCCTCAACTCTCAGCGATCCTCCTGCCTCAGCCTAACGAGTGCAGCCATTACAGGATGCTCCACCACGTTCGGCTTCATTTATTTAATTTTAAATATTCTTTTTATAGTCTCTCAAATTTCAAGGACTCTGTATGTTTTATGGTGATTGCTTTGTGTCTTTAGTTATATCTAGAACAAATTAGTATATTTCTAATTTAGTAAGATACATCATACAGCAAAGATTCTATGGCTTTCACATGTAAGTAGCTCTTTTGAAATGCCTTTTTATAGACCTTTAATACTCTTTTCATGTAGATTCTACAATATATTGCTGAATTTATGCCCAGCTGCAGTATGTTTAGGTACTGTTATGAGTGAAACTTGCATTTAATTTTGAAACTTACATTGCTTGTATGTTCCAAATGAGTGGAATTGCCATCTTGCTGAATTATTTCCTTTGCCAAAATTTGGTTGATTCTTGAGATTTCTAGGTAAACAGGATAGACATGAGGATAGAGAGGGTTTGTTTCTGGCCAGCCGAGATGGTGTAACAGCAGCTGGTGTAGGGTGCAGCTTTCACAGGTACAGTTGTAAAGTCTTCTGTCCCAACCACACGCGTTCATACTGTTTCCCTAATACTTGGGCTCCATTTTCCTTATAAAGTACTGGATTTTTTTTTTTTGTTTTTTTCATTTTTATTGGTACCGGGGATCGAACTCACAACTGCCTGCTTGCAAAGCAGGTACTTATGCCGCTGAGCTAAATCCCCAGCCCCAAGTGCCTGGATTTTTAAGTAGGAAAATGGACTTCTATTTCCACAGTGGCTTCATCTTTCCAGATTTGTAGTAATAAAATAGCAATCAAACTGATGACATTTGTTATTCTTTCTATATATGTTTGATACCCCATGAAATATTTTTAAATGGGTTGCTTTGTTAAGTTCTCATTTCAACCTGGAGTTATTTCACGTTTATTTATTCATTTTGAGGCAGAGTGTCTCTGGGGAGTCCAGGCTGGCCTCGAACTAGGAGTGATCCTGCCTTTGTTTCCCAAGTGCTGCGAAGATGGGCTTGGGCCACGTGCCTGGCCCTAGAGTTACTTTTATGAATCAATCCTCACTTGCCAGACGAGGAAGCGGTGGCACCAGCAAGTTCCGCACCCTTCCCACAGCACACGGGAAGTGGGTGACAGAGCCTGGCTTGTCACCCAGCGGCCACCTGTGGGCCACCTCCCCCGGGGATGTGATGCACTCCTAAGCCACCCTCTGCTTTCTGTCCCTGCAGTCCTGTCAGACTCTCCCTGGACCAACACCTCCGGCTCCTGCAAGGGCAGGTGCTTTGAACTTCAGGAGGTCGGACCCCCAGACTGCCGCTGTGACAACCTGTGTAAGAGCTACAGCAGCTGCTGCCACGACTTCGACCAGCTGTGTCTGAAGACCGGTAGGTGCCTTCTGCGCTGGGGCAGCCTCCAGCCGGTGGCTTGGAGTCCCCATGTGGGGTGTTGAGGCTGCCCCTGCTTGGGCCGACCCAGATGTGCATTTGAGCTTTGTTTCCTGCACGATTGTTGATTGCACCGTGAGCTTACCCCGGGTGTGGACATCTTTCCTGCCAGAATCAGGAGCCAGTCTGTGCTGGTTTGAAGCAGCTCATGCTGGGCCTTTGCACCTCTTCTCCTGTCTGTCTAAGGTGTCACCTCCTGCATCAGTGCTGGTGGACAGGAGCTATGATTGCACATGTTCTTGGAGTGCTGGGTTTTATTTATTTTAGGTATGAAATGCTATTTTTATGAGTGCATATTTGCGGTGCATGGTGATCCCCTTCACCCTTGGGAGTGGGGGGGCCACACCCCGACTTCATGCCCTTTATGTCCCCTGTCCTCTGTCTCGTCTCTTGGTTTCCTTCCCATCTGCGTAATGCTCTTGGCTCGCCTGCCTGGCCCCTGGTTTTCCTTTCATCCCACTTTCTGTACCAACTCTCGGCCCTCCTCGAAGTGAAGAGAAGGTGGTGTGGGATTTTATTTGGTGTCTTCTGCTCTGGGCAGCTCTGAACTCTTCCTCCGAGGCTTTCTTTCCCTTCTTTACACTTATTCTATGGGACAAATGCACATAACGTGAGAAAGAGCCTCTGTGGGGAACCAGACATTTCACATGAGGCTTCCTTGGGGCCTGTCGGGGTCCCCCCTGCACCTCTGGGCAGAGCCCCTCCCAGCCTATCCTACTCAGACAGTAACCAGGCTGGCTTCAGCACCCCGGGATGGCCTGCTATTGCTTACCTTTGGACTTTTATATGGCAATAATTCTTTTCAAAGCCTCCCTCCTATTATCATGGCTATTGTTAGTCTGATCTTTTTAACGACATAATTAGCAACAGGGACATCATTCTCTTAACTGAGACCACTGCCTTGGATGTATGAAAGCGGACATCGACTCCCTTACTAATTCTGGTGCATTTCCCCCACCTCCTGCAAAATCAGGAGCCCTTAATTAGATGTTCTCTGTGTAATTCCCTTCCAGACTCGAGCCGCCCTGCGCTGCCGTTGCCGGGGTTCGTGCTGGAACGTCTCCCAGGTCCCTTGCTGCGGGTCTGCGCCCCAGTGCCGAGGCCGCCATGAGCAGATGTCAGAGGCTTTGACTAAAAGACTGTACTGCTTTTCAGCCCTGGCCTTCCTACAAACGAGCAGCCTGGGTCTGCTGGGCACCGAGGGTCCCCTCGTGCTGTGCACTTCCTCCCTACGTGTCCTTGACGTAGAGCACCAGCCTGAGGTCCCAGCCCCAGTTCCTTGCAGAGATGTGCTGTCCTGTGCACAAAGGTGACAGACACCGAGAGCAGGGACAGTCACTCTCCGATAGGAGAGTGGCAGTTTGTATGTGAGGCTCCACTAATGCGCCCAGGTGCTCTGCAGGAACAAGCAAAGGGTATCAGCATAAACAAAGCCCGCTATCTGCGTCTCTGTGTGCTGGGCCTGCATGCACGTGTATTCACTCAAGTATGTGCGTGTGTGTACACGGGTGGAGTCCTGCATCCCTAAACCTTTTTAAGCATTGTACACATCCTGCTTCTTTGGTACTGGAGCATGAACCCCGGTTTTTGCCTGTGTGTGGCAGCCGCTCCACCGTCGAGCCACACCTCGGCCCGTCTGCTGTTTTATTTTGAGACTGGGTCTTGCTAAGTTTCCCAAGATGTCCTTGAACTTTGCTCCCTGCTTCAGCCTCAAATCATTCTTTTGAATGGCTACTTAGTTGAGTTGAAACCTGGTTGGCATTCATGACTCAAGTTTTATTACTATGAATGCTTCAAGAAGTCCTACTCGTGTACTTCTGTTTATTTGCCGTAAGATTCAGGGGGTTTCTGCATCGAAGTGTGTATGCATTTAAATAATTTAAGTGTATGTTATAAAAATATATTTCTGAATGCTTACATTTCTATCAAAGGGCACAAGAGCATTTCACGCCTCTTTTTGCTCCCTGTGTCTCCCTCTCCTGGGGACAGAGCTCAGGCCTGTGCGTGTGAGGCAGGCACCCTGCCGCTGAAGTACACCCCAACCCAAACACTCATCTTTAAAGACGTTTTTGTCTGCACTGATAGGTAACCTTATTTTCCAATAAGGTTAAATATTTTTATTTTACTTCACATATTTACTTTGACAGTGGCACAGTTGACTCCTATTTTGACTTTGGACTCCTAATTTTCTTTTGAATTCTATTCTATTGTGTGGGGTTTTTTGTTTGTTTTTTGAGATAGGCTCTCATTAAGTAGCCTGGAAGTCTCAGCAATTCTCCTGCCTCAGCCTCCCGAGTGCTAGGACGACAGGCGGGCAGCACCATGCTGGCTCCCAGGATGCTTTTCTTGCCCATCCCCCAGCATGGCCCCCAGTGCACCCCGCACTGTCCACAGAGTCTTCTGTGGTTCCCCCACCTCACAGTGTGCAGTGCTGGCTGCCCAGATGCTGTGTGCTGGTTTCCTTGCTGTGTACCGCCTGTTCTATTTGCAGTGTGCACCCCCCAAGGTGGGGCCTTGGTCTCTCTGGCTCTTAGTCCATCCCAAGACCACTACTGTCCCCATGGTGAGTTAGCATGGGATGTGGCCGGGCGTGGAGCCATCCTTTACCTTCGTGTACATTTTCGACTGATTCCTGGATATTCACGCCTGTGGCACTGTCAGCCTGGAGAGATGTGATTCTTTTTCCTGCCTCTGAACTTCTAGTCAACCAAAAAGTCAAACCAACAGAAAACGCAGTGTTCTGGTTAAAACAGAAAGATCCTTTTCTGACCATCTTTTCTTGGAAGGGTTGGACCATGAGCTCTCAGTCCAGAGTCTGGGACAGGAATCTGCACCCCGCCTGCTGTCTTCCTGGGAAGCAGGGATGCTGGCGGTGGAGGAGCTTCCCGGGCCTCCGTGGTCTGGAACTCTTCACCTTTCAGATCTCTGTAGGGACCTGGGCTCCAGGCCCTAGAGCGTGCAACAGCTGCCATCTCCTTGTTTTGTTTTTAATGGAAAAAGGTAAAATTAAAAAACATTGCCAGGTGTGGTAGTGCGTGCCTGTAATCCCAGCACCACAGGACGCTGAGGCAGGAAGATCATTGCAAATTCGAGACCAGCCTGGGCTACAGTGTGAGTGCAAGGCCAGCCCAAACTGTGTAATGAGACCTTGTCTCAAAAAGACAAAAAGGAAAACAAAACAAAGTAAAAAGTCCTGCCGCGAGGATGTAGGGGCACCCAGGTTTGTAGCAGCACAGTTTGCCTCTTGTGTTTAAATCGAGCTGATCCAGAATGAGCAAAGCTGCTTCCCAAAGCAACCCAGCAGACCCCTAGGGACTGCCCTGAGCGACCGGGAGGCTCCCTGCCGCACACTGCGCGAGCGCTCTGGACACTCTGGACATGGTGGGTGGCCGGAATACTTTTCCTGTCTTTTCCACTTCCACTTTTCCAGAACAGCTCCGCGGGGCTTCTGAGTTTGTCTTCTGATCTGAAAATCATCAGAAACGCATCCTGAGTGTGACTTCTCCGGGCACACTCAGCCTCCACACCCAGGTCACGGAAGGCCAGTGATCTTAGCTCGCTCTGCGGGGAGCCGGGGCCAGCGTGGCCCTTCCCGTGGTGCCGTGGATGGGACCTCAGGGAACCTGCTGTGGCCCTTTCAGCTCGCGGCTGGGAGTGCACCAAGGACCGGTGCGGAGAGGCTCGCGACGAGGAGCACGCCTGCCACTGCTCGGAGGACTGCCTGGCGCGCGGGGACTGCTGCACCAACTACCACGTGGTTTGCAAAGGTGCGGGCCCGGGGTCCCGGGGGTCCCGGGGGGTTCCCGGGGGGTCCCCGGGGGTGAGGACTGGGTGTCCCCAGGCATCCCGCGGGTGCAGGTCTGACACCTGGCCTGTGGTTGGGGAGGAGGAGAGGAGCTGAGCTCTGCATTTTCTCACGCTAAATAATCGAGAGCTAAAGCACAGTGCCCTCTGCCGGTGGGACCGTGACAAGCAAGCGACTCTGCACCTTTCCTTGGTTCTAGGTCAGGTTTCCTAGATGCGGAGCCTGAGGCAGGAGTTTGTGCACAGACTTTATGGAGGGGTGCTTCGTACCGTACCTGAGCCCCAAGAAGGGGCAGGGCTGGGGCCGGGGCATCGGGGAAGGACGTGCTCTCCGGGACGGGTTCACCCTGGCCTGCTCTGGGGTGGCTCTGAAAAGTAGATCTCAGAGTTATTGCTTTGGACCAAAGGCATGAATTTTGCACAAGTTTCCCGAGGCGCGGGCTGCAGGGCGCAGTTTCTGGTTTGGATCGTGAGAGCCCGGCAGCTCCCGCGGTACCCCAGCTGTATGTGCCCGTGTGTTGTTTTCTCAGGGCTGATGCTGCACTACTGTTAATTGAAATAATTAACAATAACCAATGGGCAGAGAGGGATGAAAGACACTTCCTGCCTTCAACGAGTGTCGGGCACCGAGCCAGCCCCTAAGAGGTGTTAATTTGGGAAAACTTGGGAATCTGTATCTATAGCTTTTAAGTCATTTTTAGTTTTTAAATTAAACCCTTTGCCTCTCTCGGATATGGAGCCCATCACTGCTTCTGTTCAAAAGATTTCTGGAGAAAAGCGAATCAGGTCTGAAATATGTCATTTGCCGGGCTACACTGAAAGGGTGCTCACACATTCGGCAAATCCACTACCTGAACAGTCACTGGGTTGTGAATGTCCTTCACCCCAACAGTTATACTTTTAAAGCATACAATTGATTAAGAGTTTATTTCCTTTTCTTTGTCAGTTTTGCTAATTGAGCCATTGAACCACAAAGGCCATGAGAATAAAAACCACGTGGCGATGAAGAAGAAAAGTTTTAGGTGTCATTGGTCCTTGAATGATTACACATTAAAGCAGCTTTTGCTGGCTTACTATCTGAGTTGCAGTACTTTGGCGAGGCCTGTATGGGGTCCCCTAGGCTGCTACACACTTGGCAAAGTTTCCCACGTTAAGGGGTACAGTGCTTCCCTGCTGTCACTCACTGATTAGAGCCTATTCTGGAGGTCTTCATGTGGGAGAGGTTTCTCCAAAGTGGGGGCCACACATTTAACACGTTTGATGCCTGTCACTGTTGCTTGTCCTAGAATAATTTAAGGCCAATGTTTGGTGATCATTGTCTGTTTCTCCAGAGAAAGGCGTCTTGGCAAGTTTTGTGTTGCTATAACACATTCTCAGAGGCTGGGTGTTTTGTAGATCATAGATTTGGAGGCTGATGGTGTAAGATTGGGCTGCCCCACCGGTCAGTTCTCTGGTAGGACTCTCTAGCTGCATCACCCCAAGCCTGCTCGTGTCTCAGCAGGGGGAGCTTGTGCAGGAGATGGACTGCTAGACTCCCCTGTGCCATCCATGGTCATGGGAGCTGATCCAGTCCTGTGGTGCCTGCATTAGTCTCTCCAGAAGTTGACTAATTCTCTTCCACCAGAGTCTGCCTCTTTTTTTAAAAAAAAATTTGACTTTCTTTTATTTTTGAGACAGGGTCTTACTATGTAGTTCAGGCTGGCCTTGAATTTACAGCATCCTCCTGCTTCAGCCTCTTGAGTGCTGGGGTTACAGGCGTGCGCCTTCACGTCTGGCTAACGTTCATTTCTTAAAGTTGCTACACCCCAAACTGCCATATTGGAGGCCCACACTAATATATGTGTTTTAAAAAATGTATATATATTTTCAACCTGGATACTTTTTGTTCTCTGTTTTTGATAGGGCTGATTCAGGGAGAGGAAAGGTTTATGCTTTCAGATCTCTGAACAGGATTAGAATGAAAGGTAATATTAGTCTTTGTTTCTAAATTCGAGGCTGTACATGTGGATCCATCGCAAACAATGTCCCCACCGTCACCAGTCCCCAGTGGCCCCTTCCGCCCTGAGCTCTCCCTCCGCCTTCTCTTCAGGGCCGCCGTGCCACACAGTCTGTGGCTTTGCGATCTGCAGGGTAGGGAAAAGAATGTCCCATCTAATGACTGAACTGTTTGTTTCTGGAGGACACAGACATGAAAATTTGTTCCCTGACATCACTGGCTTTTTAAAGTCTACTA
Source organism: Cavia porcellus (assembly GCF_034190915.1). NCBI lineage: Eukaryota > Metazoa > Chordata > Mammalia > Rodentia > Caviidae > Cavia > Cavia porcellus. The sequence goes on along the minus strand of NW_026947493.1, from coordinate 82,662,822 downwards.
ACCATCCAGACTTTGAAGGCTGGAATAAACCCCACTGGAGGTTATGAATCTTAGCTTTTCCCCCAGGTACGGGTGAACTTTCAAAGCCAGACAGACTCCAGACTTCAGGTCAGACCCTGCACAGTAACCTGGTCACTTTCCCTTGCAGGAGAATCACACTGGGTGGACGATGACTGCGAGGAGATCAAGGCCCCCGAGTGTCCGGCCGGGTGAGTGACCTCAGGGACTCCACGAAGTCTGGGGTGATTAGTTGCTATGCAGCATGGAACATGGTGGGTGCGCGGTGATAAATGCTGCAGAGCTGAAACCCCCTTCCACAGACAAACTTGCGAGGACTCACGGGTGATCAGGACCCGAAGCTGCCTCTAACACAGGTCTTTTTCTCCCCTTTTGACTTGAAGAGAACGATCCCCACCGTCCAGGCAGCTGAAGGTTTACAGAGTGTATCTGAGTGTCATGGGGAAGGAAAGGTTTCGGGCAGGGACTTTTTTTTCCTGTTTTGGTGTTTTGCCCTGGGGTTCTGCTTTTCTGGTGCTTTGGAGGAGTGGGGGAGGGGAACGGAAGCGGGAGACGGGAACTAAACACTGTCCTCCCGGGACACCCCGGGACACCCTGAAGCCTGGGGGTCGCCGGGCTGCAGTGACATCCCTCTGCTCGGGTGTGACCAGGCACTGAGGAGGCCTCCAGGAAACTGCTGACACTAGGGGACCTTTCCAAGGCCTGGCAGAAAAGGCCTTTTCAGCAAATGCGTTTCCACAATGTATTCAGTCTTCTAAACTCAGGTTTGTGTCAGGCGACACAGTGCGAGGCTCAGAACCCAGGTGTCTTTAAGCTTTGAGAGACCTTCGAACTCCTTAGGGCAGGTAGAAGAGGGTGGCACAGCCCCTGACTCCTGATGTTTGAGGAAAAAGCAATCTGTTAGACACTGAGTCCCAGTAACTGTCAGCTCATGGCACAAGCTTCAGTGGGCTGAGCCTGTGACTCATTTAAAAGGTGTCAGGTTTGTTGTGTGGCTTTAAATAAATTACACACTCACATTTGCTCAGTTAGCTCCAAACTGTTAGAAATAATTCTGCACATGTTTTAGGGTGCCTGGGTTTGATTGATCAACTGTATGTTGGCTTTCGGCCTGGGTAAATGAATAATCTAGTTCTTTATTAATGTACATGTATTTATTTATTTGGTACTGGGGATCAAACTTACCACCTAGCACTTACCAGGCAGGTGCTTATATCACTGAGCTAAATCTTCAAGCCCTTGATATACGTTTTAGAGACCTTCATAATTTAAATTATTTTTGAAAGCATTTTATAATCACAATGAAAGGAACTCTGAAATAGGTGCTTAGATATAGTTACGGGAGTGCTAATAATTTTCCATCCACGCACCCATTCCTTCCCTCATGAGTTTGTTTACTGAGTATGAGTTGCTGAAGACTCACTGGGGGTCCATGAAATAGGGAGATGAGAGACACGCGGGGCTTCGGGCTGACAGGTCGTTACAGCGCGGCATGCTGGAAGGGGTACATGAAGAAATATTTAAAGGAGGTTAAAAGTGTGAGCAGCCGGCTGTTGAAGAGGAAACTCCGAGCTGGGTTTTAAAGACTGAGGACTTTTCCAGGTGGCGGATGGAGGAGCATGTTTTCTAGGCAAATACAGCTTTCTACAAGGCAGCACGAACTGTTTTTGTTTGTCAGGCGAGCTAAGGCGGAGGGCGTCCGTTAAGGGAACTCTAGAGTCCGGCCCCTTCCCTTGGTCATTTAGTCTGGGCCAACGTCCCCTCGGATGTGAGGTGGTGGAGAGCCCAGCTGCCCACACACCCATCCTGGGAGGTCCCTGGTCACTGCTCTTGGGCAGTGTGGGCGGCTGTGCCGAGCGGTGATGGATGTGTGGCCCTCGCAGCTTTGTCCGGCCGCCTCTCATCATCTTCTCGGTGGATGGCTTCCGAGCGTCCTACATGAAGAAGAGCACCAAGCTCATGCCCAACATCGAGAAGCTGAGTAAGTCCCCCACCTGCAGCCGGGACCCGGCCCCCGACCCGTGTGCGAGTGCGGTTTGCTGTCAGACATGCAGGTTTCCTCGGGGTTCACAGAATGGGTTTCTCCAAGGGGTGAGCGTCACGGGTTCCTCGGTTCTAACAGCTGCTATTGTGTCTCCAGGGTCCTGTGGCACGCACTCTCCCTACATGAGGCCCGTGTACCCGACCAAAACCTTCCCCAATCTGTACACCTTGGCCACTGTGAGTATTTTCTCAAATTATGCGTGTCCAAAGGCCTGATGGCATCCCGGGGATGGCTTAAAGGGAGACGGCAGCAGGTCAAGATGGGGTCTTGCTGTGTAGTCCAGGCTGGTCTTGAGCTCACTGTGTGGCCCAGGCTGGCCTTGAACTGATGGCAATTTCCTGCCTCAGCCTCCTGGAGTGCTGGGATGACAGGTGTGTGCACCACCAGCTTAGAGAATTTTAAAGCACATTCCTCAGTGTTCCAGAAACTTTGACTCCCACAGCAGCTGGTAGCTTTGTGTGTGATGGCATCACAGCCCGTCAGTATGAGCCCCGGCTCTCCCGGGGCACCTGCGTCAGAGCATAGCAAGCTTCTCGCCAGCACCAGGCGGCCTGTGGTTTATTTGCTAAATTTGCAAAACTAGAGAAGCTGATTTTAAAGTTTCTGTGCTTTCATTTTCAGATACTCTGAATCTACCTGATTTTCTTTTTGTAAAACACAAATTATGTTTTATTTTAGGGTCACTTTCTGTTATTTATGGGAGAGAACTCGAACTTGGAAAGAAGGAAAAGAGATTTAGAAATCAAATTTCTTTGATGGCTACAATATTGAAAGTGTTGTTTTTACTGTCCCAACAGTTAAGAAAAATATTTCGTTTCTTTTACTAATAATGTCAGGTTTTTCAAATGGTTTATAACTCAAAAGGCTGCACACACCTTGTATGATTTTGGAAATGAAAAACTGTCTTATAAAAACTTCTGTGATGAGAAAACTTTTCACAGGACAGATGTGCACAGATCACTGTTGCTCTGACACTAACTGCTCTCCCGCAGGGACTGTATCCAGAATCGCATGGGATTGTGGGCAACTCCATGTACGACCCTGTGTTCGACGCCACTTTCCACCTCCGAGGGCGCGAGAAATTCAACCACCGCTGGTGGGGCGGTCAGCCGGTGAGCGTCCATCCAGCCCCAGCCTGTGCGCCGAGGGAAAGGCCCGAGCTTCTGTCTGCTGACATTGCGTGTAGGGAATGTGGGTCACACACGTGTGGGGGTCCAGTCTGCCCGTTATACATGTCTGCTACCCTGCACCCAGGTGGGGGGCCGTGTGCAATCACACCCATCCATCTGTGAGCACATCTGTGTGTACCTGTGTGCAGCTCTGTAAGGGTGTGCCATGGTTAATGTGTTCACGAGGATGTGCTCACAGTGGTCCAGCCAGGGTCATGGTGTGAGCCTCAGAAGCATCTGGAAGAAGAACAGACAGACATAATCGATTTGTCAGGTTTGGAATATGAGGAATAAGAAAAATGGGTGGTGTTGCCACGGTCATCAGGAACAGGGGCACACGCTAGGAAAAAGAAACTCGCCGAAACCCACTCCTCTAGATTTGCAAATTCTTTAATTTTATTTCATCCTTTTCTTATGCTTTTTTTTTTTTTTTTTTGAGACAGGGCCTTGCTATGTCGTTTAGGCTGACCTTGAACTCAGGGCTGCCCTCCTGCCTCAGCCTCCTGAGCAAGCCCTGGATGACAGGCATTGCCACCATGCCTGGCTTGTGTCAGTCACAGAGGTTAAAATACTCAGCGATTCTGAGAACAGCAATCCATAGTAAGAGAGGAATCCCCCCAAATGTCTGAGCGGGTTGTGGAAAGGGCTGTGACCACTGGCCTCCTGTGACCGTGCATGGCGCAGAGCCTTGCTTGGGTCACACAGAGCCGAGCAGCAGCCATTGCTGTCAGCCAAGGTGGCTGGAGGCCCAGAGTGCCGCAGGGCCAGGCCCAGGGCATGGCCTCCAGGGCTGGGTGGAGAAGGCGGAGACAGCCCCATGGCCAGCCACCCATGCCCACAGTGGCTCCCAGGAGCACCAGGCTGCCTGGGCCAGGGCTGTGTGTGGCTCTGTGCTCGCCCTGTGGGCCCACCTCCTGGGTGACCCTGAATCTGGAATGCAGGCTGCAACTCACCTCAAGGAGTCATTTTCTAAAACAGTGCCTTAGAGCAAAATGGTCACGTGTGACCCAAGTGCGTCACTTACCAAGTACCCCACTCTGCTGGGTGGTGTGGGCTTTCGCTCTTTAGAAGTCAGCACTGAAGGACTCGTAGGTCCGTGGAGTTGATTTTCATCCTTCTGCGACAGCTGTTCATGTAGTCTACAGTGTACGTCGTTAATCTGCGGTGACCCAGCCTGTGACGCAGGGGCGCCTGTCCCTATAGCGGCTCCCCGGAGGGGGTGTCAGGAGCATTTAGGATGGTAGAGGTGAGAGCTGCTATCACAGAATCGGCCTTCCGAGGAGCCCAAAGGACCTAAATGTAGTCTTTTTACCTCATTGGTCACCTCGCGGTGGCTTTTAGGGTTTCCGGGGGGTTAGGGTTAGGGTTAGGGCTTGGACCTAGGCATTTCGGGGTGGTGGTGGTAGTGTTTGCTGTTCCCAGCGGTTGCCATCATTGTGGGGAGTGGGTCCCCGGACAGAACGCACCCTAATTCTCTTTTATCCCTCCCCTTCCTCCCTCTCTTCCATCTCTTAGTCCTAATCCCTTTTATGAACGATCGATCTCTTTGTTTTCCATGATTACCTTTCATTTTGCTCTTTTTTTATACTTTTGGTTTCTCGTGTAAGAGAAACAGTGATATTTAAGTTGCGGGTTTGATTTATTTCATGTCACACAGTGGTTTTCAGATGTGCCCATTCTCCTACCAGTGACTCAAATGCGTCCTTCTTTATGGCAGAGTAGTACTCCGCTCTGTGTGTGTGTGTGTGTGTGTGTGTGTGTGTGTGTGTGTGTGTAAATACTACACTTTCTTTATCCATTCCTCTGTCATCGGTCTTACAGGCTGCTTCTGGGATTTAGCTATTGTGCATTGTTCTGCTATAAACATGGGTATGTCTCTGTGGTGGAACATGATGTCTTTAATCTTTCAAGCATCTGCCTAGAAGAGAGACAGCTGTGTCAAATGGAGTTTCTCGTTTTAGTTTTTTGAGGACTCTCCAAGATAATTTCCACAGTGATTGTATTACTGGCACATAAAATAAAAGACCATGGTAGCGATTATTTTTTAAAAAAAACTGCATTTTACTGGAAGAGCCTTTGGACAGCTGCTCTCGGAAAGTGTTGCCGAAGTGTAAGTGTGTGTCGAAAGCTCTTCGTTCTCAAAGAAAGGAGTGAGGAATATTCCTGGGTTTCGTTGGTATCATCCTTCCCAGGGCCAGCACATGTCACAGAGGCACCCGTGGAAAAAATAACTGGAGAACAGAAAAGACTTGTAAAAACCTTAGTCTGCTAGGTAAACTCAAGTGATTTTTCCCGACGCGGGAACAGGTGCTTGGCTGACACGGGAGCCAGGTGCGCTGTGTTAGAGCCCTTCTTGTCTTCAGTGAGACTTAGCGATGGGCTGTGGGCACAGCGTTCAGCTGGAAGGCTGTTCTCCCCATTAGGCTTCCAAACATAATTTCTATCCCTAAATTTCATATTTTTTTTTAAAAAAGGCAAAAGTCAAGTGTAAGCTCTCGCTTTCATTTCCCCGCCTCCAGAGCGCGGCTGGAAGCCGGCGCTGCCGAGAGACCCTGTGTTTCTGGGCGCTGTCTCGGGCAGGGTCCCCGGGCTGTCCTCTTGGGTGGGACCTGGGGTGGCTGGCTCCTCCCTCGCGCTCCCCGCTCGCGCTGTCTCGGGGTGTGCCCTGTGCAGTCCGGTGGAGAATGGGGGGCCCGAGCCCCATCATCGTGAGAGCGGCAGACGTCCCATTGCTGCTGGTTGCCCCGGCCTGGCCTTCCTTTGCGCCCACCCGCGCTGGTGGCAGTCTCCGGATTCACTGTGATGTGGGAATGGGGGGCGGGGAAGCTGCTGTCTCGTCTGCCATCCTGGGAGGCGCAAGCTCCCCTTGCTGGGCAGGAGCGCCCTGCTCTTCTCCATCCTGCCTTCCTTCTCCATCTCTGCCCCAAGCAGTGATGATTTTTCTTTGCAAGGTGTCTGCTTGCTTTCTTGCTGGCACTGAGCCAGGCCTGTGCCTGCTGCACCCTGCTGGGTCACTGCGGAGCTGGGCCCGGCCCCTCCTTCCTCCCCGGCTGCGTCTTGGGTGCCAGAGTTGGGCCCTTTCTTCCTTTCGCGTCCCTTGGAGGCTCTGCCTCCGCCCGGTCCTCCCGTGCCCCCCTGCCCGGCTCAGCGGGTGCCCTCCTTTGGGGTTTTCTGACGTTTTCCATCACGCACGTGACCCCATGCCTCGGACCGCAGTTCTCGTGGGGAGAGGGATCGTTTGCCATCTCTCCACTGCGAAGCTTGAACTGAGCCTGGCACCTTTAGGTGCTCCCCGCTGTGTGCTGGGCTCTGCCCTGCTCTGCCCTTGCTTTGGGGGCGCCCTTGTCTGCGGGTCCTCGGGGCTCGGTAAATCTCAGGTCTCAGACTCCGTCTTCTTCATGTGGGAGTAGCATGGCCTCGTGTCCCCGTGTCACTCCCCGCCCTCCTGGCCCTGGCCTCTGGGGCCGCAGTCCACGCTGCTCCAGCCCAGCCCTCACCTCCTGGTCTCAGGAGCAATCCCCTCCACCCCTCGGCCTCTCAGGAGTCCAGCTGTCCCGGCTCTGTGGCCTGGAGGACGGAGGGAATCCCTCGAGGGATGCTGAAGACACTGTGGTGATAGTGAGTGTGGCAGTGTGACAGTGCGTCCTCTCCTTTCTTCCTTGGTTCCTTCTCTGTTGTTTTTTCTTCTTAGCTGTGTGTTTTCAAACAACCTCTGATGAAATTTATATTTTAAATCCAGAGGCCAGCCCTCCCGTTTTCAAACAACCTCTGATGAAATTTATATTTTAAATCCAGAGGCCAGCCCTCCCGCTTCTCTAAGGTCTCTCTGTCTCTCTGTCTGTCTGTCTCTCTGCCTCTGTGTCTCCCTCCTCTACAGTCCCAGGGCTGTTACCAGCCTTGCTCTGTTAGACCCGCCTGCGGGTGCTCCCTCCCTCGGGAGTGGCTCTCTCATTCCCAGCCCGGAAGCCCAGGGTGCACCGTGACCTGCAAAGGGACTTTTGTCACTGCCTGTGATGCCGATGAAGAGTTTCCTGTGTTCCAGTCCTGCACCGTTTACTAACCCTGTGCTTCATCGGTGCTAGGACGGTCAAGTTCAAGGCTTAGAAAAGAATCATTCTCCTCAGTCCGCATCTGCACTGCGTGCGCCAGGACCGGATCGGGGGGAGTCGGTGCCTGGATTCACTTTTTTCCGTAAATTCCACCTCCCTGCTCACCTGCCCTTTCTCCTTCTCTGGGACCTCTCCTGATTTATTTCACTAACATGTTGGTCTCCAGGAGCACATGCTTTCCTACAAGTAACTCAAACTTACTCTTCTTTACGGCAGAGTAGTACTCTATTGCACAGAAACTGATACTTTAAATATCTGTTTAATTTCAAGTAGTCTCTGTTACTTGCTCACCTTTTGTTCTTTTTTGACTGTGCTCCCAATTATCTTTTAGAAAACATAGGTGACATGATATTTTTAAAGAGGTAGGGGAATCTTTCTGCTTCTTTTTTCTATAGAAAGATACTTTTGATCTGTATGTTGTCTTCATAATTTGCATTTTAGTGTCTTCTGATTATAATTATGTTATCACAGCAGAATTTTTTTGAGGTGCAGGAAAGTGGGAAGAACAAATCTCAGTTTTGTCACCAGAATGCTGTACGTGCAGGCACACCATGTTTCAGGCTCTGTCGGGCACACTCAGTGGCCTGGGAGCTCGGAGCTTTCCGGGGACTCGAGGAGCGTCACAGAAGTGTGGCAGGTGGGGATGGACCTGGCACCAGGCTTGGTCACTAAGCACCTTCTCAGCCCACTCCAGGTCCTGTCTTCCCTCTACTTCCTGGGCATGGTGGTCCTGCCCGGTGCAGACCATCAGGGTCACTTTGATACACTCACTTTGTCATTTGTGTGCGTCCTTTGGAGGCTGCAAAGACCCCTCTGGTGGCCTTCCTTTCCTGAGGGAACCTGAACTGAAAGTTGTTCCTGGAGACCACCCCAGCATCAGCAGGTGTGCTACAACATAATTTTGAAAAGTGTAGGGTCATCGTTTGACACATTTGTACTGAAAGGTTTTTTCTTTGGAAAACCCCAGACTGAGCTTCTATTTCATAAATCTCAACCATTTGCTGGGATAGTTTCCTTGGAAACCACAAGGCACTAGATTTCTGGGAAAGTTTTTTGAGGGTGAATCCACTAAGCTCGCGCCAAGAAATTAAAGTAAGTGCAAAGCTCCGTGCCATAATGTAAGACCCTATTTCCCTGGTGATCGGCTGGGCTTTGGGCTCTCAGCTGGAGCTCATCGTGCTGATGGAGATGTGGGGGCCAAAGATGAGCAAAAAATTATTTTTACTGGTCCTCATTTGCAGCACACAATGATCGCACTCCTGTGGAAAGCTGGTCCGCGCACATAATGCATCTTGGTTCTTTTTACAACCTTCTCTCCTGTCCTCCTCCACCTCTTGGTCTCTCCCTTTTCCAAAGATCTATCTCCCTGTTTCCTGGTATCTAGCTTTGCTTTTGCTCTTGTGTTTCATAGTTTGGGGTTCTCATTTAAGAGAAGCCTGCAATATTTAAGCTTGCGTGTCTGATTTGTTTGACCTAACACTATGGTCTCAGTTTCACCCATTTTCCGCAGAGCAGTACTCGCTGTGTGTAAGTACCACATCTTCTTTATCCCTTTTTGTTGATGGACAAATAAGCTGCTCCGAAGACTTAGCTATTGTGCGTTGTGTTCTGTGGTATCTCTGACTTTTTTGGGAAGGGTCCTTGAAGGGGAATAGCTGAGTCGAATGCAATGTCTAGTCTCAGGAATCTCCATGCGGGTTTCCAGAGTGGTTGCCCTAGTTTATGTTCCCACACGTCTGAGCCCTCTTGGGTCCTGCCAGCCTTCCTCCGTAGAGTGGAAAGGTGTCCTGGACCACCGTGAGGGAGTCAGGCAGAGAATCCGCAGTTCCTGTCTCTCCCTCGTCTCAGAGAACCTGGCCGAGCAGAAGCCACGGGGCTGTGGCCAAGACCCCTGCCCTTCCTTGTGGATGAGGTGGAGCGGTGGCTCAAAGCCCCCGGGTTCTGAGGACCTGCGCCATGCTCTCCTATCCACACCTCACGTGCCAGCGGAAGTCGCTGTAATTTGGAGGGTGAATATTTCTAGATATTCTGGGGACCTGGGATCTTTTTAAAAAAACCTTCCAGAGTCTGATATTGCATAGTTTTTGAAACGAGGACCCTGCTCCTGGACACCGTACACCTCCTCCCGGCTGTGCCTTCTCACCACAAATCAGGGTTTTCCCGGAGTCACAGGGAGTTCCAGTGAAGCTGGGCAGGAACTGGCTGCCGTTCCTAGGTCAGTTTTTCCTTGGTCCCCTGTTAACAATCTGACTGTCTCCCCTCTTTTCCTTTAAGTGAGAGGTTTCCTATTACAGACTTCTGTTCTGCGGGACCCTGGCCATCCTGAGCTGTTTCCAATGTTCCTGGAATAACTGGGGTTCATTTATTTCCATTATTGCATCACAGTGAAGGCTGAGGTGGATGGCATGTTTGCCAAACACCAAGGCACTGCTTTAAGGACTCTGTGCGTACGAACTTCATTAAAGCATACAGAAAATGTTATCTGCATTGCAATGGATGTGAGCAGAGCTAGGCTGAGTAGCTCAGTACAGACTGCCTGGTGGGTTAGGGACCCAAACAAGCTGTACACTCTGGGCTGGCTGGTTGTAGAGCCTGGTCTGAATCCTTGTGTCTTCTGCCCCTCCACGGTGTGAGGTGTAAAGATTATTTTAAAAGACTTAATGAAGTGCTTAGCTCACCAGACTTATCCCAGGAACTTTCCCCTGAAGCCCTATTCCCTAAAAGGCTAGATAAGGGCTGGGGATTGAGCTTTCTGGCGAGCGTGATGTTGTGAGTTCGATCCCCAATATCCTCCCCCAGAAAAGCTAGATAAAAGATGTAGGGAAAAAGTCTCAATTAAAAAGTAGCCGTGCTTCACCGTTGTCAGCTTCTTCTTCATGCGGGTTAACGTCAAACAAGACCAGCTTGGCTCTCACATCTGGGGGTCTGGGTGCCAGATTGGGGGCCCCTGCAGGCTTTCCATAATCGGGGAAACATCTGGTCTCCTCCTGGCCGCTTTGGTGAGCAGGATTCTGCCCTATGAGTGAAATGTTCAAGAAGACAGGTACAGAAGAGAGGGAGACTTCTGAGATGAAATAAGGGTTCTAAAAGAAATGTCACTGGGTCACAGCAGAGCTTCTGAGAGCTGTTGCAGAGAACAGATTGAATGACATTCATGGAAACAGCCCTTCTGACCTCCAGATGTGGAGAAGGGGCTTGCAAATGATGTCAGATTTACAGCAGGGTGTGAGCGGAGGATAAGAGAGCAGATCTAATATGTTTTAAAACATCTTCTTTGACCAAAACACAGAACGTATTACAAGCCTCTTGTATTTTCCTCACTAGCTGTGGATTACAGCCGCCAAGCAAGGGGTGAGAGCTGGAACCTTCTTTTGGTCGATGTAAGTACCTTTATTTCATCCATGCTTATAACGTTGTGACTGTGCGTGGTGACGTGTATGAACCATCGGGTCAGCAGAGATTTCGATCTGCGGCTGTCCTTTCTCTGCTCCTGGCCCTGCTTCCCTCCCTGGCCCTGTTTCTCTCTGTCCTTTCCCCTTGTTTTCTAGCTATCCTTGAGGTCTTCCTGTCCCTCTTTATAGCTATTTGATAACTTGCCAACTTAGGAGTGTGTATTCCTCTCATTGATTGCTCTGGTTTGCCTTTTCTCATTTTCTCTAACATGCTATATTTCTTTTGGTTCCCAGTCGTCAAAAAATTCAGTGTGGTCTCAGGCAGCTGGGTGAATAGTCTAGAGACTACAATTCCAGAGGGGAGACCGGGGAGCCCTCTGTTTTCACCCCCATTTTACCATCCCACTCAGCCTTTCCCTTACAGGAAAATGGGGCTACTGGTCGGCCCTGCGGAGGGGCATGGGAGCGGGGTTTGTCTAATGTTTATTGAGATGAAATGTACCTAATAAAATTGTCAACATGTTGATTATTTTTAAGGCTCCTTAGTAAGAGAAGGATCTGTTTCAACCTTCACGGGGATTTTGTTCCCACTGAGATGTTCTTTCCATTCTGCCCCCCAAACCACCTAAGCTGTTTCTGTATTTGCCTCTAACGACCTAACAAAAATCTGATTATTCTATAATAGCAATGTGCCGAGAGCAGCCACCGGTTCAGAGTCATCCAAAAAGGCGCTGTCTATAGGCTCCAGATTTGGGAAATAAAAGCTGCTTTTTCTGAAGGGCATGCTGAAATTGGGTCGAGCCATCTGAACTGAGACAGAGTCTCTTTAACACCCCACCCCGTTTTTTCTTAAAAAGAAGTTTCTTGAGTTGAGAAATCCATGTGGGCCTTAGAAATGGCACTGTGTGATGTAGGTGGCAGCGATTTAATCTCGGGCCTTACCTCTCTGTAAACCCTTGACTGTCAGAGATGCTTAGAGAAGTGATTCCTTTCTCTCTGCAGCACATTCACCGGGCAGGATGGAGAGAAGCCAGCAACATAATTAATCCTGTGTCCCCACCCTGCCCCTGACACCGCTACACAGCTGCCCTGAAAAGGGCCAGTGTTCTGGCTCTGAATGACAATTTTCTCCACCCATGTGAAACCACTTGTAAGAAGGTGGCTTTTGTGTGCCCATTTTGCTGTGCTGCTCGGACTATTCTTTTATTGCCGTGTCCTGGAAGTGACTTACATTTGGAGTTTTTCCCCCTTTTTAAAAAAAATGTCTTATGGCTTGAAAAATAGGATCATTCTCCCTGTCACTGAAGGGACCATGTGTCAAATAGGTCCTCACCGGCACTGTCTGAAGCGTCGGTATTTCAAGCTGAATTCAGACCTCGAGTCGGAAGCTGTCTTTCACACGGCTCTGAAGGGCAGCACAGAATTCTAGTCTTGCTTTATTTCTTAATGACCGTGTTTCATTCCAAAGTCACCCTTTGCTGATGGCCCGTTATATTTTTAGGTCAGTGCAGTCATTCTTGCTCTGTGCAAATAACTCAAAGCAGCCTCACCCCAAGCCTGCTGTTTAGGAGCTGCTGACCTTTGTCGAGCAATTTAGTCTCCCAGTAAATGGATCTTAGAATGAGAATCCCAGCATCATCCAGTGTTAGGAAGATAGAATAGAATAAGTTAATGCATTTAAGGTGCTTTTTAGAGAACAGCCGGTACATGGAATTCTTCCTTAGCCACGTTCTCTTTTAGCTTTGACTGGACAATGGGCCTCTGTCTGTACCCCGAAGTAATATGTCCCCCTTGACCACCGAGGACCATATCTGGTCCTTCATTGTCAATTTTTTCCCTTTTTCAGAACCTGAGTTGGTCTTAAAACAAATTCTGCCTCAATCACAGAGCAAAGAGAGTGACATGCATCCTCTCCTGCTTGGGTCTTTGCCTTCCTGGGACGAGTTTATTTGTGCTGTCTCTGCACTGCATTTGAAACCCCAGTGGCTAAGGGACGCAGCTCCTTGGTGAATGAGGTTATTTCATGAAGAGAATTTAGGAAATTTAGGGACCACCTTGCCCACTCTGCCCATGAATAAATGTCATCTCGGGGGATCTGCAAATCCAGTACACAGTGGTAAAATCCAATATTTTATGAGCCTTTTTTATGTGCGAGGCAGTATTTTAAGCACTTCACATGATGATTGCTTTTGATCCTTACAACGCTCTTATGAGGAGCTGCTCTTGTCCTTCTTTGACGGAGTCACTGGTAAATTAGCTCAGTTGCCAAAATCTCATCGCCAATGCTTTTAGAAGCCAAGATCCAAACCCACGTACTCGGGCCGCTGAGCTGGTATTTTTAATTTCTTTTCTATTATGGTTGAAGTACCCCATCGAGCAAGGGTACTAACTGGGGAACATTCTGAACTCCACGCAAATTCTGCCAGCCTGCATTTTTCCACAAGCCTCAGAAGTGGGTTCAGCGGAGTCCACACTTGTGGCTTAACACCAATCACATAAAATAAAGCAGCTTTTGGGTAGGCGGTGGAGCGGGGCACAATGGAAAGGTTCTGACACTGGCTTTCTTTTAAGTTAGGAAAGAATTCAGAGTATGCAATTGTAATTATTTTGTTCAGATACAAGGGATTTCTAAGGCTGGAGAATTAAATTCCTCAAGCGATTAGCTTGGCTTTGCTATGCCTGTTTCTAATTCGATTATAGGATATAATAAACAGGGTTGCATTTACTCAATAGCACTGGAATATGTTCACATCAGGGCTCAGCTTTTGGTAAACAGTAAACATGGTTTTCTAGTTTCGAATGATCCCTCTGCCTGTATCGGCTGCCAGCCGTCCAGAAGGCTCCAGGGCCTGGTTTTCCCGGACCTCTCTTGCCCCTGCTCCCTGAAAGTGAAGGTTTCATCAGCTCACCCGCACGGTCCTTGCTTACTACGATCAAACTGGGTTTTAGCTTGAATTCTCCATGAACGTGCTCTAGTGCCTGGCTGTGAATGCAGGAGCAGAAAAGTGTTTTGTGCTCCTTGTCAAGAGCAAGTAAACAGATTTCTCTACAAGTCAAGGTACTTGCTCAGCTGCCAAGCACCCCGAGGTGACCCAGCCCAGGTCCAGCACTGTTGGGTCAGCCGGGAGCTCTTGAAGCTCATGCCAGACTTAGGGTAATTATGTTTCAACAGAGGAATGAGGCTTACACACAAAGCCATTGTGGGTGAAGGTTGTATAATCTTGGTCAGTCTTATAATTACATGTGCCTCTCCTTGATAGATTTTTATAGAGTTGGAAAGATCATTCCAAGCTTCCTTACCTAACCCGTTATTTTATAGAGGAGGAACTTCAAATTTTGGGTGCACATTTCTATGGCTATTGAGCAGCACCGTGCTGCCTCATTTGCATCGTTAATAAATCGAGCATTTTTGTTAAGCACTTCGTGGGAGCAGATGCCGAGACGAGTTCTTCATTTGACCCTTGAATAAGAGTTTCCAGCCTTGTGCTCTGTGGAAAGGGCTGAGCGATGAGATGTGTTTAGACGCAACTCCAGAGGGCCTTTTACTGTCCCAAAGTCCAAACAGGTGGTGGGAGGTTGGGGCACCCAACACGGGGGGCATGTTGGGCCCGGGTGCTGGTGTGTGCGTCGCAGCGCATACTAACGAGATACGTGGCTGGTTTGTCCCTAACAGCTCCATCCCACATGAGCGGAGGATCCTCACCATCCTGCAGTGGCTCTCCCTGCCAGACCACGAGAGGTAGGCGCTCCTGGGCCTCTGGTCTTTCTTCTGTGCTTCTCCAGCTTAGGCTTGCATGGGTGCAACGCTAACCGGAGGGTGACATGGAAGCCAACGGTTTGTGGTGTGAAAAGGTCCGGGGCTCTGAGAACGATATTTCCCTGAGAAGGACCGGGTCACGTGGGGTACTAAGGCTCAGTCCTGCCACGAATGACCAAGAGCGGGAGGGTGTTTCTGGCCTTGATGTGGAACCATGAGCACCTGAAGGGCGGAGGGGTGTGAAGACTGACTTCACCCCAGGGAGGGTTGGACCCTGCAGGCTGCAGATGGGAAGGCCTGCGGGGACCAGGAATCAGAGACCAGGGGTGCCTTTGCATTTTCCTTTGTGACTTTTGATCTCTCAAAGTGTTACCAGCTAGTGGTCTAGAGGGTGTGGGAAAAGTAGGAAAAGTTTCCCATGGATTGTGTGTGTGTGTGTGTGTGTGTGTGTGTGTGTGTGTGTAGGGGTGTTTTTCTGTGTGTTTTGAGGCAGATTCTGAATCTTCTTATTTCCCCTCAGACCATCCGTCTATGCCTTCTATTCTGAACAACCTGATTTCTCTGGACACAAGTACGGCCCCTTCGGCCCTGAGGTTAGTAGTTTTTCACCTGCCTGAACGGAGCCTCTGCCCCGGGCTGCTCGATGCACTGACCTGGTTTTAGGATTTGTGCAGTCTTTGTGAGTCTTCTTGTCTATACAGAGTCAATAACAAGACTGAAAACATTTAATAACATCTTAAAACATACGGGTTTCTGTTCCAGGAACTTGCGTTTCAGATTGCTTTGATATTGAAACATATCCTCAACTTGAGGTTAATGGGAAACAGGGTGAATTCCAGCCATGCAGGTTTCAAGGCGGAGAAAGATCGGGAAGGGTTGGCAAGTGGAAAAGAAGCCTGAGATGAAGCCTGAAACAAAACATGACAGCTGCATTCCAGCGCCCTTAAAGTGGTTATGCCATTCGGAGAGAATAGGTCAGCTGAGCGAACCCCGTAGCCTTAGTGGGTGCAGCCTTGCTGGTGTATGTTAAGCGTACTGGGCACTTCTTTATTTGGTAGATTTTGACACTGGCATTTGTAATGTGAAACCATCACCGTACTAAAGAGGATGGACATAGCTGTCCCTCTCTGAGGGTGACATGAACGGATCTGAGTAGAAGACTTGTGCGACACCCTTTCAGCCAACACTTAGCCACCTCGGAGAAGACGGTGGGTTTTTAAGGGAGCATCCGGGAGATGGGAGAGGAGTGTTGTGCAGTGAGTGGTACCTCGGCTCACCAACTTTATGATTTCGGAAACGGTGCCATGTTTACATTTGTGCAGGAAGGGTGGCTGTGGCCATGTTTGCCATACAACGCAGAGTTTTCATACAAAAAGCAAATTGTGTGCAGCACTTCTGTGTGTGAACCAAACTGTCTGCAAACAAAAGCGTTCATGGGTGAGGCACCACTGTATTTTGCTATGTTCCTCGTCTAGGATGGAAACATCTAAACATAGATCATTTAAAATATGGTGAAATCTACAAATCGTAGCTTTTTAATACCGTAAATATTTTTCATCTTTTTTAAAAAAATCAAGATGATGAGTTGTTGATATCCATCTGTGGCTATCCTAATGTCAGCTGAGAAATTATTTTAAGAAATCTGTTGACAGAAAGTGCTTCTAATGCTCTAATAACCTATGATGTCACTGTTGCCTTCTGTTAAATTCAGTGATTTGGATATGTAGACAAATATATCTTGGTTAAACTATTTTTGAAGAAATTACAGCATGTTTAAACACAGAAATCAGCGATCAAGGCTTCATCAGTATTTCTGATGCTTTAACGTTAATTAAGAGGTTTCTTTTTAAACGTTAGAAACAACGGCTGTGAAGAACCATTCTTGGTCTTAAGTCACGGAAGTCGTATAAATCTGACGGTCTTTTTAAAAATCTCCCTTTGATGTTTAACCAGTGTTGCATGACTATGAAGCACAAATGATAAAATGAGATAAACATCTGCATACATGAAACACAAACCTTACTTTGCCAGGAAAGAAAAGCAAAGCAAGAATAATTGCTTTATCTTTAGGAGGACTTTCTTGGAGATCAATCTAAAGTGAGTAAAAGGATCCACGTTTTATTAAAATGTTAACCCTGAGCAGTTCATGTGCTCTATTGCAAAGTTCAACTTTGCTGGAACAAGAGCCCTTAAAAATTCCCAGGAACAGGCAGAGCGGGATAGGTATTGGTGTAGCTGTTCTTTAAAAAGCAGAGCCTGGTACTTGGAGAGGTTGGAGCTGCCCAGGCTTCCTGGATGGTAAGTAGAACTTGCAGGTCAGATTGGAGGACCCCTATGGAATTGTAAACTCCTCTTTCAGTTCAGGGGACCATCGAGGTGGCCCATAAGTACCTGAGTTCATATCACACAAACACTGTCTTTATGGCAAAATTTGACTTTTAACAGTATAGATAAGGCATGACTCATACATTAGGGTATATGACTTACCAGTAAATGTTCTTTACCCACAAATATCTTTGCATTTATAAAACATAAGTGCATCTGTTTTAATTAAGAAACAAGTTTTCCCCCCTCAAAGTACTGAGCAATGAAGTGTGATACAGAATGGTTTCATTTTCATAACGATGGCTCGTGTGTCTCATAAATACACCAGCATGTTTTGATCCTATAGCACAACTGAGCTAAGTTGGCCTATTCGTGTTATACAGTGTTAGTACTTTTTAGTACTAACACTTCTGTAGTACTGGGATTTGCATCTGGGACTTGCTTATTTATCTCCTTGGATAAATCCTGTAGCATATCTCAGGAATGGTAATCTCTGATAATCTGATCACATCCTCCTCATAAAGGAAGGAATATTTTGGGATTTCTGCTATTTCTCACCTGGTTCTAGGCATCTTATTTAACCAAAAAAAAAAAACATAAATAAAATAAAGTACATTTTACAACTTTTAAAACACGAACCCCGAGCAACAACAAAA
This sequence comes from Cavia porcellus, assembly GCF_034190915.1. NCBI lineage: Eukaryota > Metazoa > Chordata > Mammalia > Rodentia > Caviidae > Cavia > Cavia porcellus. The sequence continues at coordinate 82,645,352 of NW_026947493.1, read as the reverse complement.
CCTCTCTTGTGTTAATGGACCAGCTGGCTTACATACCCGTATGTGGTATCCTATATACATGTACGTGCATACCTATTTCTATGTATATCATATCCTTATTTTTTGAATGAGAAAATGATGAATACCAGGCAAATCATTATTTAAAAAATCAGTCACATGTTGTCTTTTACATAGAAGAAAGTAACTTGGCTTTGAAGTTGAATCAAAATGATTCCACTAGCAAAGTGCTATATACCAAGAAGCTATTAAGTGAGATAGTCAAATATTGGGCTAATAGCTCAAGAAATGGTGTATCGCTCCTGGTTTCACAGTGTAATGGTGAATGTTCGGAAATATGCTTGCTTTTGGTTATTGGCACGATCTTTCCGTGTTTGACCTCCTATGCTTTCTCTGCGACCTTTTGTTCTGCTGCTCTTCAAGGCCTCGAGGCAGAGCTTTGGCTGGCTTAGTCCCTACCTTCAGATGGCAAAATATCCTTCTGAAACGTAGGAAAATGTGTCCCTCTACCTACCGTCCCCTTAATAACCTCAGGCTGGAACTTCTCAACTGAGGCTATGGTCTGGCTGGTTAGTGAGAACTTAGCTTTCATCTACCTCTAACATCTAAAGAGAGAAACAAATGCACTGTAACTACTGGATGAAAACGCGGTTTGGCTAAACCCTGTCTCTCCCTCTGCGCATCTAACCTGCCTCCCTCGGAAGGCCCGCCTGGAAAGTCTTGGAATGTTGAAGTCTCTTGCAAATGGCCTACTGTTTGACGGGCAGATTTGACGCTAGCAGAATGTATTTGGTGATCATGAAATGGAAAAACCTCTTTTCCTTTTCTTGCTCTTCTTGTGGAGATGTGCCTAAAACTAGAAGAGTTCAGACCAACCCAAACCTTCCCACGGGGCTGTGTTTTTGGATGGCTGTGCTGGAGAGTCAGGATGAGACAGTCGCTTGCCCTGGTAATAGGGAACCGCATGGCAGGCCGTTCTTCCTCTTGGTTCACTAACATCGTCCCCCTCCTGCCCCTTCTTGCATCCGAATGGCTCCGGGACCATCCTGCCACCCAGAGAGAAGTTAGCTAGGTACCTGCAGGGCTTGCTGCTTAAATTCACCTTTGCACCATCAGCAAATCAGGGGCCAGATTTTCTCCAACGTTTGCAAATAGCAAAACGTCACCTTCTTCTGTTAGAGGAAGCATCAGACTTTACTGTCCTTTGGGTCTAGACAGAACATGTAACTGTGTCGTTTCACCCCCACAGCAGCTTCTGACAGCAAGGGTGTCTGCCTCTGTGCACGAAGACAGGGTGGTCTTGATGACTGTTCACATTTTACCTAGTTCCCAAGGACAGTTTTTAAAAGTACAGTACCATTTATGTTAGAGTTCCACCATCCCAGAAATTTCAGTTGTCAGGTAAAAAGAATTCTTCCTCTATGGGAAGTGTTGATTTGTGAATGCACCTTCAGGAGTAGGGAGGATTTTTTATTATTTACATTATGTTCCTTCTTTAGTTTAAACATTTTTCCCTTGCTTCTGGCCAAGGATGATGACAGTGATCTGACTTATTCTGTGGTGTGACCAGATCTCCCCGATTCTCAGCTGGGACCCGCTATGTCACCCTTATTGCTGAACTGATGGACTGACCTTATTCTGTTTGGCTGTAAGCTCCTGTTTTACACATGGAGAGCTTTTCATAAACAAGACAGCCTATCCCTAACGAGCAGCTATGGAAAGCAGAGCTTCCCTGATGTCACCTGGGGGACGCCTCAGTGGGCCCCTCAGCAAAAGAAACCCACCCAGCTGGGTCCCTTCAAGCCTGCCCTTGTTCAGGCTGTAGTTTCTGTAGAGGTCCTGAGTCACCCCTTCGGAAGCACTGATGGAGACTTAGCGTTGCTAACTGAAACCCTGTGACCAAGGCAGGCGAGGGTGAGCTTTCTCATCTTCCCCAGAGGGACAAACCACTTCTGAGTGGAGACATCTCTGTCCGCCAGTACAGGAGAGTAGTTATGCCTCGCCTCTTACTCCGGCTAAGAGACCTAAGAGGAAAGTTGCCCCTAAGAGGAGACAGGAAAGACCAGTTGCTCCTCCAAAGAAACGAAGAAGGAAATTACATAGGATGGATCAGTATGCGGCGGAAACTCGTCAGGACAAAGTAAGTCCATCTGTTGTTCCAAAGGTTGGTGGCGGGCAGGTCTGAGGCCAAGGTTTCCTTCGGTGCCCTGGTTTGAAAATCATCTGGACATATTTCAGAAAGGCTCTGCTGTGTCATTCTTGGCTTCAGGGCCAGACGAATCAGGCTAACAGCGATCTGAAGGCTTCCTGAGCTGCCAGTGCGATGGCAGAAAGGACCTTTTCACTTTCTGTGGGGTCATTTGTCCCTGCTCTCATGTTGACCTCTGGGTTGGAATGACTGACCGTGAAAAGGGCTGTGGGTTTTGCTTGCCATGAACATACAGATTCAGACGCGGTGGTTTCCTGGATCTTGGGAAGAATCCTGAAGGCAGGAGAGGTGCAGGTTAGAACTCGTTGGAAGGTTGACTTAGACGAGTGGTCTGAACTTTAAGAGGTCAGAAGAAATATTAGAACAGAGACTAGGGAATAGCGGAGGTTGTGGGTAGATAAGAGTCACGCGTGTTCCCTCCCAGTGACCACGATGATTGCTCTTTCTGGTACCTGCAGGGGCGTCTCTGGCTGCTGCTTGTTACAAAACCTTCAGTGGCTTCCAAGGCAGCATCTTTTTTACGACCGTCTGAGCTGGTCCCTAGGAAGTAGGCCATGGATTCTACCCGAGTCGTCCTGCTCAGGAAAGGAACTAGCTCACTGCCAAGAGCTCACATGTGTTGTGCATTTGGCCTCTGTCTGTCTAGACAAAGATATTGGCGGACAGGATGGTTTTCTTAGACACGAATGCCGTGTACTCCACGCCTGCCAGTCCCAGCAGATGACTCTGCACACCTCATTTCAAAGCTTTGTGCTGTGGCTGATTCCTTGGGTAGGATATGAAATAGTGCTGATAGCACTGGGGAAATAATGGGAGGCCAGGTCTTGAATCATCCGAGGAGATGCTGACGGAGACACGGTTACTACCCGAGCCAAAATGATCCTCAGATCTCTTATGTTGCTTGTTATCATGGGCCTGTCTGTGTGGCTGTCAGCTAAGAAGTGAAATTCCTCTAAGTGCTGTCAAGTGTTGGTCCTGTGTGAAGTTTCTTAAAATCTTCCCATGGCAGCTAGTGGTGAGACGGAGAAAGCAGGTCTGTCGTGTGTACGTGGGAACATTCGTGTTGTCGGGAACTTGCATTGGGAGCTTACCGGTAATGACAGCAGTGTAGACTCTGCAGATGGTCTTACAAAAAAAAAAAAGAAGAAGAACCAAGTTTTCTTGTTTCCTTAGAGTCCATAAGAAATCTTCTAGAACAAACTCAGTGGTTCACTTTTGTGTAGGTTAGGACCCTTGCAGAGCCTTATTTCATCCAAATCACCATGAAAAGACTAATTTGAGGAGCTAAAGAGTTTGTTAGAACAGTTTTTCTCTTTCAGAAGAAGTTGGCGTTCTCGGTAACGTGGGATAGGCCCCCAGGTGTTAATGATGCTCTAACCTTCTGTCCAGTGGAGGGCTTTCCCCTTGACCTCAGTATTCCTCATGATTCACTTGGCCACTATTTCCTTACCCTGGTCTAAAGCCTAATGTGATTTTTCATAGAAGGTAAAGGATTTCAACTATCCATCTGACTTTCTGTTTACTCTTAAAACTTGGGATTTACAGAATGTCTTTACATTTTAGACATTTACAGAATGTCTTTACATTTCTCTAAAAAAGAATTGATCTCAGTCACATTTCTGATATTCTTATGCCAAAGAATCATGAAGGGATTGAATAAGGAGCAGTTTTAATTCTCCTGAAAGAATATAAAGCACTGCAACTAAATTTCCTTTTAAAATGCAGGAAACTCTCCATTAGAGAGTTCTGCCTCTGGGCCTGAAGTTTTCTTTCCAGAATGTTCTAAGGGTAGAAGCTCTGCCTCTGGGCCTGAAGTTTTCTTTCCAGAATGTTCTAAGGGTAGAAGCTCTGCCTCTGGGCCTAAAGTTTTCTTTCCAGAATGTTCTAAGGGTAGAAGCTCTGCCTCTGGGCCTGAAGTTTTCTTTCCAGAATGTTCTAAGGGTAGCAGCTCTGTGGAAACTGAAAAGGAGAGAGACAAACAAACAAAAGCCTGTGAGGTCTAACTTGCTCTTTTTTCCAGATGACAAATCCGCTGAGGGATATTGACAGAACCATGGGGCAACTCATGGATGGATTGAAGCAACTCAAGCTGCACCGGTGTGTGAATGTCATCTTTGTCGGAGACCATGGTAAAGCTTGGGTTCTTTCTTTGCTAATAAAAAATAGATGAGTAGGGCATTCTGTAGGTGTTGAGGAATGGAGTCCTTCCTCTTAGAATCCAAGATTCTGTTCTTTACTTCTTGGTCCTTTTCTTCAGGATGGGGAAGAAATTGGGCCCTGGTAGAAAAGTATGAGACAAACTGGGATGACCTGGATTTATTTTAATCAGAAGTAGGAGCTTCTACTAAAGTACAGGAAAGCACTTTCTAGAAAGATCTATCATTAAAATGTGAATAGTGCTCTGGTGATATTGCCTTCATCTGTGCATGTGACATATCATGCGATAAACTCTCTTCCCTGTGACTCAGGCCCTCAAAAGGAGCCCACAGAATTTGTGTGGTTAAAAAAACTCTAAATATAAAGAAAGTACATATAAATCAGTGGTTTCCCTGAATTCATTGAGGGAATTTAAGATTGCGATCAGAGGACCTTTCTGCTCTCCAGAAGATATTAAAAGACAGGAAGAAGCAGTTTTTCCTAAGTCACCTTATAAAGCAGAGAAAGTAATGACCCTGCCCCTTTTTTGAGGTGATCAAGAACATCATAAACATGGTACGATTCAGAGCTTAGAGGGGTGTCATAGAGTACTCTTATTTCAGACATTGCATTCCAGACCCATCAGTGGAGATAAGGACCTTGGAATTTGGGATTATGTCCTTCTACTAGAGTTTGGAAGATGAAAACTGGTTGATTCTTTGGCTAGTTCCATTGAGAGTGGCTGGTGAATTTCCTTAGTCTCTTTCTGTTCTGGGCTGAAGTTTCCTTTCCAGAACTTTCTAGAACATCTCTGAGAAACTACAGGGAAAAATCTGTGAGGACTAAGTTGCTCTCTGGAGGGAACTCACTGTTACCCTTCACACAACCATGAGTTTGGCTTAGGGAAGAGCTTGGGACAGAGTTGGTTATGTTCAGGTTGCTTGGAAGCATCAGGAACATGGCTCATCTGTGGAGTAGTTTATGTGACTGCCTAGGCCGAAATGAATGAAGATCCCTTCACTCTTCTAGTCATGTGTGTTTGGAGGCTCTTCCTGGACTGATCTGATTCTAGAATCCAGTAGCTGTTCATTGTTTAACTTTTCCTCCTGGGAGTTTCAGTATTAGAGGATAACGTAAATAACCCTTGTGCTACACTGGGATATGTTTTTCTCTCCACTCCAATTTATGTCAAACAAGAGCAACAACAAAACAACCACCACCACCACCACCACCACCACCACCACCACCACCACCAGAGGGTGGAGGATATGGATCTGGGATTCCAGGCAATGATCACTTGAACTTCATCAGATGTGGGTTGCTCTGGGTCATATATCTGCAGTCTAAAATCTTAGGTCACCCCTGTAGAATACTTGTTTTTCCCTCTCGGGAGTGTTTGTACACTAGACTGTGTGAAGTAGCCCAGTCATCTCCCCTTACCCAGGGGAGGTGTGTTCCAAGCCCTCCAGTAGATGTGAATAGTACTTAAACCTATATGCACTATCTTTCTTCCCATACACACATACTACTAGTAAAGATTAATTTATAAATTAGGCACAGTGAGACATAAACAACAACTATAATACAATAGGATAATCAGGACAATATACTTAAATAATGGTTTTATGGGCATGGTCCCTCCCTTTGTCTCTCCCAGCTGCTAAGGGGCGGGTGGTGTATAGGGTGCGGATACGCTGGGCTAGGGAGGGATATAGCAGAACATCATGAGATTTCATCAGTCTACCAGAAATTCTGTGTTTCTGGAAATGTTCATTAGTGTTTTGGACCACGAGTGGACCATGGGTAACTAGGCCATGGGGAGTGAAACTGGTTCATGAAAGATTACAGTACACTGAACCTTTTTCCAATGACAGTGAAGGTCTCTATGAGTTGCTGTAGTCTGAAATCCTAAGATTTGGGTTTTTGTTTTCATTCCTTTTAAAAATATTGATTAAGGAGTTTTTCTTGATGGAGAACAGAAAAAACATTTTGGGGCGGTAGAGGAACATTAGTTGGTTAAAAAATTCCCTACCACCACCTTTTCTGGGCTGTACTTGCTAGCTTTCATTTCTGGCTAATTACACTGCTTGCGACTTGTCTCCATTCAGCTTATTTTGTTTTTCAGTTTGGGTGGTCATTAGAGTTGACATCTTGCTTTCTCCTCTCTCATTGGCAGTATTGTTTTGTCAGGGGTATTCAAGGCCACCAGAGCAGACAGAGGAGGGCTGCTGATTACACGCAAGAGGAGAGAGAGGGAGGGAGGGCAGGAGAGAGAGAGAGAGAGACAGAGAGAGACAGAGAGAGATAGAGAGAGACAGACAGAGATAGACAGAGAGACAGGGAGGGAGAGAGAGAGACAGAGAGAGACAGAGAGAGATAGAGACAGACAGAGATAGACAGAGAGACAGGGAGGGAGAGAGAGAGACAGAGAGAGACGGAGAGTGACAGAGATGGAGAGAGAGAGAGAGATAGAGAGAGACAGAGAAAGACAGAGACAGACAGACAGGGAGAGAGACAGAGAGAGAAAGAGAGAGGGAGAGAGAGAGAGAGAAAGAGAGAGGGAGAGAGACAGACTGAGACAGGAGAGAGGAGGGAGGGAGGGAGCGAAGGAGTGAGATTTTTGTAAAAGACAATGAGCTATGCATTTCAGTTATTTATACCATCCTTAGTGGGGAAGAATTTGAAGCAATCTAGGGCTTTCTTTTAAAGACCAGATTTTTTCATAATGCCCGTGAATTGTTTTCTTAAAAACATGGTTATTTCCTTAGTTTTGCTATTCTTGCTCAATAGTTTAAAATGATAATTCAGCAGATGCATTTTTCAGCCTTCTAGGGCTTGCAAGATGGTAAGACTCAATCAGACTCAATCTAGAAAGTTCTAGAAAGAAGTGGTAAAAACATTTCGAGTCAAGTTAAGGAATCACAAATAGGAGGGTTCCGCTCATTAGGTTGTGAAAGCGAAGCAGATGCCTGGATGTCATCTTTGGTGTCTGTGTGAAGGTTGTAAGGATTTAATTTTAACGCGACATGAAAATACTTGTTTCCCCCTCCACAGGCATGGAAGATGTCACCTGTGAGAGAACTGAGTTTCTAAGCAATTACCTGACCAACGTGGATGACATTACCTTAGTGCCCGGGACCCTGGGGAGAATCCGGCCCAAGTCTAACACTAATGCTAAATGTAAGTTGATTCCTAAAGTATGGAGTGGTTAGAGGATAGTACAGTGGACGGGTGAGGACTTGTTCTCTGCAGCTGGATACCTGGGAAAAAGCCTTCGCGTTCCTGTATTCAGGCGACACCACGCATCAGGGCTACACCTTGGAAGTGGCCTACGTGTCCATCAGCAGACGACTGGATAAAGAACATGGACTTACACAGATTTTGCCATAAAGACACACGCACTTGACTCTCTCATAGGAAAATGGATGCACCTTGAGGCCAGAATGCAGGCTGACATAAATGAGACTCACCAGCTAAATGGTGCAGGTTTCTATCAAAGCTAGGTTGCAGGAAGAGGAGACAGAGCTCCTTCATAAAGGACAGGGACCGAGTGACAGAGTGAAGGAAAGATGGTGAAGGTGGGTTCCGCGCACCCACCAGCTCCCGCAGTGGGTGTGAGCGCTGTGTCTCAAACACGCACGATTGAACAAGCTCTTGGCTCTGACACCGCTTAGCGAGGTGAAGTCAGTCATTCGAACCCCGGGCCTCGGTTTTGGCATCTGGAAGAGGAGGGCGATAGCGGGAGAGTGCAGCCCACGGGCCGTTGTGGGACTCGACCCGTGTGTATTGCTTGGCATGCCTTCTGGCACAGTAGTGGATGCAAATATTTGCTCTTGTTTTTATGATGTGGAAATTACACTTAATTTGGGGCATGTTTATAACTGTAAACTTGTGTTTACAAGAGGAGTGTTTTATTTTAACACCGAATCCAGATGGATCCCCTACCTGGATCTCAAGCACCTAAAACGGGGTCCGACAGAATCATTTGGAACCTGATGGTTCCCAGGAGCTTTGGGGAAGGGTTTTTCCTCTTTGTCCAAATGACGGGCAGGCAGGAGGGAGCCATTGTGAGGGGCCTGGCGGATGCTCTGGGAGGTCAGGAACACACAGGAATAAGCTCTCGGCTTCAGTTTTGTATGTTCAGGTTATGAGACGCCTCTGACTCGAATTGATTTGTGCTAAGGTTTTTCCGAGGTTCCACCTACTTTGGTTGTGCCAAGACCATTGTTTTATTTGAGATACTACATTTTGGGCAAAAAACCAGTTCTTTAAAGTGTTTTAGCCTTAGGAATAAGAAACCATTGACACGAAGCTTAAAGCTTTTGGAAAGTTAAGTTTTTCCCGAATTGCATTCCTGTGTCCACAGCAGTGGGCAGGGGCCCAGGCTGCTGCGGGCAACGCTGTGAAATAAACACATCGGCGGCGTCTCCTGTCCTCCCGTCCTGCTTCCCTGTCCCCTGTGGCTCCTCTGCTCCCTGGAGAAAGGTGGCTGTCACCATAGCCTGGGACGCGTCCTTAGGGTACCTTTTGATGCTAGCATCTGTCTCGGTAGGGCTAACGCGGGAGAGCTCGTCTACCTGGAAAGGTTTTCCTGGCTCCCTACGCGTGCCGGGGAGGTGTCCTGCGGAAGGGACGCTGGGAGCCTGTGGAATGACAGCTTCCCGTAGCGGTGTTCGGTGCTCTGCAGAGCGCTACACGTGTGATTTCTTTCTTCTCTCCTTCCTCTTGTCCTACTCCTGTTCCCTCCTCTGCTTCCTCTTTTCCTCTCCCTGTCCTTCTCCCCCTTCCCTCTCTTTCCTTCTCCTCCACCCCATGGTGCTGATGCTGGGCAAATTCTCCAACACCGAACCCAGGCCCCGGCCCTGGTCCCGTGTGTGACTTCATCTTGGGGGAGACGGTAGAAGTGGGGTGGTGCACACAGCACCCAGACATCTGGGTTCCAGCCCCAGCTCTCCCAGGTGTGCTGGGCCAAAGCTGTTTAACCTCTGCCTGTTTCATCCTCCTTATCCCTAAAATGGGGTTCAGGGGAAACCGAAGGAGAGACTCCATCGGTGTCACCTTGACTTGGAGTCCGTGTGCTGTGGACGTGTCGGCCACGGCGACTGTGTCTCCTCGCATCACTGGTTCAACTGACTGTGTGCTCGGTCTTACCTAACACACACCGCAGTGCTGTGTGATGTGTATCCGAGTCCCCTTGGTGGATGACCAAGGTCAAACGGCAGAGTGGGATGAAGGGAGTGGCTTGGAGAATGAGGATTCATAAGTGAAGAGCTGGGATTTGAACCCAGATCGCCAATTCTTGTCACTGCCCTGGAGGACAGTGAGCATGGGAAGATGGGGCTCTTCCCAGCGGGACCCGAACATGGACCCAGCTATCCGTTGTCTTTTCGTGATTCTTTGGGATCCAGCTGAGGACAGGCTCGTTTTAAATCTCTTCACTATCAGAGAGCACAGACTGACCATGTGGGGTCCCTGTGAGGACTGAGGTGTGTGAGGCCAGAAGGCATGGAGGTGTGAAGCCCGGCTTGCTCTCGGGGGGCCTGGGCTTGACCTGTGCTGTCTCATTCCATGTGTGGCTCCCACCTTCTAAAGCCCCTCGGCTTAGCGAGGCTTGGAGCCAAGCCATGACAGTCCCTGTGATCATCCACCTTCTGTGGAAAGAGGCCACAGAAATGTGGCCCCACTGAAGTGGCGCGCAGTTTACATCTTAGCTCTGGGATTCACAGCTTCAGAATCCAAAGTCTGAAAAGAGGCTGCAGAGCATAGTTGTTTATACTGCAAGGTGTGCGTGGTCTCTGCACCTGCGAGCAGATACTCAGCGATGCTTCCCGCCTAGGGCGCCCTTCCCCGAGCACTGTGCAGAGGCCGAGCGACAGAGACCGCTTTTCAGGAGGGCCGAAGGGCTGGGACCTCTGAGCACTGCTGATTCTATAATGACAGGCTGAGCAAGCTTTTGAAAGCAAAACCGAATCCAAACAACCTACAATCTCCTTTCTCCCACAGGCCCCGGCCCCCAAGCAGACCTGCGCATAATAGAATCCTGTTCTTCCACAACCACCATTTACTTAGTTACTGACTAAAATAACCTTTGTTTGATGGTAGTGAGAACCGGGGAGACCCGTGCGTGCCCCAGGCCTGGGACGAAGCCTGTGTAATTAGACCAGGAGATAACCAGGAGAACAAAGTTCCTTTGGAAACGTAACTCCCAGATGGAGTATATTCACCGTTTTGTATTTCAACACACTAAATTTTTTGTTTGTATATTTTTAAAGTTGACGTTTGGAGTGCGTGATGAGCGTGCTCCCCGTGAGGAGGGACGGGGTGTCGCTCTTTTCTATCCCCTTCCTTCCCCGCTCCATCTCATGGTCTTTTCTCTGTTCGCAGATCTGGTTCTTTTTGATCTTTTATTTTGCTCTTTCTTTATGCTTTGGGTTTCTCGTGTAAGAAGAAGCATGCACTTTTGAAGCTCGCGTGTCTGATTCGATTCACTTAGCAGGACGGCCTCAAGGTGCATCTGTTTTCCTGCCGGACTCAGGTTTACCCTTCTTTGGGGCAGAGTAGTGCTCCACTGGGTGTAAATATCACGTGGCAGATTCGTCTTAAAGTGGATGGTGACCTGTGAAAGAGGTGCAGCTGAATGGGAAGTTACAGGAAGAGCCCCAAGTGCCCAGCTTAATTTTGGATGCTGAGTTGTAAAGCAGTGAAGCCCATGTTTCGGAAGAACCAGTTAGGGGAATGTGAAGCAATGTACCTAGCAGCGCCCAGGGGCTGGGGAAGAGGGTGGAGACCTTGGAGACCTTTGTGGAGGAGGAGACTCGGACCTTGCAGGGAAGTCCGCCCCACCTCCCATGCACCCCACTGTTGCATCTCACTTCCTGAGATATGAACCCAGCCCCCACCTCGTCCCCTCAGGCACAATTAAAGCGAACCATCAGCGTGAGTCTTGGGGAGAGGGCGGGGTTGATGTGAGTCTCTCGCTGCATGAGAACTTCCATGCCTGTCCCTTCATGGCGGTGGCCTTGTGTCTTGAGATGTTCCTCCTTCTCTCTCCACAGACGACCCTAAGGTCATCGTGGCCAATCTCACGGTAAGTGCTGCCAGTCTCCAGGGCTGCGCACCGCCAGCTGAGCCCTTGGCACCCACTCTTGTTCCGTGTCCACCTCCGGGGTGGGCAGGAGGAGCCCCCCCACCCGCCCCCAGCGCTCCTCCCTGCTCCCCCAGAGCTCCCGGCCTCCTGCCCTTGCTCGCTGAAGGGGTAAATGGAGCGCCTGTGACCCTCCCCTTGGATCTGAGCAGTGAGCGTCTGGGGTGAATGAAGCCTCCCCTTCCTTCCTGCAGCGATGCCCCCACCCCTGCGTGTGTGCCCCATGCGGGCCCAGGGGGCACCCTCAGACTGGCCTGTGCAGGGATAGCCCTCCCTTGGTTCCCCAGTTCCCACGGCTCCAGAAAGCCCTTGGGTTGGAATTGCGTCTCAGGGACCCCTCACTCTCCTCCCTGAGCCCGCTCTGATAGGTGGCAGCACATTCTAGGTACTCACCAGTCCCCTTTCCTTTGCCTTAAGAGCGGCTTCAGCATGGAAGGGGCAGGACACTTAGGGCCGCTGCAGGAGGGATTCCTTCTGAAGGCCGGTTCTCCTTGTGTTTCAGTGTAAAAGACCAGACCAGCACTTCAAGCCTTACCTGAAGCAGCACCTCCCCAAACGTTTGCACTATGCCAACAACAGAAGGATCGAGGATGTCCACTTGCTGGTGGACCGCAGGTGGCACGTGGCAAGGTAACTTGGGGACTGGCTGTCCCTGGTCTCATCTTCAGGGCCACGAGGGAATTCTTCAAGGCTCTGGTCTTCAGTGGAAGAAATCTCAGGTGGAAATCTCACTGTTTCCAAAGATTTTGTGCCCTGGATGAGTAATTACTACCAAGAGGACCCACTCCTTTGTTCCCAGTGTCAGTATCGTGGTGTCTGTGGTCTGCCCCTGTATCTGTGTGTGAGTGTGTGTTTCATTTTTTTGAATTAACATTCTAACTTATAGTTTTATTACTTGAACAAGTCAAAAACATAGCTAGAATCTTCTAGCACGCTCGAAGATGTTCTCCGTTGATATAACTTTGTCTGCAGCAGTGTTTGTAGAGGACGTCAAGAAACGTTAATCTGAAGATCCCTGTAATTGTAGACCTGTTTTTATGTGGCTTTTGGTATTTTCATTGTTTACCTTCCTCAGAGCTACCAAGACTATCTTGCTTTAAAGATTACAGCCTTTGCTTCCGAACCGAGTATAGGCCATGTGTGGAGGTTCTGGGTGGGATTAAAGAGCTCATCAGTAGGTTCGTTTTCACGTGGACCTGGACACAGCCCTTTCTCAGTCACTCTTGGTCCCCTATTCTTCCTAAGAAAGATCTATGAGCCTGCAACAGTGATGGGAGTCTGCCATACACACTCCAGCTGGGTTCTCTGAGTCCCCGAGGGAGAGAAGACAGAGCTGGTCCTCTGGGAGGGGTGTCAGCATGGAACGTTAGGAAGACACAGGTGTGCAAGTTACATACACAGAGCTGTGAGCCGAGACCCGCGGAGACCAGGAACTCCTGCTACCACATAGCCTAGACACGAGGCCTTCTCGCAGAGCTACTGCGCTCCGGGGGACACAGTGTCCTGGATGGCCTTGTCCTCCCAAGTCACTTTATGTAGGGGATCTGGGGAGAGAGCAGACTTGATGCAGGTGGTGGGTTGATATCGAGACAGCACCGAAGGCTTTGAACTTAACTGTGGTGTTACCGAGGTGTTATCTGCAGTCGATGCAGAGAAAGCCTTTGACAAAAACCTCACATCCACTCATGAGACAACACTTGAAGAAGACAAGTAGAGATCACCCCGATCTGAAAAAGGCATTTATGCCAAAGCTACTGCCAATATCCTATTAAATGGGGAAAAAACTGATCCCTTCCCCCTAAAATCACTCAGGGGAGTCCACTGTCCCCACTCTGGCCCTACACAATGCTCACTAGTAAGGTCACTGTCATTGGACTCAGCCGGCAGGTAAATTTGCACCCAGACATTTTCACCACACAGAGACCTGTGCTGACTGATTGCTGAGTCTGGGGTAGGCGAGGGCCCTGGTCCAGAGCCTTCTGGTCTCACAGCGAGGGCACGCACAGGCAGGCCAGCACTGCTGAGGACTAGTGTTCTGCCCAGTGTGGTTCCTTGGGGTCCCCCTTTATCTCGGGGTGATTATCAAAGCAAAAGACACAAAGTACCTTTCAAAACCTTCTCAGGGCTGGGGATTTGGCTCAGCAGCATAAGCGCCTGCCTGGTAAGTGCGAGATCATGAGTTCAATCCCTGGTGCCAAAAATAGATAAAATAAAATAAAAATGAAAAACCAAAAACTCCTTCTCAGAGACCATTTTTACACCCTGAAGTCGACTTTTTATCGGAGTAATTCCAAGAGAAATATCAACTGATATTATCATTGTTTCAAGCAGGAAACCTATGGATTCTTCTAAGAAACCTACAGGCAAGTGTTTCTACCAGGGCGATCATGGATTTGATAACAAGGTCAGCAGCATGCAGGTAGGATCACAGAGCGAGAAGTGGACCCTGCGTGCTGGTGACTCCCGGAAGGGCGAGGGTGGGGAGGTGGGGTGTTCTTCGTGCTGAACGCTGGGAATGGTTCATTGCTTTCGTGTTTTCTTTCCTTTTGGAAGACCGTTTTTGTAGGTTATGGCCCGTCATTTAAATACAAGACTAAAGTGCCTCCATTTGAAAACATTGAGCTTTATAATGTCATGTGTGGTAAGTCACATATTTAAATCAGGATGGGCAAACTGATCTGTAGTTAGCATAGTGACTTCTTCAGAGTCAGAGACAGAAAGGAGGTGTCTGTCCCTGAGATCATCTCCTCCTCCCGCAGAGAAAGAGTGTCACTCGCCCTTTGGTTCAAAGGACAGAGTACCATCCTCTTCTATGGCTTCTTTGTCTCCATCAACAGTTGCCGAGCCGGGAGTTTTCCTGGTGTTGGTGTTGGCAGCCTCTGGCTGATCCAACATAGCATTACAGTCCGGCATGCTGGTCAGAGACCAGGGCAGCAGAGCGGCCCACAGAGCCTGCTCCCTCCCCGTCCTGTCCATGGCAGCTCTGTTAAAACCTTGCCAGCCTGCACCCTGGCCAGCTATTTATGTGATTCTAATTATTTTTCTTCCTTGAGCTTCTAGTCACTGAATGAGGGCAGCTTTTCCTATTTAGTGAGGCAGTGCCAGTCTGGTGGTTAGAGGGGGAGCCTCTGAGTCCGAGCTCCTGGGTTCTCTGGGCATCTTGGCCGCCGGCTCCCTGCTGCCCTGTCTCTGCTGGGCGAGGCCCTGGCACTCGATCCCTCACTGTGAAATCAGCTCGGTGATGGGAGGCGCACGGCCAAAGCCTCCCCTCTGTCCCCGCGCCTCCAGGGAGGGCATGAGAGGGCAGGCTGGTGGTTATTTATTGATGATAGGTCTCATTTCAAAATTTGGCTTTTAGAAGCCCCAGGGGAGGACAGTGAAGACACTGAGGCTGATCGTCCTTGAGTTGGTGACGGCCAGCAGGCTCCGTGCCTCCTGCTGCTCCTTGTTTTGAGGAAATACCTCTGTGTGTGCCCAAATGTGAACGGGGCTGCCCTCTAAATCTGGGTTTATCCGATTCTGATTTGTGTTGGGGGTGCACAGACCCTGGGAGGGGAGCGAGCGCCATCCTTACTGTGACTTGTCTCGAGCTCCTAAGAAGCTGGTGACTCGTTTCCTTTGCTCCAGATCTCCTGGGATTAAAGCCAGCTCCGAATAACGGGACCCACGGAAGCCTCAATCACCTGCTGCGTAGCAGCACCTTCCGGCCGGTGATGCCGGAGGAAGTGAGCAGGCCAAACTACCCGGGAGTCATGTACCTGCAGTCGGACTTCGACCTGGGCTGCACCTGTGATGATAAGGTAGAGCCAGAGGCCAAACGACCTCGTCCTCGAGTGACAGCTGGAGGGGTGCGGGGCAGCGCTGTCCGGAGGCCGCCCTGTGATGCTGAAATGATTTCTAGTTTGCTGCCCTCCAAAATGGAATTGGCTGGCGAGGCCACGAGGACGAACACTTGATCTCATTATTCGAAGCTGAGAGTTGGGTAGCACAGGTAGCGGGAGGGGACCAAGCGCGTGCTTTCACTGGTTCATTGATTGTGAGGCTGTTGGTCCTGATCCTCACAGCAAGCAGATGGCTGTGAGGCACTTTTATTTATTTACTTATTTTGGCTTTTTGAGACAGGGTCTTGCGTGCACTGCAGGCTGGCCTTGAATTCACTTTGTTGCTCAGGCTGGCCGAGAACTCGCAGCAATCCTCCTGCCTCAGCCTCCTGAGTGCTGGGATTCCAGGCATGTGCTACCACACCTGGCTCCCAAGGCACTTTTAAAAAGGATTGTTTCCATCATATTTCATGAGAGACCTGTATACAAAGGCTGTCTCTGTGGATGGAGGTCTTTGAGGGGCTGTGATGAGCTCTGGGGCCACACGGTGCCTCCCACCAGTGGGAAGGGGAACAGAGAGAGCCAGCAGGCGAGGAAGGAATGGTGGGAGACTGCAGCTGCCACCCAAGAACCTGGCGGAGAGGGGTGAGGGTGATACCTCGTCTCTCCCCTCTGCTGCCATTCAGGTGTCGGTAGGGTGGGGGAGGGGTTGGTGTCACTGCTGAGAGCACCCATCACGCTGTGGTCGCCCAGGTCTCCAGCACCAAATTCCAGCTCTGAGCAGAGGCTTTCTCATTGACCATTGCTCAGAGACCTTTGTAGCTGCCAGTCTGTGGTTCCAGTGGCAGGAGTGAACCAGGGCTGCTAATTAACCCGTCCCAAGTAGGACGATCCGGCGTTGTTGTCTGTGGTACAGTTTCATTATTACAGATATGTGTGTTGTTTTTCTATTATGCCTCTGGGAAATGGAAAATAAGTCTCTTATTGCTCAGTCTCCCTTCCTGGCCCTTTTCACCCTCCAGGGCTCCTGCAACAGACATTACTATAAAGGCATTTCTGTACACATGAGCTAGATACACAGTGAGGGGCAGAGTTGCCGAGCTGTTCAGTTTTGGGTGGCTGAAGTGCTACTTTTCTAGATGTAGCAAAAGCAGATTGATACATCAGGTTGGAAATTGTTTAGCACACCTCAGGATTAATGTGACTACTGAGGCACTGTTACACACGTAAGCTAACTTAAGATAGTGATTATTATATGTATCCCTCATTACCAGTGTGGGAGCTTGGTGTAATGGTTACTCACAGTTTTAAGGAAAAGAAACAGACTCAGAGGTGAAAGAAGATGCTTAGTATTAGGAAGCAAAGCTTAGCACGTGTGTGTGAGATAAATATTGATTCCTTGGGCAGTTTATGGTATCGGCCGAGTTTCAGATCTTCTTTTAAATTTAGCAGAGTGCTAAGCAGGGTGCAGGAAGAAAGAACATTTCTGATTTACTTTTTTGTTTCCTTTTCTGGTTTTCACACATGAAGAACAAATTGGATGAACTCAACAAACGCCTCCATACCAAAGAGTCCACCGAAGGTAAGGAACTGTTTGAAGAAACAATTAGGTAAAGTTTGTTTTCTGGTTTCCAAACGTTGTGCACTTTCTGGTTACTTTACAATGTAAGCACAGCATTTTAACATTTCATATTTGTATTGCAAAGCGAGACTTCCATCCACGTGGCAAAGGGTGTGGTTTGTTGTACTGTACAGGTTGCAGCTGAATGACAGGAGAATTCTGTTCACTGCTTCATTTTGCTCGATAGCTTGTAAGCCCTCAAGAAAACAGAGGGTCCATTGTGCATCTGGTAAGTCTGTGTTACGATACTGAGGGGAGCTCCTGCGAAGAGAACGGAGGTCACAATTACAAATATAAGGATCAATACACAAAGGGTACCTGTACCTCCTCTCCAGGATGAACGTATTTATCATATATCACGGATGTGTACTAATTAAAAATAATCGTAACAGAAGCAGGACCTACATGGAATGAGCTGTGCTGCCCTGGACACTTGGTGTCTGTGTCATCAGGGACAGAAACACATCAAGTCAGAATTCCTTTTTCACATAAAGGCTCATTTTATAAAATATTTTTATTAGTACATGTTTGGGATCCATAATGAATGCATTCATCGTGAGGAGTTGGTACATCTTAAAGGAGCATGGTGAGCTCTGTTACTGTCCTGTTTTCCATGCAAGGATAATTATCATTTGTTAGTAATTTTTGGCAGACTTTTGATATGACAGTTAAAAAAAATAACTCAGCCATTTGTGCCCCCAAGAGACACACACCTTGCTGGCGTTCCAGTGAGCGGGCTGTAGGTTAAGTGTGGCTCTGCCCTCCATGTCCTCTGGTCTGGAGTCTGGGCGGAGAGGGTGGCTGCTGTTTGGGACCCGCCTGCCGGTGACAGTGCGCAGAACCTGGAAGCGGAGCTCCAGGCTTTGCTGTTTTGAGGTCTACCTCACTTCCCTTTTGGGGTCACCAGCCACAGCTAGCCATGTGGTTCCAGCGGTGCAGGGAAGTATGTTCTTTCCACGAGGGCTCTGTGCTGCAAGTCACATGGCGATGGCTGGGGACAGGAGCAACACTAGAACCTTCCGTGCATGCCTTCCTCTGATTTTGAAGTTCCAGGAAGTTAGAAGAAAATCTCAACGGGGGCAGGCTCTGAACAGGTTATGCGGGTGCACTGGGTCTGAGGAGGGCTCGGAGCCATGTGGGAAAGACGCACACGGTCCCAGTCCTGGTCAGTCCGCTGGTTCTGTGTACCCGAGGTGCCGTCTCCAATCAGATAGATTTCATTTACTTGAATCTATTTTCCCTCTTATTAAAGATCTTCAGCGGGCTCTTCCTTCCTTTCTGTGGCCTTCCCTCCTGCTTTTCCCTTTGATCTCAAAACACACAGACTCTGACGTCCAGTTGGCTAAACCCAGTCTTAGACACAGGACTGTGCTGCTGGGAACCACACACATCCTCCACAGGGAACTTGGAACGTTCGACCCCTGGGCTCCAGCAAACTAGACAGTGTTGTCATAAGTGAGATTGGGTGTTGCCAGGGTCAAGGGCATACAAAAGGTGTCATGATTTGAGTTCCAAATAGTAAACAAACAAAGAAATATGAAATGTTTTTTATTCTAAAAGTCACTAATGAAACTACTCTAACTTTAACGGACTCGTATGATTTGCCCGATTCAAACTCTGTCTGTGGCACTAAAGTACTTCTGAGAAAAAAGCCTGACAGAATTGGTCCCCAGCTCAGAACACACAGTAGCTCCAACCTCCACGCATGGAAATAAGATCACCCTCTTGGTGCATCTGTGACTCTAGGTCTTTTTTTTTCCATCCCGAAGCTTAAACTTTATGTAATCTTATGGAAGCAGAGCCCTGTGGATTCCTTCAGCGCTTGCTGAGTGCGTGCCCTGGGCTGGCTCAGGTTTCTTGGAGGCTCTTCCCGTTCTGAGGGTTCCTAACCCGCAGTTTCAAAATGGGGGCACGGAACAAGAAGGCAGACCCGATGCACACCCACTGGGCACGCTCATGGGCCCGGCCCGGCCTGTGAGGGCATGAGAAGGACTTTAAATAGTACGGGAAATACAAATGAGCATATATGATTGCTTTATTATGCACAAAACCTTTTTGCGTTTAGCTTCTGGAATGTGTCTAGATCCCCATGTTTTCTCTTCTGTTTGTCTCTGTCTCTGGGTCTTAATCTCTCCCTGTCTCTCTCCTTCTCCGCCTCCTCTTCTTCCCTTCTCGTTATGGACTCTCTCATGGTCATTTTTTCAGGAATAAAGCAGTACTTTTTTTTTTTTTGATCTGAGCCTTTCAGGTCTTATGCTGTTTCCTGTGTGGTAAACCCAGTCTCCCATTTAAAATAGTCAGTGTGAATCACTGTGTGTGTATGCAGACGCGTCAGATTCAGAAGAAGAATTTCCCTTTCTGGATATGTTTAACATGTGCTGATGCTCATAGAGTGTTTATAAAATTAAATTTCTATACAAGTATAAAAGCACATGACTTTTACTTGTTGTTTAAAGCAAAGATGTAAGTAGTTGATGTTTTTCACAACAAGTACAGAGTCAGAACAGGTGTGACTGTTTTAATGCCAGAGCCTGTAAAGGTCCTCAGACATCCACAGGAAGCACAGGTGTAGCCGGGCGTGGTGGCTCACGCCTGTAGTCCCAGCACTCAGGAGGCTGAGGCAGGAGGATCGTTGTGAGTTGGAGACCAGCCTGGGCTACAAAGTGAGCTGAAGGCTGGCCTGAACTGCACATGAGACCTTGCCTCAAAAGAGACATGGAGAGAGAGACAGAGAGAGAGACACAGAGAGAGAGAGAGAGAGAGAGAGAGAGAGAGAACAGGTATAAAAGCTGCACAGACCAGCTGTAGCCAGGGGATGTTGGAAAAGAGATATGTTCAGTTAATCTTTGGTGACATTTTGCTGCAAATACTTGAATGAAGAGGGAGAACAATGTTCTCTTCAGAAATGGTGGCCTGCACTGTTGGTTAGGGTCAGAACACCTCTAGAGAGGTGGCAAATTCTGGACTGACTTGTACAGCAAGTGCTGCTCAGTCTTTTGGCAGAATTACCCTGGCGTGAGAATTTATTTTCTTGTGGCATCAGATCAGTGGATGAATGAGTGAAATGGAATAAATGCAATTTAATTTTTTTGTGCAGTGCTGGGAATGGAACCCAGGGCCTTGCACTCGCGTGGCAAGTTCTCTACCCCGAGCTACGACCCCAGGCCTTTCTGTTTGTTTGTTGAGACAAAGTCTTGCTGTGTAGTTCAGGCTGGCTTTCAACTCACTGTGGTCCTACTGCCCCAGTGCTGGGGTCACAGGTGTGTGCCACCGTGCCTGGCTGAAATGAAAAAGTTAAAATCTCTCATAGCAGGCATTTCTGGCAGGAAAGCTGGGTGTAATTTTCACTGTCAGAGTAAGTGAACAATTTATTTCCATTTTAGTTTTTTCTCTATTATAATACTGCAGAAATGTGATATTTCCTTGAGTTAGCACTCACAGTTACCTTTAAGTTTTAAAATTTGTATTTATTCATTTATTTTCTTGTCTTTTTGAGACAGGCTCTCGCTATGCCATTCAGGCTAGCCTTGAGCTCTCTTTATAACCCAGGTTAGCCTTGAGCTCACTTTGTAGCCCAGGCTGGTCTTGAACTTGCAACGATCCTCCTGCCCCAGCCTCTTGAGTGCTGGGATTACAGGTGTGCGCCACCACACCCGGCCACTCACGGTTATCTTTTGTGAAAAGAAATTAAAAATCATTTCATCACCTATATATGTTTGCTCCCCACAATGCTCCCCACACAATGAAGAGTTAGCTTGGGTAGACATAATCATTTAATCACTAGTAATTCTTATTAACTTTAAAACAGCTTCCTGAATATGGTTAGAGAGAGAGACTCTCTAGGTGTTTCCCACTCTGAAATGTTTCTTGTTTTTTGTTATTTCTTTGGAGATGTTAGTTTTGTGTAAAAGGAAGGACAAATCCCTATGTTTCCTTGTGTGGATGTCTGTGTATCTTGGAGGAAACCCGGAACAGACTGACACACAGCATAACTGCTTGTGATTTGTAGGAGCCATGATAAATTTGAAGATGTTTGCCTACCAGCCTTCTCTGTGGACACTGAAGTGGACCGTGCATGCTTTAGTAAACCACTAGAAGCACCGCAGGGAGTCCTGAGTTTGGTGCCTTGTGTATTTCACTCGGAATGGATCAGTGTACCAGGAAGCCTGCAGCGTTTGGGGGTTAAGTTATAGAGTCACAGAGCTGTGGAGCTGAGATGAACTTGCTGCCAGTACTGAACCCCACTGAAGCCCTTGTGATCTCCCCTGAAAACGCTTCTTACTCTCAGAGTTGGTGTGGGACAGTGTGTCAAGAGAGAACGCCAGTGTGTGTCAGGGTTAGGAGGCTGTTTCTGGGATCTGAAAAGGTTTGATCCACACTCTTGTGTTCGTTAGGGATTGCTAAGGCTGACTTAGCAGGCTTTCCTCAGATGGTGCTCACCCCAGGAGCACACGGTGTTCACTCTGACGTCCTCCACTAGGGTAACCCAGCAGCTATTACCCAAGTGCAGACTGCCCCAGGGGCTGCAGAAAAGACTACTGTGCCAGACCACTGGAGGCCCAGGCTGGGTGCCGCTGTGCAGCTGAGTTACACTGTACAAATCCTAAATCTCCATTTCCTTCATCAGTAACGTGGAGCTGTCTGTCCTGAGTCTGTCTCGGGAGTGTATTAGGTGTGGCATCTGGAGACACCAGCTGAGTGTCTGTGTTTGTCATAAAGATTGCCTGACTTGGGCTGGGGACTTAGCTCGGCGGTTCAGCTGTTTGCTTGGTAACTTCGAGGTCCTGAGTTCGATCCCTGGTACCAAAACAAGTGACTGACTTACCAGTGAGTATTATGGGGCCAGTTATGATGTGGCCAGCATGCCAGGAGATGGAGACGGAGAAGGGGGATGAAGTCCCTGTGTGCACAGTTAGGGCTCTGCTGTAGGATTCAGCAAGTACATCCATGAAGGGCCCTGTTTTAAGAGTTGAGGGGAGAAAGAATGGGGCGCCCAGGGAGGACTGTGGAATCCCGGAGGAGGGGCACAGGGCCGTGAGCGTAATAAGCACTTGTAAGGCGCAGCACAAAGCACAGGGAAGACGAGAGACCCCGTGTGGAGGTTTTGTGGTCCCATGTGAGAGCGTGTTATTGTGAGGGTGAATGTTTAAAAAATAACAGAAACATCAAAAAAGAGGAGAGATATTTTTCATGTGGATTTAAGTCTGCCAGCCGATCCGTGGGAATGTGAATCAGGAAGCCAAGGAGGGAAAAGAAACACAGACTCAAGTCCGCATGACCAAACTCTGCAAGACAGGGGTGAGTGCGGGGGAGGCTGCACCACTTAAAAGGTTTGTCTCCCAGTGTTTTGCCAAGTGTGGGATTTGAAGAACCTTGGCACGGGGTGGAGGGCCAGAGTCTCGGCTGGAAACAGGGCCGAGGTTGTGGAAGGGGCTCTGCCTGCAGTTCCGGGAGGAAGAGGCCAGCCTGACCCTTGCGAGGAATCCCGGGGGAGCGTGGTTCCCCAGGGGAGGGAAGGAGGGTTAATGTCTAAGGCTTTACTGCACACTAGGGTGGCCACATCTGCAAAATTAGGTGAATATTTCAAAATAGCACATAGAGAAAACATTGAATGTTCCCGACCCCAAGATGTGATAAATGTTTGGGTGACAAATATAGGTGGCTCTGACGATCATTACAGTGTGCTTGTGTACCTGGATATCGCTGTACCTGAGCATGGTACAGCTACTGTGTCAGAGATTTTGGAAGGTCTTAAAAGGTCACTATTAAAAACGGTGGGCACATTGTGTGTCATGTACTGGAGGAAAAAAGAAAAAAAGAAATCACAGGAACATGTCACCTTTTTAAAACAGAGGGCTCCAGTTGACTTCTGAGATAAAGATCAGAACCTGTGTAAAGACTGAGATTCAAGTACATTTTGGGATCTGAGTTTCTTCTAAACAGAAATGCGACTTGTGGCCCACCCAGGAGGTTGGATAGGCTATCGGAGTCAGGCTGTGTCAGAGGACCTGTGGCTCTTTGACACTTGATAATCTGAAACAACAAAATTTAAATTTTGATTCTGCACCTTAAAATATGTGATTTTTACTGCAAAGATTATTTCTCTTCTTTTTTGGATGAAACCATAGAACTGGTAAGACCAAGTGGCTTTTAAACATTCTGGATAGGAAGAGAATGTCAGTTGGGGATCTTGGTTGCACTTTAGGAGGTGTCAAAATCACTGCATTTTTTTCTTATGCCCCGTAAGGACTGAATAAAAGCAAATTAGGTAATAGTACATATCTGTGCCCCATTTCTGTTTCAAAAATTGCAGTTGTGTCAATAATTTGGAAGCTAGCTGGGCGTGGTGGAACATGCCTGTAATCCCAGCACTGGAGCAAGGGGAGGCTGAGGCAGGAGGATCACTATGAGTTCAAGGACAGCCTGGGCTACAAAGTGAGCTCAAGGCCAGCCTGAACTGCATAGTGAGATCCTGTCTCAAAAATAATGAAAAAATTTTGGAAGTCAAATTTCCAGAGTTCCGAAGTAAGCCGAGTTGGGAGACCCAGAGCTGTAGAGTCAGAGAAGTTTGACTGCAGAGGCATTTCAGAAGAAAGCAAATCTAAAGACGTCTTGGCAGCCTGGGTCTCCTATCTGTCCCTGTCCTCCTCCTGCCTCTTCCGTGATGGCCTAATTCTGTGACTGTATTGTTTGTCATTCACTTTCAGCATGAAATGGATATTAACAATTACGCGAGGGCCACAGCCATAAACTGAGATGTACTGTCCCTTGACTCAATTTCCTTTGCTGTGTGAAGGACACTACGGGGCCTCTCACCCTATCTGTGCCACCGGTCACCCTCTGCTTCCCATCGAGCCCTGAAACAGCTCTGATGGAGGGCAGGCCACACTGTGAGCTGGTTCCCAGTGTCACCCTCATCTTTCCCATTGGGTGGCGGGTTCTTCGAGGTTCACCGTCTCCACCCTGCAGCCCAAAGCTTGGCACAGAGAAAGTTCCCAGGAAATGTTTGGTGGCAGGGATGTGTTGTTAAGGGATGAACTGGGGAAAGTGGCAGAGCTGAGGAAGATGGAAAAGGCTATTGTGGGGGGGAGAGTGGAGAGTGGGAGAGAGCGCTGGCAGCCATGGTGAGAAGGGTTCCGGTGAAGCAGCCCTGGTGGAGGGGAGCGCTGTGTTAGGGATGCTAAGAGAGGAGGAAACTGCAGGCAGGAAGGGCAGGGCGGCGGGGGGAGCACCTGTCCTGCTCGGTGGCCGCTGTAAGGAGGGCTTCTCGGGTAAAGCAGAGTTGCAGTTGTTCCTTGTTTGGAGGGAGCCGGAATTTGCATTTGAAGAAATGGGGCTGGGGGTTTAGCTCAGCGGCATAAGCGCCTGCCTTGAAAGCAGGCAGTCGTGAGTTCGATCCCTGGTACCGATAAAAAGGAAAAAGACAAAAAAAAAAAAAAAAGAAATGCACTCCAGAAGCATTAAAACTCTCATGATGCAAAGAGCAGAGCTTCTTAAAACGGCCTGATGCTTCTTCTTCCAGCTGAGACCAGCAAATTAAAGGCAGCAAAAAGGAAACATGATTGGACATTTCGAACCTAGAAAAGGTTTGGTTCTCTCTGTGCCTCCCGGTGTGACTGTAATGACGTTCTGGCTTCTCAGTTGGTCCTAGATTTAACTTATTTCCTGTCGCCATGTTTCATTCTAACTCTGAGGGGTGGGCCCCCAAATCTGACAGCTTAAGCAAAGCTTCTGCATTTATTGCAGTGCTGAGGAGGCTGAACTCCCAGGCAGGCCGGTGTCATCATCTGACTGCAGGCCACAGGCCTAACCCAGAGGTGCTACTTGGCAGAGTCTTGCAAAATGTTCTACGAGGGGTCTTCTCCACTGCGTGCATAGAGTGATAGCACTTCAGTGAAATCCATAGGTGTACATACTTTAATAAGTTAGCAGAACTGGTATTTTCCTAATAAAAAAACAATTTTAAAAGTTAGATTGTTTTATATCACTTAGGAAATCCCAAATTACCTGACTCTCAATCTCTAAATATTTTAATCTGTTGGGACCCCAGTTTCCAAGAACCTTTGGAAGTTTTAGCTTTTCCTGGATGCAGGTTTGCGTGCAAGAGTAGGACTCCAGGCCTTTTATTTCCCCCTAAGAGGAGGGCCTCCATGGCAGACCTGGCCCTGAGTTTGGAGTCTTATGCAGGTTCTTGGGTGAACATGGACCTCTCTGCTCCGCTCTCGAGGGGCCCTCCTGAGAACCTCTATGTGTTCCTTTGAGTTCCTCCCTGAAGAGAGGAGCTCCACGGGACACAGCCGCTGACTCTACCCACTTTGCAGGCTGAACTAGTGTAGATTTAAGTTGCAACTTATCAACGACGTACCAGGGAGACTTCTGAATTAAATCACCAGTTTCCCCGACACACCCCTCAAGGGGCAGATGGTTTAATTCTACAAAACACCCCAAGCCTATTGGATTTTCATCAGCAGAATCATTCTGCACTTGTCATGTTTCCTTTCTAAACAGATTTACACTTCCTGACCCTAAGAGAGCACTGATATCAGGACGGCGTTTACAGTGTAGCTCGGGTAACTGCGAGTTTTGAACTGGGCTGATGTGAACAGGTTTACTTCCTGCGTGCCAGGCGAGCCCTTGATTAAATCAGGAAGGTGCCGTGTGTTTAGGAAGTGAGCTGGAACATTTTTAGACAACGTGATGCTTCTTTAACATCTGATGTAAAATTCAATATGCACTTAACACAATGCATTGTTACTGTTTTCTGTCCTAGAGAGGCATCTCCTGTATGGACGGCCTGCAGTGCTTTACCGGACCAGATACGACATCTTGTACCACACTGACTTTGAAAGCGGCTACAGTGAGGTTTTCCTGATGCCTCTCTGGACCTCCTACACCGTCGCCAAACAGGTTGCTCAGGAAGTTGGGTTTTATGCTTTTTGTTCCATTGCAGTCCTTAGCGCAGTTTGACGACTGCTTGCTTAACAGAATTTTATCTTAGAAAATAAATCTTAATGCTTCCTGATGGAAGAAATCCTCTGCTGGATCTATTACAAGATACTTAGAGCATTTATTTGGTGCTTTAGTAGTACCATGGTAATAGATTAAATACTGAAGACAGCATACTAATTCTTTTCAATATTATGTTCTTCTTAAATTATAAGATAGTTCCCAAGCCACCATTTATTTGTTTGTTTGAGGCAGGGTCTCTGTCTCTCTGTAATTCAGGCTGGCCTGGAACTTACTGTGCAGCCCAGGCTGGTCTCAAACTCATGATGATCCTCCTGCCTCAGCCTCCTGAGTGCTGGGATTACAGAGGTGTGTCACCAAACTTTCAGTCAGCAGCAAGATTCAATAGAAAGCGTAGAGAGTTCTGACGTCTTCCCTGACCTGCTTCAAGCTTCGTCATGGCGAGCATCTTGTTTGTATTTTAGTCGGAGTTTTGCGTTGAGGTTTCAGTTTGATGAAGCTATTTGGCCATATATCAAGAATTAGAAAAAATTGTTTGTCAGTTGACCTATGCTTTAATTTCTGAATATAAATGAAGAAAATACTTCGGCTGCCCTTGTTATTTGCACCATGTACACGTATGTGGGCTCTTGCTCATTTTATGTGTATTTTACAGACAGAGCATGCGAGGGGTACACGCCCACTGAGTTTACAAGGTCACCCTGATTATTTTTAAGAGTGTTAGTTTTTGAGCGATCTTCTGGAGATCTTTTTATGTCCGTAGTGTGATTTCTTCTTCATAAATTGTTTCGTTTAAGGCTCCTATGAGTTTGCTACTGAGAAATAGGAGTTTGAAAATGACCAGTTTATTGTATTTGAGACGAATGGCTTTTATGTGAGGAGTCAGGATATCAGACCAGGAGGCGCCGTGCAGACATCGGGCTGGAGCGGCCGGACCTGGCGTCCATCCGCCGTCCCTGTCCCTGCCGTGTGTCCTTTGTCTACGCTTGTGTCACTAGTCGCCTCTGACCCCCTGCAGGCTGAGCTCTCTGTTATCCCCGAGCACCTGAGCAGCTGTGTGCGCCCCGACGTCCGCATCTCTCCGGGTTTCAGCCAGAACTGCCTGGCCTACAAAAACGACAAGCAGATGTCCTACGGCTTCCTCTTCCCGCCCCGTAAGTTCCCGAGCACTGCAGTCTCTGCAATTTGGAGCGAGAAACTTGGCTCCTCAGGCTGTCCATAGCTCAGGTTCTCTTTAGGAAAGGCCCTGGGGACATTATAGAAGTCACATCAATGAGATTCTTCCAAAATTGGCCAAAAACCCCCCAACTTTCCAAAATCCAATTCTCCAGGGGAATGGTAAATGCAAGGGAACCTCCTCTGTGCCTACTCTGCCCCTTAACTGAGACTCTGAAAGAGAAATAGTCCTCAAGCCATTGGCTCTTTTGGAGCCCTTTAATTTGCTCTCTGTATCTCGATGACACTTTTTAAAGCTAAGTTGTACAGGTGGAATCGAGGGATTGTTGTACAAAATACTTACTGAACTCAAGAACGAAGTAGGAGGACAGGTCAGTGTGAGAGATGGAGGACCCCTCTAGAGGAGGACTAGACGAATAGAGCCTTCAGTTTATGAGCTGGGCCATCCTGTGAGGTCGTTCTTCTGTGGATGGAGATTCTGCTACAGCAATGGACACTGTTTGTTTTCCTGATGCTTAGATCTGAGCTCTTCGCCAGAAGCTAAATATGATGCATTCCTCGTAACCAATATGGTGCCAATGTACCCTGCTTTTAAACGTAAGTCCAATATTTACCTAATAAACTGTGACTTATGAAAATAAGTATTTCTAAATTTACTGCTTACCTTTTCTACCTCTATATTGATTTTAATAATAATAACACCTTCCATGTATTTAGCCATTATATGTTTTGAAGCGCTTTCATATAAATTCCTTACTGTTGACCTCAAATTTGAATCTTTGAGGGAAGCTGTGTATAATTAAGACACTGACATCACAAGAAGTGACCTGGGTCATGAATGGCAGGAGTTGAACTGGAGCGTGTTTGTGTTTTTCTGCTAACTTGCTGTTCTTTCTATTTTAATGTCCCTATTTCAATGGTTTAAAAGGGTCAACACCAAGTCTTCGAGGTTACATGACCAGCAGTGGTCATGTAGCAGCCATCTGTATTTATTCACTGAACATTTCAACAAAAGCCACTAACACCTCTCCTTTGGGGTGTTCAGGTATTCTGAATGTTAGTGTTAGAGGCCAGTAAGAGCTAAAAGGGTTTTCTGATTCATGAGAATATTGATTTTAGATGATTTTAAGGCTATGAGAATTACTAGTCTCTTAGAATACATGCCTTATTTATATCTGGCGTAAGTGTTTTTGTGCAATTCTATAAATTGTGTAAGCATAGTAATCTCTGGCCCCCAAAACCAAGTTCTAGTTAGAACTGTGACCATTGTCTGCATAATCATAAAAAAGCCATTTACCTCTCATTTGTATAGTTAAGGGATTTTTTATTGCATGACCTCCATGATTTATATGGATTTGTGATCTGATTTTCTAGTGACAAAACAATCCATTTTCTATTTTCCATAATAAAAATTAGCTAATCCATCCATACATCTGTTCATCCGTGTACACATCCACTCACCCACCTATCCACCCACTCATCTACCCATCTATCCAGCCACACACCCATCCGCCCACCCATCCATTCATCATCCATCCATCTACTATCCATCCACCCACCCACCCATCCATCCACCCATCTATCCACCCACCCATCCATCCGTCCATCCACCCATCCTCCCACCCACTCACCCATTCATCCATCCATCTAGCCATCCATCTACCCATCCACCCACCCATTCACCCCCTACCCATCCCATCCACCCATCCATCCACTCGCCAACCCACTCATCCATCTACCCATCCATCCACCTACCCACCCATCTATCTACCCACCCATCCATCTATCATCTATCCATCCATCTATCCATCTATCATCTACCCATCTATCCACCCATCCATCCAACCATCTATCCACCCACCCACCCATCCATGCATCCATCCATCTATCCATCCACCCACCCATTCACCCCCCTACCCATCCCATCCATCTACCAATCCACCCATCCATCCACTCACCAACCCACCCACCCATCCTCTCATCCATCCACCCACCCTTCCCCATCCATTCGTCCATCCACCCATCCTCCCACCCTCTCACCTATTCATCTGTCTATCTACTCATCCATCTATCCATCCACCCACCCATTCACCCCCCTACCCATCCATCCATCCACCCATCCACCCACCAACCCTCATCCATCTATCCATCCATCCATCCACCTACCCACCCATCTATCTACCCACCCATCCATCTATCATCCATCCATCCATCCATCTATCCATCCACCCACCCATTTACTCCCTACCCATCCCATCCACCCACCCATCCACCCATGTATTCAAACACAGAGAAAGCATTATGGAATAGCCCCCCCCCCCCCGCCTTTTAGTTCCTTTTCAATGACCAGACCTATGTGCTGTGGGGCGGGTAAGGAAAGGCAGCACTTCTCCCTAATGTGACGTGGCGGGGAGGGATGGGCTACCATAGGGGGCTTTCAGGCTGGACGAGGGTCTCAGATCGGGGACAAGTGAGTCCAAACTGTCTGTGATGATTAAGCCTCCCCCACTTACCCTTGGCGAAGTGGCTCACATAGTTTAGAGGAAAACAATGTTTATTTGACGTCCTGGTTAGTAAATTTATCACAACATTATATGGAATGCAGCTTCATTTAATTGCCACTAATCAGGGTTTCCTGGATCTCTTTATCCTTTGTTGATGCATTTTCTGGCCAAACAGTAATAAAGAGAGCACATGGTACCACCCCGGGGCTGGCGTGGAAGGCCTTGCACAGAGAGCTCGCTGTTCTTTGCTGGGGATGGCTCTTTTCACATGCCGCGTTTCTGTGGCTTTGGCCTTTTGACTGTTCTCATTGTTGTTTCTATCCCTCTTGCTCTCTCTTCTTTTCTTCCCCCTTAAATTAATGTTTGGTTTTCTGCCCTGCTGTCCTGTAAATAATTATCCAAGGTGGTTTGTCCCTGGGGGTATCAGGAGATCCGGAGCGCGGGGAGCCCTGGGGGGAAGCGGGCCAGGTGCTCTCCTCTCCACGGGCAGGAGGGCTTCTCTGATCCTGACTTCTGCCATCCCAGTCCTCTCCTGTGCCTCTGGCTGGTCTTCATGCATGTGCCCTGGAGCTGGGATGTGTGAGCAAAACCTCGGTGACGTAGAAAGTGAGGGAAATCAGACACCCACAGGTCGGGGATGAATTTTCTAGGAAAAGGAAGAGCAGATGCAAGAGCCTGGGCTGGGGCATGTTTGGCCAGGCTGGAGGACAGGAGAAAGGCTCGCTCCGGAGGCGGGAAGGGCAGGAAGGAAGATCAGAGAGGGGTGAGGGCCATGAGCGAGACGCGAGGCTTCATTTTAGTTAGAGTGAGGAATCATGGGATTGTTAGAAATGTGTGTGCATAGGAGTGTGTGCAGGTGTGAAGGTGCTGGGATCTGACTGTGACACAAGGGAATCTACTCATCTCCCCCAGTGGAGGATGACATGGGATGTGGACTAAGGGAAGCAGGAAGTCGCCTTCTACGGTGGCACCTGTCCTGGGTGGGCGGGAGCCTAGGACAGGATGGGACCAGGGACAGTGGTGACAGATGGGAGGCTGGGATGCTGTGGGGGCCACACTGACACTGCCTGCCTCACGGGCACAGAGAGAAGTCTGGACCAAGGCTTCGGACCTTGGCCTGGACACCTGGTGTCCGGTTTCTGGTGACCACGACAGGAAGGGAAATGCAGAACCCGGGGGAGCAGTGTTCCGCTTGCTGAGTGTTAGGTGTCTGAGTGGCCTGTGAGACGGTGGCTGAGTCACACAGCTGCATCTCTGTGGAAGGAGGGGTCAGGCTGCAGACGGACTTGGGAGCTGGCTTGGTGATGGCACGTGATGCAGAAGTGCGGGAGGTCTCTGCTCCGCTGCCCTGTGTCAGGGGTTCTGCCCCCAGCTCTCCGCCTAGGAAACACCCGCTCCCTGTCCTGCAGACCTCAGCTCCGTGACCTCGGCGGGGAATCCTCCCTGGCTTATCGGGCTAGACTGAGCTCCCCCACCGTTGTCTCCTCGCTCCAGAGCTCTCCCTGCGCTGGGTCAGAAATGACACACAGATAAAGCTGTAGAACAGGGTCCTTTCATGAGTCACAGAGCGCCATTGTCCCTCGGATCGTGACATTTGGCTCGTACAATGCATCCTTGAGAGAATCTGGCTGAAGCAAGGTTTTTTCATGAAGAGGTGATTTTGTCTTTGCACAGGAGTGTGGAATTATTTCCAGAGAGTGTTAGTGAAGAAATACGCTTCGGAGAGAAATGGTGTTAACGTG
The DNA here is from genome assembly GCF_034190915.1 of Cavia porcellus. Lineage (NCBI taxonomy): Eukaryota > Metazoa > Chordata > Mammalia > Rodentia > Caviidae > Cavia > Cavia porcellus. The sequence continues at coordinate 82,614,035 of NW_026947493.1, read as the reverse complement.
ATAAGCGGACCGATTTTTGACTATGACTACGACGGCCTGCATGACACAGAGGACAAGATTAAGCAGTAAGCTTCCCTGTGCTCGGCGTGTGTGGTTTAAATGCCAAGACACACTCGAAGGATTTTAAAAAATACTCATGTACTAGAGAAAAGTTGACATCTCTTAAACCTTTTTTTCCCTTTAAGTTTCTTTTTAAATTCTTTGCTTCTTTGAGTCTTTGATTAAATACAGGACTAGTGATTGGAATGGGATTTTGAATTTCATGGTAGGTAAGTGCAGTTTTCCATTCCATGAAAGAAAATGTCTCAAACTGTTTAAATATTCTGATTTATTTTTCAACAGTTCTTTGACAAAAAGAGAATTTCCACTTAGCCCCCATTATTTGGGGGAGACTTTTAGAGCCTTTGTATTTTCCGAGTCAGCTACCTCATTAGGAAATACACTGGCTGGGTTGATTATTTTCATCTCTCTCCCTGGTGCTAACTGGGATAGAAATGGCTGAGGCAAACACCAGCTCACAAGGACCTCACAGTTTAGTGAAGGAGGTGAGAGACACATACAGGGAAATTCAGAATAAGCTGACCTTTAATTTTACACATACAAGAAACAGTCGGAGGCCAGCACAGAATGGAAGAGACTGTCCACCTGTAGTCTGCAGACAGACTTGGAGAGGAGCATGCTATTTTAAAGAAGGGTAACGAGTCAGCTTACCTGCAAGCAGATCTGTTGTGCTCCTCAGATGGTCCCAGGAGCCCAGCTCTTAGCAGTTTGTTTGGTGAATGAGCGTGCACTCCACTCCGGGATCTCAGTGCAGTTTGAAAAGGTGGTTGGTCACCTACACCCAGGATCCCCGACTCTGGTCCATTTTTGAAGACTCTGAAAGTCCCCTTCCTGAAATGTGGGTCTCATGATGACACCCCTCATCACGAAACCTTAACTGGAGCCAACTCCACTCCGGGGCATGGAATCTGTTATCTTCTGTTTACTCTTCTGTTCACGATGCCAGCCTCATTTCTACAGCATCAATTTTCTCACTATTTTGTGCCTCCAGCTCTTGGTTCAAGTCATTGTTTTTGTTTTGAACACACTCACTGTGTAGTTCAGACTGAACTCACTATGTAGCCCAGGCTGGCCTTGAACTTGTGACAACCCTCTTGCCTCAGCCTCCCAAGTGCTGAGATTACAGGCATGCGTCACCACGCCCGGTTGGCTCAAGCCATTTTATTGGCCTGGGATATCCTTCTTCCCTGCTTCAAAGGGAGTGGGGGACAGACAGAGACAACATCTCGTTCAGAGAGGCAGTTGGGCACTGGGCAGGGAGGTCCTCGCAGGTGGAGCACAGAGGAGCTGGGGTGACTGAGGGTGCCCGTCATCCCTGGCCCAGGACAGCGCTCACAGTTCCCTCTTTGCAGGTACGTGGAAGGCAGCGCCATCCCGGTGCCCACTCACTACTACAGCATCCTCACCAGCTGCCTGGACTTCACGCAGCAGGCTGACAAGTGCGACGGGCCCCTGTCCGTGTCGGCCTTCGTCCTGCCACACCGGGCCGACAACGACGAGAGCTGCAGTGTGAGTGTGACAGCACCGTGAGCCGGGTCGCTGCCTCCCCTGAGGGGAGCATGTTTCCTAGAAGGCACTCGGGTTACCCAACGGGGACAGGAGAAGGGCCCACGGGACTTCCTTGAAGTCACCGGGACCTTGGTGCTCCAGTGCTTTATGTTCCCGTGTCCGTGTGTGTGTGTGGGTGGGTGATTTTGAGGGATGCTTCACAGGGCGCCCGGGTGGGTTCAGTTTTGCAGAAGGGACTCGTATTTTGTAAGGAGAGAGAAAGCAGTGTGGTTTCCACAAGGGCTGGAGGAGAGGAGAGTCAAAGCAGTTCGTCACAGCAGTCTCCCTACTCCTGGGCATGCTTCGAAGTCTCCCTAAGGGAAGATTTTCAGAGAGAGGAAGAAATGGAGAGATAGAGAGGTGGGGTGAGGGACTCAGCAATCAGGCTACACTAGGAGGGGGAGTAGTCACCGGTTCTCAGCCCCGTGCTCAGCCCTTTCTGCCCCCGACTCAGACACTGACAGAGAAACCCTGGGCTGGAAGAGGAGATGGTGCTGAGCTCAGCCCTGTCCTAAGCCCCACACCAACCCAGCCCCCATCAGCCCAGCCCCCACCAGCCCAGCACTCAGGCCCAAGGCATAGAAGCACTTCAGGCATCTTTCGAGCGATGGAAAGTGCTTTCCGCAAGTTTGACAGGAAGTGAGAGTCTCTAGGCTTTGGTTTCCCATCACAGAAGGAGCAGGGTGCATGCACAGGGCAGGCATCGGTTAGCAGACTGCACTGCACTCTGCGCACCATAGCAGCCGCTCCAGGAGAAGTGCTCGAGCGTATTAGGTGTTGCCCTGCTCCCAGGCAGCTCCGGTGTGAGGCTGTAAATGACGTGGGTTGACAAGTTGCTGCCGGGGAGGAACAGCTTCAGTGGGGTTTGTCAGCTTCGTGGGCTGTGCTTCAGTTATGGTGGAAGTTGGGGCGATGTTCAGAATGTTGGAAGTGGGGGTGGTAGTGGGAGATGACATTGTAAATATTGCTTGGAATCAAATTTTAAAGTAGTGGCATTCATCAGTTTACATGAGCACATGTTATAACCCAGGCGCTGTGCGGCCTCCATATGTATTACCGCACTGCTAATCATGCACCACCTGGAACCATGGCTCGCTATTTCTGTTCTTCCCATACATGTTTCTCTTGCTCAGTTGCTAAGGCTGGGCTCAAACACGCAGTCCGCCTGCCTCGGCTTCCCAGAGTGCTAAAATTATAGGCAGGCACCACCACACCTGGCTCTTTGTTTTTAAAGTTTTCCTACTGACCTTGGTGCACACCTGACTTTTATTATATCTTTGTTAGTTTTGCATCTTCACCTGTCTTCACCAACAATTGCTTCTGCGGATTGCCCAGCTAACATCAAGATACTATATTTTCTTTATGTGCACCATTGCCTGTGTTTCCTAATGACGAATCAGGGATCCTATTTTAGCATTTGCAAATCAGAAAAAAAAATACCCCTCTGGTCAAACTGGCAAATCACTTCTCAAAGAAAGAAACAAGTAGCAAAGGACAGATTCTTCTCCCGTGAGTGCTAATAATTCCAGCAGGCCGTGATTTACATCAGGAAAATTCTTTCCGTTGCTGACTGCGTAGTCAAATGGCTGCATTCACAAAGGAAAACTTGGACTGACTGACCATTGAAAAAAATCAAACAAACGAGCTGAATGTGAAAATTCTCCCTGAATCCAACCTCGTGCTTACTCTGCGGTCTCCGGCCTCATCTGGAGACCTCCTACTTGGTTAATTACATGGTCACTCTGAGGACGGGTCAGGGCCATTGCGGAGAGGGTTCTATTTAGGTACTTCCTGGGCCTTGCAGAGGTCTGGGGCAGGTTGGGTGGAAGGGTGGGGCACAGAAGGCTGACATGTGCTTTCTCCAGCCTGGAAAGCACTTTCTTTCCATTTCTTCCCCTTGTCGAGGTGGTCAGGCATCAGCTTCCCGAAGCAACAGCCTCCAGGTGCATATTCAGCCTAGCCCAGATGGGGGTGGAGCCCCGCTCGGGTCTGCATGGGCTCGAGCTTTCTGGGAAAGCTTTGCAGGTTCCGGGGCTGTGGACCTGAGTTTGCAGGGCACTTCCGAACCTCTCAGTCCTGGGCATTGCAGCTGCACTCAGACCTCCAGGACTCTGGGGGCGCTGCGGGTGCAGGGAATGCAACTGGGAAGGGGGTCCTCTGTATGGTCCCACTTCCTGTCTGATTGCGCATGCGCAGTGACTGCGTCCTCACTCCCGAGGCTGCCCAATCTCTTCCATCCAGCGGCCCTCCGAAGTGGAAGAATGTATTTTTTGTGATGCAAAAGCCTGTTTCACTGGAAGTAGCCTGGTGATGGGAGGCAAATGAATTTTTCCAATTGTGCCAGAGAGGAGATCATTTTCATCAAACAGATAAGATAAACAAGATCTATCTATCTTCCTTCTCTCCTTCCTTTTTCTTTTGAGGCAGAGTATCACTATGCAGTTCAGGCTGGCCTTGAACTCACTTGTGTAGTCCAGGCTGTGCTAGAATTCACAGTGATCCTCCTGCCTCAGCCTCCTGAGTGCCAGGATTACAGGCATGCATCCCCATGCCTGGCTTTCCTTCCTTCTCGAGGTTTCTGTTCCTTAGTATCCTCTTCTTTCTTCCTCTCCTTTTCTCTTCCTCTCAAAGGGCTGCTGAAGTTAGCACTACTCACCTTGAAATCGATGAAGAAAGCAGGCCTGGTGAGGTCAGGTAGCGAGACCAGGTGGCCCAGCAGGGAGCCGCAGAGCCCGGGACCGAGTCTGACCTCTCGGGTCGCCAGAGCCAAGTGCCCCACCGGCATCAGGCCGAGCTCCTTCCTGAGATGCAGCCAGGGAAACAAATCATCAAACCTCTCAGGCTCCCTGGCCACAGCTCTGATTCATGCCTGTGGTGAGAAGAATCTGCTGGAGAGCACAGATCTCACCTGTCTGGTCTTACCTGTCTGGCTGGCGCTGTTGATTCCCCCGGGAGGGGTTACAGTGGAGGCAGCGATTGCAGGGCCACCCGGGAGGAACGCAGCGGGGTGACAGCCAGGGAGCTCAGGAGGGAGCAGCAGAGTGACAGTCACACTTGACCCCTCCGCAAAATCGGGCTCTCATGGCTTGCTTTCTGTTGCAGAGCTCGGAGGATGAGTCGAAATGGGTGGAGGAGCTCATAAAGATGCACACGGCTCGGGTGCGGGACATTGAACAGCTCACCAGCCTGGACTTTTTCCGGAAGACCAGCCGCAGCTACCCGGAAATCCTGTCCCTCAAGACCTACCTGCATACGTACGAGAGTGAGATTTAGCTTCCCAGCCATGCGTGGCCCAGCCTTAGCACCTGGTGTATATTTTTATATTGTGTTTGTATTTATTAATTTGAACCAAGACATTTAAGAAAAAAACACCTTAGTATTTTAATCCTGTACCAGATCGGACGTATTAAGCCTGAATGAGTCGTCCACTGCTCTTCTCTAACGCTTGATTTAGGTAGCCTCGAGTTCCAAGTACAGCTTGTAATGAACAGTGCAGCTTGAGAGTGTGGTGGGAGCGTCTGGGGGCTGCAGACCGCATATCTGCATTGAGGAAATATTAGTTTTCCAATGCAGGTTGCCATATGTAGTCCTGTACTGAAATACTGATTTTGTAAAGTTGCATTCATTTGCTGTTAACTACAACAGATGTATTTAAGCCTTGTAGACCAATCTTAAATATAATAAATCACATGTTCAGTTTTCTTTTGGGCTCGTTTGGGTTTTATTTCACGGAGAAGTTAAAGGGTTTGTCGAGGCAGATTCACACATGTGCAGAACACATTTCTTAACACTGATTCTTCCCAGCGGAGTCCTTGATACTTAATTATAGTGGCCTGGGGGAGGTGTTTAGGTTTGTATCTGTGGGGAATCAGAAGGGCAGATGGAGAAGACAACAGAAAGAACTCTTGCATATGCTTTCCCAGCCTATCTACTTTGGAATATATTTTGGAAGAATCGTCTCTTCTGATCATGTTTGATTCAGAAGCTGGCTTGATTACTTTTCTCTTGTTGCTGGGACAAAACACCCAACACCCAGAATGAAGGAAGGAAAGGCCCTAAGCTCACAGTTTGTGGAGGTTTCAGTCCGCAATCAGCGGGCTCCAAGGCAGGGTGGCCTGGCACTGGGGCAACACTTCATGGCAGCAGTCAGCAAAAGCAGCCAGAGCAAAGAGGGAGGGAGCGAGCCTCTTCTCCCTTATCCTGTACACAAGCCACCTCTTTCCCCCAGGGCAGATGTAGCACTCACAAAATCTCCATGCCCTCCTCTTGCTCAGGACAAAGATATTTACAAAGTAAGAACCCTGGCTCCCTGCTGAGTCCTCAGTTAAACTTCTAAACTGCTCAAGTTGACCTAATGTATCAACCTTAACAGAGCTCTAGGTACTGCCCTCAACTTAGACTGCATTGAGGCAATGTCCTGCCCAAGGGATCCAGCAGAGAACCTTGGGGGTTGTGAGACAGCAGAGCGGGGCTGTCACCTGGACCCCTGGTGAGTAAGTCCAGGCAGAGAGTGATGCCGATAAGTGAAAGAGTTGGAGAATGTGTGATGCAGCCCAGTGGCATCTGGAGCGGTGCTTTCCAAGGACATAGTTTTTGCTTTAAATAATGGTGGATGGAAGAACGTTCCAGTCTATCAGGGAGAACAAGATGGTTGTCACTAAAATCTTAGCCTTGTACCCTTTTATGTTAGTTCAGGTGGTACTGGGAATGTGGGAGACCTCACGAGCTTGATAAGAGAGGAACTGACCTCTGGGGGTCACGACGGAGCGGTGGAAAGAGCACTGATGGTGCCCCTCGTGAGGACTGCATGGGCAGAGTGCCTGCTGGGGCCCAGCGGTGTCTGTGGCCCTGCTCTGTCTCTAACCCTGAAGAGTGTGAAGCCCAGGAAGACTCCATGGTGGGCAGGGAACGGGATGCAGGGGGAGGAATGCTTGAATTAGGCTTGGGAGTTTGAGGGAGGGTTAAGCAAGCTACAAACAAATCGACAGTGGTTCATTATTCATTCAACAGTCAATAGTCAAAGAGTCTGACAGATGTTGTGCAGGGGCAGAAATGAAACACCCCAGCCAATACCTGGCCCCTGAGAGGAGCCAGTTTCGGGGTCAGGAAGGAGGCGTGGTGAAGGGCTATCCTGTGGGAAGGATCTTGGGAGTGAGCAGGTGACCCCAACTCAGAGGCAGGGTCAGGAGGGCCCAGATCAGGCCCCCCCATGGCCTGCCAGGCCTCTGGGGGTAGTTTGAGCCCCTCCCAAGTGCCACAGAAGCTCACTGAAAAGTCTCAAGCAGGGAGGACAGGATCTGAGTTAAACTTTCAGTCCACACCTATAGTCCCAGCACTCAGGAGGCTGAGGCAGGAGGACAGCTGAGAGTTGGTGGTCAGCTTGGATTTTACAGTGGGTTCAAAGACACCCTGGACTACCTAACAAGACCCTGTCTCAAACACTCAGAACCACAGCAGCACTGCGGGGCTGAGGGGCTAGTTCTGTTTTTGCATAGTAATAAGCTCCTTGCTAAGCTAAGTTTCTGTATTACCTCAGACTGAACTCGTCTCAAAATAGTGATACCTGAGGATTCTGGGGAGAAGAGTCGCAAATTTACTTGAGTGCTGCCGCTCTATTTTTATGCTTAGGCTAGGTCTTTCTTTCTTGCTTTCTCATAAATAAACTTCAGCAAACACTGGCCACTGTGTGTTTCAGGTAAGTGGCTTTGCCGATCAGCGCACACCCCTAATTGTGGGGTTGTCTGTGAAAGCTGTCCAGGGACAGGGGTCTATTAAGACGAGGCCAGGAGACTATTTTAGCATTGAGGCCGCGGTCCATTCATGCTTTCGCTGATGAGCTGCGGCCCACTCGCTCGCCCGGTGGTCCTGTTCCAGTGGCCACAGCCTCCTCTCCAGAATGAGCTCATTGTAGGACCAGGAAGCCAGCGGTGTGGCTCCCCAAGCGGGAAGCAGGCTGAGCTGGGTACAGGAGGAGGCTTTGGAAAGTCTCTGAACAAAAGCAGGATTGGGTGCCAACTTGGGCTGTGTAACTGTGCCCAAGAGCCACAGACCCCACTTCCTGGACCCGTGAGTCCTTGTGGTGCCGGGAAGATGGATCCAGATGGCCCTTGGTTACATCCCTCCTCCTCCAGCCTCCTGCACGGGCTCCCCGCTGAGTCAGGACAGGGCACCCTGTGGAGGGAAGCCATGGAGGTGGTTCTCCGATGGCCTTGAGGGGTTTGTTTGGACAATGATGAGGGAAGTTCACAGGTTAGAAGCTGAGAGGTCTGAGCTGGGGTGGTGGTGGGGCTCTTGGGCTGCATTTCTAGGAAGTTCGTGTCCTTGACACCTCTCCGCAGGACACCTGTCCTGGTTGAGACCCAGGAGCAGAAAAAATGAGCTTCTCCTCCCTTCCTGCTCGTCCTCCTCTTTTCCTTTCCCCTCCTCCTTCTTCTCCTTCTTCTCTTCTTCTTCCGCCTGTCAGCTCTATTGAGATAAAACTGACATCCAGGAATGCACATATCTACAGTATACAATTAGATGTTTTCCTCCCCAGAAATTCTATTTAATAACCTTGCTACATAAAATCAAACACAACATTTTATCAGCAATTCAGGCCCATTCATGTCCAGCGGGTAGTGCTTTCTATTTCACAAGATCACCTGTTATGACTTGGGTCTAGATGTCCCCCCCAAATGTCCTGCAGTCGCACATGGGGCTTTTCAGAGGGCATGTGAACATGGATTAGGGGTGTGATACTGGGTCTCAAAGTGTACGGTCCTGGAGGTGTCCACTGATTGGCCTCGCACAGCTCTGGTGTGAATGACGGGAAGCCCACCCTGCGTGCACGTGGCACCTGCCGATAGGCTTGTAGCCTGGGTGGGATAAAGGGGAGGAAGGCTGCTGCTTCAGCATCACTGCCCGCCGCCCTGCCGTGGACCGTGTCCTCTCTGCCACGCCTCCCTGCCTTGAAACAGCCAGTGACTGAAACCTCTACAGACCCTGAGCACCCCCACCAAGCCCACCACCTTTAACTTGTGGGTGTCGGGTATTATGTCTCAGATAGGAGAAAAGTAACCAAGACACAAATTCAAGTAGAATGTATTTGTGCATATTTACAACACATGTAAATTCACAGAATTTTAGAGACAAGTCAGAAGGACAGACAGACACATACATACACACACAGACCCACACATCCATGATACCATCACAGTAGTGAAATATCCACTATATTCAAACATCGTAGAGTGTGGCACCAGCAGGATGCGACAGCCTGTGCCTCTTCCCTGGCTTCTGTCCCTCAGCATAGTCATTCGGAGACTCCGAGTTTGGTGCAGGTAGTCCATTCCTTTTTAGTGGTTGAGTAGAATTCTACTACTGAATAAGCAGCATTTGCTCATCCATCTGGTGGTGGACAGTGAGTTTTTGTCAGGTTTTAGTTTTTATAAGCAAAATCCTGTGAGCAATGTGTGTGCCCAAGTCTTATTATGAACATTTGCTTCCCTCTTCCTTTGGTAGACACACAGGTGTGGGATTGTTTGATTCTATGGTAGACGGATATACCTCTCACTTTTAAAGTCCGTGCCAGACTGTTTTCCAAAGGCAGCTCTTGGGAAGCTGGCCTTGTTTTTAGCTAGCCCAGTAGATGAGTAGTGATAATTTACTGCTTTAGTTTGGACCTCCCTGATGACCACCCATGCTGGGCATCCTTTCATGTGATTATCTGCCACTCTTATATTTTTACTTAAGATGTGCGTGTTAAAATATTTTGCTTATTTAAAACACTGAATTATTTGTTTCCTTGTACTTTTTGTATTTTAGATGCGCACTCTCCAATGTATATTTTGCAACAATTTTTTCCCAGGTCAAGTGGGCCTGGTGGAGGCTGCCACTCATTTCTTCATTCTTTTTCCTTTGGTTGTTTCTGGGTTTTCTATTTGTCACAGGTTTCTTTGTTTGTAGTGTTGGGCATCAAACCCAGGGCCTCCCATATGCAAGGCAAACATTCTACCACTGAAGTACTCGCCAGCCACTTTTTGGTCACCGTTTTAAGCCATCTCATTTTGATGTGCCTGGATTTATTTTCTTGCACCTGGGATGTGTGAGTTCCTAGTTTTCATCAAACAGAAAATGCGAGTCTATCATTCCTCTGGATTTTAATTTGGATTATTTTGGGGATTCATGTACGTATTTGGCTGATTGAATTTGTTCCACTGTTACTTTACATTGGGATTTTTTTTGGTGTGAATTTCATTTCAGAGATTTTCTATTGCTGTGTCTCAAGCTCACCAATCTTTTCTTCTGATATTAATTCCAGGGAGGACTTTTCATCTCAGAGTTCATCAATTTTTTAAGCACAAACCTTCCTTTTTAATGAACTAAGAGACATGAACAGTACAATGCTTCACACTTTCCCCTATTCCCTCTGTCCTTTTTCCCTTTCACCCATCCTAGTTTCTTTGTCCTTTTGAACAATCTCTTCCCCTTTCACAAAATCTTTTTACATCTTAGAACTTGTATTTAACTATCAAAATTCAGCTGGAATCTTTTTGTGTCTACTACGGCTTTACTTAACATGTTTTATCTCTTCTGAGCTTCCAGAATGCACAGAATATAATTACAGTGGTAGTTTGAACGTCTGACTCTCTGACCTCTAACCCTCTATAACACACCTGGTCCGTTTCAGTCGCCTGCTCCCTCTCTTTTCTCCTACCTGGTCACTGTTACTCTGTCAGATGCTGCAGTGTCTGACTGTTTCCTGTACTGCTCTCTGGTTGCCCAGCGTCCTCCAGGCAGGGGGCTTGGCGGGGCACAGGGCCAGCTGGCTGGTTTCTGATTCCTCAGGAGTCCCTGCTCTTGGCTGTCCGGGTCCGCTGTGCCGAGCGTCATTGTTTTGTAGATTTGGTTCAGCTCTTCCATCCTGTCGGGAGGTAGAAGGAACCTGGCCTGCCACTCCAGCTTTACCGGAGTGGAAGTTTTGTTCTTGGTCTTTGGAGGGTGGGATTTACTCATTTTTCTATGCCCCACCTCTGCAAGCACTAAACCCTGCCGGTCAGGTAATGAATAGGTTTTAGCAAAACTGAATTCACATAAGGCTAAACCTGATTAACATTGGATTTCATAAGTAAGACTGAGGTAGGCACTGCAAACATACAATGCATAAAACTGGTGTTAAGTTTTAAAACCCTCAGAGAACAGTGGGTCATGAATCTATATTAAATACATTTATGATGAAAAACGCACTTAGTGGGGATAGAAAGGAAGAAAAGCCACACCTGGATGTGGAGATTGGCATTCAACATGCAGAGCAACATGGAGACCCTGAACAGCTGTGACGCTGGTGCGCACTCAGCTGTAGGAGCTCATGAAAGTCGGGATCAGAACGGCCGCCCATGTGTAACTCCCAGGCCCACTCCACACCCCGCCCCACACTGCCCTGCAGGTAGGAAGTGATAGGACCCCGGAGGCCTGAGGAGGGACAGTGTGTAAGCCAGCAGGTACCTGAAGGATCCAGAGATCTCTTTCCTGGGAAAATGAAATAACCCAGCTGTAGCCAACACTTGCAGACCTGGAGTTTGGAGAGGGAGCCATAGGCACAGAGGGTGGAAATCAGTTTCATGTGGGTTGGGGATTGGGCTGTGGGGTGGTGGGGGACAGAAAGGACTGGCTGAAAGAATTTGAGCTCCAGTCTCATGGCACTGGGCTGCTCCCAGACGCTGCAGTGCTGGAGGCTGGATGGAGCAGGGCTGTGTTGTGGAAAGGATCACCTGCCTTCCAAGCTTTCTGAGCGCAGCATGCCCTGTCCAGCATTGCTGTCGTTGGGTACTGAGGCTGAAGGCCCAAGGAGGGCAGTGGCCTTGGGGAAGGGAGGAGGAAACACTGACAGATAAATGGGAGATTCGCTGGCAGAGTGCAGGAGGACAGAGACCATGCCGAGGCTTTTGATTTTGGCAGCTGTGGAGATGCTGGGGCCACTCATGGAGACTCCTAAGGGAAAGAGGACAGGGTAACAAGGAGGAGAGGCCACGAGGGGGAATCAGTCAAAGATGGTAACGGTCAAAGTAAAAGATAGAAATATAATTTTCATCTATTAAGAAAAATTGCTGGGCTAGGGGTTTAGCTCAGCGGCGTAAGTGCCTGCCTAGCAAGTGTGAGGTTGTGAGTTCGATTCCTGGTACCAAGAAAGAAAGAAAAAAGTTTATTGGGCATGGTGTACATATCTGTGATCGCAGCATGCTGAGAAGCTGAGGCAGATAGTCACAAATTCCAGCTCAGCCTGAACAATTTAGCCAGATCCTGTCTTGAAATTTAAAAAAGGGTTGGGGGTGTAGCTCAATGTGAAGCCCTCGAATTAAATCTATAGTAACACACACACACACACACACACACACACACACACCTACACACCCCCAAAAATAAATAGGAAAGACTGATGTTCTTTAGTTTGTTTTTTCTAATCATAGAAGGTTTAGCTTTTGGGCCAGAGCAAAAGAGGTGACCAGCGGGATTTGTCAGGGAGACCCCGTCTGCATCTGCTGCTCTGGATCCTCTCAAGGCTGTGTTCCTTCTCTTTAGTAAAATAAAAGCATGACAGGGAATCTCTCCCCAGGAACCAGCGGGGTCAGGCAGCTCTGGGCGGTGCTCTCCGTCCCTCCTTCCCCTCAGGGGGGCTAAGTGCAGTCTCTCACGGTGTTTGTGCTGTTTCCTTCCTGCTTACTTCATGTATGCACTGAGCGCTTGATGCTATTTGATTTTGATTGATAGAGTGACCAAGGGTCTCCCATGGCCCAGGACTGGGGCATTTTTCAGTACTAAAGAGGGGAAGGCTTTGGACGAATGAAACAGGACGAATGGGCCCCCCCCCCCCATGGTTCCATTATTTTACAGTTTTGCTGGGGCACTGCCTTCAAAAAGAATCATCGCTTGAATTGATTTAAAGATTACTCAGCTTTGTACTTAGTCTGTGAGCCCGAGTGTGCGGTAACAACCCTGTTCCTACAGGGAGCTGCCACGTGTACACTGCACACCTCCCCTTTCTCCTCCCCTCCGCTGCCCCCTTCCATCTCTCGGGTCTCTTCCCCTGTGCAGAAGCTCATGCTCCGTGATTCTTTATGAGTGTGTTTGCAGAACTCTGCACCGTGCCTGGCACAGCTCTGACTTCCGTGAAACGGGAGCTCAGTGGCTGGCTGTACCAGTGAGCGTGCCCTGGGGGGACAGAATTAACTGAAAATTCATGTGTGGCTAGGAGTGGGCTTACTAGGTCGGCTTCCAGTGACCTCCTGCAGCATCAGGGTGGAAGAGTGCAGAAGGGCCATGTGCACACTGCAGAGCTGGGGGATCCAGGAGGGGGTTGAGGCTTGGGGTGCCCAGGAGTCCCATGGGATCTGTGTCTGAAAGCTGAAGGCCCGTGGGTGAAGGCTGAGGGAACCAAAAGTGACCAGAGCTCTACCGAAGAAGCCCAGAAGGGCAGACTGCCTCTGTCCTCCTGTTTAATTCTATGCGGGCTACGAGTTGTACTGGTCAGTGGGACTCACATCTGCCTCCACTGGGTCTTCCCTCCTCCCCATCACTCATCTGCATGTACTCAGAACTGAGCTCCACTAATGTACTCATGGCTTCTTAATCCATTCAGGTTGGCATCACGATTCATGCTCACACCGATCCATGGAACTCTATCACGGGAGCAATCCTTAGGCTGAGCTGAAGACAAAGTGGTCATCAACGCGCCCACATCTTACTCAGACCTCGGCTTCCTGAAATGTGAATCCCTCTCTCTTGGGTGCTGGTACCCACCTCTCAGGGTCGATGGGGCACCGCACTGGAGCCTGAAGCTTCTGGATGATTTCCCCACTCTCTAAAACTCAGCTGCCCCCTTGGGTAAATGAGCCAACCTCTCTGCTGTCCTCTAAAAGCCTGACTCGGTGCAAGGACCTGGGACTTGACACAAGTTCGAGCCAAGGCTCTGCCATACTGTGCTGTGTGTGATCCCCCATTGCACTGGCTCATTTATCTGCCCCTTAGATATAGGTGAAAAGTACAGACGACGTGTGTCCAGCACTTTGTATTATGTCTGGTTCTATAAATGCCATCTCCAGTAACCCTTTCTCTAACGTGGGGCAACAGATGTCTTTTCCACTTGAGCCAGTTTTTGCTGACTTTAGTTAAGACTCTTACATTTTCTGTTTAAGTATTGGTCTTGACGCTTAACAGGAAAAATCCTAACTCATGTAGGAGCTCCAGGTTAAGGAGTGTGAGTGAATCCAAGACTCAGAGAAATCATCTCAGGCACTTGGACCTCTCCTACTTCTGTTATCTTGCTTGTTCTGTTCAGCATGCTTGCTTCCACTTCCGATTCTGCATTCTACAATCTTGCCCATCGATTCAGTCTTTGGTCCCTGTGGTCTCCTCGCTAGCTCCTTCCCGTACCCTGCTCCTTTGTTGAAGCCTTCATAGCCTCTAATGTTGCTGCCAGCACCTTCAAGTGCTGCAGGGAACAAATCCATAGCTGCGATCACCCCACTTGGTCCCACTTGGTGCTCCTGAGCAGGGCCAGCTGAAGAGGAAACACGAGTGTCCCTATCCTGTGTGAGGCTGTGTAGTGAGGAGGCCTGGCTTGTTCTTTTCTGAAAACCCAGGAGCCAGCACTCTCGGCCGAGCTAGATGAAAAGGGCCCTCTCTCCAGAGGCCCTGAGTGCTACACTTGCAGGACGGCCACTTGCAAGGGCTGGCCGGCAGGAGGGCGGCTGCGGAGTGGAGACAGTGGTTTGATTACGGTATAATTTTACTCCCTCTGGGAACATTTCAAGTGTATTTTACAAATGTCAGGGAACCAATGACTCATCAAACAGGCCGGTGTTGGTTTTGGAAAAGGGAGAGGAAGTCGCTGCTTTGGAGTCAGCAATGGCTTTGCACGAAGGTGAGCTCTGTCTCAGCAGTGGTTCTGCGATGTTGGCAGGAGTCCCCCAGGCTTGCTTTTTCAGGCCTGGGAGGGGTGGTGCGTCCCCCAGGCTGGAAAGTGGAGCCTCAGTTCCCTTCAGACATTGAGGCGACAGCTCTTGCCTTCTGTCCCGCAGCGCTGGTGGTCAGAGAGGTCAGGAGATGCCCTGGTTGCCTGGTTACACCAGCAAACACGCCCTGCAGAGGAGCAGCAGAGTCAGAAGCGTGAGCAAGGGACAAAGATGAAGACAGGGAGAGGACAAGGGAATGAGGTACTCGGCAAAGAATGGAGCTCCACAGGTCACATGTGTCATCGACGTCACCGAGGTCTTAATGTAGCCACAACACATTGAGGTTGGGACCCATCCTGTGACTCATCTCCTTTTTGGTCCCATGCAGGAATCTGAGCAGTGCCCAGGACTTTCTGGCCACCTGTGCACCTTCTAGAATGTCTGCAGCTCTCCTGTCCAGGCCCGTTTTGTTTTGTTTTGTTTTCAGGTAATGGCTGCATGTGTGCGGACTCCTGGTTATGGCTTGGTGGTCACGGTGGAGCTTGGGAATGAAGTCCAGGCCCTGTTCTGCGCCTCTGTGTTAACTCCTGTTGGGGGAAGAAAGGGACAGGCAAGGAGGAAGTGGCCCAGCCGTGGTTGTGAGCCCCAGAAAATGTGATTTGTACGTGGCAACTTGGTCCTTAGTCTGGCCTTGGTTGTGATACTCGGCTGCAAGGAAAGGGCCACGTGGTCCCTTGTCACACCAATGTGGAGAGAGACACTGTGACATCCTCAGACATCCTCTTCTCTCCTAAAAGCTTTGCTTTTGCCCATTTCTGCCCCCTCCCCCATCCATGTGGCAAAACCCTGGCCCTGTTTTCTGTGCTCAGGTCTGTGTCCGCTGGGCGGCTGGGGAAATGGCGGCACAGTGAGCTCACAGTCCTTGGCCCCCAGCTCACTCCGCCCTCCGAAGTGTCCTCCTTCACTGCCCTGTGTCTGACATTCACATCCTTTTCTGCGGGCTTCTGGTTTCTCTTCTTTCAGGGACAAATGAAGCCATCAGAGTGGAACTTCCAGAAAATCAGACTAGCATGGTTTTATGAGTCTGTCACATTTTTGGGGTCCCCTCCTTCTAAAGCCAACCCCTCTCTATGTGGCATGGGTACCACATTACTTTGCCTTCATGGGGATCATAGTCTTCACAGGGATCCACACTGTTGGGTTTTATTTTGTGCCTGGAATCAAACTCAGGACCTCACGTTTGCCAGGTGGTGGCTGTGCCACTGAGCTACATCCCTGACTGGTTTTTATATAAATAACTAAACACACTTAACTCACTTCAGTCTGAAAAGCCAAAGGCTGAGTTTTTCCTCTCTCCTTTTATAGTCCCCCCTAACTCTCTCGATATTCTAATTCTTTCTGATTTTCAGAGGCCAACTTCCCAGCGAAGGCGTTTACACTGGGGCCTCCGCTCCCTCACCTGTGCCGGGTTCTCATGCACCCACATCTGGCTTTTGCCCAGTCTCGCCTCTGACGTACCCTCTAAGGACAGTGACGACCTCCAGGACGCGTAATCCAAATGGGAGCTTTTCAGTTTGTATTTTCTCAGCAGCCTTGGCTACCACCTCTTTTTGCACCCAAACTCCCACTTGATATGACACCCACATATCTCAAGGCAACCTCACACTCAGTGTATACAAGGCAGGGAACAGGTTTCCGCCAAGCCCGCTCTCCTGCTAGTGTTTCTTACTTCAATAAACACTGTAGCGTCTCCATTAACCTGAAATGGAGCAGCCCTCTGTGTCATTCTCTTCTTTTCACAACACTATCACTCAGTCTATCCAGTTTACCACCTTCTTTAACCTGCTCCCGCCCTGCCTGCTTTCACAAGTCCAAACAGCTCTTGCCTCTGACTTGAACCACTGGAAGAGATGCCCATCTGGTCTTCTCAAATCTGTTCTGCTCCTTTTCTGTCCCCTCCCCTTCTCCAACAAAAGTGACTTTTCCATATGCAAACTCAGAACTAACCTTCCTCTCTAAGCTCAACCCTATCAATTATCTGCTTAAAGCCTTGAATATTCTACTGCTCTTTGTAAAAATCGAGAGACCCTTAACATGTCCTGCAGAGTCATTTCTTACACTGTCCCCCAGCCCCTATCCAACCTCGGCCTTTATCACTGTCTCCATTACCTTATGTCACACTGGCCTTTCCTGGTTTCTGGATTAGGCAGAGTTCTTCATGGACCCAGATCTTTTGCAATATCTTTCCTAATTCCCAGAACAAATTTTCTTTCCCTTTCTGCTTACTCACACTGAAGTTCTCAAGACACATGTCACATTGTATGACTTGGATCTGAAGGGTTCTTTTGCTATGTGATAGTATAACAGAGAAGGGTGATCTTTACACTCATTCTTCTTTGGGACAGAACATACGGGATTAGCAGCTGTATCCCTGACCGCACTGCAGTGCACAATAATGACTTTCTCAGCATTATATCGGCAGTATCTGGTGAGAACATCTCACCAATTGAGAAGCAATCAACAAATCTGTTGAGGGAATGACTCAAAAGTATCATTTCAGCCCTATTTCCCTCATTTTGTAGACAAAGAGATGGACGCTCAGAAAATAAGTGATGGAGTTGTGTGGCCAATAGCTGTGTATCTAGCCCCATAACCCAAAAATACCTGACAGAACAATCAATGGGCTCCGCCCCTATGGAATGCCGTCAGGCCCAGTTCTGCGCGTGCGCAAAATGGCGCCAGGCCCTGGAGCGACAGAGCCTCCCTCCAACACTTCCGTGTTCTTCTTTTTGAACTTCCTGTTTTTCTCCTTGCGCTAGCATCTCTCCAATCAGACGTCAATACGTCATTCTGCCCACCCCTTCAAACCCCACCCCCTGTCAAACCCAATAAAAGCCTGCCTCAGAAGCGTCCTGCGCTCTTCTGCAGCCCTTCTGTGCCTGCAACGAAGGCCTTTTTCCTTTTTTTGCCTTTTGCTTCTCTACCTCACCAATAAAACTCTGACCACAATAGCTTGTGTGGCTTCAGGGGAAACGCAGCACAGTCACAGTGCCATGTGTCCGTCTGTGTTCATTGTTGCTGCTGTTGTAAAACAGAGTACACCAAACAACTGGTGGTATCTCAAATCCCCTTCATTATGTCATGGGCTGCTGTTGAAAGAAACACTTGGATGACACAGAGCCATTGATTAAACAGGATTCAGATAATTTTTCCGTTGCTTTAGGGGAATTGTATTTTAGGTAAAGATGACTGTTACGGCTTAGATCAAGATGACCCCTGGAACTCTCATGCACTCAGGGGCAAGGCTGTTGGAAGATAGACTGGTCCATGGAGCAGGGGTGCACACTATAGCCGACTGTGATCTTAGGAGATGGGCCCTGCTCAGAAGGGTGGGGCACTGGAGGCATGACCCGGAAGGATTTCTCTCTGCTTTCCTGGTAGCCTCAATGTGAACAGCTCTCCACTGCTGTGGGCCTTTACCACCATGCCCTTCGGCCCTGCAGCCATCCCTGACTGTGGACTAAACCCTCTAAAAACCACGATTCTAAACAGTTTTAAGCTGTGTGTGTGCATTGTGTCCCAGCCATGAGAAAGTTGCTAAGATATTGACCATATGTTCTGATAGAGACTTGTCCTAACAGTCACTTACTGAAGCAAAATTATGAGCATCAACCTTAGGTGTCAAAATTATTCAGCGTGGGCCATATGTGATGTAGCTGTCCTGTTTGTTTACAGGACCAGAGGAAGGGGATCTAGACCCGGGAGCCTTAGATCCTTGTTCTCCCCCTGCCTTGACAGTTGAGTGTAGCAAGTTACTTCAATATACATGGAAGACAAGGTTCTTATTAAGCTAGAATGTTAAGGCTAGGTAGAATTTCAACAAGAAGATGTGGCTAGAAAGGGCTTTGTCTTGGTTCCTTTTCTCTCTGCTGAGACAAAATACCTGACACCCAAAATGAATTGAGGAAAGGTTTATTTAGCTCACAGTTTGTGGAGGTTTCAGTCCATAATCAGCTGGCTCCAAGGTAGGGTGGCACGGCACCAGGACAACAGCTCAAGCAGTGGAAGACAGCAAAAGCTGCCAGAGCAGAAGGGAGGAAGAGCAAGTGTCTCTTTTTCTCCCTTACACTGTAAGCAGGCCACCACCCTCAGGGCGGGTGTAGCACACCATCTCCCTGCCCTCCTCTTGCACAGGCTGAGGATGTCTACAAAGTGAGGACCCTGGCCCTCTGTGAGTGGCTTCATTAAACTTCTCAAGTAGACACAATGTGTCAATTGTTACAGGCCTACAAGCTTGAGGAACAAATGGGTTGGGCCACAGAAAGTATCAGAAGCACATAAATTGTCTAGGTGCACAGCTAAGTTGGCCAGATGGGGCAGACATAGGTTGAAGAAGGTAAATTAAAGATGTTATTGCTGTATAGAAGGGAAGAATGTGTGATGGAGAGAATAAGGGGGATGGCATATTTTAGGGAACTCTGATAGAAGCAGAAAATAGATCCGAGATGCCTAGTGGAATATAAGAACCTTATTTGAGACAGCTACAGGAGCAGATCATGGAAGATCAAAGTTGGGAAGTCGCATAGTAAAGGAAAGGGACTTGGAGATGGGACCCACCAAAGGGGGTGGATATACAATGTTTAGTGACTGGAGAATGACTGGATGGGGGGACTGTTCATTCAACCAGTATTTTTAGCACAGTTTTGAGCCAGATATTGTGCTGGTGAAGACTTGATCACTGAGTTAAAAAATTGATGTAAACCTGTTACACATACAACGTGAGTATCATAATGGGCATGCATATGCCCAAGGGGCATGTCCATCCCAAAGGACACTTAACAGTTTGCTGAGTGCATGAGATAACCATCACCTGACGGCTGCTCTCCTCCAGCAGAGGAGCCGGCTGGGAACTGGTGCAGGTACGCCGTGCCGAGGCTCCTGTCTTCTGTGTCTGTATATCCCCCGAGCCAGGAGGTATCCAGAAGATAGCAGCACAGGAAAGAGCTGGAGTCTAGCAAGAGAGGAAGGGAATGAGAAGTTAGATGATGAAGTCACAAAGGAGAAGAAGGAAATGATGCCAATCCAGGGGTTGACCGTAAAGACTGCTTTGGTATCTCCGCATGCTGCGTGGTGCCAAGCTGTGCCGAGCAGCTCCATTCTGCCTTTGAAGTTTGCTGGCCTCCAGTTACCAGTTTATGCATCAGGAGAATCTGACTCCAAAGCACAATTACAAATTTCTGTTCTAATTACAATCCGAAACCTTACAGATGTGATTATATTTTGGCTTCGGGGAAAGGCACAGATTTAAAGGAGTCAGGAATCTTGATAGTTTCTGGAATCTTTTTGCTCATCTTTAATTGACAGGATATTTACTTTTCTGCTTGGTTTCAGGTCAACCCAATTACACCTCTGTGTGACACATGAGCTCACTTTACCTTGGCAGATCGGTTTCATTAGAAACCCTCCGCAATGGGGTAATGTTAACATCATGCAGCCTCTAAACTGGGCACCGTTTGATGAAAGATTTGGATGTGCTTGCTGGGCCGCTGGGCCAGTTTCAGACATTTTGCTGGCACTGCCTGAGCACCCGCCAGAAGCAGGGAATGACAGCTAAATGGCCTTTTCATATTCTGAACGTGGCCGTGGAGGTTCAGCCTTGTGATTCTCTCTAAAAGCCTGTGGGACCTGATCAAGGGGCCCTGAACTCCTCGGAGAAATGTTATTTCAAAGGAGTTCTTGCCAATTGCAAATTCACCAGTTAAAATTTGAAAATGAGTGAGGTCATCGCTCACATTTATACACTGTTGAATCCAATTTGCAAAGCAATAGCTCACACATTATCCCCTCTAACGTCACAGTGACCCCAGGCTGCAGTCCACCGTGGCCAGCTTTTCCACTTTGTGCATTTCACAGCCGAGGAATAGGTTTAAAGAAAGTAACTTGTTTGTTCATAGTTGCACAGATAATTAAATGTTTTATGGGCCCGGGAATCAACTTGGTCTACCCATTTCCATCCAGTGCTTATTATACTTAATGAGGTCTTACTGGCAAAAGATTTTTAAAAGTACTCATTGAATGAATGACAATTCAGCTTTTACAACAACTAGCATTTACTCCACAGATTTAAGCAGGCAGGTATTGGGAAGATTAAAAAGGTACGAAGTTCAGTTGCTTTGCTCTCCAAGGCTTCAGCTATGACGCTCTTTACCATCAACACAATGGTGGCCTTATTGACCCACTGGCTCAGCTGTCTGATGCCCATTATGCATACACCATGGTCCTCCCATCCCGATATATATATATAGAAAGCTTGATAAACAAAGGAAGTCACTGTAGGACAGATCCTTAAGGGTTAGAAGTTCTCTTTCACTAAGATGATCTGTCTTACCAGTCTAATGACAAATAGCACTTCATCTAATTTCTGCTTGCTTGTTTGTTTTGAGACAGGGTCTTGCTATGTAGTTCAGGACTCACTTTGTAGCCCAAGCTGGCCTTGAACTCACAGCAATCCTCTTGCCTCAGCCGCCCGAGTGCTGGAATTATAGGTGTGTACCACTGTGCCTGGCTTTCATCTTGTGTTTTGTTACTCAAGTTAGCATTAAAGTCGCAGGATGGCACTGGTGGTCCAGATTTCTGCACCCACTGCCGTTATCCTTCAAGGGACGGGGTGCTGACTTCTTCAGGGTTGTCCAGGCTCAGAAGTGCTCCATGGGTTATTCAGTACAGCGCTGTTGATCAGGAAGGACTCGGGCCTCAGCTCCATCCTGAGCTGGAAGTATCCGACGAGTGGGCTTTGGCTTTAGTCGACACATTTTCTTGGCCTCTTTGGTGGACTTCAGTATTTAACATTGTCCAGATGTGGTGAGAGGGTCTCATGTTAAATATCAGAATGGAAACTGTGGAATCATTTACCTACCAGGTGTCTGAAGCTACTTAATCTCTGCACACTTTCCCATCAATCACTGCAGTGTTTGTGGTACAACAGATAATGTCAGAAGAGAAAGGTTTTCACAAATGCCCCCAAACTATTTGAATTCTTGAGCACTTGCCTGCCTATGCCTGGGAGACATTTTTAATGATTCTTCTGGAACCAGAAAGTCAAGAGAGAGGCTGTGCCTTCTGCTTATTTGCACAACAAAATTAAGAACAGATTGATGTTTTACCTATTCAGGCAACTGTGATATGCCTCTGACCCAGACTGCTGAAAGTCTGGGTAATTTTCTATGTGGGGGAAGCCTTTGTTCTAGCAGTGAATACCGAATGCATCTGAGAAACAAGTCAAAGACGACATGGAAAGAACGAGCTTATTCTTGTTTTTTTTTTTTTGTCTTTTTCGTTTTTATCGGTACCAGGGATCGAACTCACGACTGCCTGCTTGCAAGGCAGGCGCTTATGCCGCTGAGCTAAATCCCCAGCCCCGACGAGCTTATTCTTGTATGTAACTCAGACTTAAAAACCTCTCTCAAGCTACCTTACACGCTGCTGGGAGGCAGGAAGCAGAATCCATGTCCTGCTGTTGGACTCAGCACTGGGACCAGCGGGCCACAGAAAGAACCGGCGCAGAGTTTGTGCTCACCAGAGATGGATGGCTGCAATGGCATTGAGCAGCCGTGGGCGACGGGTTCAAGCTCAGGGCTGTTGGTGCCCGTGATGGTGGCACCGATGTTCTATGACAGCGACATCGCTGGTAGTTGGGGTTTTCTCGTGCAGTTTTCTCCTTTTCAAGGATGGGAATGCAGAAGCCCAAGGCCCACAGTTGGAAGTTTGCTGATTAAGATAGCGTCCTCGGTTATGGACTGACATGAGCATAAGAGAGGACTCTGGGGGGCTGGGTGACCAATGCCTCTGTGTAGTGCAAAGAAGCCTGGGAGCTTGAGAACTACAGTGTGTGTGTGTGTGTGTGTGTGTGTGAGATTCGGAGTCTCAGGAGGAAGAGGCTCTCACATCGGGTATTTGGGGTATTTGAGGGGACCGTGACAAGTGACCCATTTACAGGGCTGCAGGCAGAGTTTAGGGAAATCAACACTGGACTGTGAAGTATTTTAGGGGAAGTCTGAGGTTTCCTGCTGTGACCTTGCCGAGAGTGACCAGGAAGGGGAGAGAGCTGCGGCTGACTGTCCGGTGGAAGAGGGCTTTAGAGGACAGTGGGGGCTTTGGTGAAAGAATTCAGCAACTCCTGACTCCTGGTCGGCAGGGCGGTGCCAGGAAATGAATTCCCCTTTCTGTTTCTCCCTTCCGGCTCTTCCTGGTATGTTCCATCCGGGTGCCCCTTCCAGAAGCTGGAGGGCGAAGCCCCCGGGGAGGTCAGCCTTCCAGGGTGAGGAGAAGGAGGAGAGAGGAAAGAGAGTGGACCGAGATGGGCAGGAAGGTCACCCACGGCATAGCTGCTGCTAACCAACCGCCCTGGGCAACCTTGCAGGATTGACTAATTCACATTCCTACATTCTTGGCTCAAGGAATGTCCTGAAATAGAGGTGTTTTCTCTAGATATGGAAAAAAGAATATCTTATCTCTTTGAGACTTCAGGCCAACATAGTCAAAAATCAAACAATATTTTGATTCTGCAGCTTGCCAAATGATATTATTAGTTGACTTCAGTCTCATTAGTCTTCTAAAGTTAGGACAGTGAAATAAGGTGAGACCCCACATGGACTAGGATGAGAATATGTGAAGAATCCAGTTCTAAACTCATAGTCCTGTAATGAACTGGGCCTCTGTAGCCATGAGAAACAGCGGGAGTATTTTTAATAAAATGTTGCAATCTTGCTAGGAGATTCTGTTACTAACTGATTCTTGCAAGGAAAAGCCAATTCTCCTTCATGCTCTACTGGGCTGCCTGTTGGGTCTATCTCCATAAAGCTTGCCTCAGGATAACATGGAAGGGAAATATTTAAAACATGGAATCTGAGAAGAAATATGTATCCAAGTATATTTTAAGACTTCGTTACTTCATCGAAAATATGTGCATGAGAATAGATGCAGAGGGTGTTGGATTAAGAATGGAAGAATCTAATTTTATTTCAGGCTAAGTGTATTGATATTGGCCCCTTTTGTCACGCTTTTGGTTTCAATGCATAAGGTTCATCAGCTGGGAATGGTTCTAATTGTTCATCTGCTTGACTAAAATCTGGAGCTCTGTGAAAAAGAATGCCACTCTCTTTGCAGAGATGGAATTAAAATACTTTCAGAGATAAAACAGGTTGAAACACATTAATCATACAAGACTCACCTAGATATTGCCTCACCGTGAAGGCAGAAGACATTTTGTTAAGGCTTTGAAATGTATGTTTGCAAAGGGAGTGGGGGAGGTTTTAAAAGCTTATCTCTTCATAAAAATACATGGAAATAAGTTTCTTAACATCCATACGGCTGGGGGACTTGAGGGTGCCAGAGATCAAGGGGTATCATTCACTGAGAATGTTGTTACCTAAATAGGTTGGTGTGGTCACCTTTTCTGGGCTCTGATTAACCACTCTGGTTGAAGGGAAGGAATGGATCCCCTGGGAGCAGATGCTAAAATAGCACCCAAGAGGACACACCCTACAGCACCCTTGCTGGGTACTGAGTATAGTGTCTAAGTTTTGGTAAGGCCAGTTTTCTATTGGTGGAAAACATATCTGAGAAAGAAACTTCACAATGTTTTCCTGACTCACAGAAAAAAGTGAGGCTGGAATTCAGCTGATTTGCTGCAATGTAGTGGGCAGAGGTTCCCTGGGAAACCAGAAGGATTGTCACTGTCACTGTCTGTGACTTGAATGGAGAAAACCTATAACTCACAGCCAGGCACAGCTACTTGGAAGGCTGAGGCAGGAAGATTGCTTGAGTTCAGGAGCTTGAGGCCAGCCTGGGAGGCATAGTGAACTCCTACATCAATAAAATCTCATTTATATCTGCAGCTTGTATACATGGCGGACAGATGACTGGAGGAGAATGTCACAGGTGATTGTTTTGTATAGTACAATCTCCTTATTGGAAAAAATTAGTGTTTCTCTTGGTACATGTTAAGTTACTGATTTACCCTGCTTTGTCTTTTATCCTAGTGAACAGAAAACTCCAGGTGCATCACTCATAAGATTATACTAACTTTCTGGTTATGGGCAGTAATTTAGACTGCAGGGGCTGCGACCACCTGGGTACATTTTTGTTGTTGTTGTAGGAATATTGAGTATACCATGCTTGTAGGACCTGGAGAGCAGGAAAAGGTACCCACACACATAAGACTATCAGTCACCCATCTTCATTACTCAGCTTTCCCCTCATGGGGACAGAATACCTGATACCCAGAATTTAAAGGAGGAGAGGATTAATTTTGTTTATGGTTTGGAGGGTATAGTCCATAGTTGGCTGGCTCCAAACATACCGCATGGTAGCAGAGCAGGTTGGAGGATAGTTTCTCACTCCATCCAGCAGAGAAAGAAGGGCAGAGTCAGGGATGGAGATGCAGTCTTCCAACCAGGCCACCTCCTAATGGCACAGTTACCTATCAATGCATCAATAGATCAATGCACTCAAGAATATAGAGCCTTTTTGATCTGCTCATGTTTCAAAATCCTCATCTCTGAACATTCAAGACTTTTTGGGGGGCATTCTAGATCTAAACCATAAAACATGTGGGATTCCAAAGTATCTCTGCATTGTCCTACTACTGTGAGGCATCTCAGTGATGTAAGGATACATTTGAATCCCTTCTCACTGAAAGACAAGCAGGCCCTTTGACCCTGAGGAAGTGATGAAGAAGGTTTTAATGAAGGAAATATGTATGATGTTTAAATATGCTTCATGGTATTGCTGAGTATCTCAAAAGGTTCATGGGTTGATATAGGGCCCAGAGTCTCTACAGCAGAACTGCAAATCAGGGCAAGCAGCCTCAGTGGATTAGAGCATGAACTCTGTGAAGGTAATGGACCCTTCCTTCATCTCGCTTATTAGTGACTCCAGAGTTAGTGCATAAGCAAGCAGTTGTTGAATGAACAACACTCAACAGCTTTGATGGTGCTCAGAATCCAGATGGCGCGCAGACCCAGATGGCCCATGCACCCTGTGACCTTTAATCATGATATTTTAACTCGAATTGATTAAGAAATGCCTAGCCAGTTAGTGAAGCACGTTCCTGGTATGTCTGCTGGGTGTTTCCAGAATGACGGGCATACAGTCCCTTGGTGCAGGTGGCACCAATCTTCCAGCTTGTGGCCTCTGAGCTGAACAGAAAGAGGCAGTTGGTGCACGTGTCTTGGAAGTTCCATTCTGCCTGAGCAGGTGCATCTGTTGTCGCTGTCACCTGAGAACATCAGACTCCACTTTTAACAGCTTCTCGATTCCAGGGGGCTTCGCAGCTGTGACTTTGGACTGGTGCTGCACCCTCTGCCCCCTTTGTTCTGTGGCTCCAGCCCAAGGTTGAGTGGTTGCTGGGTCCTCTGGCTTCTGATGCACAGTCACTGGGGTTTGTCCCACGTCTGATCCTGTCAGTCTGTCTGCTCAGCGCCTTGCACAATTCTCCATCCTTCCAATCCATTCCCTTCCTCTACAGGACCCCACCCAATACGCGATCTGTGACTGTGATAAGACTTCATAGAAAGTGATGGAAAAAAATGTTCCCAGAATTTTGATACAAGAGTTTGCCTTTTGAGCAAATAACTCTTGAAAATTTATAATCTTCAGTCGGTGATGCCAGGTAATATTGCGAGAACTGATTGCTGAATCATGGAGGTATAAATTTGTATACCAACAAGACCATTTATCATATCATGGATTTTATTAATCTAAGGCAACACTTACTTTTCATGCTAGAATGTTTCTGAAATCACAATGTGTCCACAGTTGATGGCCCCTTAGTGCTTATTTGGAAGCACTGTCTCTGGCTTTCTGAAGGGACCAGGAAGTGGTGCTGCATTGTAGCTGTTGAGATAGATACTGTTATTATTTAACAGCATTTTAAAGCCGGTAAAATGGAGACACAGAAAGTTAAATAATGCAGGCAAAATCACAGCTGCCAAAAAGAGAAGTAGCAAGAATTCAAACCCAGCAGGCTGGCGTCAGAGCCCGGACCTCTGTGACTGGGCTGTGTGGTCCTTTAGAAAGTTTAAGGAGGACAAAATGATTCTGTCTTCAGATCTATGCAGTGGAGGACACATGCGAATGCTTCCTTCCTAATTTGCTTTGAACACAGAGCTGCCATAGAATTGTCTACTGATTTAAACATTAGACGTTGTGCCTAAAAATAGTATGAATCTTGTGAATTATCAATAAAAGACTCCCTGTGTGGAGAAGGCTTCTAATTCAGGATGCCACAATGGCAGAGTGATTCCAATCCATCCTAACCTATTCGCTGTCCAGGATCAAGCAGCCGTGGTGCTCCTGGGGTCAGGAGTAGGGGCAGGATGAGTTCTACGGGACAGCAAAGCTGGTGACTGCTACTGATAAAAATTCACCAGCATCGGTGACTGCCCGTGAGCCCCAGTGGCAAGTCGCTTAAATCAGACCCAGCTTCACAGAGAGGAAGCCTGATTTGTCCTCCGTGGGCCGTGACAGAGCCACTCACTTTTAAAATTTATTTTAAAGGGAGTAAAACACAACAGTAAAATGAAGCAAAGCAGAACAGTGATAGGACAGGAGGAAATCCACAGGCGTTACTGTATTGCCCGTTGTTATCCTTTAAATAGTTACCCAGACCGCCAGCCCCAGGCCTGCAACGTCAATCAAACAACATAAATGTCAGGGTGCTTTCCTGCTTCAGTTTCTCCAGTTATCATCATCTCAGCCTCTGTCACCTCTGATTGCTTACGGGTTGTGGGTGAGGGAGGCGGAGGTGGTTCCTTGCTGCTTGTCCCCGGCTGGCAGGGCCTCCTCTGGCACCCGGGGAGGCTGCACGTGGAGCTGCTGTTTAGAAACGTAACACACGCCTTACAGAGTGTCGCGGTCTCCAACGATATTGCTTCTTACCGAGGAGCTCGCTTAGTGAGGAAGACAGAGAGTGTCTGATAGCCAAGGGCTTTCTCTCACCGTGCCGGCTTCCTCCTCTAATCAACAGCCTTCAGAGAACAGCGAGTCATCCTACGATGTCTAAACTGTGGCTTTAGATGGGAGAGAGTACCTGTAGGTTTGTTCTTACATTCTGAGGAAGAAAGATTTGACTTAGCCCACCCAGTCCAGTGCTGGTTGAAGGCAAAGGATGGGGACGAGGAGGAGGAAAGGACGAGAGGGTGATGGTGGACGCAGCGATGGTGGATTACACTTCCCCGAGAGGAACACGTCCCCAGCTGGTGGGAGATCCTCGGCTGAGGTCTTCAGTTCTCACTTCCCTCATGGCAAGTTCTTGTCCCTTCCCAGGGTGGCCCAAGTTCAAGGACTTATCCATACGGGATGAAAAGGTGAGGCCACCCCAGCCCAGCTTGGGACAGCTCTGAAAGGCCGTTCCAGCGCTCCAGGTCTCTGTAGGGCTAACAAAGGCTCTTGAGCCAGCGCTGTGCCTTGACTAATTCCTTTATTTTCTCCACTTCCTGCCCTGCACCTCCAGAACAGGTCACATCAAGAGTTCTCTTAAATAAGTATCCTGCATGTTAAATGCCGTCTTAGTGTGTTCATTCCAAAGAACTGAGACCACATCATCAGTTGTAGCCTTGTTTCAATTACAAGTATAAGAAATACAGCCTCAAACCGTGTTTGGGGTCCTGGGGGTTGAATCCAGAGCTTTTTCACTGAGCTATATTCCCCGGCTTGTTTTGTTTTTTTATTTTGAAACAGGATCTCATTAAGTTGCTAAGTTGCCCAGGCTGATGATCCTCCTGCCTCTGCCTCCCAGATAGTGAGGATTCCATGTTTCCTTTCCTCCTTGTTATCCTTTTGGTTTTTTGGAGTGTGAGCTTGAATGTATGTTCACGGGCATTTTGTTTCCTTTTCTGCTACCTTCCTGCCTTGCACGAGTATATCATCGTAGATGCAGATCGTGTGTGGTTGGCCTCTGGCACTTCCTCTGGGTGAGTGAGCGGGACCTGGAAGAAGAGCTCACGTCCTGGCTGGAGCATCTGAGGTCCAGATGAGGCTTTGCTTTGCCTCCCAAAGTGACCTTGGTGAAGTTTGGTGCCCTGGGGACAGTGTCAGCATGGTAAACAAGAGAAATGTCCATGGAAATGCTCAGAAAGAGTGGAAGAGTGACCTGGGAATATACGAGCCATGGTGGTGGGCAGTGATGGCCAGTATTCCTTTTGGCTGCCCAGAAACCTAGAAACATCTTTTGTGTCTTGGAGGGGTCCTACTCTCCTGGGTGCTGAAGGGGTGGGGTGTCCTCTCTGCTCCACCATCGAGCGCCTGGTGCACTGTTACATGACCCATGTATACCCACTGGGCTTCCCCAGCACCAAACTTGAGTGTTTAGCAGGTAGCACGGTCAGCTCAAGGTTAGTTCTGGAGAGGACAGCAGAGCTGTCAGGTGCGTGGCTTCCAGGCAGACCTCTTCCAGGCAGGACCTCAGCCGGAGCTCCCTTTGCCCCTGCCATGCTCGGCTGTCACATCTTTTGCCAATTCCGCGAGGTGTCCAGTACCTGGGAAGTGATTCCTGTTTTGTTTAAGCCAGCCAGAGTCTGTTCCTATGATTTGCACCCCTAACCCTAGCTAGTTTACAAATCTTCCTGAGTATGGGAAAGTCTCCCGATAGCTATAGCTATCAATGATGCAGTTCAGGCACAAAAAAACTGGGAGAAATCAGCGCAGGAACGAGTGTGCACCCGCCACCTCTGAGACCTGCTCAGGAACAAGTCTCCTGCTCTGCCCGAGGAAGCCTGGTTCTTGGCAGTGAGAGAGCCACACTGTACTCACCAGCAAGTACCAGCAGCAGGGACCTAGTCTGCTTTGTCTTGACTTTGTTCCTTGTAGATATCAGTCCAGGTTCCCATAGTTACCTGCCACACTAGGACATTTGGAGTTAGGAATCTAGCCCAGAGATCCCCCGCTGCCTGACGGGGAACAGAAACCTGCTTTGATGGGTGAGTGGTCACTGAGGCGGCTCGAAAATGCCATGGCAGACCCAGCCTCATCACTGGCAAGTGGCATGAGGCCACCTCAAGCCCCCCACCACCAATTCCACAGCAGCTGTAGAACCAGCGGGAGCAGGGCAGCTTGCTGGGTCCCCCAAGCTGGGAGCAGTGGCATGTAGATCTTCTCTCCATCAGAGCAGTCCCCGAGTATATTCCTGCATGTGCACCCTCAAATCCACCCAAGGCACCCGTGAGCTCCATGGCAAAGCAAGGAGAGAGGCTGCCCGGCCACCCTGGTCTCCAGCCAGGGCAGCTCCAAAACGCTACCCATTTGCCTTGACTCTCCCAGCATTCTCACAACAGGCAAGGAATGAACCTCTCATGAAATATCAGCGGCTAGTAAGTGTTTAGTTAAACTCATCAAAGAGGAGGTTAACTCAAAGCATGCAGAACGCAGGGAATAGGTTCATCTCCGAGGATCCAGGAGGGGGCTGAGCCAGGAAGTCAGAGCTCTACAGACCACTGCAGGGACCAGGGCGCCCCAGACCCCAGAGTTAGGATGCTGTCTGCACAAGGCCCACACTCCCTCCCAGGTAGGAAGGCCACAGGTATCTCTTGGTGAGGCGGGAACCGCGCACTAGAGGAGGATAATTATCATCACAGCGCGGTGCACCCTGATACACCCTGCACTGTGGCACCTAGACCCCCCGTGTTGCTATGGAAAGCAGAATTGATTTATTAAGCACCTGTCACGTGCCACCCAGTGCGCTCAGCACTCTGCACACCTTTCTCTCTCTTCTCAGCGTGATGCTTTCCGGGCTTTATGGTGTCTGTTCCACAGAGGCGGCACAGAGAAGAGCTGGTCCTCCTGTGTGTTAGAGGAAGTCCGAGCTGCTTTGTCTGATTCTGAAGCCCACAGAGCTCAAAAGCTTATGGCTCGTCCGTGTCCTTTAGAGGTCAATGATATCTATTTTTCCTTTTAACCACATGTCTGTGGGGACCACTGTCAGATGCAGACCCCCACTCCCTGAAACGTGATCGGACCCCCAGATGC
This sequence comes from Cavia porcellus, assembly GCF_034190915.1. Classification (NCBI taxonomy): domain Eukaryota; kingdom Metazoa; phylum Chordata; class Mammalia; order Rodentia; family Caviidae; genus Cavia; species Cavia porcellus. Next base: position 82,583,475 of record NW_026947493.1, on the reverse strand, counting down.
AGACCCCCAGCCTCCCTGAAACGTGATCGGACCCCCAGATGCAGACCCCCAGCCTCCCTGAAACGTGATCGGACCCCCAGATGCAGACCCCCAGCCTCCCTGAAACGTGATCGGACCCCCAGATGCAGACCCCCAGCCTCCCTGAAACGTGATCGGACCCAGTGTGGGCTCTTTGCTGTTCTTCTGCTCCTTGGCCTCATGCTTTACAGAAAACACTGCATCCATCTCAGTTACCCTGGCCCGAGTTCTGAGGGAAGGGAGATAAGGGAGGTCTGCGACCCACTTTGTTTGTGAAAGTGCTTTGTTTTGTGTCAAGGGCCTTGGTCACATGGGACTTGAAAGGAACCCAAACCACCAAAGTAAAGTGTGGTTTTCAGGACATACGGTTTGAATCACCCCGGTTCTGTAGAGTGACTGAAATAGGAGCCGCAAATGACTTGCTTGGCCATCGGTGCCCTTCCGGAGCCCGGGCACAGCTCCCCGGCCAGGAGGCTGCCTGGGTCCTGCTAGACCCAGGAGCAGAGCGTGCAGGGCCCCGTCCTCCTCCGTGACCCCTCACCTCGCTCTCCTGCCCGCTTGCCAGCCTCCCCAGCCCAAGCCAAGACCCCCCTTGGCCTGGTTTCCTCTCATTATTCCTCCTCCATACTCTTGGGACTCTGACTCATTATTTTGTTGCTAGATGTTTCCACGCTTTGCAAATACTGGAAATTTTAGGGACTTCTTCCACCGGAGTTTCCCTCGCCCCTGGGCCTTTCTGAACAGTCATTAACACTTCTTCACCTTTTCTCCGAGATGGGGAAGGGACAGAATGCAGCCTGGAGTCTGGTGCCCACAGGGGACCTTAGTGGAGTTCCCTCCGGTGAAGTGTTTCTCCTCGAAACAATTAACTACTCCAACGCTGGTGGTGACATGTCCCAATGATGGAGAACCCTGAACACATCTCTGAAGGACTTCGTGTAGCCCAAGGTGACCCGAGAATTCTTTGATGTCACCTATTGTGATGTCACTCGCTTTCCATGACTAGTCTATCTTAAATGCATCTGTTTGTTTTAATACAAATTTATTTTAAACACTAACCAACTAAATTAGTTCCTATCCTCTCCCCAGACTGTAACTCTGACCCTGCAAAATCCCCAAATAAAACAGTCACTGCATAGTGTGCCTTGTCCTAAGCTTGTCACCTCAAGTACCCCCGGCATAAGGAAGATCTAAATTCCCGCTGAAATATGTGACTCTAAGAAGTGCAAAGTAGCCATCTGTGTAAGGTGAGAGGGAAGACTCTAAAGAGAAGCATGAAGGAGAGAGAGAGAGAGAGAGAGAGAGAGAGAAACTGCAGGAGACAGAAGATGGGTGTGCTCTGGTTTCCAGCAGACTAGCGTTTGAATCTTAAATCTGTGAGACTTAGGTCACTTAACATCCACAGTGGTCAGCTTCGGCAGTGGTGAAGCGGAGATGACCGGTCTCATTTCTGAGGTTTCAAAGTAGCACACTGCTTAGTGTGTTGGCACAAAATAAACCTTGTCTTTCCCTTTATTGGGTGCGGGGTGGTTCTGGAGGGGATGAAGACAGGGAGGAGGAAGCCGCCTGCCATGCCTTTTTGTGGCTTATTTCTCTTCCTGCACTTGTTGGCTAGAATAGAGAACTTTTGAGCTCGACTTAGTCCTGAGCCGAGCACAGCTGTATTTCGAGGTCCTCTGCTCAGCACTAAGGACCCTGGGTCCAGTCTTGTTGCTGGGGTTGTGCCGGGTGGGCCGTGGACATCTGCCTCTCTCTAGCTCAGTTCTCTTCTCTGATCTGTGTCTGTGGCTTCGGGCTCCGCTTTGGGTTTCTCAGTGCATTTCTTGGGGAGTCTTCTGTACAGCTCCCATCACCCCTTCCAATGGGCGCAGAGGCCAAGGGATAGTCTGATGGTTGGCAATGATCTGTCTCCCTTGTTTTATCCGAACCCCTTTCCTGTGCTTGGGGGTCTGCTGAGTTCTCATAGCCACTTTCCATGAGTGCAGAGCCACACTGATGGTCAGGCTTTGCTGCTTTTGCATCCGGTGGTCGTTTTTAATCAGTCGGCTGTCTGAGCTCTTCTGACACTCTTTGCATGAGTCAAGGAGGGAGGCAGAGCCTTACCTCCCACTCAGGAGGCCTGAAAGTCCTGCCCTTTCCTTTGCAGCTGGAATGTAGGTGCCTGCCTACGTCTCTACCTACCTTAGGTAGAGACGGGTGGATGTACCTGCCTGAGCTCTACTTTACGAGCCAGTGATACACAGTAGCAGACAGAGGATCGGAAGGCAGAAGTGGTGGTGCCCCGTGCTTCCTGGGTGGGGAGAGACTGATCCTAGGCGGGATCTTGGAGGCTCTGGACACCCACCCTCTCTCTGCTGTTCCTGCCCATTTTGAACCTTATTTTGTGGGTCTTCCTAAAGCTTTCCAAGCTCCTTCACTCGCCCTCCCAGATCCCTTTGTGTTTTAGGCGATGAGAGTGGGTGGTTTGTATCCAAAGACTGGGACTCAGCCTGTCCCCATCCATGTGGACCAACCAGAATCGTGCTGCTGCCACCTGCTGGCTGGGTTGTTTCATGTCCGTGTCTCAGATGAGGGGACGTCCAGGAAGCAGGGACAAGTCCACTGTTTGGGCTAAATGCTGCGTTCTGTCCCCAAATATCCTGCTGACAAAGCACTGTTTCCCTAGATGTTGGGTGTGGGCTTGGTGGGTGGCCTTCCGTCATCAGCCAAGAGCCACCTAGCACGTGCCCAAGCCCAGGGTACCAACCCAACTCAGGACAAGTCTAAAGGGCCACTCTAGAGCCCCCTGGGGTTTGCTGAGCTTTTCACCCAAAGTGATTGTAGTTTGGCCCTTTCCTCTGCCCAGCCTGCATCCACGCTCTCCCCAAAGCAGATGCGGATCTTAACTGCACCCTGACCTGTGGTCTCAGCATTTGCTTCCCGAAAGGTCCCTTGTGCGGCTCCCTGATGGTACAGCTGGCAGCACTCAGCCCGGGTTCCCACGGAGAGAGCCCGCAAACACCTGTTCGATGAACAGCTAATTCCTCTCACCTCTGGAGAGACACCCTGACCCCCACGGGTGGATCCCCACCCTCTCCCCACCCCAGCTTCATTCTCCAGTTTCTTACAGGTAGTGGATGCTTCTCGGTGCATACTAACTGCCTCCCTTGTATGGATTTTAAACTCCTAAAGGGCAGGACCCAAGTCTGTCTGTGTACTGTGCTCCCAACCCCTGCTGCAGGGCGTGGCCCTGGGTAGCAAAAGCGCACAGACTCCCACACGGACTGGAAGCCTGTGTCTCTACAGCCCTGCTGCCGAAGAGGAAGCGGATCCAAAATCCGCATGGAAAAGACAGAGGGGTCGGGTCCAGCTGGTGTCCTAAAATTTATTTTTAGCGTCCTCTGAGATCTAGCTGTCCTTTTCTTTGTGTTTTCTACCATTTCCACTTAGCACCCTGTTCAGGTATCTCTCCCCTAACTTATTTCCTCTGTATGCAGAATCCGCCACAAAATGTATTCACACTTCAGCAGCTCATGTATTAATAAATGTCCGGAAGCCGGTAGTCACATGGTGAGCACCTCTTATAACTGTAGAGGCCAGAGGTAACTTTGATTTAATCTGGTATTAAAATACAAGTTTTTTTCCTGATATACACTGTTTTTAGGGCAGGCTCCCTCCCCCCTCTCTCTTTTCTCTCTCTATGTCTCTCTGTGTCTCTTTCTCTCAAAGAGAAGGAGAAAGAGGGATTAGATATGCCTCTCTGAGTTCTTGAACTTAATTCGTTCCACAATTCTGACCACAAGTTTGACTGGATGAGAACTGAATCTAATCCAATGATTAGATTCAGCGTTGACCTTAAGGGGAGCTTTGACTTGTTTTCCACCCATTTGGTTTATATTCCTAACACAGAATACAGGATCTCACCAAGGTGTTTCCATGGCGTGTGTAACACACTGGGATCATGCCTGCCCCCGACGACCCTTCCCTTCCCTCTTCCCAGCCTCCTGGTGTCTGTCCTCTTGCCCAATTGTCTCCTACTTTCTTTTCTTTCTTTGTTGGTGTAGAGGATTGAACTCATGACCCGGAGCTTGCCAGGCAGGCAGGCGCTTATGCCACTGAGCTAAATCCCCGCCCCTCCCCTCTGCTTTCATGCCATCTTTTCTTCTTCCCTGATTCTACACAGGAGGGAAGACGCGCCATACTTATATTTCTGCTCAGTTCATTTGCCCATTTATCAATTGGGCTGTTTGCTTTTCTTGGTGTGAAGTGTTTTACATTTTACAAAATATATTCTGAGCATTAATCCTTTTTCAAAGAATAGCCGGTGTTACAGTTCATGCCTGGACGTCCCCCCAGACCCTCGTGGCTTAGGCTGACTTCTGTTAGGAGGCAGGCCTAGTGGGAACAGGCGGTCACCGCGGGTGTGACCCGTTGTGTGAGCTCGGTATTGTGTCTCAGCCACAAGAAAAGCAACTGAGACAGAAGTCATCCTGAAAGCCTGGTCTCTCTCACACACAGCGCCCTTCCCCCGGGTGCCAGCTGTGACCACGCTGTGCCTTTCATGTGGAAACTGCCTTTCTTCCCGTTTTCCAAGCCCGTCTGCCTGGCCGTGTTCTTGGCACGCCCGCTGATCACAGCTCGGAGAGTTTAACCTGCCTGCAAAACAGCATGGATGGGTTTTCCAGGAACTTCAAGACCCACTTGAAAACAATCTTTGACCTTAAGTAATAGTTTCTTTTCTCTTTTTGCCTCTTTCTTGCACAGAATACATCTCGACGAGCTCGCTGGCCTGCATGTGTTTCTGCTATTTAGAGACTGGAAAAGCAATTTCAATTCCTTGCTGCTGGGGAGAGGAAAGTGCTTGGGTTGTGGGCTGAAGAGTTTTGCTCCTGGTCTGATCGTTCACAGATGTGATGGGCAGACACATTATTGATAATGTGGAAAACCTGGCAAGAAAGAAAGAAAGAAAACGTATAGACCCTTTACGGGGGCTGAATAACGCTTCCTAAACGTCTGTGTTCCCTGCTTCCTATTGATCATCTGAAAATCCTCCTCCACATTTTTAACCCATTCAGTGGAGCCGCCTAGCTTGTGATTAGCGTTTGTTTCTCCTACATTTTATAGCTAATGTCTCCTGAGTGTTCCCTGCCTGTGGGACACCGTTTCCAGGATTGTCGGACAGTCCTTCGGCAAAGTCTTGCAGCCCTAAGACGGGGGTATTAATGATCACCTCCATTTTACAGATGCTGGTGCTGGAGGATGCACAGATTAAGAAACCTCGTCCTGCATTCCAGAGCTCGGCTGGGACCAACCCAGGCCCGTCTGAGTCTGGAGTCTGCGCTTAAACCCAATAAACCGCACTGTCTCTACCTCAAAGCTGCTGGGGTACTGCGTGCCGATGAGGGCTTTCCACGTGTCTCCAGGCCCGGGCTGCAGCTGTGGCTCTCGCCCCTTCCTGGAGAGCTCGCTGGGTGTCCATGTGCTTCTTGGATGAGAGCTGGGGAGCAATCCTGGGAATGAGGAGCCAGAGAGAAGATGAGTTTAGGAAACACAGGCTCCAGCCCTCAGAAAGCCATCGCCGGCTGTAGGTCCTGTCTTGTTTATTAGTGGCGCAGAGGAGGATCTACTCTGCTGAGAAGGGTGATGACACTCAAGGACTCGCGTCTGAGACTTTTTCTTCTATGGCTGAGAAAAGCAGTGCTGGGCCCCAGGAAGCCAGTGAGCAGATGAAGCCTTCTGTGCCACTGCCCTGGGCAGCGAGCAGAGCTTCCAACTGCCGGACACCTGGGGACAAACAGACTCAGCCTTCCCTTTCCTCCCTAGACCTTGCACCGGGGGAGGGTTTATTTGGATTATAATTTCAGGCCATGGTTGACCAAGTGCAGGACAGAAGCACCACAGTAGAAGGGCACGGGGGAGGAAAAGTGTACAGCTCACAGAGGCTGGGAAGAAAAGCAGCTCAGAACAAAAGAGAGAAGGAGAGATGGACCAGCATCCATCTGGGCCCTGGACCCTCATACCACTCAGCTGTGGACTCATCAACGGTTAACCCATTGTCCCAACCATGCGGTTAGTGACCGCTCCGCTCCAACAGTGTCTTAACCCAATCAACTTGAAAACCAAGGTTAACCAGCATGGCTCAAAAGCAAGGCAGTTTTCAAACTGTAATTCCAGTGAATTTGTTTCTGTTGCTAACAGACAGTCTTTATTTTTGATGTGTGACTTTGAGCAACTTTTCTAGGCTCTAATTTTCTCATTGGTAAATGAGGAAAACTTATAGACTCGTATGAGCACCAGTGTTACAGGATTATCCTGAGGAAGTATTGTATGTGGCAATCTAACAGTGTTTAGATGAGAGAAATCATTCAACACAGGTTTGAATTAAGAATATGAATGTAATTGTTTCAGACAACAACATTCATCCAGCTGGTGTCTATCCCAACAGGGGAGTTAAACTCATTTGGGAACTTCTGGTTTCCGGGTTCCAGTCTCCACGTGTTTACTGCAGAGGGCTCCCCTGTTCCGGAGGTGGAAATGCGTCTCTGTCCAGCTGGGGATCCCTGGCTCTCACCCGTGGTGCGCCCATCTCTTTGATGCCGAGGGTTCAGTCACCTCTGAAATGTGGGTTGGGTTAAACTCGGCTCCTAAGGGGTCTTCTTGTCAGTCTATCTTGGGGGTCTTCTAGTGACCAGTCTGGGTCCTAAAATTGACAGAGAAGATTGATCAGAAACCCCCAGAAGGTACACTCTGTGGTCGCTGCCACTTGATCAGTGCTAGATTGTCCACCTCACCTGCTTCCTACCGGTCAGCTTATTTACGGGGTGGGGATATGACCCCTTTCTCCTGAGGTGGGAGGACCGAAGGTGACCACATAGCCAAAAGTGCAGAGAGGGAAGTGTCCAGTACTTTCTGTTCCTCCGTGTCCTCACCCTGGCTGCTGGGAGAGTTCACTGCTCCCCGCTTGCTCCTGCCTGTTCCCTCTCAGGCTAGAAATTCACTTAGCCAAAGAGGGCGCACCACACTGGATCCGGCCACTGGTTCACTTGGGGTGCAAACGCCTTAACCTTGTCTTTGGGGTCACTACAGAGGTCCTGAGGGGAGGCTAAGGCCAGCTCTGACCTGGTCACTCTTGCTGCCTCCTTCCCGTTTGCTGGCTCCCTGATAGGCTCTTTCTGAAGAGCTCACCTTCAGTGCATCACATTGGTTGGTCACCCTAACTGCCGTCTACAAACCCTATTGAAGCACTTATCTGAAGGCCCGAGCTGAAATAATTCCCCCAAAGTCTTTCACATCCACAGCTGCAGAAACGGGTTAAGTTCATTTTACTGTGTTGGGTCAGCTCCAAACTCCTCCATTCTGTCATGAACCCGGGGAACCTTCTTGATCAGGAGTGACCTTTGCCCCAAAGAAAGCCAGCTGCATGTTGGTTTGGGGACAGGCCTGTACCCATCTGTGGCACCACCTTCCTGTGCCACAAAAAGGTGGCTTAGAGCCCAGAAAAGATACATGAGCTTTGTGGGTAAGTATAGTAGCCTGACTTTAAAAGAGGCAGGCTGAGAAATAAATGTCTTCAGGATGAAACTGGTTGACATATTTCCACAGACTTTTCTTTCATTTCGCCCTCCTCTTCTGGTTTCTCACAAAGCCTGTTCTGGAGGCTGTAACTTGGAAGAAAACGAAGACTTCTGTGAGAAAACACGGGTTTCAAAACTGTTCCATGTGGTTCAAATATGTTTTAGACATTTACTGGGAACAAGTGTGGACTTAATTATAGTAGTGTGATGGCGAAAGGTTTCTGTCAGCAGAAAACCCCGGGGCGCAGCTGGGGGTTGTGAGGCGCACCCATCGGGGTGACCTAGGAATACCGCTCTCAGCAGGTGGCTCCCAGGAGGCCGCGGGTGGGCCGAGGGGGGGGTGATGGGGATGGGTGGGGCGGGTGTGAGGGCCGTGCACAGGACTTGGAGTTTGCTGTTGCCTCAGCCGTGGTTAGATGTGAGAAGTGCCAACCTGCAGGCTGTGTCTGCACAGATCTGGTGGCACTAATGGCAGCTCCATCCATCTGTCCCTTTGCACTCAGCAGGGTCTGGTGTCTTCCACCCACTGGGGACACAGAAGAGAAAACACCCTCAGGGCAGTCTCTATGCTCAAAGACTCCAGGGGACTGCAGGGAGGCAACCTGGCTCCTCTCCTTAGTGCAAAATCCTCGACTTAGTCTCTTCCTCCTGCTGAAATAAAATACCCTAGACTGGGAAACTTATAACGAAGAGAAATTTATTTTGTCACAGTTTTGGAAGCTGAGAAATCCAGAGTCAAGGCAGTGGTGGACCTGGTGTCTGGTCAGGGTGCTCTCTGCCTCCAAGATGGCGCCTCTGCCTGTGCCTTTGTATGCTGAAAGCAAACAGGAGAGGAAGTGCTGGGAAGGGCAGAGGGAGAGTGAATCCACCTCCCTGAGCCCTTTCACACAGTCTCATCCTGGAGGTCTCTATCCTTGGGACTTGATTCTCTACCCGAAGGCTCCACTACTTATTACTGTCATATTGGTGGTGAAATTTCCCATTCAGGCCGTAGCCTTCCCCAGTGTTCATCCACCTTGTTGCATATGGCAGGTCTGCCTCCTTTTTGTGGCTGAGTAATATTCCACAATATATGTATACTTTATTTTCTTTAGCCATCTATTAATGGATATTGAAGTTGCTTCCACTGACATAAATTATGTAAAATGGCCAAATTCACCAAAACAGACAGTAGAATGGTGGTTACCAGGGATCAAGAAGAGGAATTGGGGGGAATTGCTATTCAAGGGCTCTAGATGTGCCAGAGAAGTAAGTTCCAGGAATCTTCTGTCCAACACTTGTTTCTATTATTTTTGTCTTTTTGAGACAGGGTCTTACTATGCAGTTCCTTGAGCTCAGCTGGTAGCTCAAGTTGGTCTTGAACTCACAGCAGTCCTCCTGCCTCAGCTTCCCAAGTGCTGGGATTACAGATGCGCGCCACCACACTTGGCTTACACTGAGCTTCTAGTTAGCAGTCCTGTATTGCCCCCTTGGAAGTTGCTAAGAGAATGCATATCATGTTTTTACCACAGTTGAGAAGAATGGAACTCGGCCCTCAGATTCGCCAAAGGAGCAGGGAGAAGATCAAGCAGGAGAACTCCAGGGCGCCAGGGAGAAGCTGGGTCAGAAGAAGATCAAAAAGAGGGAAAACGGGAAACTGAGAGCCATACTGAACGGGGGCAGAAAGGCGGCTGGCGAGACAGCAGTCAGGGCTGAGGGTCACGGTGTGCTGACCCGAATCCAGGCGTCTGCAGTTAAGCAGCCCTCGTTTTTCATGTGTGCGTTCTTTCTCTTTTCTTTATTTAATCTTCTTCACACTCTGTGTAGAATTTTGTCCTCTGCTTGTCACGGTCATTGGATCCACCCCTCCCTGTTCTGTGTGGGGGGCTACTCGGTCCCAGTGGCTCTGGTGACTGAGTTGTTTTTCTCGTATTTAGAAAGTCTGGTTAGGAAAGTGGGAGGAGATTAGACAGGCTGGCGGTGTGGGGAGTGGGAAAGCCCGTCTTTAGGTTAGAGTCCTTTGTTGTGCAGAAGGGGAGCCATAGATAAACAGACGGGAAACCAAAAGGGAAATGCTGTGAATCCACTCCAACTTGTATATTAAAGAGCACAGAAAGAGTCATACGGAGCAGAAAAACTTGGTCAAGTGGCCAGAGGAGGGAGGGAGGCAGAGAAGAAGGAAGAGACAGATGAGAGAGACAGAAGGAGAGAGAGAGAGACAGGGTTAGGGTTAGGGTTAGGTTAGGGTTAGGCCGAATGGCCGAATGTCAGGCCGGCAGACACCCGGCTGGGGTGGTCCTGGCCACTGACGGGGACAGGAGGAAAGTGAGCTGTGCCCACTGGGAATTGCTCACCCTGCTATCATCGCTTACGTAAAGAAATATTTGTTCCTTAATAAAAGCGAAAGTCCTGTGGGTTTACTGATGCCGAAAAGCAGAGACCGGATCAGGAAGATGGGATGGAGTTATCAACGGGGGAGAAAGGCAGGAGGAATATTTTCCACTCCACAAAATGGGAAGGGATGAGGAGCAGAAGGAAATACCGCTGGTTGTTTTTGAAAGTGCGGGATTAGAAGTAGATTTCGTGTAACACACTTGCACTGCTTGCTGATAGGTAAAACTGTCTTTAAAGTTAAAACGCTCCTGTGGGTCCTCTAGGCTGACTACCAAGCACGATTAAAAAATACTGTGAATGTTTACATTTTAAAAATTGATTGCAGTAAAAAATACAATGCCATTAACACGTTTCCTTTGGACACATATGCAGTTGTTCGTGCCACTTTCTGAAGCAGTTCTTGAAGCCCCTGTTCATGCATTTATGAAATTTAATAAATAATACGGTGAACACTGCTGCCAAGAGAAGCACAGGCATGTAAGATCGTGCGCGGGGTCCTCGTCCACCTCATTCACAGGACCCGGCACTGCGTGACTTGTGTCTCTTCCCCAAAGTCACAACGACCATGAAAGGTCAGTGTTTTGAGTAAGCTCAGGATCTGGAGGCCGCCACGATAGCACAGCCGAAGACACTCAGGAAGGAGGCTCTCCAGAGCTGCTGCAGAGGCACCCGGACCCTGGGACAAGCGTGGCTCAAAGCGGCGGTGGAGCACTTTGTGGGGGACTAAGGGGGATGTGCCTTTCACTGTAGCACATTAAAAAATGTGAAGAAAACGCTGCATTTTTCAATCACTCAGTGTACGACCTTCAGCTACTGACTGTGGGCTGCGTGGGCTTCCTCGTCTGCAGGAGACTTACCGCACCTTCCCCTGCTGAGCTCAGGAGGAAGAGTGACCTCATTTGGAGAGAATATTTGTGAAAAGAACTTTGTAAACAAAAGTCATTCTGCACATGTTGATTTTACCTACAGTAAAAGCAATTTTGTCTTCATATAGCATTGTGAATATTCCTTATGTACAGTAATTCTCGTATTTGTTCTAACACCCAATTTTCTCCCAGACTGATGCCTTATAATTCACATAGGTGTACAGTTAAGTAATTCAAGTCAGGTCACTCAACAAATGTTAGCACCAATCTCTAAGCATAATTCTTTTGGGCTTCAAAGTTTATGCCAGGACTACAGTATTGCCTAGAAATGGAGCAGTTGTGCTTAGTGATGCAAAAATATATCGATGAAAGAAGTCCTCGGAAGGAAAGAACAACTGGGTAGGGGGAAGGAGAGAAGGAAAAAGGAAAAAAAATTATATACATATATATATAATATATAAACATATATATGATAGCTAGCTATACTACTAATCTCTGTTAGTTCATCCAAAAGAACAGTTTGTGCTTTTACTGTTTGATGTGTGACCATTTTTTATGTCTAAATCTTGTAACCTGAACAACTACCTCTAAGATAACAATATGCAATATATAAACCACTGTTAACTTCCTACTGTCTTTTTGAAATTCTGTATCGTTTCTATCATTTTTTCTGTTTTGCTTTTTTAAAATAAAAAAAAAATCCATATCCCTGAAGCATAAAGAAAATAAGGAATGAAAGGTGACCCCCTAACATTTTGGGGCGAATCCCCAACTATGGATGTTTGTAGTTAGAAAGGAGAAGAGTGTGCTGCGGTGGGGGTCAGAGGAAGAACAGGACGCACTAAGATGCGCTCCGCCTGGCCCGGCTGACCAAGGGAAGATGTGCACGCTGCAGCCCCTGTTTTGGAGAGGATGTCACCTTGCAGTGGCCGCTCTAGCTTTGGGGACTCACCTAAGACGGATTGGGAGGGCGCTGGGCTGTTCGTGCCTGAGCCAATCTCGAGGACCTGGCCTCATCTGGGATGTGCATGCCTTTCCAGTAAGCTTTGTTCCTTCCAACTGTGATTCTTCGTTTTCCCCTCGGGGAAGACCACAGCCTCGAGTGTCCCTCTTCAGCCCTCACAACAGGCTTGGCAGACCCCTGGACAGACTGACCAAGGAATGGCTGTCAGACCAGTATTTGAGCAGTTTGAGCAGATGAGCTTCCAACTTGATCTTTTCTCCAAAGAGAGAGAAAAAGGCCGTCTCCTCAGAGAGGGGACGTGAGACAGCGGGGCAGACAGACGGGAGGAAGCAGCTTTGTTGTGAGGCTAAGCGGTAAGGAGGAGGATGAGCACCACCATCCCCTGGCTGAGGGGGGACAGAGCAGCTGTCAGGTGAGGGAACAGATTCTTCGTGGGCCGCGGTGGCCAGCACCAGGTAGTTACAGGAGACAGAGGCAGAGTCTTCATTAGGCCAGGTGTAGCGGCTCACACCTGTAATTCCAGCACTCAGGAGGCTGAGGCAGGAGGATCGTTGTGAGTTCGAGACCAGCATAGGCTACAAAGTGAGCTCAAGCCCAGCCTGAACTGTATAATGAGACCTCGTCTCAAAAAAGACAAAAAACAAAAAAGACCTCATGCGTGAGGGTGGGGACTTTATTTTTATCTTTTTAGATTTTATTTTAAAGATAATAAACCCCAACAAAACAAAACAGAATAAAGCCAATCAAAACAAATCAGTGAAAGTGGACCGAGCTTTGAAGCAGGACAGTAGGAAATCAACAATGGCTGCCATAGTTTATCCAGTTACCTTCACAATAGTTGCCCATACCGTCAGACACAGCAAAATCAAAACACAACAAAACAGAATAAAAGAGAACAGAACATTGAATAAAGCCAAACAATAAATTGGAACAAAACAAAGCCGTGAGAACAATACTGCACATTGTTATCTTCAAAATAGTTGCTCAGGTTACCAGATGCAGAAATAAAACAAAACAGTGAAATGGAACACAACATTGGATTTCAAAGACAAGGCAGGAGGAGATTCCCACAGCTGACACAACGCACACTGCCATCCTCAAGCAGAGGCCCAGACTGCGGGCCCCAGGCCTGCAGGGTCAACCAAACAGTGCGAGCATCCAGTTGTCCCCTCCCCTCAGTGGCTATCACCTCACCCTGCAGGGGGTGAGTGCAGGGTGTGGGGTGTTGGGGTGTTGCCCTTGCTGGTGGTCATGCTTTTCTGGTTTTCCAGCCCACGCACTGGCTGGCTCACGGGAAGGCACGGTTTTTCTTCTGGCTGAGGCTCTTTCCAATCAGCGTGGTGGCAGGACTTGCTTCTTGGGAAGGCTGAGGGTGGGGACTTTTGAAAGTCATGGTTTGCTGAGTAACCGGAAGTGGTTTGGAGGGACAGAAACGCTGTCCCAAGGTAAGAGGAGGGAGGGATGAAGCAGGGGTGTTCACTGGTACCAGGTAGCAGAGGGCCCGAAGTTCTGCTGAGACCCTTGCCGTTTCTTCTGTAGGCATTAAGGAATTTGGGAGAAAGTTTAGGCAGAGCATCAGCACGATCAGAGCTGAGGTTTAGTAGGAGCACACGGATGGAGATATCACAAACTCAGGGATCTGATGAATGGAGATGCTTGGGACTTGATGTAACTGAGGAAAGTGATGACCCCAAGAGGATGTCTGGTGCTTGGCTTGGGACCCTGCATCGAGCCCCCAAGAAGGAAAGGGGTGTGGGACGGAGGTACAGATTTTGTACGGAAGCGTAGTTCACTTTGAACATGCTGGGATGAGTGTGGCTCGGGGTGGAACAGGGGAGCGAGTCCAGAGGATCCTTAGGAGGAACAGGACGGGACTCGGGTAGACATTTTGGCCAAGATGGAGGTTAAAGTGAAGGAATTGAGTGGAAGCAGCCAGAGAGGGCGCAGAAGACAGAGAACAGAATCTTAAGAGGAAACGGAAGGCAGGGCTGATGCTGCTGAGGAGCCGCGTGAGATCAGAGGGACACACATTTGCCAAATTTAGCAGCAGGATGGTCAGCACTGACCTTGGTCATGACAGGCATGCTGGGACTGCGAGGAGCCCACAAGACACCAAAGAGCCAGGCTTTCTGGTAATCCATGCAAGCCATGCGGGGCCCAGGAAGAGAGGAGCGGTTAGCACCTTCTGTGAGCCTCCTGGCCTGCGGGGTGAGAATCAAGGACCCCACCCCCCAGCAACTGGCTGACTCTGAGGACAGGCTGAGTTGGTAGCAACTGAGGTACAAAAAGCAACTGAACGCTTGCATTGTTTGGTTGACTTTGCAGGCCTGAACATCTATGGAAGATAATAGTATGCAGCATGGCAAATATGGGGGATTCCTTTGGCCTTGTCTTTGAAGTCTAATATTGTTCTTACTGTTTTGTTTTGTTCCTACTTATTATTTTGCTTCAATGTTCTGTTTTGATTGGGTTTGCTCTGTTGGGTTTGGTTTGATTTTTAATGCCTGATGGATTGGACCACAAGATACACCATGGTAGCCATTCGGGTTTTCCTGGTGTCCTGCTTCGAGGTTCTGTACCAATTTCACCGCTTTGCTTTGCTTGGCTTTATTCTGTTTTGTTTTGTTGGGTTTTACTATGTTTACACTAAAAGAACAGCAAGTGGACTGGCAGTGGAGGAGCTGAGAGGCCCGGGCTGAGGAGGACGGGGCACTGAGGAGCTAAGCAAGGGGTTTGAAGCTGGAAGAGGCTGAGACCGCTGTGTGCTGGTGAGGAGACCCTGAGAAATGGAGCTCCCCGAGGGAGGATGACAGAGCTGGTGGGGACCACAGAGCGTGTCACTGGGTCACCGCAGTCTTCTGTCCCCTGCTGCTTCAGGGAGCACTGCTTGCTCTTGAGGCCATGTTTTACGGCATCTATAGGTGCAGAGGTTCCTTGGAGGTGGAAAGTGTTTACCTCTCCACGTTGCTGTTGCTCGAGAACTGAGAGCAATTGGGACTTGTGTCACCTGCTTCCTGCACCATAGAAGGGACACATGGTAAGATTTTTGCATTTTTCTAGGGGAATAAAGTCAATCAATGCAACAGGAGCTCTGTCCCAGGCCGCTGATAACCCGATCACGGTAGCAGCCAGGGTGTTCTTTGGCTGCCACTTTTAGTTGATCAAACTGTTAAATGAAAGGTAAGTTTTGTGTTCCAGTTTCCTGAGAGTTCTCTAAAGGAAAAAGGAGGCAGAAATCTTTAAGACTTGGTCAGGGTGTGAGAGCTGATTCTCCAACATCCATCACTATTTTTGTTGTAGACAGCTGGGATTCACACAGCTTGGGAGCCGAGTTTGAGCTAGCAAATGTCAAGGCTGCTGACCTTTCTCTGTCTGTCTGTCTGTCTATCTGTCTCTGTTCTTCTGTCTCTGTCCTTCTATTTTTTCTCTCTCTGTCTCTCTGTCGCTCTCACTCTGTCTCTCTCCCCAGTGATGCAGGGCTTACTGATGGGCATATGGGCATACAGTCTCAGAAATGCGTTATTACTGACGTAGGGGTGATGTCATTAGGAGATCAGATCTTTTGGGACCACCATTGTGCATGCAGTCTGCTGTCCACTAAAACATAACAGTGCATAATACACCCTTAAATTCTTTGCTTTTTATTAGGACAGGTTTGCAGGGTGTAATGATTATACTCATGGGGGAGGCTGGGACCGCTCACATTTCTTGGCTCTCCGCTCACTCAGGCTGAGTGTGGAAACCTTAACGGAGATTTGTTGAGAGCCTGGTCCCCAAAGCTCAAGCAAGTGGAGGACGCAGCCATGCTGGAGGGTGCTGGGACTTGAGAGGGTGGAAGCTGCCCAGGAATGGGGTGGAGGTCAGTGGGGTGACCCTAGGTAGGGTGACTGTAGGTGGGGTGACTTAGGGTGAGGGCTTCCACTCGGTAGGGGTGGTCTACTGGGAGAAACTAGAACCCACAAGAATCTAGGTCATGAAGTTTCAAGGATCACAGAGAGACTGGTGGGTTCTCAGGAGGCTTGGTAACTGCACGCATGTTTAGCTTTGTTCTAAAGAAATTTTTAGGACACTCAGTGATGGTTCCATGAAACATGAAGACACTGGTATGAATGTATGAGCTTGAACATGAGCGTCCTGATTGATGGTCAGATATGGTTAGGACCACGTCCTTGGCTGTGGGGTCTCACACCTGGGAGGCTGGAGCATCACTCTTACTTTTAATCTGCAAGGGTTCTTTTTAAAGGGTCTCTCTGGACCATATTTGTGGCTCTTCTGTGAATTTTTGGTTATTCTGCACTAGAAACAAGGTTTTTAAATCACATTTGTTTTCTTTTTCATTTTTAGAGATTCTTCAGGGAGTCTGTGGGACTCTTAAAAGTTGTCTGTTTCCAGGAAAGTCTGATGCAGGGGGTGGAACACAGCGTCCAGATTTTACAAAGCAGTGAGGTAAATAATACAAATGAAAAAAGAAGATATCAGAGAGAGAGAGAGAGAGACAGAGAGAGAGAGACAGACAGACAGAGAGACAAAGAGACAGAGAGAGAGAGAGACAGAGAGAGAGAGAGAGAGAGACAGAGAGAGACAGAGAGAGACAGAGAGAGAGAGAGACAGAGAGAGAGAGAGAGACAGAGAGAGACAGAGAGAGACAGAGAGAGACAGAGAGAGAGACAGAGAGAGACAGAGAGACAGCCCACTGAAATCAAACCACTGGATCAGGAAGCATGAAAATCCAAGCCTTTGCTTAGATTTATCTTAGTAGATCTCCAGGGAGGGTTTTTAACACAAGGATCCTCTTCATGGGGTGGTATTTCCATTTTCTGGATTTCCGGGCACCATAGCTCCTGAGTCCAGGCTCCTTCCCCAGGTCACTAGCCCCTCCTTTTCCCGCAATACTAATGCCTTCAGGAGCAAGCTTTCAAAGGGACCTTTTCCACCTCTTCCCTCCATTTCTTTTCCTTCCAACAAACTTTTGCCCGTGAGTGGTGTGGCAGTCCCTGGGGATCGCTGTTTGGGGCTGGAGGTGCGGGTGAGGGCCTGGCGGTGCGAGCTTGCATGCACTCTTTGGGGGCCCGCCAGCCACATTTCTAGTCAGGTCAGTGGCTCTTTGCACAACACAGCGGTCTTTGGCCTTCAGCGCTTCCAAGCAGAGGAAGGAAGTGGTCTAACTTCAAAGTGAGCTGTGCCATGAGTCCCGATCATTTATGAGTGCTTTAATGGCTGGAAACGAGTCTCAGACACTCAGGGAGGCCAGACGGCTGGATGTGTGGGAACAGCCTGCTCTCACCCTGGTTTCCTGGAAATATAGAACATTTCCCAGTTTCAGCGCTCACAGCACGAGGGTCAGGGTGGGGGTTATGCTTATTTTCAAAGCTTGAAACAGACTAAAGCTTGTTCTTGGCTGATCAAGTGAGTACTATTTTATTTATGTCCGGTGTGTTTTATAAATACTTCTTAGAAAATCCGTTCTCCATTCCATAATTTTTAATTTAAAAAAAACAGCTTTATGGAAGTGTATTTCACATACAATAAACAGACATTTAAGATACCTAGTTCCAAAAGATTTTGCAAATGTAGGAGTTCATGTAATGACCACCTTAGCTGGGACGTGGAAACCTTCCAGAAAGTTCCCTCCTCTCCATTCAGGGACACCCATGGATAAGATTCCTTTTGTCTGTTGTAGACGCTTTTGTCTGTTGTAGAAGGCCTTGTAAATCCATTTTGGCAGCGTGTGTGACTTCTGGTGTCTGGGGTCTTACATTCGGCATAATTTTTGAGTTCCACGCCTGTTTTGTGTCTGTCAGTAGTTTATTATTCTCTTATTCTAGTGTATAATATACTTACTTAGAAGTTTACATAACTGATATTTATTTTATTTTGATATAGCAGGCTCACTGCATGGATGCAAAATATTCAGGGTTCTTACATAAATTATACCCAGACCTCTCTCTCTTTTTTAAAAATTTTTATTTAAGGAGAAAAAGAAAAAAAAAACCAGAAAAAGAGTACCAGTTATACAGAATTTCAGAAAAAATAAACAGTAGGAAATCACTAGTTAATAGATTACATATTGTCATCTTAGAAATAGTTGTTCATGTTACAAAATTAAAGCATAAAAAGTAGACATTCAAACAGTGAGACTGCAAACAGTTCTGTTCAATGATCCAACAAAACTCAGTAATATGGTCATCTATCTTACACACCTAAACACACTTGCAGTTGTATCCTTTAGAGCACTTTCTTCTCCTCTCTTTTGTACAATGACAATTACATATTTTGGGTTTTATTACTCCCACAGTTCTTATTACTTTTTTTGAAGAGAGTAAAACCAAATGTGACATAACAAAACAGAGTCAGTCAAATCAAAAGGATGGACATAATACATAATGTAAAAACAAAATACAAGGTGATCAACAATGGTTACCATAATGCCTCTTGCTATCTTAAAAAGAATTACCTATAATATCAGTTATAATAAAATTGAACAAAACAGTAAAGAACAAAACCAATAAAACCAAAACATTGGAGACATTACAGGACTTCAAAAGAAGATAATAGTTAACCAGAATGGGCATCATAATGAATCTTATTGTCTTCACAGTTGTTGCCTATACTTTTGAACTTGGTACTATCAAGCAAAACAGAATAGAGGAAAATCAGTCAAAATGAGATGGTGAGAGCAATGCAGGGTTTCAAATCAAGTTAATAGGAAATCAAAGTGTATTACTATAATATATCCTATTTTTATTTATTTTTCCCTTAATTAAAAAGATAAAAATAAAAAAGTAAATAATAAAAAAGGGGGATTGAGATAAAAGAGGGCATAACAACAAAACAGCACAGGTCAAAACATAACCATTTAAGCAATATAGTGTTTCACCACAAAATATCCCGATATAAAAGTAGTTACCATAGTGTCTCTTTCCTTGAAATCTTTGAGTATAACTTCGTGTACTGTAGCATCAAATATATCAACACAATGTAAAACCATTCAAGAGAATGACAGGATTACAGGGTATTTAGGATCAACTAACAGAAAATAAACAATTGTATAATAAACAATTGTATAATCTCCTTGTCTATAAAAGTTTTTGTTTATATTATCATAGAATAAAATCCAATAAGATACAATATGTTAAGACCGATGGAGACAGAAGAGCAAAAGCTTGATGGGACTTCAAAACAAGATGATATTAAATCAGCACCAGCTATTATGATGTCTTGTTTTCTCCAAAATAGCTGTTCCTACCATCCAACCTTCTCTGCCTCATTTCTGTTGAGCTCTTTTTCTGTTATTAGTTGTCAGTTTGTCTTCTTCATTTTGTTTTCTGCTCCATTCATTGTGGCCTCTGCCACTATTTCTGGAATCTTGGTATTTTTATTTTTTAGAATATCCTGTAGTATTTTCTGTAGAGTTGAACTGGTGGTTGCAAATTCCCTTAGTTCTTCTTTATCCTAGAAGCACCTTGTTTTTCCATCAATTTCTAAGGACAGTTGTGCAGGATATATCAATCTTGGCTGGAGGTTATTATCTTTCAAAGCTTGAATTACTTCCCCCCATGCTCTTCGTGATTTGACGGTTTGTGCCAAGAAGTCTGCTGTAATTCTGATGGGTATTCCCTTGTAAGTGATCTGTTTCTTGTCTCTGATGGCTTTTAATATTCTGTTCTTATATTGGATTTCTGGAATTTTGATTATTATATGCCTGGGTGTTGCTCTGGGTTGTAAGTGGCTGGGGTCCTGTATGCTTCATACAACTATCTTTACCTTTTGCTAAATTAGGGAAATTCTCCTGGATTATTTCTGTGAATAGCCTTTGTAGTTCATTTGTTTATGTTCCTACTTCTTCTTTTACATTCTTAATTCTTAAGTTATAGATCCTCTTATCATCTTCTAGCCTTTGTATTATTGCTGTTTGTTTCCTTGTTATTTTTAAGAAGTTTTTCATTTCATGCTCCCACTTTACAAATCTGTCCTCCAGTTCAGATAATCTATCCTTAGTTTCTGTCAAGCTGTTATGCCAGCTTTCAATGGAGTTTTTAGTTTCCTGATAATCTCTTTGAACCTGCTTCACATATTCTATGTTTTCTCTATTTTCTCCATCAAACAATTCTCCCCTTTTTTTCTGTTCTTCTATTCCACCATCTGTTTTTTCTTGGGCCATGCTTAGCATTTCTCTAACTATTCTACTTATATCTTGCTTTATTTTGTTAAATGCTTCACTTTTAAACTCGTCTATGAGGCTCAGGAGATATCGCTTTATGTCTATTGGTGCCGTGTCTGATACTGCATGTTTTCTGTCCTCATCCTCCTTTGCATTTACCTTTCCTGGATCAGTGTTCTCAGGATTGCGGACTGAGGACTCTTTCTTGTTGCTCCCTCTTCCCGTACTTTTTGTTCCTTTCATACAAGCATATATAGGAGGCCCAATTTCTTTCTTTGTCAGTTACAGTTTGTTTGAATCCACCAGCTAGGTGTTCCCACCCACTGCAGTGTACTAGGGAGACACAGACCTGGGCAGCCTGTGCTAGGCCCGTGTTTGTCAGTGAGGTTTGCCTTCAGCCACAATGTCTTTGTGTTCTGATGGTTACTTTCTACTGTCTCATTTCTTCTTCACTTACGAATTAGAATTCTTCTGTGAGAGTTTTCCTTTCTGTTCTACTTATTAATTTGTTTGAAGAGAATTGATTTATGGTTCTTTATATTTTATTCTTTGGGTTGGAAGCCAAATGATTGTTATTCAAGGGATCCCTAAAAGTGTTCCTGCTTTACTTGTTAGGGGGCTTTTCAGGTGACCCCATCTTTCATTGTTTAATTTATTTTATCACTTTTTTACTCTTTGGAACTAACTATGCTTCAGGCTCAAGTTTACGATTATATTTTCACTGTTTAGGAGATAGAATTGGCAATTTCTCCATTGAAGCCAAGTCCCTGTTATGGGAAAATGGTATTTACAGACACAAATCTGGGTGCTGAATGTTTTTGTGGCTATGGGGGTGTCATAGACTATAGGCTGTATTGGAAAACAGAGCTAGAAAATTCTATCTATTGATCTATCTATAATTTACCTATTAATTTATCATCTATCATCTACCTATTTGTTATCTATCATCTATCTATTAATTTATCATCTATCTATCTCTGCCTGTCTTTCTCTAACACAGGTGCACATTATGTATTTGTGTGTGTGCAGAGGCACATTTGTCTATCTGTGGAAATGCAGATTCTAATACACACACACACACACACACACACACACACACACACACACACCAGGAACCAAGAGGTTGTAGTAACATCTCTGACTCCAATCTCTCTTTGGTGTATCTGAATTTTCTTTTTCTAACAGCAAGAGGCTCGGTTCTTATGATCTACAACTTATTTAACATGTTGTTCAACTTACTCACTCTGGAAGTAGTTTCAGAATAGTAATCCCCAATCATAATACTTTAAAAGCAAAATTTCCAACTACTGTATGGAGATTGCTTATAGTTTTTGTCTTTAATCTCATATATATTGTCAAAAAGCATTTTTTAACAGAGATATTTAAGTCAGTTTACTTCTCATCATCCTTTATGGCTGGGTTAAGTGCTCATTTCTAATGAAATTATACCCAATTTTCAGTCAGTATTTCACCTTTGTTTCTCCCCAGATACAGACACAGACACAGATATAGATATCATGACACCCAGCTAAGAACAGAAAAGAAAATCAGTCTAAAACCATAATGTTTTATTTACTTATTTCTCCTCAAACTATGCACAGACTAACAGATACAAGCCACAGCTTCCTTTCCCTGTTATCTTCACATTCCAGGAACTTCTCTGTCTTCTGCATTTCCTACCGAAATGGCCTGCAGCAGTCGGAGACCTGAGCACAGTGTGTGTGAAGTGAAGAATTCCCTGGAGTCTGGGGAAAATGGGAAGTGTGATTTCTCCTTTGAAAATATCCTGAATGACGCTTGGTGGGTAGATATTTGAGTGAGATTAAGAATGGAGACGAAGAGTAAGAACTTTATATTCTATTTGGCTTTGAAAAATCAGAATTGGCTATAAAATTGTAGACATATGGGCTTTTTGTGTAAAACGAAATCACCTGAATTTGTACAGACATATGTGACAATCGTGCCCCCTAGTGGCTATTTCCAGAGTGAAAACCAGGCTGGCGAGCGTACTCCACAAACACACTCAGTTTTCTAAAAGGGACACTAGTGTTTCCAGAGTCCAAGTTGTCCATGAAAATGTATAAGAAAAGTTTTCTTTTCCCCAAGAACAGTCACTCATAAAAGGCGTATAATATTGGTTAACAAATAAAATCTACTTTAAAAAAATCAAGCACGGAGCCTGTCTGGCAAGTGCAAGGTCGTGCATTTGATTCCTGGTATAAAACAAAACAAAACAAGCAAACAAACAAACAAAACAGAGAGCAGAGGGGAGCAGAGGAAAGGACCTCTGGTTTCTGTTTGAAAAGGGCTCCACCTTTGTCAAGCAGAGCAGGAGGAGATGGACATTTCAGGACACAGCCTTGACGGGGCCAATGACAGGGCTTACTGAGGAGCTCTGGTGGTGGCTGGAAGGCCCAGGTTGTCTCTTGAGGGAGGAGCCTGACCAGGGGTACAGTTAGGGCTCCGGAAGGCGAAGTGAACTGGAGTCAGAGATGCCCAGACCTGGGTGTATAGCTAGGGCACCGGGCTGGTGTGCTGGACTGGGGCTCACAGACAAACCTTAACTCAGAAGATGATTGAATTCTGATTTTCATGAGAACCCTGGTGCTAGCACAGAGGAGAGACCTCGGGGGGTGTTGGCAGCATAAGCCTGCTGTCATCATCAGGAGGGGAGTGACAAATAGCTAACCCAGAATACCACAGCGGAGACAGAGTGGGGGCAGAAGACCTGTGTGGTACACGTGAGTACCAGCTGTGTGGTACACGCGTTGTAACCAGCTGGACGTAGGAGATGGGAATCTGGGGATGAAAAAAGGTATTTCGGACCTGTCTGCCTGGATGAAATTCGTTTGCCAAGTGGACGGGCTGAGGGAAGGAGGGCCCTGGCGTAGGGCTTAGTGCAGTGAGTGCCAGTTAAGAGAGCAAGGTTATTTGGGCAGAAGTCCCGTGTGGGGCATCTAGGGTGCATGCTAATAGAGATTTTATCGAAGATCTGGACTTTGGAGTCTGTAGTGCGGCACCATCAAGGTGGACTCTCTGACAAAGGGACCAGCAGCTCCACAGTGATTGGGGTGTGTCTTAGTTACTTTTTATTCATTGATGAGACAAAATACCTGAAGCCCAAAGTTGGGAAAGGAAGGCTTTATTTCTTACAGTTTTAGGAAGTTTCAGTCCATCCTCAGTTGGCTCCAAGGCAGGGTGGAATGGCTGGGCCGCAGTTCATGGCGGCTGCAAACAGCAAGCAGGAACCAGCAAAGAGCAAGACACACCTTCTTCCTGCCATTACATCACATTACATCATGCACAATGCAAACTCATGAGGCCTGGGGGTCAGATATAAACCACGACAGGGTGTGTCCTGGCTGGTGTGGGTCCTGGCAGTAGCAGAAATGGGCATTATGTCTAAGTGTCTTTTTGGGGTCCTCAGTCTTGAAGGCGAGTGGGATAGGCTGGGGGAACGCAGGCCTGGTGGGAAGCAGCTCCTTACGTGGCTGAGATGCCTGTGGGCAGAGTCAAGAAAGTGGTGGCCCAGAGCTTCACAAACTCTAGATCGAGTGTGGTTCTAGTGTTAGCTGCTCACTGGGCATTTGCAAGCCTGAGCGAGAGTCAGGTACTTAATGGAAACCTCTTTTAAGTCCCTGACCACCTACAGAAAAAACGCAAATCGTGCTATTAATGAGAAATAGGGTGAAGGACCAGAATCCTGCTGACCCTCACCCCCATAGGGGACCCCGGCCCTGCTGTGACTGGGTCAGATGGAATTCATGGAGTCTTTGCACACCTTGAATGCTCACACACAGCCAAGTGGCATGCATTTGTGCACTTTGGAGAGAATTGCTCCCATTTTCTGAAAAACAGTAAGGCAAGCTGACAGAAGGCAAGAAGAGAGAAGGGGCAGGGGCAGGAATGGAAGAGGCTGGGCAGCAAGTGGGCAGAAATCGAGGGAAAGCCGGGCTGAATCTCAGAGCAAGAGGCACAGCCCTGCGGGAGCATCAAGGCGAGGCCAAGCAACGGCTTCCAGGGAAAATCTGTAAGAGGGAGGAGCGGCTCACACGCGAAGGGGCCGTAGCCCAGTGCCGGGTAGAAAAGAGATAGAAGGGGGGCTGGGGATTGAGCTCAGCGGCATAAGCGCCTGCCTTGCAAGCAGGCAATTGTGAGTTTGATCCCTGGTACCGATGAAAAGGAAAAAGACAAAAAAAAAAAAAAAGAAAAGGGAAGAAGGGTGCAGGTCGGTCTTGGCCACTGGTCGCTGGCAATTTCATTTAATTTTCTGCGTGTAATACACGACTGTGGTTCGTACTAACTGCCATCATCGAGGTGAATCAGTGCACAACCGTCTCGTGTCTGGATCGCCACCCGCTCACCCTTCCTACTTTGGTGAAGTCTGCCTCCCTGCATCCTGTCATTTCTCTGTTATTTTATTGATAATGAAACCCAATAAAACAGAAGCGAATAAATCTAATCAAAACAATGCAGTGAAATCAGCACAGAACTTCGAAGCAGGATAACACCTTAGTGGCTACCTTAGTGTATCTGGTTACCTTCACAATGTTGTCCCTTCCATCAGTTACAGAAAAATCAAACCAAAGCCAAACAGAACAAAACCAATCAAAACAGAACACTGAATAAACCAAAAACAAAAACCAATTGGGACAAAACAAAATAGTGAGAACAATATTTGACTTCAAACAAAGGCAGAAGGAAGCCTCCATATTTGCTCTATTGCACACTGTCATCCTCCCTAGAGATGCTCAGATCACTGGCCCCAGGCCTAGAAAGGTCAGGCAAACAGTACAAGCACTCGGGTGCTCTTTGTACCTCCATTGCTCTCCACTCAGCCTGTGCTCCGAACCAGCCGGTTGCTTACCGGGTGTGTGGGGAAGCTGGTGATTTTCAGCCTGAGTGCTCGGAGGCTCGGGGAGGCTCTAACTGACCTTTCTCTTCCTTGCCCTGCAGGGTCTGCCTCACTTCTCTTTATTTGCTCTTTAGATTACTTTATTTTTTATTTTATTTTACTTTAGATTGAAGAGAACTGTGTCTGGGGAGTGTGGCGGTGGGGAAAACTGAGAGACAGGTGAGTGTGGCCGAGTCTGAGGATCGCTTTATCTTGCCTGTCTTCTTCTGTACAAGTGAGGTGCGCTTCAGCCAGTAGAGCCTGAAAACACTGCCCTGCTCTCCATCGGTGGAAGAGGGGCCCTTAGGACTTAGATCTGACCCCCGTGAACCACAGGAGATTTCTAGGGATAAAAAGAAGGTAAGGGCCACCTTGACAAAGAGCCCTCTACCCTGCCTCTTGTCTTCCTGCCACCTAGGCCACAGTGGTGGCCACTGGGCAAGCCCTTGGCAACAGAAACGTTAAGCTGCAGAGTGACACACAAAAGGAAGGGAAGAGCCTACATCTTCAAAAATACTTTGTGCATCTCTTAGCTTCTTATGGGAATCAATGAGATCTTACGTGTTTGGGGAACTTTTGCTTGTGAATTCTGTTTCTTGAAGCCAAGAGCAAGTCACACAATAAGGCAGAAGAGGCCATCAGGAACAGTTCTTTCAAGAAGCTGTGATGGTTAGTGTCTAGATGTCCCCCCAAAGCCCCCCGTGGTCACAGGCGGGACTTTTCCCAGGTGGCTGGCTGTAGGGTGTGAGATGCTGGGATCCAGGGTGTCATCCTAGGAGTGATTCACAGTGTCATGCTGGGATGACGTGTATGAGTGGTGCCTGCCCTAAGGGCGGTAGCTCGGATAAATTCTAAGAGACAGGAAGCGGCTGCTGCTGTTGCTGCTTGCTGTCTTCTGCCTGCCTGCTCTGCCGTGAGCTGTTTCTCCTCTGATTCCCTGCTTCCATGGCACTCTGCCTTGGAGCCACCCACCACGGACTGAAACCTCTACAAACTGTGAGCAAACCGCGCCTCTCCTCCTTTAGCTGTGGGTGTCAGGTACTCAGAACTGTAACCAAGGCAGAGGTCCAGGTGTGCATAAGAGCAAGAAAGGAGTCAGCCAGCAGCCTCCTGGCTCCGTGGGATGATGTGAACACTCAGCCTTCCACACGTGCTTCCACGAAGAGGAGGAACAGCTGGGGGAAAAGATGCAGGGGAAAAGGTACTGCTTTAAGCAAGAAATATACAGTTGGGAAACCCAGAAGAGGGAAAAATTGCAACCACCAACAGCAGACGGGTCGTCTTATCCTTTAATAAAGACTGAACACAAACTGCAGGTGAAGGTGTGTTTGGGATTGTGTGAGGAACAGGATTTGTAACAAAAAGAAACTTGTCCCATAGTTTTTACTTTCTTGGTATCAGTGACAAGAAGCATAAAGAAGCAGTGAAGGTTGGAATCACATTGATAAAAAGTAGAAGAGGGGCTGGTTCACGAGGAGTGAAACGGTATGCTTAGGAGCCGTGAAGACCCAGGAAACACATGGTGCCGGTGTAGCGCACTGATTCACCCTGGGAGGGAGTGTTTGCAGCTGCAGGACAGTGAAGGAGACTGTGGGGCTGATGCAGGCTGGGAGACTTGCCTCGTGGACAGATAAAGGCTGTGGAGTTGAGGGTTCCGGCAGCAGGAGGCTTAGGGAAGAAAGCCAGGCTCTTCCCGGGAGAGAAGGGAAGCCGGAAGCTTCAACTGACTGATAGCAAATGTAGACCTAGTTCCAGAAGACGTGAAAGAGGAGGAGGATGCAGACTGCGGGAAAGTCGACGACTCTGTCCAGGCCCTGTACCTGGTTTGCTTTCTTCTTCTTTGACCTCTTTGAAGGTTCTCTCTGTGCACCCCTCGCTCTATCCACCCCGCCAATCTTTTAATTTGTGTGCTCGGGCCATTTACGTTGAAATGTTAGGGTCTAAGTCTTTTTATTTCCTGTCTCTTTCTTTCCTTCTATTTAGAGCGTGGTTTTTAGTGCATCTTTTCATAGTCTTCTTTGTGGTCTCGTTCTGTGTATTACAGTACATACGTGTGAGTTATAGTTAATGACTCAGGGCTTCGTCACGAGTAAAAGTGGAAACTTAGGTCCCTCTGCCTGCTCCATGTTACAGTATTACTATCTTGATTATCCAATTATGTTATAATTTTTCTTTCAGTGATGAAAGATGATTCATAAAATTCGAGAAGAGGAATGGCTCACTTGCTTGTGTATTTTTTATTTTCCTTCTTTTAGGTGACTGAACAGTTAGTGTACATTAGTGGGTCAACTTGTAGTTACATTAAAGTGAAGAAACCACCCTCATGCACGTCCCTGCAGTGTACCAGCTGTAACATCTCTTCTCTCAGGGTCACACGTCTTTCTGTTGAGTGGTATCTGGGATTTGGAATCTTCTCTACAAAACAAAAAGGGTTGGAACAGATATTCGTCTATTCCACTTCCAAATTTAAGGCTCATGCATTGCAGCCACTGGACGTATTTCCTGAACAAAGAGAAACTGTAACTCTGAGCAGTAATTTGTATTAGTTTTGTGAGACTTCAAGCTATGCTATCTTCCAAATTTTGATGAAGAACTTGCCAGGATTTTTGTTATTTGTTGGAAGAAAGAGCTATCCCAACTGGGGAACATCTTTCTTCTCTCAATGGAACCAGTCTACTCTTGACAGAGCGATTTATAAGTTATACGTGAGAGCTAGTGAGTGCTTGGAATCCTCATATCTTTCTTTTCTTTCCATAACCCTCTCTTCCCAGGTTTTCTTCTTCTTTTCCAGTGCTGGGTATGGAACCCAGAGCTTGGTCACTGAGCCCCGCACTCAGAGTCTTTCCCGTCTGCACTTGGGGAGGGGAGTGTTTGAAAACGAGGTCTTCACTGCTTCCAAATTCCTGTACTCCCAGGGCAAAAGTCTAAGTTCTAGGGCCTTCCTGCTTGATGAGTCCCACCTTCCCTGGGATCACAGAAATTTCAAAAGCTAGCTTAAATTCACACAAAATAACTTTCCTAATTTTATTTTAGTTACCTTTGTATTCCAACCATTTTGTCAGGATCAGGGATTCCTCCTCCTTTCCGTTTACTCAGTGGTATCAGGAGTCTTTTTTTAAAATTTTATTTAAAGAATGACAAAGTGAAACAGAAAACGGGCAGAAATAGTACATACTTTCAAAGAAAAGAAATAAACAGTAATAAATCACTAGTTGATGTTTACATATTGTCCTCCCACAAATAATCGTTCAAGAGACAAAAGTGCAACATATAAATGGGAATTCAACCAGGGAGACTGCAAATAGTTCTGTTTAACTATCCAACAAAAACTAAGTAATATGGCTATCAATCCTATACACTTAGACATGTTCGCATTTATCCATGTCTTCATTTATGTTGAGACCAAACAAAACATAGCAGATTAAAATCATTCTGAACAAAGACTAATAATTTTGCTGGATTCACATCATGACACTCGGAATCAGCACTGGGTACTGCAGTGCCCCTTTCTTTCCTTCAAAGTATTTGTTCATTTCATCATGTATCATCAGATCAGTTCTTATAAATTGTTTATAGGTTTTACACTAGCATGAGTCTTAACATGTATTTCTATCCTTTCTATATTAGAGGGAGAAACAGAACAAAGCAGGACAGAACAAAACATATTCCTATAGACACATAAAACTAAAAAGACATATAAAACTGCTGTATAAGGAGTTCTACCATGGTCACGTGCTGTCTCTTCTTATCATCAACAGAATTGGTTATATCATTAGGAAAAGTGTAATTGAATATATCATACATAACAGAATTAATAAAATACAACTTTGTAGATAGTGTAGAGCTACAAAAACGTAGTAACCAAATCAGAATGGATATTGTAGTGAATCACTGTCATTTTCAGTATGGTTGTCTATACTGACGTTGTCCTCAACTTGTTACCAGCAACCTAACAGTTTTGAATAAAGTCTGTCAATAATAAGCAGCAATCAAACAAGTCAGATTTAACTAAGATCAGTCATGATACAACAGTATAAGTTAATTGCTGACCGGTGTCATCTACCAGGAGAGGGCTTTTCCCAGTAGCTTTCATTTTCGAACTCTGTAACAGTTGATTCCAGCAGGGGGCGCCACATCCTTGAGTCACATAGGAACCAAAGCAACTGGTGACTACTAAATGTCACTTTGGAGTGGTTGATTGGGTGTTGGGGTATTTTCTCACTACTTTTTTAAAAAAAGCAACTGTGTCAGTTACCTTTCTTGTTGCTGAGACAAAATACCTGACACCCAAAGTTCAAGGAGGAAAGGTTTATGGAACCCAGGGCCTTGGCTGACAGTTGTAGAGGTTTCAGTTTGTAGTTGGCTGGCTGCAAGGCAGGGCGGTGTGGCCGAGGAGAAACAGCCCATGCAGGCAGAAGGCAGGAGAGCAGCGCGGCAGTGAGCACCCAGCAAGCCATGGCAGCAGCAGCCTGCATCTCCCTCCAGGCTGCCTGCCCTTTGGTGGTGCCACCCATGTGCAGGGTGGGCCTTCCCACGGTCCACACCCAGAACTACACAAAGCCAATCAGCAGACTAGCCACCACACA
The DNA here is from genome assembly GCF_034190915.1 of Cavia porcellus. Lineage (NCBI taxonomy): Eukaryota > Metazoa > Chordata > Mammalia > Rodentia > Caviidae > Cavia > Cavia porcellus. The sequence goes on along the minus strand of NW_026947493.1, from coordinate 82,554,060 downwards.
TCTGTAATCCCAGCATCACACACCCAAGATCCAGCCATCTCCAAACCGGCAGCTCTTGATTTTTCCCTTGCATCCCTTTTCCGCCCTGAGCAGAAATTGGGGCAGGTGCACTCGGAGGTACCTGAAGCTTCTTCTCAGAAATTTTATACATAGCATTGACATTCACATCCCATGATCCAGAAAAGTTACATGACCGCCCCTGACTTCAGCGGGATGGAAATGTGTAACAGTAAGGGAATCTTTTGAAAAATACTCTATAGCATGTGGACTGTCTATCTATCTATCTATCTATCTATCTATCTATCTATCTATCTAAATATGAATGAAATTCTGATTTCTGGTAAGTGCTATGAGACAGATGGTTGGTATATACACTGTGGGGTTCTATTTAGCTAGGACAGCCAGAGCTAGAGAGGACTTAATTAAGGCAAGCAAATTCCAAAAGATGTCAGGAAGGAGCAGCAGAGACCTGAGGCCTTGGGATGCCCCTGTACGGAGAGGACAGTGGCGTAGCTGGGTCTGGGTGGGTTGAGGGCAGTGGTCTGAGAGGACAGAAAGGATCGCTTCACACAGGTTCTCGGAGCCGTCAGGCTAAACTTCTGGAACAAACTGGAACCTGAAGTAAAGACTCAAACAAAAAAAGCATTTTATTTCTCACCCAAGCTGACATCTAAAATGATTGTGTGTGCCAAGCTAGCTTCAGTATGGTGGTTCAGAAACCCAAAGTTCTTTGGACCTTGGGCTTTACCGTTTCCTGGGTCTGGTCACTTCTTTGCATCTGGACATCTAGAGCATTCAACAAGCCACTTGTGTTTTAAGGAACAGAGGCAGATGTGGCAGATCTCAGGTCTACTCACATTCTGATGGACAAAGCAGCCCCAGAGGTGGTGACCAGAAGCAAGTGCATGGATCTTGTTAAGAACCCCTAAAAGGCAAGTCTGCGGTCCCCACCCCTTCTGTGTGAATCCGGTTTGATGCCTCCTGTTTACTTTCCCCTGGGGTTACTTGCTCTGGGGGAAGCTGTTTGGCAGTTTTGAAAGCTTCTTCACCTGCAGTGTGGAAGCAGGTTCCGCAGCCATCAGACAGCAGGGAACCAGGGCTTCTTCCCACAGCAGAGCTAGTGAGTGCAAAGATCTCTCAGCCCTAATCAAACTTTCAGATCAATGCATGCCTGTGCATATCTTGAATGCAAACTCATGAAATTTTCCAGCCCAAAACCACTCAAGTAATGTCTCCGATATGTCCCGCAGAAACTCTGCAATAATAGTCAAATATCTATATTCATAAGTAATAATTACTAATGAAAACAGTGAAAACAACACCACTACATTTCAGGGCTGTGTGGCTGGCCTGGCAGCTGCTGCTGTGGTCTAACCCTATCACTCTGGGAGGAGAGAAGTTTTCAGGAAGCAGTGGCTCATCTTCTCCACCCAAAGGTAGTGAGTTTGGGTTTTAATAAAAGTGCAGCAGGAAGCAGCTGGATGATGCTAACCCGAGGGGCAGGCTCTTTACATGCTTTGTGAGAACCTGAGCAGGGAGAGGGAGGAAATGGGAGAATCTGTCAGGAAGCTTGGAGGTTATCCAGACAGTACAGCTTGTGCCCTGCACCAGGATGGAGATGAATATGCAGACATTCAAACTGTGTTTTGGAAGCAGTAAAAATAAGGGAACCAAAGAAGCAGATAAAACTTTTTAAGAAGTGGATAAAACTTTACCATCTTGAAAAACGTGTTCTCTAGACGAGAAGGGACCCAAGCATAAAACAAAAGGAGATGACTTTCTGACGCCAGTGGATGAGCAGAAGGACACTTGTCTGGAGAACTTTAATTTTCAAATCCACCTACAGCCACTGTGACTGTTCTGCTCTGGCTTTGACTGGCTCTGCTGGGCGAGTTTAACACAATGCAGTGAAGCACAGGAAGCAGAAATGTTCATCACCAGGACAAAACCAGAGCCTGAACTTAGGGAGGGATGACGTGTTTTGATCTGGGTTCTGTTATATAAATCATCTCATTTCTCATTGCAACTTCATGAGACGGGTGCATGGCGGTTCTCATTTCACAGGAGAAGAAACTGGCCCAGAGAGAGTAAAGCCAAAGCTTCAGGCAGCAGAGTGTGACCTGAACCCAGTATGTGTGACCCAAAGTCCTTCCTCTTAAACTGTAAGCTCTACAGTCGAGCGAACATGTGAGTGAATTCAGGTTCTAGATTTTGTTGAATGAATGGATTAATATTGAAGGCTCAGTTCATGTTGGTGAGGTGAATTAATGAGTGAGGGCATTCTCCTTTTGGCCCTTCTCGCTGCCTCTCCTGACAGCCCAGGACCTCTGTCCACTTCAGACTTGGCCAGCTTTGGGGCATTCCAATGAATTCCATTCACTCCACTTGGAATGAATCATCCATGGAATCCTGTCTCAAGCAATTTAACAGTAAAGTAACAAGTTGGAAAATCAGAGATAGCTCAAAAAAAAAGAAAGCTCTCAGACAGTGTCAGTAGTGAAGAGGCTGCATTGCAATCACGTGAATGCTTATTTTGAAGGGATTCTCTAAATGCTTCAGGGAAGAAGCATGTGTGTGTGTGTGTGTGTGTGTGTGTGTGTGTAAGCCCTAGGGAGAAACATCATGGTGACATAGATGCAGGTCAGGAACAGACACTTTTTAAATATATATTTAAAGACTGCTTCATTTTTATAGCAAATGAGGAAAGTCTGGTGACAGAGTTACACAGCGCTAGGTGCAGGAGTCATTTCTGAAGCACGGATAACCCACTGATCTGGATAAAGTGGGTAGATCTGAGTACCAGAGCTTAGAGTTGGAAGGACATTAGGCCTCTGCCTTCAATCTAGAATTCTTCTGGAGGAAGAGAGGATAGTCATTTCTCTTCTACTGACCTCACAATACTGAAAACATATTATGTCTTGTTTACTTAAAAATTCAGCTTTTCTTCAGAATGTATTTTGAACATTTCCCATTCATTTCTGACTTTAACTGGAATTTGAGGTCAAAGATTTGACTGATGACCATGGCCAAACATTCTAGAAACACAATGATAAAAATAGTAACCATCATTACAAAGCAGCAACAGAATCAGATAGCTACCAAACTCAACATTTCTGAAGCTCAGTATCACCGGTCCTGATTTCCCATGAAATTTTCTGGTGGTGTCATTTGACTTCCAAGGAATTTTATGTGTATATTATGTTACTATTTTGTTCACTTGGGCTGATATAATGGAATACTGGATGCTGGATGGCTTAAACAACATCCACTTTTCACAGCCCAGAAATGAGGAAGTCCAAGCTCAAGGTGCTGGCAGATGTGGTGTGTGGTGAAGGTCCTCTTTCTGATAGTCACGTTCCATTGTAGTTGCCAGAACAGAGAAGAAGAAGAAGAAGAAGAAGAAGAAGAAGAAGAAGAAGAAGAAGAAGAAGAAGAAAAGAAGAAGAGGAAGAAGAAGAAGAAGAAGAAGAAGAAGAAGAAGGAGAAGGAGAAGGAGAAGGAGAAGGAGAAGAAGAAGAAGAGGAAGAGGAAGAGGAGGAAGAAGAAGAAGAAAAGAAGAAGAGGAAGAAGAAGAAGAAGAAGAAGAAGAAGAAGGAGAAGGAGAAGGAGAAGGAGAAGGAGAAGGAGAAGGAGAAGAAGAAGAAGAAGAGGAAGAGGAAGAGGAGGAAGAAGAAGAAGAAAAGAAGAAGAAGAAGAGGAAGAAGAAGAAGAAGAAGGAGAAGGAGAAGGAGAAGGAGAAGGAGAAGGAGAAGGAGAAGGAGAAGAAGAAGAAGAAGAAGAAGAAGAAGAAGAAGAAGAAGAAGAAGAAGAAGAAGAAGAAGAAGAAAGCTCTCTTCTTAGAAGGGCACAAATCCTGTTGAGGAGGGCTCCATCCTCATGACCTTATGACCTCCATTGCACCATCTCCACATATCAGAGTTTCCTCTTTGAAGTCTGGGGGAACACAGTTCGAAGCCAGTGCCCGGTACATTGTGGTTAGCGTGTTATCCACAGAGCAATGCCCAGAGCACACTGATCTCTGGTACGAGTGTTAACTGAATGTTCGTTTTCTGTCTTTTTGTAGCGATTCTTCAGTTGTCTCGAAACCCTGAGGAGTAGAGATGGTGAGGACAAGTACAGCTTGGAAGGGCACAGAAGTTGTATCTCATCTCGCGAAGGTGGCCAGTGTTGCCTGGGGGCTGGCTCTGGTCTGCCGCTTGCTTTATAAATATGATTTTATCGGCTCACAGCCAGGCTCATGTGTTTGCTTATTGTTTGGAGCTGCCCTGCACCTGACAACAGAGCTGAGTAGTTTCAGTGGAGACCACACGGCTCCCAAAATGTAAAGCATTTGTTCTCAGGCCTTTTATGGACAGAGAAATGCACGAACACGTTTCCTCTCTGTTTCCATAGGTTTTACTGTGGGGATCCTTAAAGAGGATCAGATTTAAAAGTTACTCAATGGTTCAGCTAAGTCAGGCCACTGGGTGTCTCTCTTCCCCAAACTTTACAAGGAGGTGTTGCGCCAGCCGCCAGCCAACTGGGGCTATGACATACCAGACAAATATTGACAGTTGCTAAGGCAACGGGGTAAAGTATTGGCCGAGGATAATATAGGCGCCAGCGGTGCATGCCAAGTTTCTCACATAGGGGAGAGACAAAGACAGAAAAATGAATGAAAAAACAACGTTTCAAGACCTCTCTTCCACTGCGGCTTAAGAATCACTCAGAGCTAATGTTTATCTTAAATCTTCTCTTCTCCTCTTTCAACTTTTCAAGAAATGAATGCCTCAAGGACTTGGGGGCCCTAAATCAGCTCCAGTGCATGCCCAGAAGAGAATCAGTTTGGGTACCAGTTCTTTTTTCCGGTTGTGTTTGGAGTTTACTTTTCCAGATTGTATCATAACGTCACGGCCAACTGTAAGGCCACATGCATTTCTTGGCTCGTGTGGTGCTGTCATGCACTTGGCCCAGGCGTGCTTCTTTTCAGAAATTTCTTATTATTTCACCTTGGCACCTCTTTGTCTTTGCCTCTTGCTTCATGGCGTGAGAGGGCTTTGATCTGTGGTTAAACTTGAGCCGTGATTGTGCCTCTTTCCTAGCGCAGGGCTTTTGGACAGTGGTGCTGTTGAACTGGGGTTGGGGACAGAGTCTTCCTCGCTGTGGAACAGTGTCTGGCTAAGGGGTTTAGGATCATCCTGCCCTCTCTCTGCAGAAGACCAGGGACAGCTCTTCCACACTGAATGGACTAAAAATGTGTCTCAGCACTGTCAAGCATCCTTTGGGAAGCAAAACAGAGCCTGGTGGACACTGCTAACCTAGCTTAGTCCTAAGCCATTGATTTCTTCTTTGCATTATCCTTAAAGTACTCTCCATTAGAGCCCAAATTTCAAAACACTAATGGGAGAAATTGTGGCAACTCGATTCTCCAAATTGCCATGCAGAAGACCGATTTTTCTCCACAATTAAAAGCCAGAGGTGATAACTATGCATGAACTCAGAGAGATCAGTCAGCAGGGCTGCTTTCACCCAGTGAGACACAAGGTCACAGTCCCCTGGGGAAACGCTGAGGTCCTTGTCCTTGCAAACAGCTGGAGCACTCTTGGACAGTGAGACATCGCTGGGGTCCCTTCCTGACTGTGCCCGAGTTTGGTGGCTCCTCAGCTTTTCCAGTGAGTAAGATTAGCTCTCTCCATCTGAGCAGATGGGATTGATTATAGCATGGCATCTAGGAAAATTCTGCCTCTGACATTTGTCTTCTAGAAAGCCATGACTCTGTCCACAGGCCCTGCAAACTGCCCAGATTTGAGCTTTTCCTTGAAGGCTGAGAAATTCCACTTTCCCCACCGGACAGGAGGGGCTGGCTGAGGTCATTATGACGATTCGTCAGCAGCATGTTGGGCAGTGACTCTCAGAGGAGCTTGAGATATTGATTTTATGCATGTCATGTTAAAGACCGAGCAGCCGTAATCCCGCTTGTATATGACCTCTTAAAGCCTTCAGATGAGATGGCTCTGCCACCAACATCGCTGGCTCATTAATCTTTGGGAAGAGAGTTTGATGTGTTTAAATGAGCTCACCCGAGTAGCATCAATGGCCCTTCTCTGATATTGAGGGGAAGCGCAAAGGAAGCATGGTTTATAGAAAATAAAAATCTCACCCTGATTTCTTTATTTTTCTTGGATGAGTCAGTCACCTACAAAATGGATTATGATCTGCAAAGCCTAACGTGTACTGTGTAATGTGATTAGCTGTGCCTAGGCATGCTCCCGGCCAGGACAATGAGTTAATGTCCACTTAATGGAAATTGTCTTTGCTAAGTTTCTAATGGAGACATAACAGCTTTCTGGGAAAGGGCAAATGCCACAAAACCAGCAAGATGCCTCTCCATCCCTTAAACAGCCAAGTTTTCTGAGCCAGACATGACCGATGGTTCCAATGGACTCATTGCAAGCTATTCCTTTTGAGTGCATAGATGGTATGTTTTTCTCTCAAATCGCAAAGTAATTAACTAAAATCTGAGAGTTAAGGTAGCTTAACAAGTATGTCAATGAAAAAAGCAGACCCTCAATGGGTAGTTAGGAGATAATGTACATAAGGATATTTGGGGTGGAAATCAGCTAGTAAGAACTGCAGCTACCCGTGAAGGAAGGCAGAGTGTAAGTAAGGTAACTGAGGAGGTAAAGGCAGGCTGAGGGTAAGGTCATACTGAAAGGAGACCTCGCATGTCAGAACAGGCTCTGTTTTATTGTTTTTAGTTTGTCTTCTTTTGGATGCAAAATCAAAGCTTGCCCTCAGGGACTCTACTCTAGGTAAACTCGTGAAGACATCTGCTGACCTTCTGAAGCCAAAACTAAGACTCCTTCACAGGACTCTGATCTAGGGCCATTCTCGAAGGTCACACAGCGTCAGGTAGAGCAGAACCCTTAGGAACATGGGCCGGAGCCCTAGAGATTGGGGGCTGTGATAGGATACAGTTGCGTTACTGAGGGATCAGATTGGACACTGCCTTGGAGGCCTTAGAAGCAAGCTGTGTGAGCAAATTGAGATGACAGAGAATGTATTCAGGGTTCCTTTCAGGGGCTTCCTACTCAAGGAGGCCAGAGGGAAGAAGAGGACGAAGCCAAGCTCTCCCATTACCAAGTGCTGTTTGAGGACCACTTCTCTTGACTCTGCATTATGCCATCAGTATCCAGAGAGCTCCAACACATGGAAGGGAGGTGGCGTTCTCAGGGGAGGGATCGTACTTATTTTCTGTATCACTCTCAGCTTAACTATGGAGCCCATTTCTTTGATTTGGTCTCACTGGATAGGTCAGAAAACCAGAGCCTAATGATGACAGTCATCTCTTGGCTGGAGAGAAAACAGTGGAATTCTTTCAGTGTCTTCTGTGGGCAGACAACGACTCTCTTCTGTGATAGAAAAGGATGACCTGCTGTATTTGGGTTTCATGAGTGTCCCATAAATGTTGGGCTGTTAATTCTCACACAGAGACACCCTGTGTCTTCATGGAATTAAGTTTGGGGGTCCCAACTGTCAAAACTATGGGACACTGGACTATCACATTCCCAAGGATAACCTCACACACACTGGTTGCTCAGTAAACATTGTTTTAAAAAATTAAGTCCAGACAGATGTGCTGCCCATGAAATGCTCCATGTTTTTAATCACCATAAAAATACTTTCATTCTGAAGCAAGTGATATGACAGAAACATAGACAAAACCAGAATAATTACTTTATCTGCCCCTGGTAGTTTGTTCTTTGAGTTAAATGATTCCCATTGCTCAATCAGTTTGGCATATGGTAAGTTTTGGAATCTAGGTATATTTCCTTTTCTGTTTGTAGCAAAGTTAGGCGACTTACGATTTACAGGAAAGACGCCCAGAAGATGACAGACACTGGCTTTTCCTCTCACTGTTCCGTGACTTATGCAGATCAGCGGCTGGAACATGAGTGTTGAATGGGCTGTTTTAAATATCAACCATCTGGATGATGAAAATTTCGAATTTATATTCAAATGTCTTCGAGTTGTGTAGGTAGCTAATGATGCCTAATGGTAAATTATTTCATATGAAGACTGGGAATTTGCAAACATGTTTTCCCCTAGACTTGAAGAGGTTGCTGTCTTCTTTAAGGACCTGTGGCCTGCATCCCGAGCAAAGCTGGGGTCCTGAGCGCAGATAGTATCTAATACACAATGACATGAGAACCCTTCATTATAAAGGCAAGGACAAAGGGAATAAGCAGTTTTCCTGGCTTTTGTTTTACAGCACAAGCCAGCTATCCAGTTCCCATCAGCTGGGGACAGATGGTACCAAACAAGGCCAGGGTAGCTGGCCACGCCCACTAAGATGGACGGGGCAGATGGGGCGAGCAGGCCTGGGGACATGCATCAGAAATGAGGGCAGGGTGCGGCTAGGAACAAGCACCAATAAGGACAGGGTAAACTGAGGCCCAGACATAAAAAGAGATGGCTGAAAACTGGGATAGCTCTGGACAAACGTATGAGGTAAGTGTTAATGGAACTTTCTAGACTTCTGTCCCCGACTTTACAGAGAAAAACCTATTTTATTTAAAGGATCAGGGAACGATGGTTGTAAAATCCATTTCTCATTTATTTGCTCATCTTTCTCATCCAGTGATGCCTTTACCTACCAGCTCATCCTTCCACCGAACCATCTTGTCCTTTTTTCTGTTGGTCCTTTTGCTTCTTCTTCTAACCTTTGTTGGTGCCCACTTGTGTGCAGGATTGCTTGGCAGTTTGTAGAGAAGAGAAGAGGGTGAAATGACCCCATAAAACATTGCCTACGACTTGTAGTAATGACAAAGGTTACCCCAGATTGAACATGAGGCTTCTCACTACTCTTGCTGAGGGATCGAGGCTTTTTGTCACGTGTGATTATCCAGATTATTTCCCTGTGTTTGCTTTCAGCCTCTTAAGATTATATGTGATGCCAAATATGAAGCCAATTTAGTGGCTTAGTCTAGGAAAATGTCATCAGTACGCAAACTGAGCAATCATTACTGGTCAGTGTCCCCTCAGGGACCGGTACCTTAGGGAAGGCCTCGACTTACTGTCCTGAGAAAAAGAAGCAAGACACTGCTATGTGGAGGAGGAAAGAGAAGCAGGCAAACGCAAAGGCTTGGAAGCAAAGCTGTTGATGTTATTCTACATGATTCCTTATGAGTTTGCTGTATCAACTACCCTTTAAAACGGAATCCTGTAATAAACGCAATCTACAATAGGGCGAACTTGTAAACAACCTTTCATTCTGTAGAAATCTTGAGTGGCTTGACATTTGGCTGATGGCTATGAAAGCTTTCCATGTCTGACAACACATACCTGCTTCTGAGTTGACTGTCCATGTAAAAAAGCTATGTGCACCTAGCCAGAAAGGGCAGACTTGATAATGTATAGCACTAATCAGAAGGCCCGGCTGTTGCTGTAATATTCAGAGTAAGCCTGTAATTTCCATGTGCAGTATTTTTTCTCCTTGGAGTACAATAGAATACTTCCTCTTCATCAAAGAAGAGAAAAACAAAAAACTAGAAGAGCAGATGGGAATGTGAAGTGCTGCTTAGGACGTTTGCAAATTCACAGTTAACTTACGTAGGATCGAAGAGATGTGTAAATCGGTACATTGTTTGTGAAGGAAAAGCCCATCTATTAAAATCTAGGGCTTTATGTTATTTGCAAGGATCATAGAAAATCATAGATAGATGCTAATTTGTTCTAATGTTCGTGATCTTAATTTGAGCGTTAAATAAGCTGCACTTATCAGTCTAGTTTGTATTGAAGTTTTAACTTTCATCAAGCTGGATCCAAAATTATAAGAATTTATTGGGGTGGAAAAGATGCATTTGCTCAGAACTAGACAACCTCAAGTTTTGAAGGAGTAACAGTGATAGGTAATAAATACATTTTCCCCCTGGGTACATGCTTTAGGGGTTCACTTTGAAAGCATTAGTCAGGTTTCCAAATAGATGAATTATTTTTAATAGGTTGAGTGAATGCTGACTAGTTAGTAACTTGGATCACAAACAAGTTGTCTGGCTGAAGTCAGTCATTTAAAAACGTGGTCTGACGGATGAATCTGTGTGTAAAGTCTGTATTGGGCTTTATACCCTTCCCAATAGCTCAACAAAGCAAGCACTGCAAGTTGGATTTGCTGATTGGTGGGGTAGAGTTTTAACAACTGAATTCTGGATGACATTTTTACATCTCTGACATTTTTTGAAGATACGTATAGGTACAGTTTAAATGAACATTTTTTAAAATCTTTTTGGGATTGGGGATTGAATTCAGGGCCTTTGCACTGAGCCGCATGTTCAGCCTCTATCCTACCTTTATTCGTTTATTTATGTTTTCACTAATTCACTACATCATTCAGGCCGGGCTATGACTTGTGATCCTCTTGCCTCAGCTTCCCAGAGTGCTGGTGCAGGGGGTGGATCAGAGGGACAGAGAAGAACACGGAATAAGACCCGATGACGAACATTGGAAATTCATCACAAGCATCTGTGGCTGACAGTTGTACTGCTCATCCGTGGCTCACGATTATAAGATTGTCACACACTTACCTGTGTACCATGTGCTTGAGAAAGCATACCTACTGTGTCCTTATGAAAGTGTTATGTTTCCTTATGCTGACTTTGTCCCATTTCCAGAAACAAAAGCCCTGAGTTCCCCCTTCCTGTGAGCCGGTGTAAGCCATGGGGGGCCCAGGAGGAGCAACAAGAAGCCAATTTACCCTTGCAAGCTGGGAGACAAGAATATGCCCTATTGCTAAGCAACCAGCTGGTTCAGAAGAGAGGCTGAGGTGGTAGCGACTGAGTTACCACAACAGCTTAATGTGTGTGTTATTTGATTGACTCTGTAGGCCTAAGGCTGGTAGTCTGAGCATCTATTAAGATGATAACAATATGCAATATAGCAAATATGGGGGATTTCCTTCTCTCTTGTTCTCACTGTTTTGTTTTATTCAATGTCCTGTTTTGATTGGTTTTATTCTGTTTTTGTTTGATTTTACTATGTCTGATAGTATGGACAGCTATTTTGAAGATAACAAGAGACATTGTGGTAGCCATAGTTGATTTTCTGTTATCCTGTTTTGAAGTCCTGTATCACTTTCATTGTTCTGTTTAGTTTTATTCTGTCTTGTTTTGTTTGACTATATTGTCTTAAAAAAAAAAAAAAAACAAAGTCCCTGATTGGCCTCGACCACCAACCAGTGCAACAGCTAGTTTAGAAACCAGCTTACTCTGATTGGTGTGAAACACTATGATGAACTCGCTGGCACCCCAAGCAGGGTCCCCCATCTTGTAGCACCCTTTGCTGCTAAGATCATTTCTGCTTTCTCTGTATTTGCCACACTCTATATAAACTTCCAGTTTGCACTTTACCAGTCCGACTCCCCTACTTTTCACTGAGCACCCCACTTCTCCATTCCTCACTGGAGTGAGGGCAAGAGCCTTGCAGAGAGGAGCAGGGTCACGCAGAGATCCCCTGCCAGGTGCAACACTGAGATTACAGCCACTGACCACACATCTGACCTCTACCACACCTTCACTGTTGATTTCATCACGGATATTCATTCTGTGCCTTGAGACACCTAAATATATATGAAGTCTGTTGGTTGTTTCTTAATCAAAGAAGGAGGAGGAGTAGGAGGAAGGGAAGAAGGAGAAGAAGGAGAGGAAAACAAAGGAGAGAAAGAAGAGGGGGAGAGAGGAGGATAGGAAAAGAGAGAAAAAGAAAAACAAGAAGAAGACACAGAAGAAAAAGGAGAGGAAGAGACAGAAGAAAAGGAGAAAAGAGGAGAAGAGAAAGAAGAGGAAGAAGAAGAGGAAGAAGAGGAGGAGGAAGAAGAAATGAAACCAGCCTTTAGACTACTAGTGATAAGGAACAGCCCTGAGCTCTTGGAGGCTGGTGATGCATTGCACTACAAAGGTGAAGCCATCCCTGGGTTTGAATCCTTTATTAGGACACTAAAACTCACTTTGGAATCAGAAAAATAAGGTCATAAAAATGATATTTGCAAGTGTAAACCCTTGGTGATGACCTGTAAGTGTTAATATGGATGGGGCCATAAGAGTTACTGATTGGACACCCTCACTTTATGGACACAGAAGTCTGGGACATGGGCACTCAGACCCGGCTGTTTTCCCGGCTCTGCCCCATTGCTTCCCACGCTTCCTCTTTGGTTGAAGAGCTCTGGCAAGGGCTGTGACAAACCTGGTGGGCAGAATTTGGGGCAGGTCTCTAAGCTTAAACAGGATCTAGAAGGGCAGAGTTGAGGGGAGGGAGGCTTCCCCATGACATCACAGCACAAGAAGGGTCCAAGCACGGTGAAACCGGGGCCCTCCCACCAAGGAGGGAAAAGGAGCCACGTGGGGTGCTCTGAGCAGACTGCAGGGAGTGACTTGGGGTTGGGCTCTTCTCTTAACGAATGGGGGACCTCAGGGAGGCTTCTGGAATCCCTGCCCCTGCATGCTCTGCACCCCTCCAGGCATGTGCTCAGGAAGAACAGGAGCCCCTTTTTCTACCTGGTGTTTGTGACTCAAGGTGGACAGGAGTCTGGGCTGCTTCAGACTAAGCTCCCTGGTACTCCCTTCCCTGGAATCCCTCTGGGGTTTGGGGGGACACAGATAGTGATGCCCTCCTGAAGAGCATCTACTTCCAGGCACATGGTTAACACGGTGAGCAGAAGAGAAAGGTGGAGAGGGGGAGACCATCTTGCCTTGGGAGTGGAGCCTAAGGACAGGTTCGGGCACCTGGCCAGCCTGAGGCTCCATGCAGGCCAGGGCTGCACTGGTCTTGTTTATTCCCGGCTCCTCCCCAGCATGGTCCTTGGGATGCAGTACCGATCCACATGCCCTGTGTGTACTGACTGATGATGTAGTGGACAAACAGAGGGAAGAGCGCTCTTCTAACTGTGGTGGAGGGGAAATCTCAGGGCATGTTTCTGACGGTTCCTGGACTCAGGGTTTTTGTTGAGAGTTGAGTGGTTTTCTCTGATGAAGATCTGCACATGATCTCCACACCTGCAGTCCATGCTGTTCCTCGGGTGGTGGCCAATATTTAGAGCATAGATTTGCCACAGTTGGGTAGCAGTTAATTTATCCATTTGTATTTTTTCCCCAGTACTAGGGCTTTCACACTGAGTTACTTCTCTAGACCTTTAAAAAAGTTATATATATTTATATAAAACTTTGCTAAGTTGTCCAAACTGGGCTTGATCTTGTGATCCTCCTGCCTCAGCCTCTCAAGAATGCTAAGAGTGCTGGGATTGCAAGGATTAAACCACCATGGTCAAACTTTGCACTTCTGAGAAGCCACCACTTGCTTCTCTAACCCGAGTACATATAAGCCAGTAGTACATATATAACTTGCAAATTCAGAATGTGAAGATTCAGATCTTGGTTTTACTACATAAGAGATCTGTGGTCCTCTGCAAGCTATTTATTTCTCCAAAACTTTTATTTTCCGCATCTGTAGTTTTGCAGTGAAACTGTACTGGCTTCCCAGGATTGTTGTAAGGACCAAAGTCAGTGAGGTGGTCTACACAAGCACTTTGCATAGTCCCTGGATTCTAATAAGCTTGATATATGTTAGTTTACTCCCCCCATTTTCAAGTCTTTTTTCTAAATTTGATGTATTCGAAATTAGCGTTGAGAACTCTTTTGCATTTCAGAAGTGACGTGGGTCTCAGAATAGACGGTGCATCTGAGGTCTATGGCAGAAGGATGCAGAGATTAATGGTACATCTTACAATCAGTGCCACCTAGAGTGACATAACGAAAGCCTGGGATTACTGTATTATGGCTGCTAATTCGACTATATGACCTATGAAAAGAGGCAGGAGACCAGGTGAATATGGTGCATTTTTTTTTCTTGAGACATCTTTTCACTTGAAGATTTGCGTAGAAAAAGGTTGAATATATTCTAACTGATGTGAAATTTTAGATGTTATTTTGTATTTACATGCACATGGATATCTTAAGAGGAAGTGGCAATTGACCAGAAGTTTTAAATGAAAGAAATGACGCTTCACACCAACTTTGTCCTGAAATGTTAGGTTTCTGCTGCTGGATCTTCAAGATAGCAAGTGTTTTGAGCGTGTCGAGCTGTTTGAAATCCAGGGCTGGAAATGTTTGAGGAGCAACGCGTGAAGCAGCAGTGAGAAGACCTGGCATCTCAGGGATCGTGGAGCAGGGTCTGGTGGGGGAGGAAGGTGGACGTGAAGCACAGGGAGGGACACGGCGCTGAAGGTGACATAACTGTTTCAGGACTTAGCTCAACATGAAAGAGACAGCACTCGGCTCCAGTGGGAGCAAAAGGGATTGGTCAGGAAATTTCCTTACAGAAGCTGGATTTCAAGTGGCTTCATGACCATGATATGGGACTTGGGGAGATCGTCGTTTTTATCCTCTTTTTTCCGGGGACTGGGATGCTCTCCACGTGAACAGGCAGAGTCTCACTGAACCTCCAGCAGAACTAGAGCATCCACTTGCCTGGGCCCCCTGGGCCGAGGCCCGAAAGGGTTTTGTGGGTGGCCGTGGTTCATCAGGAGGAATCCGGGTCATGGGGACCTTGTTGACCCATATTTAACCCAGGCTGAGGACTTTGGAACCTCTTCCAAACTTCTGAATTTATGTTATAAGCAGAGCCTGCACTTTGGATTTGCTCCATAAAACATAACGCCAAGCAACATCTTCTTCCTGGATTATAAAATGTTTATTCCAGGCTCCTTCCAGGAGAAGGGGGAAGCGGGGGGACAGTCGTGTTCTTTCTATGGAAGCTTGCCATTTGAGTGGAACTCTATATTTTGTTTTTGTATAGTCCCCTGGCGGACACTCAGACTTTCCTTTTCTAATCCTAAGGAGAAAGACCCGCATCCTTTAGGCAGCCTGGGACAGTGCTGTCATCCTCACCCTTTGCACCTCCTGATTATGCCCAGAACAGCTGTCTTCGTGTAACAGAAATTTACAGCATCTAGCTGGAAGCCTGCAGAGAATTCTTCATTATTCAGAGTTCATGGGGTGCCAGCAGTGTTATTGAAGTGGTAACTGAATTTTGTGAAGCCTCTGTGGTTGTGCCAGCCTGGCCAGGTCTGCAAGAACCATGTGAGGTGGGCAAGATGAATGAATACATTGTCAGCATAATGGACCTTCAAACCAAGCGCCGCAGCACACAGCCAAAGGGACACCCCGACTCGGTGATTTGACTGCTGCTGTTGAGCACCATAGAGTGAAATGTCCAGAAACACAGCGATGTGTTCTCACAAGGGAGATGTTAGAGAGAAATCTAACCACTGCCCGGAAATCACTACCAAAGGCTGCCCTGCCTGATAATTCCGTCAGGTACAGATATATGTGTGACAAATTATCCCCTTATGGAGCCAGCAATGTGCTTTCCCTGTTGTTTAACTGAATCCTTGTGTGGAAAAATAAAAGAAAAATCCTCAAATACTCTCTGCTGATAATTTTCAATGCAATGTACTTTATCGCTCTACCAGGAATTCAGTGCTTTCAAAATTTCACATTCACAGAATGATCTCGACAGTCTAACTACTTTGCAATGCTGTTTCTAAAAGGGAACATTTATAGTTTGGGAAAATAGCACAAAAATGAAAGCCGTTGGAATTGTTTTGGTTGCTGAAAATATCCTTGGCCTCTGTAGCCGCAGCACTGTGGAAGGAAAGTTGTTTGGCTCGGGTTTAGCAGACCCCGAGTTTGAGTCCCAGTGCCTTCATTTGTGTGTCCTGAGTAGATCACTGACTCTTTTTTTTTTTGAGTCTTTATCTTTCTCCATAAAAATGAATCAGTAATGTCTACCTCTGTGCATGAATTAAATAAAATGAAGCGCAATGCTTGGTTCTGCTAAACACTTATTAACCACTGTCATTTCCAGGCCTAGTAAGTCCCAGGCACAGTCCAGTGCTTATGAGCACATAGTAACTTACATCACCATGCAGCTAGTATTTAAGGTGATCAGCCCCTCCCAGTTGCCTGGGACCGAGCTGATTTTCCAACCAAAATGTCCTGCCTCACCTGAAGCAACAAGACGAGGACAATGCAGATGAGAGCTGTTGGTCACCCTGTCATCGTACAGGCTCGGAAAGCAAAACTCAGCAAGGTGTACCCTGTCCAGCATGCTACAGCGGGGAAAGACCAAGCCCGGTACTCTGGCCCAGCCTGGCATCTCCCTCTCGGCTGTGTTTTCTCAGGTCCTAATTTCTGTCTACTCAGTTAAGATTGCTTTCCCTGCTGCATTACTAGAACGTCCTGAACTTTGCAAATACTTGTGCGTCAGACCACATTTTCCCAGCCTGTAATGGAAATTTTGAGAGTGCATGTCTGTGTGTGCATTTGTGTATGCTGGATTGTGAGGAGTACAGATAGTGAACATGAAAGTTTAAAAGCCTAACATATATTCTAAAGAACGCTCTATCTTTGGTCAACATACAAGCCCTTCATACCTTTATTCATTTGTGAGTTTAACAGATTTATAGTGAGGTCCTGCTGCACATTAGGACAGAAAGAAGACCAAGGTGTGGACCATGAGTTGCTTGCGGTAGGGCATACAGGATCAGCTACAAAACAGTGTGAGAGCCGAGTGGATCACCCTTAGCATTGCGAGCTTAGAGTTTGCTTGTTTTTGGCACTGGCTGTTTCCTCTGATCCAAAGGCCTCTCTCTTTGTTATTCTGAGTAAGTGCCACCTTTACAGGAACACATACACTATTACCTGATGCTAAACTAGCCACCAGGACATCCTCCATATCACCTCAGGTTATGCATCCCTGACATTTATTCTCTTTGCTATTGTCTGCCTTTTTTCTGCCTTTCTCAACAAGGTGTAAATACTAAAAAAAGGTTGTAATTTAAAGGTTTACCTTATTCTTTAATTCACAGCTGTGTTCTTAGGATCCATAACAATGCAAGGCTCACAGAAGCAATCTGTGAGTAGATGTTGCATGAATAAAATAGATGAATTTAGCATTTTGGGTGTTGATAGGGGAAATGAAGGTCACATGGGTAAGCAAGGGTTCATGGGGGCTGTGCTCAGAGCATGACCTTAATTCGGTCATTTTCTGTTCTGGTTATAAAGACGCTATTTTCTCAGAAAATTGGTACAGAAATCATAAAAAGAAAAACAATGTCTGACCCGCCATCATCACTAATATTATTTTGGTGCATATCATCAACCAGATCTCCTGCGACTGATGTTTGTAGATATTTGAACAAAAGCAGATCACTCTTCTTAGAGCTTGACACCTTTTTTGTGGGTGTTTTTACCCATAATTTCTTACACTCTGGCTTTAATGGTCATTGTTCATCATAATGTATACACTATGGTTTTTCTAGCCAAATCTATATTGTTGGATCTTTAAGTTTTTCCTCTTTTTTTGCCCCGATAAACAATGTAGAGATAGATACTTTCTGACCCATAGACATATGAGGTATCGTGAAGTGCAGTAAAGGTTTGAGTTCATATCTCCCGGTTTTATGTTAAAGAGCTTTCGCATTAGTAACGTGGGAGCGTGAAGAACATGAATGTCCCAGGGTCACTCTGCCAGTTAAACAACGCAGATGAAGCGCACAGCACAAGTGTGCGGTCCACGCGGGACTTCTTCATGACCATTTCAAGCAAATCAGCTCTGAGGATCCCATTTCATTGACTTTTAAAAACAAATAAGAACTAGATATACAGAAGGATGGAAAGGGCTGCAGACACAAGAGGTGAAGCTGGAGAAATAAAGTTTGCTTTTCCCTTTAAATTGTGGAAAAATCTTAGCTCTATACTGCATCAGCCACATACTTCAGAACACTTAACTCCTCCTAACTGTGGCTCCCACTCCCCTGACGGTGGCCTGGTCATCATGGAAACGCAGTTGTCCCCCGTGTCCACGGAAGATGAGGTCCAGGGTGCCTCGTGAAGCCAGGATCTCCAGATGTTCAAGTCCCTTTCGCCAGATGGGGCAGGATTTTTATGTAACTTATGCAATCCTCTCTGTACTGTAATTTTTTAATTTTAAAGAGAATAAACTCCAACAAAACAAAACAGAATAAAGCCAAGCAAACAAAGCAATGAAACTGGTACAGAACTTCAAAGCAGGACAGTAGGAAATCAGCAGTGGCTATCATAGTATATTTTATTATCTTCACAATAGTTGTCTATGCCATCAGACATAGCGAAATGAAACCAAACCTAAAAGAATAAAACCAATCAAGACAGAACGCTGAATAAAGCAAAAACAATACACTGGAACAAAACAAAACAGCGAGAACAATATTGGAGTTCACAAACAAGAAAGAAGGAAATTCCCATATTTGCCCTACTGTATACTGTCACCTTCCCTATAGATGCTCAGACCGCCAGCCCCAGGCCTGCAAAGTCAACCAAAAAATACAATAATTCAGTTGCTTTTTGTACCTCAGTTGCTATCAACTCAGCCTGTCCCCTGAATCAGCCGGTTGCTTACAGGGGTAGGGAGTGGGGAGCCCTAATTCTTAGCCACACCTCAGTAGGCTTACAGGAGGCGATCTCTGGTTTCTCTTTTGTTGGGCCCTCATGGCTTGGGCAGCTTACTGGAAGGGCTACTTGGCTTCTTCTTCTTGATGGGCTCCTCCCAGGCCCAGCATGGCTCTTGCTGATTCACAGGAGGTGCTATCTGGCTTCTTCTTCCTGGGTCCCACTTACCATCAGTAATTTCTGAATAACTTTGCAATATCCAATACACCGTACATGCTATGTAAGCAGCACCATACTATGTTTAGAGATTAATTACTAGAAAACGGTACCATTTGCAATCATCGTAGGCTTTACCACATGGCACACATCAGGACCAGTATAATGCTTGCTTTTCCTGCTGTTTGCAGTCCTTGGTTGGTTGACTCTGCAGCTGCAAAACTGGTGGGTATGAATGTGCAACTCTATGGTTCTAGCAAGAGCAGAGTGACTCAGTCAGTGTTAATGGGGTTTGTTGGGAAATAGGAGGCCAGAGAGCCTTTTAATGAGATGAGGAAGTCAAGGAGATAAGTTTTGCCTGGCCAGACAAGAAGTTCACATTCCAGTATATAGAGATGCCTGGTGGGTGGTCTGGGAAGAAATGATCAGGCTCTAGATGAAGGTGGTATTAATGGTGTGGAGTTTCTGAAACCCTGGCCATGGTGATCACCTATCAGTAAGGGATGTCTTGTGTTTCCCTTTGGGGAAGAAGAAGCCCGCCCCAAACGAACCATCTTGCTTTCCACAAGTGCCACTGACTGATGCTTTATTCAGTTCATAGATTTTTATTTTCCGTAAATAACCATACCAAACTTGGAAGCACAAAAGGGTTAACAGAGTCACACACGGGTAACAATACCGTGCTCTTTTGGGCTGTGTCTGACAAGTAGAGACATTAAAAGGAGTATTTTACAAAATGCATAATTTATATTTTTATAAATACTTTAAAGGAGAAAAAAATGGAACACATATGGTAACACTGGGGAATGAACAGATTTAATTTTGCAGGCTGTCTTGTAAGCCTGAGCTAGTAGATACGTGCATGTATGTATATGTATATCTTGTTCAGGACTTTTCATAATTATAACCTAAGGATATGTTTGGAGCATGTCTAAGTAGTTCTAAGCACTCACAAAATTTGTGGTCTGTCATCATCACGATCAAGTTGATTTTGTTTCTTACCTCTGCTTTTTTTTCAAAATTCCACATAAAGCACATGTGAAAGGTTGCAACCAAGTGCTTTGGGTCTCAGTTTAAGTACTGATGAGGAGATCCCTCCTGATATCATTTGCTTCTGCTGAATTAAAGAAAAAACTAGTGAGCCTTGGCCGCCTACAGGATAGAGAGGACGAGAGCCACGAGGGCCCGTCATTTACGGATCGGGAGTCTACTATTGTGCTTCTTTCTAGGGGAAAGGAGTCAATTTATTTGAAATGGAGAAAGTCCCAACATCCGTCCACTTTGTTAACAAACATTGGATCATTGCAGACAGCGCGTCTCCCAGCGCTCGGCTGGTACAATTGATAGTCTCAACACAGAGTCGTATGCTTCCCTGGGTCTTGGGCTTCAAGGATAGAGCTGGCCTGTACCAAAGGGAGCCCAGTGGGGACCCAACAAGCCAGACCTCCACACATGGGGTAGTATCTATGCGAAGACACGTTCTGTGTGATCCTAGACCTCACCGTGTCACTCTGTACAGCGACATCTTAGAATGGCACTATTGCACCATGAAACAGGATAGTGTCACATGCTACAGTCTACACAGGAAGTCATGTATCTGGCTTCTTAAGTGTATGGAATTTTGCATTTGATAATAAACACCACAGGCAAGTAAGTCATCCCTAAGCCACATCCTGAGCTTCCCTTGACTCCGAGTTACAGTTCGAATATCTCTCAATAAACCAAAGACAGATACAAGTGACCTCATAGGATCACACAAAAATACACAGGACTGAAGGATGCGACAAGTTTTCTTCACTCAATGGTGAGTCGGCAGCAGCTGGAGTTTGCCGCTGTGGGTGTTTCTTATATTTCCCCTGTGCTGCTCTTCGGCTCCAGGTCTTGGAGGAAAGCCTCGTTGTTCTTGGGACAGTTGGTGTGACAGGTGCAGGTACTGATGACCATGACTGGTTTCTTGACGGTCTGCCCCGGCGAGCACTGGAACTCCACCTGGACGGTCTTGGTATTGTGGGGGGTGCAGCAGCGGCCGTCACTGCAGACTCCGCAGAACCTGGGCTTGTAGGCCAGCAGGCTGGTGCAGTTCTCGTACTGCAGATGGACGGCCTGCAGCGACTTCTGCGTGCGGAGACACTTTTTTCCCTTCTGCAGGAGAAGAGAAGAAGCCATGTACGGGATGATGGCCATTTTTCTGAAGGATCATTGCGTGCATATGGAATAACCTGCTACGCCCACTCGGATCCCTCAGTTTAACTTCTTTGCTAAAAGAACATTAATTTTCTGGACTATGGGGTCACTAAAGACAGTGCCTTCCCTGGAATATCTAAGGGCTTGCAATGGCCTTGTGACAAATTTGTGGCCAATGACAAGATAAACTAAGAAGACTCTGGGATTCCCTTTGTCTTTTGGACAATTCTTTCCTGTTTCCTATGTTCCTTTTCCTTTTTGTCTGCAACGTGAACACAGTGCCTAGTTGGGCTGGATCATCTTTTGCCCTGAAGGGAATGAAAGGGAGGACAAACAGATGATAACCAAGCCTGTCTTTATGACTACTCCAACAAGTGTTCGTAGGTGTTACAAAGAGAGAGGGAACCCACCTAGAAGGAACAGCTACCCAACTTTATAGATAGAAAACATTTAGTATTTGAATTTGTCTGACGAAAAACCCACTTCTATTATATGACGACCTCAGGAAATTATAAGATGATGGGATTTAAGGTTCTCTTCCACGAAGAGAAGCAAACAGAGAATTTATTGAACAGGAAGCGAGGATCCTGGGCCCTGAGGGTCAACAGGGAACTGTTCCACTTCTCACTCTGCTGCAGTTCTGTACTCCCCACTTCCCAAGGCACAGGCTACCGCTGGTGGGGTGACCAGACTCAGGGTCCCCCTAAACCAGAGGCTCTCCAGTCCTGGTGTGCACTGGAATCATGTCTGTCTGTGAAGACTCAGATCTCTCAACCTGGCTGAAGTCATCTGTATTTAGTATTCATGCCGTGGAGCTCACAGACCTGCACGTTTCACAAGTTCCAAGATGGGGCACAGAACTACTCAAAGAACTACAGACTCAGGTTTAAAAATCCCCGGGAAGGAAGACACAACTCCTATGCTAGTGCTTCCCTGTAAATTCCAAACATCTTTCTAGAACTTTTATGAAATACGCACACCATCAAGGCACAGCTACATCTGCACTTTCCAGTATTAAGTAGAATGCGATTTACAAGAAATACTTTTTCACAGATACAAGATGCAAAAGCCTTGTTCAGTAAAGAATATTTGGTAAAGAATATTTCCAAGGTTCTTGTTTCTCTTTCTTGCATGCTTAACATTTTCATATTTAGCATATATTCTTGTCAACCTGGATAAAAACGCAGCAGTCAGCACCATCTCTGTGGTGTGTGTGTGTGTGTGTGTGTGTGTGTGTGTGTGTGTGTGTGTTACTGTGTGACTGCTTATGTGGATGAACAACTATGGTATACACGTTTCCTAGGTGGGTGAAGATGTGTCTTCCAGGCTACCATCTTATAGGAAAGTGTTTATAAATATTCCTTCTAAATTAGTAAAAGAAATGTAAAGTTAACATGGATCAAAAGAAACCACAGAGCTAAGTGGCCACAGACATAACTAACAGAACCACAAGGATTCATGGTGTATCAGTAAATGCCATTTCCCATTTTAGGAAGTGACAATCAATGTCATCAGCATACTTAATCTATGCTTGGCTTGTAGCTAAGTCTGCCACCTAATCCTCATGATGACCTTGAGGGAGAGACTTTTAACGACTCCATTACAGAAGGGAAGAAATCAGGCTAGGAGGGGAAGATGCTGCCCGGGATCACACAGCTTATTCATGTGGATGTACAGGTTCTGAGGCCAGGTTGTGCAGCCACAGGGCGGTCCCCTCAAGGACAGGAACGGTGACCCTGCCGTGGTGGAGATCTGTGAGTCCTCAGTTGCTAGGGTGTTCTATTTTGGCTGTGGGTTTGTATAAAGGTCTGTATTATGTTTCAAGCTGGTGTTTCCATTCGTCTGATGGCACGGAGGCTCCAGATGCCACCAGGAACCAATCAGAGCTTCTAATCTGCATGCTTTACACAGAGTTCATGCTCTGTTGCTAGAATTCCAGCAAAAGAGAAAGAAATGAGTTGTTTTATTTGGCTCGTGTTATTTCGTGCCGGTAAATGTATTATTTCCACCAAGCTGCTACAGATAACCACAGTCATTCCCAGATACCTATTTGTGTTGTTTATCTCACAGGAGATGGTGTGCTGGGAATTGTGGGGTATGGGAGACAGAGATAACCTGTACCCTATTGCCTCACCCAGCTGAACTTAAGCTAAGAGGTGAGGGAAGCTATAGCCCGACACCCCACTCTCTAAATTCAGCTGCGCCTACAACTTGAAGTCAACCTTCCCCCAGAGCAGAACGGGACCTGTAGCCTTCTTGATTAGGGAAAAGTATTTTAGTTGCCCGGCCCCATCCTCCTTCCTGTGGATCTGCTGTGAGTTGTGTGATATTTAAACATGGTACCGTAAAAAGGAAAACCAGCAGGTACTCAGCCTGGCTCCCAGAACTGCTGTGCCTTTTGTCTGGAGCAAACGCCCAGCCTGCACTAACCTCTGAGTCACCTGGGGTCATGGGAACCCGGAGGGCTGGCTCCAAGGAGGCCAGGCCACTGCCTTCCCTGGGGTGGCTCCCCAGTCCTACCTTCTCCGCCGGCTGCTCAGGCTCTGGTTCACAGGGCCGCACCATGCACAGCCGAGTCTGCTTCACCATGTCACACTGGCGGTTCCTGTTGGTGACCCGGGTGGAGAAGCCCATGCCGCAGCTCCTGGAGCATGCGCTCCACTCCGTGGTCTGCTCGATGCAGTTGACGCTGGAGTCAGACACCTCCACTCCCACCGTGGCTTCCGGCCTGTAGGCTACCGGAGGGAGAAGAGGGCGCTCTTGGGTAAAACAGGGGACCTCCGAAGGTGATCCCCAAGCCAACGATAGGAAGTGGATCTCGTTCAGTTCTGCATTCACTGAACCCTGGACTCCAAGAGCCCAGAACCGGATTTATTCATAAACCCCAGTCAGGAAACACAATGCTGATACAGGGTAAGATCTGAAACCATCTTTGCACACGACCGTAAGACAACCTGTCTGCGCGAAGCTCGGTGGCACTAAGAATACGGAACAACACACCACCACCACCACCACCGACTCCGCAAGGCACACTGCTTTCAACCTGGGATTCTGGCAGTGCTGCGGCAGAACCCCGAACCTCGATCAGGCTAAAATTTTACTTTTGATGCATAAGTAGAATGAGCTGAATCAAAATAGTCATGGAAGTAATATTTTGTTTTCAGTTGGTAGAGCTCTCTCTCTCTCTCTCTCACACACACACACACACACACAAGCCCTGCTTGCAAAATGTCCCATTTGGACACTTCATATACATGGCTTGGCTCAGTTTTCCTATGTGTCCAGCAGGGTTGATAATTTCGGACCTCAGAAAGACTTGGGGTGCTCCCAACAGAAATAATCTGGCTGCAACTGGTGTGCAAAGCATTCCTTACTGCCTTTTGAGATTCCTGCCCCCCTCCTAGACTATGTAATTTATAAGATAACACAGAAAGAATAACAGGTCCTGAAGTGTCACTTTAGTCTTCTCCTGGCATCTGGAAAGATGACGTTTCTGTGTGACACCTGCCAAGCGAGGAGTTTCCAGTCCAGATAGAGGAGACAGAGAGAGAGAGAGAGAGAGAGAGAGAGAGAGAGAGAGAGAGAGAGAGAGAGAGAGAGAGAATGTGGAATCCAGACGAGGAAGAGGATTCTGACTTTTGGCTTTGTAGTGCTAATAAGGGTCATTTGGGCTGAATGGACTACAGTGCAGATAACAGTCAGCAAATGAGGAAAGACACCGAAAGGCAGCTGGGTCTGTCAGGTTCTCCTTAGGAGAAACTGCAGCGCTCCAGCCGCGAAGCAGCTGGCCTTAGGGCAACAGGAGACAGTGGGAGGCTCCCGCAGGGCCGCGGCCGCCTCCCCCGCGGGGCCTGCGGCTGCTCACCTGGAAGGGCCAGGCTGGTCAGGCCCTCCTCGTGGGGGCCACAGGTCCACTTCTCACAGCACTCCCCAGGCACGGCCACTTTCCTGGGAGCCGGGCAGTCGGGCCCGGGCAGCAGCACGTCCAGCTGGCAGCGGGGCACGCAGCCAATCTGGCCGTCCCGGCAGGTGCAGTGGTACTGGCAGTTGGGCTCGAACTTCTCCCCGCTGCGGTAAATGACTCCGTCGAACACGCAGTTGTCCCCGTCCAGCACTGCACATTCCAGGAAGCCGGCGAAGGGAAGAGCGGGGAGATAGCAAGAGCGCAAAGCACCGAACAGGCTTCGTGAGAACCGGGGGACCCGGCTCAAGGCTGGTCCTTCTCGGCTGGGCTGGGGGAGGCGGTTTCCTGGGCGCCTCCAGGGGAGGGGGACGTCCTCCCAGCACAGAAGGAACCCCAGGGCCTTAAAACCCGCCACACCCACCTGGCTGCTTTGCAAGGGAAAGAGGCACACTGTAAACTCCACTGCGGTGGAAATGAGCCGGCTCATTAGTGGCTTCCTAAATATCCTCACTTCCTACTTTTGAGATTCTCTCCCCAAACTTTTCCACTATAACGAAAAGGAAGCCCCACTGTGATGGGACAACTCCCCGGCCAAGGAAAAGTCACTGCAAGAAGCACCTCAGAGTCTTCTACTGGGATAGTTTAGACTTTTTTTAAAAAGTGCAATTCATACTCTCCGAATAGGCTAACTGATCAGATCCGGACCAGGGCGGGCTTCTTGGCACAGAAACGCAATAAATCATCAAGGATCTGCCGCCCAGGTGGGCATCGGTGGCAGCCTCCCTGCCAGGGCCTCCTGGGTCTCCAGTTGGTTCAATGTCTTGAGCGGGACTGGCCGGCTGCCTGCAGCCCAGCCGGGGGTCACAGGGTCCCCCCAGGAGAGGTGGCGCTGCTCCAGCCCAAAGCCCAGGGTTATAGGTGTGAAAACCCGGGGGCTAGAAACGTGCAGAGACAGCGCTGTCCCTGGGTCGGCCCTACCCCACTCCCGCCTATTAGCTGGCTCCGCAGTCTCCCTCCCTCCGCCTGCAGGTTTGTCCTCTGGCTTCTGGAGCCCCCAGACCAGGGTGGCCCAGGCTGAGCGCCCCCAAACCCTGCCTGGGCACGACTTGCTCACCCACGTCGGGGGCAGAGAAGGGGAGGCGAGAGGGGGCCGCTCACCCATGCAGATGCCCGTCTGGTTGCTGGGGTCCGCGCTGCGGTCGCAGTAGAGCCCGCCGCTCCCGTCGCAGGGCGCCAGCTCGGAGCAGCTCTCGCCGCGCTGGCGGGCGCACACCGGGCAGCAGGCGCAGGCGTCCAGCACGGCGCGCACCCCGGGGGCGCAGGAGGGCGGCGGCGCGGGGCACTGGCGCGGGCACGGGGAGGGGCAGCGCGGAGCGGCTGAGGCCTGGGCGGGGCGGGGGCGGAGGAGGACCGGTCACCGCGTGCGCCCAGAGCCGTGCGGGCTCGGTGCGCGCGGGGACCCCGGCCCCGGGGCGCGGCGCCTACCTGGCCCAGCAGCTGCAGCGTCAGGAAGGCCACGCACAGGCACCGCTTCTGCAGCGGGAGGCTCATGCTCCGCTCGCCCCGCATGCTCGGCTTCGCAGCTGCGCTCGCTCGCTTGGCACCGCGCGGCCCAGGTCCCGGCCCGGCTGGGCGTCGGCGGCGGCACCGCGGCTTTTATAGCACGCGCCGAGGTGGCGGGCGGGGCGGCACTGCCGCGTTGCCATGACAACCGGCCGCGCTCCCGCCGCGACTTTTCCCAGGGCGCGGGGAGCGGCCGGGTGCGGCCAGCGGGCCCGGGGAGGAGGCGCCCGCTTCCTCCTGGAAGTTGCCTCGCCTTCCCCCGGGACGGTCCCACGCCCACGCCCGGCGCTCGCCTCCGCCACCCCGCTTGGGCTAAGGGCTGCGTTCTCGAGGGGACCTAGCGGGATGCTCGCGAGTTGGGGGCGAAGGAGCGGGGAGGGCGAGGGACCCCCGTCAGGGGGCAGGGCGTTACTGGACGGGCGGCGAGGCCCCTGTGAAGCTGCCCATCCCGAGTTTCCCTGGGTCTGGCGCCCGGAGTTGCACAGGTTTGGTGGGAACCCAATAAAATGCAATAAAATGCAGATGAAAGACGGAAACTGTTCTTGGCAGAGGGAGAGCCCGGAGCGCTGGAGGGGTCCAGCAGCCGCCGCCAAGAGCTCAGGGAGTGGATTGGGCTGAGCCGGGCCGAGCCCCAGCGAACCCCCTCTTCACCGCTGTCCACTTCCAAGGGGCGGCTGCTGTGACACGCGCGTCACCTCTTCAGACAGCGCGCAGCGCTCCTGCTCCCGAGATGACACTCACCCCCCCCCCCCACGACTTTGCAGCTACCCCGGGGAAAACCGTGCTCAGCTCCTCCGAGAGCGCCAGCCTTGGGAAGACAAGTTATAAGAAACACCATACAAGCCTATGATGTAACTGGAGACTTGGAAAAGGAGCGCCTGGCCTCTACACCCTCTGCGCAGCGCCAAAGAAATCCTAGGCAGCCTGCGGAAAGATGGTGCGGGGGGGGGTAGGGGGGCTTGCCTCTGGACACCCCACTTTCCTCAGCACCGTTCCCTGCACCTGCAACAGCTGCGACACGCTTCCAGTAATTTCCAGCGAGTTTGAGAGGTGTCAGATGCAGAACCATTAATCCGCGAGTTTCTTGGGGGTGTCCTTATACTCTTCACACTGCTGGGCTTCAGGGGTCACCTGGTCCAGGGATGTCGTCAACATCTGGCTGCAACAACCAACGGGACGTGTCAAAAGGATACAGGTTCTTGGACTCCACTCAGCCTGCCCAGTGGTGGCTCTTGGGTGTCAGCAGTTCAGTGTTCTAGGAACCAGAGGCTGGCTTCCCCGAAATCAAGAGGGAGAGCACCTAGTTTGGGGGGTGCGAGGGAGCAGGTTTCCAGGGACTAGGACCGGAGGCACAGAAGCTGGTAACTTAGGCATGTGCTGACTCTTCTTGGAGATAAGAAAAGGGAAGTCCAGGATGAGTGCACCAAGCACTCCCCCTACAGAAACGCCTCCACGGGTGCTTCCATTGTGAGCCACAGAAGCCAAACCTGAATGAGCTTTGGTTAGAAGAGAACTTTCTTGGAAGATCCTTGAGCATCACACAGAGTAACCACATGGGGACCGTGCTGTGGGGTCTCAGAGGCCACTAGGATCCTTGAAGGCCATAGGACTCCCGTCTGTCTAACTGGTTCTCTGTGTTGTCACAGCCCATGTGTTTCTTCCACATCTTTCCAAACCACGTCCTCCCACACCTCTGGTTTTACGAGCTGAAGGAATGTCCCTTCCCCTAGGGCTCAAGTGAGGGGGCCTGGAAAAGGTGTCCATGGGCTGGGGCTGGGCGAATGGGTAGAGACAAAGTGGACAACTGAGATCTTAAGCGATGGGTTCCCCGTATTTAATAATGGGGAGGCATAAGAGCAGAGACCACAGTGTTCCCACTTCAGGCCGGTGCCCTCCCCTGCTCGCCCCAGCTGTCATGTTCCCTGTAAACTGGTGGATGTTCGTAGAGTCTTCTGCCCGGTTATTGTTTGTAGTCAGGCCACATGATGTGCCTCGTAAATCAGCCTCACACCTCCTTTATAATTTTGTTGACCGTTTCTGAATCTCCTTCATATGTCCCTTTTCTTGGACCCCGGAGACTTGGTAGAACACAGAGTAATTTCCATCATCATGTAGGCAGCCGCCTGTGGTGCCCTGTTCTCCAGCTGATTTCAGTCACACTCACTTGCTTTTCTGACAGATCCCTTGACTTCTGGCTCTACCAGAAACAATGAAGGGCCACGGAGAGGCAGGGATGAGAGGTGAGACCTTACACGTATTACATTGAGTGCTCTTTCTTTTGGACCTATTTAAAAATTAAAAAAAATAATTAGTGAATTTCTTTAAAAAAATCTCCAAAGTGGTTAAGTAAAAGGCAGCTAGAAATTAAGTAGAAATGTAAGAAATAAGTGAATTTTTCTCACTAGTGAAGGACATTCTTACAGGAAAATCAGCTCTTTGGTAATCAAAAGATTGTTAGTTTTCTAAATTGGGGAAGAGTCTATACAGGAGGAGGCTATAAATGCTGGCCCCTTTCCCAGCACCAAGCACTGGCCATGTCCATCTGTGTGGTCAGTGGAAGTCCACTTACTTGAGCCACTTAGAATTCTCTGTGGCCTGGAATAGCACAGTAGGGCGAGGCAGGTCCTGTTCCCACCACCGGAGCTCTTTAAACTATGAATCGGTAGTGGACACACATGGGGGGGCCATCAGGTTCACCCATGGCTGTCTGGAGCTCTCCACACTGGATGATGTAGACTCCACTTATAACTATTGGTGATCCAGTGTGCAATCAGAAAGAGAAACAGTGTCACGTGAGTACATACAAGGTCCTGACTAAGCATTGTCCCCAGGGAAAAAAGAAAAAGAAAACAGATTACACCCATTTTTGGGAAAGCTCCTATTCCCAAACTTGGAGCCCAAAAATACTTATGCGGTCTCTCTCACCCAACTTCATAATTTTCGGCTGCAAATCACTGAGACTTGAGAGAAGCATGACTGTAAGAACTTAGTTGTGGTTGACAGTATAAGCGTTCACAATGTCCAATTAATTTATGGTTACTTATTTGTACTCTGCGACATGAATAAGATGTTTTTGTCTTTAAGGATTTAAAAACCTAGTAGGAAAGAAAGACAAAATAAAACCTATGTAAGGTAGAATGTGGTGATTCTTTTAAATAAGCAAAGCTGCATAGGAGAATGAAAGAAGGGGCAATTAATTTGTTTGCCGTGAGAACACGAGGGTGCCAGAGGCTGGGGAGAGAGTGCTGGGAAAGGCTTAGGTCTGTGTTCACTGATTGTCTTTTCACTAAACTGCATTGCCTTGGAGACTAAGTGACACTGAGCTGGATCGAGCTCGGATAGGATTTTGGAACTTGGAAGCACACATGGATCAGAGATTGTTTGCAGAGATAACGCATTCAGGACTTGTTCGGGAATAAGTGGTTTAATTTCGTTGGAAAGAAAGGAGGTCATGGTGGTAATGTACTGGGCCTTCCAACTTGCTGGAGGATTCTACAGGACTCACAGTGGAGTCTAATGGTTTGCAAATAGTGCGTGTTATCTGTCTGTCTGGAGTTGCGTGATCAGGAAACTTCTTCAGGAATTCCTTCTGGCTTACAGGAGGAGGTGACTGGAGGTAAACATTGCACTTGGCAAGTTTCTGCAGTGGTTCCAGAGAGAAACTGAGGATTTAGAGGAGCACAGTGCAATGGGAATGAAATATGAGATTGGAGGGCAGAGGTGATTTGTCCTCTTTGAACACAAAAAGTCATGGTAGCTATAGATACCACAGAAATCTTTCACTGGCGCAAGTTTTGACTTTAGATAACCAAATCAATCATGGTAGCGTTCTGGTGAAAGCCACTTGCCTTCTGTCCTAAACTATCTTTGCCAGGCTGCCTAGATTTGGGTCCTTGGATTGTAGCCTGGTTTTCTGTGCCTTAGTGTCTCCCTCTGCACGAAAGATGGGTGTGAGAACAATGCCACTTTCCTGTAGCTCCAGTTGAGGATGTAAGTTGGGAAGGGCTCATTGTAAGATCTCTCTGAGCTTGGATTAGGTGATTTGGAGGGCGTTTCATGAAATTCAGTTCTGTTCCGAATTAAATATTGACAGCAAACAAATCAATTCTGTGGTTTGCTGTCCTTATTGCAAGACAAAATGAAGAAATACCAGATAGGATCTGTTTTGGAGACAGGCATGTTGCAGATCAGATCTAGAGTGTCCCCCAAACACTTTTGTGCTCAGAGAGGATGTGTCCGCAAGTATTTGGATCATCGAGGTGGTATTCTCAATGGTGCATTAATTCACAGAAGAGTTCCAAGCCGGTGTGGTGTTAGGAGGTAAGGTCAGGCCAGCAGAGGTGGGTCACTGGGAGCATGACCTGGAAGAGTACGTATCCTGCCCTGGCTCATGGTTTGGTCCCCTGGTTCTCATTTATTAGTTTTCAGACCTGTGTGTTCTCCGTTGGCTTTGGTTGATGAGGGCCAAGCCTTCTCACATGCAGCCACACGCTCCTGCATCCTTCCCCTTCTCACTCATGACGCACCAGGGGGGGTCATGCACGGTCCTCCTTTCCCACACTCTTCCCGTCTGCTCTTGGGGGCTCTCTGGAAGTCAGCTAATGTTTATCCCAGGCGGGATCCACTTCTTTACTCATCTGCCCACTGGGGATTTTGGCCTCCTTGTGGGGTTAATCGTGAATTCATGCAAACCCTTTCTTCAGGACTTCTTCCTCTGCAGATTAAGTGGACAAGATGTACAAATAAAATACTCTCTTCTGTGGCTTTCAGGACTTTTCAGAATGGCAGTGAGCTTTCCTCAGAATTCCTTCCTGCTGGTGCTAACCTAGGGGTACCAGAGCTCCTATCTTAGCCACCTAGAGATGTGACCCTCAAATACTTTCTGTGAAGCACATCTCACAACAGGAATCAAAGTAAATAAATCTATGTTTGCATATTCACATACCATATCTTCAAGAATACAAATATATGCCATACACACACCATATACAGCTAGGACAGAATTCCCACAAAACACATGTGCTTCACTGTATACTGTGAGGTCAGATAGCTGTGTTCTAGTCTGCTTCATTTAAAAAAATGCTTGCTGTGCCCATTAATATCATAGGATTTTTGTCTTGTAGGTTAGGGATAGTGGCACTAACATATGGAGAATCTTTTCCTGCATTTCTGCTTTCTCTGTGTTAGAATATTTTTCTTACACCAAGAAATTCCAGCTTGTCAGGTGTAGCCCAACCATGAGCGAAGGTAGTCATTGTTCACTCTTTTCTGGGCTCGAACCCTGAGTTCGAAGTCTCTGGTAGGTTTAACAAGAACCATAAATTCAGACAGAATTGAAAATGACTTTTTTCCCTGCTTAATTGGATATTTTCCATATCCATTCTTAAAAGCAGCCTGATATTTTTACCCCAAGCTTGGCCGTTATTTTTCTAATTGTAAACCTAAAACTCTTTCTTCTGGATTTGATTTTCTTACCAAAACATCCTGGGATCTGGCTTACAGGAAGAAAAGTTTAAGGCAGGTAAAGAACTGTGTACCGTAGACAGGGTTAGACTCTTAGGCAGATGAGATCTGGCCTCAAGTGAAGAGAGAAAATACTCTTGTTAGACAACAGATGAGAACTTTGAGAAAAGACTTGTTTATTTGTTTCCATGGAGACAGTTGTGTTTCTTGAAGTCCGAAGAAAGCCAGGAAAGCTGCAAAATGCAGAGACTGTGATGAGAGCTCGGGGCTGCAGGGAGAGCCTCCTCCCTGATCCAGTCCCCTCTGGGGGCAGTAGGGATCATTTCAAAATAAGAAGAGAGGGTTCCAGAGTCTCCTACATCGAAGCTATTTTCTTTAACTTCATTAACTACACTACAGGGAAGACTGATTGCTCTTCTGGGCCATTTCTTCTTTCACTGTGGAAATTTACACACACACACACACACACACACACACACTCACACACACACACCCAGCTCCTTGAATCTGCAGAAGTCAAGGAGACCAGATCCATCTCATCAGCATGATGCCGACTGAGCACAGTGGCTGATCCCCTAGCCATGTCCACCTGTCCCTGTGTAGCATGGTACCCAGAGCTGTGCTTGTGGGCTGCATTTATGGCAGATGCAACCACTCTGAGCTCCAGTTGTGAATTTCGGCAGAGAGATGGGTGCTTGTGTCACCCAATGTGCCCAGCCCATTCTGAGCCAGCATGTGTAGGTTGTGAAGAAAGCGTCATCCAGGGAGAGCCAAGGCCCCATGTCATACTTGGAGCATTCTGTGCCCTCTGCCACCCTTTCCCATCTCGAGTTTCCCTTGAGCCATAGTGCAAATTTCACCTTTCCTGCTCATGCCAGGAAGGAAGACTTCTGTGCAGAGGTTCTCGTGGACCTGAAGGCAGAGGTGAGATTTCCTACAGCTGACGTAGGGTCTCTAGACAGGTGGGTGGATGTAGGTTAGCAGGCGGAGAAGGCAACTTTTGTACGTGACCCACACACTGCTTTCAAATGAAGCCCACGTAGTGCATTGCTTCCAGGAAAACAAAGTCCCCGTACATGATGTACCTCAAGCACACTGTGTCCTGGGTTTAGCAAGTGTTGCAAGGGGTCTGAGCACTGCAGGGAGCAACTGGTGGACAACCTGATGGCCTGAAGATGAACATCATTGATTTTCTGACCACCACTTAATTTCTCCCGTTTGTCTGTCTATGATGGCTTTTCTATCTTCTCCGGTGTTGTTTGTATGATCGGCCCCTACGTCAGTGAGTTCTGTAAGCCTAGTTTCTCTTGCAAGCCTGCTTTTTCCAGAATATACAGGGCTGTCTTCAGTTATCCTGGGTTCTGTCATTGATTTGGTTGTCTTCACCAAGAGTGACTGTCAGAGGTGAGCACGGCGGCTTGCACCACACAAGGGCGTGACTTTACCCCACGTGCTTTTGCGCTGGTGCAGAGCCTTGTGTGTGGTGGGATGTGGATGGCAGGGACCGGTCTTTGGAGCCTCCTGGCTGATGCTGTCTGTCAACTCAGGCTTAGGGACCCAGGGACGCAGTCACAGTGGGATTCTTGTGGGAGAATTTTGAACTTTAAGTTTATTTTTAGAAGTTAGATGGACAGTCAGCTTGCTTGTTTCTTCTTCAGGGAGCTTTGGTAGAGTCACTTGATGAAGGTGTCAATTTCATCTACGTTCTTGAATTTATGGACACAAAATTGTCCATATTTCTTACTAGCCTTTTAATGTCTGTAGAATGTGAAGAGGTCCATAGCCTTTGACTTCTGTTGGTATTGTTTCTTCTCTCTGTGTTGATCATTCTGGTTTGATGTGTATCCAGGTTATTGATGTTTTCATTGATCTAATTTGTAAATTCATTCATTTCTCCCCTGGGTTTTGTTTTTAGTTCCTTTCATTTCTGTTCATAGCTTCATTATTCTTTCCATATTCTTGCCTCTAGTGTCTGTTTTCTTCAAATTTTAGGTTTTTCAAGACAGGTTTTTAAATTGAAAATCTTTTTTTCTAACATATCATTTAATGCTATGTTTTTTCCCTCTAAGCCCTGTGCATTTTGATAGAGTCAGTCAATTTAAAATAATTTCTCTTGCCACCCTGCTTTGACCCATTGGCTAGTTACAATAGTGTTGACTGATTTGGAAACATTTGGAGATTTCCATGGTGGCTTTCTGTTGTTTCCAGTTTACTTCTGTAAGACCAGGTAATGTACTTTATAGCATTTTAATTCTTTCAAAACTGATGAGATTTGTTCTATGAATATGAATAGGATCTATCCTTAGGGACGTTGTGTGCGTGTAAAAAATAACTGTTTACTCATTTTTGAAATGGAAATAATTATTTAACTGCCTCAAGGAAATTTTTAAAGGGGCAAGTGATGTAATACTCACAAGTATTTAGGAAAGTCTGGCATATGGAAAACTCTAAAAAAATAAAAATATAAACTACTTTTGTCATTATGGTGTTTCCTTCTCCACCCAAGAGCACCATGGTAATTAGCTTCTTTGTACTAGTCTCTTTATAATAAAATTAATATTTCCCTCATACAGTCAATACTTTTCGATTGCTAAATTTGTTCCTAAGTATATTTTTGTGGTGATTGTTGTGAAAATTTTTCCTAAGGCATCATTTATTACACATTTGATGTCTGATTATTGTACTGAAATTTAACATTAGTTTTAATTTTTCTCACACACTTAATTATCTTGAAACTTCAGGCAGACAGCAACACCCTGCAGGTACTGATCCTTTTTATCTGATATTTCTTAGTCATTTTATTTTTTGCTCTTCTGATTTTATTATATTGGCCTAAGCTTCCAAAAACTGTTCTACACTTTACTTATTGGGAAAGTGACAGTGTTGGTGTCTTTTCGCTGAATTTTGTAGCAACTCATGTAGTATTTCATCAACAAAGGTCTTGTTAGCTGTAAGTCCAAGAAAAATTTCAAAATCAGTGACATTTCTTGCATTTATTTGAGTGAATGCATTTTATTATATAGATCTGTAGTGATTATGCAGATTTTTCATTAAACAATTTAGATTGTATCTTATATTAATGAATTCCTTAGTATTAAATCATCTTTTTTTCCTTAGAGAGGCTGATTTGGTTATAGTACTGCTAAAATGACTGTCATCTTATCATCTTAAATTCTTTGTTGGCAGGGGCTGGGGATTTAGCTCAGTGGCTTAAGCACCTGCCTGGCAAGCGCGAGGTCGTGAGTTCGATCGCTGGCACCATAAATAAATAAATAAATAAATAAATAAATAAATAAATAAATTCTTTGTTGACAAGCTGAACGTAATGCCTCACGCCTATAAAAACAGCACTCAGGAGGCTGAGGCAGGGGAATCCATGCTAGATGGAGGCTAGCCTGGGCTATGTAGTGGATTCAGGGCCAGCTTGAACTACATGGTGAGATACTGCCTCAAAAATCAAATCAAATCAAGTCAAATCAAGCTAGATCTTTATTGGCACTGATGTTAATGAAAATGGATTTGGAAGTGCTCCTCTTTTACTTTTTTGGGAGAGTTTATTTTGCTCAGAGATCTTTTGTTTCTGCAATTCATGAGGAGTAATAATTGCTAATCTTTCACAGAACTTGAGAATTTATTTTCTGTGGTTACTACATATTTAGATATTTACATGTGTAACCCTATTTCTTATACTATTGAACTCCTTATATCAATATTTTTTCACATTCTAAATTCACTGATGACAAATCATAGCAATGTTTTTCATGAAGTCAATTTGTTTCCATTGGTCACATTTTCAACATATTAAATGTATACCATATATTCTAATATCTTCATAATAAATCATATTTTTTACATAAAATACTTGCTTTATATTTTAAAAGAATCTTCCTTTAGATTCAATTTTATCTGGCACAAGTACTTTAAATCCCATCTTACTTTTTTTCCTGATATGGCTTTGAAATTCACTGATTTTTGAACTTTTATCACATTTTGCTTTGTGTGTGTGTTTTTCTGTTTCAAATACAGCGTTACACAGCATTATTTTTGGTCCACTCACAGGTTAATTGTCTTAAATAGGTGATACAAATAGCTGGTATGGTCTTAGCTACTTTTCTCTCTCCTCCTTAGAGGAGGAAAGGTTTACTGAGGTCACAGTTTGTGGAGGTTTCCATCTGTAGTTAGGTGGCTCCACGGCAGGTAGCACGGCAGAGCGGCATCAAGAACAGAAGACGAGCAGCAGCAGCAGCAACAGCAAACAGCAATCGGCAAGGCACACCCACAGCTCTCTCGGTCCCTCTTGCCTGACCCGGGATGCCCACCCCTGCGAGGGCAGCACTCACAGCCTGAATCCGAGCATCACAAGTGAAGCAACCCCGCGTCAGTGCTCAGTCTCCGCAGGACACACTCCAGACCCCGCCACCTCGGAGAAGCCCCACCTGTGCCCACATGAGGCTTTGGGGGGACATCGAGACACAGGCCCAACATTTATAATTTTCATTTATAGTCAAAACGACAAGAATATTTTATCCCAGTTATCTTGTTTTATACCATTATCTAATATTTTGCTTTATTCTATAGTTGCTTGTTTTTATTTTCTCTAGTTGAGATTTTTTGTTTAATGGCTGTTTTTTATCTACTGATACACACATCCCAGGGGATTTGGAGAGTAAATACACACTTATTTACTTTTTAAGTGAAAAAATATCTATTTTATCTTATTTATGTAAATAGTGATTAGTATTCTTTCCTAATAAGATTAGGAATGTACCCCTTTCCAGTGCTATTTTAGTGAAATTTTCTTCTGCATATAATTCTGTGTTATATAACTTTTATGGTATTTATATTTCTGTGTATATAAAGTGTAACATTTTCCCTCTGGTGTAGTATGTATAAAGCATTACCTTGACTTCCTTTCCTCATGCTTTGACATTCCCTTTTCTGCCTTCTTCATTTTGATTCATTTCTTGGGTGTCTGGGACGGAGCCTGGAATGTTTTGGGAGGCATCAGGGAATCGTATCTTTGAGGAGGAGCCATTGCTTTCAAGAAGTGATTTGCGACTGCAGGATAGTTTAGCTGGATACAGAACTCCCAGGTGCAACAGTAGCCGCTCGAGATGAAAGTCTTTGTGAGGAGCTGTCCTCAGCCCACACTGTGAGTCATCCCGTCTAGAACTTCTGTGAGCTTCCTTGTGTGACTGTCCCACGGCGTAACTGAAGAGCAGGTGGTGTCAGTAACTTGCCCCAGGTGACACAGGAGGTAAATGGAGCCTGGACTCAAACCCAGGCAATTTTGCTTTGAGTCTATGCTCACAACCCCTAGACCCGCGGTGGTGGACCTACAGACACGATTGCTGCTGTGGGCTGTTTGTG
The DNA here is from genome assembly GCF_034190915.1 of Cavia porcellus. Lineage (NCBI taxonomy): Eukaryota > Metazoa > Chordata > Mammalia > Rodentia > Caviidae > Cavia > Cavia porcellus. Next base: position 82,516,902 of record NW_026947493.1, on the reverse strand, counting down.
TCACTGAAAGCTCTGAACCGTTTGCCGTCCCTCACTAGATCTTCAGGTCCCTTCAACAGGGAACTTATAAACGGCCTCTTAGATATTTATAGCTACTAATTCATTATCTTTTGTCCTTCAAGGTTATAGAAGGTACCATTGAAACACCTTGCTGTGTTTTTCATTGCAAGGTAAAAATACTCTTTTTATCTATTCTGTGGAGTTGCACATCAAACTGTTAATCTCTGTTCCTGTGTATTGTGTGTACAACATATCTTGAATCTGTGCTTCACTCATTTTTGTTGAAGAAACACATAATTGATCCCTGACACATGCGAGACCCTGAATACAGTGATGACACGGTCCCTAATTTATTGGTTATAGTCTCCTTAGGGAAGGCAGATCGTAAAAATAATTCACTGAAAGTCATTATAATTACAAACCTCACTTAAGGCAGAATGTGGATGATGAGTAGAATTTGGTCAATGAATGTATCGAAAAGTACATCAGGCAGAACGAATGAGGGATGGCCTCAGTGTGACAGCGCTGGGAGTTCGAGGGCAGCCAATCGAGCAGTGGGAGGATTATTGGAAGATGAGGCTGCCTATGTGGTCGGAAGCTAGGCAAGTGGGTCTGTATCGTCTTCTTAAGGCTTTTGGTTTTTAACAGCGGGAAGCTCTGAAAGCTTTGTACAGCAGAAGTAAACATCTCCAAGTCACCCAGCTTGAGAACGGCTGGGTGGAGCACAGGGAACGTATGTAAGGGTTGTAGTTGTCTAGCTAGGAAAAAATCATGACTTCAACCAGAGTCTGGCAAAGGAAAGGGAACAGAGAACAGTTTCAGAAGCAATCACGAGCTATTTAGAGAAGAAGTGACAGAAACGAACCAAAAATTAGTGGAGCAAATCTAATTATAACATGACAGGGAGGACATCCAAGAAATGCAGGTAACCATCACACTTAGGGAGTGTTTGGAATAAAAAAAATAACAAGGAAATCTTAAGAAACTATGAAGAACCATTCTTTGATAGAGGAAAGATTGTATTCTTTTCCTAATTTTTCACAACCTTCTCCTCTTTTGAAGCACACTGGCTTAATATATTAAGACTGCATAGGGCGGGTGATGGCCATAGCGTACCTCTAAAATGTCAGTGTCTCCTCTGTTTAAAAAAAAGCCATGCAAAACCGAATTCCTCATGCTTTCATTCAGTTCTAATTTCTTTGGAGTACACAAGGGATTGGTCTGAGTGGGGGGTTTGCCAGTGGCCTCAGGAGGAAGTTTGATGTGAAGGTGATCTATGGCCCTGACCTGCTGGGTGGGCCGGGGCTAAGGTGGGTAAAAAGCAGGAGCAAGTTGCTGCCTGTGCTTCCTGTTGGCTCCTGAAGAGCTGGCTGATCCGGACTGCTCAGAGTAAGAACAGGTGGAGGGGCCAAGCATTCCAGGAGGGCGGTAGTGTTTGAGCCCCTGGATCAAATCTGTCTGCAGCCAATGATGTTTCAGATCTTTTTCCATTATGTACACTAATGTAATTCATTTCTTGATTAAAATAGTTCAAGTTGAGATTTTGTTATTTGTAATATGTATTTCTATTTGATTTGCAGTTGTCACTGAGAATGTGCCTTCCTTACCTGTGTTTTATATTGACCAGTAGAGATTCATGCTTTTTAATAATGCCATGCAGGAATTCCACCATTAGAATAATCAGTGGATACTGTGCCATTAAGATTGCATATATTTATTTTTTCCAATATAAATTCTGGAACAACACAGTCTTTTAGAAAATTAGTTCCTGTATTTTAATAACTTTGCTGTTGTTCTTGTAGGCTGTCACTGTACAAATTATATTTCTGAGTGATATGCAAAATTAGTTTTTACCCAATGGCTTATTTTACTTTTTAACATAAAGAGTACATTGCAGAAATCTATTTTATTTACTATTGTAAAAAGAGACAAGTGTTTTTATATTTAATATGTATTATTTAATTTCCATATTTCTAACATATTCAAATGTGGAGCGATCACGACTTTTGATTACTCAGAGAGGGACAATTTGAAGGGGAGGGCATTCTGGAACCAGATAGAACTGGGTTCGTCTTGTTCTGTTTTCTAGCTGGCTGAACTTGGCCTTGTTATTTAAGTCTCAGGGTGTTTATTCTGCTCACTGTGGGTGACAACACAGCTATGCAGAGAGAGATGCGGTGAGGAGCTCATCCTCGGGTCCATTTGGAGATCTAAAAGCTCGTAGCATGCACCATTCACCTCAGTTTCCGGTTACTACTCTGGTTTGCCTTGTAAGATGTTTGCCGTAAAGACATGTCAAGCAGCTCTGTTGTTCTTTGAATCAAAATATAAAATGCTTTTCTTTATTTACTAGACTCTCAGCACGCTCTGGGAGGAAGCCCTCGTATCTCTGATTAGCTCTCTGTCCAATGGCGACTTGTTTATGACCTGCTTCAAGAGTATCCATGGCTGATCCTAGGGATCCCCGAGCTGCTCGGTGCGCTGCGGGCTTTTGGCTCCCGAGGAGCTCCAGGGCCTTGCAATCCCTCCCTGTCCTCAGGCTTCCACACATGGGTTTCTCTCTCTCGTGTGCCGGCCTTCGCTGGAGCTCCTCATGTTGCTTCATTTAGTTTTTTGACCTCAGATTTTTTGGTGCTGCTCACTGTGTAGCTCATAATAAGGCAATTGAAAAAACATGTGTGCACTCATGCTGCAAACTGTGACCCGTCTATTAATATGAGCCGAGTGAGAAATAGCCCCACCTTTGTTTGATTCTCATTTCCGAAGCACCCTTAGCATTTGGATCTGAAGTCTAAGGGAGAATTTCGCCCGTCACGGTGCTTTCTTCTGTGTGTATCTTGAATGGTTTTTGTGTGGCATAGATTTTGCATTCCCTCTGGAACTCAGCTCCCACTCTGACAGTGGGGAGCCATTTTTTAAACCTTCCAACGACACACCTTGCCCAAAGGCCTTGCTGCCCTGATCTCTCGCAGCCAGTGGGATCCACCCGGTTCCCAGATGGAGGGGGAGCCGGGGTAGCCTAGGAACCTTCTCAAACACAGGCATAAACAGACCCCTGTTTGAATTTGTCTGAACACTGATATAATCACACAAATGTCTTAGCTCTCTTTGTGTTGTGCAACTTGAATTCAGGAGGGAGAAATCAACTCCTGAGTGAAGACACTGGGAGACCAACAAGATGACACAGAGATGTCCCCATGGAGCCATGGGTGCGAGGCAGGAACACAGTCGGGAAGCGTGATGGCCAAGCCCTGGGCCCTGAGGTCCTGTGGCTTTGAATCTAGGGCTGCTGCTTACTGTGCAATGTGAGGAAGGACCGGGTCTCTGTGCCCCATGAGACGGAGAAATGAGCGGATCCTGGTTCATGTGTTCTGTTATTTGTTTATCTTTTACTTTTTTCTTTCAAAAAACAAAAAACCAAAAGCAAAACACACAAAAAAAGTTCAAAACGTTACAGAATTTCAAAACAAAATCATAGGAAATTAACACCAGTTAATATATTGCATATTGTTATTTTTGAAGCAGTTGTTCAGGTTATAAGATTTAGGCATGAAAAAAATGATCAAACAGTGAAAACACAACTGTTCTTTTTGATGAACTAACAAATTAGTAGTATAGTTATGTGTCATATATATATACACATACACACATGTATGTGTACATATATACGTATAATCTTTTCCCTTCTTTCTTTTCTGCTTTCTACTTCCTTTTGAGCACTTTCTTTCTCTTTCATTTTCACAATATCTATTGTACATTTTGGATCTTATTTACTCTTTCAGGGTTTTTTTTTTTTTTTTTGTCGGTACCGGGGATTGAACTCACAACCACAGGCTTGCAAGGCAGGCGCTTATGCTGCTGAGCTAAATCCCCAGCCCTCTTTCAGTTTTTTTTTTTTTTTCCACTAGGGAGACAATACGATATCTACACATGTGAGTGTGATTTATTTCACTTTTAAGTATCATCTCAAGGTTCATCCCTTTACTTATAAAATCCTTGAATTTATCTTTCTACTCTATTGTATACTCCATTTTAATACTCCATTGTATAAAAATGCCACATCATTTTTATCCATTCGACAGTTGATGGGCATCTGAGTTTTTCCAAGAATTTTGCTATCACAAATTGTGCTGCCATAAACATGGGTGCACATGTATCACTGTGGTATGATGTTTTCAGTTTTTCTGGAAAATACCCAGAAGGGAAATGGCTGGGTTGAATGGGACCTATAGTCCTAGTTTTTTGGGGGTTCTCCACACTGATTTCCAAAGTGGGTGCACCAGTCTGCACTCCCACCAGCAGTGGAGCAGTGTTCCTTTTTCCTCACAGCCTCGTCAACATTTGTTAGCAGTTGATTTCTTTTCTTTTCTTTTTTTTTTGTCTTTTTCTTTTTTTTTATCGGTACCGGGGATTGAACTCACGACTGCCTGCTTGCAAGGCAGACGCTTATGCCGTTGAGCTAAATCCCCAGCTCCAGCAGTTGATTTCTTGATAATAGCCATTCTTTCTGGAGTGAGATGGAATCTCATGTTGTTTTAACTCGCGTTTCTCGAATGACCAGTGATGGTGAACATTTCTTCATGTACTTATTTGCCATTTGTATTTCTTCATGTGAGAGATGTGTGTTCATCTCAGATGCCCATTTTTGGAGAGGGTCTTTGAATTTGGGGGGCCTAAAGTTTTTCAGTTCTTTATATGTTCCACACATAAGTCCTTTGTCTGAAGGATTGTTGGCTAAAATTTTTTCTCATTCTGTGGATTTTCTTTTCACTCTGTTGGTGATTTCTTTTGATGTGCAAAAACTTTTTAATAAGATGAGATCCCAGTTGTTGATTCTTTGAAGTACTTCCCATGTGGTTTTGTTCAGGAACTCTTTGCCTACACCTGTGTCTTATGATTTCTACCTACCTAGTCTTCTAGTAGATTTAATGTTTCTTTTTTAGTATTTAGATGTTTGACCCATTTTGACTTTTGTTTAGAGCATAGTGATAAACTTGGGTTTAGTTTTAGTCTTTGGCATGTGGAAAGCCAGTTTTTCCAGCCCCAGTTTTTAAGTAGATTGTCTTTTTTCCAGTGAATATGTTTAGTCCCTTTATCAATGATAAGTGTCTTTGTAGTTATGTCTGCATCTTCTATTCTGTTCCACTGATCCTCAGGTCTGGTTTTTTGCCAGTACCACACTGATATCATCACAGTAGCTTTAGAGTATAATTTTGAGTCAGGATTGTGATGCTCCTGACCTTTCCTTTGTTGCCCGGGATGGCCTTTGCTGTTGTAGGTCTCTTATGGTTCCATGAAACTTTTAGCAATGCTTTCTCTAGATTTGCAAGGTATACTAGTGGCGTCTTGATTGGGATTGTGTTAAATTAGTGTGACAGTTTTGGGGATATGGCCATTTTCACAATGTTGGTTCTTCCTACCCAAGAGCAAGGGATATATTTCCATTTTCTGATTTCCTCTTCAATCTCCTTTTCCAGAGTACTAAACTTTTCAGTATATAGATCTTTTACTTCCTTTGTTAGGTTCATTCCTAAGTATTTAATTTTTTAAAATGCTGTTGTGAAAGCAATATTTCCATAATTTCTCTCTCAGTGAGTTTGCTGTTTGCGTCCAAGAATGCTATTGATTTTTGAGGGTTGACTTTGAGTCTCGTTATGCTGCTGAATTTGCTTATTCACTCCAGCAGTCTTTTGGTGGAGTTTTTGGGGTCTTCTGTGTAGAGTATCATGTCATCAGCATCAATGATAATTTCACTTCTAGCCCCATTCCTGCTGCTTCTCTCTCAGCTCATGTGTTCTTGTGAGGAGAGGTGAGGGGAATAAAATACAAACACGGGAGTGCCTCATTTACTTTAAGTGTTCATGAGTATTATTTTAGTTATGCTGTCTTTCTAGATATTTAATTTAACAGCCATTTCACGTGAATTCAAAATGTGTTGACCAAATGCTTCATGAACACAGGTGCTTGTGTGATTCTATGAGACGATACTTTATTAAAATAATATAATTGGATCTTAAATACATCTTGCAGAAATCTAGTTAGGCAACTTCTTTATAAGCATAGAGAAAAGGTATTTTGCAAACAGAGGCTAAAGAAAAGTGGAGCAAGAGTATTAGACTTCAGCAATTTGGTTTCCATGGTTTCCTCTAAGCAGAGCCCCTGTTTGGATGATGCTGGTTACTGTATGTCCTGCACTCCATTTCTTTCTGGCTTGCTTGTACCCATTCCTCCCGCTCTCCTGGTCCTCCATCTCAGTGCTCTTCGTGATCTCCCTGGACATCTGTCTTTGCAGCCTTTTCTTCAGCTATCATGTCTTCACAATTCACCACTCACCTGCTGTTATACCCCCTCTCTCCTTGCTTTGATCTCGGCCAGTAATTACACGTGCCCCTTGCAGTATCTCGATTTCTATTTCTTAATTTATATCTCAATTGTTTATATTTCTATCTTTTTAGTACTGTGGTCTCCCAATTATTTTAAAGTCAATGTGACCCAAACTAAAATTCATTTTTCCTTCCACCACAAATTTGCTTATAAATAATCCTTACTTAGGTGATGTGTTCAATGTCTCTGTCTTCTTTCTACTGTGGACCACAAATCTGTGTTTTCCAAAGCTGTGAAACAATGAAGATCATTTTCAACATCTTTAAAGGAGAAATCTTAGCCCTGAAACATCAGCAGCTGTGTGATCAAGGACCCTGGGTTAGAGCTGCTTCCGTCTGGACGCTTAAAGCTGTGTGACCAAGGGGAGTGCTTAACCCTCGAGCCTCACTTTAGCATTTATGGGACTGGGACCATGGCAGTCTCCTTCACATAGAGTTGATGCGAATGTGAAATTAGTTCACGTATGTAAAGTGCCCAGGGCAGTATCGGCATGTGGTTAGTGCTCAGGTGGTCATTTTAGGGTTATTAATATGATTATTATGTTCACTCATAATGTCCCTCCCTCAAAAGCATGCTGAGTAGTCAACAGCGTGCTCTCTTGGCTTTGTATTTCAAGTGTCCAGCACAGAGGAACACCGACAGAGAAGACACTGCCTTAGAAGTAAACTTGAACCCTCCTGTTCCCTGCCTTGGGGATCCAAAGAGCTTTCTTTCCTTGCCCCTGTTAGCCTCATCTTTAATCCTGCTGGTTTTCATTTATTTTATAATTCAATCATAATGAATCTTAAAATCCATTCTAGCTTCCAGAGCGTCTCTAGAGACTTGCTTCATCAGTCTGACATCACGTTCATTTACATTTCTTATTTTTTTCCATTTCCTCGTATGAGGTCTGAGCATTGTTCTAATAAAACCCTTTCAAGTTTGCATTACACACACTGTGTGCTATTTACTGCTGGCCGCAGGTTTAACTTAACAAGCAAGAAGTTGCTCTTGCCCTGATCAACTGTCACAGACTGTAATGCTATAGCTGTTAAAGCTGAAAAAAAATTGGACCTGAGCTATTCTTTTGTAACTATCTAAGCTAATAATTTAAATGGAAAGTATTTATATCAAAAAACACAGTCAATTCAAGTTGAGGAGATGTGAGGGGCTCCAGTCTGATCAGCCTCCCGAGGTGGCGAGTTTTTCTGTAGTCCCTGTGATGTACGATTGTCTGTCCTCTGCCAAGGTTGTTCCATGGACAGCGATACATCACTTCCAAGGGCATTTTCTTCCTTTGGTGGGTCACTGTAATCAGTAGAACATTTTTTTCTTATATTGTTCTCAAAAACAACATATGATTGAACAAATATTTGAAGGTCTTCCACAATGTCCTTTAAATTTTAAGAGCAAATATTTCATTTCCTGACACGTTATAAATCAAGATGTACAAAGGGGACTTGAAAAATTTTTAGAGCTGGAAGGCACATCAATATCATTTAATCTGATTATTCTGCAAGTAAAGCAATAAAAAATGACAGGTTCAATAAGGTGCCGTTATCTCGTGTGCTTCTTTAATTACTCTGTCCTCAGCAACCAACTTAAGAAACTTGTGAGATGGGAGAGGTCAGAGGGCAGGGACAGGGAGAAATTCCTCCAAAGACAAGAAACCCCAGTGCAGCAGAATCGCTCCTGGTGCTTTTTTAGCAAAGTAGGGTAACTACTGGGTGCCAAGCAACCTATGCTGTATTTCAAAACAACAAGTGTACAACATTTCCAGCGCTTAAAAATAGCGAATGGTTGAAGAGATGGAAATGCTTATTATCTTGATTTGTTTACTATGTCTTGCATTCATATACTGAATGATCACAACGTACCCATAAAAATGCACAAATTAAAAAAATAAGAAATTTGCATGTTAGAATCCATTGTCACAGAGTTGACATTGTATTTTGTTATGGCCAATGAACCATGACCAGATTGGTAATTTATTCCATAAATCCCAAGAATGGCCCTGGCAATCCACAGCCAGTCTGTCTTTCCCGCTGTTTCCCAGAGGCTGCACCTGCCCTGCATCAAGAACTTAGCATGCAAACATCTTGTATCACTTACTGCTGCAGTCAGGGAGCGGAGCCAGCTGAGGGATGACAGAAGGGTTTTATGGTGGGGGTTAGGCTGTGGGAGCTGGGGGACCTGGATGGACTATGGTCTCTGCCTCTGGTGTGGGCTGAGGGCATTGGAGGATCGTAGGGCTGGCCATGAAGATGATGAGATAGTACAGGATGAGCCCAGACTTCAATCTACATCAGATTCTCATGGCCGCCCAGTTTGCCAGTGAAGGGGACATAGGAGAAACTGATTGCCTTTGTGTGGAGCAGCCCACCTGCCCTACATTGGCATCCCAAAGTGGGAAGCCTGGAGAGAGATGGGGCTGGCCACTGTTCTATTCTAGCACGGTGAGCAACAGTCAGACAGTGTGCAAAGGTCTTGGCTCCCGTCTCCCAAAACAGCAGCCTCCTTTTGTGCCTTTCAAGTCATGGAACACCACGAAGCACCACCCTGGGTTTGCTACATTTCAGGTGTCCAAAGCAATATGGGAGTTTTTTGTACGTGTTTCAAGCTGTACACTAATGGTGTCATCCATCTGTCCTTCTGTTTTTCTGTGCTATGTGGGTGAAATTTAATTATGTTGGTAATGATCCTAATCCATTGGTGTTTTATTCTGTATAACACCATGCTAAAGAACATAGCACAGTTCGTCTGCACACGCTGACCAATATTCAGTCCAAGCTGCAGCTGTTTTGAATGTGTCTCTCAGTATTTATGTGAGAATTTCTCCAAAGTGCAGCTCTGGGATCGTAGACTCTGCACACCTTCAGCTGTACTAATAATTAACGTTGGATTACATCTTAAAATTGTATCAGTTTGTGCCCTTTCCAGCAATGCTTGGCGTTGGTGGTGTGTCAGGCATGTATGTGGGGATGTCTGTGATTCTCTGCATTTCTCCAAGTCCTTCACCGTCACTCTGGCAAGAATGAGGGAATGGAGTGAGATTGGTTCAGAGCTGTTTCCTCTCATGGAAAGTGAGGAAACCAGATTGAGGGAAGTTCATTCGGGGTGCAGTAAATGCAAGAAAAGGTTGTCTTAACAGCAGGGTGGGCTACAAGACGGGGAGGACCCGGTCAGGTTGCCTGGTGTGTTTGAGGCACACTCATAGGGGTAAGCTGGTTTCTAAAGATAACTGTTTCACTGATTGGTGCAGCCTAGGCCAATCAGAAGCTTAGCCTTAGTTTCTGGGCTGAGGAAAGTTCTGGGGGCTCAGGGTCCCTCAAGTGCACAGTAAATGCAAGGAGTAGCTTCAGGAGGGGCAGCTTCCTCAGGTACATAGTGCCCCACAAACACTGGTTAGCTTTCCAACCGTCAGCCACCCAGGTCTCATCCTCTCTTGCCTGCTTAGGCTCCTCCAATCTGTCTCTACAGTAGGAGGTAATTTTGCCCTCTGTGTGACATTTGGTAATGTGTGAAGACAGTCTTAATTGTCACAAATGTTGGTGGCATTCTGTGGCCTCTTGTGGCAGGAGGTTAAGTACATGATGCTAACCACCCTACATTGCACAGGACAGCTGTCCACCCACCCCAGAATTGTTAACAGTGCTAGGTTTTGAAACACTGTTTTATCCACCTTGTCTTGGTTACTTTTCTCTCCTTGATGAGACAAAATACTTGACACCCCTGATGAAGGAAGCAAAGATTTATTTAGCTTACAGTTTTGTAGAGGTTTCAGTTTATACTCAGCTGTCTTTAAGGCAGGGTGCTGTAGCTAAGGGGCAGCTGTTCATGGGTTCATGGCAGCAGCAGGCATCAAGGGCAATAAGAACCAAAAGGGGAAGACATGCCTTCTTCCCTCTCTCATGCTGTATGCTGGCTCCGCCCCTGGTGGGTGCAGCTCTCACACGGCCAATCCCAGCACTAGACAGTGAACCAATCACAAGGGCCAGACTCAGCCACCTCTGTGACTTCATGGGGCTTTGGGGGACATTCAGACACAAACCATAACAGCCCTGTAGACAGTTGGACAGTAATGGTTTTGTAAGTTGGTTGATCTGGTGAATAAAAAAATCTTGTTGCTTTAACTCTTAATTTGACTGAAGTTTGAGATTTTTTTCCAGATGTTTGTTAGTGATTCAGATTTTCTTATCTATGAGTTTTCTGTTTTTGTCATTGGATTGCCTTTCCATTGTTTATTTTATTTTAGCTGTTGTTTTTGATTGTATGTGTGTTGGGAGATGGATGTGGTGGAGGGGGAAAGAGAAAGAATTCTTGAATATGTTCAGTACTTATAATTTGTGAGACACACACATTAAATATATCTTCTTCCAGTCTTGGGCTTACGTTTTTATTTTTGTTTTTTATTTTATTGAGAGTTTATTTTTAATTTTATTATGAGAATTTACTGATTTTTGTAGTTTTTCTTTTTTGTCTCTTATATACATCATTTGTTCAGATATTTTCTTTTTTTCCTTCTAAAAATTCTTAAGTTGTGACTTTCATCCTTCAGTTTTTAATCCTCTGAAATTTTATGTAAGTGATAAGGTCAGATTTTTCATGTAGATAATAAAATGTCTTAGAATGTTTTTGTTTGTTTTGTGCATATTTGAAAATTTTGCTCACATTTTTTTCATTTAATAGCCTTATTTGTCATTACTATTTAAAACATATTTCTCTTCTGTGCCTGTTTCTATTTTTTATTCTTTTCCTTTAGCAGGGCCGAGGCTTGAATCCAGGGTCTGGTACATCTTAGGCAAATGCTCTACCCTTGAGCTTTAGCCCCAGCCCTGATTCCATCTTTAAAGTAGTCTTTTAGCTACCCTGTTTAATTTTTGTTTTTCTTGCAGTTTATTTTTGTTTCCCCCTTATTTCCTTACATGATCATTTTGAATGGATAAATATATGATTTTTACCTGTAGCCTAGCTTTCTTTTTCTTATTAATTTTATTTTAAAGAAAAGAAACTGAACAAAATAAAATAGAGTAGAGCCAATCAAAACAAAACAGTGAAAGTAAAATTAAGAGTTAAACCAGGATAGGAGGAAATCAACCATGGCTACCATACTGCCTCTTGTGGCCTTCAAAATTGCTGCCTATACCATTAGACATAATCAAATCAAATCAAACGGAACAGAATAAAACCAACCAAAACAGGACATTCAATAAAATGAAACAAAAAAACCCAGCAAGAACAGTACTGTATTTCAGAAACATGACAGAAGAAAGTCCCCCATAGTTGTTATATTGCACATTGTTACCCTCTAAATAGAGGCTCCGACTACTGGCCTTAGGCCTGCAAAGTCAATCAAACAATACAAGCATCAAGTTGTTTTGGTATCTTGCTTGCTATCAACTCTGCCTGTGGTCCTCTGTATCAGCTGGTTGCTTACAGACGGTGGTAGCTCCTTGTCTCCCAGTCTGCAGGCTCATGGGAAGGGAGAATTGGCTTCTTGTTTCTCCTCCTGGGCACCAAATGTCTGCTGCTGGCCATGGGAAGGGCTTAGCTCTATCTTTTAAAAATCACATACACATCTGCTTCCTAGAAATCACTACCTGAGAGCTCATAGATATTTCACAAGCAGCATTTTCAAAATGCAATTCATTCCCTCTCTCCTGCTTTTCTTCTTGTTTTCTTCTGTGTTCAGAAGTGGGACTTATGGAAGGTGATTGGATCCTGGGGTGCCGTGCTCACCAGGGGATGAATCTAGTGATGAGTGAGCCAGTCGCTAAATGAGCTGATGAGAGGTGGTGGGAGGAGGTGGGGCACGGGGCTCCCTCCCAACAACTCCCTTCATTCTCTGCTTCCTGGCCTATGTGAGAGGAGCAGCTTTCCTCCACCATGCCCTTCCAATGTGCCATTTCTGCTCCGAAGCTGGCCAACTATGGACTGGATACCTGAAGTGTGAGCCAATATAAACCTCTTCTGTAAGCTGCGGGTGTCAGGTATTTTGTTCCAGCAACAGGAAAGCTGATCAATGCAACAGCCAAAGGAAATTAAATCAGGAGACCAAAGAGATACCTGCATGCCCGTGTTTATTCTGGGGGACATGGCCCCCCAGCCCAGTCTTTAGTCTTTCAAATATTTTTGGATATTTAAAGACATCTATTAAGTAACCATAAATATTAATGTTTGGTCTCCTACCATTTCATCCCTTAGCTTTATGGTGTAGTGAACATTATTTTATGCCCAAAACCACTTTGGGTAAGTATTAAATTTGAGGACTGAAACAAAAGAAAACACCTCATCACGGAGTAATGAGTTTACCTTGCAGGCAGAGTAGAAACACTGTCTCTGGCCCAGGCGTGCCGTGGTCTCCCTCCTTCTTAATGGAATTTCCACTTGAACTTTGCTTGCAGATGTAGAAATTCCTGATCACAAAACAGAAACGAGGATCCCAATGGCCTGCCTTCAAGCTCTTGAGCAGATCAGCACAGAGCTATAACACAGAGATTTCAGTCATTTTAAGAGGCAATGAAATTAAGAGGAAAAACATCAGTCAATTTGTGAGTGCTTTTTTGCCCACCTGCAAACTGGGAAGAGCCCTACTTAAAATTATCTTACTATGAATATTAAAATTTGGAATGTGTGGTTCAGTGGAAGTTTCTCATTTTAGGCAATGTTCATGCATTCAATTTGCATTCACTGAAGGTCAGTGGTAAAATTTTGTACACATGTGCCAAAGTTTTGTGGTTGTTTCTTCCATGTTCTCAGCATTCAATCAATCTGTCATTCATGATATGTCTCACAAGCATTTATTTCTTCAATAAATACCCCATGAAACATCTGTTTGGTGCTCCAAAAGAGCAGGTTAGAAATTCATCCCCAACATCATTGTAAAATTTAGACAAATGCATAAAAGTTCCAAAGTGGGACAAATGATCAGCATAAGTGTTGACAAAAAGATTAGGAGAGAAAAGCATAAATAAAGTGGCAAGAATGAGACGGGCAGCTGGAAAAGCTCGAGGGACTGGGGCTGTGACCTTCGGTGAATCATTCTGTCCTGACTCTAGTATCTTGGATAAAGTAAAGGAAAGTCAGTCTCAGGTAACCATTTCAAGTTATTTGCACCAAATTTATATTCAAGCTGACAAAAATATTCAGTATGAAATGAATCCAGCTTGTCTGTGCTAAGCTCTCCTATTAGCACACACACACACACACACACACACACACACACACACATGCACACATACACACACACACATGCACACATACACACTCACATCCACACATACTCACATGCACTTTGCGGGTAAGAGCTAAAGACCTCAGTGCTACAAGTCTCACTCAGTAACTGATGGTTCCTGAACAGTCCTGCAGGTGGAGAAGGGCTCCCCTGCTCTCACAAGGATCTGGGTAAATTGGCACCAAGGATGGGATCAAGAATGGGATACAGGTGTTTTGGAGCATAGAGATGCTGGTCAGAAGATCTTCCAGATGTATTAGGAGAGCATCAGGAGAATTGGGATCATTGCGATTGGAGCAGCCACCATTGGTCACGAGAGCTTAGGGTGCATAGCTTTGCTGTGGGGAACCCGTTTCCTGTGACCACTGCTCTAGGGTTCTGAAGTCCGGTCCTTTCCCAACAGCAGCTGCCTACAACCTAGCTGCCCTCAGGACTTGATCAGATAGGAGTGGCGGGCCTGCCGACTCTGAGATCTCCCTGCTCTGGCTGACTAATTTTATTGAGAGGTGAATTCAACACCTCCCCCTGGTTGGTTCTGAGAGAATGTTATAACCAGAAATGGAACTTCTGTCATAGTTCACAGGTCACACACTCTGGGAAGGACATTCTGGATAGTGGGAAAAGGTGCCATCAGAAACCTAGAGCTGAGACGGAGAGTTCAGGAGCCTCCTGAAAAGCACCTTCTTACCAGGAGATGGGAAGAAGTGGGGTTGGACATGGAATGGCCGGAGGAGGCGTTTTGATGTGATCCATTTACTCTGTCACCTAAGCCTTTCCTTCTCCTGCCTGGGCAGAGTAGATTCACACACAGAGGAGGAGTCTGCAGAGGGCCAGAGCAGGACAACCTCAGAGTGGCTTGCAGGAGAGCTACCGTGTCTTTGAACTCTCATCATGCATCATTACAGTTCATGCGAAGACTTTTTACAAAATCTCAATTTTAGTTTACCATGTGATTATGTTCCAAGCACCTGCATCTCACAAATATTATTTTTAAATATTTAAAGCAAAGAACTGAGCAAGGAAACAAGCAAGCTACGATCATATAAATTTACAGTTAAAATTGCAGCATTCTTTCTTACCAGCCATAAGGTACAGGGAAAATGACTTAATTTCTCTCAGACTCGAATTTTCTCAGCAACATGAGGATGGTTCTGTTAGTACCCACTTTATGGGGGCTGTTGGGACAATTAAAGGAGAAGAGACACATAAAGAACTAAAACTCATGTTTTACTCCTGGGAAAAGTTCAGTGAATATTAATTGCTTTTTACTCTCATTATCCTGTGGCATGGTGCACTGTCATGCGCTGTGCAACTAGAAGAAATGCAACTAGGATCCATTACGAATAGAAATACAAACCCTCAAACAACAGGATAGAAATCTACCTTTTCCAAGAGTCAACTGCAAAGTGGAAAATTTGCTACAAACTCTTGGTGCCTTGGAACCTGGCAGCCAGTGGGGAGGAGGATGTGGTGTAATCCAGTCTCCCTGTCTCCAATTGGAGGTGGACTGCCCAGCTGAGGAATTCTTCCAGAGTTATAGGAAATTTCTACTCTGAAAAGCTGTGACTCTCTTCTGGAAGGAGTCTAAGAGGGGCAGGGAACAGATGAGGCTTTAAACTTTTAAGCCAAGTCCTGCTGTCAGGTATTCCTGTGCTTGGGTAGGATATGAATTCAAAATGGCGCCATGGGGTCTTGGATTCCCTTTGAATGTGGACACCTTCTTCAAAGACTCCCTGTACAATAATGATGAAATTGCCATCCTTCCACCTTCCCACATGGACCTTTGCTGTAGTTCTCACAAACCATAAGACCTCACTAAATCTTTCATGGGCTAGGAGCCCAGAAAATACCATGAAGCCATCCACACCCACCCACCTCCAATGCAGGACTACAAAGAACCATGTGGCCCACAGAAGGAAACCACAACAGTTCTCACTTGGATTTGAAGGTGCAAGTTCAACTTGTCACCACTACAGGGAAACCAAGTTTCCTGGGGGCAGTAATTATCACCTTGTCATTTCTCGATCTTCAGGATGCACAGTGCCTGGCACGTGGTCATCACTGGAAGAGCATTTGTGGAGCATATGATTTCATTTTAAGGCATCCAGTCTCTGGAGGGACCCTGGCATAGACAGGGATGATGTTATCATGAGATTTTAGTGCTCTGAATTTAAGCAGAAGGGACAAATATTTTGCAACCAAATGCTGGATTTGAATACTTGCGTGTATATTTGACTGATGTTGGCTGTAGGAGACCATCTATGGAAGATCCTAAAGATTCCCCTAGATTTCCAGGAATATCCAGGAAAATTAGCCCATGGAGTTTTGGAGAGTAGTGGAGGATGCTTTTTGGATAACTGATCCCTATGCTTTTTCTTGCTTGAGGTAACTGCTCGCAGAGCCCTGTGTGAGGAACACAGTGAAAGGTGACTGAAGGTTCTTTAGGGTGATGTGGGTTTGGGAAGAGAAGACTCTTTAATCAGATCACACTATGAAGGAGAATTACAGATGACTTCTAATGAAAGAGGAGGGGGAAATAACATGAGTTGATCTAAGGTACGAAGTTTTATTTGATATGCAGAAGTTAGAACCACAGACGGTCAGGACCAGCGGGAAGCTCTGGGAAGATGTGACTCTGAATTCTCTCATCTTTAACTGGAGGACGGTGGCCGGGATGCTCAAGAAGCTTGTGCAGTGACCCTGCGAAGGAGGGCAGAGCCAGGACTGGAAACAAGGGCGCCCGGCTTCTCACCCCTGCTCTTTCCACCCCACGCTGGCTGCCTAACTTGGTGCAGCGGGAGAACTCCTGGGGTGACTTGGAAAAGCATTTGTCATCTGGCTGCCACGCTCACAGGAGAGCCAGACCACTTGATGGTGGAAAAAGAGGATGGAAAGATGGAATGCTGAGATAGAACCTCAGATTTTATATGGAAAACATGAACCAAATAGGGTTTGAAATATTCAAAATAGGTTAAACTGAGTTTAAATTCTATTGAACACCGACTTTAGGGTTATAAACAAGATGTCTGGAAAAATTTACTGAGCAATCTCCTGTTTTTGCTGCAAAGGCTGAAAGGTAATCTTAATAAAGGCAAAGGTAGAAGGTTACAACACAGATTACTCTTCTGTCTTGGTTACTTTTCTCTCCTTGCTGGGACAGAACACCTGACACCCAACATGAAGGAAGGAAAGGTAATTGGCTCACAGTTTGTGGAGGTTTCAGTCCGTAATCAGCTGGCACCAAGGCAGGGTGGCATGGCACTGGGCAACACTTTAAGGCAGCAGCTTGAGTAAGAGTGAGGAACAAGCCCTCTTCTCCTTCTTATAATATACACAGCGACCCCCACCCTGGGTGGGTGCAGCACTCACAAAATCTCCGTGCCCTCCTCTTGCACAGGATGGGGATGCTTACAAAGTAAGGATGCTGGCTCCCTCCTGAGTCAGTTAAACTCCTAGACTTCTCAAGGTGACACAATGTATCAACCACAACATCTTCCTCACTGTTAGTCTCACCTTCTGTGGTGAAGGACAAACAGACAGGGATGGACAGGACCTGGATTCTAGTCCTCTCTAAACCGTGTCTTGGTTCAGTTCACCATCTATGCTCTGAGGTTTCAGTTCAGCTCAGCGTCTTTCAAACATTGTAAGATTTACAAGCCTGTTTGTTGTTGGTGCTGTACAAAATACTCATGCGGGTGTGACTTAAGCAATAATTATTTATTCCTCGTGGTTTTGCAAGCTGGGAAGGGCAAGATCCGGGTCCCAGCCTCTCTGGTTCTTGTGAAAGCCGTCTTTCTGGTTCATAGATGGTTATTTTCTTACAGTTTCCTCACTAGCGGAGCAAGTGATCCTCTCTCCTGCCTTTTCATCAGGGAACTAACTGTTTCGCAAAGGATCTAGGCCTATGACTTAACCGTCTCCCAAAGGCACCGCCTCTGAACACCATCACCGTGACTGTGAGGGTGACAGCAGATACATTTCAGGGGGATGCAAAGGTTTGATTCATGTCATCTTTTTTTGGCCATGTAAAATGGAGCAGGCATGCTCGTGTTTTGAGCCTGGCTGTGATGCAAAAGGCGACACACATCGAGGTAAAGTTGTTCTTCCTGGACAAGGGGGCTTAGATCCTAGCGAGAGAGAGAAGCCACGGGCAGGAAACCCTGTAACTGCACTCTTATTTTTCTTCATTTGTATTTTTAGCTGTGTTTATACTAATGGTAACCCTGCTACTATGGTTCAGCTTCTGGTTTTCAGCCGTGCAATGGTGCAAAACTGATATTCACTGAGGAGAAACGATGCTCTCAATTAGGAATCTGTGCTTGGCATTCTGTCCTATGCTGCTGTTGTCTCTTGGTTTTCTGTGTTGGCTGCTTTTTCCCAGTTGTAGGCTGATGTAAGCGCTCCAGGTACACACACTGAAGGCATGCTGGGCTGAACTAGGATGCGCCGGCAGGTTAGGCATGTTTGACCTACAGTATTTCCCACTTATAATGGGTTTATCAGCGAGTCATCCAACTATAAGTTAAGGCACACTTGTGTATCTATTTAAGCTTTATCTATAATATGTAAATATCACAAATAGTAAAAGGAACCAAGCTGGACCACAGGATAAATGTCAGAGAAGAAGATGAGTATGGATTGTGTTCATGGAAGACCACAAGATGAACATCTGAGTAGCCATAGGTAGAATGTTCCTAGTAGAGACGGTAAGATGTGCAAAGGCCCTGAGGCCAGAAAGAGATTTTTGCAGCAGTGTTTGACAGCCCTTTTGTACCGTGGGAAGCTGTAAGAAGCTGTAAACAGATGAGTGGCATTAATTTATGCATAAAATTATTACTTCAATTCTTTGTAGAGGGAATGTAAGGGCCCAGCTTGACGTTGAGTCCTAACTACTGTGATCATCCCTGTATAACTCTGGCATGTCTTTCTTAGACATATTATGAATAAACAAAATTGTTGGGGGTGGTATGGAGGGCATCTATACTGGACTGCGTCACCGTCAACATCAGCAATGTGCCCAAAACCCTTGATCTTAGCTTGAGACACTGCAGGGACCTTTCAGCTTGTACAAAGTGGCTTTGGTCCTGGCCACACTGAGACCCCTTCTTCTGTCCCGGGTCACTGCTACCCTGCCCCACCTGGTCATACTCCGGAGGTGGACAGCCAGGCCAAACACTGTCCACCAGGAAGCCAGGCTGAGCTTCTGGTCGCTCCACAGGAGCCTCGGCCAGCACTGTCCCTGGAATCCTGCAGGAAGGATTCCAGTTGCTCAACCCTGCCCTCTGTGACCTTCCTCTCTTTCTTTGCCCAACGTGCTGCTTTAGGGCTTCATATGCCTTCCTGTCTCTCAGGAGGTTTTCTGGAGCCGAAGGGATCTTTTTTTCCTTTGCTCTTCCTCTGTCATCCTTACAGGGCAGTCAGGAGACGATTCAGTGTCCCAGCTGGTGGTAGGAACCGCTCCTGACATGCGGAAGGTTGGAAGAAAGAGGATTTGAGAAGCAGTAAGCAGTCTGTCTGATCCTGTGAACTCTGAGCTGCGACTTAGATAAAAACAGCAACGTTTCCTTTAGGTGAGATCCTTGAGTCTGGGGACCAGCGGGAGGGAAGTTCTGGGCGGTAGATGTTTACATTTTTTTGAAATTTCAGAATACAGATTAGAGGTAAAGGTGTGGGGATACTTAGGGAAAAAACTGCAGGTAGGGGCACGTGCCCCAGAACTGTGGTGAAAGCAGAGGTCCCCTGTAAGGGCTGAACGTGGGGCACCGATGTGAAAGAAACAGGATGGCACTTCACAGGGGCAAGAAGAAAAGTTTCAAGGAGAAAATAGCTAGGTTGAAAGCTGCTGAGAAGTTGAGTAAAAGATGAATCAAAAAGTGTTCTTTTTATTTTGGACAGGCTGGCCTTGAGCTCACTTTGTAACCCGGGCTGGTCTCAAACTCACAAAGATTCTCCTGCCTCAGCCTCTGGAGTGCTGGGATTATAGGCATATGCCACCACACCTGGCTTAAAAAGGGTCATTAAATTTGGAAGCAGAGATCACTGGTAACTTTTACAAGAGTTGTTTTTTTAATATATTGAAGTGATTGAACAACTAATCAAATGATGAAGCTGTGTGATTAATTTGTAGAAAAGTTTGAAGAAGTCTTGGCCTGCAGATCAATGGAGAGTTGGTAAAGTACCCAGAAATGCACAATCAGAGGGCGGCGAGTTTAAAGGGACGTAAGCCACAAGAGCGTGTAGCAGAATCAGCTGTCAGTCATGAGCTGAGTTACAAGAGATGAATCACGCAGAACAGAGATTAACAGGCCGATGGAGGAAATTTGGCCTGCGGCTCACCGCTGTGAATGACTGAGCTCTCGTGTGCTGTGAATAGTTTTCGCATTTGTAAGTGGTTGATGAGACTTCAAAAGAATAGAATTTACTGACTTGTGGAAATTACACAAAAGTCATACTTTAGCAGCCGTGAATAATCATCACGGAACACAGTCGCGCCCCTTCCACACTGGAGCCAGAAAATGCTTGCTCACCCTGGGGGAAGAGCTCTGAGGTCCTCACAAGAAACCGTGGGCAGGGATGTTCACAGAACTTATCACCCCACCTGCTCTAAGAAGAGCTTGTCTTCCACGGATGTATAGGAAAATAGAATCAGATGATGTGGGAATATTGAGGAGGTAATGGGGCAAGCTCCAGAGAGAGAAAGAGAGACAGAGAGAGAGAGAGAGAGAAAGAGAGAGAGAGAGAGAGACAGAGAGAGACAGAGACAGAGACAGACAGAGACAGAGAGAGCGGCTGAAACTCCTTGAGTTAGTTCTCTGTAACAACTAAATACTGGATACTGGAGCCAAGGACCACAGAGGGAGGACAACCAAGGTGAACAGGACACAGACCAGACTCAAGCAACCACAGAAAAGTTCGAGGTTTCCCAGGGAGGGCTGGCAGCCGCCGTCCAATGGGCTGCGGGAGGCCTCTGCTGACTTCCCCCCAGGACCTCCCTCTGCCTGCTCAGCTACTTTGAAAGCATCCTGATTTGCAGAGGCCAAGACTCCACAGGAGAGGTCTTGAACCATAAACCGACAGTGTTTGCTTGCACTTGGCTGAGAAAAACCTTCAGTGACTGAATTTCCCGTGGAATTGCAAGGTTCTGTGTCTGCTGTAGGTGCCACAGGCGTTTTGGACAGAACCGAGGAAAAATAGCTCCATTTTTTGCATACTTGAGTTTTGTGGTTTGAAAACTCAGAATCTTAATGGAAGTTTAAGGAGGGCGGGCAGAGTTTGAAATTCTCGGTGGTTTTGGATGAAAGGGGAAAGTGTTTAAATCACGTAAATAATCGCTTCCTGGTACTCCAAGGTTCCCTGCCTTTAGTGTAGCCATCCTGCATAACGGCTATGATGCTGAAAACCACCTTATAGCCCATTCCCTCTACTCAAAGAGGTACAAAGAATTACGATCATTTTACAGATGAAGAAAACAAAGCCTGGCGTCTGTTAAGTAACTTGCCAAACGTTACAAGGCAGGCAGAACCCTCCTAACTCCAGAATCTTTTAGTGTTTCCTGCCAGCTTTCATCTCACACAACCAATAACTAATGGGATTGAGTTAGTTTTCTTTTTGACAGGGACGGAGCTAATTGTTTTAAACACTTAATTTCTCTTCATCCTTACAGACACTTCCATGTGTTTGGGCATGACTTATTCCCCGTCACTGGTTGGCTGATTTGGGATGAAATACCAACCATAACTGAGCCAGCTGGTCGGCAGGCACCAGAACAGGATTTTGATGTAGGTCTGTCTGTCTCCAAAGCTTGTATTCCTGATTATACTAGTGTGTTTCTTTCACCAGACACTGGGGGTGTGAACCATCCCTGAGAAGCTTTTCCTAAGCACAGACTGAAGAGCAGCGAAGATCCCTTTTCTCTCTTTTTTAGTTTTGAGATAGTGGCTGTCCATTGAAAATCGGCGCTCTCGCTTTCTTGGGCGCCGTCATGTACAGTGGAGTGGGATGCTCTGTGCAGTCACTGGGCCTGGCCACTAACCCTCCCTGCACCCCTCCCAACCTCGTTTCCCTTGGCCTGGCTGGACCCCGGCATCAGGTGGTCCTGCACGGTGGGCTGGGTTCAGTCCCCACTGACGGGCACCTCCTCAGGAGCGTTGTGTCAGAAAGAAAGGAGCTCCTACTGTATTGAATTATTATTTGACTTTGGTCTCTTTCTTATTTGCTACAAGATCTTAGCTAATATTTAAGAATACAAAAGAAAACATAGCAGGGAAAAGTAACTAAAATAAAATAGCTATATTAAAATCAAACAAAAACTCCAGCAGAGCTTCCTGTCGCTCGCCGTAGTTACTGACACTTTCCAGCGAGCATCCCGCCTCTGCTGTGGTTTGCATGGAAGCAAGCCCAGAATGACACCAGAAACAGAACAATAGGTCTGTGACTATTGTCCCGTATTCTCAGGGGGCTAAGGCAGGAGGATTGAAAGTTTGAGGGCAGCTTTGTAAGACTCTCCCTCAAGATGAACTTTGCTAAGAAATTACGTCTGGGGTTGTAATGCAGTGATAGAGCCCTTTACTAGCATATGTAAGGCTCCGGGTTCAATTTCTTATAGCAAAAAGATGAAGAGAAAGAGGAAGGGGGAAGGAGATGGTAGGGGGCTGGAGGAGAAGGAGAGAGGAGCAAGGGAAGAAGAAAAAGGAGGAGAAGCACGCTGAGGTATAGCAGCAGCGCAAGATACAAACGACACTGCGTTGACCTCAGCTTGGAAGATGATTGAATCACTGAAGTTATTTTAAGGTTGCAAAACCCTACAACTTGTGGCTTGTGTCTGGCTGTATGTGAATGGAGAATTCCAGGCTGATACGTGTGTTTCCGGCTGAATGAGGGATGACGCTGTTCACAGATACGTGTGACACAGGCGACACGGCGGGGTGCTTGGTGTGGTGGAGAGATGATGCGTTTAGCATCCGAGTGCTGCCAACAGAAGGCTGGGGAGCTGACATCAGGACAGAAGCAGGAGAGAGGCGGGGCAATTGGCACTACCTGTTAGTACCGAGGTGGAAGATGGGATTGTTCCTGACCTCACGTAAAGAATGAGATGCTGAAATGGTCCACCTTTGCTGGGCATGGTGGTACACACCTGTAATCCCAGTGCTCCGAAGGCTGAGGCAGGAGGACTGCTGAGAGTTCAGGGCCAGGCGGGGCTACGTAATGAGTGCAAGGTCAGCATGAATGACGTAGCTAGATCTTCTCTCAATACACAATGAAGCAAAGGTCTACCTTCCTCTCCCATCCCTTGATGCGGACTCAGGAAGGAAATAAAATCAGAATATTCCTGTCCCTGCTTCTTCCAGGAAAATACAGTAAATCTGAGTGACCCCACTTCCAGAGACCGATGATCTGTATGTGGTGTGCACGTGTGTGTGTGCGCACATGCATGAGGATGTGGACGTGTTCACATGCATAAGTGCAAGCCTGGGCTTATGCATGCACAGGGATTTAGATGTGATGAGGCTGTCTTGCAAAAGACAAAATGAGGGTGCAGGATGTGGATCCCCGGGGGTGGAGTGAGCCTCGTCTCACTCCAGCAGGCGGGTGGCTTCGCCAGACTGCAGGTGTGGACAAGAGGTCACAGGCTGCAGCATTTCTGTTAACGATGATGCCATGTGTGAGAAAACCTCCAATGGGTGTGGGGTGTGCTGGGGCCGGCAGAGATTGAACGGCATGCCAGTGGGTTTATAAATGTGCTTGTGTGCACATTTTTGATGCCAGTCATGGAAAGAAGCAATCCAGGAGCTGCCCCTGGGCCTATCCTAGGCTTCCTGGACCATGTGAGCCTGGATTCTGGTGCTGATGAACAGTTGGGTGCAGAGTTTCATAAATGATCCCGAAGCGTTTGCTGATCACAGTGGCCGGATTCTCAAGCCAGACCTAGCTGCCGTGTGGTAGGGGAGGGAGACTTAGTGACCTTTCTTTTACCTGTAAGTTTAATACAAGAGCTGTTACTGTAGACTAGGAAATGGGCTGGAAAGATGAATGGTTTTTCTGAAGTTATACAGGCATCTTTCTGCTTTTGAAACTCAGGCTCTTTTTCAGAGAAAGTTTGAAAGAAAATGCAGTTTCTCGCCTCTGGAACCTTCTCGTTCCTTTGCGCCCCACTGCCTCCTTCCCAGTGTTCTCCTTTCCATTGCTTTGCTTCCGAGAGCAGCTCACTTGTGGCTCCCGCGATAGTCACTGAAGGTTTTGAGAATTCTTTGAGAAGATGATGACCCCACGCCAGAAAACACTCCCATGAGGATTCCCACTGTGTAACATAGGATTGATTCTGCAGGGCTTTATTTCTGATCCAAAATACTGAGGTTTGCAAAGCGACCTCCTCTTGCCCTTCATACCAGTGACTGTTGATCTGCTTTAGCACGACACCCAGCTTGTATTCTCAAGTGGACACAGGAATTCAGAGCTGTCCCAGAGGAGCTGTGACCCACAGGCTTCTCCATTCGGGCTGGGTTCCTTGGGTCCAGAGACGCTTGCTGTCGTCAGCCAGAGACCTAGAATGTGGTGGGGAGAGGAGGGACGTGTTTCTCATTCAGCAAGAATGTAGTTCCGTCCACAGTTTACAGCACAGTTGCATTTGAAGTTCAGCCTTAGAACTCTGTGGCAGTAAAAAGGGTCGTGATTTATAGGAAAATGTCACTCAGCTGTCTCCTCTCTAAAAGGCTTTTACAAGTCTCATCGAAACATAAATCAGGAGCTACGTGACCAACAGAATGATGGTTTTGGCATAATGTTTTCAAGACGCAAAGGAATGGACAAGAATTGTCTTGGCTTGTTACTGAAGGCAAATATTACAGGAATTTATTGCTGGTCCAAAATCAATATTCTTGTCTTTAAAAATAGGTATGCGGAAATTTATGTCTTGGTGACGATCCAATTAAATAAATTAATGACAGCAGTCATGATAGAATTTGTCCACCAATACAGAGGATGCTGTGCTTTTGTAGCTTGCAACTTACCTGAGAGTGTTTGTAATTTACTTTTTATTGCTTAACTGTAGCCTTAGATGGATAGCTCAGGCTTTTGGCTGCATTTCACGCTAATGGAGGATAGAAAGGGTGAACCACAGAAAGGATTGGTTCAAACTTGCTCACTTAATCTTGGAGATGTGTAAGAAGCCCCCGTGGTACTCTTCTCCAAACGCCAGCAAGGTGGGAAATATGTGTGATCGAACAACTGAAAGCTGGGTTTGAAATGCAGTTCTCACTTCCTCAAGAGTTTTTGGCATCACGGAGCACTCAAAATAGGACAGGAGAAAGAGCGGAGGATATTACATAAGCAGCTGGAAAGAACACCCCGCTTTATGGCTGGAAAGCAGGAGAAGGTAAAAAGGCTTCCTGTGACTTCCTTGGGGGTGGAAACAGGGTACTGAGAACAGATCCGGAGACTCGCTAAAACTCAGACTGCGGAGAATGCACGTAAAGGCCACAGAAGGCTCTAGAAGGCAAGCGGGACCATTGGAAGGCTCTAGCTTCCCTTCTGGGCAAATCCTCTGACTGGCCTGTCCCCAGCCCTTACCCTGGCATGGCCTTCACGGAATTCTGGGTCACCTTCAAGGGGCAGTGAATGAAGGGACCATGAAAGTTATTTTGAAGGAATCAGAAATGTCAGTCCTAGATAAGGGAGATCTTAAAGAAACATTGTCCTTGTTGGTTGGAAGAGGAAATACACCTGTCCTGTGAGGCCTCAATGGCTTGACGTACTTCTCATAGGAGGGTCTTACATTCATTTACTCCACAGAACGTGTCACACAGTGCTGTATCCAAGGCAGAATTTCAGGGACTGGAAACGCAGGGAGCTAGTGTGATGGTTTAGATCCAACACAGTTGAAAGTGCTGTAGGAGATGGGGGATGGTTAGAGGAGGTGGGACACTGGTGTGTATCTTTAGAGGGTACGTCTTTCACTCTGGTGCCTGCTGTTCTTTCTGCTTCCTGGCTGTCAGGAGTTGAGAAGCTTCCTTTTCCATGCCATTTCTGCCTTGGAGCTGGCTTACCATGGACTGAACCCTCTGCAACCTGTCTTCTTTCAGTTGCAGTTGTCTGGTATTTTAACCTAATACTAAGAAAGCTAATATAGAGAATGTGACTTAATACCAAGAATAACATTCTTTTCTTCCCTAATTAATATCATTGATTCTAAATAGAACTTGATTCTTAAGTATCATTTCACATATGGCTTCATTAGTTTTTGCTTCCTCTTGGTCTTTGATCACAGAGGTGTATAATCACCAATGTAACCTAGTGCAAAGACTGGACACAATTTCAGGTCCTGCTCTTGAAATTTAACAGTACACCAACAGCTTTCTAAGAGTACGAGGTGAGAGCTTTCCTCTAATGGGTAGGGCTGACTTAGGATGCAGTGGGTGTCCTAGGAGGACCTCTTTTAAGAACAGGTTTATGTCCGAGGCAGGAGCATCATGGCACAGAGGGTGCTGGAGCAGGGAAGTGAGCTTCATGGTAGTCAGGAAGCAGGGCACAGGAGAAAATGCCAGAGAGGAGGCGCCGGGAAGCACACAATCCCCAGGGTCATGCCCCACAGGCACCCAGACATGAGCTTTATAAATCTGTTAGCTGGCTGGGAATTTAGCTCAGTAGCATAAGTGCCTGCCTTGCAAGTGTGCAGTCATGAGTTCGATCCCTGGTACCGATAAAAATGAAAAAGACAAAAAAATAAAAATAAAAATAAAAATAAAAATAAAAATAAAAAATCTGTTAGCTGTCTCCTGATCCACCCAAGATGACAAGCAAGCTTAACAGTGAGCTCCCAAATACATCACCACACATATGGTATTAGGTTAAGCGTCTCTAAAAAGAGACAGAATACCTCACTACAGTGGTGCTAAAATTCTGCATCTGCCCTTTTGTTAGGAATTATGGAAGATACAAAAGTGAACCCAGTGGATTAACAATGTGCTAATAAGACACTAAAATCTTTGTGAAGGCTCTCTGAGTCAAGCTACGGGGCTGTGTCCTCTCTTGACATGGTCAGCACCAGAAGTCTAGGAATAATAATGTATAAAATTTATGCAGTTCTATTTGCTATATAATATTTGCCTCTTCTTGTAAGTCACCCCAGGATTAGGAAAAGTGTATGGCACAGGTCCTGGTACCCATTATCTTATCAAATGAGACCCTGACTGAATGAGCTGTGTTAAAATTTTCCAGTGGAGAAGAAATTGCACACAAAGAAAAACAGTGTCAGAAATTATCTTCCTCTCTGTATTTCAAGGAATGAAAACCAGCAACGACAGAGAGTGTTCACCAAGGTGTGGCTGTGCTCAGTTTTCCAAATGTCACAATGAAGACAGACGCAGAGTCGTCTGCGTCTGATTTAGCAACAGTAGGCAACTCTGAGGTTCACCATGTTCTGCACTGGTGGGCTGAAGGGGTCTGTGGGGTGAGCTCCCAGCCGGGAGGTGCCACCACAGACCCTGGGCAGCTGGCAGAAATGCAGGAGGACACAGAAGCACCTGGCTCCTCCATGGTGGCTGCCCAGGAAGAAAGAGAGGGAAAAGGGAGACAGAAGAAGGAGCCACTCTGGAGGAAAACTTCCCTGGAGAGCAATAAAGGCACCAGTTTCCTGCACCAGGAACCCAGAGGGGAGATACTGAGTGTCAGCTTCGCAGACCTGCAGCCCGAACGGTGAATTATGTGTGAGTCCTCGTTCACTGTAGCTGTGCACACTCGGACAAATCTCACGCCCTCCGCACACTCTGTACTGCTGCTAAGGTGGGAAAATGTCCTAGCAGGGTCACCCTGGAGTCGGAAACTCAAAGTGAAGCCCCACCCCACAGTGGTTCACAGGGAGTACTTAGCAGCAGCACCTGTGTAACGTGAGTGATGACGGTGGGGATCAAGACCCTGGGGGTGGACCTTTAGGGTTCATGCCCTGCAGCGTCCTCCGGGCTCTTCACCTGGCTTTGACTTCTCTTTCCACGAGTTTTTCTAAATGCCAGGCAAAGCTCCCTCCTCGGGCAGAGCAGTTAGAACCCTTCCTTCCCCTCTCCAGCCTCCAGGGCCCCTCCTCCCCTGGCCTAGGTCTCCAGTCCTGGAACATCGCTTCCCAAAGTGCCACAGCGTGTCTCTCTGCCGTGTGTCTGTGGCTGTCCATCGGGGGACTCCCACTGGCTACATCATGGTCCCGGGCCCTGCGTGATCCCGGGGCAGTGGACCGGGTGTGAGATCTGGAGTCCAAAGGCTTGGGTGCCTGCTTTGCCTCAATCGTTCGCGGAGTCTTCTTTACAACGTAACTAATAATTGCTCTGGGAAACCCCCACAGTTTCAAGCCAACTGCAAATATCCTATGCAAAAAAAAAAAAAAAAAAAGTTTTTGGTGTGTGAAGTTAGCAAGTAGCCAATCCGAGAGCGTTCTTTAGTTCTCCTTGCTGCTGATTGGCTGGGGCCTGTAGCCCATCTCCCGCAGACGCACCAGCAGCGCCTTGCAGGACTTGGTACTGTGGTGCCATTGCCTGTGTTCTGGGTTTTGTTCTTCTTAAAGTCCTAAGATCTCTAAGATGCCGCCAACATGCCCTGCACCTTCTAAGGCTTTATCCATACAGTATTAAATTAAATTCCATAACTGGGGAGGGGCGGTGCCATAGCATATTTAGGGTTTAAACTATATAAAAAAAGCATTGATAGCATTTTTCAGACCATATCTGAAAAATATGTGCTTTTTCCCAATTCACGGGGGTTCTAGGAAGGTCATCCCTGAAAATTTCGGGGCCCACTGTATGACCTTGGTGTGCTGACACATCCACTCTGCACATTTGCTTTTAATCATAAAGTGAAGATGATGTCTATCTTCAAGAATAATTATGAGTTATATCCGAGAGCAGCTAGAAAAGTCATTCAAGGATGTGGCATTCAAAATTCATTTCTGTTTCCTCCAGTTTCGGTCCAGTGTCTTACAGCCACGTTCTGAACTATAGCTTGGAAAAATGAGTAATATTTATGTATTTGAATATGAAGCCCGAGATGAAAACCAAGCATTACTTCTAAACAGATTCGAACCCTTTATATATCCTGTACCCAAACTCCTGCATGATTATGCACCCAAGCAGTGAAGCTGAGTGAAGCAGTCTAAAAATAGTGAAACCAGAAACAGAAGACTGACCTGAGAAGGCCCCGAGAGCTTTTCAAGTGCCAGGGCTGTGGGAAAAGTGCGAACTCTGTCATTAGTATCTTTTCTCATCTGTAGCGGATGCAGGTTTGTTTTATTTGAGCAGGGCGTGTGCTCCGAGAATGATGTCCGGGGAGTAAAAGTTTGGAAATTAAGCAGAACACAGGCCTGGGTTTCTGCAGCTGGTTGGAAATCACAAGGACAATCTGATAATAAGAAAATGATTGTTATTTACGGCTAACGCTCAAAAATTACATAAGGCTTCACTCTGACAATTTCTATCTTTGACAGATCTTTTTCGTCTCCTACTTATAGAGTGGCTAAAAATCAGCAACGCGCCAATTTGGATTTTCATGCCAAAAAAATGGCACCAACTTAATGAAATGTGAAAGAGTTGCCTTCAGACTAAATCTTTGTTGAGGGGCACTTGAATTACATTTGAAATGGGAGCGAAACTAAGCTGTGAATTTTGCAGCACCGCCTTACCAGCACTGTCTTACCCTATTTGCAAGCTGGTCTAAATGAAGTAAATTGTGTTGTTTGCTTTTTAGCATAGGGCGGAGGGAAAAAGCAGCTAGCAGGTTAAAAGTTTAAAATGAAGAAACAAGCCTGGCTTTTTGCATCTTTCTGGGGATCAAGGCCACTCCCAGTATGTACTTTTCAACCGTTGATGACGAAGGTTGATTTCGTTTTTCAATATCTATTTTTGTTTGTATTTCCTTTTCAGTAGATATCTTTTTCCTCAAAGTTGTAACATAAATTAGCCTTTAAATGTAGAACAGTGTGTGTGTACACAGATGTGTAGGGATGTGCACTATATACATTTTCCTAATCCTTGCCGGACTGCATTATTTAATTTATAGGCTTCTTGCAAGGTTTGCGTAACTCTTCTATGACCTGATCTGTTTGGGTTACCAGTCCAATACTGATGGGGGCTACCCCTAAACTGCAGTGGAGAAGCTATCTCAGAGAGCTAAAGACACTCATGCCATCCACACCTTCAAAAGCCACATAGCTGATTTCAGTGCTTTCTAGAACTTTTCTGAGTCATCTAGTGCAGGTGGCGGTTAACACACACACATGGCTTTGGTACTGCAGCGCAGGCTTCAGTCTGGTGATTTGTACGCTCTGCTGGGGCACCGCGCAGCACCTTAACCTCCAGGCTGCAGTCAGAGGTGACGCTAGAGGGCGCCGTTTCCGCTTCCTTCTTGCATGGGTACCTTGGTGGTGTCGGATTGAAGACTCATGATGAAATCATGGCGGCTCTTCTACCATCTTTCATTTCAGATGAGACTTTCCAGAAGGTTCCCTAATTTCCACTAGTTGAGATGTGTAGAAAGCAAAAGGCTGCGGGGTTCCAGTGCTCATGACTGTTACCATCGTGGCATGAGGGTCCTAGGACACGTGTGACCTTGGGGACCGCCTTGCTCATTTGCCTCTTAATGAAGCGACTGAACTGTCTTTCCTTGCCCTTTCACCTTCACAGGGCAGAAGGAAGCTAGTGTGACACTTGCAGAAGGTTTTGGAGGAAGGAGAAGCCTTTCTTTGTTGCCAAAGGTAGGTTCTCCGGCGTTGAGCTCAGCTCCTCCGCTGTGACAAACGCTTGGTGTCAGCTTTTGCCGGGATGTGTTTTGGGTGTGGAACATCCACTGTTCCAAGCATGGTTTCTGCTGTTTACCAACCTTACAATCAGTCATCTCTCTCTTCCTACATGCCCTGGTTTCTTTCTTCTGCTGGAACACACTACCCACACCTGTAATTGAGAGGAGGAAAGATTTACTGTAGCTCAAGACATTTTCAAAGTTTCAACCTTGCATGATCCACACAGTGGAAGGGACTGTGTGGCGGACAGCTGCTCATGTCATGGAGGCCAGGAAGCGGAGACAGAGTGACCAAGAGCTGGCCCGAGGGATGTCCCTTCCAGGCCAGGTGCCCAGTGACCCACCGCTTCCCGCAACCCACCTCCTACCTGCAAGTCTGCTGTGCTATGGACCCCTGTACCCTACTTGCTTGCCAAAAACCCTGCCTGTGAGCTCCGGAGGCTCTTGTGGGGCATAGAGATAGAAGCAATAATATCAGATCTGCAGGTCAGCATGGCTTGCTGATCTGGGGAAGAAACCCTGGATGAAGTCAGAGGAAAAACCAAACCAAACCAAACCAAACCTAACCTAACCTAACCTAACCTAACCTAACCTAACCTAACCTAACAATCCTCTAAGGCAGGATGCTAATAGGAATCTGCTCTTTGCCCATGGATATGGACTTCCCGGCACAGTTCAGAGAGAGCTATTCGTATTTTTAAAGCCTAACACTGTACCTAAAGGGTGCTGTATGCCTTTCTATGGGTATCACAGCAATTCCAATTATAGTGAAATTAAGATCATGCACATAGAAATACATCACAAAGTAAAATATGGCTAAGGATTTTATGAAGATGACATAATTATTTGTCTAACATGCCTTACCCAACACTCAATAAAGATAGCAGTATAGTGTCAACACACATGTATTTGATAAAATGTAAGAACACATAGTAATAATAAACGTCAGTGTCACGGTCCTGTTACATCAGGGCGACTATAGTTAATATTGTATTGTTTGCTTCAAATCTGATGAGAAAAGATAAGTGTCCTCACACACACATACCCAGAGTAGATGTAATTGTGCATTGAAACGATGCTTTAATTATTTTATGGGAATCATGACATAATTTGTATATTTTTATATACCTTGATTATGCACAATTTTGTCAGTTATATCTTAGTAATTTCAGCAAAAAATAGAAATGTATTTCTAATGATTCAAAACACATGTTTAAAAAAAAGAAGCACCCAGGGCAAGTGTATGACCACATTCTGAGGGACACAAGTAGCCATGCATCACCCATCGGGGTCACTTCTGAGAAAGGTGAGATTGGCTGTTTTCATCATCGTGTGAACCATAACATTACTTACACAGACCTACAGGGTTGCAGTCACTCCCTCTCCGTGGCTTCTTTGTGGAATCAAGAGTCACAGTGTACGTGGAGCGTGTCAGGCTGCGGAGACTCTACGACAGTGTGTTGTTGTACAACCTACTTTGTTTTTCTGAGCAGAAGCAGCACACGCTGGCCTGATACGCTGGGACACAGCAAACACTTAAACACAGTGACAGCTGCTTCCTG
Organism: Cavia porcellus; assembly: GCF_034190915.1. Lineage (NCBI taxonomy): Eukaryota > Metazoa > Chordata > Mammalia > Rodentia > Caviidae > Cavia > Cavia porcellus. The sequence goes on along the minus strand of NW_026947493.1, from coordinate 82,484,973 downwards.
TCACCATCAAGTATTATGTGGTACACGCTGTTCTTTCACACGATAGGCAGCATGGTGGGTGTGTTTACACCAACACCACCACAAACACATGGCAATACACTACATCCCCGTGGGTACAATGACACTAAGTGACGGACATTTTTAGTTCCACTGCGTATCATATGGAGTGTCCACCATTGATCAAAATGTCAGTGCCAGAGCAGAGACGCCCAGTTTTGGGGTTTATAAACCCACCAAGCCAATCTATTCTCCTCCCATCTGGATCCTCGGATTCTGGGTCCCAGGGCCCCAGTGACTTTGCCCTGCATCCATGGAGGCAGCATCTCTCGGCTGAATCTCACCCCGGCTGTGAGCGGGCTGAGGGTACAAACGTGCAGCACACTCGTGGAGCTATAAAACCTCCGGCTGAGGGGACACACGGTAGACCTGAGGTCCCGAAAGGGCGACCCGGGGACAGCACTCCTCCAGCGTCTCTCCCCCTTCCTTGTGTCTGACTCTCCCGGAACCTAAGCAGGGTGATGTACCTAACGCTACCTGCGGCGGCCAGTCCCATGTATGCCCTTCCTGGCTGTCCCGGTGATTTGGCTTTATTCCTATTTAGTGAACTTTCCTCTCTTCGCCAGCACTTCTCAGCATCCTGGCCCAGCTTTTTCTGGATACCAGTGGGAACCAGTGATAAAAACTCAGCTTTTATAGCTAGGTGTACTCTAAGTGGGTTCCAGGAGAGAACGTTTGCCCAGGGCCCCTGCTTTTAACTCACCCTCTATCCTCAATCTCGCCCTCACTAACTGGAAACACCGCTGGGCCTGCAGCGTAGAATATAGAGCACCAGGCAATACGCAGGTGCCAGGGGTCGTAGGAGCACAGAGAAATGCTGGGTCGGAGTTGGGGGAGGCCTAGCCATGGCGTGCAGCCTGCAGACAGACGCATGGCTGATTTCCCACCTCTCTTTGATGCTTGTGGACAGGTGGTGTGAAACGTGCTCCCCTGAGCCTTGTCTGGCTGGATGCACTAGGTTTGCGGGTGTTTGGCTTCATCCCACCAATGGAAAGTGATACAAACAGTCCCTCAGGCCTTCCTCAATGCACAAGGGGCTCAGGGATCCTAGAAAACCGGAGGGTTAGAGTGAGCGTGCCTTTAAGATGACTGAATTTCCCTCTTAGTTTTATCTACTTTTTACTGTAAAATTTTCCTTTCTTTCAGGCCTCAACTAGAGTGTTGACTGTATTTCCTACTGGCTGAGTGCTAGTTCGGTCTCAATCCCCTGCTCCTACTGTGCCCCCTTAGTGTTTTCTGCCTTCGCAAGTCTTTCTTCATGCCCCTTTTCCAGAATGAGTATGCCGATTGGCTTATTAGAAGGTTAAAGGTGTATGATCCTTTGAAAAAACTATGTTATTTTTTTATGTGTGCACACGTGTTTTAAATTTTTACAAATACAAGATACCTTATAGCTAATGTTCTTAGCTCTCTTTCCATGGCATGCTTGTTATATTTTATTTTTGACAGTTGCTTAGTATGTCTTTGAACACTTTCACAATGTTTTATTCATCCATCGATCTACCCATCCATCTATCTGCCTTCCTATACCTTCATTCATTCATTTATTAATTAATTCATCCATCCACCCACCCATCCATTTATCCATCCATCCATCCATCCATCCATCCATCCATCCATCCATCGATCCACGCACCCATGCATCCATGCATCCATGCATCCAGGCATCCATCCATCCATCCACCCACCCACCCATCCACCCACCCATCCATCCATCCATCCATCCACCCACCCATCCATCCATCCATCCACGCACCCATCCATCCATATTGCAGACTTAGGTTTTGAGTTTCCCAGTTCCATATATAATGCTGAGTCTCAGATATGTGGGCAATTTTCTCTGAGATGTATATGACAGGGGGTTTTATCACTTACTTTCTCACATTGCTGTCCAGGATGACTGTGTTTGTCTTTACCTCTACCAGTAGGTGAATTTCCTTTCCCCCACAGTCAAGCCACATTTGACATTTCTCTCTTCCTATTTTTTGCCAATACAATGGGTATAAATTATATCAAGTGGTTTAATGTCATCCTGGAATAAATTTCTCTGTTACTTATATTTTAAGCACCTCACGACCTGTCTGTTACCCTTCACGTTTCACTTTCTGTGCATTGCCTATTTACATTTGCCCAATTTTCAACTTAGCTCACTTGACTTTGAAGTACATGGTCATGAGGATGTTCTTCTCTTAGCTTAGCACATTTTGAAAGCTCAGTTTTATGTGCTTTTTGTGCATGACATGAACTAGAACCCAACTTTTATTTGCATATCGTGCGCGATTCTATGCAGCCTCATCTTTTAGCAGGTCTTTGCTTGCTGTGTGGCATGTGCCTCCTCCTTGTGTTGTCCCTTACGTTCCATAGGTTTGTTTTGACTTTTCCTCTTGTGCTACACTTTAACCTGTTTCTTTCCTTGGTATGGTACTGGAGACTGAGCCGAGTCCTCACACAGTGATAAACCCCCAGCCCTTCTTACTTAGTTTTTACTTTGAACTATGTCTTGCTCAGTTGCCCAGTAGGGACTAGAACTTGTGACCCCCCCTATTTTGTGGTAGGATTATAGGGGTGTCCTACCATGCTTAGCTGCTTTAAACTATTTCTTCAGCTTCTGATGTTTCCTCAGATCTAACCAAATTGGTCTCCTCGACTTTATTTTTAAAACTGGCAACTGTTTATGCATCTTTACATTTTCATCTAAAGTTTAGAATGGTTTTGTGTGGAATTTTTATCGGAATAGAATTAGATTTGCAAATTACTTTGGGATAAAAGTAACACATTTATTATGCTAATTAGCTTCATTCCTCGACGTGACATATTGCTATGTTATGTAAATTTTTAAAAAATATTTTATAGACTTTCAGTGTTTCTCTTAGAGCTCTTGATCAATTTTCTTAAAGTAGCTAAGAAGATTTCTTGCTATTTACAATGTATTTTAATTCCTATTGTATTTTTAAATTGGTTGTTGCTGGTAGAGGAAGCATTAAGTAGGGTAGAAGAAATAAAGATAGAAAGGACAAAAAATTGCAATTTAAAAATTGTACTGTGTGCTCGCTTTGGTAGTGCATATACTAAACTTACAATTCTACTTTACAGATAACTGCAACTTTAGGAAACAAAGTTACCCAATTTGCAGTGTGATTTTTTTTTCCTCTTCCAGGCAACTCCAAAATTCCTGTTTTAAAAAGATGCAATAAGCCTGTAAATTGGGTGTTTGCCCAGCTTTCCTCTGTGAATTAGGACTTTCACCTAATCTGCCTTTGCACCGATTCCACAGATTTCCACCCCGAAAACACAGCAATTCTCCAGCCCAGGTCCCCTGTCTCACTCCCTCTCTCCCTGTGCGCTCCTTTGCTGCTGCTGAATGCGTCTGCTTCTGCCTCTTCTTGACACATCCTTAAGAGCTTTTCCGTGACTAAAGTCAGCCTATTACTGTATGCAGGAGTGGGGGCATACTGAGGTCCCGGAGCTTCCTTGGAGGGACCCCTCACACGCTGCATGGTGCCCCTCTACTGCTTGGGAGACCACTGATTCTTTAAAGTGAAAACCTGAACATGACATGCCATTGAATTCCAGTCTTTCTTTATGTCTTTAATTAAGTTTTAATAAAGTTAAACTTTTTCCATAGACCACAGTTGCGTTCGATTACAGCCTAGACACTGCAGAGTTTAAAAATTTGCTGTTATAAATTGCGTGATTTCTATAATATTTTCTCATTGCTTAGATGTTGGTTTTTCAATTGGTTATTTCTTCCCTTATAGAAGAATACTGCTGTTTCCTAAGATGATTTTTTAGACAGAAAATCTCTAATTTTTCCAAGACTTTTCTGTTGATTTTGTTGTTTGTGTCAAAAATGTCATCTGGTTTGTTCTGCTTGATTTTATTGTGTGTGAAGGTATGGACAGCTGCTTTGAAGGAAACAAGAGAGATGATGGGAGCCATTGCTGATTTCCTATTGTGTTGTTTTGAAGTCTGGTACAGCTTGCATTATTCTGTCCTGATTTTCCTTATTCTCTTTTGTTTGGTTTTGTTTTATTCTCCTTAAAATACAGAAGTGACGATATGCTAGATAAAAAATGTCATCTGCAAATGAAACCACTTTTATCACGTCTCCTACATCTCTATTTTCTCTTTTTCTACCGTAAGTTGTGTTAGAGCACCTGCCCAAGCCCTGCGTTGCTGCTCCACTTCCTGGGATCCACGGATCCAGGGCTGCATCCTCCTAACCCTGCAGAGTCCCTGCCACCTCTGTTCCTGTGCAGCTGCTCGCGGTGTGGCCCGCGCATGTGCAGAACTGAGCTGCTGTGCTGGTTAGTCCGTCAGGTTAGGGGCTACATCACAGATATTCTTTTTATTACTACACGTTTGCTATGCACAATGATGACCCCCATTGTAAAGACTGGTACGTGCACATAATCTATTTAACTCGTCTTTTAATCCCCTTCTCTTCCTCTTCATTCCCTTCCAGCTCTGGGTCCCCTTCCCATTTGAAAAGGATTTCTTGTGTTCTATTATGTTTGATCTTTCACTTTAATTTATTTGTATGTTGCACTTCTCATATAAATTACGAGATATTTAAATTTGTATGTCTGATTTGTTTCACTTAACGTGATGAATGCTTTCTTAGAAAACAAAAGTTGCATTCTTAGGGACATCATAGATTTGTTTTCTCCAATAAGATTTTATTGGTACATTTTAGATATACATGATGATCACATTCATCACAGAGGACCTGGACCCGGACCTGACATAATTGGAAACTTTCCTTCCCTCTTTCCCCGACGAGCCTTCATTCAACCCAGCCTCCTCTCCCCATTTACAAAATCTTCATTCCATTTTTTCCTTATTTTCTCATTTTTTTCCTTTTCCCTTCTGCCCCCTACCCCTCCTCCATTTGAACATTTTCTTCCTAATTCACAATACCTATTAATACTCTGGTCTTTGTTTGCATGTTTGGATTCCTTCACCAGAGGACCAGTGCAGTATCTGCATTGTGTGGGACACCAAGCTCTTAGCAGAATATATTACACTGAGGATTTTTTCATCTGGTAATTAATGTTTTACTTAGAATTCTCATTTTCTTCTTTAGACAAAGTCTAGAGTCCACTGTAGTAAAATGTACTTGAAAACACCCCATCATCTCCAGAGCTGAGAGTTCCTAATTTCTCTTCTAGCTCCTTGTTTAGATCTTTTCTGAAACCAAATCCTTCTTACAAATCAAGCTCTTGCTGGCTCATGTATCTGATAATGGAAGCCAGTGTACTTCTACCGGGGAAACCCTGCCTTGGCACAACTGTTTGAAAGTAAAATACTCAGTATGCAAGCTTTTCACATGATGCAAAACAGTGCTTAACATCCTACTTTTAAATTGAATTGTTGTATTCTTTCAATGACCTAAAAATGATGTAATAATCAATTATTCATAGCCTCGTGTTATAAATCACTCTTCTCATAATTCCTTTTTGCTTGAAAGAGTTTCTCTCTTCATTTGTAACAGAAACAATTTCTGGAATGAGGCATACCAAGGCCATCTGAGGATTTACCTACCCATTCCCTCCAAGGTTCCCCTTGAGTGCTGTAAAAATGAGCAGTGATGAAAATGCAGTCATCAAACGTCAATCTGTGCGATCAATCACATCAACAGGCTAAGGAAGAAAAACACATGAGCATATCAATAAATGCAAAAGAATTTTTGATGAAATCCAACACTGATTGGTGATTAAAAATTCTCAGCAATTTAGGAATAAGAGGAGACATCCTCAAATGAATAACAATATTTACAGAATGCCCATGGCTGGCATCATACTGAATGTTTACAAACAAAAGCCTTTCCCACTAAGATCAAGCACGAGGTAATAACCCCTTCCACCCCCACTTTTTCTGGTTGTACTGGAGATCCTACTTAATGAGGTAAAACAAGAAAAACAAACAATAGGAATATGGAATGGAAGCGAGAAGCAAGACTCTCTTTATCCTCTGGTGACACCAACATCCACGTAGAGAATATGGACTAACACGAGCACATCCTTCCTGGACCAGATAAGAAATTACAGAAAGATTGAAGAACACAATTGGTTCTGCAGACGAAGAAATTATCTGTATACTAGCAGTGAACAGTTGGGCTCAGAAATTAAAAATACAACACCATCTAAACTAGCATCCTCCAAGGCAAAGGCTTAGCTATAAATAAAATTATAAACCTAGTATATATGTATACATGAGATCTCTGTGAGGAAAACTATGTAACTGTGGTGATAGAAATGAGAGGAAAAACGAAACACAGGAAGTCATCCCATTTTTATGGTCAGAAAGGGTCGATCACCATCATATTGACAAACCTTCTCATCTGTAGATTCCATGCAGTGCTAATTAAACTTTAGATGCCAGTATCAGAGGCAAAAGACTCAGAAAAGTCAACCAACACTCTTATTTATTTGTGTATTTATTTATATTAGGCTGTGTTTGCAGCACACAATGCTTCCATTCCTGGTGTGTGGCTGGGGTGCACACAGCACAGCCCCCGTCCTCCCCCTCCCACCGTCATTTGATTCCCTTCCCCGCTGAGAAAGACCCACTTCCAAGTTTCATTCTGCTATCAACATGAGTATGCATGCATTACTGTACTATGATATCTTGCACTCTTTGGGGGAAGATACATAGAAGGGGAATAACCAGGTCAAGCGCAACTTCTAGTTTTAGTATTCTGAGGAATCTCCAGACCGATTTCTCTAGAGGTTGTACTAGTTTATACTCCTCCCACTTTCTCATTTGACATAGCGCCATTTGGTGAGTCTCAGAGCTATTGCCTGTGTTGCCAGGTCTCTGTTGAGAAAGTCCTTGCAGCTGGGGATCTAGCTCAGTGGCACAGTACCTGCTTGGCAAGCACAAGGTCCTGAGTTCAAGTCCCAGGACCAAAAATAAATAAATAACAAAGTTCTTGCAAACTAAAGTAACAAGGAGACACCACTACACACTTAACGGAATGGTGAAAACTCAAAACACCAGTAACACCGGATTGTGGCAAGAAGGACAAGCTGTAGGAATCTCTATTTGTTGCTGGTAGGAAAGCAAAACAGTATACCCTGGAGGTCAGTTGGGCAGTGTTTTATGAAATGCAATGTATTTTTACTGTACAGCAACCACTCATACCTTGGTATTTGCACAAACTAGCTGGAAATGTATTTGTTCACAGCAGTTTTATCCATAATTGTTGAAATTTGAAAACAAGCAAGATGTCTCTTAGTAGGTGTATTAGCCCATTTTCTATTAGCCTAATGAAATAGCTGAGGCTGAATACTAATAAAGAAGAGAGGTTTGTTTAACTCCCCATTTTGAGCCAGGTGAGGGACTCCCTGACCACGTCACCTCCCTGTGAATTCCACTGTGGGAAGAGCGTGTGTGGGAGGAGAAAGGAAGCCAGAGAATGGGGAGGGGCCCAGTACCAGGTCTCACTTTGTTCCTGCTCTTAAAGATCTACCATCCTTCAGCCTCAGCACCCCGAGGTGGCCTGAAACCCCAGCACGCGAACCCTTGGAGAACAACCTGGAGCCCCAGCCAAAGCATTGCATTAGGGAATGAATGAGTAAAAGGTGGTAATCCAGACACTGGCCATTCCTGGACACTAACAAGAAATGAGCTCTTAAGCCATGAAAAGAGAGAAGACTTTTAGATGAGTATTAGTGAAGGAAGCCAATCTTCAAAGGCAACAGACTGCAGGAGTCCAACGATGTGGCTTTCTGGAAAAGGCAGAACTGCTGTGAAAAGATTGGGGGAGGGATTAGGCATCAGAGGAGAATGGAGGACCTGGAGGACAGGGTCACTGTCTTTACAACTCTATACTGACATCAACGTCCCTGGGTACTCATTAAAGCCTATGCAGTGCGCAACCCGAATATAAATTTTGGGCTTGGGATGGTAATGTGCCAACGCAAGCTCATTGATTTTTAACAAATGTACCAGTCTGTTGCTGGGATCTTGGTCATGGAGTCGGTGATGGGCACATGGGGACAGAAGATATATGGGAACTATCTACACTCTGTGTCCAATTTTTCTGTGGGAATACAATTTTTCTAAAAATAAAATTTACTGAAAAACAAAATACATGCGGCCAGGGATTTAGCTCAGCGGCATAAGAACCTGCTTTGCAAGCAGGCGGTCATGAGTTCAATCCCCGGTACCAATAAAAAAAAAAAAAAAAAGAAAATCAAAATACATGGTCAGTGCTCACTTTATAGGTAAATTGTGCTCCATAAAATTAGGTAATTGTTGTTTCAAACCAGGAGGCATATTCCCGCAGAAATAGCAATGATGTGTAAAGCCTAAGCAAGCCCACACATGTCTGAGTCACAACATGGCAAGAATTGTGAGGTTGGGGCTGAAGTCCCTTCAGTAAGGGTAAGAGATTGTTTGGGAAAAATACTTCTGTGATGTACAGTAAGCTATGAATGACTTTTTTTCTGATTGACAAGTGCTGTCTCTTCCCAAGTATTTGGATTACCACTGATAAAGTTTTGAACATATCTCAGGTGTCTCTGTAATTCAGTACACATTAACTGACCGTATCTTATGTCCTGGTCACTCCACTAGGTGCTGGGAATTTGATGTACCACACTATCCATAGATTCAAAATATTTTGTCCTGATTGTCCTGTGAGAGAAAAGAATAGCAAAGATTCAGAGAAAATAATGCCAGCCTTGTTATGAATGATCAGTCACATGTATATGTGATATTTTTGGAATGCAAATAATACTATTAGGATGCATTAAAAATGTTACATATTGAAAGCTGTTTTGCACATCTGTTATCTGACTTGAGCTCCACTCTGATGATCAAACAGAATCACAGGAATGTTTACTAATTTTCAAAATCAGAGACAGTGAGTTGAAATCAAATAACTTGGGAAGGATACTAGGAAGAAAGATGTCATGGGAGACTGAGTCCTGCGACACTCTGCCACCCTACCCCAAATCCCCCCATTACTTCTCTCTGTCTGTCCTTTTCAAATCTGTAACCTAAGAAACTCACAACAAATTACAGTTTGTCTAATAAATCACTTTGACGCATGCTCAATCCTAACATATTTGGGAGATTTTAAATTAGTTTTCAGCTAGTAAATGTCACATATTACCCCTTTCATAGATGATCAGAACTGAGAACAAACAGGATAATAAATCTCCTGAGCGAAGAAATAGACACTAGAATATTGTCCCAAAGACGGCGTTTCTTCAAAATGTCTCTGTCTTCCAGTCTCCGGGTGTGCTCACCCCACTCCCGCAGTGGCATCATGGTGTTGGCTGTCACTTGTTTTTTATCTACTTGAAATTTATAATCAACTGTGGATTGTTCGAGGAAAATAAATTTGTCTTGTCGCCTTTTGTCTTCAGGGTATCTAACACAGTACTCGGGTACACCAGCGTGAACAAATGTCTCTGTAATGTATCAGCCGCTGTTGACTAAAGAGGTGGCTGGACCCAGGACACAATTTAAACCATTGGGAGCTAATTATCAGCATACTTGAGCTTAGGAACCAAGCCTTTTTACTTCAATTTTGGCATTTTTAACATTTTCTGTTTGATTCTTCAGTATGACAGTCACAGGTATTCGCCATGTGATGAGTACTTCTGAACAAGCTATTAAAGATTAAATAAGCACCACATTAAATAAGCTTATTCACAGGCTACTTGGTGAAAAGTTATCAATAGGTTAAAAACAGTATCGGTACATTTGCTGTAATAGCCAAAGGGGCCTTCTGATTTAATGAGATACTGTATTTCATTTGCATCATGAAGTGAATTTTCTAACTGCCAGTGAGGAAATCTTAAGTTTTAAATGAGGAAAAGGTTGTAACAAGGTGTAAAATCAGGTTGATCCAAGCTCAGTGCACTGGATATCTGACAAGACAATAAAATATATTCTGAGGATCTGTCTTGGTTACTTTTTTCTCGTTGCTGGGACAAAATACCTCCTACCCCAAAATGAAGGAAGGAAAGGTTTATTTAGCTCACTCTTTGTGGAGGTTTCAGTCCATAATCAGCTGGCTCCAAGGCAGGGTGGTGTGGTACCCGGGCAACACTTCAAGGCCACAGCCAGCAAAAGCAGCCAGAGCCAAAAGGAGAGGACAGAGCAGGCCTCTTCTCCTCCCCTAGATGGGATGCAGACCACCTCCACCCCTCTAGGCCAGGGGCAGCACTCACACCACCTCTGCCCTCCTCTTGCACAGGCTGAGGCTGTTTACAAAGTAAAGATCTTGGCTCCCTGCTGAGTCCCTCAGTTAAACTTCTAAACTCCAGTTGATACAATGTATGAACCAGAGGAGAATCTAAAGCAAGAATTGGAGAGAAAGAAGATCTAAGTTAACACAAAGGGAGCCTTCAAGGGGCCAGGGATTTAGCTCAGCAGCACAGTGCCTGCCCCACAAGAGTGAGGTCATGAGTTCGATCCCTGGTACAAAAAAAAAAAAAAGAATCTTCAAATATTTCTGGAGTAAGTGTGAACCAATGAGCAATAGAATCCAAGATCAGAGGTGCAAGAATTGATTAGAAAGTAAGGGACGGAAATTGAGACAGGAAGCCATGTATATCCTCAAGGACTGGAGTTTTGTAAAAAGAATGTCTTTTCTTTCCCTCTCTTCTTCTCTCTTTTCTTTTTATTGAAACCTAGAGTCCATTTGCTCTCTGTCCTGCTGTTTAAACTGATGACACCGAATCCAATATTATTTATAAGGGAACATTTTTATATATTAACGTTGCAATAAATACCATTAAATTATAAAGAAAACTAGATCTGACACACATTGTAGTTCATAAGGTAAATAATGGAAAATAAATCCTTTTAAAGAAACATCTCCAGAGCATACACAAAAAGGACATTTATCTGAGGAAAATTTTATTAAAAATACGAGACTGAAATGCAGTAGCAGCATAATGGTAATGATCTCTGGATTGTGACATTATCTTTTTATCACATTCACAATTTTTCTGTCTTAACAATGAATTTTATTCAAATAAAAAGAAAATAACCTTTGCAAGTAACCACATTGTGAGGCAATTGCACTATTCATGAGTTTCCAAGAACATTAAGTTCCCTTTTAGTCTATTTATTTCCAGTTAACAATCCTTTATGGAGGAAAGCATTGCCCCATAAAGACAGATAGATATAAAGAGGAGCAAATCACAAGCCCTGTCTTCAAAAGAGTTTACAGTGGGCTGTGCCCCGGGAACGCGTGGGAGCTGCGTGCTGAACGCGGGGCACCGCACTGGGGCTCCTGAGCCTCTGGGTCCAAATGGGGATGCTGGCATCACATTCCAGCTTTTAAACTTTCCGTCCCGGGAGTGAGCTTGATGTGGTTCCTTCCAGACCGAGGCAGAGCTGCTGTCTAGGTAGAACACTTATAAAAGGTCTCTTTGAGCCCTGTCTCGGAGGTGGAAGGCAGACAGGAGAAGATGAAGTCAACGGTTGGGCTGCCAGATGATGGGGACAGAGGGACGGTGGCAGAAGACAGCATGGGCCGGTGCTGTCCTCCTGACACTTCTGTGAGCACCGCTTTCCTCGAACAGGACGGCGAAGTCCAGCAGGAGGTCACGCAAGAGGTGGGGCAGATGCTGAGAGCTGGGCAAGCCTGGCAACATTCAGACCACAAAACCCTTTAAATTCTGCATCAGAAGCGATGATGGGAGAGAGGACCTTTTGTGACAGGCAGCTGAGTTAGTTAGAAATGTTACAGGTAGTCAGACAGGGCAGGGCCCTCCAAGGAGCCAGTGCAGAAGCCCAGATACGTAGCAACTGTGGGGGAGACATCAGATCTCAGGACAAAAGACAAATCAAATGCACCCACATCGTAAGGACTGTTACTCTAAATACTTCTCTATCACCCTGAGGAAGCCAGGAGTCACCATCTCAAACCCCTACAGGAAGAGTCACTGCTCTTTAAGGACGCCCCCTTGCTGTGACTCGCTTCCCCATTTGTCCCCAATTAAGTCAATCTTACCTGAGCAGTTGCTCTTATTGGTTGATCACAATTCTGTCCCTCCTCATGCCCACCTGCCTTACAGGTTTTCATGATTTCTTTACCTTGGACCCACCTCACTTTGTGGTTTTGCTCTACAAAAGTCCCTGGGAAATACAGCCTTTGCCAACTGTTTCTGTTGCTCAGACAGAAGCTTTCTTCCTCTCAATAAATATATTCTGCTCTTAATCTCCATTGTCCCTAAAATTCATTCTTAAATTTTAAAGAACATGAACTTCTACCAGACATCTAGTAGGTTAGGAGTTTCTTTCCCCTAGATCTCTTTGGTCACTCTTTGGCCTGCAAACACAACCTTCCACGGTCCTTAGACTGGAACATTAGTGGCCAACTGGTTCACCGAGGTCAGCATGGATTAGGGAGCAGTAAACACACATGGACATTTTGAGTCCTCGTTTTCAGAAGCAGGGACTGTTATAATCTCCATCTTCCAGGGAAAGATGATTAGGTATCAAGAAGATAAGTAACTGGCCCAGTGCCATAAGCTAGTAAGAAAGAATCGCAAGATCCTGGCTTCTGGGTCCATGCTTTTAATGATTAGGTGCTTCTGCTCTGCAAAGAGATGTGCTCAAATTATTTAGATCTCACCCAGAAAGAAAATCTATAGTTTCTCCAATAATAGATCATTTATCTTGCTTGGGTCAGATTCCTCTTCTTCTTTGATGCTACTATATTTCAAGATTGCTGAAAGGTCCCTGACTGGTATCTCAGCTTTGCACGCTATTCTCTTAACTTACAAGTTAAGTCAGTGGGTGCATGGCTAAGCTCTGGGTGACAAAAGTTAAACCAAGCTCTTAGGTGTCTGTTAGCTACTTGACTCCTCTTCTTCTTTCAAAGACCTCTTCTCCATCCCAAGACAGAAGGTAGAAACTAACTTTCCTGCATTTCTTCCTCAGATGGTTCCTGGCCAGCATTTTCCCATGAGAAAACTTGAAAGGAGCAGTAGTGATTATCCTCTCGAGTGGATGTGGCCGGATTCATAGCAGAACTGAGCGTTACAGTGGTCCGGTGTAGACCATCTCTCACTCTGTGCTCACTAGAGAAGCAGATTTGATACAAGATGTGAGAACAGCTAAAGGGTTACAAAGTGGGTGTACAAAGATGTGAAAGAGTGCAGGTTGGTCTGAGCACTGGTGATCTGAAGGTTCCGTCTGAGAGTTCAGCCCTGGAGCTCAGTGGAGGGTCCCATGTGAGCCCCTGTGAGGAGGTCACGGGGTCTAGAGCGTGTGCTGGCAGCCCGGAGCCCACATCCACCGTGAAGACTAGAGAAATGGAAGTGAGCCGTCTTTGTGTATCTACAAGCCCATTAGAGCAGCCCATGGGTTGGTGCATCTCATCCCTGGGCTGGGGCTTCTGCCTTCGCCAAATCCCTTCAGTGTCCCCAGAACCAAGCCCATCCAGTTAGCTGGGTGTTTCTTACTCAAGTTGATGCGACAGTCGGCTCTCACACTCTTCCAGGACTTGTGCCCCTCGAGGTTGGATTTCTGGTGCTGCACTTGCCGACAGACACGGAAAGGCATCGGCAGTGGGAGAGGCTCACACCGTCACATGCTGAGGTCACTCTATTCGTAAAGCCACACAGTTAAGGGACGGCCGAGGCCAAGGCTTAGCTGACGTCAGCTGGCCACGGCAGCCCCCCTGGCTTGGCTCCCGGCATTTCCTCCGAGGTGGATGCTCTCCGGAGGGTGTCAATGGTATGGTCCTCAGCAGAGGCTCACAACCATCCCTGAAGCTTCATCTTCCATACTTGAATTTTTAAAAAAATAGACTTAAGTGTGGGGCTCTTTTAAGTACACAGTAATAGTAACAGAAAGGACAGCGATCTGCCACAGGCACCGAAAGCCTCTCCCGGATCAGCCCCTACTGAGAGCTGTATTCTTATGATCCATGACCGTACACCCACACACCCTCTGTGCCCCAAGTCTGCGATTTATACCAAGGTCCATGCTTAGCGCTGTCCATTTCAAGCCTCCGGCAGCTGTATGATGACGTGACCTCACCATGGAAATGGCCTCCCGGCTTGAAATATCCTTCGTGCTCTGCACATTTGTCCCTCTCTGTCCCCTCGCCTCTGGCAGTCACTGATTTATTGCTGTCTCCCTGTTTTTCCCGAAGAGCGCCATAGAATTGGAATAAAGCAGTAGGTACCATTTTCAGGTTGGCTTCTTTCGCTGATTACAAGGGATTTAGGCTTTCCCCATGTCATTTCGTGGCTTGCTAGCTCATTTCTTTTTAGCACTGAATAATGCTCCAATTTCTGGATTCTGCCTGGTTTAGCTGTCTCTCCCTCCATTGGAGGGCATATGCTTCTGCATTTTGGCGATTAGAAATAAAACTGCTGTAAACATCCAGGACAGGCTTTCGCATGGATATAAGCTTTCCTCTCCTTTGGGTGAGTAATGAGGAGGGAAAGTGCTGGATTATGCGGTAAAGATGCATTTAGTTTGTAAGAAACTGAGTCTGCCTTCCAAAGGGGTCGCACTGCTCAGCGCCGGCCATCAGGACCGCCCGCTGTTCCTGGTGACATTCCCGATGTCAGTGTCTGGATTCAGGCATCTCAATTTAAATTTGCACTTCTGTGATGCCATGTGGCTGTGGGACTTCTTTCTTTTTTTCTTCTTTTCTGTGTTATCGTATGCCTTCTTAGGTAAGGTGTCTATTGAGGTCCTTTGTCCACGTTTAGTAGGGCTGTTCAGGCAGAGATCTGGTTCTGAAATCCTGAGAATCAGTAAGTGAAGTCTGTATCTCTCAAGCATTTACTTTTTCAATAGTTTTCTCTAATGTCCGCTCATCACCAAATGGTATCCGTAACTGTAAATAAACTCTGTTTCACTGAAGATTTAAACGAAACAGAATTTGTATGAAGTTCTTGTGGTGTCACTGTGTGTACTGCAGATAAATACATCCACTGTGCCCACTAAATGTTGGATAACTGAGTAATTGCTGTTTTATATTCCTTGAAGTATGTAAGAATCCTGGCAGGATTACTCTGTAGATAGTTATTATCAGAGCTTTTGGGCCAGCTGGGGATAAGGGTTCTTCTTTTTCTTTTCCTAATCACACATTGACCAATATTATGGAAAATATAGTAACAGTGAGTCACTAGGACATGAGCATTAAATCGAGTGACCCCAGGCAACAGTTAGATGTAGTAGTTACCATGGCCACCGCCACACTGCCCACAGTCAAGGGCTTTCCAGGTCAGATCTCTTTCATGATGGTTTTCTCATAGCTCTAGAGAAATTAGCAGACTGAACCATGCAGTGGGAAGGAATGTACTTAGGGACAGCTGGGCAGACTTAATTTGATAATTCCACTTCCAAATTCCAAAGGCATTCTATATCTTTGGGTATCTTATGCTACAGTATATAAGAAAACTCTGGCATTTCAAATTTACTTGGTGTAATGCTACCTTTAGTTAAAAATTAGCACAAAATTAAAGGTGTGGTATAAATATAGTTATGAAAAAATAGATATGGTGTGATGTTTTTTATATAACTTTTTAAAACGTGCAGAGGGTAATTAATATGTATTATTTATAGATACAAACATATGGAAGAAACTCTCCAAAGTATATGAAGTGGTAAACAAAATTTCAGTACAGTAATTATCTCAGAGAAGGAAAGAAAAAAATGAGATCAGAAAATTTTATACAAGAAACTTTACCTATAATATTGCATTTCTATATAATAATTATAAGAAAATAACATACAAACATTACACAGTGTTGATATTTGTTAGATTCAGGAGGTGGTATACAATTGTTATTAATCATTGTCTTTGAAATATACTTGAATGTCTTCATTTTATAGATATATTATTCATTATATACTCAATATTTAATTATATGTATTCAGTGCATATATATATTGTATATTTATATCTTTGAAATTACACAAAGCAAACCTTATGACTGCCCCAATGTTAGTCTGAATGTTGGTGTTGCCAGCTCTAGGATGCTCTGGGTTCTTTCTAGAAATTCTTTCTTGATATCCTGAACAAAGAATTGGGTAAGAAACATGCAAAAGGTAGCAAGATTTTATATTTATTAAAGGTAGGCAAAGAAGCATGCCCCTGCCTGTGCATCTTTTCTTTTTGATGTTCGTCAATGTCTTTTGCAAAGTCCTTCCTACACCAGTGGGTAAGTGTGAGTACATGTTTCTTTGAGTTCCGTGAGCTGCTCGGCACATTAGTGGGACCCGAGGTGTGGGCCATGGGGACACCCAGCTCATCATCTGTAGACCAAAAGCACGGGCTGCAGCCTGGAGCCTGACACTGGCCTCTGAAGTCGGGGGTGTCTGGAGCAGTTTGAATCTTGCTTTGTGGAATCTGACCTCACACCCAAATTGGTAACATCAGGATTGACTCGGCTTGGAGGACACCCAGCTGGGGTCCACCGAGAACCGATCAGATAGGTGAAATCCAACCACATGGGTGACAGGCATGACGCACCCTGTGTCGACTGGTGAGTGGTGTGTCCCTGGGGGACAAAAATCCTCTTTCCCCATCTCTTTAAAACAGTTAAGGGAATTTGGACTCAGAGTTAAGCGACTTGCTGAGGTCCTTGGGGACCTCGTACACTTTCTGACCTCTTTGAGAGTTTTCCAGGGGCCACTAGAGGGAAGGAAGTGGACTTGGTTCTTCCATTGCTGTTTATGAGCTCTGCGGCCTTGGCACGATACTGAAGTGTTCCGATTCCCAAAT
Organism: Cavia porcellus; assembly: GCF_034190915.1. NCBI lineage: Eukaryota > Metazoa > Chordata > Mammalia > Rodentia > Caviidae > Cavia > Cavia porcellus. The sequence continues at coordinate 82,468,193 of NW_026947493.1, read as the reverse complement.
TCTCACCACAAATAAACACCTAGCATGTTTCCATGAGAAGGAGTGACCGAAGGCATCACTACAGGACGCTGGGTCTTTGGGAGTTCACCAGGAATGAGCCGGGCGAAGGGCAGGCTGCTGAGAAAGTGTTGGCCTGGTACTCTTGACGCCAGAGTGTTCCCTTGGCTGCTGAGTGTGGGCTTGCTTCATGCTAAGGACAACTTGGAGGTGCTGTACATAGGTTATCTTAATTTATCTTTTTGAGACAGGGTTTCACTATGCAGTTCAGGCTGTTCTTGAATATATTTTGTAGCCCAGGCTGGCCTCAAACTCACAGCAATCCTCCTGCCTCGGCCTCCAGAGTGCTGACATTACAGGTGTGGGCCACCACGCTCAGCACATGGATCACTTTCGAATGAACTCCTGCCTGCAATGATAAAGTGGAAAACTGACTTTCTGGACTTTTTCTCTTGTTCAAACGGACTTCGCTAGGCTGAAATCCAAGTTCATTTTGATTTTAGTGGCTGAGGAAGAGCAACCTTGCTGCTGATGGGTCATATTTTCACGTATTTTAATTTTGGACAAGCAATGGACCTATGCTGAATCCCTTGCCACCGCCGAGAGGGACACGATGGAGCAGGTCCAGTGTAGCTCAGGAATGACTCCATCTCTTGGATAAGCTTCCAAGCTCACTTGGGCCCAGAAAGAGCTGTCAGCCAGCAGCCAAGGAGAACAGCTTAAAGCACTTACAGGCTTGGAATTATAACTCTTCTGCTCATGAATGTAGAATAATGTTTGTGGTAGGAAGTTGGCCAGCAGAGAGGCTATGGTTCGAATGTGTTTCCCCAAAGCTCCTGTGTTAGAAACTTGGCCACCTAGTGACTGCGCTTGTGGTATTTTGGGGGCCTCTGGGAAGGAATTAGCATTAAACGAAGTCATGAGAGTGAGACCCGGAGGTGGCCTTAGTGGTTTTATAAGGAGAAGGAAGTCATTCCTGAGCTGACAGGAGCTCACTGACTCTCCACACGACACGCTTCCTCCTGTCACGGCACAGTGACAAGAACTATACCAGATGCCAGGCAGTCACAGGCACCTCCAGCCTCCACAACCAGGAGCCAAATAAACCTCTGTGCTCCATAAATTACATTTTGTTATAACTGCAGAAAATAGGCTAAGAGAAGACACATTTGATGATGTTAAGAGTAAGGATGTGTTCCAGTCAGTCCGGGTTACAGTCTTGTCCTCTTATCAATTTTTCTGTTTTGTTTCACATGACAAGGTCTCTCTCTGTAGCTCAGGCTGGACTTGAGCTCACAGTGTTCAGGCTGGCATTGAACGTGCAGTGATCCTTCTGCCTCACCCTCCAGGGTACTGGGATCACAGGTTTATATCAATGTGTCTAGCCCTATGTTTTTGAGAGAGAGAGAGAGAGAGAGAGAGAGAGAGAGAAAGAGAGAGAGAGAGAGTTCCCCTAAGAGATCAATTTACATATATTTTCATGATCTCTGTGTATTTTCAAGCACTATAGGTTGAAAAACTTTATGTCATGGTAGGAAACATGTGTCAACACCCTATCTATCATCTGTCTATCTTCCTATTAATCAATAATCTATCAGAAAATTAGGCTCATCTCTCTAGATGCGGTAAGGGGCTGACTTACTCCTCAAAGAAAAGAACTATGATGATCACTTTTCACCTGAACTTTGTCCCAGGAGGTGGCATCTCACCCACTGGCCCGAGGCGTACCCTGGACTGAGATCTCCTCCCAAGCAGCCCAGCGCTTTGGAAGGGCGAGCTCCCTTACTTTACCTCGTCCATAGCTTCTTGCTTTAAATAATCTTTCTTTTTCAGAGAAAGCTGTCTTCCCGTTCAGTACCCCACCCGCCTTTCTGAACAATTGGTAGGCGGCACTCAGAGCATCTGTCAGGAGCCGGGGAAACGGGACTTTCTGACATGATGATTCCAGAGTTTTCTATCTTTGCCTCTAGAAAAAAGCCTAAGTCAAAGAAGTCAGTGTTAAACTTGTTTTGGAAACTTTGGGAAAAAGAAAGGAAAAAAATGTATTAAATTTTTTTCCTGTATTTGAAAAGCTCTTTTAAAGTGTTGCTTTACCTAGAAATAATTTCTTTTGGGTAGCAACTTGATTCTCTAGTGAACCTTCAGGGTCTAAAGAGAAGGTTACTGTGATGAGAGTCTGGCTGCCATGATGTTTGTTATTTCTGCTAAATCCTAAGGACGAGGGTGAAGGAGAGAGATGGGGAAGGGGGGCCCTTGATTGCCCTCCTTGGAGCTTGGAAACCTGTTCCTAATTCCATATCATCATCTTTGGATATGGAGGAGGACAGGGAGGTGGATGGAGTGAACTATATGTAGTGTTGAAAAAAAAACAGTTAAACTTCCACGAAATGGCTGATTAACTCTATCAGGTCAAATGTGTCCCTGATGACAGCCAAAATAGTTGAATAAAGGAAACAAAAGCACAAAATCAGTCATCTTAAGACATCTGACAGTCACCCAGGCCGTAAAGTTTGTGAGTCCAGATCTGGGAAGGACACCGCTGCTCTTCCAAAGCATCTGCAGATTGGGAAGCAGCCCCAGGTTGCAGGGCTGGGGGGATGCTGGCTGGCCTGGGGCTGGGAGCACGGGAGCTGGAATGTGGGGCCTCTCAAGGCTGTGCTCTAGCTGTGACCTGGAAATGGACCGAGCCTCCAAAGACCGAAGCCAAGATTCAGATGCGCTCATTCCCTCAGTGGGAAGCACAGGAGAGAAAAGCCGGGGGAGGCTGCCATGTCTCTCTCTCTCCTCATTCCGCAGAGGCCAAGTCAGCTTGTCTTGTGGAAGACCAGTCCTTCCTCTGGAGCTGTCCACTCCTTGTCCTCTTTGGTCAGCTCCCAGAGCCACGCTTGGTCTCTTTGCTATGCCGATGACGACACTGCAGTGTTTTGTGCAAGCTGGACCATCCATTTGGAGGGAATTGTTTTCTGTGGGTTTCTTTTTTTGCTACTGATTTTCAGAAAAGTTCTTCTCCACGTAGACTGAAATAACAGCCAGGCCCAGGGGTTCTCTCAGTTTTTTTTTTATTCCCAAGATGTTTTTCTTAAAATATTTTTTAGCATATCATGGAATGGTTAGGATATTAATTAAGTACACTAACAGACTGACAGATGGTGAAATTTGCTGTTATTGTACTTATGCTTAGCATGTGTGAGGCCCTAAATTCCATCAGCAGCACTAAAAAAGAAAATAATTGGCAAATATTTTCTCAGCCCTCTCAGTTGAAGTCAGCACACTCGACCTCTGTAGTGCTAAGCACATCCTCACCGTCCTGATCTACTGGGACACGCTCTGCTCTGTGAGCCAGGCCACTGCCAGCACTGCCTGTGATAAATGGTCCCCCAAGCTTTTGGTTGACCTTCTGGACAGAGCTTCAACATTTAAAGCATGTATCAGTCAGTGTTTTAGTAGAGAAACAGAGCGCAAGATGTACAAACGTATAAGAATTTACAATATTGCGTTACAGTGGTCACTCACAGAGCCAGAAGAGGAAGTGTGCGGAGGGTGTCTGTGCCCTGAAGACCAAAGGGTTCAGTCTGAGGTCTGCAGCTCCCTGCAGTGACCTGTGTGAGTCACAGTGGGAGGCTGAAGAATCTGGAAACCAATAAGTCGCATTGGAAGCCAGGAGATGATGTCCAAGGTGAAGGCAAAGATTGGAACAAACAAAGAGAAACAGATGCATCCTTCTTCATTTCCTGTTTACACCATCCAGGCGACAAGCAACAAACTGCCCTAGGGTGGGACCTCTACACCCTAGGCTATGGAATTACTGAGCTAACGAAACTTCTCAAACTGATGATCAATCAGCCATCACACAGCATATACTGAGGTCAATTTTGCTTCAGGTCACATTTTGAATGTCTGTCTATATTTAAAACACACGATCATAACATTAACCCTGAAGGGCGTAGCTTGCTTTGTGCTCTTCTTGTTGATCATCAGCATATGTAGGGTTCCTTAAATGATGAAAGCGTTTGTCCTTGACCAGTTACCCTTCCAAAGACCAAAGCTGAGACCCCAAAATTAAATGTGTGAAGTTTCAAAGCCAAATCAAATCCTAGTGCATTCCTAATGTACATCTCTTATTTTATAGTACCCATACTCTCAACGTCTTCCTTCTGGTTCATTTCATTGGTCAACAGAGAAGAGGCCAAAGGAACACTTCTATTTTTAAGGCAGTTCCCAGGACTCTGGGAAGCTGGGGCTCTCTCCTGTATTTTTATCAGTTTGCTGCTTTCTAATGAGTGGCCGTAGAGTCATTTTGCTGGTGATGGTTCTGATGGAAAGGCCAGCATCCTTCCTTACCAGTTTCTGCTTGCAACATACCACTTAAAGCGCCTTTGCCAGAGTCCTCAGTAACCTTTTAACTGACCTTTAGTTGATGTTTAGGAAGCATCTCATAGTTTTTGTTGTACTTCCCCAAAAAGCCCCTGAGATGAAAAATGGGGCAAAACCCCTGAGATGGAAAAGATGGGGCAGAACGATGTCATTTTTAGGAAGAAGCACTTTTATTTTAGCTGGCCCAGCACACAGTGCAGATGGAATTTGCAAAGCTGTGCAACTGAGTTAGAGTTTTGACTGATTTTTATAGTTCATTTATGATTAGCTCATTGATCATTAAGTACATAGTGATGAGAAACAGAAACAAGGTGGGCCTTTGTTCCCCTTTGCTTGAGGTCAGAGGCATTTCACAGTGGGTGGTTAGCTAGTGCATAGCCCTTGGTCTGCCGATTCCAAGAACATTTGTCTCTCATAAAGGGAACAATGGTTGACACAGCATCATTTGTCTCTTACAAGGGGAACAAAAGTTGACATTGCACACAGGTCACTAAGGTGGAGGGGATGACGCATTACAGAACAGCAGAACGGCGCGGTCAGTTAATTTATAACTATGTGGTTGGTGCTTGGTTACTAGGGTAACGAGCTCAGTACAATACGACAATATTGCTAATAACTATCTTTTTAAATAACTATTTTTGTTAATTATCTTTTAATCAATTATTTTAATTTTTCAGCATCTTAGTATAACAGTTTTTGTCTCTTTTTGTCTTCCTTTCTTCTTTTTATTTTGCATGGTACTGGGGATTGAATGCAAAGCCTTCACACTGAGCTACCTCCAGATTTTTGTGTGTGAGTGTGTACTGCGGGGGGGCTCTGTCTAAATCATTAAGTTGCCCCGGTTGGGCTCTAGCCTATGACCCTCCTGCCTCAGCTCCCTAGAGACCAGTGGTTACAGGCATGTGCCACCACACCTGTACCCTGACCTCTTACTTATCTTATTTTAAAAGTCTTTTCTCTTACAACCATGGCTCCTAATGCTATGATCAGATTTTGTTTTGTGGCACCAGGCGAAGCTTGTTTGGAAGTGGCCATTCAGAAGTGAAGGGCTCAGCCAGCCATGTGTTTTAGGACCTTTGATAAAAGCTGATGGCAGTGTCCCTATGGTGTGATCCTTAAAAGTTACGTCTTTTTCCTGGGTCCTCCCTCAACTCTGTCTCCTGGTCACTATGACCTGACCACTTTTTTCCTACCTTCCCATCATGCTTTGTTGCTTTGGAGTTGACCACAGAAGCACCGAAATTTCTAAAACATGAGCCAAAATAAACCTGTCTTTCTAAAATTGTGGATGTCGGGTATTTTGTTCCACCAGTGAAAGTGACTAAGGCTGCGTCTCTGACTGTAAGACATTCTTTTTGAATTAAACATTCGCTGGATTTGTCAACCAGGCACCATGTACGAGGGAGGCTTGATCCGCCTTAAACTTGCATTCCTGGTAATTCATAGCACGAAAGCTTATGGTAGAGACAGTAAGAGAGACTCAGCTTGTGTAAGAAGCAGCTTTCTAATAGCCCGAGTCTGGCCAAGTGAACAATACAATGAGCAATTCAGTTTTGCAGGTCTGGAGATGTGATCAGAAGATAGTTTGATAGAGACATCTTGTAGCAGTGTTATAAAAACTCATTCTGGGTGTGTGACAAAAAATGAATCCCAGCACACAGCTACCAGGGGAACACGGTGACGGCTGCTGCTTGGACCGCCACCTTCCCTAAACAAAGAACAGTGATGAGACTGTAGGGAGCCCAAGCCCTCGGAGGCAGGAGAGGAAGTGGATTGAGAGCAGTCAGAGGGCTTAACGTGCCCTCCGTTGCTTTTCCTTTCTCCTCGTCCACTTTCTATCCACGGCACCAGTGACCAGATGTGTGTGCCTTGCAGGCGTGGGGATCTGTCTCTCTACGCGGCTGCCCGACTTTACCAGCCTGTGTCTGCCTTGCTTTAGGCTTGTCTAGAGTGGGGGTTCACCCCCCGTGGGGGGTTTTCTTGTACTTCTGACTTCCAAGTAGCTACATTCTGAGAGGCTCTGTGGTGCCATGACTGTAAGACTCAACTTTTCCATGCAACACAATGTCATTTTTGGATTTTGGGAGGTTGAATTGTTTCATCCTTCTTCTTAGCAAACAGATGATTCGTGGTGGATGGTTTCAAAAAATCAGAACTTTCTATCCCTCCCTTGATGTAAGCAAGGTTTGAGCTTCATCCCTTGTGTGGCCCTAGGATTTTTTGCTGTCTGTTTGTGGATGTTCTTACTGCCCTGGGCTTCATCTTCTGGTGACTTAGGTTTGGGTTAGATGTGTGTGAGGGCCTGGTAGCCAGGGCTCCTCACCCTTCCCACACTCCTCTACTAGCTTGCTATAAAAGTGATTCGCAGGGTTCTGCAAATTCTGGCTGGCATTCTAAACTGATTCAAAATACAGCTCCAGATGGAGACACCTACGCAAATCTACAGGATGCACAACTAGAGAAAACAAGAAAATGTCATCCCTCGCTTATGTGTTAAAGTCCTATGAAGACCGCTGTTGGTGTTTTGATAGGCATCGCATAGGATCAGCTTTGGTAGCATGGACATTTTAGCAATATTAAATCACCGAATCTATAAACATAGGGTATCTTTTCATTTATGTGTGTCATTTTGAACTTCCTGCCTTACTGTTTTGCAGTTTTCAGTATACAGGTCATTCATGTCTTTGTTTAAATGTATTTGTAAGTAGATTTTTTTTTTGCATTATTGTAAATGAACTTATTTTCTCAAATTTTGGGGAGGTAGTTCATTGTTACTATATAGAAACTACTAATTGTTGTGTGTACATTTTGTATCCTGAAATTTTACTATAATTATTTACTAATTATAACAGGTTTTTTGGTAGTGTGTTTTAGGGATCTTTATAAAGAATGGAATATACAAACAGAGACAATACAACTTCTTTCTTTGAAATCTTGATTCCCTTTCTTTCTTTCTTTTGCTAATTTCTGTGGCTGGGACTTCTAGCTCACAATGACTAGAAGAGACAAAGGTGGTCACGCTTTTTGTGATCTTAGAGAAAATGTTTTCAACTTTTCACCACGTAATGTAATGTTAGCTGTAGGATTATCATGTGTTGAGGTCCAATCCTTCTATATTTGATTTACTTGTTAAGAGATTTTTTAATCATAAAAGGATGTTTGTACATCAATTGAAATGAGTACAGTTTTTCCATTCTGTTAATACAGCACATTTATGCAGGTATGTGTTGAAGAACTCTTGCATTCTTGGAACAAATCTTCTCTGATCATAGGGAATAATTGTTTTAAGATACTGTTGAAATCGGTTTGCCAGTATTTTGTTGAGGATTTTTCCACCTATGTTTATCAGGGATATTGATCTATGATTTTCTTTTCTTATAGTGTCTTTGGTATCATAACAAAAATGGCCTCATAATGTGAATTTCAAAGTATTCCCTTTTTAAAATTTTGAAAGAATTTGAGAAGTTCTGTAAATGTTAGAAGTTCCGTACAGTTAGTTCTATAAATGTTTAGTAGAATTCAGCAGTGAAACCATTCAGGTCCTGGTCTTTGAGCAGATACTTTTTACACTGATTCCGTCTCCTCACTCATTACTACTGTGTTAAGGTCTTTTGTTTCTTCTGGTGTTGACAGTCTGAAGGAACGTACAAACTTGTCTGCATTCCTTTGGTTACTGTACTTGTAATCTCTTATGATCCTTTGTGTTTTTATAGTACTGATTATTAGATCCCTTCTTTGATTTCTGATTTTGAGTCTTAGTTCTTATTTTTTCTTTCTCTTATTCAAAGCATAAATGGATTTATTAATCACAAAGCTAGAAGTACACAGGGAAATAGTTCAGAGGAGAGAGGGAGGGGAAGAGAGAGACAGACTGAGGACTACAGCTTGGAGTGAGGTGTATTTATGTGTTTTTGGTGATGGAAATCTGTGGACTTTGTGTATCTATAGGAATTTCTGCATTGGTCTTGGTTTAAAGCGGATAAAGGGGCAGCCACCACCTCAAGATGATGACCTGCTTTACAGGTGAAATGTAAGAGCCCCACCACACACTTTTATTTATTGATGAGCAATCTAAGATGTTTTCCTTAAAACATTCTTAAAGTCCTTCTGTCTATTTCTTTACCTTAAAATCAGGTCTCTGTCTTTTACTTTACCAAGTAAGCTAATTTTTGGTTGTAAAGTATCTTTAAGGGATTTGGGCTGTGATGGATCTCGGAGATGCGTACACAAGCCTAGGGAACGCTGTTCTGGATAACTTTGGGTAACCGTGTGTCCCGAAGTTGCAGTCTTCTTAAAAGCACAATGTTTAGCCATCTTTATTTCTTCTATCCTACATTACTCCTCCTGACTCTGACCCCAGATTTTAATCCCTTATTCTTAAGGGGTGTGGAAGGGTCAACATCTGTCTTTTTATAAGTCTCCAGCTGAAGAGGGTGTTGGTACTTCCTAGCCAGGGAGCAGAAGTCTCACCCTGAAATGGTTTACTTGTAAACTTGAGAAGTCTAGAAGTTTAACTAGGTGATTCAGCAGGGGGCCAGGGGCCTCACTTTGTAGAAATCTTGAGCCTGTGCAAGAAGAGGGCATGGAGATGGCATTAAGGACCCACCTAGGGCAGGTAGCCTGTGTACAATATAAGGGAGGAAAAGAGACTTGCTCTTTTCACTGGTTGCTTTTGCTGTCTTCTGCCACCTTGAAGTGTTGTCCCTGTGCCCCGCCACCCGGCGATGGAGTCAGCTGATTGTGGACTGAAAACTCCACAAACTGTGAGCTAAACAAACCCTTCCTTCCTTAATGTTGGGCATTAGCTATCATGTCTCAGCAAGGACAGCAGAGTAACTAAGACACACACTAACTGGTCCAAAGGAGAGGAAGGAAGATGGGTTTTATTATTTGACGCAGCATCCTCGTTTGATAATCTGGAAAAGTGGACAAGAATATTAACAAATCCTGGGTGCATAAACTTCACTTGAAAGTCATGTTAAATAAGCAGGAAGTGAAAATTAAAGATAGACTATGATGAATACTAGCTCAACAAATTGTAGATGTCAGACAAAGTCAGACAGATAAGCCTTTTACCTTTAATATTAACCTCTATTGGTCCAGAAGTGTGAACCCAAGTACAAAAGGAGTTTAAGAGCATATAAATTCTTGCATATTTTGTTAAATAAATCTCTTTTTAGCATAGTCGAGTTACAGTTTTGTCAATTTTTAAAAAATTAACAGCTCTTCTCTTTTACTTTTAACTAATCTATTGTTTTTATATTCCCAGCTTTATTTATTTCCACTCTGAAGTTTGTTATTTTTTTCTTATAGTAATGTGGATTTTGGCTTGCTCTTGGTTTTTACCCTTGAAGTGTGACATTATGCTGTGTGAGTCTTTCTTTTTCAATATAGACATTTATTGCTCTAAAATTTCTTCTTAAAACTATTTTTGCTGCATCGCACACGTTTTAGTATATTATATTTAACGTCCATCTGTCTCAAGCTATTTTATAAGTTCCTTTAAATCTATTGTTTGACCACTGGTTGTTCAGTACTATGTTGCTTACATTTCACGTATTTGTTAGTTTTCCAAAATTCTTCATATTATTGATTTCTAGTTGTATAATATTATGGTCAGAGAAGATATATAATTTCAGTCTTCCTAAATGTGTGAAGACTTTGTGGCAGAACACAGGATGAGTTCTGGAAACTCTTTCATGTGTACTTGAGTGTGTATTTTGCTGTTACGTGTGGGATATTCTATATATATGTGTTACAACACTTTGATCTAAAATGTAGTTTAAATCTCATATTTACTTATGGATTTCCTGTCTGGATAATCTGTCAATGGCTGAAAATGCAGTACCAATGTCCCCTGCTAATATTGTGCTACTGTCTCTCTCTTCCTTCAAATTGCCTAGTGCTTAACATAGTTAGGGGCTGTGCTGCTGGGTGGTGTATGTTTACAGTTGTTTTGTCCCCTGATGAGCTGACTCCTTGAATGACATTAAATTGTCATGTGATTCCAAAGGTGACATTAGTTGTACATTTTGGTATGTGTGACTTAAAGCCTAGTGTATGTGACATAAGAAATATAGCTACACCTTTTGTCTTTTGGTTTCCTTTTGCACTGACTCTTTTCCTACTCCTTTGCTTTTAGTTTATGTGTCTAACTAAAAGTAAAGAAAGGTAAATTCTGCCTATTTCTTAAGATAAAATAGACTTGGGTCTTGATTGTTTTCCTTCTTTTTTCCTTTCTTGATACTTTTATCCATTCTATGGCCATCCTTTGATTACAGAACTTAATTATACAAACAATTACTAATTATAAAAGCTTATGTATTGGCATTTTGTTTTCAGGGTGTTTTCTTGGTCTGCTGTTTCCTTTCTCTCTTTTACTACCTTTCTTTATGATTAGATGACTTTCTACAGTGGTATACTTTGATTTACCATTTTCTATTATTCATGGCTGCACATAGTTTGTGGTTACCATGAGGTTTACATAACATACCTAGTTAGAACATGCTCTTTTAAATTCACAACAACTTTCATTAGACACAGAAACACTTTTACACCACCTTCTATATATTGTGCTTTTGATGTCGAAATTTACATCTTTTTTACACTGTATATTCCTTAGAACAGGGATTCCTGGCCTTAGACCAGGGGCCGGCCTTCGAGGGACGGGGTTGCCCAACCCAGCATTGAGTTTCCGGCCAGTGAGTGAAGGTTGCCGTGTACTGAGAGCCATTCACCATTGCTGGTGTCGCCCCTGAGCTCAGCCTCCTGTCAGATCAGAGGCGGCATTAGGCTCTCCTGGGAGTACAGACCCTTCTGTGAACTTCTTTGTGGTTCATGGAACCACATGTTAGGGGCCCGGCCCGGTAAAGAACAAATGCTCCTGGAAGGGTTCTTTGAAAAGAAGCAAGACCCAGTGACCCAGTGATGAGGCAACAGAGGGCTGTAAGACTTCTAAAAATAAAGCTGCACTTTAACTACTAAGTCCCCCTATTACAGGTTCGTTGCCATTGGAGATTCGTATTCTCTGAGTCTGTTTTATATTGTATATGGCGACTGCTGTGCGAAGAAACCTGGAAATGTTTAACACTGTTTTCCCACATGGAACAGTAGCACCCTTGATTAAAAGACAAACCTCTGCAAATCATTAGAGCCACACCTCATCAAATGTGTCTGCTCTGAGAGCCTCATTCTCATGGCTAACTGCATTGCTAAAAGCTAAGAAGTCCTTTACTAACGGTGAGAGGACTGATCTTGCCTGATGGCAAGGACATTTGTCATGGAGTTTAAGAGATGCTGCTGTTGAAAGGTGACATGTGTTCCTCTCCTGGGTAGCACAGTAACTAAAGGGACTGAGGGCCTGGCTTAGCCTCTCGGGGTCCAATTGTTAGGGTTAAGAGTCATCGTGCGCGCAATTCAGGTTACAAGTATACTAGTACAGGCAAAAGGCAGCAACTCTTGTTTTGGTGTGATATAATTTTAGGAGGATGGGGATGTGGAGATGTTAGTACACCTTTTATTGTCAACCAAAACCAAAGCTACAGGTCTATCCAAGTCTTTGAATGACTGCATATCAGAGAAACTGAATTGGTCATTTATTTGTTGTTGTTGTTGGTATATTCACAGATACAGCAACTGCCATGCCTGGAGAGCTTTTAGATTGTACCACTCTGGCCCAAGGTTGCTTTTGAACATGAATCGATGCACTGTGTCATCCATATAGAAATGCTGACTGGCCAACAAGAATCACTTGAACGTAACGATATTTTATAAGACATGGTTAAAATTAACAACACAGTAAACTAATGCCCTTAACTTGCATTTGTTGTACAGCTCTGTAGGAGATGGACACAGAGCACGTGTGAGTAGGACATGAAACTTGATTAGTTACGAGGCCAAGGGCTCAGCAGATCTCATCACTTCAGGAGAGAATGACAGCTGTGCTAAGTTAGCAGAGAAAGAGGCTGCAATTATGGGCCTAAAGAGAGAATGCTGAGGTTCTTGACGTGTCAAACATTAGCACTGGTTTTGAAAGAGACTGCCCTGGGCCTTCGTCTCCAGCTGGTGCATACTCACTGATCTCAGCTGCCAATAATCTGAACGTTACTTCCAACCCACAAAAGACCCCTGAGCTGGAGAGGAAGAGACCTTGGGCCCACCTGTGAATAAGCCAGGTGAATCAGTGTTGTCCTTGCTAGAGGAGGCTCAGCTGCTTGAAATCACACATGGTGCTGGCTTAACAGTGTGTCTGAGACAGCCCCGAGCCTCCGTGTGTCCTGGATTAAAGTGAAGGTGAAATGTCCTGCCGCGGCCACAACAGCACTGAAAAGCTGCTTCTGTTGCTGAGGTGCTAACTTCGTGAAGCGGGGTTTCCTGGAGTGACTGGAACTATACTTAGACGTGGCGTGGCTGGGGTGAGATCACACATCGGGGCCACTGTCTCCCGCCGCCCCCAGAAGAGACTGTGTAGGTGCAGGAGAAACAAGCTCGGGGCCTCAGCGCCCAGTGACGCTGCAGTGTGAGACAGTGCAGTGTGATCGTGATGGGAATGAAGCTACAATAAGCGGAATGAGCTGAGGTCACCTGAACCCCCTCCGCATCCGCGGTTTTCCTCCAGAAAACCAGTCTCTGATGCAAAAATGTTGGGCATTTCTGCCTTAGAAAATTATTGAAGCTATTATTATATTTAATCATTTTGTTTTTAAGCATTTTCACTAAAGAAAGAAGTGAGTGACGTGCCACCATTGCAGTGCCACGGAATCTTCAATTTGATTATGCACTTATTTTTACCAGTGAGTTTCAAACTTTCCTGTTTTCTTCTTACTAATTGGCACCTTTTTCTTCCAACTTGGATTTCCTTTAGCATTTCTTATAAGGCAGTGGTGGTGATGAATTCCCTCAGCTCTTACTGTTTTCTGGCTGTAAGATTTCAGCTGAAAAATCTGCTGATACCCACATTAGTGTTCGTGGCATAATTATTTTCTCTTGCAACTTAATATATGTATTAATGTAAAACTCATTAGAGACATTTGAGCATTTGTATCTTCTCTCAAATCTGAGAAGTTTTCCCAACGTGCAACGTAGTTAGTTGTTTAAGTTTTCTGATCTTTGCTATTTTTCTGGAGACATTATCTACATCTGTTTGATGGTATTCTATGGTGCCCGTAGGCTTTCTTCAATGTATGTGGTTTTCTTTCTGTTCTTCTGATTAGGTAATTGCAAATAAACTGTCTTCAAACTCTCTGTTCCTTTCCTTTACTTGATGGGATCTGTGTTTGACGCTCTGCATGGGATTCTCCAGTTCAGTCCTGGTGGTCTTTCACTCACGAATTTCTGTCGGATCTTTTCCATGCTGCTTATTTATTGTTGTACCTCTAATTTTGCTGTATATTGTTTTCATGATCTCATGTCCTTGTCCATATTTATGCCCAGGTAGCTAATTTAATTTCAGGTGTTTTTAGATCCTTCCTAGGTAGTTCATGTATTTTCATTTTTAGAGAGTCAGGTACTGGTGATTTAGTTCTTTTGGGAGTAGAAACTCAGTGGAGTTCATGTTGTGGATTTGCCAGTCGCCAGAATAGAGATGAAATTTAAACTGTGTGGTCCCAGGTGGTGTAACTGAAAGATTTATGCATACAGGAAACAGATTAACCATAATGAGTCTCAGCTCGGTTTCTTGAGCAGCTCCTTCTCTAAGAAGTCTACAAGTATACCTAAAAGTGTACCTTCGAGGGTCTTGCAGGAGACAGAAATCATAAGGTATTTGAACAGAGAAAATGTGATATAAGTAATTATTAACCAGTAAAGATGCTCAGCTACTAAAAGGAGTGAATATGATCTTTACTTATTTATTTTTACTTATTCAATACTGTGAATCAACCTCTGGACCTTAAATGAACATAAATTTTAACTGTCCAGAAATTGCATGTGCAAATTCCACCTAGACTGAGGGGAGGAATTGACGAAGGAAGCCCTTCCCTTAATGCTGATATTTAGATTGCTTTCAAGAGACTGTGACTACTGTAGAAAAAATGTGACCTGGAAATAGACATGGGGTGAGCAGAGAGGATGCTTCAGGGGTGGTGCCGTAGGGGAGGAGGTGAAGGGCTCCAGCAGCTGCAGCAAAGCCCTGGTGGGTAGTGTGGGGCTGGAGAGTGCAGACGGAGCTTCCAAAACCTCCAGCTACAGCTACTCCGAAATGCATGCCACTGGGGAGACCATGGTTCAAAAGCACAGCTGGAGCTCTTCTGTGAGGACCACCAGTGCTCCAGACTGACCAGTAAAGGAGGACCCCGACCCTGAAGACAAATCTTTCCTGCATTTACCACCTCACAGCATCACCCCGGTGCCCTCTATTGCAAAGCCTACCGTTCCACGAACTGGCATTGCAGAGCAGCACCTAGGACTCAGCTGCAGGATCATGAGGAGCACGTGGAAGGGTGGGTTTGCAGTGAAGAGACACAGACTGCTAGGCGGTGACTGGTGGAGGAGGCTGTGCGTAGGTACCCTGGTAGACAGCCTGGGCTGCACTCCCAGCTGACAAACCGCCAGCTCCATGAAGGATCCGTTTTGTTTGTCTGTCTCAGTTAAGCCTGTATGGTCCACTCCAGCAGACGTCTGACAACCACATAAGAGACTGCAATCCAGAAATACCTGGCTGAGCCTGGGCAATCGGAACCATGGGGGTAGTAGTGAGGGGCTGCCTTACGTTATCATGCTTTGAGACACTTTGGTATGTAGTGATAGACAAATGGGGCAGAGATATCTGCTACCTTTACAGGAGGATCCTCAAATGCCATTTCCAGAAGGCTCCAATGAGTTCAACCACATGCCATAGAGAAAATAAAGAAGTAGAGGCAGACTGGTAGGGGGAGGAGAGCGGGCACAGAAACTATACTGGCGTGAGAGAAGAGTGATTTAACGTCTTTTTTATGACCTCGCCTTCTGTTAGTTGTGTTCCTACTTCTCAGACAGCCCAGCCGTAACATTTGCTACCCGTATTGCCTTTCCTGTCATTTCCTCACAGGTCCGCGTCACGGCCGTCTTTTACTCTCGGCCTGCACCCCGAGGTAGTCAGCTCACCTCTCCCGCCGTGTGCAGGACTGTTTGCACGCTTACAACATCTACATTCTCTCCTTCGGTATCGCTTTTCTCTGAGCTGCAGATATCAAATCCAGTTCCCGTTTGACACTTGCACATGTTCATCCCTAATTACTTACGTCCAGGTGGAGTCATGAGATCCCCTTGCACACTTCTTCCTCTTTGCTTCCTCTAGTGAACGAGCCTGTGTGTACTTAGTCATCCCAACCAGAGCCCCGGAAACGGCCCTTTACACATCTGTCTTTCCCACCGTTCACATCTTGTCATTACCAAACCTGGGTTTACCCCACCGCCTACACCCCCCGAATGACTCTATTTTTTCCATTTCCACGGTCACTAGCCAGTCTAAATATTTTCATTTCTAGCCTCCTCTGCCATAGCATCTTCTGTATTCTTTTCCTCAACTGCCCTAGCTGTCATCCAGTCTGCAAGTGGACTGTCAGTGATTTCACTTTAAAAGTTACAAATATGAACGTATTTAAAAAAGCCCCAAAGTCTGTTAAAAGCCCCAAAGTCACTTTTCCTTGCTCCTTGTGTCAATCTTAGCATCTCTAACATGTCCCCAGTGGTCCCCAAGTTCTCCTCTATTTGTTTCATCCTGCCCATCTCTGGTTCCTTATATCCCTTTTCTGTTGCCATGCAGTAGCGTCCTTCCAGACAGCTCAGCTTCTTCTGGCTTGACGTACGTATCCTTGGAGGAGGGGACAGTAACCCGGTCCAGACCAGCTGTTCCCTTTCCTCATCCACAGGACGCCCTTTCTTCTCCGTGTGTGAACTCCGTGAGTGGCATTATTGTTTGCCTGCCCTGCCACATGAAATTGCCCACCAAGGCCAAGAGCCTGTCTGTGTCAGGGCTTGGGATGGCACCTAGCAATGATCATGGAGAAAAAGACGACTGGTGAATCGTTAAATAAATAAGGACCCAAAATAGCAAGGATTTAAATTTCATCATCAACTTGCTATTTCAGAATGTGAGGCCTATGCCCACTCAAGTAAATAAAAATTCAATTTTTCTCCGCAGTGGACAAGGAGAATTCTATTTATACTTAGTCATAGGAGCGTTGGAAAATACTCTCTTTGTGAAAGAACACATTCAGTGGTGGGAAACTGCTTTCTGCGGGGCTGGAAAAAAAGCTTTAATACAAAAGTATAAGCTTTTGGGCTTATAAAGTCATTACATCAACCTTTCCCCAAATAATTTACCCCATGTATGTGGAATAAATAGATTAAAAAATGAAAACATAAAGACCGACCTTGTGGTGGGGGAGAAGAACATCTGTCTCATTTTAGAAAAGCGTTCCCCGGGTTTCCTGTCTTCTCGCTGTCATCGTGGGGGGCGCCTGCCCCTCCTAGCAGTGAGCACGTGTTTGCTGTCACGTTTGATGAGCAGACAGAAGAGCAGGCAATCAGCATTCATGGATTAGCATGGGCCAGGCAGGTACTGGGTCTTTCTGCGCAAAATCTCATTTAGATCTTCGTAAAGGAAATTTTGATGAGTGATAATGAAGATTATTGTGATTGTCTCTTTGAAGTTGCTGGACTTCTCTGTCAGTTTCCCGTGGGGTTTGGATGAGCAGGGGGTACAGAGTGAGGAACGTGGTGGCCCCTGGTCACGTGGTTTGGGCTGAAGCAGAAGCCAAGTGTCCCCCTGGGGTAAGGCTGAGCTTGGTGTCAGGATGGCCCAGGAAGAAAAGGACTCTTGAGTTTCCAGTGACTCTGACCTGTATTAGTGCTACAGCATCACATTTGAAGGTAAACAGAGCCCTGAGCATTTCCACTCAGAAATGACGTTCTAGAATTTTTTCCTCACAATGAGCAAAGAGCTCTAGGCCTGCTCAGGCAGAATTGAAATAATTTGTTCAAGGTGTGTCGCTAATGAAGGGGTGAAACTGGAATTCAAACCCAGGTCTCCTGCATCAAGACCCACTCAGTGCTGCGGGTCTGAAGTCACCTCCAGTCACCGAGGGGAGCCATCCAAAGCGTCCCACTTTCTTGGGGCTCGCTTCAGAACGGTGGAACCTCAGGTCCTCCATAGTTTCCTTGTTTTGTCTGTGTGACTAGTTTATGTCTTCCAAGTGTCGTCGTTGTGGTGACGTGGGGAACAAACCTCAGAGGGCAGAGCAGAGCGCCAGAAGATGAGTTTAGGGACCTCTGAGACAGTACAAGGGCAAGGACGCTGTGTCAGGGCTGGACGATGGGGCCCGCTCTGGGTGGCTTTTAAAGTTTGCAGTGGTTCATAAGACAAGAATGAGTCCAAGAAAACTCCAAGGACTTCGGCTTGCACAACTCGAATGGGGAGTACTGCACATGGCAGCCCTTCCTCTGTAAGGCTTCCCTGAGTTTAGACACCACATCATCACTTTTTTATTCTGAATCGTAATGTTTAGTTTCTTTGTCCCTTACACCACTAGACTTTGTGTATGTGAAGTAGCCCTTGGTCCTGTTCACCACTCTAATACCTAACGTATGTTGCAAAAGCAGAGAAAAAAGAAATGGTTGCATTGGATTAAAAATTATAGAATAAATAAATATTTAAACCTTATAGAAATAATTTAAGAGATACAATGCCAATTAATTGGTGTTGAAAAGATGAAAGTTATGAACATTACCATAAGACAAAAAGGATAATAATTTTGGGAGTGAGGACCATGGCTAAAGCTACAAGCAGTGTATTTGGTTGATTGACTATGTCAATCTGAGGAGTCTGGAAGCTAAATCGGCCCAGCAGTTCCACACTCAGGGTGTAGAAGACCCCTCCTTGGGCGGGCGAGTGTTACACAGAAAACCAGGAAAGCGAGGGAGGGCTGCAGGCTTCGCCTCCAGCTTGGACCTTGTCTCCTGGCTTCCTCACAGAGCACAGACCCTGGCCTCCTTACAGATGCTTCAGCCTTCCTGGGTAGACGTCTGTCACAGACCCTTCAGCCTGCAGACAGGGACTTGCACGGACCCCGCAGTGAGCTCCAGACCTCCGACTGAAACCTCCGCTCTCCGCTGTCCAGAGGCCCTCTGCACGCATCCACGCCTGACTCTAAGGCTGACCATCGTAAGCCTGTCTGGTACTCTCTTATGCATGTGTAAATCTTGTGCCATATTTGCTTCTCTAGAAAAACACTGACTGGTTCAATTAATGAGCAAAATGTATGCATAATAAATATGTGAAAAGCTGTTCAACATCACTGGTCATTCGAGATGCAACTTAAAACAATGCTGAGATTCTGTCTCATACCAGAAAGAATCAACCAATAGCAAGAAATCAACCAGTAACAAATGCTGGTGAGGCTGTGGAGAAAGAGGGACTATTCTCCACTGCTGGGGGGGAGTGGAGACTTGTGGTATCAGGGGGAAATTAGTGTGAAGACTTCTCAAAAAACTAGGACTGGAGTTCCCATTCAACCCAGCTATTCCCCTTCTGGGTATCTTCCCAAAAGAATTGAAAACATCACACCACAGTGATATATGTGTGCCCATGTTTATAGCAGCACAGTTTGTAATAGCCAGATCTTGGACACAGCCCAAATGCCCATTAACTGAGGAATGGATAAAAAAGATGTGTTTTTTTTATACAATGGAGTCAGTCCTATTCAGCTTTTATTTATTTGTTTTTTTTAAATTTTATTTAAGGAGGAAAAAAAAGCAGAGAAAGGGTACAAGTTATACATATTTACAGAAAAAATAAACAGTAGGAAATCACTAGTTAATGGATTACATATTGTCATCCTAGAAATAATTGTTCAAGTCACAAAATTAAAGCTTGTAAAGTGGACATTCCAACAGTGAGACTGCAAACAGTTCCGTTCAATGATCCAATAAAACTCAGTGATATCATTTTCTATCTTATACATGCAGTTAGTCCTATTCAGCTTTAAAGAAGGATAAACCTGAGATATTTCTAGGTAATAGTTGCACCTTGGGACCATACTCTTAAGTAAAATAAATCAGACGCACATGAGTAAATATTGCATTATTCCTCTGGTATGAGAAACCAAAAGTGTCATTAAAGACCAAAATAGATATTATGAAATAGGAAGGAAATGTTCAAATGGGAAAGGGCACTGGGAAGGGGGAGAGAAAAAATGGAAAAAGAAGGGAAAAATGGAAACAAAGCTTTTCTAAATAAGAACAGGAAGAGGGGTGAAGAGAGGAGAGGGGCAGTGGGGAAGAAAGAGAATCGAGATACATCATGTCCAGGGACAAGGTGTGCATGATCCTCAGGTATCATGACGTTTACGTACCAGTAAAATTCATTAATTTTTTAAAAATTTAAAAGAGAACTTTCTCTACTATTTTTGCATCGATTCCACAGTCTAAAATTATCTCAAAATAAAACAGTAAAAACATATTTGCTCAATAATTCTTTTTGTGGTTCAGAGCCTTTGCACTGAACTGCATTTCCAGATCTTTTGTTTTACTTTTAATTCCCAGGTGGTGCAGGCTGGACTCAAACTTGTGATCTTTGTGCCTCGCAGGGTGCTGGGATGACATGGACACATATTTTAACTGAGATCATAAGATTGTCTCTTGTTTTTTTCTGACATTTTTGAATACCTTCAGTCAGATTATTTACATCAGTTTTTCCTTCTTCTCGTCTACATTTTCCTCGTTTTTCTTCTAACTTACAATCATGCTGTTTCCCACCCCGATGATAAATTGTCTGTATTTCAGCTGCCCCCTAATGCCTGCCCTGCAGAGCGGCTCTCCTGATGTACCTGCAACCGATTCCTGTACACGTGGAGATATCAAGCTAAGTGTTACTCTTCTCACCGGTACCCCCGAGTGCCTATTGGTTAAACCAAAGAAGCCGTATGTGTCTTTAGCTACGTATGAGACGTTTTAAAATAACAAAGCTAAATAAAATCTTAAACGCCGCCCAACATTCCCAAGTACAAACAAGTCGAGGCTGGTATCCTGACCTGCTTGATGCTGGCTTCCACCAAGGAATGCAGAGCATTTTCTGGTGATGAATTGTGGTGATTAAGCTTGGCACTTGGGCAAAGACTGTGGCTTATTTTTATGAAGGGATAAAATATTGAGGCCTGCTCTTGGGTACTTCATCCAACACTTACAATAAGCTGGCACCGGCAGGGGAGATGGAGTCTGTCTTCTGAATTCCATTTTCTTGCTTTCATTAAGAGTTCAAGCCATTCTTTTTTTTTTTTTTTTTTTTAGATTTTAGAATATCTTGATAGTCCAGTGGTGAACGATCAGAGAGGGCAGCAGAAGGGGAGGTCTTACCCCAGTCCAGCTCCCAGGTGGAGTTCAGTGAAATGCACAGGTGGGTTAGGAGTTGCTGGTTTCTCAGGATGAGCGGCTTGGGTCTTTTGCTCAGGAAGTGGCTTACAGCTCAGGCCAGCAGCCTGTTCCTTCTTGTTCTCCAGAAGACAGGCTGTGTTTCTTTCCTTCAAAGGGAATAGTTGGATCAGCCTACATTGAAAATTCTCCGGTAACCTGCCATAGACTAAGAACTCTTCAGTACAGTCAATATTTTTTAAATGCTAAAGATAGGAAATGATTTTTTAAAAAAAACTCAGTGAATTTGTTCCCCAGGGAAGACTTATTTTCTTCCCACCCCACACTGGTTTATACTAAGGAGTCCTTATCTTAAGAATGTTGACCATAGGAGTGAGCCAATGCAAGCTGACTCCAGACGGAAGAAATGGATACGGATTTCTCAGGACCCATCCGGTGCACCTACCTTTGATCTCACAGCAGTTGGGCATCCTGCATGCTTCTCAGAGATCAGTGTGTCAAGGGCTGTGTTTTCCTTTTGCTCTTGTCAGAGTAGAGGTATTTCAACCTGATAATTCCAAAGCAAACCCTCTCTTACATTTAGATAGGAAGTTAATATACCATCAGAGCAGAGTATATAGAAATAAAGGAAATCTATAAGAAACTACACAGGTGCATTTTAAAATCCAGTCCAAGCAGACTGAAGATAAATAAAAGACAACTGGTAATCTTGTTAAAAATACAGATTTCTTGGGTCTAGCAGCTGATATTACAAGTCAGAATTCCAACCCATAGCTCAGCAAGGAAATTGCCAACCTGAAGGATGCAGAGACTGAATTGCCTAGTGATTTATGACTTTGGAAAATATATTTTGTTTACTCAACCTGTCCTCCATTTCCCTTCATTTGTCTGTTTTTTCAGTGTACTCATGCTAAATTTCTCCGTAAATCCCTGCTGTGTGTGAGGAATGGAGCTACAGGATAGGTGTTCATAATTATATGTTACAGTAATGCATACTCCTGGCCTAAAGGGATCTCTGGTCAGAGAGGAAGATGTATAACGCTTCCGAGGTTGGTGAAGATTTTTAAAAACAAGTTAGTTTTGATCTGGGTTTTAAAGAATAAGTCTGAATTATCCAGGTGGAACAAAATTGGATAAAAAAGATTATTTGGGGAGAAAGTATGTGCCAAGACCCCAGAAACTCAAATTAACTACCCAGCCACCCACCCAACCAACCACTGAAACAACCACCTAGCCACCCATCCAACTAACCACAAAACCACTCACCCACCCAACAAACCACCCAACCCCAACCACCCACCCACTCAACGGATCACACAACCAACCAATCACTCAACCACCCACCCACCTAACCTCTCAACCCACCCAAACAGCCACCTAAACCACCCACCCATCCACGCAACCAACCATGCAGCCACTCACCCCACCCACCTGAACAACCACCTAACTGCCTACCCAAACAACCACCCACCCACTCAGCCAACCAACCACTCACCCACTCAACCACCCATTCACCCACCCAACCAACCATGATGCAACCATGATGCAAGGGCACAGGAGAGCGCTGTGTGGTGGAGAGTGAGGTTGGTGACTCAGGACAGGCCTCTCCATGAGGCGATCATGTGTCTCTGCCAGCGGCAGTCTTGGTTCAGACCTGTCACCCACATTCGGATTCATTTTATAGTGCTCTCTTTCCCCTCCCGAAAGGCAGTGCACCAGCACTGGCTAAAACACTGTATGGCTGTCCGCTTCCAGCGAATGCAGAGGGGTCTGTCGAGACACTGAATTGATCAGGTTTCTGGCTTGATGATCTCTGCAGTATAGAGAAAATAGATGGCATAGGGATAGGACTGGTGAGGAATAATGTTTGGAGAACAATTACATGAAGCAGATAGTCGCAGCAGGGGAGATCAGAAAGAAATGAATTCTGAAAATACTAGGAATTAGAGGGGCTTCATCACTTATCATGATCTTGGACAATTACTTAATGTTTTCTTCCTTTGCTTACAAAACATAAAAGTTTCCCCTCTAATCCTTACACTTTGGGAGGCTGAGGCAGGAGGATTGCAAGGTTGAGCCCAGTTTGGGGAATTTGGTGACTTAACAAGGCTGGGCATGTAGCTCAGCCAGGTGTTCAGATGCAGGGGCACGCGCCTTGGTTTTGTTGGCTCAGAAAGTAGGGCATCTTTGAAGGAAAATGTCTGTGTGTTTTGTATGTTTGAATGCGCTCCATCCTTCACCGTGATCCCCCCTCCATCTCATCTTGTCCTTCTCAATCCCTCTTTGATCCTTTTTCTCACTTTGGGCTTCTGTCTTCTGCATGACTGCCTCTCACGATGATCCCGGAGCCTGGAACTTCTGTGTGTGGTCTCAGGCTCTCTGAAAACCATCGCCTCCTCACCAAGGTGAGTCCTGTGTCTAAGTCCACGCCTTCCTGGAGGTGAGACACATTTTTCCCTCTCCTCTTCGTGTGGCTCACCTGTTAAACCGCTGGGCAAGCTGACTGCACCGATCTGAATTTCCATCTTCTCTAAGGACCGCTTTGTTTCTTCCAGCCCAGAGGCAGCTCCACCCTTCCCATCTCCCCAGCCCTGTAACACCAGTGACTGAAGTCCCTTTCTGTGGTTCTTTTTACTTCTGCACATCTGACCCTACTACCTAGATCAGTAAGTCCTGATCAGGAAATCTATGTCCTTCTTCTTGTTCTTCTACTATTCTTCTTCTTCTTCCTCTTCCTCTTCCTCTTCCTCTTCCTCTTCCTAAGGGTCTTGCAGTGCAGTTCAGGCTGGAATTGAGCTCTCTTTGTAGCCCAGGCTGGTCTCTCACTTGCAATGATCCTCCTGCCTCAACCTCCTGAGTGCTAGGATTATAAGCATATGCCACCACATCTGGCTTAGGAAATCTGTCTTAGATACTCTTATATCATTCATCAAATCTAGTATAAACTTTAAAGCAGAGTTAACTATGAAACATTTTAATTATATGAGAACTATGACCTTTTCTACATAATAAATACTTTCTAAAATACCATCCAGAGAAACATTATTAACCCTTGTCCTAGGCTTTTCTATTCTGGGTGGCTTCTGGGTATCACGACTGCCTGCTTTCTCCATTGGTCCTCTGTGGCCTTGTGGTGAGACTGTCTGAGAACTGGGGAGAGGTTATTTTCTCACGTAGAAAGTGGGGATCAGAAGCACTGGGTCATGCTGGTCCTCTGAGTTGTCATAAAGCCAAATAGAACAGAGTCTTACAGTTTTCACCAAATGCATTGTGTGACTACACACACGTTTCAGGCCAATTAATAAAATTTTAAAAATAGCTTCTCTGTAGTCAATATCCACCTGATATCCTTTCTAATTTGATCAACAGTGTCACTTCTCTAGCCTAATGAGTGTCCACCCTAAAATCCACAGATGACTTACATTCCTGGCTCACTTCTAAGTGAAAGTCCAAGAAGAAAAATTATCAAAGTCATTCTAGAAGTTTAGGATTCTAGATATTTTACTTTTTCTCAATTTTCAGAGATGACTGAGCCAGGCCATCACAGGTACTGGTGGGACAGTCAGTCTGGTGTACCTGCGTGGCTCCAATGTCTCCCTGGCACATCAGGCCCTGGTGCAGTGACAGTGTGGGGTTTTCAGAGGCAGGCAGGCCCTGAGAACTGCTTCGTCATTAATGCAACCAAGAGGCTGAATGGAATGTTTGGTGAGCATGTTGATTAGCTTTCTACTGCTGTGGCAAAACATATGAGATCAACTATTTACGAAGAGGAAAAGGTCATTTTGGCCCAGATTTCAAAGGTTCCAGTCCCTGGTTGCTTGGCCCTCTTTCTTGGGCCAGTGATGGGTCAGTGCCTTGTGGTGAAAGCATGTGGCAGAGGGTGTCTGTGCACCTGGTGACACCAGGAAGCAAAAGAAAGAGGAGCAGACTGGGGTCCCCGTATCCCCTTCAAGGCCACAGCCCCAGTATTGTAGCTCCCTTCCAAGGAGCCCCATTAGCTCAGGTCTTTGGAACAGCAGCCCGGAACAGACTGAGATACTTTTCATCTTTAACATTAGCCTACAATCATAAAAACACCGCAGCTTCTGCTTTTGTTTCCTCCTTTTTAAAACACTAGGTTTTTAGAACAATTTGACATTCATAGCAAAGAAATTTTCCATGAGCCTCTTGAGCCCCGATGCATAGCGCACCCTGTTGTCACCTCTCTGCACCCAATGACACACCTACTGCAAGCCATGAACCCACTCTGACGACTCTCCCAGTCACCCAGAGTCCCTCGCTGACACGAGGGTTCCCTTGGCACTTCGTGTCCCATGGATTTGGCAACATGGAATAACTTGCACCCAAAAGGATCAGTGCTGTGCGGAGTCCTGCACGGACTCCTGAAAGGAACTCTGTCTCCCCCTCCAGCCTGTGCCAACCAGGATTTTACTCGGGTTAAACACTTCATACATTTTTCAGAGTTTTGCCTGGCACAGGATGTTAGCTAGCTGGGATCAAGTGCTATGGAGCATTCCTTTGGACTGGCTTTTCTTCCCTTACATTACTAATATGCGTTGTTTGAGCTTCCTAACTTTTCCTGGTTTGCAAATGCATTCCCTTTTAGCACTGAATCGCATTTCATTGTCCAGATGTTCAGCCAATCACCCACCGAATGACTGCTCCCCACATTTTGGCAGTGAGGAATGAAGTTGCCATAAATATCCACGTGGAGGTTTCTGGTGTCGACGTAAGTTTTCAGCTCCTTTGGATAAATACTGAGGAGGGCAGTTGCTGGATCGTGTGGTAGGAATGTTTAGTTTGGTAAGAAGTTATCAAATTGTCTTTCAAAGAGGATGTACTATTTTGCCGTGAAGATTTCCTGTGGTGTCCTGTTCTGGATTTTCACCACTATAATAGGTGTGTGGTGAAATCTTATTTTTGTTTTGACTTGTGTTTCCCTGATGACCTAAGATTTGGACCACCACTTATGCTTATTTGCAGTCTCTGTCTTCTTTAGTAAGGTGCATCTTCAAACTTTGTCTCTTGTAAAATCCAGCTTGTGTTTCTCATGATTAGTTTTTTATGACTTCTTCCTTCATCTGGACAACAGCTCTCTATTAGATTTATCTTTTGCAAACGATGCTCCTAGGTCATGGTTTATTTCTTATTCACTTGACATTATCTCACACAGAGCAGAAGTTTTTCATTTTACTGAGGTCTGGCTTACTGATGATTTCTCTCATGGATCACGCCTTTCGTGCTGTATCTAAAAGGTCATTGTCAAACCCGGAGGCAGCTAGACTTTCTCCCCTGTTCTTTCTCAGGAGCCTTAGAGTTTCGCACTTTACAATAGGCCTTGCTCTGGTGTTGGCATGGTTGTCTCCCGAGGCTCCGGGGTGGGAGGTGTGGTCATCGGAGTGGTGGTAGAAGGTGGGGACCATGAGGAGGTCGCTCCTGGCCCCCTCTGTTCTCTGTCACTGTGGTGCAGTCAGATGAGGGTGTCCGCATCACAGTTAGTACTGTGCTTTTTGAGCTGTGAGCTTAATAAACCTGTTTTCTCTATAAGAACCTAGCCTAAGAAATTTTAGTATAGTAACGAAAATGGCTAATACTGGTCTATTCCTTATTTTTGTTAATTTTTGTGGAAGGTGTAGGAGCCCTGCCTAGATTTTTTACAATTATCAGCATCATCATTATTTTTACTGCTGCATGTGGAGATCCAGTTGTTCCAACCCCATTTACTGCAGACTATCTTTTCTCCATTTATTGCCTGTGCCTTTCGTCAACGGTCAGTTAATGTTATGGATTAAAATCTGGTGGTCAACTTAATGCCAGCTGGATTACATCAGCATGGTGCTGAGCATAGATGCTCTGCCTGAGGAAAGTTGCCAGCATAAATAGAGATGTAGAGAAGAAGAAGCTAGGCATTGAGGGCACTGTGGGTTCTCATACATGTTGCTGTTTGGGCCATTGGTTCTCCTGAAGAAGCTCTGGTCCTCACATCGAGCATCGCTTCCTGGCTCTGGAGGGGAAGACATGTGCTGCTTGGTCTCCGGGATGAACTCGTCACGCCGGCTTCCTGTCATGTACCCGACTGTGCTTGTCATCAGAGGAGCTCGGGCCTCCGTGTCACTGAGGACAGCTGTGGTTCCTTTCAGGACAGCCCTGGTCTTGTTGTGAGTGTGACTTCTGAGTTCCAGTGTAGAATCTTCAACTCACCAGGACAGCTCCTTCACCCCGCTGGCATGGACTTTCTGGCTTCCACTGCTGACCTTTGGGCTTCCCAGCAGGGATCCGTAAAAGAGACTGGTGTGAGTCCTTCTTGTGGGCTCTGGACCTCCAAGTGGACTCATGGAGGCATTGTCCTGAGCTCTGGGTCTTCATCTGGACTCATTTGGGACATTGCTGTGGCATCCAGGCCCGTGGCTGAATATTCTATGTCTTTAGTGTTGTGGGTAGGTTTCCTGCATTTTCTTGTGCTAACTCTGGGTAACCATCATAAAATAACATTACAAACTCCATGCTCTGATTTCGGTTGTTCTCTGCACAACCCCTGACTACAACAGCTGAGCCCCTATCTGTGTATCTGTTTCTGGATTCTCTGCTGCTCGGCTTACCTGTCTTCTTTGCACACCCACATTCTCCAGCCGCCGTCACTACACAGCAGGTCTTGAGGTCAGGCGATGTGCATTGTGAAGCTTTGTTTTTCCCCTCCATGTTGAGCCAGGTGTTTCAGAATTTTTTTCTTCCCCATATAAACTTCAAACTTATTGACAGCCCCAAAATAAGTGTCTGTGATTCTGACTGAGACTGCTTTGAATAAGTCAAGTTGAGAGGAACTGACATTTTTATCATATTGAGTCTTCCTAGCTATGCACACAGAATATCTCCTTTTATGTAATTCTTCTTTATTACATCTGAGCTTTATAGCTTTCCTCATACTGATATGTACAGATTACTGCTATATTTATCATTTTGGGGTGCTAGCTCAAACAGTATTATGTTTGTTATTTCCAAATCAATTTTATTGTTGGTATATGGCCAAGCATGTGATTTTTATATATTAATTCTTGCATTTTCAACACTGGTATAAGCATCTATTACTCTAAAAGTGATTGTATTGCTTTTTTTCTGATTTTCTACATAGTGAGATTGGTTAACAAAGGCACGACTGCATAACTTTTAATTCCTGTCTTGTTTTATTTCATTACCTAAGACTTCTAGAATGCTGAGGAAAGGCACGGGGAGGAGTGATATGCCAGCTCTGCTCCTGACCTTAGTGAAGCTTCTAGCTCGTCGCCGACATGCTGCTTTGCTATTGCAAATAATGCAAGGTAAACCAACAATTGAAGTATAACCTCCTCTTCTACTGGAGCTAGGATAGTGGGTGTGTAAGCACATTAACCTTCCTTTTATGTGATCTTTTTATACAAAGGAAAATATTAGCATGATAAAAAAGGAGCATATTTAGTCTACAAGGGATTGGATGAATAAGGAAAGTTTCTCTGAGAATATCACTTCGACCAGTTTGCAGAGCCAGCAGAAGTGCTTTCTAGGCAGAGAGAATGGTCCAGGAAAGGCTCCAAGGTGGAGAAAATCTTGACAAGTTCAAGAAACACAAAGAGGTCACTGTTGAGGCGTCTGAGAAACCTCTGTCCCTTCCTCTTGAATGGAAACCTGCTTGCTAAGCTTTGTTGGGCCTCAGTTGTGACATCTAACTCAGATCTCCTCCCCTCTGACATAGGCCAACCTCCATCCCTGGGGCCTGTATGCAAATCAGGTAATTATGCAACAAAGTGGTCTCATTTAGTGGAGGCAAGCATGTTAAATATTATCCACTTTCCTTTGAGTTTTATTTACAAATTGGAATCTTTGCCTTTGGTTTATAACCTCATGCAGATTTGAAGGTTTTGTAAACACCCTGCTTGGTTCTGATTTACTTATATTTAACTCATTACCATATCAGTCTTTTGCAGTAGTTTGAAGTTTCAGAAGCCTCATGGGATTTATTTGCTTAAGAAAACAATGGTTTAGCTTTTAAAAGCCCTTTTAACTTTTTCATCTTTAGAACTGGAAATTATGATTTCATAAATATAAATAAATGAAAAATCTCATTATAGCTCAATTTGCAACATAAAAATTCATAATGCTTGTGTAAGTTTCAAGTTAGCCAAATAGATTCACACATCCGTAATGCAGGCAAATCAAACCAGCAACATGGCAGTGGCTTCATTTATATAGTACAGGAGAGATGCACTCTGCTCCTCTCTTCTCTTTGCCTTAATGCAGGAAGTTACTGACTTTTAGAGACTTTTAAAAAATCATCATCAAATCTAAGTTACCATGTGGATACATGTTCTGAAGCCCACTTTATTGGTGAAGGTACTTTGTATTAAAAGTGATAGGTAACCCATTGAGGCTAGGCTTATGCAAAGGAGAAATTAGTTTATAGGACTGGAAAAGCCAAAGGTCTGAGCAGATTCAGGTCTAACAGGACACTGAGAGTGAGATTTAGAGTCTTGAACTGTCACAGAACTCTCGTCTTGCTGTCCCGAAGCACTGGGTACCTTCCTTGTTTCTATCTCAAGGTCAACAGGTTTTAAATGAGTTGAAGTCAAGTGCTTCCAGGTTCCCTGCAAGTCTGACGAGGGGTTCAGAGTGCGTGCACAGGTTCCTTGCTCAGTAATTAATTCCAAATGTCCCAGATTTCTGATTGGGCCAGGAGATCTCCCTGGAGACAAGCACTGGGCGTAGAGGACGTGGTCCTCTGACTGGCCCATCCTGTGGTGTAAGCTTCACTTGGAACTAAGGGTTTGAGTGAGTTTCACCCGACACCAGGACAGAGACAGAAATGACATTCCCTGCAATGTTTATTGGTGTGTGTTGGTTATTCAGATTAATGGGTTTCGCTCTGGCAGCACAGAACATACCCGAGTCTCCCCATCACCCCCTTCCCTACCCTCTCCCCGAATTTCACATTTTGGGGGATATCTATCTATCATCTATCTCAATCATATCCATGTACCCGTGTCTTCTATTACCCGCCCTGACACCCCTTCCTCCTTCCTGTACCTCCTCCCTCTTATCTAGTAATAGTCCTCTTTCTCCTTTCCTTTCATCCTTTTTAGGGTCCACAGTTTGGGGAGACCATGTGGTATTTGTCTTTCTGAGTCTGACTTATTTTGCTCAATTTGATGATTGAGGATTTTCCTGCAAATGACAAAATTTTGTTCTTTCTTACAGCTGAGTACTTCTCCACTGGGTATGGTTGCTGCATTCCTTTATCGGTTCATCTCTTGGTGGACTCCCAGGCTGGTTGCATGCCTCAGCCATTGCACATGGCGCCACTGTAAGCACGGTGGGTGGATATCCTTGTGGTATGCTGATGTAGCTCCTTCGGATATATCACAAGTGGTACAGTGCTTGTCTTAGTCTTTGGAAGAACCTCCACGTTGATTTCCACAGTGGCTGTACTGATTTAAATTCTCACAGTGCCGAAGGCTTCCTTTATGCCTTTCCAGAGTCCGTCCTTTTTGTATTCTTGATGATAGCCATTCTCACTGGGCTAAGAGGCATCTCAGTGTAGTTCGATTTGCATTTCTTTCATGGTTAAAGATGTTGAACATTTTCTCGTATACTTATTGGCCACTTGTACTTCCTCTTTGAGAACTATCTTTTCAATTCTTTTGCCCATTTACTGATTGGGCTATTTAATTTTTTTGGTTTTTTGAGGTCTTTGTGTTTTCTAAGTCTTAACCCTCTATACGAAATGAGGTATTTTTCCTAGAAGATAGTGAATATTGGATGGTGAAATGAAGAATGCAATAAACAAATCCAAATGACAGTGTCCAGACTGAAATGTTCACAAATAAATAAGTATCCATAGAGCACCGCTCATGCAACACTGGATCTCATAATGAGAAAAACAAAATCGCAGCCTGGATAGAAGTTGTGGCTTTGTCGTAAATCACCTAGTGGATGTGGCCAAATCCCTCTGCTTCTGTACCTCAGTATCCTCATTTCTACAAGGAGGGATTGAATTCAGTGTTCTTTCCAAGTTTTTTTCCAGCTCTGAAATGGTAATGATCCAAGCTTGCCAAACGAGAATGGGAAGATTCTCCTGGCTTAGGGTTTCATGGAAAAGCGAACGGAAGCAGGCCCAGGTGCAGGGCAGAAGGAGAAGCCAGTGGACCCCAAACCGTAGAGCAGAGGAAGCTCCAAGGAGCCTCCAGGGACGGAGGTCAAGTCCAGGACAGGACGTCTCCCTGTGAGCTGAGGAGCACCCTCCAGTCGCTGGGTCCCGCCTGGAGTCCACAAGCTGTAACCGTGGTGATAGTTGCCATAGAGAGGGATAAATAGACTGTTGTTTGGTGCAATTACTTGGTTCCTGCAAGAAAGTTTCACACTCAAAATAAATATTATATATGGCTCCCATTGGCAGTGCCTGATCCAGAAATAAGAACATACAGTGTATTTTCTGAGGTGTTAGAAGGGTTACAGTGATGCACGTCCATAATAGCCCAACAAGAATCCTTGAAAGTCATGTGGATTTTGGAATTCAAATTTTCTTTGGATTAAAAAAAACAGACACAAGATATATGCCAAATATTTTATTACCTACACAGAGGTACAATGCAGCACACTGTACTCATGCATATTTAGCAATATTTCTGCATTGAAATCTATGAGTTTTATTGAGAAATAAAGAACAAATCGTTTCTCTTTAGCACTAATTGGGTCAGATTTCTAGATTTTGCAGTTTAGTGGATAAAGAACTGTGGACTAGTCGGTACTAGAGTTAATTAAGATCAGAGAATCTTGGATAAGGGAGAGAGAGCGAGAGACAGACAAACACACATAGAGAGACAGATAGACCCTAAGTATCTGGATATCATTAAATAAGTTGAATTGGTTTAATTTATTAAAGTCATGATATATGCAATTTATCTTCTTCTCTTCTTGCTCTGTGGAAGTGGCTATTTCATAACTGTCCATGAAATGAAGATATGATTTCCATTTTGGGAATGATGGCTGTGTTCTCACCTCAGTGTCCCAGTCTTTCTAGCTGAATGGCTCACATTGACTCATGGATAACTCTATAGTGTTTGATGGACTGTGTACTCTCTGAATCTCCTTTTACTGATCTTCATCAAGCTGCCTTGATTGTAAATCTCAGGATGAACCTTATTGATTTCTTTCTTGGGCTACTTTCTTCCACTTGTTATTTTTGTGTTGGAATTTCTCTTCTTTTGCTCTTCTGTATATTTTTCATTGGCCAGTCTATAGACCCCACTTACTGTGCAAGTCAGCTTTCCTTCACTGTAACAAAATACCTGAGGTAATCAAAAAGAGGAAAGGTTTATCTTGGCTCACAATGTTGTAAGCTGTAGTCCATGGCCAGAGGACTTATTGAGTTTGGGCCTGTGGTAAGACAAAAATTCATGGCAGAGATGCTTTGCCAGGGAAGCTTCTCATCTCATGCCAGCTAGGAAGCAAAGAGAGAGCGTGAGAGCAGAGCCAGGGTTTCCAGTAACCTTTATAAGGACATTTGCCCAGTGATCCTACCCTGAGCTCCACCAGCTAAAGTTTCCATCACTTCCCAAAGTGCCACAGGCTGGGAATTATGCTTTCTTCTAATATGGGCCTTCAGAGACACTCACAATCCAAATTCCAGCGCCTACCTAGGTTTCCTGGCCCAGCATATACTTTGTGCTTGCATCTTCCCACCTATCTCTCTAATTGATAGGATTTTCTAATCAGGATCTATGGTTGGGAGACAGCTCTCAAATCAGTTGTGATAAGGAGTTTCAAATCAAATGTGTTCTATCCCCTTCCCTGCTCCCACCTCCTACACACACACCCAGAGAGAGAGAGAGAGAGAGAGAGAGAGAGAGAGAGAGAGAGAGCCTTAGTAAAAGGAGCCACCATCCATACTCAAGAAAGATTCTGGTCATTAACTTCTATCAATTATACCTAGTTTTCATCTTTCTTATGTATTTCTCCATTGTCGACTTTGTCACTGTCTTACTTTGAATTTCCGCCATCCTTTGGTGAGATCACACACTCCTAGGTTCTTCCCTCCGTCACCCTATTATCCATTCTCCCCATCCTGCTAATAAGACTTTCTTAAAAAGTCTAACCAAGTCAGGACTCAACTCTAATAAAACTATGGCTTTCCTCACCCTCAAGATTGCTAAACTCCCTAGATAAACACTGTACTACAGGATATCTGGCCCCTAATTTGTAGGCTAAGTTTTGGTTACCCTCCTGCCCCCTACCAAGTTACAGGAGATTATTTTTAGTACTTTCAACATGCTCAAACCTTATTTGCCTCATTCTTTGCACCTGGAAGTCTCATTCTCTAAAATTATGCATCCCTTCAAATACCTAATTAATTTATATTTATGATTCAAACTCAGGTTAACATCTGTTCCCCCAAGAAGCTTTTCTGGTTGTGCCCAGCTGGAATTAGTATCCTCACTGCACATGTATGGGGGTGATTTTGTGATCTATCAGAGCCTACTTTATAAGGATCTATCAGTGCTTTCTTTTACAGGATTTCAACTCTCTGTGAGCAGAGGCCAGGACGTTCATATCCTCTTTATCCACAATAACCCATAATATCTCTCAGGAAACATTCATTGAATGAAGGAATGAGTGAATATCCTTCCCCTCATCTCCCACCTATTAAGGTTCTGATGGAGCATTCAATATGCTTTTCTTTTCCTGAAGTGTAGCTCTTGACACATGAAGCCTGGAAAATGCTGCTGGGTTCTTTCTTGATTCACGCTACTGGTTGTCATTCAGGATAAGTGAGGTTACACTGCAGTGACAAAACATCCCTTATCTCAGAGCTCACGTGGCCCGAACCTATTGCATGGGATTCATGCAACATGAGCTGTCTCAGTCATTTTTTGGCTGCTGAGATATAATACCCAACGCGGGCAAATTAAAGGAAGAGAGGTTTATTTTGGTTAAGATTTCAGGTCATAGTCGGCTGGCTTGAAGGCTAGAGGGCACAGCACAGGGGCCTGGCGGAGCAGAGCTGCTCACCGCATGGAGAACAGGAAGAGAGTGCAGGGCGGGTGGGGGAGAGAGGAACCCTTCCAGATCATGCGCACTGTGACCCTGATTCCCACCAGACCCATGTCACAGCAAGTCAGCGGGAAGTCCCCGTGCTCACAGGAGATCCACACCATAACCCAGAGGTAGGAAACATTTGTAATATTTGACAGCCAATGGAATTTTAGATGTGAAGGCTTTCAGCTCACATTTCTACATTTAGGGCTCCACATTTATGAGGACAAGCACAGAGTTTAACATCATGAGTTAAAAAGCAACTTCTAAATCAATATCAATGTTTTCCGGTTTACAACTTCTACATCAGCCTCTGAAGCCTTAATTCTTTGAGCCTCTAAATCTTTTAAAATTGCATTACTTAACTGTATGCATTTATGGAGTACAGTGTGATAATGTGACCCATGCATACAATGTGTAATGGCCACAGCAGGGTAGTATTTCCATCTGTCCCACTACTGTTAAAAACTGTTGATTAATGAATGCAATTATATATATTTATAGGGTACAGTGTAACATTGAAACACGTGTATGCAACATACACTGATCAGTTTGGGAAAGTTAATGTTTCTGCCGCCTTTCATCACTTCCGGTTTGGAGGCTCCGGGATACTCACAGAGTACCAGTGCCTTGTGAAGACCGAGCCCCCATTCTCTGTAGAACACTGGAACCCCTTCACTCAGGCTGTCCGCTCTTTGGCGCCTGCTTCCCGCCACGTTCCCCTCCCTGCCCGCTGCCCAGCCTCTGAGTCTCTAAGTCTTGAACACTTCCCCTGAAAACCACAGTACTCCACCATCACAGGAATCCATCCCTTTCTGTCTTCCTCCCTCGCTTTCTCTCTCCTCCCAACCCCTGACCAGCTCATCTTACTGGCTTGTTACACTAGCTACTTCCTGTCCTCAATTTCTCTTCCTTTATTCATCTGTCATCTTGTTCCTGGAATAACCTGATAAAAGTAGTCCTTTGGGTCACGTTTCTGCAGCACGTTTCTGCAGAGTGAAATATTAAACCTTCAGTTTCTTACCAAGGCCCGTTACACTCTGTCCCCCTACACAGTGACCTTACATTCTCAGACTTCCCCTGTGAAGGGCCTCAGGTCTAGCTACAGACCCTCTGAGCGTCCTGCTTCCTGTCTGCACTGCTTCTATACAGATGTCATGAAACTGTACCCCAGAATCCCTGTCACATAGCTTCTGACAGCCAGCCAAGTCAGCCCTTAATATGACTGTGGCAATTTGGTAGAAACGCAGGCCACATCTTTGGATAGGCAGCAGTCCCGTGCTAACCTCAGGGTGGGAGGCCAGGCTGATCCTTCATTCTTCCAGATTTGCTGAGACTGAAGAGTCCACTAACGCACAGATGCCCGTCGTCCAGATTGCAAAATTAGACCCACATTCAGTTCTTTGCAATGAGTAACTGCAGTGAAACAGGCAAACAGAAACGCAAAGTGACAGTATCTTGCAGTTAGAAAGAATCTGCCTTTTTAGCTGCCAGGGTCTCCTCAGGGCTGACTGCATTTCTTGTTTAACATTAGAATTCGCAAAACCTTTCGGTTCCCTCTGGGTGGAGCAGTGCATTATAAATCCAACGTATTTGCAATTATTAAAACGGTCAGAGGATATTACACCATTCGCTGGCATGCTTGCTGAGAACAAGGGTGGTACACGGCTCTACCCTTTTTTTTTGCATTCTGATTTAAATTATTGGAAATGGGGCTATAAAGATGATGTTATACTGTATAAAGAATACTGGAGCTGGGTGTGGCAGAACGCTCTTGTCATCCGAGCGCTTGGGAAGCTGACATGGGATGATTGCCATGAATTCCAGGCCAGCCCGGGCTGCACAGCAAATGCTATCTCAAAAAAAAAAAGTCCCGGACAAGGGCCTGCAAACCTAGCTTCCGAGACCTCTTTGGACAAGTGTTGTCATCCCTGAGCATCAGGTTATTTCTCAGTCATATGTGAATGTCTGCCTTCTTAGGGGACAGTAATAAATTTAAAAAAAATTGTGCAAGTGCTTTGTGTCCACTGATGGCTTTATTTCTCCATGTAACTTATACAGACACAATACGAGCTATGCGAATCAGCTAAGAAGAAACTTATCCCATTATGTATCTGCTGAAAATGTTGCTCACGAATCAAAGTGAGTTCCCAAGAGATAATGATTATTTATACTCAGAGGCAGCTGCCACTAAAGGTATAAAAACACTT
This sequence comes from Cavia porcellus, assembly GCF_034190915.1. NCBI lineage: Eukaryota > Metazoa > Chordata > Mammalia > Rodentia > Caviidae > Cavia > Cavia porcellus. The sequence goes on along the minus strand of NW_026947493.1, from coordinate 82,432,206 downwards.
TCTGCTATTTATTATTTTTGTTTTTGGCATTCCTGAAGAGAAGGAAGGCATATAGAGGGAAAGGGATTTCATATAACAAAGGAAATCTGAGGTCTATGACAATTTCAAGGGTGAAGGATAATAAAATTTCTTTCACCTGGGATAAAAGGCAGAATTATCTGGGCTAATATCTGTGTAACCAGAATGAAAGAAAGGCTCAGCCATTGCTATGGGTGATACATTGTGTCAACTTGAGACATTTAGAAGTTAACTGAGAGATTCAGCAGGGGCCCAGGATCTTTACTTTGTAAATATCCTCAGTCTGTGTGAGAGGAGGGCCCAGTGGTAGTGTGAGTGCTGCACCCACCCTGGGGGCAAAGGGTGGTCTGTGTACAATGTAAGCGAGGACAAGAGTGTTACTCCTCACCTCCCTCTCTGCTCTGGCTGCCTTTGCTGGCTGCTGCCTTGAAGTGTTGCCCCAGTGCCAGGCCACCCTGCCTTGGAGCCAGCTGATTATGGACTGAAACCTCCACAAACAGTGAGCTAAATAAACCTTTCCTTCCTTAATTTTGGGTGTCAGGTGTTTTGTCCCAGTAACAAATGACTAAGTAACTAGAGTAACTAAGACAGCCACCTTTGTAGAGAAGTCATGGGTTACAATCTGGTTGGTTTGGTGAAAATAATGAACCCCAAAAGATGACAGTGGCACCTCTTACAATAAATTTCTTTGCTCAGTGAGAGCACAGCATGCTCAGGTTGACTCAGAGATGGGACGACTTCTCCACACCTCAGCAGTAGGCCAAGATGGGAAACTGGCTCTCAAAACTGTCTGGTCCTGGAATCATCTGATCACAGGAGGAAAAGAGCTGTGACCTCCCACTCAGAAGGCAGAGACAAAAGGAAAGCCGGCCGCAGTGTGCAGATTTTCTTTTTCTTTCTGCACGAAATGAATTATGAATTGCACATGCATTCTGCTGGTCAGCACGAGCGCTGCGAAGATTTCTCAGGAATCAGTGGAGAGCGGTGTCCAACCTTAATGGAAGGAGGAACAGTGTTATACATGGAGCCCGGTTTGTATTTTCCAAAATTCTATTTTAATTACCGATGAAAAATATTGAAAGGGGTTGGAAATGTGCCCCTTGGTTGTAGCACCTTGAGTGTCTCAAGGATGTGAAAGGCACCAGTGTTTTCGTCCCCTATCCACACCGCGCCCCATCACACCCTGCAGAAACACGTTCTGAGTACATTCTGATTACATTATTGCTTTTAATGATTAAGCCTTGGCCGGTGCCTTCAAAGGGGTCACAGGCCTCAGCGCATTCTTAGAACAGCATGTTACACATGGCCTTAGAATTCGGGAAGGAGACAAGAGGGACAACAGTTCTGTAGTTTCCCACCCTTAAGCAGCTGCCTGTAAAATCTACAGTGTACTCCGCGCGCCCTCTCCTGGTTAAATGTAAGAACAGCTAAAAGAACGGCCTTGGACATCTCCGTGAGCGCTGCTGACCTTTGACTAATCTGAACTTAATAAACATGGAAATGACTCAGCGATCGAAAGAGAAAAGTCAGGAGGCAGGTAGACAATTCTCGCATGTGACTCTGTGATATGAATATAAGCCCCGAATCATGGATTCCATGGAAAGCACCCTCAGGCTGGACTGAAGTATTGCTCTGTGGTCACTGCATGAGAAAGTTTGATCAACTGCTATCTATCAAGAGTGACCAGAGCTTGTGTGGGTGTTGGGCGGGTTCAGCTTGGGATGCATGAGCTTTGTGACAGACCCGAATGGAACACACTGGTGGTGTGTTTGGGCTCTTTCATCTTTACACCTCACAGCCTGGAGTCCTTTGGGGTACTCCAGGAGAAGATGCAGACTGGGACCTAACCGAAGACCCACTGAGGACATTCTGGTTTTCTACTGTAAAAAATGCAATATTAGTTGACCAAAGTTATAACTGTGATAAAGCCTAGAGGGTGTGGATCTGCCACGGGTGCAGAATGAGGCCTTTAAAAGCCCTTTGGATCTGGGATAGTCCACTGATTGGATCAGTGTGAGGAAGATGCACTCAAGGATACGGGATCCAGACAGCTGGGGGTTCCAGACAGAAGACCCGCCAGGGTGTGGGTGGCACCAGCGGAGCAGCTGGCTGCCTGCATGTTCTAAAAGGGAACGGAGGGAAGAGGTCTTGCTTCCGTTTCCTCTGAGGAGCTCTAGCATTTACCGTGAATGTTGGCTCCTGGCTTCCAGCTCCCAGGGAATGGGAGGACCCTTCGGCCTCCTGAGATGGACTTGCAGGGCCGCTGCTGTGAGCTCCAGGCCTCCGACTGGATCCTTAGGGTCTCCGGGGTGCAGTTGGCCCTTTTCCATTTTTCCACCCCTGACTCTGCAGGCAGCTGTTGTAAGTCAGTCTGATAAATTCTAATACTGTGTTACCTCAATTCATGAACTTGATTTGTTCCACCATTCTGGTTACAAACCATGTTGGATGAAAACCAAATCAAATTCAGTGGTTTGGTTCAAGGTTGACTTTATGGGCAAATTTGATTTGGTTTTGGTGGACTTTGGTTTGTGACCAGAATCATGGAGAGAACTGAGTTCATACAATGTGGTACTGTATATCTGTATCTCTTGCATTAAATTGGCTTCTCTAGTGAGCACTGATACAGTCCCCAAATTTCTGGTCGCTTGGACCAGCCTGCTTGGGCTTGAAAGTCAGCTGTGCTCTTGACTGTTACCTGAACAAGATCCCTACCCTTCGGGCACAATTTCCCCATCTACAGAATGGCCATCCCAATAGATGCCTCGGGTCACTGTGAAAATTAAATATCATGCTTGTGAAATTCTTAGGCTAGTGACTAACACATAATAAATGCTCAACAAATGCTAGTTTCTGATTTCAATCTGTAGTCAAAAGGGGAGGGATAAGCTATTCATCACAGGGAACATAAAATCATTTCTTGTCATCCATGGCCTAGTATTTGGATGGCAGAACTAGATTGATTTCAAAGGGCCCTATTGATCTCTGTTCATCTCTCCAGATTTGCCTTATACTTTCTTTCCTGACTGAGAGTCACACAACACACAAGTGGGGATTTGTGTTGCTGCTGTTTTGAAGTGAATTGTTTTTAAGTTTTGTTTTTATCGTCACATAGCTGTGTAAGTTTATGTTATACAGTGTGATATTTTGACATAAGCTTATAAGATGTAATGATCAAATCAAAGTTATTAGTGTATCTGTTATGGCTTGTGTCTTGATGTCTCCCCAATCCTCATGCAGTTATAGGTGGAGTTTTTTGGAGTTGGCTGGATCTAGAATGTGATGCTGGGGTTAGGGATGTGATGCTGGGGTTAGGGATGTGATGCTGGGGTTAGGGATGTGATGCTGGGGTTAGGGATGTGATACTGGGGTTAAGGATGTGATGTTGGGGTTAGGGATGTGAGGCTGGCGTTAGGGATGTGAGGCTGGGGTTAGGGATGTGATGCTGGGGTTAGGGATGTGATGCTGGGGTTAAGGATGTGATGCTGGGGTTAGGGATGTGAGGCTGGCGTTAGGGATGTGAGGCTGGGGTTAGGGATGTGAGGCTGGGGTTAGGGATGTGATGCTGGGGTTAGGGATGTGATGCTGGGGTTAGGGATGTGAGGCTGGGGTTAGGGATGTGAGGCTGGGGTTAGGGATGTGATGCTGGGGTTAGGGATGTGATGATGGGGTTAGGGATGTGATGATGGGGTTAGGGATGTGATGCTGGGGTTAGGGATGTGATGCTGGGGTTAGGGATGTGATGATGGGGTTAGGGATGTGATGATGGGGTAGGGATGTGAGGCTGGGGTTAGGGATGTGAGGCTGGGGTTAGGGATGTGATGCTGGGGTTAGGGATGTGAGGCTGGGGTTAGGGATGTGAGGCTGGGGTTAGGGATGTGAGGCTGGGGTTAGGGATGTGAGGCTGGGGTTAGGGATGTGATGCTGGGGTTAGGGATGTGAGGCTGGGGTTAGGGATGTGAGGCTGGGGTTAGGGATGTGATGCTGGGGTTAGGGATGTGACTGGCGTTAGGGATGTGAGGCTGGGGTTACAGATGTGATGATGGGGTTAGGGATGTGAGGCTGGGGTTACAGATGTGGGGGTTGGGGATGATGGGGTTAGGGATGTGAGGCTGGGGTTAGGGATGTGATGCTGGGGTTAGGGATGTGAGGCTGGCGTTAGGGATGTGAGGCTGGGGTTAGGGATGTGATGCTGGGACTGATTCACAGTTCGATGCTAGGATTAAGAGTGCTCCACCCTGGTGTGAGCACTGCCCTCGGGAAGGTAGCCTAGATGGAACATAAGGGACATTAAGAGGACCACTGTTGCTGCTTGCTGCAGGTCACTAGCTGCTTGCTCCTGCTTTGCTGCCTTCTGCCCACCATGAACTGTTTCTCCACGGTGATGCCCCTCTGCATGCCTCTATGGACTGAAACCTCTTCAAACTGTGAGAAACAGTGAGCCTTTCCTCCTTTTACTTTGGATGCTGAATATTTTATCTCAGCATTGAGAAAATAAGCTAATATCTGTCATCTCAAATTTTTATCATTTATGACATGTTCAAAATTCTCTTTTCTATTTCTTTTGCAATATATTATACATCATCTGTCACTCTGATCATGCATTTCTGCGCTAGAGCACCAGGCCTTAGTCCACTTGTCCAGACGTCACCTGTACCTATTGACCAGCTTCTCCTAATTTCCTCCTTCTTCTTATCCTCCCCTGCCTCTGGTAACAATCGTTTTCCTCTCTAAAATAAATCTTCATTTAATAATGTTCAGGGTGAGTATCTAATGAATACCTTACATATCAGAAGTGATTTGAATTTTATGGATTAGTGGGAAATTGTGTGAAAGACAGTATGCAGCCCTCCCACGTTAGCTGATGATGGATAGGAAGGGAAAGCTTCCTGATTCAGACTGAAGGGAAACATACCCTTAAATGGCCAAGGAGTGACAAGCACCCCTCAAGGACTTCCTCACTACGGAGTCCAGCATGTTTGCCCCCATATTTACCTTCCTTTCATCTAGCACCCATACCCTGGAGCAGGGGATCTTCCTGCTAATCTGTTAGCGAATATTAAAGGGGAGTCACTTCTGGACATTCTTCACTTCAGAAATCAAAAAAAAGATTGTTGTTAGACTCGTGTTGCATCTATCAGATCCCAGAACACCTTGGGAGTTGATGTGAGGATTGCAAGAGTCAGCTGGTAGAAAGAGAAAGAATAGTGATCTTAGAACTGGGACCTGCCACCTCCACTTGCTTGCAGATTAACAGCTACATGCTCCTGAATGAAGCACTTGAGTTCTCAAATGAGATCTCAGTATAGGCAAGGTAATTGGACAAACTCTTCTGGAAAAACTGGGAAACCAGCATTCATAGTCCTTGAGTCAGAAAAGTAACAACAAAGTCTAAAGGTGAAAAAAATTATGAGAGGATCACAGCGTGGGGAAGTCAGTTTGGAGACGTCTTGAGTCTTTTAGAATCACCCCCGCTGTCCTCCGCAGGACACAGAGGGTCTGCATCACAGGACCCCACTGACAGCTGTGGCCTCAGCTCTATGTCCTGTCTTCCCCTCGACAAAACAGCTGCACAGGAGCACACTGCTTCTCCCCAAATGTGTGCTTTCTTTTTCTTTCAAGGTTTGAGAATACAGTCCTTCTGCCCAGGATGCAGTCTCTGCTTCTCAGTTGACACTAATCCATCCTTCAGATTTCATCTGTCCTCCCCACCAAAGTCTCTGATGCCCTGCTTCGGGACCAGATGAGTTAGCCTTTCCCCGACCCCTCCTAACACCCTGTGAGATGAACTCCTTCTGCATTGTTTATTTACATGCAAACCTCCCTCTGGGAGGACAGTCGCCATGCTGTTTTCGTCATCCTACCCCCATGTCTTGTGCCATGCCTGGTCTAAATTAGATTCTCAATACATATCTTGAGTCATTGAAGAAAGACTCCTGTAATTTCTCTAGGAATTGTGCATCACTTCCGCTGGAGGTTAAAGTTCTGATTTCATGATAACGATGAAGTTACCCTTCAAGCAGTCAAGAAATTCCAACTCTGAAAGTCCTGAAGTCAGCTACCAACATAGAACTCTACTATTGTTTTTATAATAACTTCTGCCAATGTCTTGTGTATCATATCTGAATATACCAGCTTCCCCAAAGCAAGCTGATATTAGCTGAAGTGTAAGGCAGTGATGTATTAAAACAGGTTGTATTCCAAAAGCAGTTGTGCCAAATACATGACTGATGAATTCGGAGTAGCTGACAACACGAAGATTCTTGATTCACAGAGTTCTTTAAGCTTCTTAGAGAGCTTCATGTTCATTGTGCTATTAGACTTTCATAAGAGTCCCTTCCAGGCAGGGATTATATTTTACAGTCTTATCAAGAAAGAAATGACTTCCTGGTAGTTTTCTTAAATTTATCCAGAAATTAAGAAGATGCCCAATTTAACTGTAAACATTTTTAACTTGGATCTTTTACCTGAACTTAGACTTTTATATCCTACTAACTTTTCAACATGGATGTTTAAAGAATTGTAAACTTCAGTACAAACTTACATCTTGTAAAGTCTGAATTGTGTCCACCAAAATGTTATGTTAAATTCTACCCTCCCCCAAGCTGGTAAATGTGACCTTGTTTTAAAATAGACTCTTCATGGATGCCACCAAGTTTAGAAAAGTGTGGATCCTAATGCAATTCAATTGGTGTCCTTATAAGAAGAGTTTCAGACATGCAGATAGAATGCTCCAGAGGCAGAGATGGCGCCATATGGCTGCAAGTCAAGGGATGCCAAGGTTTGCAGACCAACATTGGAAGTTCAGAAGAAACAAGGAAGGGTTCAAAGTCTCCAAGGGAGCCTAATTGTGAGTACACTTTGATTTCAGACTTCTGCCCTCTACCACTGTGAGAGAATGGATTTGTTATTTTAAACCATCAGAGTGGCCTGTGCTCTTTGTTAGAGCAGCTGTTATGGTTTATGTTCAGATGCCTCCCCCAAGCCTCATGCAATCATAGACATGGCCAAATCTAGTGTTTGTGATTGGTTTGTTGTTTGGCACTTGGACTGGTGTTGTGAGTGCCACACCGCCCAGGGGTGGAGCCAGCACACAGTGTAATGATGGGAAGAAGGCATGTCTTTCTCTTCTTGCTGTTTGTGCTTGATGTTTGTGGTGGCCGTAAACTGCTGCCCCTCAGCCTTGTCATTTTGCCTTGGAGCCAGCTGAGTATGGACTGAAACCTCCAAACTGGAAGAAATAAACCTTCCATTCCCTGACTTTGGGCATCTCCCTTGTCTCAACAAGGGAGAAAAGTAACTAAGACAGCAGCCCTAGAAAACCAACACAGCATTCAAACTGTAATTGCTAACTCCTTTCCAAGCCATCTCCTCCCATAATGCAGTAAATACAGCGGCAGCTTCCAGCTCCATCTTCATCCTGATTCCTGTCTTTCACCCACACTCTGAACCTGACCCCGCAGTGCATTCTATTGGCTTTGCTCTCACAATCTGCCAAGACTCCCACCCTTGCTGCCACCTACATTGTGGCCACTGGGGTGCCCTGTTTGAGTATCAGGAGCCCTGTTTGAGTATCTCTACTCCTGCCCCATCCCCCAGCAGCCTGTTCTCAACCCAGCAGCCAGAATTACCCTATTAAACTGTAAGTCAGGTCATGTCCTCTGCCCCATTACCCCTGAGAGCTTCCTAGCCAGCTCAGAGACAGGCTGGGTCCTTCCATTGGATTGTGAGGTTTCATAGGAGCTGTAGCTCCCAGGACTGCCTCCTACCTGGTCTCAGCCCACTTCTCCACCTGAGTCTCTCTGGAGACACTGCTCTCCTCGATGAACCTCAACTACACAATTGCACTTTCACCTGAACCCCTGTAAGGGGTTTTGCTTCAGCCTGAAGAGCTTTTTCCCAGACCCATTCATGGTCCCTTCCCTCAATGGTAGGATTCTGCTTCTTACCTCTCAGTTATGCTTTCCTTCCCTACCTTATTGTGGCTGTCTCTTACTGCAGCTCAGTGCTTGGAACCCCACCCTTCTCCTTTCACAGCACCCACACCTGCTCGGGGCACACAGCTTTCCTTCGCTGCTCACATCTCCTCTCTATACTCTCCAGGGCACAAGCCCCCACAAACACCTCACACTTCTCTGTTCTGGTGTCTCCTTCCCAAAAGCTTCACTCTTCAGGCTTGTGGGGTCACCACTGACACAGGACAGCACAGTCAGGGTAATTAAGTGACTTTCCTCCAGTCCCACAGCTGGTAAGAGAAATGCTTTCCCTTACTTACATGCTCACTTATCATCATACTGAATGTACCTCAGAAGCCATACCTTCGGGGGTGTTACACTTTCCTAATTCACATTGAAAGTATGTGAGGTATGGATAAAAAATATAGTTGAATGTCTCAATTTAAGATTTTATTACAGTAAAGACACATTACCATTAGTTTCCTCAAAATACTACCTCTTGCTTCAAACACACTTATCCCACGTGGTTGTCACTTTCTGAAACCATTCTGGAAGTCCTGTTTTGTGAGTCTCTTAGTTTCATGTCCTGGATGCCTTCATGCTCTGAATGGATTCAAAACGTTTCCCTTTCATGGTCATTTTGACTTTGGAGAAGAGCCAGATATCACAGGGAGCTAGATCCTGTGAATAAGGTAGATGAGGACACACCAGATGTTTTTGTGACAGGAACTGCTGTAATTAGATAACAAATGAGGTAGGACTGTCATGGAAATATGATAGCAAACCAAATGGAAGACCCTTTGCAGTGAGGAGTCAGAAGGCCATTGTTTATTACGCTAGCGGGCTGATGATGGACCAAGTTCAAATCACCAGCCAGGAGTCAGCTTAGAGTTTAAATACAGTTTGCAAGCAGGCGTGCAAGGCTGATAGCAGGTTATCACATAACTGGTTACATGAATCAAGTCCTATGCTGTCAGGCAGGTCAGTCAGAGGGATTGTCATAAGGCGGGAGAAACTAGGGAGCTAGCTAGTGCTGAGCAGGTAGTCGTAACTATCCGTGGCTTTGACTGGTTTATCTCAGTTGGACAGTCCTTGAAAACTGACCGAGTATATGCCAGGCAGTCCAGATGGAAGTGGTCAGAATGAGTCGGGCCAGACTACCTGTAAGTTGCAGCAGACACAGTCAATGAAGCTGGATCTAACAGTCTATGTGATGGCCGGGTGAGCACACCTTGTCTTCACTGAGCATCAGACTTTGATTTTTTACTTTCCTGTCACGTGATCATAAAATACAGTAAATTTTTTAAGGTTGAAAAAACATATTATGTAATGACACAGCCATTAAACTCCCCTCAAAATACTCCCCTTCACTTTGAACATGCTCATCATTAACAAATGTGACTTTTACTCTATTTTTTAAACTTGATTCCTCACCATATCTTCCAATCATCTCTGGGTGTAAATTATGGACTATGTTTTGGAGGAAAAATCAGGAACAGAGAACCGTGAGTGCAGGTGTGAGATTCAGGATTGAGCTCAGTTCCCAGGTTCACCACAGTGGTTAAGATGGCCAGGAAGATCAGGGAGGCCGAGGAAGCACCGGAGAGGAACAAGTCATCTGACCCTCTTCTAGGGCTTCAGCCTGACTGAAGTTTGAGCAATACACTTGGACTTTGAGAGTTTTACAAAGTACATGTGTTCCCAAGATGCTTCCTGCACCCCCGATTCTGGCACCCTCTTTCATGAGCAGATTATGCTGCCACACGAGCCACAGTCTCAGTGAGAAAGCTATGAAGTGTGGGTGAAGGGGAGACTTTCATGACCTAGAATTCCAGGTTGTGGGGTGTGGAGAGGTGGAAAGTCACAGCCCATGTGTGACATCTGTCTATAGCTCGGACTAGAGAGTGCTCTAAAATCAGTCCCAGGGATGCTTAAGAAGCAGCCAGGATCATTCAGGAAAAGGCTTGTGCAATGGGAGGTAGCGAAGCAGCCTGCAGCCTGGTGGTCCATCCAGAGTAGCAGCCTGGACCTTGACAAGCAGGAGGTAGCTCACCTTTTCCCTGCTGGGCAGGTGTGGTCCAAGGCCTTAGGGTGAAAAACAGAATCCTTGGTTAGGACAAAAACATTCCAAGAGGTGACTGCTACCCTCAACAATTAAGGCTCAACCTTCTGCTAAAAACCTTCTTTGGGGGGTAAGAAAGGACAATGCTTGGGTAAATATGTAAAATCTAGGGAAACTGAAGCAAACACAGAGACTGAGCCTGGCAATGTGGAGCCCGCCTGCAGGGGTTTAGATGCTGGCTCCCTCACAGCTGGGCAGGTGGCCTTGGGTGCGTCTTTAGGGATATTGTGATCCCCTGATCTTTAAAACAAGACAGTCTCAGCTTGCTCTGATGGATATGTGAGCTAGCCAACACAAATGCTTAGATTTCAAATGCTTCGAATACCGCCTGGCACACAGGAAACACTGAATAAGTACTTTTAAAAATAAAATAGAGTATAATTCTCATCTGCACTCCCTGTTCACCATTTCTTCCATAGACTGACCTTGCCATCTGCTTCGAAAGAAAGTGGACTCTCTGATGGCTCATGAGACTCTGTCCACAGACATGGTAGAGAGAGAACTCTTCCATATATGATAAGTCTAGGAGCTCTGTCAATGTTGTATCAAGCTGTTAGCTGAATTTCAAAGAGAGTGGTATAAAAAATAGATGACCAAAAGGATTACCAAATGAATACTTTATTAGAGTCATAACACTTATAAAATAAATTTCTTTTCATCATGAAGGTACCGGATTTTCAAGACCAACCAATACTTTTTCATTTTTACAATGAAGATATGTAAATAAATTCTTAAATGCCATAAATTTTGTTCAAGTGCTTTGTCACTCAACTCACAAATCTAGAATGCAATTAATCTATAAATCTTAACTATTCACAGTTAGGAGGGTTTTAGGTTTTGTTTTTAATCTAAAAGTAGTCCATTTATAAAAGTGCCACCAATACACTTTAATGAAATCATTTAATTTAATGCCACCAAGCATGGCATATAACACCTTGGAAAAAAATAAAATCTCACACTTAAATTCTAGCAGGCTACCTTTAACTGATTCCAAGTAGAATGCATGATATATCTTTATGGCACATTTATGACTTTGTAATAGAGGCTTAGGTAAATGGTATGGATCTAGAAAAATCAAGGACGTCAGCTTCATAAAAAAGATAAGACATGATTACAGGGTTGTCAGACCGGTTTCCTCACAACCACACACGAAAACACGTCTCCTGTCTTTACAGTCCTATCACAAACCAAGGTCTGGTGAGATTTCTCTTTGCAGGGGAGTCTGAGGCAGAAGTCACGTGCTCGGTGGGCGCTGCTCTGTGTTTGATGAAGTCTGACAGCCCAGGTTGCACATGCACTCTGAGGAGCCAATGCAGCCTAGCTAGGGGCCGAAAGGATGGACGTGGCCAGGCAGCCCCCTTGTGGTGACAAGCAAGCACCTTGTGGGTAGATAGACAGGCTTAGTTAGAGCTGGGGCCGAACCTCACCAGGTCTCTCTTGGGGCCTTCTGGTACCCTCGCATGGCCACAGTCTCTACGGATGGGCTAGAATTATTCCCTAGTATCCAGAGACTGTTTGTAGGCTGTTGTTTTAAAACTGACTTTGTCTATCCCCAAACCATAAAACACGAGAGAGATATCTGGGCATTTATCAGAATATGTAAGAATCTACAGCTTTATGTTTATATTTAATAGTCTATTCAAATTTAACTCAGAAAATAATGCAAAATAATTAGAGCTAAAAAAGTTAACGCTTCAGAGAGTGCTATTTGGAAAAGCATCACATACATAAATATTTATGCATTCATGCAGAGGGTAAACAATGGAAGTCTAAGCATGAATCAAAGGGAGACGTAAGTAGCTAGGCTGCAGTCCCAGTGCTGATTGAGGGCCTCTGGAGACCCTGCTTCAAGAACTCTCAGAGGAGAGTGCTGCTCAGCTGTGAGATCATTAGTTTGATTAAGCCATGAATGAGAGTTCACTTCCTAAATTACTTTTTCCTATACCAAAGACTGCTGGAATTAGCTTGAGAACTTATACACCCTTCCCAGGATATTTGACCATTAGCAAAAGGCATATGATTATTGCATGAGACTAAACATGTGGCTTGTCTAATTAGGCTTATAAACTTTCACAACCATTCAATAAAATATAGAATACATTAATTAGGTTTCACACCGGCAGTTAACAAACACTGACCTATGCGCCAAATCTAGCCTGCCTTGGTTTTGGAAATAAAGCTTTTTTAGAACACAGACATATTCATTCATTCATTCATCATCTATAGCTGCTTTCATTTTTTTTTTTTTTTTTTTTTTTTTGGTACTGGAATCGTACTCAGGACCTTGCACTTGCCAGGCAGGCACTTGTGCCACTGAGCTATGTCCTCAGCTTCGCTGCTATCGTGTTACAATTGCAGCACTGAAGAGCTGGGACAGAGGCAGTGTGGTCCATGAGCCTAAAGATGCACCATCTGGCACTTGTAGAAGAGGCACCCCATCTCTATTTTACATTAAAAGGTGGCATTCAGTGGAGGCCCACTCGAAATGTGCAGTTTTAGGTCATTCCAGTTGGCTATTAAGATTCAGGTACCTTTGTGACCACATGAAACAACAGTGCTTATTCATGAAGAGTATGTGGGTATTCTGTGGACATAATGAAAAATTTCCTAGAAAGAAAGATAGGAAGAATGACAGAAAAATGAAAGGATATTTCTCTATTTAACATCATAATAAAATTAAAATTCCACTCATAAACAAGAAACTCCACTTCGATTTTTCCCTCTGCACTGAACAACTTCTGGAATGCCGTTACACCTGCGCGAAATGTAACCCAAAGTGATCAGACACAAAAGGAGACAAAGGAAACTTTGCGTGGCGTGGTTAGTTCCCAGGAGTGTCATGGTCGCCATCTCCGTAAGGCCAGCCCCAAACTGCAGCCATAACAAGCTGTTGTCATAAAGGCAAAAATCTACGAGAAAAGAAACAAAAAACCAACATCAGATTCATCATACTGACTTCAAGAGAACTCATTTCTAAGCGGCAGCTGTGTGGAGTTTGACTAATCTAGCCAAAGACACTCTAACACTTACACATTCATGCTCCATCGATCTGTTTTCATGGCTTATGCTTTGTTTTATCCCCGTCTACCACTGTCTCTTCCTCAAAACATTCTAGACCCCAAAGGTGCTCTCATCTGTGAACAGCCCTATGCTGAACCTCTGCCTACATACTGGGTTCCCTTATTAAGAATTTATGAACCCCCAGGCAATGTATTAAAAATCTGAGTTTTCTACTCATATAGTAGCAAAGATAGGAACCAGAAAGCCTGAGGATGTATCAGATCATTTCTATGACGTTAGAACTCAGTGACAAAACACAGATAAATCATCCCTGGCTCTTCTAAAGGAAGCACTCCTCATGTGCTAACCTGTCCTCTATTTTAAATGATTGTCCTTAGGGGCAAAGAGGGGTTCTTTAGTACCTCATACATGTCCATCACTGTATTTGGTGCCCAGAAGCAAATGGTAGGTACTGTGGTCACAGTTAGGGGTTTCTCATTCTCCTGTCTCTGTAGCTCTGTGTCTGTGTCTCGCTCTGTGCTGGGGCTTGAACCCTGTACCCATGCCTGCTAGGCAAGTGCTTTATATTGAATTTACCCCAAGTCTTGGTGCAGGGATTTCTAACAGGGAACCACAGCTCTGGCAAGATGTACCAAATTCACTTATGGAACATTTCCACCCTTTACTTACAAGTTGCTGTTCTCCTTCCCTTCCTGCCAGTGCTCTGACACATTTCTAATTTTCTCTGATATATTTCTAATTTACAGATTGTCCTCTGAATGAGACTGCTTTTGCTATCTATTATTAGTTAAGTGGAATCTTCCTGTTAAAAGAAAAAGAGGAGGGATCAATATCGTGCCATCCATGAGTGGCTGATGCTTTGGGAGCTCTGAAAACTCAGAAACAAGAGCTCCCTCTAGGTGGGTCCTTGGGGGTGTCTGTGAATAACCAGTAGCTGCTCCCAAAAGCATGGAGTTTACTACAGCAGTTCCGCAGGCAGAGAGGGAAGGAAAGGACAGCAGGCCCAGAGGCATGGGACTGCACCGGATTCCTGGGAAACCAGGCTCTCAGCCAAAGGCTGTGCTGGTGGGAAATTAGGGACCTCGGCCGATCTTCACATTCGTGGCCATCTGCCATTCCTGGAGAAGTAGGAACTAGGGTGACAACTAGCAGGTCCATTTGGGTAACAGAAATATAGCCAGCACCTGGCAAAGGAGGGGCTGAAAGTGAGAAAGGAGCCAGTGGGAACTGGTGAGTAACAGGCAGAGGAAAAAAAAAAAAAAAAGAACTCCAAGTCCCTGCACTTTACAAAACTGTTAAATCGAGTACTTTCCTAATTGTGGTCTTTGGATCACAAGGACTCCAAGCATTTAATTCCATTCTCAGGGAGGATGAGTTGCACAGAGGTGGCTTCAGGAAAACAGAGGCCAGGTGACACCAAAGCCCACCTCCCTGACCTTCAGCTGGGGAACGTGTGCCTGCGTCTTCTCCACGTATTAGGTTTTGAGTAAGATTTCTCTGAGAAACATGGTTTTATTTTTTATAAAAGAAAGTGTTAAAATCCCCAGCCTAAAGCACACTAAAGCCTCAGCTATTTCCAGTGGCTTGGCAAGGCTGTCTGTCACCATGCTGCAGTATCCACAGTGCCACCGTTACCGTAGGACGTCCCTGGGACGGCACAGGCCCAGGCAGGTGTGGATGATGACACGGGCAGCAGCACAGGTTACCTGGGCAGCACATGAAGGTCAGTATCTTGCTATTTAGCCTATTCGATATCAAGGCATTTCAGAGAGTAATTTTGACTTGTTCTATAAGAACAAAATACTAGTTCTTCAAATTACCCAGTCAATGCAAAATGACGGATTCTTTGCAGTACGTCAATTACAGAGGATAAACATTTCGGAAGGTGCCTCCCGGAATGCAGCCACGTCACCGGGCGCTGCTGAGACAAGGGCTGCAGCCTGGCCTGCCAGCTCTCAGGTACCTTCCCCAGCAGCAGCACTGAGCCGATTCATCCTGTGACCATGTAGATCCAAAGTGTCCCCAAGAGTCTCATGTGTGGGAGGACATGGGGAGGCCATAGCTGATTTGCTGTCAGGAGAAGGGGCGTGACTGGAGTGGGGTTCACTGGGGGTATCCTTGTCCCTGGGTCCCCTCCTCACCCCTGCTGCTTCCCTCCATGGGGTCCTTCCACCGTACCTTTCCTGCCTTGGAACCATGGCTTGAATCCTCTAAAAACCAGGGCCAAACTCAACCTCCCTCCTTTAAGCTGCGGGTATTAGGTATTTTGCTCCACCTACTAGACAGTGACTAAGACGCATCCCAACCCCAACCTCTTGGAAACTACCTGCCAAAAGGCAGGCCTGGGCAAGCATCCACTCAGTTAAAAGGAATCGAAAGAGGTACCGAGTACTAGAGAGCACATGGAGCAAATCTCTCTCACTGAACCTGCACATTCAAAGAGGTGAACCGCACAATGACCCTGTCTCCACAGCAGATTTTGCTGTGCAAGCAAGCAGGGCTATGGACTCACTGTCATCTGACAGGACATTGATTCAGTCACGCCCAGTGCCAGGGTGGGGACAGCACTGGCCCACTAAGCTCTATGAGGTCAATCGCTATAATACGATAGTGGTTATGGTTGGGGAGAGGATCGAGGCTGGGGCAGTTTCCTCCGCACCCCTGGCGTGGGGAGGGAGGGCTGGGGAGGTGATCTCCCACACTTACGGTGGCCGCCACGTTTATACTGTACTGGTGTTCATTCAGGAGTGGCTGCTCAGTCTGGGAAACGTTGCAGTGCAGATCATGAAGGGCGGTAGCCGCTGCCTCCAGGAGAGAGGCTCCAAAGTAGAAGACGAACACTACGAAATGGTAGGCAAAGTCCTGGGGAAGGACAGACAGACGTCTGCAGTTACATGAAAAGGATTTTTCTTTGTTTTTTTTTTTTTTTCCTGTTCCTTATTTTAAAGGACAGAGTTTAAGTTCAGGATGATCAGAAATGTAACTGACCAATATTAAGTCTAGTCATCGTTTATTTTGGCTGCTTTAGCAATGTCAGGCTATTAGAATCCAGCTGAAAATTGATGGACCCATTTTATTTGATAAAAGGGAAAACTTCTGAGGTATTCAATTTTATAATAAAATGCATGAGTTTGGTTTTTGAATGAAGATGCATAGAGACTGGCATTAATTAACATACTGTTTAAAATTCAAGTAAAATAGCATTTAAATTACATCCTATTTTACAGCTACCTGTGTTTTTTAAATATTTTATTTCTGAGAGGTTATTTTTATCATTAGAACATCTTATATGCTGAAAGATAAAACAGCCTTATTAAATCATAGAATTCGAAGACATATGTCCTGTAGCACTAAAAATAACAGAAACAGTGATTTATTGGGTTATTCTGAACATGTTGGAATCAACATGAAAGTAAGTATTAAAATTCCTTCTGCCTGACAGGGATTAACACTATCCACACGCTGCTATATTTAAGGCTTCCACGGACCGTGTACTTCAGGTGCCTTTCTGCTTCCTTGCAACCCTGACTTGTTATCTCCACTTCAGAGTTTCCTTTCTTTTTAGTTAATGTCCCCAAATTGCAATGAACTTTTGGAAGGCAGCTCGATCACATGCCTACCTGGTTCCAGAGTCTACATACTGCTCTAAACACTGATTGACCAACAGAAACCGGGCGCATTGTGTATCCTGAAGCAAGCACACACAGGTCCACGGGTGGAAGCAGGTCGCTTCCGTGTCCAGCTCTGGGAAACACTGCTGCAGTGACGTGCGGTGCAGACAGCTCTCTGACACACACATGTCACTTCCTTCAGACACGTACTTGGGGGTGGGAGTGCTGGATCTCAGCGTGGTTCCATTTTTGAGTTTTTGAGAACCTCCGCACTGCTTTCCATGATAACTCTGTCAATGCACACTCTCCATAAGGCCGTTGGAGGGTTCCCTTCTAGTCTACTTTCTTTCCACTCCATCGCGCTGTGTCCATCTGCACGGCACAAGCAGAGGCCGTGCTGCACCCTTTGTCACAGCCCACAGGACTGTGCTGATGATGCCAGGAGAAACAGCCAGGCCAGACCTCACTAGGCAGGGTTGGGTACCATGAATGGTGTTTTCTCTTAGACACCTCTCATTTGTAAACCAACGACTTCAGAAGATTCAAACATCTACCTACAGGAAAGACATTCAGGTACATGTGGTATTCAGTGACCACTAGTTCGAGGTCGGTATCCACATTTACTATATTCACAGTGGGGATGTAATTTGTTAAGTTGGGTGTCATGCTGCTGGGAGACTCTGACCCCCAGGGGATCCATCTGCCCGAGAGGACAATCATGCAGCTACCTGTGGTGGTTCAAGCCACTGCCCTGTTCAATGTCAGTACTTTTAGGGGTGAAATGTAATAGCACAATGTACTGATGAGGGGAAACTGAGAAGGTACCTTCTTGACCACCAGGGCCTCATTTCGCTCAGGATGCTCAGTTCCGAGCCGAAAGCAGCCCTTTTGCTCCTCTCTGGACAGCAGCCTCTCTGGCTGCAGTTTGGGTCTTCAGAAGAAGCGCCCGGTGCCCCAGGTTCTGGTGGGTTTGGGGTGTGCTGCAGGCTTTAGCCAAGGCCACATCGTCCAGGTGGCACTGACACACAGCAGGGAGGGTACTTACGCCCAGCACAAGGTCTTAAAGGACAGACTGCACTCTGGAGCATCTCATGGATTTGGCCAAGCCCTCATCACCATGGGAGACTTTCTGCCTTACTGTCCTTCCTTCCGCACTGTCCTCTACAGGTGACACCTTCTCCCTTCTCCTAAAAAAAGCCATGGGCCAGAAGACTTCTTATGCTTCTAAAACCGTTTTAAGGGCTGCTTCCTAGGGGCCCGAGAAGACGCACACGGAGGCAGCATCGGTCCTCTTGCTGAGCTTCCTTGCTCCTCCTCGATCATCACAGTCCTATGCGTGCATGGACCCTGCAGGGACTCCTGCATGGCCACTGTCCATCACAGTGCACTTCCTGCAGCCATTCTTGGGGCTAGGCGGGTACTGTGGCCGTATCCCTGATCTCTGAGAACACGGCTACTGGCACTGACAGCTGGCCATCCATCCTGGAGGCTGTGCTCCAATTCCTGTGTGAGAAGCGGGTGAGGTCCCCGAGGGCCCCTCACTGCCCAGTCAGCCTCAGGTCAGCCTCAATCTGTGTGTTCAGCTTGGCGGTTCTTCACATCTGGGCATCAGGGCCACACGGATAGCTGGTCCACCACAGAGGGTCCCCACCCGAGCGCCCACCCAGTGGCCTGGGCGGAGCCTGTGGATCGGCGTTTCTGATGTGTTTCCAGGTGCTGCTGACACTCTGTTCAGCAATCGCTGTCCTTGGCATTAGAAGAGGACCCTGGTCCCCTTCTGAGGCTCCTTCCCACGCCCTGCTCCTCTCCCCACTTCGCAGGGCTCACACCCCAGAGCACTGCCCCCTTGTCCTCTTCGCCTTGCCATGGCAGCCTCAGCCTGCAACAGAGCTTGGATGATCAAGCATTGCCTGCCTGACCACCTCCCACATTCTTGTCGCCAGTCCTGCCTTCCTCTTCTCTTGGGTCAAACTTTCACTGACCTGACCAGTTAATGACAACAGCTTTGTCATGCGTAGGAGGATCCTGGTTACCTCCCTGCAGCATGAAGAGGGACAGTGACCACTCTGAGCTCAGGTCCCCACAAGATGACAATGAGAACACTGCCATCGGGAAAGAACTGGCCTCAGGCCAAAGAAGGAAATAGATGTGGGGCAGAAGACACAGCTCAGGGCATTTACATCATTACATGATGTTCACAAGAGGAAACTGATCAAGTATGTGCCAGGCAGACACCTGAGGGACAAAGGGAAACACGTTTAACTGCACAGGATTTCTAAAATACACACGATACATACACATACCATGTCCCATGATGAAGGCAGTCATGTATAACAAACATGTGCTAATAAAATAGCTCATCTTTCCTAGCATACCTTCTCTAGAGAAGGGGTAATATGTAAATATGGAATGTTTGCCTTCAAAGCAGGCAAAACAACATTATTTCCTCTACACACACACACACACACACACACACACACACACACAACACACACACTACAATACGTCAAGGCTAAAATTTCCTTTTCTCCAGATTAGAATGGGGTAAGGTTTTAGCATTTAATATACATTATTTCATACTGCATTTTTCTCCCACCAGTTATACGAAATCTAGATAGCTTGGGGAGAAATACTGAACACATATATTACTATGAATGTAAATTTAACCAAATGAACAACAACAAAAATAAGACATACTATCACCAGGATACACGGAATTCTTGAAGAAAGTAGATTATTGATCTAAATGCAGTCTTGCTTCCCTCAAGCATGGCAGAAGGTAGCATGAAATTATGATCAAAGGGGAAAATTCATTTTAAGCAATTATCATTTTCCAGTTCCAGATTGCAGGAATTGAAAACTGTTACCAGCTGGAGATGACTCCATGATAAGCACAGCTCAAAAATCTTGGTTAAGAGTACACGAGAACTACTACAAAACCTATCAAAAGCTGGTCCTGACATGGCACACGGATGTGGAGAATCACATAATAAAGGGGGGAGAAGGGAGCCTCCTCTGCACAGCAGCAGCATGTAATAAACTCCAGGAAGGCAGGCCTGGCTCCTTGGAAGCGCGCCCACAGACCGGGCGCTCCATGCTGCCGCAGCCTCACGCCATGCAGTATGTGTGGCTGCTACTGGAAAAACAGCTTTGACTCAAAAATCTAACATCTGAAATGATCCCAGGTCCAAACCTCCTGGACAGTAAAGTCAATGCAAATATTCCAAAATCTAAAACATCCCAAGTGTGTCCTGTGCTACTTTTTCCCCAAACATGGACTATTTAGAAAAGCAAATAACAACAACAACAACAACAACAACAACAAAAAAAAATAAGCACAGACTAAGACAGACAGGAGGGTCTTCCCAATTTCAACTGTTACCTAGTGGTGTGTGATTAAAACAACAAAAACCCTCACTTTTTGTTTCCTGAACATTGGATACAATGCTGTGAGAAGTGCAAATGTGGGAAAACTAATAAATGACTAATTTATTGCAATCAGTATCAAAGATAAGGCTCCATACAAGCAAAAGGGGGAAATGCAAAGGAAATGCAAAAGGAATATGTCTAATAAAACCAGGAGTGATATCTGAAAAATATTTACACATTAGGGAGGCAGGTGCACAAGCCAGTTAGAAAGAATACCAGGCATTGCTAGGCCCTGGACTGTGTGTGTCCAGGTCTTCACCCTCCACTTGCTGGGCTAACAGGAGACCCAGAAAGGCCCACGGGAGGGGCCAAGCTGGGGTGTGGCACAACCCCGAGAGGCTGCATGCAGGGGTGGTAACTATTGGGACTACTGAGGCACACACAGGGCCCCTGTGGTACAAACTGGCCCAGTATCATCTTTGGGCCTTATACTAAGGAAACCTGGTTTTGCTTCTCAGTGCTAGGGTTCCACTGATTCATTCTCAAATGTCATTATGGAAAAGCCACACATTTAGGAAAAAGGAGATTACACATCTGTGTGTAATCCAGTTAGGGACCCTTGGTCTTTATCACATGACCAAGTCATTTTCTCATCATTAATGAGAAATTGGGCTGAAAAATGTAGCAACCAATATATCTGCAACCTAACAGAAACAGAAGGGTTTTCAAAGTTCCAAAATATAAGGCTCCATGTATGAAGAATTTAGAACTGCTGTTTCTGTGCATTACAGGGGCACAGGGCTAAGATAACCCATCATCCCTTATTCTTTAATGGCGTTTGGTCTTATGGTTACCATTTCTTAAAAGAAACAATTAAAATTCTGAGAGGTTAACTATTTTGCCCAAGGCTTACAGCTAAGGGGACCTAAACCCCAGGCTGTGAAAGGCTGTAACCACCGGGCCCTGCACTGGCTTAAAGGGCAATCACGTTTGCTAGATCTCACTGTGGCTATCATTCAGCATTAACATTCTCTTTATGTTCTATAAAACAGAGATACTTTCCTCCAACACCTATGCGACAACTGCTGAATAAAATATTGCTCTACTCAAAGGAACTTATCTAAGCCTGACTGAAGGTCTGATCTCGGCAGACCTCGAACACCAGTGTGATCAGAACCTCAGGGGGCTCTTCCTGGACTCTACCACTGCACTGTCTACCATGGTGTGGAAGTCATGCTCCAGCGGGCCTTGCAGAAATGGTCCCCAGGATGGAGGACGCTGAGTGAGAGAGGGCCCAGCCGTGATCTGGGACCACAGGAACTAAGGTGAGCTGGTTTAATAGTATCACATTTTAAAAACTGTACTGATCACAAATTTATTTTCCAAACTTAAGAACTTCTTCAGGACAGGGATTCATCATAAAACATTTTTTGTAAGTATTCGGAGAGCAGAATATATAGCTAGCTGTCTTCTGACACAAGAACATATAGTCTGCTCCCTGTTTCCCAGGACCTCCCATCCACGGATTCATCCATGGTGCATCAAAAAAAGCAGGGAAAAAATCATGTCTCTACTGAAGTCGTACAGATTATTTTTGTCTTTATTTCCTACATATACAACTGTACAGTATAAAAACCATTTGCATTGCATTCATATCTGTTAGGTACTATAAGTAACCTACAGATGACTTAAAGTATCCGATAGGATTGCATCAGTTATAGGCACATATTGTATTATTTTAGATAAGGGACCTGAGATCCGACAGACTCTGGGATACCAGCATACGGGCATCTCAGACACGATGCCCTTCAGATGCCAAGGGCTGACTCTATACAGTTAAATATTCGTTGCAGAAATCAGTGGAAAATTTCAAGACCCATGTGACAATGTTTAGCTCCCAAAAGGCTGTTCCATTGTTCAGTAATTATAATGCCACGTGCCTGTTGTATGAAATGGAAGTTTTTACATAAAAGCTACCTAATTAGAAGAGGAGTCACACAATGATTTCTCAGCTCCATCAGCACAGGAATTTCACAAATGGGGCCCAGCTGTGTGGTGAGGCGAACGCAGAGCACGGCACAGACCCCTGCGTTCTGACCTGTCCTTCCCCCGGGAAGCAGCGAACAGGACAGGGACTCTGGCATCTCTGAGCTGAATGAGACACTGACAGGCTTCTTACATTTCCTTGTGAAAAACAAAACAAAATCTCTTACCAGGAAGTTCCAGTTGGTTTCAATCTGAGTCACCATGCCAGAGAGGAAGAGGCCCAGGAAGGCCAGGGAGAAGAAGAAGGCGGTCACGGACACGAACATGACCCATCCTTGCAGCAGAGGTAGGGGGACGTTGGAGGAGGCGACCAGAATCCAGACGAGACCCCCGAGCAGCTGAAAACGAAAGAGAACACAGGTTTGCTCGCAGACACCCTGGTGCTGGGAAATTAAACGCACTCGCGTCCACCTCATGAAGTCCTATACACATTCCACCACCCCCCAGGCTGTCACTTCTCTTCCATCCCGGGAGAGCTGTGCTACGTGGAGGCAATGCGACTCCATGCCCACGTCCCCCGTTGTACTCGTGCCCTCTGTCCACGAACATGCCCAGTGGCTGCTCCTCATCTAACACCGTGGTCCTCGGGCCCCACCACCTGTCACTCAGCTGAGGCGGGTTCTGCCGGTCTTCATTTCTACCAGCCGCCTGCTCCCTGCTTCCCCCTCCTAGTTACTCTGTAAACCACCGCCAGCTGGATGCTTCACGTTTATCAGTGAAGAGCAGCTGTACTCTCCGATGTGCACATCCAATGGTCATTTTCCTGTGTCCTGCCATTTGTGCACGAGACAGTACTGGCTATGCTTGCAATGAGAGGTTCAGCTGTTGCCCAAGACAGAAAGCAGTGAGAGCCAGCTGTGCCTATCACAGCCCATGCTGCACACCGGCGCATGTACTAAGATGACTTTGAGAGTTATAAATACCAACTGCAAGTTGGCTGCGCTGGGTGGGGTCCCAATCATCACAGAACTCAGTCTGCTGTAGGAAAGGGACAGCGTGGCAAGGGATTGCAATACCGCTTCACAGACATCACAGTGAGGTCAACACTGGGCACGTTGGGTCCCTACAGCAACGGGTCCAGATCCAGACTGGAGAGGTGAGGGAACTCTCTGGAGAAGCAGCAATCCCAAGGGCGAGGATGCCCCTGTTCTGGGCAGGACATGGGATCCCTGAGGGGGCCCCTGCCCAGTGCAGAGGAGGGCTCAGCAGGACCGCAGTGCCAGGTGGGACCCGCAGGAGCTGTGCCCCAAGCCTGGGCTGAGCATTCCGCTGGTCAGGCCAAGGAGATGGGGGAAGCCCATGCCTAGGGCTTCCCAGGGACCATGGGAGAAGCCCAGGCCCACTCTGAGCAGGAAGAAGCATGATCAAGGGGTGCACTGAGGGTTTTCTGTGGCCAGAGTGTGAGAGTGGGTGGGGAGGACAGTACGCAGGCCTGGGGACACCAGGTGACCTTTACAACAGCAGAGCACAAATCAGACTCCAGGTCCCTAAGGACCGGAGCAGCAGGATGAAGGTGATGGGAGGTGGGAGAGGACAGGAAGAAACGGGTAAGGGAAATGCTGGCTCTCTGAGGTGGGTACCCGGGAGGGGGACACGGAGAGGATTCAGGTTCCAGACATCTGGCGGTCATTCTCGCCGCACCCCCCAGGTCTTTGGAATCTGACCGTCCTTCATCGAGGCCTGTACCCTTGTCTCCCAGGCAAGATGCTCCACTGCTCAAAGACAAAGCTCTTTCAAGTCTGAGTGGTCCTGCGTGCTGGTGTTAAGTGTGTGCGCACAGGTGTGCACGTGTGTAAGAAACTCCACTTGGACCTCACCAGCCCACGAGCTAAAGATCTTCCCTGAGTTCCAGCTCACGCTTGCTCACTTCTCACTCCCCAACTCGGGATTTGCTGGCACCACGGGAGGAGAGGAGACATGGGACTGACCAGACGGACCCGCCACCCCACTCCCAGCCCACCCTGCAGCACCTGCTTCCCAGGCCTCCACATTTGCGACTCTACACAGTGACAGACCTGCAGCGTAAGTAACCCTTGCCTATCTGCCGGGCTAGGTGAGTTTGGAACACAGCAGGCAGGAGGCACACCTGCCCTGAGGAATTTCAGTCAATCACTCAATCAGCCAATGGGTCATCAATCTCTCCACACAAAAGGTTCGCAAATATTTCCTTAGTGAACACACTATTGTTCATGTGAGAACAATGTAAGTTTCAACAATACAGACCAGAGACCAACAGTCACCTCTGTCTCGCTTCTTAACTATCTTAGATAATATCCAAAACCCAAACTGCAAAAGTCACTGAAAGTTAAAAAAGCAACTTTTCATTCAGGTTAAAAAAAATGGCATCCTGATAATTAAGTATCAACCTAATAAATGTCTAGTTGGGGCAGGGTACCTCAAGCCCTACTTCCAAGTAAGTTAATAACCCAGAGAATTTTATAAAGTAACTCTAGTGAACCTTAGTGCGGATTAAAAATATTAGCTGCTGCCTTACTTAAAAGGAATAAATTTGCTCCTCATAGAATATCATCTACTTTTAAAGATTTATGATATTACGGTGATGCTATTGTTTTAAATATAGCTTAAGAAATTATTAAGTATCAATTCAAGAATCGTTTACGGGGGATCTGCAAACAACCTGCATTACTTTAAATATGGTTCAATAATACACCCTATTATTAAGTATCTATTGATTCAAGAATCATTTACTGGGAACTCTAACAGCGGGTGGTGTTTACTAGGGGCAGGAGGATTAAATAGCTGAAATAATGCTTCGGAATTATCACAGCTTGGAGTAAACACGGACTGGACTTCAAACCAGCCAGTCCCAAAGGTACTGCTAGGACCTTAGCACACTTGAGAAAAATACACAGAAAAGCAGGCTCGATCTCAAGAGCTCTAAAAAAAGGAGGCGACATCGCACACTGGGGATGCAGGAGCAGATTTCGGGGACGGCTACAGAAAGCTGGGCAACGCGGCTCTGTGAGGCTGGGAGAGGGCGGAGCCAGGGCAGGGAGGGAGGCAGGACCCAGACCAGCTGGGCCGGGCGGGCTGCAGGCTGCGCCCAGGGTTACAGCCCTCCCCAGTGCTCCAAGGTGCATGGACCCCTCACTTTTCCCCCAGGTCAGAGGGTCTATAACACCGAGGAGGTGCCGCACACCAGAGGTGAGCAGGGGACAGGGCCCGCCCACTTAGGAGCCTCCTCCACATCCGGGGAGCCAGGGCTGCTGCGTCGTCACCAGGCCTTTCAAATTTTATTTTTTCCTCAGGCTGGCTTCTCACAGCACTCTTCCTGCCTCAGCCTCCTGCATGCTGGGATCACAGGCATGTGTTACCATGCCCTGCAGTCACGGTGCATTTGTCACCATCGTTTCCTCTTCACCCATGCTCCCTTTCCTCCCCACCTCCCAGCCGGCTGCAGCTGACACCTGGAGTGCTCTCCCCGCATTCTGGGCGGCGGAGAACTCGGGAGTACTCAGCAGACAGGGATTTACCAGCAGCCCTGTTTAACAGAAAGGCCTCTGGAAGGAGTCCAGAGGTTCAAGGTGAAAAGCAGGCACCAAATGGTTAAAATGGGAGCAGAACAGTTGATAAGGTATCCTAGCAACCACAGAGCTGTGGCATCCAGAGGAAAGGCGTTTGGTGCCAAGTCCTGCCCACGTCCTCCTCATCCCGGATAGATCTGGGTCCTCCTTCTGACCCCCCATCCGCCAGGCCTCCTTTCTTTAGTCTCCAGAAGAGCCTGAGGATTACATGTGACACAGCCCTGTGCACCTCCAGGTGAAATTTTTTAAAGGAACTAAATCAGAGCTCACAACTGCAAATCTCCAGCTCCACCTAAAAGGCTTCTCAGGGAAAGGAAAAGCTAAAAGCCTCTCAGAAGCAGGCGCAGTAATCTGCCTTCCCCTGTGACTTGGTTTCCCCTCATCTCCCAGCCCAGCTTCAGATGTGCCTGGCGCAGGCCAGTACTTAATAGCTCCGGAGCTGCAGATTATGAACTGCAGTTATGACGTTGTTACCTGTCCCTAAAACGACCCACCTCCTTGTGGATTAGCAAATAGTTGTCGCCTGAGTTTGTCCACTGTAGATAAGAAGTGTAATGACTTCCCTGTCTCCACACTAGGAAACCATGGAAACCTTCCCTCCACTGGCACACTACTCTGAACCCTCAGTCGAAGCTGAACTGTGTTTTTGATGGAATCTGTGGACTGATAAAAATACAAAGCCCTGGGAGCAATGGTCTTGGGGAGCAGGCGACTTCGGCAGTGAAGAATAAATTTCTCAACTTGTCTCCTACTTGGAAGGTCTGTTTCTGTTCCCAAGGGATGCCTTTTGCAAATATCCCCTTTCCTTTTCAAATCTCAATTATTTAATGATCTGCCTTTTGGCATACACCTGACAGCTTAGCCGATAATTTGCCAACCACCCTTTGACACCTTCCTCTTAATTTGTCCTTTTTCTTGTAATAATTAAACAGGCTGATTCCTGCTGTGACCTGTTTTCAGTTATTACTGGAAAAAGAATAGAGAAAAATAAGCGAACCTGAAGGGGTCAAACACTAAACTACCCTAAGTAAAAAATTACTCCGGTCTGTAGACATTTCTGTATGTGCCGTGTAAGCCACTCTGGTTCTCCTCTGCCTGTGCTATGGACACTTCATCGCTGCTGCAGGGGCCTATCGGATGCAGAAAACCTCGAATCCTCCTCTGACAGACAGAGTTTGAGCAGGAGGTGAGGCTGATGACAGCAGAAATATCAGCAACATCTACTGAGCTCTTGTGTTCCAAGCACTGTTCCAAGAGTTTTCTCTATACCAATCTAATCTTCATAAACCCTGAGATACGATGATTCCTACTTTACAGATAAACTAATGGGGCCACATAGCCTAAATTATACAGTTAACAAATGTTAGACCTGTGGTTTGAACCTATTAAGTGGCTTCCAAAGCCTGTGCTTTGAATATTCTGTTCTGCCTCATTCAAGGTTTAGTACTTACTCCAGAGAAGGGCTTTTATCCATTTTCCAGGCGGTCCCCTAAAATCATATAACACTGGGCAGATGAATATACATGCAGCTTTCTGAGGACCCAGCCCTAACTTTCATGACAGTGCCAAAAGGGTGTGTAGCCTCTCTAAAGGTGGGAACACCTTATCTGCATGTGAAGCTCCTGATTTTAGGGGATGCTCGCTATTGGGCACCTGCTCATGAAACAGTACGGTCATGGAAGTGTTCAGCATACTTAGAAATCCATCGTGTAGGAAGGATGGGCTGTAAGCGGTGCCATTTTACACACAGCTAGTATTTTTGGAAGAGTTTTTAAAAATTGGAAACACTGCAATGAATAGATGCAGCATAGTAACCGCAGCTCACAGAAGGGGGAGCGCATGCCCAGGTCGCTGCAGTCCAGGGGGAACGTAGGGGAGAGCCCTGCTGCCCCCTGCCCAGTCAGTCTGGTTCCCCCTTCTGACTGCCTGTCTTTGCCCTCCAGGCACTTCACAGAGAAAACTGGCCATCTCTGCCCACACTTCTCTGCCTTGTGTATGTCCACTACTCTTTGCTACCTAACTAAAGGGCAGCACATTGTACTCCAGAGAGACTTCCCTGCTGGACACTAGCCCTCAGTGGGTCCACATGCATCCACAACCGGTTGGAAAGCACGGATTCACGTGCTTTCTACCCACTAGGTTGTGAGGCCAGGCTCACAGACACTGCCTTAAATATCTCTGTGAGCCCAGAATGCAGGTCAGTGTGGTCTACAAACGAGGCACTGCATCCTCCTTGAAATGAGCCCAAGGCAACCAGCATGTGTATGGAATGAGTCCACCTGAAAACCCTCCAGGAGTGCAGCTTGGCATGCTGGGAACTCACTCCTGTCTGTCGCTCAGCGGGTCCCTGGAATCTGAGGGGGGTTCGTGAAGGCAGAGCATGTCCTTATCCTGGTTTCAAGTTTCTGTTAACAACCACCACTGCCTACCACAGGGTCTTAGGAGGCTGCCATGCAAAGTTACCATCCCATGGCTGCATGTCCATGGGATGGTGCTCAGCTTTATTCTTTTGGTTCCAAATTTACCCCAGTGATTATCATTGCTGGGACTTCTGAGCAGAATGAACCCCGCTCCCTTGGGCCCCTCTCTTCTCATCCCCCTCTTCCCTGTAACCATGCTGTGCTCTACCTGCTCTGGCCCTGGGCTAACCCTGGCACAGACTCAAGTCAAAAGTCAGCAAAGGTTGCTTTCTTTTAACTGGAGAAAGGAGAGATGGATTCTGGGAAGTGATGAGAGAAAGGGCCTCTAGAAGTAGCCTAGGAACAAAATAAAGTATTTGAAAGTTAAGGTTCACTTTCAAGGTTTACATGTGACGTAAGCCTGAGGGTGTACGCAGAGGTATGCCTTCTTGCTGTCCATCTGACCCAAGCTTCCACTTCAGTTTCTTAAACACCCAGGATGCCAACCTTGAGATGCCAAGCACGCGTCATTCAGGAGAAACGTGCTCTGTCCTCATAGGCTTGTTTATAATTTCCTCTGATTTTCGAAATCCTCTTTTCTTGTTTGTAGGTAACCGGTTGTCAAGTAGGTTAAAAGCATTCCTGCATACCAGGGCCAGGAGTTTGGCAAGCGGCCTAGGAATCCCCGTCTCTTTTCTTTCATTCTGCCACCTTCCTCCTGAAAGTTATTCTACAGAAGTCGGAGCCCCAGGGGTGGTTGTGAGGAGAAGACACGGCCCTCCTATGAAATGCTCGGGATGCTCGGGAAATTCAGGTTGGACTGCAGCCACCTGGAGAGAATGATGACACTTTGAGCAGGACCATATCCACACCAGGCTGTCTCTGTCCACAGCAGCAGTTCTTACAGTGTTACCTGATGTGAGATTTGGTGTGCGCTTAGAGCAATCACAAAGTATCTCACGCGCATGGTGCTCCGTTGGCCGGTTCCTGCGGTCCGTCCTTCCTTGGTCTTTTGAAGTCAGTCAGACCGACTCAGGCAGGCCCTGTCCCCAGCTCTCTTGCGCTGTACAAAGCAAAGCTCTCCTTGCTCTTTTCCTTGGTAGCTCAAGGTCAATCTTTTCAGCAAGTGGTCTGAAGCTTTCCAAATTTCAGTTCTTTGTAGTTTCACAGGGACAAATGATTGCTGATGCTAAAGTTTTGGCAGGAGCATTGCCTCATTTTCTCTTATGAAAATTTAAATGCTCTTTTACAAGTGGGTGGAGATTTTAACACACACACAAATGAAAACTCTTACTGGATGAAACACCATGGAGAGAGGCAAACCTGTCCCTAACCTCTCTTGCCCACCGGAAACAATGTCCTTGTGTGATTAAAAAAAAAAAATCTATTTTCTAGTTGAGAAAACTAGGCATCAGATTATTGTGTGTTTGTTCACATTTGAAGGCTTTGGTGGAAAAGCTGAACCCCTTTCAAGGACACGTGACGTCTGCACGATGGCACCTGTGCCCATGCAGCTCCTCCCACTGCCCTGTCCCTGAACATTCATTCTCTGCCTTTATTCCTCTCGGTTATGTCTTCTATTTAAATCAAATCTAGTCTGATTTGGGAGCATCAGTCTTTGTATCCTTAGATGGCCTCCTAATCCTTACACTTCTCTCATTTTCTCTCTTCCTTCTTTGATTCTCTTTCAGGTTCTCACTGATCTCTCTGCATTAAATCTCTTTTTTCCTGCCCTGGGTATTGAACCCAGGACCTTTGCACCAGCCTATACTTCAGTTCTGTTTCGTTTTTTGAGACTGGGTCTCAGTAAGTTGCCAGGCTGGGCTTGAACCTGTGATCCTCCAGCCTCAGCCTCTCAGAGGGTTGAGATTGCAGGCATGCTGCACACACCTGGCTTTGCTTTACTACCAGACTTCACAGGAGATGAGAACCTGACTGAGTTTATCTCCATCCTTCAGCAGCTCCCCTTCCGAGATGGAGTAAATGCAAGCCCCAGCATGGCGTTTCTCAGCAAAGCGTGACCTGGATCTGTCCACTGTTTTCTCTTCTGCCACCTTGCAAGGGCTCAGGTTAAAGTTCTCACAGCTGCCACACCTCTCATGCCACGGTCATTCCTGCCTCTGAGGTTTCCCAGTGGTTTTGTCTATGGAGCCCCTGTGCCTGCTCCTGAGGCTGGACTCAAACATCACCACCTCGTGAATGCTGCCTGACCGGGTCTCCCCTCCGGGAGCCGCATGTTCTCTTCCTTGCTTTCCACAAGCTTTTCAGGAATCTACTGCATCACTTCATATACAGCACTGTAAATCTTTCTCTCTTTACAATCCACCTTGCAGCAGGTCCTTCTCCAGGCAAGAACGACATTGCCCATGCTGTTCCCGGCACATAAAAGGAGGCCTGGATACCTGTTAATGATGCCACTATGGCAAATAAATGAAAATTATTTGTGGCATCCAAACCTTACACTTAGAAGCAAGTGAGAGTCCTGCAGTGTCTCTCATGACGAGAGACATGAATGAATGGGAAGTTTCCTAAACACCAAAGGTACGAAATATACTGAATAATCTTCTTATATCTTTTGGTGATTAATACACTGCATTAATTTTTAATGCATTTTACACGATCAGCTCATTGAGAACAGGAAGCCTGAATCTCTTCTTTGGCGCAATAGTAATGAAGCTCCATGGAATTTTCTTCTAGACCACGCTGGAAAATACTTCAGCTTCAGTCGCTGTCCCTCCTGTAACTCCTCCTCCCCGAATGGGAGCTCTTCCCTGCACATCCTTGTCCTCTCAGCTCAGGTTTCAGGGCTCTCGGGTGAGGAAGGAGCAAGCCTCCTCCTCCCCGGAACTGTCCCTTGTGCCCAGAGGCATTACATGAACATCGCCTGATGACTGATTTGGAAACCATTCGGGAAACACGGAGATTTTGAAATTTATAATTTCGGAAGTGATGTTTTTCCATCCTAAACTAAAAGACTTGGCCTTGGCTTTGCAGTGTTAACTTTAGTAGGAAACTCTCAGCATGTGTTGGTGACTATACCTAAGGCCAAAGGGCCAGCAATTTTGGCATCTAGAACAAATTCCCCCCAAGTAAAAGAAACAAACAACATGTATGTGAGAAAGAGATAGTCTCCAGCTGCTGAGAATGTACACACTGCTTCATCTGTTTGGGTTTTATATCTGTTCAACAAACAGCTTCCACCTGAGAGACTGTGAATGCAGTACAAGCGCAGACCGGGGCTGAACTCTGAACAAAGTTAACTGACTTGGGGGCGGAACTCTGAGACCCTGGTCTCATGCTCTCGGCCTCCCATTGATAGTCCGGTCTGTCTTCACTGGCAGCAGCCCTCACATGGTAAATCTCCAGGGCATGCACGAAAGCCGTCAAGGATGGATCCTGCAGGCAGATGGATCTGAATGGAAGATGACTATGGAGGAGCTTAGATATCCAGAAACACTTGCAGGGGCCAAAGTCATTGGCTCCCAGGCTGGGATCACCAAGCACTTGGGATATGGCGGGGCAGCTCTTGCATTTAATTTACAGGGTGAAGAATTTCTGAAGGGGACCCATGGCTATGACTCAGGGTCAGGAAATCAGACAGAAGTGGGAGAGCTGGGAGCACAGATGCTTCGAAGTGGTCACTTAGCTCTCACCTGGGCACCTCTCAGACTGGACAACTGAAATGGTAGTGGACCCAGGTGGCCTCGCCCTTGGCTTTCTCAAATGTACAGTCCAACATCTCCAACCAGTCCAGAGGCTCCCGGGGGGGGGGGGGCAGTGAGTCTGCAGGTCAATGGTTTCATTTGAATGTCTTAATCCTTTTCATGGAGAGGAGACTGTTGGGATCTTGACAGCAAAGAACAGAGCACACGGAGGCCTAGGATCCAAACTCACAAAGACGTTTGGCCAAAGAAGTGGAAAGCGAACTGAACGGCCCTGGAAGGTGATGCTGTTCTAGGTAACTAAGAGTCTGAGACTTGTGTCCAGGGGCAGCAACCAGAGGGGAAGAAAAGATGTGCGAGCAGATTGTATCTTGGGCTGAGCCTGGCTCCTCCCCTGGCATGGGCGGCAGCAGAAATTCTAGCAAATCCAGAACTCACGTTATCTTAATTAAGCTCACTGGGACATTTGAGGTACACCAGATGATCACATTCATCACAAGGAATCTGTACCCATATAGGATACATCTTGAGGTGATTTTTCCCCATTCCCCTCCCCTCTCTCCAACCCCCTTCTCCTTTGCCACACAGAGTCTGGAGGAAGGGCTCCCAGTCACGACTCTATCTTCAAATCTCCAGGGTAACTTGTAAAAAAAAATACAAAAATTAGCAGACTCTGGGTACGCCCCCAGAGATTCTGATTGAACTGATGCAGGGTGGCGACAGTATTTTAAAAAGCTGCCAAGTTTTTAAGTATAGTACATGTTGAGAACCAATAACTTGGCTACAGGAAAAAGAGAGAGAGACGGGCATAGCAGGGAAGGAAAATGGAATAATTCACTTTCACTTCCCCCACTAGGACTTAGCACTGTTTCCTGAAATAATTTGCACCATAACTTCAGGTGGCTCTTAAGACAGCATTCGATTCCATAGCACAGATACGCTTCCGTTGCACACATAAAAAGTTTACATATACACACAAACGCATCTCAACATACACACATGTATATCTGGATAGGTATTAGAAACACAGGAACATTCATTCTGGCAAGCTTGAGATTTCCTGAACATTACTGCTTAAGAGGAGGCTACTTTATTAATGATGTTTAGGAAGGCTGTCTACATGCGCATTCTGGAAACTCCAGCACAGGGAGGATGTGGCTAGGAACGTAGCAAAAGCTTCTCAAAGAGACAGGCAAACACGTGGGACTGAAGATGAAAACTCCTCTGCAGAGGTTCCTGTCCTAAAGGGATCTCTCTGCCTCCCGCAGCCGAGAGCTGGTCCAGTGCCGTTCTCTCCTGCAGGCCTGCAGCTTATTCCAAGCTCGGGGAGGCTTCTCCATGGGGCGTCAACCCAAATCACCCTCTTTGGTGCTCATGGTCTCTGTCTGATCACGGATGCCACAGGCTTAAGTGGGTTTCTTCTTTTGGATTCCAGTCTGGAGCTTACCTTCAGTGAGGGTGGCTGGGCGTTAGCATACCCGACGGAGAAAAGCAATGCTTATAAGGTGTTCTGGCCTCTCAGGCACCAAAGTGACATCCAAGTGACCCAAATCCCGGTTATGCAAACCCAAAGGAGGGGAATGTGTGGAGTAACCTAACCAAGCAAACAAACCTGCCACAGAGCCAAGGCCTTGCTAACTTTTTGCTCCGAATTAGCCGTTCTCAGGGCGAGATGCAACCCCGGTTGCCCAACTTCTATTTGTGCATTTTCCCCTTGCCTACAAAAAGCTTCGAAAGCTTCCAACTTAAAAAAAAAAAAAAAAAATTCTGTGAACAAGTTCAAGAGTTGCAAGCCCAAGAAGGCTGCAAGAGGAGGGCCTGGCGACCCTACCTGCCTTCACCAGGGCCCTGAGCACCGAGCTGAGCGGGTTGGAAATTCTGCAGGAGCCTGGAAACCCGGGAGGTGCCGGGGCCAGGAGAAAGTAGGCGAAGCCCCGCGTCCACCTTTCCCCGTCGTCCTCCGCACGCCCACTGGATTAGAGCGTGCCACCTGCCTCGTCCGGCCCGCTTCTGCCCGCCCGCACAGTCCCGATCCAAAGGGCACCGAGGGTGGCGAGGGCGAGCGGGAGGCGCAGTGGAGCCAGGCCCGGCTCCTCCTCCCGCTCGGCCCCGCCTCGCCCCGCCCGCCCCCTCCCGGAGGCCTCGGGCCCCGGGCACCTGCGCGCCACCCCCACGATGGCAGGGTGGCCGCGGAGCCCGCGCGTCCCGCCAGGTGCCCGGCCCGGGCAGCGGGGCCCGCAGCAGGTGCCCTGTAACAGGTGCCGGGCGAGCGGGCCGGAGCGGGCCGCCGGGAGGGGGCGCAGGAGCCGAGGCGGAGGCGGCGGGCGCGCGGGCACCACCCCCGCCCGGGGCGGCGCCGCCACCTGTGCTCGGTCCCCAAGCCCGGAGCGGCCCGGCCGCCGCGCCACTTACGATCTCCAGGCAGACGAAGGCGCCCGAGTAGGTCCGCAGGATGTCGGGGCCGGAGGGCAGGGTGATCCGGGGCGACGGGAAGGACACGGCGGGGTTCGGGGGC
This sequence comes from Cavia porcellus, assembly GCF_034190915.1. Taxonomy (NCBI): domain Eukaryota; kingdom Metazoa; phylum Chordata; class Mammalia; order Rodentia; family Caviidae; genus Cavia; species Cavia porcellus. The sequence goes on along the minus strand of NW_026947493.1, from coordinate 82,397,943 downwards.
GGCACGGACGCCCCGCCGGCCGACATGCTGCTGCGGCTGCTGCGTCTCCGCGCCGCCGCCTCGGGCTCCGCCGCCGCCTCCCGGTCGCGAGGGGGCGGGGCTAGGGGCGGGGCGTGGGCTCGGGGCGGGGCCAGAGACCCCGCCCCGTGACGTGGGCCCAGGTGCGCGGGCCAGGTGCGCGGGCCAGGTGCCCAGGTGCAGCCGCGCCCTGCTGACCTCGCGGGTCCGCGCGGCCGCCGGGGTCCCCGGGGCGTCCCCTCTCCCTCCTGCTCCTGCCCCCTCCGCCCCTCCTGCCTCGCACCTGTCCCGCCCCCCCTTTCCGCGGTGTCCCCGAGGGCAGGGCGTGGGGCTGACTCCAGAGGTAAACTCTGGGTCACAGCCGCCCTGGGAAGTGGGTTTCTAATGGAATTTTTTATCGTATATTTAATTTTTTTTTTTTTTAAGAACGAGTGGCAATCACCCTCACTGATAACGCTGCCAGTAGAGAACGTGAGCTTCTCTGAGGCCCGAGCGCTCTCTGAAGCTAAATTCTGGAGCTGCTCAGACGCAGGTGTTCCCGGGTGGGACCCGGCCTCACACGCCCTCCGCGGGCTCAGTGCACCGAGCTGCACACGGGCTCTCCTGCCTCCAGAACCTCCCTCTAATTCGCTTTTCCTTGGCTGTCCTTCTTGCAAGGTGTAGTCTAGGAAGGAAGAATGGTATCTTTAATTTTTTTTTAATTATAGAACATATAAAACATTTACAAGAATTAGGCAGTATAATCATAAACATCCACAAAATGCCGCTGGGCAGCGTCGCCCTGGCTTCTGGTGACTGGGAATCATCACCTGTGGGCGGGGATCCCGGCTGCTGTGAACCCCAAGAGCGGCTCCTCTGATGTGAAATGGGCCATGGTTGCCTAAGTTGGCCCCTGTACACCACGAAAAGTAAGCGCTCCTTCAGTGACAGCCGATGACAATTTTTCCATTTTTTTGTACACGTCATGTTATGCTATAGACGCGAGATGCTGCGTAGGTTAAGTCCAGATTCTACCTAACTCTTTATTCCATCTGCCAAACTTCTCGTCCCTGCCTTACAAACACGATCTCTTCATAAAAGGAGTCTACATGGGTCCCCACTTGACCTTTGGTTTGCATGCAACATTTTGTCAGTGAAATAAAGGAGATAAGATTAATTTTGTCAAAGATCAGCAGAAGGAAAACTACACACAAGCACAGGTGTCCATCAGGTTAGCTGATGTCAGGAGACATCCTCCACTGGAATCCGGATCTTGGCTATCAAGCTGAGTCTCTGGAAGCTGTGTAACTCCACGCACTGGCCGGCAGGTTTTACTTAGCCGCGCCTGTATTATTTTAATAACCAAAACTCACAGGCGTCGTGATGGCATCAAGGTAAAAACCACAAAGCAGGGCGGGGGTGAGGCCTGTTGTGTATGCCGTCAGCTGCCCCACTTAATCCTCACTTCTGCTGTTCAATAGGAAATTTTGTGTTTTCCGTATTTATTTGATCAACAAACCTTTCTGTATTCAAACCCTCATTGGCAGGGAGTGGTCTGTTTTATTTTCTCCGCAGAGTTCTCAGTAAGCTCCTGAAGAATGCTCAAAGGGAGACAGGTTGTGACAATGTGAGTACCCTGGATGTGTTCGGAGGATTCTAGGGGATGAACAGGGAACCACTCGGAATTTCCTGACACGCTGATCACCCAGAAATGCTTCCAGTGAGCTTGTGCTAAAAACTGTTTCCGAGGGGACGGTTTTCACTGGGTCCCCTCCGTGCCCGCCTAGCTACACACATCCCTGGCCCACACCCGCCTTGGCCCCTTTACCTCCTTCCACAACCACCAGCAGAGTGAAAAAGGTCCTCCTGGAGTCCTCTTCCACTGCAGCATACCTGCTTGGAAATGAACCTTTCTCTAGAGAGGTTTGCCCCTCTCAAGAGCCCTCCCAACACCTCATTGGTCTGGATTTTTTATTTTCAGCAGCTCTGGAATGGATGGAAGAAAGTCCCTCCCCCAGGCACCACTCTGTCCTTTTCCGTGTAAGTGACTGTGAGCTCTTACCGGATTCATGCGTCTGTTCTTCTCCCCTCCACTTCTGTGGTTCACCAACCTCCAGCCCATGGACCTCCCACTACACCCCTTTTATTGGGATGACAATGTCATTACACTTTCCACAACGGTTTGCTGCCCGTGTGAGCCCAAATCGCATGTGGATCCACTTAGTTAGTGGGCATTTTGTTCTGGCCATTCTCTCTGAAGCCCACCTCCTGTCCCTTTATTTCTCTTTCACCAGGTCTTTGGGCTCCAGATGTTTGCCCCTTCGCTGTCTCTCCTTGACCCTGTCCTAATTTTCCTGGCTTTCCCAGCCAGCTGGTGCTCATAGGGAGGTGCCTGTGTAGCCCCCCCCATGTTATCTGCCTTGTTCTCTGCTGTTAATGCACCTCTGCTGCTCTTTTCAGCTTGGGTTTGATCTTGCATCTACCTCTGCTCTCTGGGGCTCTACTGCTACATTCTCCAAGACTGCTTGAGGGACATCGGAACCGAGACTCGTTCTCTATCATGTTAGGAGACGTGATTGGGCTTTCGGGACCCTCAGCCGGCCTTTGCCTGGATCTCCCACCACTTTCCTGGTTATTTCCCACTGCTTCTCTCACTGTCTCCACCACTGCGTTTGGTGCAAGTGGACATGTGGAACAAAATAAATCTAGACCATGCCAGTCTTCCCTTCTTTCTTTTATTTTGCAAGACGTTTTAGAACTTCTAACCAGTAATACTTGTTTCATTGAAAACTCTGCCATTAATCCAGTTACCAAGACAAACACCTGGGTGTTTCCCTCAGCGCCTCCTCTCCATGCTACAGATTTAATCACTTTCAGGCGCTGGCAACATGCCTGTGTACTCGCGGTGTGTATTCTCCAGGATGTAACCCTTCCCTCCACCCCCCACTCGTCTTACATCACAGGGCACTGCCCCTACCCACAGTGACTCCTTTACCATCTCGCTTCCCTCTCTCGTGTACTCCACCCTGCCTTAAGAATGACTTTAAACACGACACTCACTTCTGGAGGAACAGGCACCCTGAACTACCTACTTTTCTTAGCATCAATTCCTAACACCGTGGTCCAGAGTAGCCCAATGGTGGTGATCTGATGCACACGTGCCTCCGTGGGCATGGAGGGCTCAGTCGGTGCGTGAGCCAAATCGTTCCGGCATTGTCCCAGCCTCTGAGCACTGGATACCAGTTCACATTGAGGCAGTGCTGGCACTTTGTGCCAAGTAAGTTTTGTGCTGCAGTTTGGATACTAGGTGTCTAAGTTTCTCCAGTGCTGCAGTGGAAACGTATCCTTGCTTTCAGCCAGACTTGATGGGTGGTTTCTTTGGGAGACAGGCACAGTTCTCTCCCATAGCCTTTTCCAGCCCCCTCCATATTATATCCTGGCTGTGTGTTCCTATTTCCTGCTATGCTTGCCGCAATGGAGGGCCGTTATCTTACTGAACAGAAGTGGTATTTTTACTTGGCTCGCATCTCTTATCTCTTATCGTATAAAGGGATGTTAAAGTGAAAGTTTCAGTAGAGGAATCAAGAAATGATGGACATCAGATACCAGTGTGAGCCAGGAATCAGACCATCAGAACTTTTAAAGTGACAAATTAGATAATCTATCAATCCCTCGCTTCACTGAGAATATGAAAATGTCAGGAATGAGAGAATTTGAAAGGGGAGCGGGAGCACAGGAATCACACTTCATTCTTCCCCGTCCCATCCTCTCTTCCTCGTGGGAGGAGGAAGTTGACCTTTATTCCCGTGACATACTAGCAGCTCAAGTAATAGCAGCTGACCAAATGAGCCCTGTATCTAAATTTCTCGGCTTTATCACTGAGACTTTCTGCCTGTTTCGTTAAACTTTTATGTTTTTTTCCACACAAGTTGAGCCCCATCCCAGCTTTCCCGTGTCAACCCTTTCTGGTTCCTTTAGGAAATCCACCCCCTAATCTTCCTTCCTTTCTCTTGAGCTTTCAATGTGACTTTACACTTAGCCTTGTATGGACACAAACAAATTTCACATCACCAAAAATGCCTTATTTCTGCCCAAACTAGAACAACAAAAATGTGTTATTCTGGATTTACCTTCTCTGCATGAAGCACCCTAGACTCCAGAGTAAGTATGTGAAACAATGATTTTTCAGGTGCTGCCCATTAGAACAGCAATCCCTTGCAGACGGGAAAGTAGTAGTGACAGTCCTGTGACTTCCCCGCTTGGAGAGTGATTCCAGAGCCCGAGGAAGGGTGGCCCTGGGGGAAACCTACAGCCTCCATGAGCTGTGGGGAAGCTGGGACTCCCAGAGTCCAAGGGAGCTGGAGTTCACTGAGAACCAGAGAGAAAGGAGTTACATGCTGATGAAGACGGGTAGGCCAGCAGAGGGTCCTCTTAAATCTTCAGCTGAGTGCTGATCAGCATGTGAGAGTAAGTAAGTAACTTACCCAAGGCCATGAGGCAGCAGTCCAAAGGAGCAGAGGAACAGTTCCAGGAGTTCACACTGAGCTGAGACAGTGCTGTCCCCACCAGCCAGAGTGTTCTGCTGTTCAGAGTGGTCTTGCCTCGGTTCTGAGGTGAAGTCAGTGTTATGAAGGTGGCTGCTTTCGCCCTCTCTTACAAAGCTTTATAAAGAGCATCACAGGGCCAACAGGCTCCAATGAATCACAGAACAACACTCAAGAATACCATAACAGTACAAAAGGGTCCAGAGATGAACAAGATAAAGTCCACAATGTCTGGCATCCAATTTAAAATTACCAGGCATACAAAGAAGCAGGAATTGTGACATGTAATGAGGATAAAATCAATCACTATAAATAACCCCAGAAATAACCCAGGTGATTTTTCATTAAGAAAAATATTAGAATAATAATAAATGTATTTTGTACATCAATGATTGAGTGCATGTAGAAACATAGAAGATATTTTTAATAATCCAGGTTGAACATAGTAATCTACTTTCACACTGAATTTTAGTGAGCTGAGGATTTTATACACAGAAAAAATCTTTATAAATTAAAATAAAATAAAGACTTCTCGGATATAGGAAGTACTGACTAAATTGATAACCACAGGAAATGGTAAAGGGTATATTTTGGGCAAACAATGTGGATGTTAGCTGGGAAGCTACATCAACGCAAAGAAAAACATGGCCAAGAGGGATCAAATGTGGGCAAATACAAAATACCTAACATTCTAAAAATATATGTAAATTATTATTGTTTGACAATTACAACAAAGCACTGTAAAATTTAAAGTTAAAATATAACGATAGTATCACAAAGGTCTTGAAATGAAAATACACAAAGTGTTTTAAAGTCCTTCCATTTTACTTACAGTTATCAAATTGTACATGAAATCAGTGTGTGAAAAATTAAAAGCAAATGCTATAAATTCAAAAGAAATCACAAAGAAAAAGGACCTACAGCGAATAAGCCAACAGAAGAGATATACAGGAATCACAAAGGAGATACATTTGATCCACAACATGTTATGCCAAACAGAAAAGGGGTGCAGAGTACACATAGAACAAATAAGAAATAAATAGATGCTAGAAATAAACCCAGTAATCACATTAAATATAAACTGCCTAAAATCTTTAATTCTAAGGCAAGATATTATCAGACTCCATAAAAATCACCACCCAACAGTACACTGCCCACAAGAAACTTACTTTATATACAAAGACCCCAGAATTAAATGTAAATGGATGTAGATATTTGATTTTTGCCATGAGAAGAATAAAAGAAAAGATGAAAGGTACCACTAATATCAGACTAAACACAGAGATACATTGCTAAGAAAGTGACCAAGAATAGAGTGTCATTGCATAATGATTTCAGTCTATTTACTCAGTCTTAACAACAGTGCTCAAAATTCCCAAATGCATTTTATAAAAAATAACTGGTGAAAAAATACTAGAACACAAAAGTACAGAAATCCACAATTGGAATCAAAGTTCCCATCAACTCCCTTAGTATTTGATAAGCAGAAAGAGCATCAGTGATGACCCAGGTGTTAACAGCACCAGGCTGCTCCCTGTCTTCAGGCGGGCCTCCCAGAGGCAGACCCTGCGATGGACCCCTGAGCCTGTGATCATGAAGAACTATCTGTGCAGAGCTTGGAAGGGCAAGGAGTGAAAAAAGATGGGGATGCAGAGGAAGCCAGCAAGGAAGGCTGAATCTCAGGCAGAAGTTTGCCCCCAACCCGGCAGGAAGTTCCAGCTCAGTGTGGCATCATAGGAGCAAAGATTCCCAGTGTGCACCGGACTCACTGGGAAAGGTACGAGGGAGGGAGAACAAGGGGGGAAGCACAAACTCCAAGCTCTTCCTGCTCGGTGCTCCAGGTTGCTGCTGAAACCCACCGCAGGTGGTGGGGATGGAACCCTTGCGGAGTGCACAGAAGCAGTGAAGAGGAATTTAAGGCACCTGCTTCATTCCCTAATCTACCTCCCTCCCCTCTGAGTTCAGACCTCTATTTCCGTTTACCTCTCGGAACACACCTGTGCTTAAGCTCAATCTGTCCTACAGGATGTGGAACCTCACCCTGCACCCTGGTTTCCTTCTGTTCTTTGGTACCGCCATCAGTCTTTAATTTCACTCAAAGTTTCTTTTTCCTAGTATATTTCTTTTGTCCAGCCTCTAAATCTTTGCAGTCCTGCCTCTTTGACAGCTCATATGTCGGTCCCTTTCATTCATTTTCCTAGTTAGAAAAATGCCCGAGGAGTTATATTTGAGTTTCAAACATCTGCCTTTGCTATGTCTCTCCTTTCTTTTCTCTGGTAAATTTTAAGTCACTCTGTCCCACTCACTTTCTCAAAGCATAACCTTATCTGTCATTGTGTCATAATTAAATGACAAACAACAACTTGTTGTACCTCGTAACTCTGCATGTTTCAAATATTCTGCCTTTGTTCATCTTTCCATTTGTCTTAAACAATCCCTCCCTCGGGTTTTGAATATTCAAATTTGATCTCTTTTTAAGATTCTGCCTGACCAATGACCTCTGCTCTCTATGTTGACTTCTATTTTCCAGCGTTTTTCGCATTCTTGCTTTTTAATGATCATTCATTATTTCACATATATAATGTTATATTTTTTCAGAAGGAAGAGACTTTCTTAGTTTGAACAAGTCACTTAATCTCCATAAAGTGAAGTTATTTTCTTTTTTTATCCACATTTGAAATTATTCAGATGCAAAGTGAAATAAAAGATGTGATTTTAATCATAAAATGCTCCCAAAGGTGGTGTCGTTAGACCTTTTTCTGCTGAGAGTCATGTTGTGGTTTTCCTCTGTGACTGTGACTTGTGACTGTCCCTGTGCCCTCTTCCTTCCGTCCTCTCCCCCATCATGTCACAGTGCTCTGCACACTTTCACTCATTTCAGTAGGCAGACTTGTTTTTTATTATGTGACAAGCATGTCCGCAGTATAGGTGTACAACTCAACAAGCTTCTAGTGTGCTGAGGAGAGCAGTCATCGGATTTATTTAAAATTGTGCTCCACGGTATAAAGGGCAGGGAACTTTTATCAGTCAGAATTCTGAGTTTCAATGGACAGAAATTGATTCTGGCAGAAATACATTTTACCAAGAAAAAAATATAGCAGTTCACAGACTTGGTAGAAAGGTTGGAAACCAAGTTGATAAAGCCGAACAATAGCAAGTACACAGCGAAATCCATGCCCCTATTAGGCTGCAGAGCTAGTCTAGTGAGGAGCTGCGGCTGGCTCCTCTACCTGCAAGCTCTTCACTGTCCTCCTGGCGTGCAGAACTGGATCCAGGGGCTTCCCATCAGCACCAGTGCCATCGCCACCTCCAGGATTCTCCGAAGGACATTGTTGGCCCATTCTTGCCGTTGTCTTGAGCATAGACCTTCTCCCCTGCGCCACTGTTGGTCCCTAGCTTGTCCTTCATAGCAGGAAGGAGGTGGACCTAGCATGCTAAGCCTCGCTCCACATTTGTAGTCTAGCAGAAAGGACAGCTGGGAGCATGGGTGTCTATGTTTAGACCTCCGTGGTGAAAGGAGGACTCTATCACTCACTGTAACTTCCACTTAATGAAAATTGACCAAATAAAGACAGTATTGTGGGGAGCTAGAAACGAGCTTGACAAAAGTCCTCTTTGTGTGCAGGGTATAAGAATAAATAACGGCTCCTTACCCCAATATGGGACACGGGGAAAGCTTTGATGAGTGACTGAATCATAGCCCCAAAGGGTAGATCGAAGCTGATCTGAGGGATGAAGGAGGGGAGATGTTAGAAACACAGTGAAGAGTGCACGCAGAGGTTCACTCCAGGAAAAACTCCACGCTGAGGAACAGAGCAAATCAGCGTCCTTTGAGCCACGGTCAGGGAGTCATGTGAAGGTCTGGCTTCCAGAGCCTGGATGTTCATGATTAAGGTTGCAGACTTTATCTTATGAACTAAGAGCAGTGCCATGTGTGAGCAGGGGAGTGGACTTCAGGAGCAGACGCTGCAGAGAGAACTCAGTGCTCTTGGAGGAGCAGACTGGAACTTAAATGCTGACACAGGGGATGGGAAAGCGGGATGGTGAGAAGTCAGTCTACACACTTTGGAAGGAATGAATGGTCTTGGCTAATTTGGGTGATCATGCTGCTCCCCAAGACTCATACTTTACCCACAACATGTGGGTTATTTTCTTGTTTTTTATTTACCTTTGACATTATTATGAAGCAAATGAAGTAAAAGCCATGATTTTAATATGGTGCTGCAATAAATATTTAGTGAGTCTTCACTTATTTTGCTAAGCACGGTAGAAGATTCTTTAAAAAGTACCAAACTCACTGGGAAATGTTCCAGCTCCACGTTTATAAGCCAGTTATTCTTACTGGCTCTCATATTTTAACCCCACCCCTGTGGGAGGCAATGCTATTCTGTGTTTGTTTTGGTGGTTGTTTAAATTTATCCAACAAAAGTGACTCTAGAATCCCATAAAATAAAGAAATGGCTTGGTCATTGTAAAGGTAATAAGGAAAAGTATTGTCATTCCTTTTACAGAAGAAAATACATTTCAAATGATAATTTACCCTGACTCCTTTCTCATACCAAAAGAGAGGGAAAGAAAAAAAGTACTGCCTCCCAGAAATCGTACTATCTCTTTTCTTTTGATCTGAGACATAACCAGATTTGATCTTACTAGAAAATTACCTAGGCAAGATATGGCCTCTTAAGCTAATTTTCTTCTAATTATCCGTGAAGACATGGCCCATGGAAAGATTATAGCAGAGATCTGTAGATTGTGAGGCAAGTTTTTCAGAATATATATATATATATATATATATATATATATATATATTAAGAGCAATTTCAGACTCAGACAAAGCTGAGCTGAAGACACATAGTTGTCTCATGATTCCACCTCCTCCCAGGAAAACCGTCCACACTGTTAACACCCCTGAGCAGAATGGTGTGTGTTTCTGACAGATGTTAAATGTACACCTATATTATTGCCTAAAGTCTGCAGCGTGCATTGGGTTCATTTGTGGTATTGGGCACCTGATGGGTTTGGACAAATGATACAATGTTTCTCATCTAAAAACCCTTCTGTCTCTTCATCCCGTCTCCCCCGGCCCCTGGTAACCACTGATACCTTTCTCCATCCATAGTTTTGTCTTTCCTAGTAGTTACACGGTTGAAGCCTTTACATAGCAGTATGATTTCCTTGACAGGTCAGTTCTTTGTAGTGAGTGCAGAATAAGATCTTATTGTTTAGGTTGTGGTTTTTAAGGAGAAAAACAGATGTCTAAATAATACAGCTTTTGAAGCCATGAGAAGTTACTGAAAAATAACAAATGTATACTACCTTGTGCCTCCATGTCTACAACAAACATTAGCTATTATTCATGGTGTTTTTCTTTGCATTTGGCAGCAGTTATAGAAAAAAATATCTATTGCCTCCTAGGGTGAGCCAATCTCAACAAAGGCCAGATTGGTTCAATACATAATCATATCTGGCAAAAGCCCAATGAGGTGACCCCAACCATAAACCCTGACGAAGCCACAACTTCTGTGGCTAATGTGACATATGACATAACTGAAATGACAAGGCATAGGCCCCAGTGTCCAGTGCGTGGCTGTGGTTCCCCACTCAGGAGCACTAACACGGCAGGGTACAGAGGGGACCGAGTTTCTGGTGTATGTACCTGGGAGGGGCCAGTGCTTCTCTAATCCTGCAGCTCACGGCCCAGGGCCTCAGCTCTTCTGACGGCCCTTCTACCACAAATGAGCAAGCGGCAACCTAGAGGTCTGCTACTAATTCTGTTCCAACAGCGCTTCCCGGTGAGTGCTGTTCCCGACAACCTCTGTGTGTGTGTGTGTGTGTGTGTAGGTGTGAGTATGAACGTGCATTCTAGCCCTCACTAATGTTAATCGTACTTCATTGTAAAGTGCTCTAATGGTTTCAGAAAAATTAGACTTAGTTAAAATGATGTAAGGTAAATGTGCAAATCAGAGTTTCTCTTTTTTAAATGATTCTTCCCTTTCCACGCTGGCTAATCACCCCACACAGCCTGCTCAGCACCCAGCAGAATGATTGTGCTGGGTTTCACTGTCTGTCTGCTGCTTTAGGTTCTCTTGCTTTGATTGAGTCTCATCTCAAACTCCTAGCCAGTCTTAACTCCTCTCTGTAAAGCTTCCCCAGAGTGAAACCCACTGAGACCACATCTGTTTGTTTTTTTTCTGCAGACTCACTTTCATGTGCTTAAACAGCAGCCAGAGCCCAAAGGCCACCACCCAGGCACAGGATGCACACCGCAAGGTTGGTTCTCAATAATGACCTCTATCCTGTGGTCTCCTCATCCTTGTCTGAAAAACCATCTAGGCTGAAGGGTCTCTAACTGATAGTAAGTACTGCGGAACAAATATTTCCACCCGGTCATTGTCCAGTTACCAACGCAGGGTCTCCGAGGTGGATTATGAGGAGGTGTGTAGGAGTGTAAGTCCACCACAGAGTGGGCAGAAGACCATAAATACTATCACATGATAAAGAACTGTGGAGTCTGAGTATTGATTGCCTCTGTTTTTCATCTCCCCAAGTCCATTAATTTTAATTTGAGTAACATCTCTTCATAATGAGCAGCTGGAATGTCACTTAAATTTGACAGTAAACGCTCATGGGCTGGTTCAGGGGAGCCCAAGGACACCCCTACTTCCACCCCACCATTTGTCTGGGAGGCAAGAGGAGTGGGAGGAACAGGGAAGGAGTAGGCCAGGAGCAGCTCATGGTGGACTTCACCCCAGGCTGAGGTTTCCTTGAAGTTACCTGTATCAAGACCCATGTCCCAACACACACACACACACACACACACACACACACACATGCGCACACACACACACAGTTACACACGTGGGAAGCAGCAGTTCCACAGCCCATCACTGAAATCCCCAGATGGATTCCTCCTGTACTTTAGGACTCCGCTGCCCGCTGACACCGCCGTGGTGGCTGGAATGAGGGCGAATGTGACCATTTGTGCTCTGTGTCAGCCCCAAGTCACATCACAAAGTGCAGTGGTGCTGGTCTGGGTGACACTTGGCTTCCAAGAATAGATTTCAAAACAGATGACCAGAATTTGTTTTAAGTTCACATTTTAATGTTTTCTACACATTCAAATTAAAATGTATTTCTTCCAAATGAACACATGAGATCCTGCTCTGACCTGTCTTTACCTTCAAATATTCACTTTCCTTCTGTTCCTAAAGCAACGGGGCCTTGCTTTAGGAAATCAGGGACCCTCACACGGAGGAGGCCAGGATTCCTAGAACGCTGACTTGAAGCCGCAGTACTGAACAAATGTACCTGTCTTCGGGGAGCTTTCTCTGCAGCCCCTTCGTGTGCATTGTCTTTAGCTGTGTTTGGCATTTGCAAGCTAGTTTATGGGTTGTATAATCAGTAGAAACCGACTTCTTTTTAATTAAACATATTGCAGTTCAATAATTTGTCCGCCACGTACTCATTAAGTGGGATCATCCATCATTGTCTTCCAAACACTGCCTTGTTTCCTACCCTTAAACCGGGCTCAGGCTCCTCCCCGCACAGAGCAGGTTAAGCTTTCTCTGCAAACACACCCTCATTTGTACATTAATGAGCTTTATATATTTTTTGAGTAACCAATATTATCCAGAGAAACAGTTCCAACTTTTTTTTAGTATTGACATGACACTTTAGCTCCTGTATTTTATAGAAACTGGTTTTTCAGCTATTATCATACAGACTATCAAAATATCAGTTGTGTATAACTGATAATATGAATACATATAATGGAATATAATATAAATATAATATAAACACGTATTCTCAATTGTATGCATTTAACATTTTAATACCCACTGGTAAAAACAATTGAAGAATCAGTTTGTGTGGATTCTGGAGCTAAATTTTATGCATATTTATATCTGTACCTAATAGCAACTCAGTTGTACATGAAAAGCTTGCCATGTATCACACATATGATGTGCAGCAGATTCACTTAATGACTGTCTCATGCAGAATGCTATGGGAGTTTTGTAAGCTTTTCACATGCATGAAATGCCATTCTAGTATCTACAGTGGTAGTCAAGCTAGCTACTAAACTAATTTGCCTGAGTTGGAAGGCTAGTTCCACAATTATCAGATGCGTGACTGGGTAAGTCACCTCAGCTTGTATTGTCAAGGGAGTTTCTTCTTCTATAAAATAGGAATAAGGGGTCAGGAATTTGGCTCAGTGGCACAAGCGCCTGCCTGGCAAGCATCATGAGTTCGATCCTTGGTACCAAAAAAAAAAAAAAAAAAAAAGAAACCAAAATAGGAATAAGGTCATCTTCCTGCTGAAGTCCTAGTGAATGCTAGCATTTAATCAGGGTGTTATAGAACAACAAATGTATTTTAGGCATTCAAATTTATACACTTGTGGGAGGAATATGAGGAAGCAAAGATGATCAGAGAAACTTGTTAACCAGCCCTGGCAGGGTGAATGGGGAGGCGATTTCCAGAATCTTGGTGCAGCGGCTTCTGGAGAAGGATTCAACCACACAGAGTCATCTTTCGGTACATGTAGAGTCCAAATACGATGTGGGATATGATTTCTTTAACTTATTAGCAGTGCACATGTTTGCGGTGCACAGTAATTGCAGGCATCAGTGAGGATTTGTACCTGTAAATAACACCCTTCCCTCCCTCCAACCACTCTCCCTGTCTCCCCATTTACAAAAGCTCCGTTCCCACTTTTCTCTTTAACTTTCTTTTCTCTTCCTCCCCCCTCCCCATTTCTTGTTTCCCTTCCCATTTGAAGAAGTTCTTTCTACTTCTTGTGTGTTTCTTTTATTTCACTTAGGTTTACGGTCTCCGGGTGCATTCATTTACCTAAACGTCTCAAGTTCATCTTCCTTTATGGCAGAGCAGTGGTCCCTCGTACCTAAGTATCACATTTTCTTGATTCACTGCTCCACTGCTGCTGGGCGTCTGGACTGTTTCTAAGATTTAGCTACTATATATACACTGTGCTGCCATAAATAGGGGTGTCCTTTAAAGACAGTTGCTAGCTATCTTAAGTTCAAACTCAAATTCTTCTTTGCTGAATCTGGTAACCTTACCTGTGGTCACCTTTGGTCAGCAGGTCCAGCAGTTGGGACACAGCTCTGGGGAAGGAGCAGGGAAATCAAGAGCAGATGACCAGCCAGGAGAGACTTCACCTTCCGCGAGTACTTGGAGGTGCCTTGCTTTCCTTGTGAACCCCCAGCTGTGCCCACCTGTTCAGTGGTGTCGGGGTGCACCCTTACATTCCCCCAGGGAGCCGAGGGGCCAGGCAGGGTGCGGGGACCTTCACAAGGACGGGGCATTGCTCCTCTTCCCGACCCAGCACTGCTCTTCCCTCTCCCCGCCTTCAGGGCACCCATGCTCCTTACCCACCTTCCCTTCCTGTTCCCCACCTTCCCTTCCTGTTCCCCACTTTTCCCACTGAATGTGGTGCAAGCAGATAACGCCGGGATCGTACCTGGCGTTCTGACGTCCACTTTCCCTTTCTGGTAACAGGATTTTGCTCTTCCTTTAATGAACCACAAGGCTCCAGCATGGACTGTGTAGCTTGGGTGGGGAGAAGCCCGGTCTTGCCCGGAAGGGTAGCAACACGAGGAAGCCTGCTTAGCTTCCTATTCCATTGGCAAGTCAATCAAGTCTGAAAGATGAAATCGCATGCTTTGGTTTTTGGTAACGTTTGGGAAACAAAGACTGACTCTGGTGTCTCTGAGCTGCTCCTCTGCAGATTTCTCGAACCTGGGTATTCCAGGGATTATCTTGGAGACAGGACCAAGCAGAAGGGTAAGAAGAGCCTCTGAGGAGGAGCGAGGCTATGTCTAGTGATTTCACAGGCAGGCGCTCCTGGATCCAAGTTCTGGTTCATGGGTTTTAGGCTGTTTTAAACTCTATACTATTGTAAATACGCTATCTTTGTTCATAAAATATTTTTCTATGTTTCAGGTGAATTTCAGGCTGTCCTAAACATGGTATTACCAAGTGAAAAGCTGTGAAACTGTCCTGTGGCCATACTGAGCTGCTATCCAACCAGCCTGTGGTAGGTCTCGATGCCAGGGTCGGTGTATGCTCACAGCACAGCATTTACAGTGATCATTTACAGCGATCCACTACCATGCCATGATGGTCCGCATGGCATGTACAGCGGACAAGCAGGCGGAGGATCAGAAGAAAAGGTTATTTCACAAGTTAAGGACAAAGATGCCTAATAAACAGGTGAAACATGTTTAACCTCACTAGTAATAAAAAAATGAAAATTGTTCTGACTTTAAACTACCTTAAGAAAAAGATTTCTAGAACTGTTTGCCCTTCCTGCCCGGGAAAGAAGTGGGCCTGGTTTTGAAGTTATTGGAGGTAAGGCGGAGCAGTCCTCAGCCCACACCTCTCCTCTCGGGTGCCCCAAGCCACACCCACGTGCTCTTTCCTTCTTCCACTGACCCCATGGGGTGTGGCCCGGCCGCCTGCGGTAACTGTCTCCCTGAAGACTGTGTACCTTTCTAGGTGGAACAGGATCTTTTAAAAATTATTTTTATCAGTACCCATGTGCAGTACCCAGGGTCACGTTCCTCACCAGGGTTCGGGGGTGCACAGAGCACACCTTCCCTTGTCTGTGCATCCCCTGCCCCAGCTCTAGGTCTCTTCCCATTCGCAGAAGCTCTGTCTCCTGTTTTCTATCACCTACCTTTTAGTTCGCCCCTTCTTTGATTGGCACTTTGCATTTCTCTCAGAGAAGCCTTGTGAACAGGACTTTTTTTCATAGCAAGAGATTCACTTCTCATGCCACATCAGTCTTGGCCGAAGACCGATCTCTCGTCCCGACTGCCCTCGTCAATGATGGTATTTTCTCGTTGTTGTTTGTTATTCTAAAATGTATGGACGTGTTTACTTTTGCTTTGGGCTGGTATTATCTGTGTTTACTCTTCATGCATGATTTTGACTGCATTTTCCTGTTCCTAATGAGCATCTCTCTCTTCTCACTCTGTACCCTAACAAGGCCACTCTACACATAACAAATTTCTAAAATGATGGAAGTCCTTTTTTCTTCTTGTAGTGCTAGGGTCTGAACCCACATCGTCATGCACGCTGGGTAAGCACTTTACACTGAGTCCCACCCCAGCCCACTGCAACTTCATATTTTGTATTCTAACCCTCTCTTTCTTGGCATGTGTTAGCAGCCTAATGGTTTCTTTAAAGCAAGGTCACACCCTGGCTTCTGGACATGTTTTGCCAGGAAGCATTCAAATTCTTCTTCTTCTTTGTCTTTGTCTTCATCTTTGTCTTCTTTTTGAGACAGGGTCTCACTATGCAGTTCAGGCTGGCCTTGAACTCACTTTGTAGCCCAGGCTGGTCTCAAACTTGCAATGATTCTGCCTCAGCCTCCTGAGTGCTGAGATTACAGGCATGCATCACCAAGCCCAGATAGCATTTAAATTCTTAAAAATAAATTGCCAACCTTTGAAATTTATGAAGCTGTATTTGTAAGTTTAGATTTCAGCATCCAGCTTCAAGAAAAGAAGTTACATAATCTGGGAACCCTGGGCCCACATTCTTCCGAGACAGGACTGAACTAAAAGGCCACGGACGCCCCATCCAGAAGCCTCCTTTGCACACTGTTAACTGCACACTCTTGGTAAGTCCCTGCACCTTCATGGCTCAAGGTTCTACCTGCCAAGTGGGGTTCAGGGCACCTGTATCATCAGGTTGCTGTGAGGCTTAAATAAACTCATGAATGCAAAGTGCTCAGAGTGGGATCACACACACCCCGTAAGCCCCGGGGGGTGTCCTCAGCAGTCTGGACTTCGTACGCAGTTTTGCAGCTTTCTTTTAAGATCTCCCAAAGTGGCTTGAGAACAGTGTTCTTGTAAGAACTCACAGGGAGATGAGCTCTCCCCCACCCTGGTGCGTCTGCAGCCAGCGACCGCAGGATGGAAACTAACTGTCTCAAAAGAAGGGAAACAAAAGCTGGCAAAATTGAAGGCAGAAAGACAATTCACCAATCACAACAAGAGAGTGCATTACCTCAGGTTCAACAATAATAAACTGGACAAATTATTACCATAGAAACAACCAATTAGACACAGCAGGCATCTAGAACACGCCATCCCCAGTGAAATACACATTCTTCACAATAATTTTTTTGGGGGTTAAATGTCTATTAAAAATTGTGTCCATTTCTTAAAACTATGATCCTCTTATAGATTTTGAAATGAACTCTTTGTCAGATAGATGTACTGAAAATATTCTTTCAATTTTTACCTAGTTTTTAAATTTTTAAAAAATGCCCTTTCAAGTAGGATTTTAATGTATTATAATGTAATTACATTTTTAGTTATATATTCTTGGATGAGTCCTAGTTTTCAATGCACTGCATATGAAATATTTGTTTCCTGTCATGGTAATTTTTTACTTGATGGCGGGCAATTTATGAGTATTATATTGATGATTAACTGGATTGCATTGTTTTTCTTTAGAGAAGGTTGAGAGGTTTTTGTGTCAAGAAGTTTTGTTGCTCGTGAGTCTTTTGAGGCCTGCTGAAGTTTGTAACAGTAGGTGCCCGGCGTCTTTGCCCCAGATCTAGTTTAGTCTCACTGCTAAAGTGTGACCTTTCCCAAGTGTCCCCTGAATGCCTTAATTATTTTTAAAGTGCGCTCCCTGGACTAGCGGCAATTGCTTTATCAGTATTGCAAAATCTTAGGCCCTACTGCAGACCTGCTGCAGCAGAAACCTGGCGTTGGCCTCAGCTATGTGTTTTAATATGTTCTCTGGGTACTTCTGGTACTTACTAACATCTGAGAGCCACCACACTACAGCAGTCCTCAAAGTTTCATACGCATATAGATCGCCAAGGCATTTCATTTGTTTAGTTATTTATCTTTTCTGATTGAGTAATCAAGATAAAGCCTGAGTTACAAAGTTCTGACTAGCTTCTAGGTGCTAGTACTGGTGGCTGACCCAGAAAGATATATTTTAGGTGAAAGAATATGGAAATTTCCCCACATTTCTAAATCCAAGTTTCAAGATGGAAGCATTTACTATGATTACTAATAAAAATATAATACCACTTGTTGAAAATTTTCATTTTATGCTGGTCACTCTGCTTGTCATCTCTGAGTCCTCACACTGTCCCTGGCAGGGCAGATTGGTCTTATTCATTCTTTCCTGTCAAAAGCTCCAACTGAAACTCAGATTAAAAGTCCTGCCTGATGCCGTTGGGCAAAACCTCTACCTAAATCACAGTTTGGCAAATTCAGATCCCCCTTCTCCAGTTCTTGTGGTTGTTCTTTTGCTTTTTCTATTTTGTGTGACTATGATCATGAAAGCCAACACACAGAGTTCAGCCTGCTCTGTACCGGATTGCCACGACCAGTGTGACGGATCGGACCGAGCCCGGGTTGTAGGTCACCGTCACCGAGCACAATGCCTGCATTCTGTGAACTCTTTTCAGCCAGTATTAGGTAACTTCTTGCGTATCAGGCTACTGTCACTTTAAAAAGTCATATACTGCCAGATATGGTGGCTCAAGCTTGTCATCCCAGCACTCCAGGAAGCTGAGGAAGGAAGGTCCAAGTCCAAGCTTAGGCTGGGCGATTTAGCAATTTAGCAAAACCCCCTTTAAAAATTAATATATATACATATATATATATATATATATACATATATGTATGTGTGTATAGATAGATAGATAGATAGATAGATAGATAGATAGATGGGAGAGGATGGGGTGGGGGATGCTAGCTCAGTGTGAAACCCCTAGTTCAATCCCAGTGCAAACAAATAAATAAATAATAATTCATTTATTAATACAGGCACTGTACTTTCTGTTAACTTAGTAAAACAAGTCTTTTGTTTGACTTGGAAGGAGGATGGCATCTTGGCAAATGAAGGGAAGATTTGCAGGGACTGGTGAACATTAGTGCACCTGACTGCAGCCTGGGGCTGAAGTTAAACTGTATCTGTCCGGGAGTCTCGGGGTATTGGCTGGGGAACTGGGGTGACTCCAGGGTCCCCGGGAGGGAAGATGGGGCACAGCCTGGGATGTGCTTCTCTCTCCCCACTGCCTTCTTTTTCTCCGGCAAGGGAACTCTGCCCTCTACTAATTACATTGTAGCCTGAAGCATGAGGTTTGATCGTTTATGCCTTACCTTAGATCAGGAAATACACTATTATTAGTTAAAATTTATCCATATTAGTAAGTCGCAAACCAGCCTATGATCTGCAGTTTTGCCCAGTGTATACTGGGTTTTACAAATTGGGTAACTGCCACTGGAAAGCTGCCTTCCCTTCACAAAAATTACTCCAACACTGATTTGGACAAAGCAAAGACCTATCTTAAGTATGGTAATTTCTAGTATGAATGGTCCTGGATGAAAGGCTACGTAGATTATCCTCCAAAGTTTAAAACCTCTCTCTCTCTCTCTCTCTCTCTCTTTCTCTCCTTTCCCATGCTTCTCCCAGAAGGGAACAGGCAGGTTAAACGCCTTTTCTTAAATCTCACAGTCTTTGACTCTGACTATATTCTTGGACCAAATGAAACCATCAGCCTGATTTTGCTATGTGTATTCAATTTGTAAGAAAAGCTGGGCTTGCTGGGATCCTCACATCTTCAATACACACAGAAAGCGTTAGGATTTCATGATTTAATTTGTAATCAGAAGTTGATGTTTCTGAAAACAGAGCACGCTTTCTAAAGATCACTTCCCCTCTGCCCAGCAGGCCTGAGACTGGTGGTGCTCTGGGTGCTGGAGCCTGGGAAGGCCTGGGTCCTCCCTGGGCAGTGTGTGGCACACTGGACTTTTAGGGGACAGCATAGAGCTAGGACATTGACCCAGGTGAGCAGTTCAGAGCTGGCCACAAACCAAAAGGAAGTGTACCAGGTGGGCAGTCAGGGAGCCCGAGGCTGCAGGGACCCAAGGGCAAAGTAATACGAGGATTCCAAAGTCTGACTGGGCAAACAGCCGTAAACTAAGAATGTCACCGGGTGGGAAAGGTGGGGACAGGCAGGGAACCAGAAACTCAGCGAGCCACTGAAGCACCACCCTCGGGAGCAAACGGCCCAGAGAACCAAGACCCAGCCTTGTTGTGACTGAGCTGGAAAGGCAGGAGCCTGGGCGTCTGACCTCAGACGCCTCCCCCAGTGTGCTGTGTGAGCAGGGCGGGTTCCTGTGGCCCAGCTCCTGGCACAGAGAAAAGAGAAAGGAGAGTCACCAGAGGCTCAGTGTCACAGCTGCAGAACACAGCGCCCACCTGCTGTCATTTCCTTTGTGAATGGGTTCCTGCCAGGTCGGGGTGCAGCGCAGCAGTCTGTGTGGACTTTGCGGGGCTGCAAATCAGGGCGAGCAGAATCGTCCCGAAGCTGCCTGCAGCATAAATCCTCTGCTTTACCCAGTGGCTGCATTACCTGGAGTGGTGCTGGATGATGGTAACTTTCTACCAAAAGATGCATGCGGGTATTACCCACAGTGATCCAAATTCTCTTCCTTCCCATACTGCCAGAAGGACAAAATCCCAGCTCTTTGATATGACAGGTGAACGTTCATAATGTAACCCCAATGTACTGTGTGGGTCACCTGTATACTACACGAGCCTAAAACCAATGGGAACTCCGCAAGTTCCCAGGGCCTATAGCCTTTGGGTCTTTGTCAGAGTTGCACACTTTATCTCCAAAGTTACTCTCCTCGCACTCCACTGATGTTCAAACTCTTGCCTTTGGTTTGCCTCCAAGTGTGGAAGTCACTTCTTTTAGGAATGCCCTGTAATTCATTTGGCTACACTGTCACCAAGTGACCTTGTGTCCGGCAGTGCTTACATCTAAGCATGCACCGACCTCTCCATTAACGTTTCCTTCCCACAAAACTGGGTGCTCGCAGGGGAAGAACTGACAAGCCAATCTTGTATCCCAAGCACCTGACAGATATTAGATATTTAACAGTTATTTGATAAGCAAATAAAGAATAGGCTGACTAGAATGGAAAAATAAAGCTTCCCAACAAACACAAAAATAATCCCAAGCAACCTCGGCAATCATAAACTAACAACGACAGTAACCCCTGAACAATAATCATGGAAACTTTTGCAGAATGCCAGAGAAAGGCTTTCGGGGCAATGCTTAGCTCTGTGAACTCTGCCTCCAGCACACGCGCACCTGGACGTATGTGCTCACGTAGGCTGCGGGAACTGTGAAAACAGTTGTTACAATTGCTCAGAGCGATGAGCACTAGCCACGAGGCAGAACTGAGGATGCAGAGAAACAGCACTGTTACGGGCACCTAACGAATGATCAATCACTGAGCGGTAGCCGATCAGATGTCGTTGTGATTTGTACCAGAAATGCCTGGTTTTCTGGATTCTGTAGCACCCATCCACCTCTGGGAAATCACAATCCTGCTGAAACAGGGTCAGAGCCCCTCTGTTCCAGGCTGTCTCCATTCCTTCCGGGCTCCTTGTGGAGCTAGAACCCCGCAATCATATTTTCTTGGGTTATCAAACATCTCTTTCCTGTGGTCCCTGGAGGAAGCTGATTGTGTCACTGAGTGACGCAAAGAGCACGCTGCATTTCAACCCTTGGCGTCTTTCCTCCTCCGGAGCTTAGCTGTTCCCTTCCTGGTCTTCTAACACACTCTCTGCATGGCCCGAGCCTACAGTCTGGAGACTCCGTCAGAAGATATTTCCTGCCTCTGCATTTTCCCCAAGCCTTTCTTCTGAGCTACATCCTCCAGCCCTTTCCTAGTGTTTATCTTGAGACACTGTGATAAGAGATCATGAAATCATCCCAGCTGACTTTGAGTTTGTGATCCTCTCGCCTCAGCCTCCCACAGTGCTGTGATTACAGGTGCGTACCATCACGTCTGGTCTTATATATTTTGATTTTCACCTTTTCTTAGTTCTTTTCTCATTAGATTAGAAGTTTGCTTAAGTCTTTTCTATTTAAAAAATAAGAAAGAAAAGAAAATTGAAACAAGCTCTCCCTTGCTGTGGGGTCTCTTTTTAGCTGTTATGTTTTTCCCCCACTGTGGGAAATGTGACCATTTTGACCATTTTGACTTCTTTTCAACACCCTGTGAATTTTGGTTTCTCCATGGTTTTATTCCAGGGCCTAAGCTTTTACTTACTTTAAGGATTTTACACAAACTTGATGGTCTCTACCTCACACGCAGATAATTTCTCAATTTATGTTTCCAACTGAGCCTATTGATAAGTTGCTATCTAGCTGATTGCCTGGTAGATATATCTGTTTGGGTATTTAATGAGCATTTCTTCATTTTCTTCCTCTCTGTATTTTATGTGTAATGTATTCAGTGATTGGTCAGTGGAATTTATTGCTATTAATTCTATTTTCAAAAAAACATATCAACATTTGTTGACATATCAATATTTCAGGATCAGATCTCAATGAGTGTTAAATCTAGAAGCATTGTGTTAACAGATGTCAAACTTTTCTTCCTGCAGAAGAATTCATGTGTGATTCCAGGGTGAGTTCTCACCGCAGCAGGAACCTCTGCTACTCACACCACGGTGCCTTGGCCGCAGATGTGCGGAGAAATTCTCTGCACCCCAGAATCCCTAACGTTCCCTGACACCCTTTGATGTTCCGTCCCAGAGCCTCCTGCTAGTCCTTACAGTGTGCTCAGTGTACACAAACGACCTCGAGCCGTGTGGCAGCACTGAGATGCACAGGGTCAGCCCTCGACCGACTAGACCCTAGTCCTGAGTGATAAATTCTCCAGCCTCCCACACAGCAGGTTCTTGGGAAAGCCTAGCGGATCCAGCCTTGTGAGCTACAGCACCAATCTTTTTTTTTTTAAGAGGAAAAATCCCAGTAAAAACAATGATAGATTTCTCAAATGACCAATGCTGAATCTTGTTTCATATATTTATTTGCCATTTGTATTTCCTCATCTGAGAATTTTGTATTCATCTCCAATGCCCATTTGTGGGTTGGGATTTTAAACTACACTGAGATATCATCTCACTCCAGAAAGAATGGCTAACATCAAGAAATTAACTAATAATAAATGCTGGAAGAGCTGAGGAGAAAAAGGAACTCTTCTCCAGGGTTTGTGGGAGTACAGACTGGTGCAACCACTGTGGGAATCGGTATGCACATTCCTCAAAGAACTAGGATTAGAGGGCCCATTGGAGCCAGCTATTCCCCTTCTGGGTATTTTCCCAGAAGAACTGAAACCATCATACCACAGCGATATATGTGCACCCATGTTTACAGCAGCACAACTTGTAATAGCTAAATCTTGGAAACAACCCAAATGCCCATCAACTGAGGTTTGGATAAAAAAGATGTGGTATTTTTATATAATGAATACTACTTAGCCATAAAGAATAATAAAATCAAGGTTTTTATTGGTAAATGGAAGCAAGTAGAAACCATAATCATTGGTGAAATAAATCAAACTTGTATGTGTAAGCGCCTATTATCTTGCTAGTGTAAAAAACTGAAAGAGTAAAGAAGATCCGAATGTTACAATAAATATAGTAACAGGGAAAGAAAATACTCAAAGGGAAACTTTATTGTTCGTTCTTGCATGCCTGTCTCTGGTAACCTGAGCAATTAATTTGAGGATAACAATATTCAATATAGCAACGAATGATATCGTCTTGGTTTGGTATCCTATATTGCCATTTTTTGGTTGTTGTCATTTTGTTTTTGTTGTTGTTGTTTAATTGTTTGTTTGAGTGTTGATTTTTCTGATTTTTTTCTCTTTAAAAAAAGTTAAAAAAATAAAAACAATGATACAAAATTTCAAAACAAGATAGTAAGAGTAACAATGGTTAATGCTTTGGATATTGTTTTCTTTAAAGTAGGTGCTCAGATTACAAAGATATAGGCATGAAAAATTGATAAAATAATATAAGCACTAAACTTTCTTTTCAATGAAGTAATAGTAGTATAACTACCTTAACTATCGTGGAACATATGTGTGTATGGGGTGTGTGTGTGTGTGTGTGTGTGTGTGTGTGTGTAACTTATTTTTCCCTTCCTTTTTTTCTCCTTTCCCCCATCCCAGTTTCTCTTTCTTTTTGAACAGTTCTTCCCATTTCACAGTATCCATTGTGCATTTTGAATCTTATTTACTGTTTCAGTTTCTTACACCAGGGAGACAATATTTACACATGCAAGTCTGATTGATTTCACTTATGAGTACAGTCTCAAGTTGCATCCATTTGCATATAAAAGTCTCAAGTTTGTTCCTCTTTATGGCTGAGTAGTACTCCTTTGTATAAAAATACTGTATCTTTTTTAAAATCCATTCCTCAGTTGGTGGACATTTGGTTTGTTTCCAAGATTTAGCTATAAAATTGCACAGCACTGATCTTAAATCGCACGCATACTGATTTTTCTTCGTTGCTGTTTGTTTTTCCAACCCCTTGCTCTCTGCTTCTGGAAATCACCACCAAATAAACCAGGGCTTTAAAATGTCTTTGATCTTGTCTCAGCCTCTGATCTTGTATGAAATTCAAATGAAGATCTTACACCTTCAAGATAACAAAAAGGCTCTGTATGACCAGTGACTGTTGACTGAAGCAGCACTATCCAGTTATCTGTTTTGGGTTAAAGGACTTCTTAGGCTCTAGATCTATAATAATGATAATAATACTAGATTACTAATGTTAAATCTGAAAGATAGGACAGTGTGGATCCAATTTGTAAGCTAATGTCTTATTTTAATTATTTACTAAGGGGTCCTTTAGATTTTCTTGCTGATATTTGAAGTGGGTGAAAGTTCCTTATTCAGGTTAGAGCTGTAGATGCTATTAACTTGCCCTGATAGTATTGTTACCCAGCATACACTTAAAACACACAATCAAATACAGTAACCATCAATGGGAAAGGAAATAATTTTACTGGGAAATACCACATTTCATTTGAGTTTTAAATGTGTTTAAAGGTTCTGTTTTTGCAGAACGGAATTGATATTGTCAGAGACCAAAGGCCATCGTACACAGAATCCAGGCCTCCTCCGTTCTGATGGGCACCGGCTCCGGGGCAACCTCCCGCCTGCAGCCTCGTCTCAGCCTGATTATTTTTCTGTCCGTGTCAGACAGAGAGCACTTCCTAAACCGCAGCTGATCAGGTCACTTCCCTGACACTGGCCTGTCGCGGGGAGGCCTCTCGTCTCATGGAATGAAGTCTGTCTGGCCTTATTACTGGCCTTTCACGTGCTTTCCCCGCACAGCCCAGAGGCTCATCTTCCGGAACATCCTCACCTTTATTTGCACTCTGTGCCCGAGTGGGTAGCACGTGTTCTAGTCTTTATGCCCCCTCTGCCACCCCGCTAGCTCTGCCATCTGCCTGGCAGCAGGGGTACCCAGCCTTGTTCTCCACTCAGCTGACCTCAGTTCAGCTTGTGATGTTCTCCCGAGTCTCCTTGTCAGCCCCTAAGGCTAAAACTTTATTTGTGCTACAGAAACATTTTAACTATGTTTCCCACCATTAATTAGCTTCCAATTTCCAATAATAAGCTGCAATAGACCCAAGTTTTAGCTTGGCGCCTAATTAAAGCAATTTTTAAAAAAAAACAAACTTAGGCTTTCAAGGATAAGCCTTTATTTCAGTGGTCCCTGAAGACGTCCAGGAAGTAGTTGCTGGCACCTGTGAGTGTTACCCAGAGTGATGACAGAGACTTTGCAGGTGAAATTCCATTAGGGATCTTGAGATGGCAGATGACCCTGCAGGACCCAGGTGGGTCCTCAATGCAGTCCTAAGCACCCCATAAGAAGGAGCTGGGAGACTGGGCACAGAGGGCAAGGTGGCCACTGCAGTACAGTCCTGGGCTGCCAACTCTGAAGACAGAGTACAAGGGCTGCAGCTCTCGAAGCTGAAAAAGACAAGGAAACAAACCCCTCCTTCTAGACCCTTCTCAGGGAGCTTGATCCTCCCAGCAGAACTCATTTGGATTTTCTGGCCTGCAAAACTATAGAATTGATGCATATTGCTGGAAACATCAACTACTAAGTTTGTAGTGATTTGCTATCGCAGCCACAGAAAATTAATACACTGCCGAAGCCACTTAGACGCTCTCCTTTGATTTCCACGAAGAAAGATCTCCCAGGCGCATCCCCGTGCTCTCGCCCTCCTCTAGCCCCTTTGAGTTTAGGGCAGGGGATGGTGCGATTTCTGCTTCAGGACACTTTGCTGGCTCTTACACATTGTTAGACCGTGTACCTTTGCCAGCTGGATAACAGCTCAATGGGGACAGGGCCCGCCTGTGTTTTGTCCAGCTTGGTATTCTTAGTGCTTTGTCCAGGCATGACTTTCTATTCAATTGTACCGAGAAGCGTATTTTAGAACATGGTTGGTTCCATGTGATTCTATCTAATAGCATCTTAATAAAAGCGCGTTGAGCATGCACATCTAAGGAAGAGCCTGTCTTCAATGTCAGGGGCTGCTCCTGAACCCACTTCCTGCCTCCTGCAGTCCCTGACCCAGGGAAATGGGGCAGAAGTGCCAGGGAGCCTTGCTGCGGAAGTCATGTCCCTGTTCCTTCCTGTGCTGGCTGTGCTGTCGCCATACCCAGAATGTGAGGTACGCTGGAGCTGTAAACAAGGGGGCAGGGGTATGAGCCTTGTGCTATGAAGTGCTTTGCTAGAACCAGCTCCTGAATCCCGCCAATAGCTCCAAAAGCAGATGCTACTTTTATTCTCATTTAAAGGACCAGGAAACCAAGACAGGGAGCCTGAGGAGCGCAGCCAGGGTCATGTTGCTTGCAGCTGGCAGAGTCCAGCGTCGAGCTCCAAACCCTACCCCATGTTGCGTTTGAGAAACAGCAGCCCTGGCAGAGGTGCTGGCAGAACATCGTACCCTACAAAAATCTTGCTCGCCTCTGGCAGGCCTCTTCGGGGTGCAAGTCTCAGGTGTGCCGGGCTGGGCAGCTCATATGTTGAGACCCATGAAACAGCTTCCTGGTACAAGAAAAAGGGCCTACTGCTGCCATAATTATTTTTCCCCACAAGGTAGAGGGTCATGTTGCCTGCAGGCCCAGGACCGGAAACACTGACCTTGTATAAGACCTGGACGTTCAAACAGCTCATGAAAGTGTCGTGAAGCAAGAAGCAGGAGACGGGCGGAAAGTGAAAGCAGCACACATGGAGCTTCTTTGCAGCAGGAACATTTTATTAGAATGGAGCTAATGCATCTGAACGACTGCGCTATTCTAAGTTCCTGTAGATTGTGGAGTTTCAGGTTTTATAGCACAGACACTAGGTTAACTTTGTTACTTTGCAAAATCAAACACTTTAATGAAAACATGATTGGAAAGGTTGGAATACTGTTTGGATCTCTGCCTCTCTTGGAACTCAAATTGAGAACCCAGGGTTTTAGTTACAAGGCTGGCTGCCAACCTCGGCTTCTGGGACAGCATGGCCAAGGTTCCGACCCATTTCCCATCATGAACTTGAAGATACACACTTCTGAGATGTTTCGCTCTTGTGAGTTGGGCTTCTAAACAACAAGAAACTAAGTTTACGTGGCAAATGAAAGACACCTAAGGTCAGGGAAGCTGCTTTATCTTTTCTCCCTCAGCATGTGTTAGCTCCTTTTTATTACCGAGGGAACACTGACATTCACGCTCCTCTTTGCAAGGCCTGTTTGCAGTTTCCTCATCTATCATTCTAGATGGGAGACAGATGCAGGAGTTATCCCAGATCACATTTCTAAATGTTTAACACCCTACAAGTGAGATGGGCATTTTGATTGAATTTAGTCAGAAATGGGGCTTGTTAAAAGTCAGTTCCTTACATAACACAGTGATGCTTGCAGCAGATAACTAAAGCTGATGGACTCTGTGTGTCCTGGAGTGGATCAAAAGTAGAAAGGTTTACCTGTGAACCTGGAATTTGAGGTTATACATAAAGCTTAGGGAGAGGAGACCACAGTTTTTTGTGGTTTTTTTTTTTTTTTTTTTTTTTTTTTTTTTTTTTTTTGGTACCAGGGTTGGAACTCATGACCTTGTGCTTGCCAGGCAGGTGCTTACATCACTGAGCTAAATCCCCAGCCCTGAGCTAAATCCCCAGCCTGTCCACACTCTTTGATTCACTCAGATGAGTGAATTCGGTAAGTAGTTATTGTGTCTATTCTGGGCTGTCTCTAAATACAGGCCCTGGATAATTAACTCGGGCCAGTCAGCATAGACATCACCTCCTGCCCTGTACCAGGTGTTGTGTTGACTGTAGATCCACAGGTATAGGACTTGGTCTCTGCTTGGACAATGTCCACTTTACAGGTGAATGTTGCCCATGTCTTTAGGTCTATAACTTGATCTCCACTTTCCGTCTTCACCCCGTGGTGGTCAGTAAACCAATCCCAAAGAGAAGAAAACAGATGCATGGTATCAATAGATTTTATTTCCTCTTCATCCTCTCTGACTGCATTTGT
The DNA here is from genome assembly GCF_034190915.1 of Cavia porcellus. Classification (NCBI taxonomy): domain Eukaryota; kingdom Metazoa; phylum Chordata; class Mammalia; order Rodentia; family Caviidae; genus Cavia; species Cavia porcellus. Next base: position 82,369,998 of record NW_026947493.1, on the reverse strand, counting down.
AGAATACTTTCAACACTTCATGATCACCTGAATGTTCATTTCCTAGTCAATATTAGTTGAATACTTATCTTATAAAAATTTAAACTTGAATCCAGAAACAAATTTCTTACATTTCATTTAACTAGTGTATGAATGCCGACTAACCACCAAACAGGGCACTGCACCATTTATTCAACAGACAAATGGGGGAAAGTTGTAGCTTAGTGGCAGAGACAGGCCTGGCCAGAAGGCCTTGGGCTGGACAGAAACTAAAAATTCAAAATATTACTATCTTTTAGCGAATTGAGTATTTGCTTTGAGAAGCTATATGCTCATTTTCTGAGATTGATATTTTTTGGAATATCACTGGAACTGCCATATACCTCAGTATAATTACTTCTAAGCATATTTGAGTCTTATAATTTCATAAAATCTATTATGACTTAGTAATCAGACCTTGATTAAAAGGCTAGTTTGATCACTCATCCTATACCCAGCCAGTGTCTTAGCTCTATGCCTTATGTATGCACCAATCTCTTGGTCATTCTTTTTTTTTAAAAGAGAATAAAACCAAACAAAACAGAATAAAGTAAATTAGGACACAACAATGCAAGCAATACAGGACTTCGAAACTAGACAACAGGAAATCAACAATGGCTCCCATAATGTCTCTCATTTTCTTCACAATAGCTGTCCATACCTTCACACACAATACAATCAAACAAAACAGAACAGAACAAAACCAATCAATTGGTCATCCTTCCTTAAAAGGAGCCATGACCCGGGAATCCTCCAACAGGATTCAAGTAGGCACACCAAAGGGATACTCTTAGCAAAATCATTCTGTTTATGTCTAGACTTTCCGCCTAGTCCCAGGAGGAGTAACTTTAGAACACAAGGTGCCCTGAGAAAGCCTTTGGCGGGGAACACACTCAGCAGGTTGGCCAGGCTCTGTGGTTACCTCTTTCTAGGTCTACACCCTAATCTCAAGTTTCCATTGAAACCCAGATCCCAAGGAAAAGAAAGGAGAGCACTTGTTTATTTATTCTTCTTGTACTAATAACTCAGCACCAGGGCCTGAGCTGTTCTTGGACTAGAGCTCTGCAAGCCGTAGATCTCCTCTGTGAGGCTCAAGGGTGGAGACGAGCTCAGACCCACACGCTGTGCCCTCCCCAGTGACTCCACAGATGGACTCTGCCGGCACCCTTTCCCACTTTCCTGGGCACGTGTGCAGGTTTTCAGTGTCTGCGCTGTCTTTGCTAGTTGTCATCTTGACATAGTTATCATCACGCTGATTATTAATTTGTTTATCCAGAAAGAAGGGTTTCTTATTTCAAGATTGTTTGGAGAGGAAATAAATGATTGTAGAGGAAAACTTAGAGAAATTGTGTAGTCCTTGTAATGCGCTGATTTCCCCGCCAAGTTTCTTTCATTTTTTTCCCCCAGTCAGTCATCTTAAACTTCAGAAAACTTTGGTAAACAAAAGCTGGGGAGCCAGCTGATGGGGTAAAATAGAAAAATTGAAAAGGCTCGAAGATAATAAGGCATCTAGAGAGCTACCCTAATAAGCCATGTCTGGAAAGCCTCTGTTCTTCCTTCTGGAGACGGAATCTCCACCCTCTTAATGCTCTTAGGGTGAGCAAAGGAAGCCAGTGCGGCATAATTTATTTCCTGACCTCAGTAAATCAGTGTAGGAATGAATCCTGCACTTAAATTAATCAAATTAGACATTTTTTTCATTATTTTAATTTGGAAAAATAGAGAGCAGAGTCAGTCATTTTCCAGTGATGACTGAGTGTTTTCTAATTTGTGGCAAAATCCTTCCTGAGAGAAACGAAGCTGACATGTGGAGAAAAGAAATGCAGTCCCTTCTAAACACGGTGCACTTCCATTCCTAGCCAGGTCCGGAGTTGTATTTGATTTTTATGTGGTTCTTAATCTTCCAATCTTTCTTGTTTGTTTGTTTTGCTCAACTGCCTTCTTGTTGACTTGAAGTTACTTTCAGTTAGAAATAAACTTCACTTAGGAAATCCTTTTCAAAAACTGATTCCACAAACCATCATTTGGGGGCCAAGAGGAGACCTAGAATCTGCCCAAGCAGAAGACACTGAGGGGAACTGACTCAGCAGTGGGCGTTGCCCTGCCTGACTCTCACGGGAGTCCAGTTTGAAATCAGGGGCAGAAGAGAAGGTGGGAGTCTTGGAGCGAGCGACCAGAATAACAAACACGAGGTTAACAACCAGATCCTCCAACTGGACGTGCTCAGGAGAGCAAACAGGCAAGCAGAAATATGGGTAAGGTGTGGGAACGGTCATGCAGAAGCCGATGTTAAGATATTGGCATACAGAGGTGGAGGGCCCAAAGGAAAGGTGAGCGTGACTCCACTTGGAGAAGGGGCGTGCTGCTAGGTGGCTGACTTGAATGCAGGTGGAAAGTTTCACTTCCTCATCATCGTAGCCAGTCAGTTCAAGGACTGCTCAAAGGTGTGTTTTAATTTTCATTCATGTTGTCTCTCGGTCCAGTGCGTATACTTCAGTCCTTGGGCGAGGCTCCCACATTTTAAAGGAGGCTTAGTGAAGTCAATCCCCTGATTTTAGAAGATTAGGCATATAAAAACCCACACGTATAAGACTGGCATGTTTTCATACTGAAGGTTCTTTATCCTGCAAAAATTTACCAGTGTTTTTTAATCTAAATATTATCCTGTCTCCAACGTAGCTGAATATGAGTCAGTGCATATGTAACATTTCGGGAAATATTGCTTATTTAAAGAAGGGCAAGCCAATCAGTGCAAGTAAACTGTCCAGTATATCTAACCTTGCAAAGTTTAGCTTGCTGTACCTGACAACTAGAAGTTCAGAGGTTGAACATAAGTCCATCTCATTCCAGATGTGTCTCATTTGAACCATCCTCAAACGTTCTTTTTGGTCCTTTATTCTCAGCTTCAAGCTTGAAAGTTTGCAGGTTCCGTAGGTTTTTAGAAATTGATGGCCAAGTTTATAAGGCCTGTGGTGTAGAGAATCCCAACCACCGTCTCTTAGATGAATGCAGCTCTTTAGAACAGAAAGTCCCTTCTTATCCATTATTTTATGTGCTCCCCATTGCCATCCTTTAAAGCAGGCATGGTTAGATTTGGTTAAGAACGGTGGAATTGAGATGGGGCTGTTAAATGTCTTTGCCCAGGGAGCCAGGATCGGTACCCCATTCTCGTGACTGTTTGCCTTTCCAGTACAGAACAGCTGCTTCCCCACAAAACACCTTAAAATGTCCTCGAGTGAGCTGTCTGGCGTATCTTCCAAAGGACATCAACAAATTCCTGCTAAGTATTTCCCTCTTTTCCAAGTACGATACTGCATATTTGGTCCAGGATTGAACTTCTCGAACATTGATCAGAAATCTAAGCCTAAAATGCCTTAGGCAGTTTCTCAGTTACTTGATACCAAACTTTTCTTGGACCTCACCCCGCTGTCAGATACCTGACAGGCATGCCCCAATTCCTGTCTGGTGAATTTACTATTACTGTTTGTGGGTGGTAAACTGAGCTAGCAAAACATATTTATTCTCCAACTAGCTGAATCATGGGTTGTGGAATTTTTGCTATTTATTTCACATGAAGAAATCAGAGAATAATTTTTAAAATAAGTCTGTATTTAAGTACGTGGATAATTTGTTACATTTTAAAGAGGCTGTCAGCATGTATGTATATTTTTGTGAGTCTCAAAAACATAGTCATTTTATGGTGGTGTATGTGCTTCCTTAAGACAATCTCAAGTAGAAAATCCATTAGAAACTAAAGATAATCATACTGTATAGAGAAACTGTTTAAGTGTGGATAGACTTGAAAAAGAACAAAATATATGATACCTTCTCAAAACCAAGAAGATTATTGTTTGATTACTTAAAAGTATTAGAAAAAGTTAAGCTGTGCTTACAATCTCATGCAGAAAGTTGGAAAATAGTTGATTTGCTAGAATGCTTAATAAATAAGAAAAAAACCAAAAAAAATTAAGTCAATTTCTCTGTAGCATTTGTTGGAAAGTTTTAATTATGTATTAGAAGTTGTATCAGGGAATGAATATTATTCAAGTTACCATTTCCTCTTACAATTTTATATACATATTTATGAGCCAAACGTAATGACAGTAATCACACAGTCACTTCACACTAGAGAATGTTGAGGGGGCAGAGCATTCCACAGCCATCTCCATCTTTAGAATCTATGATAATTGAATGGTAATAATCTTGGGCATGTGTAGAGGGTCCCTCAGTGGAGATCTTCTGTCTTCTGCTAATTTGAAGCTGTGGAAAGATAGCATCTTGTGTGAATAATCTTGATTCAACAATTGTTTCCAACTTAAAAATCACACTAAATAAAGTTCTTTGCTGACATCTTTTTATTCGGTCAGAATATTGTGCACAAACATTTCACTTAGCACTTCAGTTTAGATTTATTTACAGAACCAATCTTGCAGCAAGAATTTCATGCTTTGAGAAATCCTCTTGAAATGGCTGCTTGTTTGACTTAATTTACAGTGTTGCAATACGCACTTGGCTCTTAAAAAAAGCATTATATTTCCAGGATAATTCTTCCTATATTCATCTTACATTATAAAAATCCAAACTTTCACATACTGTGCCAGACCCTCGAGCTGCATCATATGATGAGGTGGGTAAATATCATACCTACGGGTTCTTAAAGTAGAGGTTATTCTAATGATTTCTTCACAGACACTTGACCCATATTCACGGCTATGGGGAGAGTCTCTCAAGGGAAACCAAGCAGCTTTGGCACTTTATCCCCTTATGGAATGAGATTCCAGTGGGTTGGGTTCCAGATGTTGTTGGCGTTGCCTAGCGACCACATTTCTCAAGAGTGGAAAGCAGACTTCTGACAGCAGTTTAGTTACTTAGCAAATCGCGCCTCTCTTGACAGCAGTGGTGAGAAAAATTTTCACCTAGCCTGAATGAGACTGGCTCTGAGCAAAAGCCAAGCTGAACAGTTCCCTGCTGCTCCCAGGTTACATCGGTGTTTAGCAGGTTCAGGCTAAAGTGTGGATCAGGAGAGAGGATAAGTCAGGAGATACTTTCGTGAGGTTGTGATACACCAGGATTCAATAGAGAGCAATGATACAAGAGTGCGCGGTGCCTGGCCTGAGGGAATGGTGACGGCAGGGAAATCTTCCTCAAGGAAGCGGTCACTAACCTAGGACACAGAGAGTGTGTCAGTCTGAGATTAGAAAGAGCCCCATGGGCAGGTGACTCAAGAAAAAGAGCTTTGTGTGTTCAAAAGTGTTACAGGAGGGCTGAAAAGAAGAATTCGCACAAAATACGAATCAATCCATGCAATATTGGAAAGTTTAACTTTTGTCTTGAAGACCACAGGAAGTTACCTTATGGTTTAGATCTAAATGCCCCCCAGGTTCTCATGTGTTCAGAGGTGTGGTTTTTGGAAAGTGCTGATGAACTTAGAGCTGAAGGTGCTGTTAGGAGCTGGTTAGAGCTGCATCGCTGGGGATGTGTCTGGAAGGGGGTGTTCTTGCCCCCAGCTCCTCCTTTCTCTGTTTTCTGGCTTCCAAGATTGAGAAACTTTCCTCTCCTGTCCCTACATCATGCTACTTCAGCCAGGGAACAACCAACCATGGACTGAATCCAGTGGGAACTGTGAGCCAAGTGAAACTCTCTTCCTTTAATTTGCAGGTGTCAGACATTTTGTCCCCATGATAGAAAAGTGACTGGTACAAGTTATTAAACAGCATTAGTAGAAGGACTTCATAGTCACATTTATAGCTTAAAACAGATCCTGCCAGCTACTGCAAGGAGAGAAATCATTGGTGACATTTCGGAGCCACAATGAGATATAGACCAGATATTACATTTTCATACACAAATCTATGGTTTCCTGCTCATGTCTATGTGTCCAGTGACCAAAAGACTCAATACCTGCCCTTCTCAAATCTAGATTCCTCCCATAAGCAGACACTGACTCCAAGCCAAACTGATGGTGGAATCCATCTTTACATACTTCTTTCTAAAGCTTGAGCTTTTTTCCCCTGTCATTATTATTTGCTACATAAAATTTTTGTCATGAAGACTTGATGTATCCATACATCTATGGTAGTAGTTGTTCCCAAAGGGATAAGTGTGGGAACAATATTCAAGGAAGGTATCCACATGTTAGGCTCATGAGATCTGCAAAAGAGGCTCAAAACTAACACATGGTAAAGGGAAAAAGGTCAGGTAGTATTTAAAGGCATGGCTCCACCTCTTCAGAATTCACTACCCACTACCGGGATTCATACCAGTAGTTTAGTAGAAGAAGCCATTATGAAAAGAAAATGAGGGGTCATATAAGATGTTTGGAACAAGGCCGGGAGTGACATCTGGTTCCTGCAGGGTCTTGAGGTCAGCAAGAACCAGGGCTCTGGAGTGGATCGATGTGGGTTAATTCTGGAGTCACCACTTTTTAGTGAAATATAAATAAGTACGGGTAAAGGCAAATTGTGAATTTTTCATGTTTCCGTTTGCCCTCCGTTAAATGGTGTGGTTAATTGTGTAGGTCTGTAACTAAGATTGAGTGATACAGGGCCAGGGCTCCCAATCGCTGGGCCTTGAACAGGTACCAGTCTCTGGCCTGTGAGGAGGTCAGTGGGGGCCCAGCCAGCAAAGTTTCATCTGCATTTGCCTTCGTATCACTTGCCTCTCCCCGAGCTCTACCTCCTTTCAGATCTGTGTGGCAGAGGATTCTCACAGGAACTGTAGTGTGAGCTGTGCACACTGGGATGGGAGCTGAATACGCCTTGGAATCATTCCCGAGCCTCACCCCCAACACCACCTCAATGCCAACCTGTGGAAAGATGGAAAAATTGAAAGTTGTCTCTCACCACACTGGTCCATGTACCACAAAGGGGACCACGGAATGATACAAAATGTCCTCACTGTTATTTAATAAGTCATAAATGACTATAACCGGTACTAACTTAACACTAATTGGTTACACACATGACTCTGGGAATTAGAGAAACACAAATGTGAACAGGACCCTGGGACTCTGGATTCTTAGGCTTTTATGGAACAACAAATCCAAAACAGTACAGACACAGGGGATTATAAATCCTCATAAATGCCAGAAGGAAGGTAACCGCTTCATGAAGTGATTAGGAAAGGCGTCTCTGAGAAGGCCACAGATCAACAAGGCAAGAAGACAGAGGAATTTGGGTGGGAGAAAGAGCATTTGTGTAAAACTCTAGGGAAAGTTTTGTCTTTTTGCAACATCCTTGGAAACAGAGCCAGCAGTGTGTCACTGGGCACAGGAAACAAGCCCAAACAACAGGCGAACTGGGTCACGACAGATGACATGGACCAAGGCTAGAAATGTGGATTTTGTCCAAGGGCAATCGGAAATCATAGCGGGGCTTGGAGACAGGTGAGTGATCTCAGTGTGTGTTTTAAGCACACTTTTAATGTTGTATAGACGTAGAATGCGTGAGACTGGGCAACACAGGGGTGAGGTGTGGTTTCAGGGAAGGGCAAAGGCCATTTGGTTGGGGGCGGTGTGTGTGAACATAGAAGGGACAGTGAGTGCAAATATGGCCATTACGAAATAAAGCAGACTCGACGGCAATTAACGTGAGGGGACGGCAGGAAGAAAGTGGGAACTGGGATTGCATCCTAGGCTTCTGGCACTTCAGCAGGGAGGGAATGTTAAACCACACACAGGGAAGGAGAGAACAGGAGGAGAAAGGGCACCTCTATTGCTGAGAAAAACCAAATTACATCAGAAGCTCTCTTAAGTCAAAGTCCATCTGTGTAGGAGATAGTCAAGTACAGATTCTATATCCCAGAGTGACAATGACAGATTCCATTTATTGCTCCTAATTATCTTAGGAACATTAAAAATAAATAGAATTATTTTGCTTGGAGTTTTTCTTTAACACTTCTTTCCTGAGGGCCTAAGAAAATCATCACTCCAAGATTTCTATTTTGACTATTGTACCACAAATTCAGTGTATTAAGTGGTTTTGAAATGTGTCAACATTTGAAATATTGTGAATGTGAAGCCAATTGGCCCAATTGAAATGCAGATTTCACTTCTTTCAGTCAATAAAATAGGATGATTTTGAAAGCCAACCATAGCTTATCAGTTCTTATCTTAGTTATATAAACGGAAAATGCACCATACTTGGAATGAGCTAATGCATGTGCATAGGTTCCAAAATACTTCTAGCAGCACTTTGGAAAAGTAAATGATACAATTAATACTGATACAGGCAGCTGAGTTAGTTAGAAATATTATAGGCAGTCAGACAGGGCTGGGCCCTCAAAGGAGCCAGAGCAGAAGTTCAGATACCTTGCAACCTTGGAGGAGACAACCACCTCCTGCCTTGGGCCAGATCTCAAGCAAAGCAAATACAACTACATCCTAAGGATCCACAGTCCAAATAGTTCTCTATCACCCTGAGGAAATCAGGAGTCAGCATCCCGCCCCCTACAGGAAGAGTCACTGCTGTTAACCCAACCTGCTTACTATATGATTGGCTCCCCCATTTGCTCCTGATTTAATCAATTTTACCTGAGCAATTAACCTTATTGGTTGACCAAAGTTCTGTCCTGCCTTCTGCCCACCTTGCCAATTCCCATTTTCCCCAAGTTTGACCCATTTAACCTCATAATTTTACCCTATAAAAACTCCCTAGAAAAGACAGAGTCCCTGGCAACCGGCTCGGGACCCCTTCTGTCTCTCTCTCAGACAGAAGCTTTCTTTCTCTCAATGAATATTTCTGCTGTTAAGCTCTGTTGTTCCTAAAATTCATTTTTCAATTTTAGAGAACACAAACTCATAGTGGGCATAGTAGGTTGGGAGTTTCATTCCCCTATATCAATACGGTTCCCTCATATCATGAAACATTTAAGCTACATCAGTATAGAAAGATATTAATTCACAGTGTGGCTGAAAACTGTTGATGCAAAACTCAAAGTGAAAAAAATTCACTTATTTTCCCCTTGGCACTTCTAAATCACCTGTGTTCAGCTGGCATTTCCAGTGTGATTAGGCTGGGATGTGGAGTTACATAGCTGAGACGGCGGCTGGAGAAAATCTTTCCCCATCACCAGATGACTGAGTGACTTGCACTTCTTGGCTGTTTGAATTTTGTAAGGCCTTGAATTCTCCCATTGTGTTGTAATCAGGGGTTGTGCAGATAACAATTAGAATCAGGACATGGAGTTTATAATATTATTTTTATAATGGTCACCAGAAGTTAACACAAGGAAATGCAAGAAATCTATCCACAAAACATAGAATATTTAGCTAAGGGCTAAATCCCACAGCAATGTGCCACATGAGTCCAGATGAAGACCCAGAGTTCATGACAATGCCTCCCACAAGTCCAACTGGAGGTCCAGAGCCCACAAGAAGAACTCACGCCAGTCTCTTTTACGGATCCGTGCTGGGAAGGCCCAAAGGTCAGCGGTGGAAACCAGAAAGTTCATGCCAGCGGGGTGAAGGAGCTGTGTTGATGGGATGAGGGTTCTACACTGGAGCCAAAAAGTCACACTCACAACAAAGACTAGGGCTGTCCTAAAAGCACCACAGCTGTCCTCAGTGACACGGAAGCCCCGAGCTCCTACGACGACAAGCACAGTTGAGTACATGCCAGGAAGCCAGTGTGATGAGTTCATCCTGGAGACCAAGCAGCACATGTCTTCCTCTCTGGAGCCAGGAAGCAATGCTCGATGTGAGGGCCAGAGCTTCTCCAGGAGAACCAACGGCTCAAACAGCAACACATAAAAGAACCCACAACGTCTCAATGCCTCAACACAACAACGCATTAACGCCTTCTTCCTCCTCCTTCTCCACCTCTGTATTTATGCTGGCAACTTTCCTCAGGTGGAGCATCTATGCTCAGCAGCATGGTGATTTAATTCCACTGGTGTTAGGTTGACTACCAGTTTCCAATCCATAACACGTTGCTTTTGCAAACACACAGATAAGACTCAGGCATACACCTTCACTATGTGTATTACCTATGTATCGAGAAGTAACTAATAACTTATGTAGTATTGCATGAGGGAGGGGAGGTGGCATAAAAATAACTAGATGTGGTATGTGTGTGTTCTGACTCCACGTGATGAATGGAATCACCAGGTACTGCAAACACTGCTAACAAAAGTTAAAATTACAACACAGACAATTTCTTGGATTGGGAATATAGAGTTGTAACTTAAAGCTGGCACATTCCTGGGCAAAGTTAAGTGAGTTTCTTCCTGAAAATACAGGGGACAGATATGTAAGTGAGTCTTTTAAGTCCCAGTCCTTACAGGGGAAAGTAAATACATATATTTTTTAAAGCTGTAAGTTCTCGGAAAAACCATCCAAAATTGAGTATGTTGCTTTCGAGATTTAAATGATAAATATTTTAAAAATCTCTCATACTCATTTTTTGTGCTTTTAAAAGTATGTTTCAAGGTGGGCTTTGTCATGCATATTTCCATGCTTGGTATCTCTGCATTATGATGCTCTCAGTAGACATTTTATTTGCGTTGATTTAACAGGATGGTGAAAGGGTTGCTGGCCCAGGCCAGATACTGTAGCTGGTAAAGCCAAGGAGCTCCTATCTCCCCCCACCCTTAGAAATTACCTCTGGCACCAAACTAAGACCAATGGGCTACCTGTGCACCCCTAATGCCCCTTAGGTTCCACCCCAGGCTGAGGCTATTTATGTGCCTCACTCCACGTGTTCCACGGAGAGATCGCCGGCCCCGGGGTGGAGATGCCACGCCCCAGGGGGTTGGAGGTGTCTCTTCCCACATTCCCAAAATAAAGGTTACTTATATTTTATACTTCTTATCTTTTCAGCCGCCGCCAGTCATCCTCCTCCTCTTCTCCTTCCACCCCTCCATGCGTGGTCGCAGCTGAAATACGTTATTTCCCTGCGCCGTCTTAGCACGTCATAGCAGCATCTAGGTGGGATCTCTGCCCGCCCCTGCGCGCTATGTCACAGCATTTGCCCCGCCCACTCTGCTTGTTCCATGTCAGCCCGCCCCTGCATGCTGTGTGGTGGTGCTCATCTCGTCCCAAGCACAACTCTGCTTTCTCCCTACAGGCGCAATCTATCTCAGAGTTTCAAACTGCCTTAAACACTGCGTGTTTCCAAAGTCCCACGGCTCCGCTCAAACTTTTTTTTTTTTTTACAATTCAGTTCCACTCAAGAGAGGCTATTTTTTTATATTAAGCTCCTACATACTTACTTAATTCTACAGATAACTTTTACTATAGTCCAGGTCTCAAACAACAAGGCAAAACTTGACCTTCAAGCTCCACAGAGACCTTGATATGGTTTTTCATATTTTAAATAACACAGTTCTGAGACAGACAAATCTACACAAGGTAAAGCTACCTCTCCCCACCCCCGCTGTGGGCCACGCTCTAATGCAGCAGAAGACATAAGATAAAAAATGCCCCTTCCTGGCATTCTTTGAGACCTTACTCCTGGTCTGTTGGGTTATCCTGGCCACCAGAGAGTGGCTGGGCCATCCTAACTTCTAGCCCTTACAGGTCACAGGGGCCAACCGCCTTTATGGGTGTCTGTCTGAGTCCAAGTCACATTAAAACTCTCAAGGTAAGACATTCTCTATATTCATGGACATAAGAGGCCACATATACAGAATTCTTACTGAGTTTTCAGGCTAATAAATCCTCAGTGTCTCACGGAGTATTAAAGGTCAACCTATGCCAGTTACAAACAGGGCCTATTTTATACAGGCCCCAGTCCTAAATCTTAAAATGCTTTTATTCCCTTTTAAATTGCCATCCTGGTTTCATATCACTCAGGCCCTAGATCTAACCATCCTTTTGATACTCATCTCTGCCTTACGACTCACAGGTTTTCATGTTTTGTTATCCACTTTGGTTCTTAATTTCTTACATTCTATTAATGATCATTTTTATAGCAGGACTCTTTAACAGGATTGCCTACAGACTCCAACGTCATATATACTAGAGACAAGCCTTACCTACCTACCTTTTAACTTTTATGCCTTCATATGGGGGAGTAAGCACCTCTCATAACTTCAATCCTCCTAATCCCATGTTTAATTTTTCAGAATTCTGCCTTGCCATAAAAATGTTCCTACCTCAATGTCATCCTGATAAAATTACATGTCTAAATCAAAGATACCTTTCCCTCTACCTCACTTGGGTCCATAAATATGACAGTGCCATGTCTCCTCATAACATCTTGTCTCTTTGTTTTTTCAGTCTAACATACGTGCATTCACCAGTGAAGTTGTCCTGGCTAAAACTCCTGGCACCAGCTTCTACCTAGACATCAACTGTCATCCCGTCGACTTCCCTAGACCCCAGTACAGTGCCCTAAGCCAGCAGGAAGTAGTTAAAGAGAGAAATCTTCACCCCTTTTCATCATAATCATAAGATGGGATATGAAAGGGTTGCTGGCCCAGGCCAGATACTGTAGCTGGTAAAGCCAAGGAGCTCCTATCTCCCCCCACACTTAGAAATTACCTCTGGAGCCAAACTAAGACCAATGGGCTACCTGTGCATCCCTAATGCCCCTTAGGTTCCACCCCAGGCCGAGGCGACTTATATGCCTTACTCCACGTGTTCCACGGAGAGATTGCTGACCCCGGGGTGGAGATGCCACGCCCCAGGGGGTTGGGGGTGTCTCTCCCCACATTCCCAAAATAAAGGTTACTTATATTTTATACTTCTTATCTTTTCAGCCGCCGCCAGTCATCCTCCTCCTCTTCTCCTTCCACAGTTCTATCAGATGGTAATTTCTCAAGAAAATTAAAAAGGACAGCAATGTTCATAATGTAAGAGTTGCTTTTCCTTTCAGGCCTGATTCTCAAATTAAATGAAAATAAAATATTGCTATATGTTTTGCAAAATATTCTTGAGGAGAAAAATGTGTAAGAAAATTTAGCTCCAAGACTAAACATATATGGAAAGTTATATAAGCCAAATGTAATAATTTGGTAATAAGAGTGATTCCTTAATTAGAGTATGTATTGTCATTATAAAGACTTATTTTAAGTCTATTTTTCCCTTTCTCATCCTAAATGAAACGTTTTCTTTAATGTAGTTTTCAGTATTTAACTGAAATATCAGACATGTAGGTTTTAAAGAAATCAAAATTAAAGAAACCAGTGGCTTTCTGCTCCTTTTCATTAAACTAAAATGAAAATACTAAAAACAAAATGCAGAACTAATCAGACCAGTTAGTCTGCATTCTTGGCAAAGCAGTGCCTCTTTCCTGACACAAGGAAGTAAGGATACATTTCATATGTATACACATACATGTATGTTGGATCAACACCACGTATTTCATTGCTTTTGTTGTGATTCAAGACCAAAGATCAGAAAACTCCCTTGCATCCTACAGATTCTTTTTAGCCACCCCATTAAGTCAGTGGAGATGTACCTGTAAGCACAGGCAAAGTTTTGGTGTAGTGCCTAAATGTTATTAGGTTGCCTTTCACATCCTTCAAGAATGAGAACAGATCCAAGCCCAGGCACAAGGGAACTGGGCGCATGATGTTGAGGGAACAGGAATGGTGCTTCACGTCCACAGAAAGGAGTGTTCAGCGCTGCTTGGATCTGTCTGAAGAATACTGGAACCTAACACAACCTTCTCATCACGGCAATTATACACTAAACTTTAAAGAAATTTGACAAGTTTCATAATGGCAAATATTCTTAGGTCCTGGAAATCTTTGTCAGTTGCAGGCGATCACTTTAAATCAAAAATATTCTTGCCAGTGATTGTTGGTGCCCCCACCATGCACAAACAAACCCACACCTTTTTGCCCTCCCTGCTCCTTTTTAAGAACTCTTCATTTGGAAAAGGCTTCAGCCTGCTGATATCTCACCACTGGGAATCATAATTAAATCAATATAGACTTTTGCAGCCACTTGGGCTGAATTCAGAGACTGCCTTGTGTTGCATTTGCCAGTATGTTGTTAAAATGAGCCTGTTCTGAAAACGACAGGAGCAAACGGGTTGGTTGCTTATTGTGCTGTAACATATGTAGAAAGCAGCACAAACTGACCTCCTAGGTCTAAAGTTCAGAAACCTGCAGTGGGTTTCTCTGGGCTAACAACCAGGCTGCAGGGGTGCTGTTCGCTGTGGGAAGGGTGGAGGGGAGAGGTCCCCCCGGGGCTCTGCCAGTTCCAGAGTTTGCACATGCATTGGTGCTGGATTCTTCCCTGCTCCTGACCTCCCACCCCCTCCTGGGAGAGAGGACCCCTGTCATTGCACTGGTCATCAGGATAAGCTGGAGTGCTCGTCCCATCTCGAGCTCTTTGACAGTCAGTCCTGCAAAGCCCTTTTCCGCTGAACATATTCCAATTTTACTTGCTCTGGGGGTTAGGATATGGATACCTTTGGGGGAATATTACTTTGTCAGCCTCAGAAAATACCCTTGTGACTAAACAAAACTGATCTAACAAATACCAAAGCTTGGCAAATATAAGATTAAAAAATAGGTTAGTTTAACTTCTTAAAACAAAGGCAAAAAATCCTAAATAATGCATCCTGTTATTCTCTTAAAAACTCCAGAAATTTTGGGATAATTTACTATTAGAAAGCTTATTGAAATTATTAATCTTATTAATAGAACAAAGAGAAAAGCCTACACTACTCTCAGCCCTTTGAAAAGCATTTGACTGCACTGATAAATTAGTTCCGATCTAAAAACTGGTAAGATGAATATGTGAATCTCTGTATAATTTTATGATAAAAATGTATTACCTCAGGCCAACAGTCACAATTTGAAATACTAATGTGATCTTATTGAAAGGCAGAACAAGCACCAGTTTTCCATGCTATTTTGAGTATTTATGATCGAAACTGTAACACATGATGTGGATCCTATTCAGGAATCAAGGGAGACCTCAGTGATCGGAAAGCCACAAACACAGATCCTCAGCTGTCAGCCTTGGGTCACCTGAGCCCAAGAGATTTGTCAGGCCAAATGAGAACTGCCTTCCAAGAATGTGACGTCCAATGACGTTGATAAATACAATTGTTTTCTTAATTCTTTAAAAAGACAATTGTTAGCATAATAGTATTAGATTGTGAGGTTTATGTCACCTGCAGGGATAGAGTTTATGATACAATTGCCAGAAGTACAGGAGGACAGTGAATGAAATTCTAATGCATCAGATTCTAACATTAGATATGAAGGGGTAAAATATCATGAAGAAAACTGACAAAGAACTATGTTCGGTTACTGTTACAAAACACAAAACGTTTGAACTACTAACAGGAGTGATCAAAATGTATAGTGAATGTTTAAGCTTACAATGTATATTTCAAAAAAAGACACATTGCTATTAATCCCCAGCGGCATCTTCACCTGGCTTTAGGGATGCTGATCGCATCCTTCTGCCCCTTTCTGTAGCAGTTTGGGAAGTGCCTTTTCTCCTCTTTGTGAGACATAAAGAGCACAGTGGATGCCCCTGTCAGGTGCAATCCGACAGAAAGCAGCCTCATGAAGGCATCACCAGGCCGTATCCCCGTCCACCCTACTCACCAGGGCTTGGGTTTCTTGCTCCTTCCACAGTCAAAGTGGCCCCAAAGCTGAACTCTTTGGATTGATTCAGGACATCAGTGCTGTCACGGCAGCAAAATCAGAGATAGTCATGAAAGAGGACTTCTGCATGGCTTCGGAAAGTGCCAAGAATGACGGAAAAGTGTGTTCAAAGAGAGAAGAGGGGGTGTTTAAGGGGATTCATGGCAGTGTATCTTACTACAGCAATTTTAAAAATTTGAACATTCACCAGATCTTTATATCACACCCCACAAAAGGCGAATAGAAGAGTTGAAACAATGCTAAAATCTCCTGGGTTAATGAAAGAATAAAGCAAAAGAAATGAAAATGTGATATCCGTGGGCAGGGGATGGGCTTCGACCCAACCTTAATCATTATCTCTTAATGACAAGGCAGAGATGGCCAGAGTAGATAGTAAGAGAAAGGCAACCTTAAATGCATAATCAGACATGGGGAACCCAAAATATAAACAAAGAGCAGAATAAAGGATAGATAATCAGAGGTAGCGAGATAAATCTTTTGCCAATGTAAACCAGAAAAAGAGGAGACAATTTTAGTTGTGTAAAGGTATAAATTCCTTGTCATGAACATGATCATTATGGAAACCAAAACAGTACCAAATAAACTTAATGAAAGTTAAAGAAATCATCTACCTGACCAGGCCAGGCAGCAAAAGCCCCTGAAACTCATTAGCATCCCTCCTGAATTTATAAGAAATAAAGATGAAAAATTCTTTCTAATAAAGGGGAGAAAACAATACGTGAAAAATACAAAGAACTGCCAAAGTCAAAAGGTGTTTTTTTTTTTTTTTTTCCACAAAGACTTAATAAGTCACGAGGAGGCGTGGAAGAGAGACTGAGACAGAGAAGCAGTGCTGAGTATCTGCCTCTCTTTCAGAAGGGAATATTTTGAAAAATATTTTACCAAGAACTTTGAAAACTTGGCCAACACACTAAAATAATAATTTATTAAAATTAACACACGCATAATAGGTAACTTTAATAATTTATGCTAGTGAAGATTTTAAATGTATATATCAAACTTTCCATTTCTACAAAACATGCCTAGGTCCATTTGGCGAGAGGATGTGCAAGTTCTATTAAACATTAACGAAGGAAATAGTATTTAACACTATAAAATTCTTCCAGAAAACAGGGCAGGACACTTCCTAACTTGTCTTATGAAGTCAGCATACACCTGACACCAAAATACTTGACAAACTGACACTCAACATTGAATGAAGAAAATGTCCTCCGTCTGAGGGTGGCTGATATACTTCATTATGGGGTCTGGGTGGTTCATCTCTAAAATGAGAGATAAGGATCAGAGACAGACTAACCATGACTATCCAGCATTGATTTGGAAGCACCAATCTGAGAAGCCAGGGAAGAAAGGAAACAAAGAAATACAGATTAGAAAAACAGAAAGGCTTGTTATTCAAAAGAACATTTTGAAATTTAAATTCTTCAGAGATTACATAGACTATAAAGGGGAGTACATACCCTTACCAACACTATTAAATTTGGCAAGGACACAGGAAATAAAGTCAATAAAATCACTTTACTATCAATGAAAAACTCTGAAAAGTAATTTGTGGAACACTATGGTATAAAAATTGTTTACAAAACTTAGAGTTGGAAATCACACACCAGCTGATTTTAATACTTACTATACAATCACAGCCATCAAGATAGCATGGTATTGTGGAGGAACGGACAGTCTATGGAAGACAACAGAAAATCCAAACATAGATCTGCACATTTAAGTTTTTTTAAAGTGCTAAAGCAAGTAATAGGGTGAAGATTTTTGTTTTTTTTAAATAAGTGGTTCTAGAAAATCTGGATATCTTATGGAGGAAAACAAATCCATTTCATATTGTTAGGGTAAGATAAATCATGGCTTTAAACTTTAGAGCTAAGACTGTAAAGCTTTGAGAAGCAAGCACAGTACTGTGCTAACTGTGATAGGCAGAGATTCTTTGGGTCACTTACAGCATTGATCATTCAAAATATAAATCTCATTTTATCAAAATTTTAAATTTCTATGCTTTAAAGAACACCACTGTGAAAATCTTTAAAACGCTATGTACTGGGAGAAAATATTTGTATAACTTGTGTCTGACAAAGAACTGGAATCTAAAATATGTAAAAAAAAAACCCCTCATAAATCAGTAATAAAACTTTTGAATTGTAAAATGTGGGCAAGAGGTGTAAGCAGATGTGTCACAAAAGACACCAAAGTGACCGGTGAGCGCTTGGAAAATTGCTCCACATCATACAAATTCCCGAGTGCTAGAAGCTAAGTGGAAACAGTTTGACAAAAGCGAAAGTCAGCAAGAGGCCTCGTTCCTCGGGAGCCCAGCACACACCTCCTCGGGCCTCCGCGTGCTCTGCGTGCGGGCTTTTCCAAGAGAAGAAAACGCGTGTCATGAAACCTGGAAAACTGACCAGAGGAGATCTGAACACAGAAGCCCCAAGCAGAGAAGGGATCCACAGGAACCACGACAGGGCTTTCCACAGTTGGGGCGTCGACTGGGACAGTGTTGAGCTAATGAAACTGTTCTGTAGTCTGACAAAGCGGGTAAGCACACCGCTGCACGGAGCTGCCCCAAATCACCAAATGTATTGGTAAAATGAGTCTGTTGTAGTATACATTAACTTTACCTCAGTAAGGACACAAAAATGACAACTCAAACCAAACACATATTATCACTGTTTTATTTACATAAGGTCACTTATAATAGGGCCGCAGAATACCTGCAGTTTTTGGTATTTTATTATTTCATATGTACTTAAAACATCATTTATATTATTTATGAAGTTATTCATGAGTTATTCATATATTTAGTTATTAATTTTATTATATTACATACTTGTATATATCCTATTTTGCATATACTGTGCTAATACCCGCTATACAGTACTGTTTTATGCTTACCTATACTTAGCCAAATATCTGCCTGCGATCTAAAGGTAACTTTTTACTACCAAACTGTTTAGCAGTCAAGGCTAACTAGTAAAGAATGTCCTGAAAAGTTAAGCCTTGATCTCAGGCATGGAGAGAAACTCCAAGTGCAGGAGTTTGCAGAGGTCACTTCTTGGTTCTCTGCTTGTCACCCTTGGCCTATTGTCTCCGATGTGATAACCCTTTCCAGCTCCCTGGGCTAAGCACCCTGGCCACCTCTTTCCCCGGATCCATCCTTTTGTGTCCCTGAACAGCTCCATCCCAGCCCCAGGTACCAACCAACTCCCCAAATCTCAGCACATTTTAACACACACACACACACACACACACACACACACACACACACACACACACTGTCTGCTGCCAGGACCTGAGGTATCCCCTTCCTTCCCTCCAACTGTGCCCCCTGGATGCCAGGTTCCAGCAATCTAACCCAGCTGGCCTCTGATCAGCTCAGTTCCACCCAGGTCATTAACCAGCCTCATTTCCCTGCGTCCTGCTGACCTTTGCAGCCTTCGCGTTCGGGCCAGGTGCCCAGGTGTCCGGGTGCCCTTATCAGGCGGACTCACAGCTGTGAAAGAGCAAGGACAGAGAGGCGCACAGGCACGCCAGGGAGGCTCCTGCGCCACCCTGGGCAAACGCTGGCTTCCTGTCCTCCTCTGTGCACCCAGGAAACGGTGACACTCACCCCTAGAGGGTTGCTCGGACCCTGCGAGGGCCCCTGAAAAGTGCTCCGCGCGGTGCCCTGTTTGAGATCAGTGCATTTCATGGGCTTCTTTTATGTGAATCTATTTTAACGCACATTTCATACATGCATGTAAGTTTGTGAGCCACCTGCCTGTCACTGTCTTCCCAGAGGGCCCGCAAGCTGCTGTGGCCGGCTCTCTCCTGTACTGTTTGTCTGGCCCACTTCTCAGTCACCCTGAGGACCTGAGTCCCCTTTTCAGCAACTTGGAGTTTTTGTTTTATGAAAGACAAGAGAAAAGTCCACCTTGGGTTGCCTTTGTGACAGGATCTTTTGTTTTCCACCTCTTACACTTATATTTAGTTTGATCCTGTGGAATTCTAAGCACATCTAAATATGTTAAGAATAATTGAGTGCAATTTGTGATTTTCCATTTGCTCTATGCAATGCAAAAGCCAAGTCCAAAGTTCAAAGAGCTCAACTACCAATGGAATATAAATACATTTCAGTAATGTACTGCAGAGCCACACCTGATTAACTACCGTCTCACCCTGAAACAGATGGTATTTCTAGTTTCTAACTGAAAGATAGGACTGCTGCGGATTTAACAAGTTCTGGCCAGGAATAATTCATTGTTTGTTTGTCTCTGTCTCTCTCTCTCTCTGTCTCTGTGTCTCTGTCTCTGTCTCTCTCTCTCTCTCTCTCTCTCTCTCTCTCTCTGTCTTCCCCACTCTGTCTCTGGCCCTTGCCCAGCTGGGGGTTAACTCAGCCTCAGCCTCACACATGCTGGGCAAATGCTCTCTTACTGAATCCCATTTCCTTGCCCCTCTCCCTCCCTCCTTCTTTCCTATCTTCCGTTCTTTTCTTTACTCATATGAAAAAGCATGCAAACTAAGCTTGACATTCCATCCATTTATTTTATAGTATCTCTGAGAATTAGGTTATGTCCATGTCTGGAAAATGGGGGTAAAATTTTATTTACCTAGTAACAGTTCTGAGGGTTTCTTTTTCTCTTTCATATGCTTATTGAGTGGGGGTGGGTGTAATTATAATAATTAACTTTATAAAATTTCATTCTGCGTAGTAGCTCCCATTTGTAAGAATTCGATCACTGGTCTAGCAAAGTTCCATTAATCTCTATATCTTTCTATGAAATTCTGTAGTACCTGATAACTTTGGGTTAAAAAGCAGTCACTCATTTTGTTTTTTTCTAGAAATTATTATTAAGTTTATTGGTGCCATTTAGGTGTATGTAATGATCTTATTCACTGGGATTTGTATCTGTGTGTGATGTATCTTGATTCCTCTTTTTTCCCATTCTGCTCTCCTTCCTGTAACATTTCTTCTCTTCCTTATTCACAAAGCTTTGTTTTCATTTTATCTTTCTTTTCTCGTTTTTCTTTTCCCTAACTTCTTTTCCTTTTCCCCCTCTCTAGTTCCTATTCCGTTTTGAACAATTTCTCCTGTTTCACTGTACATTTTTTTCTTATTTATTTTTTCAGTTTCTTACACCAGAGAAAAAATGCAATATTTACATGTTTGCTTGATTTATTTCACTTAAGATTGTGGCCTCAAGGTGCATTCATTTAGCTATAAAGTCTCAAGTTTACCCTTCTTTATGGCTAAGTAGTACTCTATTATATTAAAAAATCTTTTTTATCCATTCCTCAATTGATGGGCATTTGGGTTGTTTCCAAGACTTAGCTACTACAAATTGTGTTGCTATAAACATGGGTGCACATCTATCATGTTGTGACATGTTTTTAGTTCTTTTGGGAAGATACCGAAAAGGGGAATAGCTGAGTCCAATGAGACCTGTAATCCTAGTTTTTTGAGGCATCTCCACACTGGCTGCACCAGTTTAGTCCCCACAAACAGTGGGAAAGGGTTCCTTTTTCCTCACCCACCAACATTTGTTGTTGACTCATTTCTTGAGGGTAGTCATTCTTTCCCAGGTGAGATGGAATCTCAGTGTTGTTTTAACTTATATCTCTCAAAAAACCAGTGATGTTGAACATTTTTTCATGTATCTATTTGCCATTTGTACTTCTTCATCTGAGAAATGTGTATTCATCTCAGATGCCCATGTTTGGATGGAGTCTTTTAATTGGGGGCTATGATCTTTTTTTCAATTCTTTGTATGTTGTAGATATTACTCTTTTGTCTGAGGAGCAACTAGCTGAATGTTTTTTTCCACTCTGTGGGTTGTCTTTTTACTCTGTTGGTGATTTCATTTGCTGCGCAAAGCTTTTTAAAAGATGAGATCCCAGTTGTTGACTTTTTGTAGTATTTCCCATGCAGTTAGGGTTTTGTTTGTGAAGTCTTAGGGTCTAACTCTATGCATTTTTTTCTTCCTATGTCCCCCACCTAATTTGCCTTCTCTTGCTAATGAGACTTCCTTAAATAAATACAGTGTTTAAAGTATCAATAAACAGAAATGTTGTCTTCATTGTATAGAAGGGTATTACTTTAAATTTGCCAGATTTTGTCGTCCTTAGTGACAGTCCTGAGAAGTTTCTGCTATAAACATTGTACTACACAATTAGGAATATGTGTGTATTACATTTGCCCTTTTTCATTGTGCAATCCTGTTTATTCACTGGAGAATTATTTGTTAATGTATTGAATTTCCCAGAATGACCCTCTATAATATTTCTTAGCTATTGATATCATCAGTCCTTCGGAAATCATGAAATGTAAAACCACAAAGCTTTGCAAATCTTTAAAAAACACCATCTGTATTTCTTCTATTTTAATTCTTTAAGCAAACACAGTTTGATTACAGTTTGGTTTTCGATAAGACGTGGCTTATCTTACAGCTTCGATTTTCATTTTCCTTCCTACTTTTTTTCTTCCCAGTCATTCACAATTATTTCTCCTTCTGCTAACCCCAATTTTCTTCCTTAACAGAGTGCAGTCTTGGACAATTGATTGGGGTTCTCTGGCCTATTTACTATGAGAGGTCTAAAGCCTACAGATTGAAGTTAAATTGGCAAAATGAAGTCATACAGAAACACACGGAGATTCTAGATGTTATACTATATTATTCCGCAGAGAGGGTTGGTAGTATCATTTCTTTTCCTTCCTGTGTTAAATTAGATGATTACCTTCATGAGGTATTGTCTCCTTCTGTAGATTTCTTCCATCTTGTCAGAAGAGTGTCAGTATCACCTATGTCACCTTTCGTATTTCTACTCCAGAGAAAGAAAGATATATGGTGTCCTCTAGAGGGACTACATGTTAAATCTTGAGAAAAAATGATTGGTCTTGTTCTTGAGTCACATGCTTAGGGCTGAACCAATCAGAGGTTAGAAAAAGAGATGCATCTGATTGGCCAGCCTAGGAAATGCCCCATGGAGAGAAAGAAGGAGACCCTGTTTGGAATCTCATCACAGCATGTGGAAAATACCTTGAACAAACAAAAAGACCAGTGTCCATTAAGGGACATAGTTTGGGGCACTATTTTAGTGGCTGATCCAGCTTCATTTTTAATATTAAAAACATAAATTCTGCTTTCAAAAGGTGCTTACTTATGTCAAAAGGCCATTGGGGTAGAAAACTATTGTGTAGACAAGCAAATTTGTACTCTCGGTTATGTGCTTTCTTTCTAAATGGAACCTGATGAATTGTCACCCCCAATATTGACTTTTTAAGAAAATACAAGTCTATTGATAGTGCCTAACAATGACAAGTAACAGCACACAAGCAAGGTACATGAAAATCCAGATTACTAAGAGCAGAATCATGTTAACAGGAGCGAAATCTATTTTAAATCCATTAGACAAGGTCCAATAGGTACCAGTAATGAGTTTTAAAAGACTCAGGTCAGAAATTCCAAACAAGCTGCCAGTGTGCCACACAGGATACATTAATCACTACGTGCCCGCAGGACTGGTCCGCTGAAGCAGACCTAGGCTGCAGTGCAGGCGATGCGGCTCTGTGACGTTTTCAGACCAGAGGACCACATGGATGTTAAGCCCCAACGACCACTTCCATAAGAAGCCGAAGGCTCCTGACACTGAAGGGAAGATCTGATAGGAGAATGTTAGCTGGAATTTTCTGTCTCAGGGTTGCTGTGATCGAGTAAAAATAGCCACACACATAGTGTGAGACTCCCCTTGGAACTCTCTTCTCCTCCCTCTAAATCTGGCTTGCTGGTTTCCCTCAGGTGCTTTGTCACACTTAGTCACGGTCAGCCTTTCCGGCGGTCATGAAATCCCGCAGGAGGGAGGCACCTGTGCCCACCCGCAAGCCTCAGCTACCAGCCGGTGATGTGTGTGCTCCCGGCACAGGGGTTTGTTCCCAGTCCTCCTCTGCTCATGCACCAGTCGTACTGAAACAAAGTCAGTATTAATAAGATAACATTTATGATAAAAGAGAATTGTTCCTGTGATTTTATTATAAAATCTTACTAATATGATTTTCAATAAGGTGCTCTGTGGTTGGTTGAGTGTATCATTTTTAATGGTTATTCTGGTCATTTCCTTTATCATCTCTGTGATAGTTAATTGTGATATTGAAGGAATTAAGAAACACCTAACAGATTGGGGTAGCATGCTTCTGGGTATTTCTGTGTGTGATTGACATGTAGGAAGAAAGACCCATCCCACATGTGAGTGGCACCAACCAACAGGCTTGTAGCTTGGATGGAATAAAAAAGGAGAGAAAAAGAGTCTGTCTTTTGCTTCTCAGGGGGGCTCTAGTCTTCACCATGGCTTCTGAACCTTAGTCTCCAGTTCTTTTGGGCCTTTAGCTACAAATCTGCAGTCTTCCAAAGTAGACCCTTCAGCTTTCTGATATGGAATCTCATCAGACTCCCGGGTACGCTCCAAGCCCCTGACTTTCAGTTAGATCTTTCAGGCTTCCAGCTTGCAAATGGTCCTCCATTTCTACTTTGGATTTAAAACACTCACATTTCTGCTTCCTTCTCTTTACTCATTTATTGTTTGGGAGGCTGAACTACAAAAACAGATGTTCCTCACTGGACGGCCTACCTGTTTAATGACTGAGCTTATGACCAAGAGGTTACAGAGCCTCAATGTCTTATTTTTATAGTACTTATAAATAAAGCACTGTAATTTTTGCTGACTGTACTGTACAATATTATAGTGTTTTGTTCTGTAAGACTGACTGTATGAGTTATGCAAATAAAAGCAAAATCATCGAGTTGGAGTCTCCCTGGACCATTTCTATGCTTGGGTACTGTAATGTGCATCGTATAGGAGTCCTCATTTAACCAGCAATTCATGTAACAACCTAGTTGTGGGAGCACAGCCTGCTTGTCAAATGAGAAACATTGCTTATTCCTTGGACCTAATTTTCTCCCGATCTCCAGTTTTTCTTGTTTTAGTTAATGAGAACACTCACAGAAGGCAAGTGTTGAGTATTCCGTGCCTGGGCTTGTCCCCTGTGCAGTCTCGCTGGCTCCCTCCACATGGGCTGGACCAAGTCCCCTTTCTGATGGGTAGTTTGTCTGTGTCTCCACCTCTGTCTGCACCCCATTTTCTCCAGCTCTCGTTTCCTGTGACCACTCCCTCTTTTTCTTTATAGAACAGAGGTGGCAAAGATGATCAATTTTTACCAGCCTTGGTGTACTACATCGTCTGTTTCTCCATCCTTTGTCTACATTTTTGTTAGCCATTCCTTTTTTTAAACTTCCTTGAGTTACCCATTTGGAGCACCTGACAACGGGAAAGAGGAGGAAGAAGGGTGAGCTTTGCCAGGAGACAGTCCTGGATGCAAATTGCCTGTATCATTTCCTTTGCTAAAGTGAACATCTAAGGTCCCTTTCCAAACTTGAATTACATATTCATAAAAATACAGATAGTAAGTTTTTCTCCCCATGCACATGATATACTCCTACCACTGTAAGGAGAATCAATTGCTTATGACTTTTTTTTGTTTAGCTTGTTCTGGCATATATTAAGTGCTCATTAAATTTTGGAAAAATTAATTTTTGGATAAAAGACAATATTTTCTCATAAGGGGAGTTCCAATAAATCTGACAATCATTAATCCTATAATTCCTGTATGGTCTTTATGAAGGATATTCCATAGGTGAGAACCAGACTAGGCCCACACAGAGGAATTTTACTAATAACTTTTTCCATTTGCTTAGCATAAAATCTAAAATGAATCATGCCAAATCTAAATGAACCAACATAAAGTGCCCTCAATGAGTCATGACAACCACCATCGTGGAGGCCTCAGAGATGGGTGGGCTAGAGCTAAAAATGTGTATGTCTGCCATTATGGTCAATGGGATTCACAAACGGGGCACATGCACTAATGATCTGAGGTCTCTGTACTGACCTGTGAACACCTTCCTATGCATCATTTCTGTAAACATCTACTGTATTTATTTACTTACATGCAAGAGCTTTTCTAGTTAGTGCATATGCATGTAATATATATCAACATCATCTTATGCATATAATATATCCAATTAATATGTATTTATAGTCCTCTGATGTAGCAATTCTTTTTTTACTCATTTTGTAGACAAGGAAACTGAGCACAGGGGTTCACTAATATGTTTCAGATCTCCCGGCCAAAAGGCGATGAAAGCAGAGTCTGTCTACCTAAGTGCGAGCTTGTGGCTGCTGGGAGCAGAACAAACGCTATGTGTCCTGTGCCTTTCTCTCTTCCAGAGTCCACAGAAAGGCCGCCGCCTTTCCTAGACAGGCCTGCAACTAGATGTGCGCTGTTTTATTTTAGCTCTGCTAAATTTTACAGGATTTGCAATAGACTATGCTAAATCAGTGGAAAAGACAGACACTAATATGGGTTCTTTGTGTGGACCAAGTCTGGTCCTCATCTCAAAAATGGGCCTCTCCTGGGCGCAGTGCCTGGGTCCCAGGAAGGGAGCGCAGGCAGTGGTGATGCAACCACACTCCCTAGCCAGGCCGTGGGAGACTTT
This sequence comes from Cavia porcellus, assembly GCF_034190915.1. Taxonomy (NCBI): domain Eukaryota; kingdom Metazoa; phylum Chordata; class Mammalia; order Rodentia; family Caviidae; genus Cavia; species Cavia porcellus. Next base: position 82,343,881 of record NW_026947493.1, on the reverse strand, counting down.
GTGTGCACCCTCCGATCCTGTGAGTTCTGAGTGGGGTCCCACCAGGATGGGAAAGCAGTGGCCGGCCTGTTTTCACTGTGAAGCAAATGAGAAAGAGAACTGCTGTGTCCAAGCTCTGTGATTGGAAGATGTGTTTACTGTTACACAGCAGAGTGTATCCAACTAAGAAAGGAATTGGGATTTTTGTATTGGCTGCTTTAAATGCAAGCTGGGATGTGGCACTGATTTCATGCTTAGGCAGCGAGAAGATCAGTGCCAGAGCCTGGGATGTATGAAAGAGTAGCTCTCTATTTTATTCTGGGAAGAGCTGCTAGAAAAACGTTTCCTCTTGTAGCTTGGGAGGCAGGACAGTTGCCATCAACTTGCAGTTTGCAGGGAAATAGCTGGGTAGAACAGGAACGCCAGTGTGCACTGGCTAGTAAGGCTTCCCTCGGCAAGGCTATTACAAATACATCTCTTGGGAAAGAACTGGCCAGGATCAGCAGGATTTAAAGGAATGGAGAGAGCATGGAAATTGCAGTCTCCCTGTGTCCGAAGGTGCCAAACAGAGATGAGGTATTGCAATATGTTGAAGGAAAGTTCTAACAGAAATTTTCAGTTGACTAAAGTGATGTGGAACAAAGATCAGATGAAAGGTGTAAAGTTTCAGGAGACTCCCAAAGAAATAAGCCCTGACTTGAGGGGGGAGACAGAGACAGACAGGGGAGAGAGAGAGAGAGAGAGAGAGAGAGAGAGACAGACAGACAGACAGACAGAGACAGAGGAGGCCATGGTGGCGGTGCAGAGGAGTCCTGGGCTGGGAAGCAGAGAAATACTTGAGCCTGGAGAACTCTTCCTGTCAAAGGACTTAGCGTGTGGCACATGGAACCAAATTTCATTGCCCAGGAAATCACAACTGTGATCTAGAAATCCTTTGATTACACGAGACCTAAAAACATCCCTGAGGTCCCAATCTTTGAAGAAAATGAACCACATTTCAAAGACTATTTTAACTCCAGAAAAAGGTGTGGCCTTCAATACCCATATCAGATGTGGCCAAAGAATCAGGGACAAGGAGGAGGGTCCCTGCCACAGGTCTAGGTTGGTGGGACAGTGGCTGAGGGCATCCCTCCCTGGAGCAGGAAGAGGTGATGGGTCAGCAGAATTGAAGAAGGAACAACCTCGCCTTCTCAGAAGCTGATGCTACTGTCTAAGTGCTGGATACGAAGGATCATTTTAACAGCAACACATGGGTTTAAATAAAAGACATGAACACGTACATCTCAAAAGTATCAAGTTGATGAAAACAAAAATCAGGCAGTGAGGTCCCTGTGGACGTTATTACGGTTTGAAACACCACATGGCTGTGGCTGCTTGGGAAGCTGTAATTGCTCGTTTTCTATTTGGGAAACTTCCAGTAGTTGTCAAAACACTCAGGAAAACCGAAATCTCACTGAATACTGAAGTGATCATGGCATAATACGACTAATTGCTGGCCTGTAGTTGTAGCCTTATGGTCCTCCGCAGGTTTGGTTTCTGTGCACAACAGTAAGCACAGCTTTGCTTCCAGACCGAGGTTCAGACAAGTGTGATGGGGGAGGCGCCAGGGCCGGGGGTGGGGGGAGGCAGCCAGCCTTTCTCCACTGCAGCTTCACTAGGGTCTTGATCCATGTATTATTGGTGGGCAGCTAAACAGATTGCACTGTGGAATAGATTGAAAGAATTCTCTAGGCAAGGCGTGGAGCTTCCAAATAAATTTATCTTTGCAGCACTGAGAGACGTCAGCATCCCTGGGCTGAATCATTTGGCAGGAAAAAGTTTGCATGCTAAGTTAACTGAGAAACTGGGAGGTGAGGGAAAACAGAAGGGAGGAAGGGGTGTGGGAGGAATTTTGCAATTTAACGAGATGGGTATTGAGGACTCACAACATTGATATATATATATATATATATATATATATATATATATATATATGCCCAATGGCTTTAGGGTCCTGTGGTAAAGAGGAGGATGCAGCTTACAGCTTCTGAGTTAAAATTCTCCAATCGGTTGCAGTGGTGGAGTAAGGGCAAACCTATGTCCTGAATTCCTTTTCAATTATTTCCCATCATTTTATTCCTTTCCAGTTCAATTCAAGTCAACATAATGCAAAATACTAGCACTTCATCAAGGTACCTACCTATCCCCAGATAGACATGTGATGAGACAGAGACACACATAGAAGGAAACGCAATAATTTCCATCAGTTAATAGAATCCTTATCTCTTCCCCCCACCTCCTTGCTATAACGATGAATGCACAATCAAGAGACAACTACAGAACATGCTGTCACAGACTGAGGGGCGCACTGCTGTCTCTGGAGCCCACAAAGAGGAACCAGGAGAGTCCAGCCTTGCAGGCAGCCATCTTTCCCACGATAAGATGGGAATCTAAAGACAAGAACCAATGAAAGGCGAGAGTATCCAGAGGGCAGAACCCTGGATCAAGGTGGCTGCTCCCTCTGCGGCTCTGCAATGCTCAGTTTCCATCCCCGCTCCAGTGAGTCTGAGATGGTTTTCTTGCTATCAAAGGATTCTGGGCTGAAGCATTAAATAGGAGAGCAATCAACCTCTCACTGTGGGGTGAAGGGGACGGGAAACCCCGCTTCTAGAGTAACCATCACTTGTGGAAATGCCTTTTTCTTGATTAATAGTGACTGAAAATAAACATTGGAGTCATGCCTTATGTGTAGAGATTTGATTAAAACTGAAACTCACAGTAATCAACTGACTGGTATTTTTTGAATAACAAAAATGTAATGGCATTTAGAATTCACTTTATAAGCTAATGCCTCGCAGTGCCAAAGGATTTTAGGATCTTTTTTCTTTAAATATTTCAGGAATTGTTCTCAAAGATGAAATTTGGGGGTCACGAAAGAGTTTTCAGAGACCCTGAGATCCTAGACTACTATGTATCAAGGAGTGGAGAGCACTTTCGAATTCTCTGGTCCTTTTTGCTTTAGCAATTTAGACTAATGCTAAAATTAAGAATTAAATTTTAGTTGTTTTGTTTCTGCCAAAACCGGTTAAGTGGCCTGAGCAGTACTTCACCTATGAACAAATCTATAAATGTCTCATACTTTATAAGTCCTTTCTACCAACTCTGTTGACTTAGAGATTGCCTTGGCTACCCCTTCTGTTGTTCAGTAAGAAGTCTCCTGCTCAGTCTGGGCTTTTGTCATGCTGCATTTAGTTTTAACCATTCTGCTGAGTCCTCACTATCCATAGCTTGCTACCCTCCTAATTTTAAATCTCCTTCAATTTTCTTATCTTAACCTGGCTCTAAGAATTCTTAATAGGCACCATGAACCCTTACTATCTAAAGAAGGGGGCTCAGACTTCACCCTGGGCTGGATTTCTTTGACCCTCCAGTTCTATCTCTGTTTGGCTTCACCTGTTCAGACCCTTGAGAGTGTGCAGAACCCTGGAGAAGCCTCCTCTGGCTGCTGGTTGGGCTCGGTCACTTGTAGGGGGACAGCAGAATAGTGGGAGGTGAGGGCAGCTGACAGCCTTTTGGCTTCTCTCCTTGACTGGCAGCAGGTTGTTCTCCTACCTCACCTGGGGCTCCAGTCCTGAAGCTCTGCCCAGCTCTGGCAGAGCTCATTTACCTCATTTCCTTGGGCCACTGTCCTATTAGGGTGCTGATTGAGGCACCCTAGAATAACGCTCCAAACACGAGAAGCAATGGGGACCAGGAAAGCTTGATAGTTAATGAATAGATGTGTATTGATTACTTGTGATATCCTAGACTCTGCTCTGTGCTACAGAAATGAATGTGGCATAGTCTCTGCCCTCAGCACAAAGTGCTATTGCAGGAATGTGTTGAGCTAGAGAGAGAGAGAGAGAGAGAGAGAGAGAGAGAGAGAGAGAGAGAGAGAGAATCTCAGAGATCCTTTGGGATATGTAAGCTGTTGTTTCATCAGAAGAGTAAAAAGTTGCTAAATGGATGTGTGTTCTGATCTCCTAAAATTTATATGTTGAAATCCTAACTCCTAGCTTAAGGTTAATAGGAAGTTATTAGGGGATAATCCTCAAAGCAGAATTAATGTCCTTACAGCAGATGACCCAAAGGACTTCTTTTTTTGTCCATCCGCCATGTGAACACTCGGTGAGAGGTCAGCCAGAAGCTAGCCCTGGGCAGACAGTGAATCTAACAGTCCCTTGATCTTGGACTTCCTTGCCTGCCTCCTGAATGGTGGGAAATAAGTTTCTATTGTTTATAAATCACTTCCTTTATGGTAAATCCTTATGCCAACCTGAATGAGCTAAGAGTGGTCAGTCAGAAATGATACATGAAAGTTCCAATCCCCAAATCAGAGAGATGAACCTATGGTGAGGCTACTACCCACACATAGTGTTAGGTATGGTTGATACATTGTGTCAACTTGAGCAGTTTAGACCTTAAATTGCCTGGCTCATCAGGGAGCTAGGATCCTTACTTTGTAAATATCCTCTGCTTGTGTAAGGAGATTTTTTGGGTGCTACACTCACCCTGGAGGGATGGTGGTCTGTGTATGGTATAAGGGCAGAAAAGAGGCTTGCTCTTGCCCCACTTGCTCTGGCTCTGTGTGCTCAGATTGCTACCTTGAAGTGTTGCCCAGTGCCATGCCACCCTGCCTTGCAGCCAGCTGATTATGGACTGAAACTTCCACACACTGTAAGCTAAATAAACCTTTCCTTCCTTCATTTTGGGTGTTGGATGTTTTGTCCCAGCAATGAGAGAAAAGTAACCAAGACACATAGTCTTGGAAATGTGTACACCAGAGGTGTAGAAAATAACAAGGCTTAATAGAGGAACCCAGATTCTATTAGAATCCCAAACAGAGGACTCACATCCTCCCCCTGTACCCTCCAGCAGCAGCACTGGTGATGCCCATAGGCGGAGTCCATGCTCCTCATCTCCCCAGGTCCACATCCCTGCAGCCCCGGGGACCTGAGTTTCTGTGTGCCCCTCTCTCTGTGAGAGCAGTTGCCTCCTGAGGCTCTTTTCTGGAATTTTATCTCATCTGACTTAAGTGTTTTCAGCCCCACTGCCTTGGAACACTCTATCTCTATTACAATCACTTCCTCTATGAGGGGCTTTATTTTTCCTCGCCTTCTGGAGAACAGAAGGAAAGAAGTGTCGTCAAGGAGTCTTGAAATATATAGATTTCCTCGGTGTGAGGAATGAATGAGGTTTTGAGGTTTCTGGCTTCTTTGTGGCAGATGGAGACCTGTGAGATGGTGATGTGTTTGCGCCATTCTTCTTGCCTGTAGAGCCAGGGGTAGACGTCTTGTGCATGCAGATCAGAAGCTTAGAGAGGCTGAGAAGTTCCCTAGCACGCAAGCAGCAAAGCCACTGTGTGACTCCTACACCTTCCAAATGCACCAGGAGCTGGTGGTGACGCACGGGTGCAGGGGCTGTCCGCGCAAGTGCTGGCCAGCACGGCTGAGTTGAAATCTCGGCAGCATGGCCTCAGAAATGCACCCGAGAGTGTCTACCTCTGTTTCCTCATGGATGAAATGCAGACAGCAATGGCACAGGTCACGCACTGTTGGTCTAAGGATCGAGCTAAAGTCACATGTAAAATACTTGGCATTACTCAAGCTGTAGAGCTACAACTGTCCTTTCTCCTTATCTATAGTTTCACTTCCTGTCATTTCGTTACCCCACGGTCAGAGGTGGCCCAAGGATTTGAAATGTGAAATTCCAGGAGTAAATAACACATCGGTTTAAATTTCATGCTCTTCCGAGCAATGTAACGCAAGGTCGCTCGCCTCAGTCCCTCTCACCCAGGATGTGACTCATGCCTGGGTCCAGCATATCTGCGGTGTGCATAACCAACCTGTTAGTCACTGGGCAGCCCTTGGGCTTGATAGCCAAGGTGCACCGTGGCAGGATCAAGCTGCTTCTGTTCAGGTAACTGCATTTTCAGGAGCCAAACCACAAGGACAGGGGAGCTGGCAAATTGGCTTGGAGAAGGAGCAGCTGCCCAGGGATTAAGTGGAAAAGGGAATGCTCTTCACTTAGGAAGAAAAGAAGCTTATGCTGAGGTTGCTGGGGTGGGTGGCTAAGAACGACTGTGCCACCTGTGAAATGGTGAAGCCAGAAACAGAAAGTGGTGTGAGTCTTGCTGCTGGGGCTCAAAATGCAAAAGCCACAGTTGTGACAGATAAGTGCTTTGGAAATGGCATTGAATTTGTGAATAATTGAGAAAAAATGTAGCATGTGTAGGGTTTAGGACTATCGCAGAGTCAGGCGTCACTGGAGGTCTTGAAATAGAACCTTCATGAAGGGCTGCAGGATACTGCACTGTTTCTCAAATGACACACTGCCCTCCTTCATTCTCTCTCTCTCTCTCTCTCTCTCTCTCTCTCTCTCTCTCTCTCTCTCTCTCTCTCTCTCAAGTCCAGCTTTGGAAAATATCTTTTCCTCTTCCAACATGAACAACCTCAGCCATTCTACACTAACAAATCTCATTTTTGTGCTCATACATGCTATGGTACTCTACAGCCAGGACTGACTTGGAAATTGTCTTTAAAAGGTAAATGGAAAACATCTGTATCTTATGACATAGGCTTAGATAATGAAAGATTGCAAAGTTGTAACGCAGAAGAATTTAAGTTCTGGAAAACTCTCTTCATGTGCTGATGATATTGCTTGCTGAACTGCAGGATTAGTGTCTTGTACAGTTGCATAAATTGTTTCTGACAAGGCCTTTGGAAGACGAGGAAACCACAATGTATTTATCATTTCATGGAGGGTTGCAGTGTATCTCTAGTTTGAGTGGTTTTTTTAGTAAAAAGTAGAACAGAAACCCACTCAAATGTATAATTTTTTAGACATCATTCTTAGCTAATTAATCAAATGTTCATGAGTTTTACTTCTTCTGTCGCTGAGATCATCCCAGAATCATTTGATCTCAATCTTAGACTTTTCAGCACTGGGCTTGGTGGTGAAAATCATGCAGTAGTTTATAGGAGAAGAAAGGAACTGAGGATATTGTGGCACTGCCCATGTCAGAGTGAGCTGTTGTTGCAGACCCGGTACTGACCAAAAGGAAGACCCCATGCCCAGGAGTGGGAAGACTCCTCTGAAAACGAGGGTGTGCTCCTCAGGGCTGCAGAGAGTCAGTAGGGTTTGCTGGCGATCATCCTAGGTAGGCTGAGGTGTCTGGAAGCCCAGGTCAGAAGATCAATGATAGCTTGGGGCTTTTAATAGGAGGGAGAAGGATGCTTCCAGTTGAGGTCAGTGGAGCTGAAAGGCTTGTCGTAAGCAGATGGCCGGTTCTGTTCCCCTCATCACCAGGATAATCACAGAGAGGCGTCTGGAGGAGCACTGAATGGAGCCGGTGACAAATCGGGCTTAGTTCAGTGTTCCTGAGGGCTGAGTGGCATCAAGTGTGGCCCAGTTGGCAGAGATGGAGCAGTGGAGTGGGGGATAATGGCTGGTGGCTGGCTGGAGCTGCCTCCTGAGGTGAGGTAGTGGTGGTCCCAACATGTCCGGGTGACCATCCACAGATGGAGGAGGGAAGTCATCATCAGGGTCACCAGGCAGGGTGGGACAAATCTTTTTAATCTCAGGGACAGAAACTGACAGACTGACTGAGGGATATCCCAGGGTGGTCTTACCTTGTCCAAGGGCCCAGCAGATTCTGTTCCATTTCCTCCCCGGGTTCAGTGAGGTGTCCAACGTCAGGCAGGCTCCAGTTAGGGCCACTGAGGAGACTCTGAACAAAAGAGCCAGAGGGTACACCTTCCCATCTGCAGGCTGGAGAGGTGGTGACCCAAATGGTCAGCGTAGTGTCTTCCTGGTCAGGGAACCAAGAATGTTGCAGAACTGGTTACCAAGCTGAAAGGAAGGTGCTCTGTACCAAGGAGTAGGAAGATACATGTTTATTAGGCTAGTGGGCCCATGGGAACCAGTTCTGAACCACCAGTCCTGAGTCAGCTTTTTGGCTTAGTTTATATAGGTTTACAAGCAGGAAGTACAGAAGCTTCAGAGTGTGGTTCACTTTCATTGGTTGGATTAGTGATCATCTGTTGCTGGGTAGAGTCCTTGAAATATGTTAGAAAAACAGGATATATTTTTAGGTGGGAAATTACAAACAGTACAGCTGGACATAATCAGGCTGAGCTGGGCCAGGCTGTCTCTGCAGAGCTGCTGGATGAAGTCAGTCAAGGATGCCTGGGTTTAGCAGACCAGCTACATGGAAGGCAGGATGAGCACATCCTGCCTCAGTGTGATATCAGGCTGCTGGTTAGTTTTAAAATTTCTGTCATACTATCACTAAGTCTGAATCTGGTGGCAAAAAAAAAAAAAAAAAAAAAAAAAACCCTATATATTTTACTGGCCATAGTCCATTAACTTGGTAGGAGGAGGATTTATCCTGATGAATCTGAAGGAAAGTGAATCACTATTCTTCTCTTCCCTGGAATCCTTGGAGGGCAAGATCAGCAGAGAGGCAGGACATGAAGAAAGTGAACACAGAACCAGGAAGGAAAAGCCCATAATTTTCCTCCAGTAGTGGTCATTAACTTGGTACCTAGACCTCCCAGCAGGCGTATGATGAGACAGAGCTGAGAAGGAAGCCAGAAAAATCTGCTTTCCTTCTGGGGTCCAGGGAGTGTATTGGTCTGCCCAGTTCAGTGCAATGAGGTGAGTTTCACTGAGCTTGATGGGAAGATGCCTTTCAAGTCCGAAGGCTTAACCGAAGATCCCTTAGAAAAAGAAGCTGTTGACCATAAACCTAGAAACTCAGTTAATTCCCTGTGATTGTGGCAGATACAGTTTATTCCTCATCACTGGGTATCAAAGGGAGAAGTCATGTCAAGAGCAAAAAGGAACTAAGGGTTTAGCATTCCAACAGATATGCAAAGACATTCTCCAACAATATGACTAGTAATTTCCACAAACTAATGGGCCAGGAATACTGTGCTAAGTGCAAGGATGCATCAGAAATACAAGCATGCATATTGTCTAGGTGTGCGAGCCATTTAACAGTTCCCACAAAATTCCCAGAAGTTTTGCACACCAGGATCCTGATGCCAAATAATTTTTAACCATTTAGATTTGAGCACAACGATCAAAGAGGCACATGCTTTGCTTCATATATAATTCCACCCTGCATCTATCATCTTGCTAATTCATGAGAGTATGAACCATGGCAGCCAGAATATTGCGCTATTTTTAGTGCATACTGAGCTGTTTTTCAGAGAGCAGTAGTGGTGTCGTGCCCTCCTCAACCACAATGAGATGGAAAGCAGTGTTCATCTATTTTCTCTTTTTATTTTTAAAGTTGGAGAGGCAAACAGGTGTTTATCCTTGCCTTACTATTTTTAGGGGTTAGAGTTAGCCAACTCAGAGGAAGTACTTGTCAAGCTCATTCAGAATCCATCAGTTTTTTATACTTCATTATAGTGTCCTGCCTGTATTTTTTTTTAAAACAACAACAACAAAAGAATAAAAAATGATGCTACAGATTTCAAAACAAAATAATGAAAAATGAACACTAGTTAATATAGTGCATATTGTCATCTTCAAAGTAATGGTTCAGATTATTAGATTTAGGCATGAAAAAAATCAATTGATTTCCCATTCGTCAAATATAGAGACCAAAATTGTAAAACGCTTACTGACTGCATCAGCACTGTTCTTTAAGTCTTAGGATCCTTTAGGAAAAGGACAATTTTCTCGTCCTGTGCCAGGGAGGACTATGGGACCAATAAATGCCAGTAGAAAAGAATCCCTTCTCAGTCCTGGAGTTCAATTCCTGAAAAGCACCGCGGTCAGCAAAGATGAGCTCATACAGAAAGGACCTTACAAAAAATACCATAGCAATCACAAACCTTTCTAGAAAGTATCTTCCTCTTAAACACATCCCTTCTCCTGCAAGCTGTCTTTAGACCTGCCTTCTGGGCGTTGCCCCAGAAAATACACTTGTGATGTTGTGATCTGGGAAAGACAGAAGTCTCTCACGGTTTGGTAGGATGCAATCTGTACTCTTAGTGAAGAGCCAACCAGACCTTATTCAGTGGAAACTGAATGTGTTTTTAAATAACATCTCTCCTTACTTCACTCTCTCAAGCCTTGTGAAATGCATCTGTGACTTCCTGGCTTTGCACACATTGTGACTGAGTCCACAATACCATTTCCTGGATTAGCATTCTATCTATTTACTGAAGAGCGGACCACGGTCAGTCCCTGTCTCCAGCCCCTCTCTCAGAGGTCCACTCACTAACCAGGTTTACACAAAGACCGAGGGCTGTGGATGCAATCGCCTGTTTGAGGCACCCTCGTCTACTCAAGAGCTCCATATCTTTAAAATCACCCGGCTGCCTACCAACTGCATTATCTCCCATCTTCATCTGCTTATACAGAGAATAACTCAAGGTTGCCGTGCTCATTGCTTAACAAAAGCATTGCAAAATACGTGGCCGACTACTGTCTCCCTCCCTCCGCCGGCTTGTGTCATTATGAAAGTGTCAATCTATGGAAAATCCGAGTTTCACTGACTGAGTCAGCAGGGGGAGTTAAGGCAAACCTTTGCCACTTGCCACTGTTCATTCGGGCACTGCCAAGGGACGTGTTCTGTCTTGTGAGGAACTAGTGTGGGTGAGCACACACATTGCCATGCTATGTGGACTTTGTTTCACATCCAAATGAGTCCAAAGAGGGTGGTAACGTGACAGAGAGGATGTGTCAGTGTTGCTCTTCAAGAAGGCGACACAAGTACTCCTACAAAACTCTCCTTTGCCCGATTTATTTTAGTACATCTTTGACGAACTGCTATGTCATAACACAGCACAGATATAAAATAAGATGCAGTTATATAACTTTGACCAGGCTCTGAATCTTGAAGCTCAGTGTCCTAGGCTTACTGTGCGATGAGTCTAAAGTAAGCCCTGTCCGTGAGGCTAGAAATCCACTCTCTTCTGCACTGTGTTTCCAATTCTTCGCAGAGTGCCGCCTAAAGTGTGTTGACATTCTGCCACTATTTTGATAAATGAACGAGTTTACAAGTTCTACTATGTACCAAACCCACACACTTTCTAGTTGTTTTCCATGTGGGCTTCACGGCCCCAGACTTTGGCTTTATTCTCTGCTGGCTCTGGACACCTGCCTGGAACCCTCTGAAGGGGCTTACTAGTCAGCTACCTCTCAACAGCCTCCAGCCCTTGGGGATGAACTCTGCCTCCGTGGACCTCTTTCTGTTAAACACACTTTAGGATTGAGGTGCTCTACTTGAGTTTCAATTCTATTTACAGTCTGCATCTATGTCACTGATGTCTCCTGATGCCACTGAACTTGCGGGGTGCAGAGCGTGCCACCTGGGTTCTAGGGAATGTCAGGTGTTCACCTTACAGACCCGCCCCAAGTGAGGTCAGCTCCTTCCACTCCAGTCTGTCACTTCCTTAACTGCATGCTCTGGCTGCCCCAGGTCTCGGAGATACAAGCAGCAAATGATGAACCAGGACAATAGGTGGAAATTAGAGATAAATATATTTTTACTCTCTATAAGCAAAAAATTTTAATAGACATCAGATTACCAGAAAAGTTCAAATATAGATCACATGAGTGCCAGAAGAGCAATAAAATAAAGTTCTCTATTCATAAAAAGATTCATGTATACAATATCCAGGGTGAAGAATTCCTCTCCTTCAATCCACATTTGAAAGGACATGACAAATTTTTTCCCTTCAGCTTTTAAAGAGTTTAACTATATTATGAAAGCCTTACAACTGCAAGGTTATAAGTCAATGGTTTTATTTTTTACTATAAAAAATAGTCAATTATCATGCAACAAATAGAAGTTTAGATAAACAGCATACTACAAAAAGTGTACATGGTGGTAAAATTATACCCAGTCACGAACCTTAGCTCTCAGTCTAACAAGCAGTATAACTTGTCAATTTTCTTTACCTCCCTAAAGATAAAAATTTCATCTATAAATAAGGATAAGAAGGTACCTGGCTTATAGATACATGCTAGGCATATCCACATATATTCAGTATGCATAGTGGATGTAGCATTATATAGTAATCTTGTGAGATACAAGCTCACTTGGGTAGTTTTTGTGTATCTTAAAATTATTTCTTTACCACAGGCGTCCTGCAGCACAGGTAGCTGGTCACACCCATGTGTCCCACTGCACCGACACAACACATAGCCTATTGAAGGACGCATTCTATGGCCTTCTTTGTGACAGCAGTCTACAGGGAGGACCACGTAGGTCAGGGAGCAGGGTGTGGAACACTGAAAACACCTCCTTTTCACGGATGCTAAGTGGTACAGACAACAGCGACGTCAGTCACTCATGATACCAGATCCACTTTTGGAACTTCTAAGCGATGCTGCCAAGCTGTGTTGCCCCTTGATGGAATCCACCATCACTTTCTTATCAGTGGTGGCACCTGCAAAACTCTGGCCTCCATCTGCTGATGACACTATGAACCTTGCTGTTTCGTTTACCTTTCCTCCTCCCCAGCAGATATGTACTCCAGGGAGCTGAAAATTAGTTGGCTAGAGACAATCAGAGCAACCCCATTTGGTAACTCAGATCTAATCAGTGTAAAACACATTCAAACAAATTCCGGCAGTGTTGAGGAGAGAGTGGTTCAGAGCGCAATGGGTTTGCTGCATCTTTCTCAGCCCAGGGCGTGGACCTTTCTCCTGGGTTCGGAAAGTGACTCCAGATGGAGCTGCGTCTCCTGGCCTGATTGATGAGTGTGATGCTTTGAAAAGACAGGGTTGGGAGGTCATGAATAATTTTTTAAACTGTCTTCCCTTACTGCTTTATGTAGCACTTGTGAGAGATCCATAAATATCCCTGAAAATTTTAGCATAAATTCAAGTCTTGGAGAACAAAACTGATTTGAAATGCTAATGACTTGAGTCATTTCTCTAGTGAAATTTTTAATGGGGAAATAATTACATGATCAATTTTATTTTGGCCAAATCTTGACTTTCATACATCTGATGTGACTCCTCTCTAGAGACCTACTGGCAAAATTATCCTGGGGCTGCTGCCTTAGGTCAGTAAACAGGGGCTGTGTGAGTTTCTGTGTCCCTGTGTCTCTGTGAGGTTCATCTGTCACTCGAGGACGTAATGGGGACAGATGACTTGGGCCCATGCCCCCATGGGACTCTGCAGAGAAACTTCTCTCCATCCTGGAGCGCGGGTGGAGGCTGGATGCAAAGACCCTGGATTGGCAGTTTCCAAACTGTCAAGGGAGTGGACTTTGTTACATTTCTTTGCTTCTTTGGGCCTGAGTGTCCTCACTGGGAAAATAGCTGTAAAATATTTGCTCTCCATCCTTCCAGACTTCATGACATCAAATGAGCAACGACACGCAAAGACGTTTCACCAAAGCACACAGTGCTTCACGCTGTGAGTCTTCATAGTAATTCTAATTCGGAGCATGAGGCCGCCGAAATGTCTTCCAGGTATGTCTGCAGGATGAATCCTGTTTTTTGAAGCTCTGCCATCATCTCCTGGATGCATCTGCAGCAGTGATGAGTCACGAGATAGCTGCTGTGCTGACATTCATCAGAGAAATAGCCGCACTTGCAATGTCTACTGAAAATACTCACCCATGGGGCGGAGGCCCAGGGCAGATCCCACATGGCTTCAAGTGGGAGAGACTCCCAGGCCACACTGTGTCCTTTTCTTCTGACCTATCTCATCCCTTTCCTTTCCTCTGGGTTTTTCCAGCTTTTCTTACTCTTTGTGGTCTTGGCTGGCTTTCTACCCAAAGACCCTGGCTTGAATGCAGTGCCTTACTTAGTAATTTTTTTAAGTTTCCCTGCCCTTAAAACACTGTTCGCCACATTCTCAAAACAGACTAAGTGACAAGTTTAGTAACCTGGTAAATATTAAGCATTCAACAAAAATGTCTGTTACTGCTCTAAACTGAATAGGAAGGGACGGGAGATCTCTCGATACTGGTGTCATCATATCCTGTGACATTCTACTTGCTTAGAAACTCCAGAGCTTTTCTCCAGTGGAGAGAAATGGAAAGATCATAATTTTGTTAGCAGAGTTTTGTATGAATTAAAATCTGGGTTAAAAGTTGATTAGTTGTCATCCTTTAAAAATACAAAGATTTGCAACTCCAGCTTTCTGACTTCTCTTGAAATGTCAGGCCACGAAGCAACATTTGTTGCTCCATGGGAAGGCCAGCAGCAGCTGAGGGGCAGGGGACAACAGAAAGCACAAGCTGTGTTCAGTGCACCCTGATTCTCGCCAGTTCCACTGCTTTCTTTACATCACATGTCTGGCCCTGGTCGGATCGGAAACTGTGACCCTGTCCAACACACAGAGATCATTAAATCCTGTCTCATAACCATTTCAGCATGGGCAAAACCATGGACAGATGGCTCAGGGAGAACATATGTTGTTGATCTGTTTCTTTTATTTCGGTAACCACTTCGCCAGCATCCTGGGCAGCCTAATGACACGCCACACACCCTCACCGGAGATCAGTTCAGAAGGGATTATCCAGAGCTGCGTCCAAGTGTTTATCCTTAAAGGTCAAGTGAAAGCTGCTTTGAGGTTTGATCTCCTCTCAAGGAAAGACTTTTACCAATGTAGGAAACTTGAATTCTCCGCGTGTCCCAGGCCCCATGCCTGACATAGACCTGTGTTGTCAAAGCGGTAAAAGTGGTATCTGTGGTGTGTTTGATTTTTCTCGCCACCTAAGTTCACAGATGGGTCCCACAGCAGCGAAGTGGGCGTTAGAGGCGATGAGGAGGGACGTGGAGCCTTGACGTTGGCGGCAAGCTGAGGTTTCTAGAATTTTCTGGAGGCTTCTCAACATCCTTCCTTTTTTTCCAAGTCTGAGCAGGGAGTCGCAAAACTTAGATAAACTTTTGATAAGGAAAATGGAACCATGTAAACAGCAGGAGTCCATTTAGCCCGAGGAGCATAAATTGCATTTGGAAACAAACACTCTCTGTTTTTTTTTTTTCAATTCCCAGAATCCCCCCTTTCTCAAACTGGAGAGTGAATACCTGAGATCCTGGAATAAAGACGTGAGCTTCCAGAACTGGGTCCAGGGACCCTGCCTGGTTTACTTCAGTGAAGTTTGTAGATCAGGGTTGCAAAGGAGTTGCCAGGAGTAGGTCCACGTGGTCTGGAGTAGGTCACTAAGCTCGAAGTTCCTGATAGAGCCTGGGGTTCAAGCATTTCTGCCTCTACAAACAAGGGGAACTTTCAGCTGTGGCTACAGCCATGTGAGTGCGTGGTCCAGTCACCGAGTTGAAAGGTAGGAAATACCGTCATGTTCCTCGGGCCTCTTAGACGTCTGACTTTGAACAAGAGCAGGGACGCCTAACCAATACCAACCAACCTAATCACCATGAAGCACCTATTCAGGTATCTGCAATGGACGGGACCAAAGGGAGAGATGGTTTTTTAAAAAAAGCCCCTAAGAATATTTCATGGGGCTCACAGACAAACACCTCCTGCCCTCCTAGCCATTCAAATGCTCTTTTTCAGGGTGCCTGGTACTCTCTGAGCTCTTGGTCAGTGACAGATGATTAATAATGTCAGAACTGGTACCAAGAGCATGCTAGACGCCAACCCCCCACATGGCCTTTCTCATTTGAGTCAGGGTGAATTTAGTGTGATTAGGAAGACAGAGGTGGACACATAACTGCAGGGCTGGTCGCAGGGAGCTAATGCGCGTGCGGCAGGAGAGAAGTTACTTCTTCTCCTTGACAAACTCGCAGATGAAGTACATGGTACGGTGGCACTCTGTGTCATTCCAGCGGCCAGAGCTCAGCATCTCCACGCAGTCCTCATGCCCGTAGGGGTCACTGGGCTCCCCCTCCTGCCAATTGCTGTAGTTCTGCAGCGGGGTGCTGTCTGTGAACACATACTGGCCCTCCTTCTCCAGGTCATTCACCCCAATGAACACCCGGAAGAGGCCACTCTTGGCCACGTAGTCAGCGATGAGGGTGTTGATGGCTTCATCTTTGGGCATGGCGAGCATTCCACCCCGAATCCTGCAGTGGGTCAGGGACTCCCGGTAGCTCTTCTCCTCCTGCACGATGTAATAGAACTTTTCTTCAGTTTCCCGAATCCCCGCTATGACTACAGGGAGGAAAAGAAGAGCACTGTGATTATCCTGAAAAGAGGAGATAGAAGCACCATTGCCTGGTCAAAATCCATGCATTCAGCATTCAAGAATGATCTCCCAAGGCCCTGCAAAGAGGTAGCCATTGGTTTAACCTTCCTTCTGCCTTTCCAGTTGTCCCATGGAGAACCAAAGTCTTCTGCTGATCCTCCCTTCTCTTCCTGCTCAGCTCCCCACCCAGCCGTCCAGCTAGGTTGACAAAGTCCGGCCACTGGAATGGCCACCAGATTATCCCACGCCATTCTTCTCAACCTCATTTAAGACTCAGTCATATTTGCTGCCTTCTCCTTTCCACAGCCACCCCTGGAAAACCATCTTACTGCTTCTCCTCCTGCTCAACTCCTCCCTACCTTTTGGGTCTTGGTGGAAATGATTTCTCCTGTAAGAAGTCTTTCACGTCCCCCCAGACAGCCAGGGCTCCCTGTGGGTTCTTCCCTCCAGCTATGCTGCCCTCTCCACCTCTTCTGCTCTCAGCACGCTCTGCTCCAGTGGCTTATTGTGAGTCTTTTCTACCTAGCTTGAGGACAGTGGCTATATCTTTGATGCCCTTTAGGATGTGTGCCATCAAAGTGAGCCCACTTTGATGCTCCTTAATCCCAGTGGTTGGAACATTCTGGAAGTCAGCAGGTGTTGGTTGGATTCATATTGCAATGATGCAGAAGGGGGTCCAGTTGAAATCATGTATCTGGGACATGAACCCATACTCTGAAATTGTCCACACTTCATCTCAGCTATAAGAGGGAGACTGAGTTACTACCTGAGCTTCCGGACAGACCGTGGGACTTAGAATTATTCTGAGTCCATAAAATGGAAATTATGTCTTGGCATTTAGAGGCATTTACATATATACCTTCCAGTCCTAACTTTCATTCATAGATAAATCTGTGACCAGTATGTTAAGAACTATACTATACCTTACTGTGTACTTCCTCGATACTATACCTTAGGGGCTTAGTCCATTCATGATGGCTGATGCTATCTCAGACATAGAATCTTCATTATACGTACATCCAGGGCTGTTATTTATTTATTTAGGTATCAGGAATCGAACTCTCAACCTTGCACTTGCCAGGCAGGCACTTATGCGGCTGAACTATATCCCTGGCCCTCAGGATGACTAGCTAACGTCAAACATTTCCTGTGTGTCTAGCATTACAAGATGACTATAGGTGCAAGATGGCATCTGTGTGCCTCCAATAGTGTGCAAAATAAATACCTGGCATGTGATTAGAGTAAAAAAGCTTGAGACCTTGAGATCGTCATGCTCAGGGAAGTAAATCAGACACACGTGCTTAAATATCACACGGCTTCTCTTAGGTGAGAACCCAAACAGACATAAAGAGCGAAATACAAGATAGAGAGTGGGAAATAAATCTTTTTTGAAAGAGAGGGGACCAAGAGAAGGAGGGAGGGGAAAGGAAGGGATCATAAAAGGATGAAGCTGTGTTAGGGTGTGTAGCAGCCTGCAAAGAAGAAAGTAACTGTGTGCGCTGCAGATACGGGCTGATAAAAAGTAAACATCGAGGAAAAAGTATTTTAAAAACTGTGAAACCAGTTGTAATCATTAACTGCAGCAATTCCCTCAGTAGCACTGTTCTTAGGAACGAGTACCAAGCTCTTTCCACTTGAAGGGATTTACTGTTAACTATTCAAGGAGACGGAAAAGGGATAAAAATGATCAAAGCAGGGAGTCGCAAAACTTAGAGAAATACATGAGGCCGGTGCTCCTTTGCACGTGGATAGAGGTGTCAGCAAAGCTTGTACTCTAAGTCTCTGCTCTGTTGCGTATTAGATCTGTAACTCTGGGCAAGGTATCTCTAAGCTCCAGCTTAATCGCTGCACTTAAATTCCAATTACATGAAGATTCCGTGCCTTGTTGTTGGTAATGAGCATCATCTCCGCTACTCCAGAAAGGAGCAGTGTTACTATTACTGCTGTTTCTATTTGACACTTGTATCCCTTCATATTCTTAAGACACAGCTTGCCAAATTCTACCTTTTTCCTGCTCTCTGAGGAAGAACCCTTTTCCAACCGAGAGCAGTGCACACAAGCATGAATTTATGGAGTGGACTTGAATTGTCCTGGTGTTTGGGTGAATGATCAGCACGAGTAGCCCTCAAACTGATGACACCATCCAGGAGGTCTTTTCCCGTCACAGGATTTTGGCTAGGGATTGTCTAGGAACTACAGTGTTGAAAGAGACCGAATCAATAGACCCAAGACATCGGGCAAGAAGCAAAAGAGAAAATGTTCACCATTCTTGACGAATTTCATAGATGTCTTGAGCCGGGCAACGCTAATATCCAGTTGTCCAACAACTTTCCGGTATCTTCCGCAATCACAGACGGTACCTTGTAAACGACAGACACTGTGAGTTCAAGGCTGAGGTGCACGCACACCAACCAGCTGGGGAGCACCCGTGTGTTCCCAGCATCGCAATCCTAGCTCTTCCTAGCCTTGCGAAGGCTCTCTGGCAGTGACTACGCCTTTGGCCTTTCATTTAAGACAAGCTTTCCAGCGTAGAACATGTTTAGGAATTCGGGGAAATATCTTTTTGAGTGTTAGAAATGAGTTAGAAACAATGTTAAGCTAGAGTTTTTAAAAAGAGGAATGAATGTGACAGCCCGCTGCACACACATCGTGGCTTCAGCATTTGGCTGAACGCAGAACTTGTCTGCTCCCTCTTGGAATAACACTTTTACAGCCCTTTTCAAATGCACTTGCCGCAGCCTGTCTTCTGTTTCTGCATTATTCAGCAGCTCTTCTAAGAGAGGAGAAACTCCGGGATTCAACAGAATGCTAATTCTGATTATCCTCGGGAAGCAGACCTGCATGCTTCAAGGGCTACATTCATTTCCTGTAAAGAGATCCAACTTAAAGTTTTAAAAGCCAGCTGTCCCGATTGTGGATTAACTCTGAGCTTAATTTGCTATTCATTCTTCTTCTCACCTACAGTTTTCACCGATCTACTGATATCACTAAGAGCGGAGCAATGACAAGAAAGTGACACAAAACCCAGACGATTCTTTTTTTACATTTAATGGTTGTTTCCTGGAAACATTAGTTTTGGCCTCTAGTTTTCTGGGTAGCCGGAAAATAAATAATTTTATTAGCCAAAAGAAAAAACAATCTGTGGCTGAATTTTATCCATATTGGTGGGCAAATAGCCATGGGGCTTTGAATTCATCTTCCACACACCCCGAGGAGTACAGACAACTGAACCTTCTCAAGAAGAATCCAGCTTCTTCCCTTGCATAAAGCACTGCATGTATAACTCGCTTGGTACCCAGGACACCCACCTGGCCACTGAGGGGTCCTCTGTCACTAGCGTCTCAGTGTGTCAGGCCAGCTTGCTGCTAGAGCCTGCGGCGTGGGCTTTGGTTGGGACACTGATGGGACGCCAGGCGATCTGACACAAGCTTTGCTTTGGATTTTCCTTTTGGGCCCCGGGAATGATGGGCTACTTCCTGCTGCGCTGGGCTCTCTTCCCATAGCAAGCAGGACAGGGCTGGAATGTGTCTCCTTTCCTTCCCCAGGGACTGGAAAGCCACCAGCAAATGGAGAGGAAAGTCCCTTCTTCCCTTCCCTCTAGCTCAGGAAACTAAGGCTAAAAGCTTTGTTCTCTAAAA
Organism: Cavia porcellus; assembly: GCF_034190915.1. Classification (NCBI taxonomy): domain Eukaryota; kingdom Metazoa; phylum Chordata; class Mammalia; order Rodentia; family Caviidae; genus Cavia; species Cavia porcellus. The sequence continues at coordinate 82,324,116 of NW_026947493.1, read as the reverse complement.
GCTATATTTATTTTGAGGTGACACAGGTGGAACAATGCCAGAAACCCAGGAGAAAAGCGAGCCACCTCACCTGCCTTGCCTTTCACTCCTGGAATCCCAAGCAGACCCTTCTCTCCTTTGTCACCTGAAGAAAAACAGTATCAGCAACCACAAAAATGCACAATGAAATGAATTATTTTAAGCAGGCAATATCCTATACGTTCAAAATCAGAGGGAACTTTTTCCCAAATTTCATTTCCAATATACTCAATGAATATCCCTTGGTTTTATACAAGTAATTTTCTTTGGAGTTGGCCATACAGGTATAAATAATCAAGTGGGTCATAATTTATTTAGGTTTAATATAGAATTCTAGCAGGACGTGGACAGAACATTTGAATCTGTGGTACCTGTCCCACCATGTGTTCTTTATAATGCGATCTTTTGAGCAAGGCTAATATAATTCTCAGCATGTTTTTAATTTTAAAAATACTGTTGCTTAGTAAATCTGGATCAATTCGTTGGCACATTGCAGGGCCTGTATATTTATTATGCCCCAAATTATTCTATGTGGCTTTGCCCTTGGATTTTCAAAATATATATATATATATATATATATATATATATATATATTGTGCTTTTTCAGTTCAATTCAACAAATATTTACCACTTATGCAAGACAAGAGACAGTCCTGGGAGAGAATGTGCAGAGACATGTGATGAAGCTTTGGCTTGCAGGAGTTTGCAATTTTGGGGAAAGATGTGGTGTATGCAAATCTCTATATTATAAACTCATCCCTAATATACTGTACCGAAATGTCACCTTTGGTAATTTTCTTTCTGCCCTTCTTTGTATTTGACCATTTTTTACTCAGTTAGAAGCATTGAAAAATAATTTTCACAGAATCAGGAATTTTAAAACAGACAGAAAGCGAGCAAACAAACCAACAAGAAAATCCTTGATTTTTGGTTTTGTTTTTAACTTCAAAATGAGCTCTTGAAGCCTACATCAGACACAATAATTGAAAGGAAAAACTTTTGATTTACAAGAGAAAATGTGTGGCTGTGGTTCTCCAGGATAAAAGAGCAGGCTCTGAGAGAAGTGAAATCGCCTCTACTGCTTCAGTAGTGACCTGGATCAAGGAATAGGAATTTAGGACAGAGAAACAAACACGGGCTGATGGTCACCCGCCGGATGGAGTACGGGACACCCTCATAGGATCTGAGGGGCAGCCAGAGATTTGGGTGCATTACCCAAGAGAACAAGCGAGAGGTGGGTGGTGTCAGATTTGAGACCGTGCAAGTCCATCTTGTACCAGCAGCAGAGAAAAGGGAAACTGCTCTGCCAGCTGCAGGGTGTCCGTCTGCCTGCACTGGGGCGCACGTGTGCTCTCGCCCTCCTCACTGAAGAGTCCCTTTGTTACACCCTGGAGCTTCCCTTACACCTGGAGGAAGGCCACTGCTGGGGACTCGGTGACTTCCGAAGCCTTGCTAAGCTGATCCCTTTGGGCACCTTTCTCTGGAGTGGTACTCTACACGCCACCTGCTCCCCCAGGAAGGAAGAGGTTGTTGGGGTGCTGTATGCAGTTTCAGCGATGAAGGGGAGTTCTCAGAACTTGTGCTGAGATGAAATGAGAGTGAGAAACGCTGTGAGGGGTGATGGAAGTCAGCACACTCCTAGAGAGAAGAGAGGAGACGGGCTTCCTCAAGGAAGAACGAAGGAAGGCTGAGCACTGTCAGCAGGAAGACAGGAGCGAGGCCTTGGACAGCACACTGCAGGGTTAGGGCTGGGAAGAAAGCAAATAAAATAAAAATAAAATAAAATAAGGCTGTGCACTTTGCGGAGGGAGATCGAGCTGCTCACATTTTAGTTGTTTCCTAAAAAAAATCATTATTTCCTTATATGTAAATTGGAAAGGGTAAGAACAGATTTTTAGAATGCATTAATGGGAGAACAGGAACAGGCATTTGCTAAATGTCAATCAGTTGCTAAGCACCGTTCTGGACACTTTATACATTTTATCATATTAAATCCCATGAGTGAGGCCTCTGATGAATTTTGCCAGTAAAGAAGCTGAGATCCAAAGAGGTGAGAACAACCAGCACTGTAATGGCAGCGTGTGTCTCGTGGCTGAGCTCTAGAACACCCCTCTAGAGTCTCATGAGTTCCCAGACGGGGGCTGGGTCCTGGGGGTACTGCTCCTCCCCAGGAGAGCTCGCAGTTAAACACGCCTGGGAGAGAGGGTCTGCCGGAAGGGGCATCTCCCTCCTTGACGCCTGCTTCTCCGCCCGGCTTCCTGGCTACCTTCAGGTCAGCGGATTTCCTGCTCTATGCCCTTCACCATCACGTTTCTGCTGACCATAGCTGAATCTCCTGAACTGGGAGCCACGTGGAAATTCTCTTTTAGGGGGCTGGAGGTTTAGCTCAGTGGCATAAGCACCTGCCTTGCAAGCAGGCAGTCGTGAGTTCAATCCCCGGTACTGATACAAAGGAAAAAGACAAAAAAAAAAAAAAAAAGTTCTCTTTTAAATTGTGGGTGTCAGGTATTGTGAGCCAGCAGTGGGACTGCGGGCCAGTACAGCTGCCACTCAAACCCAGCCATTTGTCCTTTTCACTTCATGGTGTTTCCCAAATGGCTTAATGAAAGAAAGCCAAGTGGGTGAAAATGTTACCAAAATAAAATAAGTCAGGTACGAAAGTTAACATTGCAGGGTTTCGCTCATCCGTGGAATCTAAGGCAGTCAGCCTCATGGAGGAAGCTACTAGCAGCTGAAAAGGAGGAGGCACGGGGAATGGGGGGGGATGTTGGTGGGTACAGAGGTACAGTTTTACAGGGGGACTGACTTCTGGTGTTCTATTCCATAGTAGGGTAACTATTGTCTGCCTAAAAATAGCCGAAAGAAGACTGAACATCTCAACACAGAGAAACAATAAAGTTCAAGGTTACACATATATTGATTACGCTCATTCAGTCCTTCCCCAGTGTACACATGTGTGGACATGTCGTATTGTTCCCCATCAGTCTGTGCAATTGTTATGTGCCTATTAAAAATAAAATTAGAATAACTGTGAAAGGAACAGTAGTTTTTTGTTGTGATTCAGACCTCCAATGTCATTCAAAATGCTAACGTGCTCAGAGGCTGGGCTTTGGGAAGGTGACCAGATATGGGGGTGCTGTGCTCACAGAGCAATTAGGCCACAGAAGAGTTCAGGGCTAAAAAACATGGGGTCAGGAGGTGGGAGCTGGGACGTGACCGGGGGCTCAGGTTCCTGACTGTGCGGATGTGAGCTGCTCTCCTGCACCAGCCCTGCCGCCCGCTGCCCGGGGACCACACCTGTGAGTCCAAGCAAACCTCTCCTCTGTTGTGAGTTTGAGTGTTTTGTCCCAGCAACGAGGAAAGTAACTGTGACCCTTATCATCACCAGAAACAATATGGGTTTAAAAGATCGAGACTATGGGTTCAATTTTAATTTTTAAACGTATACTTTCTTCGTATGTGAATCCCTTTCGATTCAGCATGGATGGAATGCTGATTTCAGTCCTGTGATGATCCTAGTTCCGGCTAAGGCTTGCACACAGGAATAAAAGAAAGACGACTAAAGAAGAGGAGCCCCCTCTTGCCGCGGTTTTGGTTTCCACAGATGCAGTTACCCGTGGTCCAAAAATATTGAGCAGTGAATTCCAAAATAAATAATTCACAGTTTTTGATCCACATCCCAGGCGGAATAGCTCGAGGGGGTCTTATCCTGTCCCCTCCATCCTCTCTGAATGTCAATCACTGCCCAGCCTCTTCACGCCATCCGAGGGGTCCACCCTCAGCAGCAGCCATTGTCACAGAGCCACAAAACCTGCCTTCAGGTGACCTTTGCAGCGAGCCTGGCCTGACCCTACAATGCCCAAATCACACACCACTTCACATCGTGATCCAAGCATTGCTTCATCTCAAGCCATCAAATGAGATGAATAAACAGTCAGGCAAGATACTCAGAGGGAGAAGTTATTAGCAGTTAGTTCATTTATTTAAGTATGTTAACTTTTGTTTTTATTAGCCCATGCGTACAGTACACCAACATTTTCTGTGCAGGGTTGGTGCATGTGTATACCACATCTTAACTCTTTTTCCATCTGCTTCTGCCCTTTCTTCCCTCTCTCTTTATCTTTTAACCCCTTTCATTCCTACAAAAAACCTATCTTCTTATTTCCCACTATGTATATTTTATTTACTTATACGGTGGGATTTTCATATAAATGTCATATGTGACATTTGAGCTTGTGTCTCTGATTGGTTTCACTCACATTAGGCCCCAAAGTGCATCCGTTGTCCTACCAAGTGACTCAGATTTACCCTACGGCAGGGTGGTAATCAGACTTTATCCCTGGTCTACATACAACAGAGAAAACACGGTGGCTGTAGGCTTCAGTACCATCAGAGCTTCAGGAAGCCACCAAAGTCTTAGAATGTTTTCACCAACAGTAAAGGACTGCTGTACTTAATTTGGGAAAATGATGTTTTTGCTTTGTTTTTGACACAAGGTATCATTACGCAGTTCAGGCTGGCTTTGAACTCACTATGCAACCTATCCTGGCTTCCAACTGGTTAATGATTCCCCTGCCTCAGCCTCCTGACTGCTGGGACTTCATGTGTGGGCCACCAGGCTTGGAAAAATGATGAGCTTTTAAGGACATAAAAGCACAGTTAAGAGAACAAGGATATCAACATGGCCGTGTTCTAACAGAGTGAAATAAACCAGAAGCCGAGTTAGTAGGGGATCAGAGGAGGAAAAGATGCCTGCGGATCAGAGTAGAAAGGGCACAGTGACTTCAACAGGACCTTGAAATATGGAGTCAGCTTCTTGGCTTTGTGTGTGGCTTTGTCTTTTGAGAAGAGGAAAACACTGACAATTTCCAGTGCTTTGAAGCGAACTGCTTACAAACAGAAGCACCAGGGCAGTGTGATGGGGTCAAATGTCCTGGAAGCTCTGAAATACCGAGTTTGAATCCTGATTTTGCTGCTTAAAAGCTAAATATGGACAGATTACTTCACTGATTTCTATTTGGATTTTTAAGTGGAACCAGTGGTGTCTATAGCGATAAAATTTATTAGGAGAATAAACCGGGTAATGTCATGCAATGGGGTTGGTTTGGGCCCACGGAAAGGCCCCCGCTGACATTGGCTTCTGCCCCTAACTGTACTGTGGTAAAGGCACACGTGCCATGAACTTCACTGGTTCACAGAAGGTTTCAGCTGAGCACATCTGTTTCTCTAAACTTAATTATGATCAAGGCCATCCACAAAAATTTAGTTTGGCTCATGACTGGGAACATATCTGTAATAACTGTCTTAACGTTTGATAAATTAGAGGTCACATTCAAACCAACAAAAAGCATAAGACTTTCTGCATAAAGGGATGATTGACCTTAAGTAAAAACATTTATTTTGCAATGAGGTTGAATTTACCTCTACTAAATCATTCTTATTCTTAAAATGAAATATTGACACAAAGAAAGCCAACTTCACCCAACCAAGTGACAACCTCGAGGTCAGCCTAGAAAATTGAGATTCATCCCATTCAGTGAAAAACTTACAAAGGCCATTGCCACAAGGGTCTTATGAATTCCAAAGTACAGATTAAAAAGGAAATTAATCTGGTTTAGCCAGAACGCTGCATCTCCATTTTTGACAAATTCTCAGGCATGCCCATAAATTTTGATGGCATACCTCTGGAAGAGAAGGAAATCTCAGCCAGTGGTGCAAACTGATGTTACAGGAAAGCAGTATGGAAGAAGAAATGGAAGAGAAACCCCGTTGTCAGAAATGTGTTTTATCTTTTTTTTTTGTCTTTTTCCTTTTTTATAGGTACTGGGGATCGAACTCATGACTGCCTGCTTTCAAGGCAGGCGCTTATGCCGCTGAGCTAAATCCCCAGCCCCTTTTTTTTTTCATTCTTAATACAATGAACATTTATAGTTTCTAGTCGGTGGCAGACATCAGGATAAAATTTGAGATCCCACATAGACCTTATATTTTCCTAAGCAAACATGCAGGGCATCTTTTATTCTCTGCTCATATTTTATTCCCAGAAAAATCTCAGTTTAGAGGAGGGGAACAAACACACTAATGAGCTATAACAATGATTTCAGCGACAGACATATACAAGAAGCACTAGGAAATATGTTCCGGGACCTTGAAGGAAGAATTGGCCCAAAGGATGTGGGTTTAGTTAACTCTTCATTTCTAGTCTGCAGCTTTTTCAACATTCCTGAAAGGTCATCCACTGCGAAGCTCTGCCGGCCTTACTAAACACCTCGCCTTTCCTAGTCTCTGTCTGCTCCTGCTTCCCCAAGTCCCCAGTTCTACAAGAGGATGAAAACTTGGCCCAGCTATTAACGCCCAACCCTTTTGGCTGGAGACTGCTCAGCTTGACAGGTTTAACTCCAGGAAAGCGCCACACCTATGATGACTCATTGGGAAGTGAAGTTCAGTATCTTGGCCTCATTTCACTCTGGGTCTCCAGAAACTTTGGAGTGCAGCATCCCACTCTCTGGCTACGCCTTCTCATCCTCTCAACCAGTGGTGTAGGTGGCATAGCCAGGGCAGGGCCATGCCGCACTTTGTTGAAGCACAGACAGTTTGAAAGGCCCTCTTGAAGAACAGTAATATGAGCTTAACAGATGGAGAGACAGTGTAAAAGCAATGCATAGTGAGAAAGACGCTAAAATTGTTAAGTAGATAAATATCACATTACCAAATCCACTGACAATGGGAATATTTTAATGAACGAACAAATTGTGCCTCTACGCTGCTTTTTAAAAATAATTATTGGCCTCTTGTTTTTGGTGGTATTCAGTGTTTATTTATTTATCCACAACTTTATGACAACATTTTAAAGAAAGAATGGGGGAATAAAAGTAGACAGAAAACAGCCTTTTCTCTATTAAATTTAACTTGCAGAAAAAAAAACACAATGAAAAGTGACATTCTGGGTGACTGTCTATTTTTTGATGCGTTGTTGGTTTGTCAGATCTCTGGTATGTTTTGGACATAGTTTCTGTATTGGGCACGCATGTAACATGTAGCCAGTTCTGGGTTCTCTTTGTTCTCTAACAGAAGTCCTTTGATGGGTGGAAGGTCTTTTGATAGGTCTTCTTTACGGTTACTCTTTTTATATCTGGTCTAAAAGATTGTGCCTACTTTTTGATCAATAATAACAAACATAGAACTTCATATTCATATCTATAAGCATTCTTTGCCTTTCAAATTTAGTACTATCAAATTTGATTTTACCCCAAAATTTAGACTTACAAACCACTGATTTTAGAAAGAGTGCTAAGTATGAGGCCAAGATTATTGCTATTATCATTAATACCCAGCTAACCCACGCAATGTATTGATACACTCATAATCCTATTACAAAATACAGGAGTATCAACCCCGCAAACATTGAACTTAGTACAGTGGTCTGTTTCTACACTTCGTTCATTTCCGTCAAATTATTTGTCTATCTCAACATCGCTGGTTTTATAATAAAGATTTAAATTCCGTAATTTGCATCCTTCAACTTTGTTTTCATTATTAACAAGAATATCATGCATGCTTAGGCCTTTTAATTTTTTGAGTTGGCTTATCAGTTTCCAAAAGAATACTACAAAATTTTGATATAAATGGTATTGAATCTAAAGATCAGTTTTGGAATTATTTTTACCTCAGTTATCTGAAATATATTCCATTTTGTTATCACCATATTTTGTTCGTTGTGGAGGGCTGGTAATAAATAAATCTAATTTTCATTAGATTCATTCCTAGGTATTTGATAACTTTGATATTATGATAAATGGCATTGCTTTAATTTCATAGTTTGAATTATTTTTATGTAGCAGCAAGACTGATTTTTGTATGGTGAAGTATGCAACAATTTATTAATGCAGTTTATTTATAGATTATTTTGTATTTTCTAGGTTTGCAAAAAATCATCTGTAATTAGTGGCCCACTCATTCTTTTATTTCCACTATTTGTTTCTTGAATTTTGGCTTTGGCAAGAACCTCAAGTAAAATATTAATTAGAATTAGTGGCAGAGACTGCACACCATAGCACACTGTTGACACCCCAGCCCTCGGGAGGCTGAGGCAGGAGGATCACTGAGCTCAAGGCCATACTGGGCTACATAGCGAGACCTTGTCTTGGAAAACAAACAAAATTTTTTACTCTTTTGAAATGTTTGCCGTTCTAACTGCAAATATGGGCCTTTTTCCTGGAGTGTTTTTGTGTGTCAGCCCTCAAATACCAGCTCAGCTGGAGCACACTCTACTCATCCGCCTTAGCCTCTTTTGCTGCTGACTTGACTTAGGCTCTAGTGCACATTTGGGAGGAGAAGCAATGCAGGATGCGTAGCACCCCTCACTGCGGGGCGAGTCCCTTCTGCTCCATCTCAGCTCCTAAACTCTGCTCAGATTTGGTAGCTTTCTTACGATTCAAATATGAATCTAATTTTTTTGGCTTAGGTAAATATACATAGCGGAAGGATTAACCTAATGCCAGCCAGTCCCAAGTCTGAGTCTTGTTTTCATCATTAAATATCAGAATAGCTGCCTTTACTATTTTTCACTAATGTAATAAATAAGAATTGTGTCAAATTTGAGAATATGTTCTATAAAGGCTTTTTATTCATATGCAAATTGTTAAATTGGAAAAAAGCTTTCCAGAGACCTGCTCTGACCCTGTATTTTTCATACATGGTTTCTTTTCCACAATCCACACATTTCTGGGCTGGGTGACTCAGGACACATTCAGAAGACGATCTGAGCTCCAGTCCAGCACTTTCACATCGTGACTTTGGGCGGATTTACACAGCAAGTGATATGAGTATTGTTGGAAGTGATTTCTGCACTGGGCTTGTGAGCAACACCTTCACTGTATGTGGAAGTAACTTCAGACCAATAAATGCATTGCGCTAAGTCCAAGATAAGTATTGTCCTAGCTGGAGCTCAAGCTCGTTAGCTTCCCAAATGTTTGTACCCCTTCCAAAACCACCCAATACAAGAAGGGTGATGGAAGGCAGTTGAGCAGAAGGCAATGTAGTCTTAAACCTGTCCATGGGTTACCACCCAGCTCGAGGACGCAGACACTGATTCTTGGGGAGTGACAAAAAAAATCACACTGTCAAAAATACATAAATCATAAATAAAGACATAATATAAAAATCAGTCATCCAGGGGTGGCATTCAATTTTCACTACACAGCAGTTAGGAAAGCTATGTCTAAAAGGCTGGCTGGAGGGACCATCTTTTTTATAAATGTGGAGCTGTAGTATTTTAACAGGGGGGGATAAATGTCTTGCTTTGCCATGACATTAGGCCACGAGAGCCCATTGCTAACCTTCTCTCTGGACCTTGGGAAGGACACATGCAAACAAGAAGCTCTCAAGCCCAAGCTCCAAGAGCCCGCGGGGAGGGCGCCACAGTGCAGCTCCAGCAGGACTCAGGAACCCTGAGGAGCTCGCACCGCTCTTCTGCAGCTGTGAAGATGTCGATTTCAAGCGCAGGTGCAGTAGCAGCCGCTGGCCCAACACTATCACCGCCATAGCTCTGCCCTCCACCCCTGCCTTCCTGCGTGGTGGAGGGAAAGGAACTGGAAAAGAGTGGGGAGAGAGGGAGTTGCGGGCCACAGGATGAGGAGGGAGGCCACAGCCTCCAGCCTGTCCACCTGCCCACAAGATCACACTGCTGGCCCTGCCAGTGCTGGTTTCATTCTGTAAGGCCAGTGTTTACAGAAAGGCTGCAGACATTGTAACACACATGGCGCTGAGGTTCCCCAGCCATCGCTGGTACTGGTCAGCTGTTCCCTGGCTGAGACATGGCACCTCACACTTATAGGAGAGGTTTAATGCAGCTCAGAGGGTTCTGCCCATGGTCAGGGGGCTCCAAGTCAGAAAGGTCACGTGGGAAAGGCGTGGTGGGGCAAATCTGCTTAGGTGGCGGTGACTGGGGAGCAGGGAAACAGCGCGGGACAGGAGGGAGAAGGATCACACGCAGCGCCTGAGGTCTCTTCTCGGTAACTCCCCAGACACACCCAGAGCTGTGCTGTGCTGACCCTGAAGCGAGCTCCCTGGCTACTGAGATGACACGATTAAGCTCTACCGACAAGGAACCTTTGCCTGAGTTGCTCCTGCCTCTCCCTGTCCCTCTCCCTGTCCCTCTCCCTGTCCCTCTCCCGGTCCCTCTCCCTGTTTTCCCATGCCCACAAACACATTACTACTCTTCTAGACCTAGTCCAGTTTGACCATGTCCATCGCGTCTGACTCTCACGCCTTCTCCCTCATAAGAGTTGTGTTATTCAGCATTATTTCATTTTGAGAAAATTTTATTTGCAATAAATGTTTCATTGCCATCCAGCTTTGCATCCCCAGACCACATGAAGCAATGCCTGTGTGTGTGAATTACTGAGTATCAGAAACAATGAGAACCTGCCATGATCGTGGAGCTTTTTGAGAAGAGAATAGAGATGGGGAGCTTGGTTAATAAGGAGGAGACTGTCTTTGTTTTCTCATATCGAGGTTGTAATTAGGAGTGAAATCAGAACATGCCTGAAAACAAATGGATGTGCACACATGTATTTCAAGTTCTCCTCTGGATAATGGATCACAGGTGTGAAACTATTACTCCATTCAAATTAGGAAAGGAAATTTTATTTTTCTGCCTACTTTGTGTTTTATGAATAATTATGACATTTTTATTATACCAAGGATTAGTATCTACCAATAGATCCCAGGACAGAATTCATATAGCGATTACCAGCACCTTATTCTTGATTCTGTTCCTGAAATCTTGTTTAATTTTGCTCAAGGCCTTTCTCTTTTGGAACTGTGGGTTATATTGCTTGTGTAAGAGTCAAACTGTGAAGACACAGAGAACCCGTCTTTTAAAAGACAGAAATGGAGCATTTTCACCATAGAAAACTTTAAAAATGTGTTAAGGACACACTCATTTTGCTTTCATTTGCAACTGGAAAATAGTAAAATACAGCTTACCTTTCTTGCCAATGGGCCCAGACTTGCCAATACTGCCCTGGGGTCCCGTGTCCCCCAGCTCTCCTTTAATTCCTGAAAAGCAAAGCATGGTGTTTTAGATCACAAACTTTTTTCTCCTTCAAGATGCAGCAAACATATAATATTCACTTGAAGGAAATAGCAAAAAATATATTCTACCTGTGATATCTAACATGCCTCCTTTGTTACATTATCTATTCTAACTGTTACAATTTGTATATTATAGTTAATTTCTACGACAATCCTGGGTATGAAGGCAATGATACAGTATTTCTAGAATGACCACAGCAGAGTGTGTTTAATTTAAAATTTAAACAACAGACACTTTTGAGGAGTGTTTTGGCTTTGCTTTGGGATTCTGTTTCCCTGTTTCCTCTGTGTTTTAAAACAAGATTTGATAATTTTAGCCGCTTCAAAAGAGGGAAGGGATGTGTAATTGTAAGACCTAGTTATCAAAGAGACATCAGACACTGTCTTGATTTTTTCATCCCAAAACTTATGATCAGGGCCAAATGAATTCTTCTAAAATTTGTATGTATGTATGTAAAATATGACAATAGAAAAATAGAGTTTGTAAAACTTTATCTTTGTGAGAATAATTTTGAAATTAATACGTGTCTTTCTTGACTATGAGGGTAAACTAGCGTTTCTCAAACTGAGTCTTCAAGAACCAATGAGTCTTTTGTTCCCTTTGAGTTAATCAATATTTTAAAATGAGCAGCCAGGGGCAGCTATCTTGAAGCAACTGGTTGGGAAGAGTTCAGGCTTCAAAAGACTCAGACTTATACCAGAAGCTATGTCTTAACAAGGCCCACCCTTGGCTTTAGGAGTGAAAACTTCCTCATTAGCTAAGGTACTATTCCCGTTTTCTCTGCTCCTGTGTCTCTCCATTTGTCCCACTGTGTTCCCCGTGTCTATGAGAGGAGGGAAAGAAACAGAGATAGACTGTGGGAAGGTGACTTACTTCATCAACGGCTCGGGGAGCTATTTCTGTTCCTTTTTATCTTTCACTTTAAGCCCTGGGTCAGAGAAAGCTATTGGACTACAACTTCTAAGAGGAGAACAGCTGTCCTGAAAACCCATCACTTCTTAGGTTTTCCTGGATCTGAACTCTCTGAGGTTGCAGAGCACCCCCTCTGGCCAGTCCTGAGGATGTGATTTGATAAATACTCTAAGCTGTGTTACTTAGGCAAGTTCACAGGAGCTCTCAGATGGGAGGGAACTCACCTCAGAGTACCTTTCCTGTGTCTCAGACACAGAGGGCATGAAGAACTGCTAATTTCTAGGGCAAGGGAGAGGACAGAGATAAAAAGATTTTTGAGGGATTGTATCAGTTTCCTATCGATTCACCTACCTTTCGGCCCCCTGCGCCCCACTTTGCCATCTCTCCCCTCTTCTCCTGGATCTCCTCTCTCACCATCATCTCCTTTCAAAACAGAAAATGAGAGAAAGAAAGCAGCTTAAATAAAAACCCAAGTTCATTCTACCCAGGGGAGGGAGAACATGGCAGAAATCCACCACACAGCTCCAGATTTTGCCTTGGATTGAACACCATGGAACACCAAGGAACACCAAGAAAAAGTAAAAACTTACAGCATATTTTACCTTTTAGTTTTCTTCACATGCAACTCTAAAATGTTGAGGAACCTTCTAGAACCTTCCAGACCAGGAAGCTAAGGACACAATACTAGGAATGCAAAGCAATTCTGTGTGAGTAGTGGCTCTCTTGGTCATCGGTGAGTGTAGCTTCAGCACCTTGAACAATCAAGAAGGGCTGAGGGCATGGTTGAATGAAAGATGCCCTGTGTTATGAATAAACACTCTCTATTGTTCACTAATGGGGTCGGCAAATCTTTGATACATCAGTTACTGAGCTTATTGACTTTGGAGTAGGACAGGACTGGACTTGAGTCTGAGCCCACCATCCACTAGCTGGAGAAACTAGAGTACGTGGTCCTGCTGCTCTGAGTCTCATTTTGCTCACCTGCAAATCGAGCCGGATCACCTGGTAGAGAGTGTGCCTAAGAAGTTCCTGGTAACATGCAAGACCTGGGACACAATCCTAGCTGGCAACAAGGGTCATTGCCATTGCTTCCTTTGTGCTGAGGTTTCCTCACCCTTAGGGTGGGGACAGTATCTGCTCTTGACACCTCACCCAGTTGTTTTGGGATCAACAAGGTTAGCATGTGAATATGCTTTGAAAACAGAGAGCACAGCACACATGGTGCTGTGACCAGACACTTACTTTTATCACCTTAGTAATGGGAGGATGTAGGGGACTCCTGTCTGTTACTGAAGAAAGATAGAAAAAGAAAGGCGGCTTAAGGACAAGGTGAAAGTCCAGGAGTTAGACAGCTTTGAGGGAGAGAGATCTGAGATGTTTATGAACTTCACCGGAAAAAGAATATAGAACCATTTCATAGTTTTCTTTGTTTGCTTTTTGAGCAGACTGTTACTATTTTTAAGGAAAGCGAGCACAATAATAGAAGAGTCAGATTCCTAGATTCTGACATTGGTCAAGCCTTGAGTCTATCACAAGGGAATATATACACCGTGCTTCCGGGCAGATGACTTGTATGGTCAGACCAAAGGAACCGAGCGTGGATTAGGAGGTGGTTTTCTAGTCAAAGTTAACAGTGACTGTCCCTGAGTGATTCTAACCTATGCTGCACTAAGGCTATGACATGAAATTGTCGTAGCACCCCTAGGAGGTAAAAGCTATTGCTCAACTTTATAAGCAGAAAAAAAGAGAGAATTAAGTTTCTTGCTTAATTGTCAAAGACCAAGTTTGAATGAGAATTCTGCAACATTATGTTCCTGTCTCTCCCTGCACCCAGGCCCTTGCCAGGAGACAGTTGTCCCATCAGCCTCTGTGACTCTCAGCAGATGGCAGATTTTAGAGAATTTGGCACTTTGCTAAAATTTTGCAGACGGAAAAGTGGAGATAAAGAAAAATGTTTTTCATGTTTTTCCCTTTTTGAATAAGAATGAAACTAGAGGGGAAAACCCAGCTTCACTCATCAAATTCTCAGAAAATGTCTTGAAGCAGGTTAGAATGTTTGAGAGCTGGCTTTGACACTCAATAGCTGAGGAACCTTGGGAATCCTTTAACTTCTGAGGTTTGTTTCACTCATTTGTAGAACTGACAAATTAACACCTCTCTCCAGAAGGCCTCTAGCAAGCATAAAGTCAAAGCTGTTTTCCCACAGGAAGCCCTCCCAACCACTCCCAGGCTGGACTCAGTTTTTTTTTTTTCTTAAAATATTACATACTTAATTTATTTCTGCATATCCCTGACATCCTTCTGTGTCCTGAGAAATGGCTGGAATCATAAATGATTTATGCTAGCACACTTGGAATTTAGCACATTGTTTTCTGGTATTTAATAAATGTATGAGGCATCATCAAAAAATATGGTGAATGTTAAAATTAAAAATTTATTAAAATATAAAGACATTGCCATCCATGTCCCTTAAAGACTCCCCTTTGATCAGAGTGCATGGATCACATCCTTCTTGCTTCTGAAGCAGTTCTGGAGTCTCTTTCATGAAGGTCTTAGTTGGTACCATTGTGGCAGCCTCGGTGTGTGGAGTTGATTCAGAACCTTGACCTTTCATGGTCACTTTAACTTTGGGGAAGAACCAGATGTAGCAGGGTGCCAGAGCTGGTGAGTGAGGTAGATGCAGAACGCTGTGATATTTCTATGAGGCTGGGTTTTTGTTGGATGATAGGTTCTAGCAGCACTCAGCGTGCTTCTGACCACATCTTATAAAGACACTCATGAAAGAGGACTTCCAGAACGGCTTCGAGAATGGCAAGAATTATGGGACAAGTGCATTGGAAGCAAGGGGGAGCATTTTGAGGTGGATTTAAATAGTGAATTTTTTTGTTGCACCTGGTATTAGAATTGGATAGACTTGTGCGAACCCTAAAACGTTTTACCAATGAAATAACAGTATTATTGAGTACTACGTCAAAAATAGTTTATATTCCTGACATGCAGTCTCTCATCTGGTCCCTCAAGGATATTACCCTGAGCTCCATGTTAGAGATGGAGAAATGGGCACAGAGAGGTGGGCATCACTTGTGTAGAATCACGTAGCCTATAAACAGTAAACTCAGGATTCCAGCCACTCGCTGCTCTTCCAAACCCTTGCTGTGTAGGAGCTGCACGATTCGGAGCACATTGCTATCTTCCCTTTCCTGGGTCTTGGATAGCTGTTTTGTGGTAGAATCATGCCCTGCTCACTGGCAGGTAAGATTCTAAAGCCACCTGGGTGCAAATATTGTCGTTACTACCGTTTCCTTTTTTCTTCCCTTTCCTGAAAGCTTCCCCATTCATTTCCTAGCAAGTGTCTAACTGGAGGCAGCCAGGCAAGGGGCTGAGGCATCCCCAGCTCCATAGTGCCTCCCGACAGAGACCAAGAAGGGTGAAAATAGGATTATTGTCTTGGGACCTGTGAGCCTGCAGCCAGCCTGGCAGAGAGCCGGAAGCTGGCAGAGATGCAGTAGACAACTCGAGTTCTAGCCTTCAGCGTGGTCCTGGTTCCTGTGGTCCTTGGAACTTGTTTTAATGGGAGCAGAAGGGACGCAAGCTTTGGAAAGGATCCCCCCCGGGGGTGCATCATGGGGTCTCCTTTCATCCTTGGGGCACTATCTCCTTGGATTAGCAGGGCTGTTTAGAGTCACAGTTGCAAATTAGATGAAATAAACCAATTTCAGTTTTATAAAAATGATTTGTTTGGGCCCATTCTGGCTTCTAGCTTGCTGTGATAATCCTTATAGCAGAATTCTAGCAGAGTGCACAATCGATCAAATGTTCTCAAGTAGGAAATTTTTTTTGTAACAGAAAAAATTCTTTTGAAATTGAATTCTACTTTGAAATTCAGTGGCTGGACCTAGGTCAGTACCCTGTATTCAAAAGAAGTAATTACTAAAAATTAGTGTTTTCATTTTAGAAAGGTTAAGAAAAACTCATATAACTTGTTTGTTTGTTGAGGCATAGTCTTACTCTGTAGCTTAGGCTGGCCTTGAGCTAGCTATGTAACCTACACTGGCCTCGAACTCATGATGATCCTCCTACTTCAGCCTCCCAAGAGCTAAGATTACAGTGTGCACACCAGGCCCGGCTAAGGAAAACTCACTGAAAGCTGTATTTTTTTGTTGCTAACATAATCTTAGGTACTATGGAGGAGCTGTAAGTAATCTCTCCCTTCACTGATCTTAGGGACCAATGGGATAGGAGGCATGGTGTCCTTCAGATGGGGTAGAAAGTCCAGACTAAAACACATCCGTCCTGCTCCTACTGACATCTTCTTTCCAAATATGCCTATTACACACTTATTTTTGGAGATGCCTATAGTCATTTTGGTCATTCTACAGACCTTTCCTACTCAGCAGCTATACTGAAGGGGCCATGAGAGGGACCCATACTTCTCCTTCTCCAGCCCCTGGCTGAACTATTTGGGCATCTTTGGAAACCGCTGCTGATTGCCCTTCCCCACCCACAGCTTATCACATTCTCCAGGTCCTGAGTTTTTCTGATCCGGTTAACCCCCACACAGCTCTCCAAACTCACGGGCGCACCCTGCGTCGTTGAGTTGGTGTGTCACCTCGAGCCATTTCACATCTCCAATCTTAGTTCTCTCACTGTCAATAGGGAAAGTGAAGGCCACCTCCTAGACCTGCTGTGGACCAGAGGAGATCATGGATGAAAGCATCTAACACAGTTTATTCGATAAATGCCTTTCTTTTTATTTTAATATGACTAGAGGGGACGTATGACAGTGATTATTCTTTTGTATTTACCACCTGAACCCCCTCGTATAGTCATTTCTTACTTTCTGACTTGGCTATGAGCTTTTCGAACTCTTTCAGTATGGAAATGTTCACACACTTCGTGATAAGAAGACAGGTTCTCATTATGAGGATTTAACCAACATGTGTTGAAATCATGTCATCAACTTATTTTTGCTGAGTTTTAAAAAGACAATCAATTACGGACGTGGCACGTCTTCCTCAAATGCTTCAGCAAGTGTCTCTAGCGGGTGGAAACAGTCTCCTACACAAACATCTTACCCTCCATCCGCCTTGTGTTTAATGGACTGCTGGGCTCACACCGCTGCGCTGTGTCTGATCTGGTGAGAAATGAGAAGCAGAAGCTCACAGGAGTGAGTCTAAGTTCTTTGAAATCAAATCATAGCAGGCAATTCTGTTTTCACTTCTGAAAGCTTTACTAATAAATAAACCAAGAAGCCTCCTTGAACAGAGTTGGAGGAAGACAAACAACCAAATTTCCAGATTTGCAGGAGGCACAGATCTGGGAAGGTGGGTAACGCACTGATGAAGTCCGGGGGCTCCAAACTTCCACGCCCTAATTTTAAGCCTTCACTGTGTTGCTTTCCAGCTACTAAAGATCGGAGATCGAATGGCCTTCCGTGGCCCACGCATTAAGAGCCTGGGCTCCACGAAGGCACCGTTGAGAAGTGGAGGAACCTTAGGAATCCAGCCCTGGTGCAAAGGTCCCTGGGGCTTTGCCTTGAGGGGGTGGCAGAACCCTGCTCTCTTCCTGTTCCCCCTTCCTGCTCCACCTTGAGCTCCCCACCTTTGCTGCCCAGCCACCCTACTCTTAGAGATGTAAAAGCAATAGATCTTCTCAGGCATGGACTGGGAGCTCCAAACCAAGAGCCAAAATGAGGTTTACTTGCAATTACCTTGGGTGTTTTTATTACAGTGACAAAAAGCTAATACCCCGGCTTTTTGATCTTGTGGGATATTTAACCTCCCTGAATCTCTGTTTGCCTCTCAATAATTGGAAATAACGAGAGTATCTGCCTTTATAGAGCCTCCCATGGTGATATTTCACCTGGGCAAATGCTTCTTTAATCATAATCACTTGGCGTGGAAACTGTGGATAGAAACAAAACCAATCAAGTGATTACCTTATCTCCTGTTGAGTGTGCTGCTCAGACATGGCCACTATTCAGTGGATCGCTACTGCTGGTCATCTGAAGGTAGCATTCTCCATAGTCTAAATGGTACTTTACCCTGGGTCTGTCACCAATCTCTCGGCTCGCGGGAGCCTTGGGAGAAGGTGTCACTTAAAACAAGACCTCTCTCAGCACAGCACACACATCTCCAGAGGTGGTGGTGGTCATACTCTAGAAAAATTATGGACCTGTGGTGACATTTCATCACAGTTCTGTCCCCCTCTCAGACCCTGGAGGGAAGTTCTCTTCATATTTCTTTTAACAAAAGCATAAAAAGAATATAAATGAACAAATATCCGTGTACAGCGTGGTCTTGCTGCCTTCCCACTATGCGGCAGCTCGTCTGTGGGGAGGAAAGCCCAGCCCTTGGCCGGCCTGCTTCAGAACAACAGGCAATGGTGCGCTCCTCAGAACCAGGGAAAATATTTATGGACCAGCGGGGCAGGGTTCCTCCAGGAGATTTCTCTGTACCATGATATCACTCGGTCATGATGGATGTGCGTGAAAGAAGATCTTTCATGTAGAAAAGTTAACACCTTCCCTAATACAGTCAAAGGGTTCCAAAAACATTGTTTATTCTGGGCCTCAGTAAGGAGGTGGTTACAAGACAATCAGTGGAAGCGTAGCCCACAGGAAATTGCCTGTAAGTGGGAAAGCTGTCCCGAGGAGAAGCTCATAAGAAAGACAGCAGTTCTTTCAAAAAATGTGAAAATGTGATCTGGCCAAAGGCTTGGATATCAGAAACCATATATCTATTAGGAGACAGGACACTCTTTCACTTTCCTTCTGAAAGCCCCTTGCAATACATGGAGCAGAGGGGAAACTAATAATGATAATAATAATAATAATAATAATAATATATATATATATATATTTATGTACACACATCTGTATGGATTTCAGCTCAAATCCTGATTTGCTAACTAACAGTTCTTTAATCATATACTAAATAATTGATAACTATACTTTGATAAATATTTAAGTTTAATAAATAATTGAATTTTAATAAATATCTTGTCAAATTATTTAATACATTATTTAAATTTAAAATGAAATCTCCTCCTCAATAATTTGCCTCATTCCTTCAGTTTTTCCAGCCCGGAAAACAGGGATAAGGACTCTGTCCTCCCAGGTGAAATGACATACGGACAATTCACACGCAGCCCGGGGCCCTGCATGGGCTTTCGCGGGCCGTAAACATGCGGTGCCCAGTGGGCCGCGCTCACCTTCCATCTCTCTGTATCTGCTCCCCGGGCTTCTGATAACAGGGCACAGTTTTCTGCAGGAAATCACACTCACTTGTCCTCGACCCGTATGGTTTGGATTTTATGCCTGGAAACTGGTTCTCAACATTGGCATGGGGCGCAGCAGGAATCTGTAAGTTTCAATCTGATGGTATTTGAGGAACTAGGTAGGGGCCGCAGCGTAGACTGGTATGGAAGAGGGTCTATCCCAACGCCACGGGAAGCAAGCTGCTTGACCACGGTCATTGCTGAAGAAGGCAGAACCAAGGGGACAGACAGAGCCCGGACACACCTCTGAAGCACCTGCAGCCGGTGCCACCTGACCCTCCCAGGCCACAAGCTGCTGACTGCTCTTTTCTCTTTGTCGTGTTGGTGTCGGCTTGGATCATGCTGGATCCTTTCACTTGCAAGTACGAGTTTTCTTATGGCTTCAGCTACTGAACAGGGAGCAGGAGAATCAGGGCCTTCGTATGGGGAGGCTGAGCCTCAGAACACGGGCACCAAAGTAAATCCCAGTCACAGGAGCACAAGGGAAGAAATAAATGCCTACCTGCCCGGCCCGATCCCCCAGGCTCCCCTTTCATTTGTCAGGAAAAAATGAATAGAATCTCCTGGGCTGAGTTCTACCAGAATAAAATTATATATCGAGGCATCTGCTAACACACCAGTTTGTCACATAGGGTGCTAAAATGTCCTCACCAGTAAAAGTTTGTATGGATCCTTTTCTTCCATTAAACTCTGTGTCTCTTACAGGTCCAGCTCACAGACTTTTTCCTCTACCAAGCAGGCTTCTAGGCACAGGTGTGTCTGCCTCCCTCTGTCTCTCGAGCAGCAGAATTAATCTCACCTCTGAAAGCCTCCCCTCTTACACTTCCCAATATGCTGCACCACACCGTGTCCCAGAGTTCGAGACAGGTCTGGGTGACATAAGGTCTTTGTGTTCCCACACTCATTCAGTGTCTGAGACACAGTAGGTGCTTACTTAATAAATGCTTTCAAAATAAAAAGAGTGAAGTCCCTGGTGACAAGATGGGTAAACAGGAGCTTAGTGACAACACAGTCAAATGAATTTGTAATTGATTGATATTATTGATTGATATTATTCTCAGTAGTGGCTGATTAATGGGGTGACTTCACTCGGTCTGCTGAGAGATCTCTGCGGATACCCTTTGTCCATTACTGTGGTATCATCTAGTATGGCAGGGCACAAAACACTGCATCTACCACTACCCTGTACCCTGTGTTTGGCTTCCTTTTCTGATTTGCCTTTGTCTCTGCCTAAATTACTTTCTTGTTTCTGGAACCCTGACACTAACAAGTTGAAGGAGGAGAAGTTTATTTTGGGTCACAGTTTGTAGAGGTTCCAGGCCGTAGCTGGCTGGCTCCCAGGCAAGGTGGCACGGCAGAGGTGAAGCAATTTGCATTGCAGACAGAACACAGAGAGGGATCAAGGGAGGAGGAGGGAGGTAGATTCTTCTAGGCCATGCCCAGTCACCTCCTCCTCTGCCCAGGCTTTACCCCCCAGTGCCACGTTCCGCTGTGAACTCGTCAGTGGATTAATCCCCCATGATCCAAACTGCTCCCCAAGGCCCCTCCTATGAGTACAGGAAGAGGCTTCAGAGGACATTTAGTTATGAACGATAGCAGTCTCCCAATCCTTATTCCTTTGCTACACTGGCCACACCAGGTCCTAAGCCCGTTTTGAGCACTCTGCCTTCCTCATGGCCATCTTGGTTCTTAGCAGTTTCCGTGTCCATCCTTTCTTTTTCCTCTTACTCTTCCTGCCATCACGTTAGCTCCCCCATCCTCAGTCCTAATCTGCGTTCTTCCCAGCTGATCCTACATGACTTCCATGCTGTTGAATTTGCTGATGAACCCAGAGTACCTAGTATATTTTCTGTTCCATAAACAGTTGTTTTAATGTTGATTTCCTTGGATCTCACTTCATGTTTCCAAACCATCTTGCAAATTAGTCTTTATAAAACCACATTTTAAGCATCCTGCTGCCCCTTTCAAAATGTTTCACAGTTCTTCTGTGTTTATCTAATCCAAACTAATTAGTCTGGTGTGTGTACTTTTAGGTTGGCATCAAGGGAACTTGTCCACGGTGTTTTTGTGTGATGCCTGCATGAGTTTGTCTTCCTGTCCAACCTGTTTATTCATCTTTCATCACCATATCTCCTAGTTCCTGCCTGCACAGAAGGGCACGTCCCTTTCTCTTCATTGGACATCTGTCCATTCAGACAAACAATCAGCCTTAGATGACCAGAGGAGAAGTTCAGAGTCTTCCTATAGTAAAAGATACCATGTAAAATACACAGAGCTTGTAAACAAATAAATGATAGACAAAAAATAAACCTTACAATAAAAAAGGACGATAGTCTTAAAATGCAAAGGACTTTTGCAAATTGCTTTGCAAAAAAGGCAATGAGTAAAACATAAATATGGTTCAAATGTTTAATAAAAAATAGGTGAAGATGCCAAGATTGAACATTAGTCAGAGACACATAAATGAACATGTTTGTACCATATCTCACCATCAGATCTGAAGACACAGACTTCAGTGTTCTCACACATCATCCCTGACTGTGTGAATTGCAACATTCCTGGAAATATCTTACCCCGATAATGATGAAAATAGAATGTAAACAAACCTGAATTTACTTTAAGGAACTTATTTTATAGAAATAACAGTAAAAATCAGTGTATGTGCAAGAATGTAGTGGAAAAAATGAAACCTAATGATCTGAAAAGTTGCCATCACAAAATTAAAATCAAAGGTAATTGTTACATTGCAACGGGTAAAACTGTAATAAAAATACAACACATATTTATGCAGATAGTAAAAATATGAGTTAGAGAAGGCTGTCTAGATAAGAAATGAGCTCCACAGCTGGGCACAGTGGTGCATGCTGTAATCCCAGCTCTTGGGAGGCTGAGGCAGGAGGATTGTTGCAAGTTCAAGACCAGTCTAGGGACAAAGTGTGCTCAAGGGCAGCCTGCATAGTGAGACCCTGTCTCAAAAAACAAAACAAAACAAAAAGAACCCATGACAAAAACAAAAAGAACTCCACAGTTACACTATAAAATTTGTCTTGTGAAATAATATGCCTAGTACAATACCGTTTAGAACAAAAAAAAATAGAATAAACATAGAAAAAGTATTCACACCAAGTTATTTCTGGTGGTTACATGGGAAAAGGGGGTCCATAAATTGAAGAAGGACAGTGAAAGAGAGAGACTAATAGCTGTTCTTTTGCAGAATTTTCTACAAGTCCCATGTTACAGGAAGGATGAAATATTCTTGCAATCTGAAAGATACATCATCAGCAATGTAAAGTGGGTGATGGTCCTTATCTCCCTGAGTCCTGCTTCAAGTTAATTTCTAATTTCTCTGACTCTGTTGATAGAATTATTTCCGTAGTAATTCTCTGTTTGGCTCCTTGTTACTATTTTCTAATTGCTGCTTGAAGTACCGTGTAAACAACGCATTCCTATTGAACTATTTGTATTAATGTCAACTACCTCAAGTGTAAGTGTTTTTGCGGTAAGTATAGAACATGTTCTTGAGTGTGGTTCAAAGCGTCACAATTTACTCACTTGCTAATTCACTGAACTCGTATTTCCACCTTTTTATTGGTTACACAGATGATGTCATTTATGGAAAGTTTGTACATATACGTAATGTATTTTGGTCATTTTCACCCTGATCAAATATTTATTGGATTTCTACTGGTCGTCAAGCTTAACTCTGGGTCCCAGAGGCTCAGCACCATCTTGGGTAAGGTGTGATTTTGCATGAAAAGTTTGTGCCAAGGGAAACTCAGTAAGTCTTTAAGTTCCTACAGGGAAATCGCGGTGTGATTCATGGCCAGCTAACAAGGTGACCCTGTGGAAAGATCAAAGGCACACAAGCCAGGACGCTTTAATTTTACTCTTCTCCTCTGTCCCCTAATGGGATCTTCCATTCCCCATCTATATTTCCATATTCTTAAGAGCGAGAAAAGAAAGGTCGTAGGATGATAAGCAGTGGTTTCCATTGCTAAAGACTTCGCAGCCCATCAGAGACACCTCGGCCCCCGGGAATGCTACCCTTAGTCATGTACATGATCATCTGTTCAGAGTTAAAATATCAGAGACTCAGCAAGAGCAGCAGACAATGTTATGTTAGCACAGCCAGGCCACATTAAAATATACTGACGTGGAGAGACAAGAAAACCCATTCTACACAAGTTAGCCAGATTTTGAGCTCCTATTACTTTGAAAAATAAAATGTCACCTCAGGCATGGTCCAGTCTAGGAGAGCAGGTCACAGTGCTGGCTGTGCACCCCCATGAGAGCTTCATTTCTTTGCATTTGCTCTATGTCTGTGGTCTCGCATTGGCTCTGTCCACAGCCACTGGGGTACTGGCCAGCTGCACTCCTCCAGAGATTAGCTTTGCATAAGGGGACCCCGACACACTGTTCCAGAATCTTCCCCGTGCACCTCAAGGCCTCCCGGGTTCTGTGAGGATTCTCTCTTGCTGGGAGCATACTGCCACACTGCCCGCCTCCCTCCACCTCCCCAGCTGCCCGCTGGACATATGGGCCTTCCCTTTCTGGTTCTCCTGTCATTTGGTCACCCAGCATGTCATCTGATGAGGGAACAATGACTTTGTTGCAGCTTTTGGCTTGGAATGGCATTTTTATTCTGAATACTGGATCATCTCAGGTCAGGCAGAACAACACTATCAAAACCACTTCTGACTGTGCTCAACTGTAGAATACCTCACCACATGATAGGTACTGGCAAATCTCTGATGCTCAGAATTGAGAAATTTTTAAATGCAGAGAAGAATAAGAATCATCTCTGTAAAAAAAAATGGGCATTTTCTGTGCATGTAAACTTTCTTATTAAAATATGACTAATTTTCCCCAGATGATATCTCATTTAACAGCTCTCAGCAACCCCCCTCTTCTACTGAGCTTGTTGGGTTTTTTCCATGGTAGCTAGAGAGTTGGATCAGGCAAAATATTTGCATCTAAAATACTTGCTCAAAGCTCTGCAGACAAATTAGATGCAAGAGCAGCGTGCCTTAGTCTCCTTCTCTTTAAAAGAGGAGCAATGATCTCTGTATATGTCAGGAGAGCTAAAAAATAATTTGTAAATTCTGAAGACTTACATGCCTGCAGTCTGTTTAACAGACGGGAGTACTGTCAAGTGGTCACAAGAGACCTGCAGTGATACCTCCAGAGTTTGCAAATCAAGCCCAATCACAATATGTAATATGAAAAGCATTAAATTATTTAGATGCTACTCCAGTTGATTTCTGCATGTCAGATTTGTACTGAGTATATTTACAATGCTTTCCTAAAAGAGCAGAAGATGCTCTCAATTAGAATTCTGAGAATTTTGTAAAATGGTCACAATATCACAGACCCCATAGATGATGAGACAAAACCCAGGCAGACTGGATATGAATTTGGATGCCCTGAGAGAAAACCCAACTGTAACAGCTACTAAGCTTCTACAAACAGAAGTTCATACATAAGAAGAGTACGTGACAGGTGGGTTGTGTCTGATTTCTATGTGTCACCAGTAGCCCAGGGTCAACACACGTCCTGGGCAGGGCAAAATACTAGCTAAAGGGAAATGTTTCTTTAGGAAATAATATAAAAGAACAAAAACACAGGGAATGGTCTCGCTCTGCTTTGGGCTTTGGTGACCTATGGTGCAGTCACATTTACAGAGCTCTTGACGCTGTGTATTAAAGGCTTTAGCTGGCTTAGCCCATGCCTCACCACAACACACACAGCTGTCCTGTCCATGTCACTGATAAGAAAACTGAGACTTTGGTTTAATGTATCTAAAAGCTCACTTAACCCCTAATCTGGTCCCAGTGCCCGTACTGCTATTTTTCCCAGAACTTAGCCTCTCTTGGAGAACCACAAAAGGAAGCAATAGTGGTGAATAGAAAGCGTGGTCTCCAGTTTATTAATTTGTGAAGACTTTGAAGTGGAACCAGGAAACTGCATGACGGAGCGGAAGGTGGCGCCCCTTTCATGGTGGGTTTCTGTTGGGAAGTGGCCTTAAGGACGTGTCTTTAGGGAAGTGGAGAGGGAAGAGGAGGTAACAGTGGTGGAAGCTAAATAAAGAAATAATAATAACTCAGCTATAAAACTAAACATGCTTTAACTTTCAAAATAAGCATTTGATGTCAGGTGTGGTGGTGCACACCTATAATTCTAGCATTCAGGAGTCTGAACCAGGAGGATCATCATGAGTTCAAGGCCAGCCTTGGCTACATAGTAAGACCCTGTCTCAGAAAACAAATAAGCAAAAAACCAAAACACCGAAATAAGCATTTGCACCTGGCAATATTTTTGCCTCCGTTTGTTATGTTTCAATTTGAAACGTGTCCCCAAAACCTCAAGTCTCGCATGTCAGAGATGGGCCTTTGGAAGGTGACTGGAATCTGAGGAGCTGTGCCCATCAGGGGATAATCCATCCATGACTTTGAAGACAAAGGGCTGGTAGAGCTGGGGTGTGGTCAGAGAGGTGGGTCACTGGGCCACACCCTGCAGGGCATCTTTTCCTCTGGCTCCTACCTCTGTGTTTCTGGCCGCCTGAGGGGAATAGCTTTCCACCAACCCTCCTGCCGAGAGGTTTCTGCCTCAGGGTCAGTCATGCATGGACTGAACCTTTACAACTCAGGGCCAAAATAAACCTCTCCTGCTTTAAGCTGGGTGTCAGGTATTTTGTCCCAGTAACGGCAAAGTGACTAATGTGCCATTTTAAATGTGAGGCCCTCAAGGCTGACGCTGATATAACTAAGTCCATGGAAGTGCTCAGATTCAAAACCACGTGTTTATCTCCAATGCCCGTGATGTTTGCCAACACACCAGTGTCTATTATTAGGGTTCTTATTCGCAATTGCTATCTAGCCAAGTAGCTACGTAAGAGAGTTGAGGACATAGTAGCACAGGTAAAAATATGCCCTTAGTAAAAATATGCCCTTATTTGATACACTGGAGTTTTATTCTTCCCTTCCTGACCTGACTGAAATATTTCGTTGTCATCTGCCCAAATGCATGAGAGGAAAAACAAATAAACAACCACCCCAAATATCTACACGCTAGAGTATCAAAGTTAAAGAAGCTAAGAGAGCTAAAATATTAGTCTGTCCTTATGTATAAAATGAATATTGAAATGCATAATGAAACAATCTAATGAATTAATGCAATTAAGCAAAGGTTTTGGGGAAATGCCTGCCTGCTGAAGCTGTCTGATAAAATCACCAGAAAGGAGCAGGCGGCTCCCCTTAAAACCTGCAGATGGGGTCAAAGCCTTCCCGTGCCAGGTTCACACACTGACGTCACAGAATTCTTGTTCTGTGTTCATTCATAAGACTGAAGGATGACGCATGCCTACTGACAATGACAAAAGGTGAGAACAATTATGTGCCCTGGCGAGATGGAATAATTCCAGGGATCTGGAGTCCAAGTTTTCACTGTAACTCTGCCACCCATTGGTAGCTGTGTGACCTAGAACAAGTTCTTTTACCTCCCCAACCACTTTTCACAAACTTAAACATAACTGAGATTGTACCAAGTTACCTCTGTGAGCTACCTTGCAGACTGAACATGAGACGATCCAGAGTATATCGGGCCTTCTAATCGGGGAAGTCACAAGGCCTTCGTGTTGCGGGCTGGGAAGATTTTGGGGGAAATAACCCATGTTGTGTCAATTGCTGGGATAAACAGTTTTGGCAGGAAAAGACTACATGCCGACCGGAAGTCTCTAGTCTCATGGCTAACTAATTTGGTGAGAAATTATCTACAAAAAACTGGGGAGCTCCCAGGAGTGTTTTGTATGGCACAGCCTCTCTTGGTAAAGAAGAAAGACCTGTGCACACCTTGTGTTCTCTGGAACTCTTGCGTGTGCTCTGGCCACTCCCAGCGTGGATTCCCAAGGTCCTCAGTAGAACCCTTAAGTCATAGCTGTAGGCCAGGCCACCCTGCTTAAGCACCCCTCTGGCTGCTTAGAGGGCTTTCAGCCTGATAGGTGCAGGTAGTTTAAATATAACTGAGCCCAGGTCTACCCCACCCCTGCAGCTCTGGGATGAAAGGGCGAGAGCCTCAGTCACCGTGTTCTGGGGTGCACTGAGAAGCTCCCCCTACGTACGGGATGCACCGCAGCACTTTTTAAGAGCTGCAGAGCTCTGAGGATAGTTTGAGGTTACGTTATCAGCTCAACTGCTGCTAAAGAAGATATTAGAATGTTTGGATTCATGTATTTAATTAAAAATAATTACTGAGCACCCACTAAGCATAAGAAATCAGAGTCAGGAAGCTTTTGAGGCAGGGCACAGCATGCTTAGGAAAAAGAGCAGGGTTGTCCCTGCTTTCACTCAGACCCACAAGAAAATTTCACTTAGGAATGTGTCTGTGGGCAGAGGGAGCTGTCTGGGGACTTAGAGCTGTGCTGTGCAAACGTCCTGGGGCTAAGACTTCCAGGAGGAGAAGGAAGGATTTTCGGGAAGATCCAGGGTAGATAAGAGGAGGCAGGGCAGAGAGCAGGAAAGAGAGGCAAGGTCACTTGCCCAGAGATAACTCCAAGGACAAAAACAGTTTGCAGCAGCGATGCAGGAGAAGTTGGGAGAAGCCAGGTGGAAAAGTCCTTATGGGCAATGCACACACACACACACACACACACACACACACACACACACAAACTTACCAAAAGGAAAAAGCTCCTACACTGAAAGGCTGGGAACAGGGGAACAGTATTACTTTCCAATCGAACTAATGAAGCACTGATTAACAATCAAAGAGGAAATCCGCCGTCCCTTTCAGCTTGGTTAGTGTCCAAGGCAGAGTGGAGGGTTGCGTGAATTCCATGTTCTTAGGCATTTTCCTGCCTAGGTCTTGTCACCAAAACGTGGACCATGTTTCTCACCCCATTGAAGACTCATATAAGCTAGCGGTTGCCGTGGAATGATGCTCGAGCCCAGGTCCAGGCCAGGGGCCCAGTTCAAGCGGCCTGACTCCAAATCCTGAGAGAGCTCAGTCCTCCATGGCCTCTCAGAGCTTGCTTTCGGATGCTTAAGAAATTCCTGCCATGCAAGGCAAGTGAATATTAAACAAGACGATGCATTTTGAATTTTATGAGATTTAAAAAAGTATCTTCTTCATATTTCTTACAATCTTTAACACCCATAAATTTCTGGTTAGTTTCTTGGCATTGTTCTTTTTGAGTTCAACCACTAGAGGTCAGAATTTCACACAAATTGCTAAAAGAAACCACCAAACTGGAAAATAAATAAATAAATGAATAAAAAGAAGAACTTTTTTTTTTTTACCCCAGCTGAGCAGTCTAAATAAATTGAGGCATAGAAAGAAAAATAGTGCTTCTTTAAATAAACTAATTTGATAATTGGGACGATGTCCCCCAACTTGTTGCTCAATAGGGAAAAGAAGGAAAGGCAAACAGAATTTGTTAAATATCTATTGAGGACAACTTTCCAACCTAAATGTATATTGATCGTTTTACATTATTTCAAGCGCAGGTCTCTGCTGGAGGCCCGTTCTGAAGGTAAAGAAGCTGAATGATAGCAATAACAGCCTGCTGACGATCAAACAGCGGAATCGAACGCCTTCCTTCCCCTAAGTCAAGCTCAAAGCACAGCACGATCAAACCCATGCTGCATTTTGGACGAGAGAGTCTATAACGGAATAATATTATTATTTTCACCTGCAACTCTAAATCAGTTATTTAGTTTCCACTCTCCTCAATGAATTTGGAGTGCATTCTTTTTACTATTTCTCAGACCGCCTAGAAGTTTCTGAGCTCAGGGCCGCAGGACTAAGGAACACAGTAACAAGATGATTATGGGGGCCCGGGGCGGGGAACGAAGACTTTGACTGAAGGGAAAAATACATTGAACAAAAGCTATAGCTCAGTACTTTAAAATGTTTTCTTAGTCATCAACATTTTTTTTTTTCATTTTGTAGAGCTAAATATACACACCTACCCCGTTTAGGGCAAGAAAGGGGCTGTCCCAGGACCCAGGAAGGAATGGGGTCCAGCACATAGTAGCTTAGATTGCAGAGAAGGTTGCATGCCTGGGCTTTTGCTGGGTTTGTCACACCTCATGCAGTGCCCAGAGCGGAGGAAAGGCAGCAGCAACACGCCCAGCGGTGCCCTCTGCACACACGAGGGCACCCACAGAGGCAGAAGCGAGCCCAAGGGGTGGTGACCCCGGGAGCTTCCCATCTGATCCCAAGCTGGACACCCATCCTAAGATTGGTTCTTCACCTTGGTTTTAAACGTCCGTCATCTGGCTGATGGGCGGGACTTCCGGAATCGTGGACCTCTGCATTAAGAAGGGAATTTAGGGCACATTTTATGCGAAGCGCTCAAGTTTCAATGATGAAGAGGAAGTCACTCCTAAGCCCTTAACAGACTTAATTCTGGAGCCCAGGGTTCTAGAGCAACTCTTTCTCTTCCTGGATGCCCCGAGATTTTCCTTCTGCCAAACAGCAGCCTGTAATCATGGGAAGGAAGGGTTCTGGGGTGGAGGAGGAAATGAGGCTGGGAAGACCCGTGGTGGAGCCTGGTGACGCAGGCTCCAGGAGGCTGAGGCAGGAGGGCTGCAGTCCAAGCCCACCGGGGCCAGCTTAGTGATTTCAATGCCTAGTGTCATAGAACTAAACCGAAGAAGGCTCCCGGTGGACATACGCTGATACACAGTGAATACTGAACATAGATTGAAAGCCTAAAATAAAATAAGGTGGTGTCATCGCTTTTAAGGAATATTCTTTGTCTTTTTCTGGGAAGTGTTTAGGATTTTGACTTACACTTAAGTGGGATCCTTTGCCTAAGCACATGTAAACATTTTCTCTTCTTGTTCTGTACTCTGCCTCTTCCCTGGAATCGGCCTGGAAGAATCATGTCTAAGACCCAACTAAATAACAACCTTCTCAGAAAATGTGCCCTGATCTGTATTCTTCTTGATGAATTCCTTACCTCTCAGTTCCTCATAGCACGAATATTATCTAGTTACCTGGTGCCCAAAACATTGCCTGACACATGACAGGTGCCCAGCTCATGGGCTGCAGTGTTGGATTGGAAGGCAGTATATTGTAGACATTATTTTAACAACACTGTAGTAGTTCAAACACTTTCAGTTTGAAAGTCGCGGTTTCTTACAATGATCCCATTTGCACAACCAAGGCAAACCTTCATTTTTGGCACTGTTCGCAACACCACAGGCCTAACACAGCTTCCTACACTCCGTGGGAGTTCCAGTTTTAAATAATTTTTCTAACAAAAACTTTCTTTTCGGAACATTTGCCCTCACATTATTCATCGGTTCACCCCAGAAATGATTTGGAAACCCCAAGGTCTCATTCTTCCTCTCTGCATTTATTTTATAATATCAAAGGTTAAAACTTGGATTGCAGTCTTAGGAGGGAATTAATTCACTGATTAAGGAACATGCACTTTAAGCAATAAACATTTAAATAACTGACAAGTACTGGGCCATGTATTTTTTATTTTATTTGGGAGGACTTTTTTTTCCTACTTAAGATTTTAAGCAGCTGCAATTCTTCAGCCCTACAGCCTGGAGAAACGGCGTGAATTATTAATAAGCGATCTCCAGTCTGTGGTGCGGTGACCACTTTCAGAGCAAAGGGGTAAGAGCTGAAATCAAAAAACAGTTGTTGTTGTTTTTTTTATCAACCAGTTGCTTGGAGCATATTTGGACCTTGGACCTTGACTGCACTTGGAAAACCTTGCAATATTCTTTAGCTAAAGGCACTTGGCCTCAAAGACTCTACTTTCAAATCCAGAAATGTTCATTTATATCCCACCTCCAACCCTTAACAACAGAAATTCCCAGCTTCTAGTGGCACCTGGGAGCCCATTAATTATGAAGAGTTTACTTCAGATTTAAATTTTTACTTTTCTGGCCCTTGGCTTTACCAGAATCTGTGTGAGAAAGGACAGAAGAAAAATAACTCAGGAGCAGGAGCAGATGGTCTGAAGGACAGGCTTCCTGCGGACTGACACCTTGGGTGCGCATCTTTGAGCTCTCATGGGAGGTGGAATGTCCCCCCACCCTGGGACTTTACTCAGATCCTGGCTCCCATGGTTGTACCTCCTTTCATCCTGGTCTTCCCTCATTTCCAGAGCAGGACTGAAGCAGGAAATAGACAATTGATTTTCCCAAATCAAAGAAAAGTAGGAGGAAGCCAAGGAGAGGAGAGGACAGAAACACAGAGAGGTCCGGCTGGGCCTGGGTGATGCACACAGAAATGTGGTTTTCTTTCCTCACCTTTGGGTCCAGGTGAAATGGCGTGCGTGGCACAGACTTCCACGGTCGGGCGACTGTCAATATCCAGCCCCAGACTCTGAATCTGCAGGAGGAATAGCAGCAGGAGGATGAACTGGTTGCTTCGCAGCAGGACTCTACTGCTGTTCATTTTTGCAGCTCCTCCAAATAGGGTCTCCCAGATACGCCAGATCCAGAGATATATTTTACACCATGTGTACTGCTCAGGGAAGAAAGGGAAAGACCTGAGCCTGTGTTCCAGAAAGCTGTCCAGGGAGCATTCTCCAGTTGTTTATTTTCTCAGTATCTCGAGTGGAGTATACATTGTCCAGACTGTTTATTTTCAAGTGACAACAGTTTATTGAAAACTATTTCTGAACTAAACACTGGAGTGTGGGGGTCAGGAGAGGCATCCCTTGGAGCAGAATGGAGAGAGAGATGCTTTTGCTCAGTACTTGAGCATCTGTGATGTTTCCACTGCTGGGTTCCAGGAATGTGAGAGAGATAACCACGCACGTCACCCAAGCACTCTGCGTGGCTTTGGGCTTTTTGTAAAGTGACACCCATTGCACGATGTGGTCACAGGCAACCCCCCCTCCCCCGTGCCTGGTCCTTCGCTTGCTCCCACGATTATCTTGGATTAAACCCACAAAGAAGGAATAAGAAGCAGGTTGTTTTGTTGGCAAAGCTATTCGGAATGTGTTAAAATATTAAAAATCTTTATCACCTTTGACCTAGAAATTGCCTTTCTGGCACAGTATCTCAAGGAAATATTCTGACAAAACTTTAGAAAGTACAATAGAAAGTGGAATTTAACAACACACTTGTTTTTGGCAAATTATTATAAATAGAAATCTATGAAGGAGCATGACATGCTTATTTTATAAAATAGTGTTTTTAGCAAGTTTTTGATAAAAATGCTGAAAAATGTTGTAGTGGTGCATTTATTAAAAAGCAGAGATAGGTGTAGAGTACATGGATGTGACACAGACATAGATGTTGACATTGAGATCTATGTGTTTATCTATATATCTATCATGTAGGGATAGATTACACAGACCTGATATTGACTGAGATATTGACAAGGAAATCTACCTACCTATCATCTAAGTACAGATTATATAGGTCTGACATTGACATAGATACTGACAATGAGACATCTATCTATCTATCTGTCTAGACATCCATCTACCTATCACCTAGATATAGATTATATAGATCTGACATAGATATTGAAATAGAGATCTGTTTATTTATCATCTAGGTATCAATTATACAGATCTGACATAGATATTGACATTGAGATCTATCTATCTATCTATCTATCTATCTATCTGCCTATTTAACCTATCTCTTCCTTTACTAGACAACCTGTTTGAATGACATAAGCTTTCTGAAATACTGGAATTTGAGTCTTCTTAACATCATTTTTTAGAATTAAAAATGATGTCCTTTCCTTAAATTTGCATAGTGCTTGGGTGACATTAGAATTAAAATTACTTATATTAGAAAACTTCTTACCTTTTTTTATTCTTGAAAACACATGCTGACTAAGAGTTGGATGGAAGGAATTTTTGATGTCCTTTCCTTGAATTTGGAAAAGAAGGACCTTATAGTCCCTGATTAAGGGTTAGCACCTAAGAGATGCCATTCATGGCAAGCAATATTCAAGCCAGTAGTTTTTGGTGTGTTACTTTTCCTGGCTCCTGTCAGAAAGGATCACATTGTGAGTAGCTTAATCAACAGAGATTTGTCCTAAGGTATTGGGGTTCAGGATTTCAACATACAAATTTTGGGACAGGAGAGGCACCAGTCAGTGAACAAGACAGACTTACAGTATGACTGAACTGGTGTCTTCACCAGCAGTACAAGGAGAGGGAAGAAAGAGCTGGCACTGAGTGAAGAGCCATTGTGCACAGGCGGAGTGCTGGTCTCAACTTAGGTTTTCCTTGTGTAAGCCTCAAAACAGCCCTGTGGAGCAAAGAGTAGCTCTCTGTTTTGCAGCCAGTGGGGCTGAGACTTAGACAAAGGGAAGCAGTCTGTGTAGTTATCCACTGAAGAAAGAGCAGCAATAGAGAACATGGTGGATGGATAGCAGCAACTACAGAGGCTTTCTGAAAGACCCAGCTTAGAATTCAGGAATGGTGCAGAGTAAGGAATCATAAGGAAGAGGAGATATGCCCTGCTGACCCAAGAATGAACTGGGCTGAGAGAAACCAACTGGGAATGCAATCCTGGTGCTATAACAGGAACAGAAAAGCCTCAGTGTGGAAGCTGGAGCCCGCACCATTGGAAGCCACGATTTGGGTTTCCCGCCGCTGCTGCTGCGTCTACATCGGCTCGGCAGGGAGAGAGACGCACGGAAGCTCTGAGAACGAGAATCGGTGAATGGAGTTGAAAGCAGGATGGGCAGGGAGCTGTGCATTGACCTGCAGTGAGTGAGAGAAACTGGGACTCTTCCACGGTCTAGGAGGCTCCAACAGAGGACATTCTGGGACTGGGCAGACTTGCGGGAACAGGGCACTGCAGTGACTTCAGTCACGTATCCCCCTCTCAAGCAGGATTGGTTTGAATGACCTAAGCTTTCTAAAATACTGGAATTTGAGGCTTCTTAACATCATTTTTTAGAATTAAAAATTCTAAAACAAGCCTCGCCTTGTGACGCTGCTGGCTGAGACCCAGTAGGCTAGCACAACCCAGGTCCCAGCGCCTGAAGGAAGATTGACCTGGATAGGTGGGCCCCGCATAGGCTGCCTGGTCTGCAACTTCCTGGTGCGCTGTGGTGGGCGGGAACACCCAGCTGGTGCAATTCAATCAGACTGTGGCCAACAGGGAAGGAAGCTGGGCCTCCTATATACGCTTGCATATATAAGGAACAAAGAATATAGGAAGAGGTATCAACAAGAAAGGGTCCTCGGCCCCTGTCGATGTCCGCTCCCGGCCGGCAGGAAGAACACACGACAAAGTCTGGCAGTGGACAACCTTTTCTTTTATTTTCCTTCTCCGTACAGCCTGCCCTGGGATCGCTCCCAGCCGAAGCCTCCTTTGGTCCGCTCCCCGCGGCTCCTTCCGGGCTTCGCTCCGAAGCCTCTACCGGTCCGCTCTCCGCGGCTCCTTCTGGGCTTCTACTTCCGGGCTTCTCCTTCCCCCCCAGGGGTGGTACCAGTATATATACGGATACAGTGTCCAATCATGTTAAAGTAAGCAAGGCAAGCTGATTGGCTAACATCATCAGTTGCCAGGCAGACTATATTGTTGAGCGGGTTGCTTACGCGGTAAGCAGGAAACTAACGTGCTCGATGGGAGGGGTAATCTACCTCAGGCTTTGCTCTTTACTACAGGCCTCACGTCCGCCAAGTGAGGCGACCGGGCTCGGGGCTGCGGCTCCCAACATCTCCCCCTTTTTTATTTTTTATGAATGTGCGCATCGTAGCCCTTTCTGGACTGGGTGCAGAGGCTTATGCCCTATGCGTAGGCCCACCGTAGGTCCTTGGCTTAGACCCTGGTCGGCCGTCCCATGGTCTGCCAAGGCCCTGAGGCCCTCGTCCTTTTTCTAGGGCCAGGCACAAACTGGACGGAACCTGGATGCACACAAGCTTGCACTCATTTCCTCTCCGTAAAGAAATCCCCTCGGAGAGAAATTTAGACCTGGGCAGCATCTAACAGTCCAGCGGCTTACGTGCAGGATGGGGTAGGGCCTGGCTTAGGTTGAGTCGCACCGGGGGAGTACGCTCTTACCCGTCATTGACTCTCCTACCCAGCTATGTCATAATTTTTTAGAGGAGGAGTGTGGGAAGCTCACCGCCCCTAGACTCGGTCGTAGGCTAGGCGAGCGAGCCATGCATATGCCTGAGGATCTTTTTGTCCATTTTGGGCTACCGCTATTTCTATTCATCTTGTTGGTTGGTCTGTGATGGATCTCCGGTAGGGCAGGTCTGATCTTCAGTCGAGGGCTTTGTTGCCCGTGTCAGTCTCTCCGGTACCCACAGTGGTTCTCGTCCCGGTTCCTGTGGGAAAACACAAACCGCGCCTCGGTTCCAGCTGACCACTGGATCCGGGCCCATCCATTGTCCTGTCAGGACATCTTTCCACTTCACCCACCCTTTATGGTTGGGGGAAGGGTTGCAGTGCTCCACGGCTGGGGAGCAATTATCATTATTTAAATTTAAAAAATTGTGTGTGAATAGTGCCATGGATAATCGTGCCTTTGGGGCCAGGCCTTGGCCTACTCCCCCTTTTTGTTTTTGTAAAATTTCTTTGAGGCTTCTATGAGCCCTCTCAATGATTCCTTGACCTTGGGGATTGTATGGGATACCATGTTTTAATTGAACCTCCATCATTTTGCAGAACTCATTGAAGGCTTTGCCTATATATTTTTGGTTTGCCCCATGCGGCCCAAGCCGCCAGGCAATGATTGATCACATTAGACACTTTTTCACCTGTTTCTGCTGTTGCAAATATGACGTGAGAACAGGTGTCTGTGGAAACATGAACATATTTAAGAGTCCCAAACTCCTGTATATGTGTGATGTCCATCTGCCAAACATCACCAGGGATCAAACCTCGAGGGTTTACTCCCATCGGTATGGCAGGTTTGTATGTGGCACAGGAGTTACATAGTCGCACGATATCTCGTGCATCTGCTCTGGAAACATGGAAATGGTTTGCTAGTGTCCTGGCATTGACATGAAACTTATCATGGAAGGCACGGGCTCGCTCGATTGGTGTTAGTAAGGTAAAAATCCATAACGGGTGAGTGGCAGTGTCAGCAGCCGCATTCCCCTGTGCCATAGGCCCTGGCAGGGATGTATGTGCTCTTATGTGGGTGGTGAAGACCTTATGGTGTCTGTTCTGAAGCAATGTCTGGATAGACAGGAACAGCCCAGCCACTGTGGAAGTGGATCTAATTAAACCGGCAGTCTCAAGCACTTGCATAGCATTGACCACATACCTAGAATCGGAGACAATATTAATGGCTTCTGAGAACCGTTCAAGAATCATTTTAACGATCTGCAGTTCCACCACCTGAGGCTGATCAGGTTCAAATTGTATGGTAACCGGGGGCTTGCCTAGGATCACATAGGCGCCTATCCCCGTCTTGGAGCCATCTGTGTATATTGTAGTTGCTGGGACTAATGGCTCAGAGGCAGTAACCTTTGGAAAAATTATAGGGTGCTGAGTGACAAATGACAAGATAGGGTCTTTAGGGTATTGATTGTTTATATCCCCATGGAAAACACATCTCAGAATGGCCCATGTATCTATGCAGGCAGCCAGGGTCTTGATCTGGCTGGCGGTATAGGGTACTCGGATGGCTTGTGGTCCTGAGCCAAAATGTTGGACAGCTCTATCATGCGCTTCAAGGGCCAATGAAGCGACTGCCTCCGGGTAATGCTCTATGACTTTTGCAGGTGAGACCTTAGGGTGTATCCACAGTAATGGTCCTTTCTGCCAAATCACCGCTGTGGGCTGTAGACTAGTCTGTAGCAAACAGACATCAAAGGGTCGCCCTGGTTTAATTCTGTGTAAGGTAGCCCCACCTAAGGCTTTTTCCACTCTCTGTAAGGCAGCTCTTGCCTCAGGAGTGAGCCTCCTGTGGGAGGCTATATCTGGGTCTCCCTTCAGAAGGTCGAACAGGGGTTTGAGATCTGAATTTGGTATATGTAAATATGGCCTAATCCAATTAATGTCTCCCAATAGTTTTAGCATGTCATTTAGGGTCCTAACGCCATCCGTCCTAATGGTGACCTTCTGTATAAGTCTGGAGGCGACACTGAGGTCCACACCTGCTGACCCAGGGGTGGCCCTTGTTGAAGGCTGCCATCCTGAGCTGTCCTGTCTCTGGGGCGGGGGCCCGCCTGTGAAGGGGGCCCCCTCTGGCCGTTTTTTGGCCCTCTAACATCTTGTCCACAAATATGGTTGCCCTGAGCATTAAAGACCGACCTACACTCCTCAGCTTTGTGTGATCCCCTCTTGCATCGCCCACAAACATATGGTTCTTCATTCCTAGGGCGAGGCCTAGCATCTGCATTGTTTGGGCAATGACGTTTAATGTGTCCTGGCTCCCCGCAGGCAAAACACCCTTTAGCCTTACATTCCCCTTCTAACCCGCGAGGTCCCCTCTGCTGTACAGCCGCAGCCAGGAGAGCAGCCACTCCCGAGTTGGAGAGCGGCCCCCCTATCTCTCTGCATATCCTAATCCAGGCGTTGAGGTCCTT
The DNA here is from genome assembly GCF_034190915.1 of Cavia porcellus. Taxonomy (NCBI): domain Eukaryota; kingdom Metazoa; phylum Chordata; class Mammalia; order Rodentia; family Caviidae; genus Cavia; species Cavia porcellus. The sequence continues at coordinate 82,286,323 of NW_026947493.1, read as the reverse complement.
GTTCTTATGAGGAGCTATCGCTGCCTTGCACTCCTTTGTACATTGCTCGAAAATCAGCTGCCTTACCAGCGGTCGAGCCACTCCCGGATCAGAGAATATCTTATCGGCAGCATCTTGCATTTGGGCCACAAAGTCAACAAATGGCTCTGTGGTACCCTGAATTATTTTTGAAAGACACAAGGAGGCTGTTCCGGCACCACTTACTTGCTTCCAGGCGCGGAGCCCTATGGCATTGATTTGTTCATAGACAGCCCCGGGGAACTGAGTCTGATCATCAGCGTGCCGACCTTCTCCCATAAGCATTTCTTTGTTCCACCCCCGGTTTCCCCGATTGGCGTTTCTCTCAGCCTGCTCTGCAGAGAACTCTGCGTACCAGGCTCGCCAATCCAGGTAACTGCCCGAGGGCAGACACGCCTTTGCCAGCTGAATCCAGTCCGCGGGGGTGAGGGGCCCAGAAGACAGATTCTCCAGCATGGCAATGGTGTAAGGCGCAGTCGGCCCAAAGGTTGTAACTGCATTTTTAAGTTCTCTAATCTGCTTTATCTCAAAAGGCTCCCATGCATTGCATCCCTGGCCCATAGCTACTTGTACAGGAAATATCCCGTAGGGGCCACTATCTATCCCAGGTGGATGTACCTCATGAGACAAGCGTCCCCCCTGCCAAAGCCGCCTGTAAAAATACCGACCCGCCGGCGGCGGAGCATAAGACGGCGGCCATGATTGGGCGGAAAATGGGGGCCCGTGCATCACTTCCTGTTCTGGCGAAAGGGGAGGGAGCTCCCAGGCGGCCGCCTCGTGGCGAGGGATCGCCTCCCTCTCGCGCCGGGGAGCGCTCAGGAGCTCTCTACTCCTCCGCAGACCAGGTTGAGCAGAGCGCAATTCGCGGCGCAACGCTGGAAAAGAACCCTGTGACTCCTTATCGAGCGACTTGGGCTCCTGACAGCTGGTCTCTTTGGCCTCCTTGCCATTCCACTTTCCCTCGTCCTCGGAGTCAGACGACTCCGAGGCTAGAGCCCCGTCCTTCTCCTTAGCATCTTTGTTCCCCTTGACGGGCCCCTCTCGGGAGCTCCCTGACTGGGCCTGCTCAGATACCCTGCGTACTTTTGTAAGCTCTTGAGAGCTTTCTCCACAACCACCCTCACTCTTAGTGTTGCTACCTAGCATGTTTCCCATCTTTTAATATGTTACTCACCGCGTGAGGCCCAAGGAATCCGCCACTTACGCGTGAGCCTGAGGGGAGTCTAAAAGCCCTGTAGGTGCGCGCCACCCAGAGCCCAGGCTTATCCCCAACTCACCTGTCTCGCAGCTCTGTACTGGAGCGTTGTCCGCTGTCACGTCTCGGGGGTGATCAGTCCCCGTGCGGACCTCCAAATGTCGATGTCCGCTCCCGGCCGGCAGGAAGAACACACGACAAAGTCTGGCAGTGGACAACCTTTTCTTTTATTTTCCTTCTCCGTACAGCCTGCCCTGGGATCGCTCCCAGCCGAAGCCTCCTTTGGTCCGCTCCCCGCGGCTCCTTCCGGGCTTCGCTCCGAAGCCTCTACCGGTCCGCTCTCCGCGGCTCCTTCTGGGCTTCTACTTCCGGGCTTCTCCTTCCCCCCCAGGGGTGGTACCAGTATATATACGGATACAGTGTCCAATCATGTTAAAGTAAGCAAGGCAAGCTGATTGGCTAACATCATCAGTTGCCAGGCAGACTATATTGTTGAGCGGGTTGCTTACACGGTAAGCAGGAAACTAACGTGCTCGATGGGAGGGGTAATCTACCTCAGGCTTTGCTCTTTACTACAGGCCTCACGTCCGCCAAGTGAGGCGACCGGGCTCGGGGCTGCGGCTCCCAACAGGCCCCCAATTCTGAGAAAGAGGCAATAGCAGACATAGCACCAATAGATATAAAGCGCTGTCTCCAGAGCCTCATAGACAAGTTCAGGAATGAAGTTATTAATGACCTGAAGCTAGACATAAGCAGAATAGTTAGAGAAATGCTAAGCACCACCCAAGAAAAAACAGATGGTGGAATGGAAGAACAGAAAAAGAGGGGAAAATTGTTTGATGGAGAAAATAGAGAAAGCATAAAATACGTGAAGCAGGTTAAAAGAGATTACCAGGAAACTAAAAACTCTATTGAAAACTGGCATAACAACTTGAAAGAAACTAAAGACAGAGTATTTGAACTGGAGGGCAGATTTGTAATATAGGAGCATGAAATGAAAAACTTCTTAAAAATAACAAAGAAACAAACAGCAATAATACAAAGACTAGAAGATGATAAGAGTATCTATAACTTAAGAATTAAGAACATAAAAGAAGTAGTAGGGACATAAACAAATGAACTACAAAAGCTACTCACAGAAATAATCCAGGAGAATTTTCCTAATTTAGCAAATGGTAAAGATACTCAGTTGTATGAAGCATACAGGACCCCAGCCACCTACAACCCAAACAGAGCAACACCCAGGCATATAATAATTAAAATTCCAGAAATCCTACAAGAACAGAATATTAAAAGCCATCAGAGACAAGAAACAGATCACTTACAAGGGAACACTCATCAGAATTACAGCAGACTTCTTGGCCCAAACCATCAAATCACGAAGAGTATGGGGGGAAATAATTCAAGCTTTGAAAGATAATAATCTCCAGCCAAGATTGATATATCCTGCACAGCTATCCCTGGAAATTGATGGAAAAACAAGGTGCTTCCAGGATAAAGAGGAACTAGGGGAATATGCAACCACCAATTCAACTCTACAGAGAATACTGCAGGATATTCTAAAAAAGAAAAATACAAAGAATCCAGAAATAGTGGCAGAGAGGCTACAATGAATGGAGCAGAGAACAAAATGAAGAAGACAAACTGACAACTAATGACAGAAAAATAGCTCAACAGAAATGAAGCAGAGAAGATTGGATGATAGGAACAGCTGTTTGGAGAAAATGACGTCTTAATAGGTAATACTGATTTAGTATCATCTTGTTTTGAAGTCTCATCAAGCTTTTATTCTTCTGTCTCCATTGGTCTAAACAGGTTGTATCTTATTGGATTTTATTATATATAATAGTATAAGCAAAAACTTTTATAGACAAGGAGATTATACAGAAACCATTGTTCATCTTCTGTTAGTTGATTTAAATACCCCTAATACTGGCATTCTCTTAAATGGTTTTACATTGTTTTGATATATTTGATGCTACATTATACAAAGTTATACTCAAAGATTTCAAGGAAAGAGACAATATGGTGACTACTTTTATGTCGGGATTACCTTGTGGTGAAACACTATTTTGCTTAAATGGTTAGGTTTTGATCTGCGCTGTTTTGCTGTTATGCCCTCTTTTATCTCAATCTCCATTTTATTATTTACTTTTTAACTTTTATCCTTTTAATTAAGGGAAAAATAAATTGAAAAATAGCAGGATATATTATAGTAACCCACTTTGACTTTCCATTATCTTGATTTAAAGCCCTGTGTTGCTCTCACCATCTTGTTTTGACTGATGTTCCTCTATTCTGTTTTGCTTGATAGTACCAGGTTCGAAAGTTTAGGCAACAGCTGTGAGGATAGTGGGATTCATTATGACGCCCATTCTGGTTGACTATTATCTACTTTTGAAGACCTATAATGTCTCCAATGTTTTGGTTTTGTTGGTTTTGTTCTTTACTGTTTTGTTCAATTTTATTATAACTGATGATATAGGCAATTCTATTAGAGATAGCGGGAGGCATTATGGTAACCATTGTTGATTACAATGGTAACCATTGTAATACAATCACCTTGTATTATGCTTTTACGTTATCTATTATGTCCACCCTTTTGATTTGACTGACTCTGTTCTGTTATGTCACATTTGGTTCTACTCTCTTCCAAAAAAGTAATAAGAACTGTGGGAACAACAAAACCCAAAATGTGTAATTGTCATTGTACAAAAGAGAGGAAAAGAAAGTGCTCTAAACAATATAACTGCATGTATATTTAAGTGTATAAGATAGATAATGATATTACTGAGTTTTGTTGGATCATTGAACAGAACTGTTTGCAGTCTCACTGCTGGAATGTCCACTTTACAAGCTTTAATTTTGTAACTTGAACAATTATTTCTAAGATGACAATATGTAATCCATTAACTAGTGATTTCCTACTGTTTATTTTTTTCTGTAAATCTGTATAACTTGTATCCTTTCTCTGCTTTTTTTTCTCCTTAAATAAAATAAAAAAAAGAAAGAGCAGCAATAGCAAATTAATTATAAATTATTTCTAAAACTTCCCATTCTTAAGATGTTACTTGGTTGCCATTAAAGTGAATATTCCTAAATTCCAAAGGTGTATGAATTTCCACACGTGCTTCTTAAGATGTGCCAATTGGATGCATTTGTCAGCTTCACAGTGATAAGAAAATAGAGAGAATTTTTTTAAAAATGATGTTAGAAGCTACAAATTCCACATCTGTCACGACTAGATGCATGACACAGAGTAAATCACTCCATTTCAAGTGCAGCAAGACATATAAAGTAAGCTTGGACTTCATACCTAATGTTCTTCTTGAATTTTGTGACTTAAAAATTGATGCTTTTAAAATTGTTTAGGTGGCTGTATGTCTATTTCTTATCTTTGGTTTCCTTCCAGACACTCCGTGGAACTCAGGGAGAGCAGAATCGCTGCATTTATACACAGAAATTCACTGGGAACAACTTGAATAAGTAATAACACTTAGATTGCCTTTGTCCTTCTCTTTCAAATCTTATTTATTAACTCAACAATTCATATCAATATCTTTCCATGGCAGTTAATAGAATATCACATCAAATTTAATTGTTGCCGAGTATCCATTACATATTATATATAATAATATTTAATCAATAATTGTGCCATGGTTGGGAATTTAAATATTTTATATCAATAATATGAGTCACAATGAAGCGAACATCTGTGTGGCTGTCTGTGTACCCATTCTTTTGACACTTTAAGTGCACAAGTGTGTGTGGCTGGGTAACTCACTGAATGCTAAGAACAGCAGATAGAGAGAAATTTTTGACAATAACTCATATACTACCTTCATATTACTGTCACAGTTCTCACACTACTGGGCTCCAGAATTGATTTTTAAAATTTCTGATGTCTTTTTAAAGTTCCATATAGTTCTCATTCTTCTTATAGGCTAACAAGGGGAACTATAAAGGGGGAATAATCAAAGGATGGAACTTTCATGGACCCGAGAGGGCTGCTGTTGTTTTAGTTAAGATTTGCCAAGAAATGTGATTTTCAAAATTTCTGTGAAGCTTTAACATAGATGACGGGAACAACGTTATTTTCACAAAATAAAGCAGGTAAAGAGTTAGTTTTGAAGGGAAAATAATGAGGCTGGTTGAGCGTAAGGGTCAGGGGAGTAACAGGATGGAAATGATGAGCGGGCAGCTTGGAGAGCCCACCTTGCATCCAGACGAAAATGTCTAGAACTTACAGTCTTGGTTCTGGAGCTCTGGGTGGAGATTACGGGCCAAACTAGGACACTGAGTGAGAAGTTTGGGAGTCCACACGCAGGGAGCAGAAGGCAAAAGAAGGGTGGCAAATAAATCAGAGAAGTGGTCTGATGGAAGTCAACAAATGTGTAGACGCTTACGGATGGATGAATGGATCATCCGGGGAGCGATCTGGGAACAAAAGGAGAGGATTCTCCTGAAAACCAGAATGGTCATGACAATAATCAAATTACTAATAAAACACCTTGATGGCATGGTTTTCACGTGCTACTCTGCATGACCCTGCGCTCATGATTTCATATAGGTGCTGTGTAATTCAAAGCTTAAAACAGACTTTAAAGTAAGACAAGTATCCACGGCACACATGTAAAGAGCTGAGGCTAAAAAGCATGTTTAAGAGCACGAATTAATAAAAGCAGGCCAAGCACCTTTGAGCTGGGTCCAAGTCTCTCTCCTTCATTTCTCTCAGCACTGAACAGTGTTTCTTCTGGAGGTTTCCCTGCATTTAATAAATGCGCTGTTTTCTTTGGATGGCTTTAAGCAGTATTTAAACAGGAATGCAGTTAAAATTGAGTGACACCTCAAGTAAGGCAATGGAATTCAGGCTGATTCCCTTGCAAACGTGTTGGAGAAGAGAAGAAAAACAATATTTAGTATTTTTGCCTTTCTGACTATGAATCATTTAAGGGGATAGCGTGTGTATTGGAAAATTATAAACCTGACACTAAAATCATTTTAAAAACTCATACAGGTTGATTTCAGTAAACATAGGATGGTGCCAGTTCTAGACTAGGAGAAAAGATTAAGTAAATGGAAGGAAGTTGTCAAATTATGTTAAATGTATTCTTCTTCATGAGCTAAAAATACCTGCTCTTGCCCAGAGAGCTTTTTATTGGCCCTTAAAAGAGTTCAACTTTCATTTATACAAAAAGTGAAACCATTGGGAAGGTCAAGCCAACACTGTTTTTGTTTTAAAACATAGTGGAACAGACAACAAGCCAAACAAGTTTGCAATTGTAGGAAAGACTGGGAGAGGGTTGAGGGTTAATTTAAAAAGAGGAAAATTAGCGGCTGGTTTATGAAACTGTCTTCCTCTCTCTGTGTTTTCCTGACTGCTTTCAAGTTCCATTTTTCAGAGCACTGAAATTCCAGGCTTGGCTGTGTGATTTTTCCAAATATGGCATGCCGTTCGAGGGAACAGCTGGTGATACCTTTCCCTGTGTGGTTCTTCTGCTCACTGTTAGTGGGCTGAGTGGTGGCCCCTGCAATCCACGTCCATCCCTTAATCCCTGGAGTCCATGTGACTCTACTCAGCAGAAGGGCTGTTGGAGATGTAATAAACACAGGTTCTTGAGATGAGGTCATTCTCAGTAGGTTCAAAATCCCATGACAAGTGACCTTAAGAAGGAACACCTACAGGAGAGAGAGGCAGACAGGGAGAGAGAAGTGTGCAAAGCCAGAGGCAGGGACTGGGCTCGTACAAGCACAAGCTCAGTAGCAGCCTTGCAATCACCAGAAAGCATAGCAGGCAAGAAAAGATTTTCCCTGTGAACCTTCGGTGTAAGCGACGCCCGGGGAGCACCCTTGTTTCTCATTTCTGTTCTTCAGAATTGTGCAGTGATGAACTTCTGTGTTTTTAAACCACTAAGCTTCTGCTAATTTGTTACAAAAGCCCGCTGTTCTTATGACACCCATCACTGTTACAGGAAGGAACCACACATGAAAACATTTGCTCAGTGTCAGACAGACACCTAGAAACACCTGTTCCTGTGCATTTTAATATCAAGCATCCAGCTTAGATGGCACCTGGAGGGAAATCAAAACCTGGGAGATGGTATGAGCATATCCCAAGGCTGGGGTGTTTTACCAGTCACAACAGGACAGCAACAAAGATGCCTCTCCAGAAGGTGTTCCTGGCAAATTGCCACCTCTCAACCTTGGACTTGGTTTTGGCTTTGCTCAGTCAGAGAAATATTTATTAGATTAAAGTTCTCTCCTGTGGATTCCCTCCCTTTGATGAAAATGTGAGACGTAGAAATTAGTAGAACGATTTTCCCAGTAACTGACGCTTAGAAGGCAGCATGTGAACATACATAAGCACGACTATTTTACTTTATTCCAGTTTCATGTTTAAAAAAGCATAGATTTTTAAAACAGAAAAAGGGTAGAAATGATACAGAATTTCAAAAAAAAAACAGTAGGAAATCATCACTAGTTAATATAGTACATAAAAGCATATTTTTAAACTCTCAAATTGTTTCAGTAAGTTTTTGAGATAAAGCCAGAAGCCTCCTCTTTCCCTCTCTGCCCATTTTTATTCCTATAAGGAAACTCTTTGAGTAATTAAAGTGCTTTTTTATTGATCTCTCCTGTGTTTTAAAATAACAAAACCCCCAATATTGTGATTTTTTGTTTTTTCCAATTTAAAGGTTCTCTGATTTCTTAACTTGGAAGAGAGATTTTCCCCTTTCTTCTGTATATTTTTCCTCCATAAACAATTTTTTATTTCTATCTTTGTAGCTCAATAATAGAATGGACTTACTATAATATTTTTATTATTTGTATTTCAATGACTGTATACCAATTACTCACAGTTGTGTTACATATTACACTATAATTTCAAATTTATTCCTATGCTAAGTTTGTTTTCTGTATGTTTCCCTAGGTTTAATAATTGCTTTTTTCCTTTGGATAGATTTATCTCTACCAGCCCCATTATAATAACAAATTGTTTGAGAGTTTCTCTTTCTGTGGAAATGTAAAGTGTTCAGTTAGTTTCTACTGCTTTTATTAGAAATATTTTTTCTGGTCCCCTCAAGCTTTTTGTTCTATTTAGATTAGAAACCTTAGATTAGCTGTTATGATTTAGATAACATTTAGATTACCTGTTATGATAGATATTTTTGGTCACTTGCTAGGAACTTCTGTAACAGTCTTTCTTCTGGTACCAATATTTTTAAATACTGTATCTCTCCTTTAGGTATAATATGCTCTCTAATACTTTTCTGAAAAAGATTAAGCTTTATGTTAAATGATAAGACACTGAATATCTGACAGTATTTAATTCTATCTTGATGCAGAACAAGGGACGGAGGTTCTGAAATTTGCACAGGAGGAAAGCAGGTACACTGGGGCACGGCAGTAGAGAAAGTCAGATATGGAGTGACATTTTAGCTGGGTATAGAATCCCAGCATGAAAGTAATTTTCACTCAGAGGGATTAGGATATTGCTCAGTTTTCTTCCAGCTCCATTGTTGCTATTGAGAAATTTAACATATTCAAATTCTCTATTCTCTGTAGAAATATTTTTCCTATTCATTAAATACATCACATGCTGTGAAACTTCAGTGATACGGCCTTAATAGTGCCTTTTTGCACTAGGTTATTTGTAGGCTAAGTCTGGAGATCACTGTCTACCTATCCACTGGTGTTACACACTTTCCTCCAGCTATTTTTCAGAGGGTTACTGGGGTGGGAGCCAGGGTCTTAATCATGTGAACCAGGTGCTCTGTACTGGGCTGGGCCCCAGCTTTGCTCTAGTTCTTAATAATTTCCTCACCTGTACCCATCTATATCTCTCTGTCTATTTCTCTCTCTGTCTCTCTGTCTCTGTCTCTCTCTCTCAGGATCTTTTGCCGTGAATATCACAGATCATTTAAAAGGATCTTCTAATTTCTAAAATATCTCTGCACCCACAACTTGTTTATCTTTTTTGTTGAACCATTCTAAGTTATTTACATATGCAGAAGCTTTAGACTTACAAAGAATCAGTGTATTTTGTAAATATTTATTGAACACTTATTTCATGTTAGTCTTGCTAATTTTTTCTTCTGTATGGCACATGTATTTATTCAAAGATTTACTATCTTAGCACTTCAACAGTTACAGTTTTTTCAGGAAGCCATCTGTTTCTTAAATGGTCCTTATTTAGCCTAATTTCCATTTGTTTCTGATCGTAAGCCTTCATCTCTGTAGCTCTTGTTGCTGTCTTTATTAAGCCCACCTAAACCATTCCTTATCAGGAGCCATGAAACTGTGTTTTGGATGGTCTGTATATACAAATGAGTTTAATTGAGTAAGGACTGTAAACTCTGTACTGTGGCCCATGCCAGTGACGTAGCAGAACAAGGGACGGAGGTTCTGATATTTGCACAGGAGGAAAGCAGGTACACTGAGGAGAGAAAGTCAGATATGGAGGGAAATCTTCACTGGACCAAAATCCAGCAGCAGGAGAGTTTAGGAAGGAAAGCCCGCCTGCTCTGGAACCATGGCCCGTCTTGTACCACAGGACTGGCACAGAGTGCCCTGGGAGAGCTGCTTCAGAGATAGCTAGGCAGGTGGAATAGACTCCCGGTCCTGCTGCCTGCCTCACTGGGAGGAGGAACACAGCAAGAGAAATATTCACAAGCCAGGCATCAGGCAAACCAGAAGCCGGTTTTCAGTGTGTGAGAGGATGCAGGCAGGCCCTGGAGGAATTTGAAAGCAAGCACAGCTTTCCAATTAGGGGGCCTGGATCTGAGCACTGACAACCTGCAGAGGTTGTGCAAGGGAGTAGGGTCCGTGAGTGGCGGGACCCAGGAGAGAGAAGAGATCAGACTGACCTGAAGCATCAGGAGTCCTAGCAGTGGGGCATCCTGTGTGCTGCCCAGTGGCAGCCAGCAGGCACCACATGTGGTCCCCCACTGTCCTCTAAGGGGTCTGCAGAATGCAATAGGCCCTGCGACTCCACCAAGTTTATGGTTTAGAGATTAACACTGGGAGAGTGCGACCAGCCACAAACTCAGCAGCAGGCTTGCAGAAGGAAATACACAGAGGTGGCTGTGGAATTCGCTGTGTCAGGAGAGGAACGGGAGTGAGAGGGTCCTAGCAGAAGCCGGCAATGAACCGCGTGCTGGACCAGTTACACTGCACCCTCCCGCCCGTAATTAACCGAGAGGGTCAGATGGTGGGGCAGACACAAAGGCATGAGGTCAGCCAAGCTCAGCACATGAGGCTGGCACAGAGATCCTTTTGCTTGTGGAACTGAGCAAATCTTGGGGAGTGGGGAGTAGCTCAGACACCTGCCCCTGAACTCAGAGCAGACCGCAGTACCATGGGACCGTGAGAACACTAATTTTATGTTTTTGCAGTCATGTTTATTTTTACTTGCTTGGTTGCTTCATTTTTCTTTTTTTGGTTGTTCCTTTTTTCTCTCTTCTTCCGTTTTTCATCCCTTTATCTTCCCTCTCTTCTTCTTCCATCAAGCATGTATATATGGTGGGAGGGACCTGTGTGTGTGTGCAAAGGAGAATAAAAATTAACCAGTGCTTTAATATAAAGACTCTTTCATGGGCAGAAGTCAGAATTACTCTCACCAAAACTGTGTCTAGAAGTTCCAAGCCTAAACTAACCACCAACGAGCTAGCAGCTTCCAACATTCTTACGGCTGTACTCAGTCTCCAATTACACTTTCCCCTCTGAATTCTTTCTCTTGTTCCCACAAATATTCTCTTAAACCCCCTCAACACTATAAAATCATCTTAAATTATAGAATTAAAAGCTATAGAAATAATCCCAACAGAATCTGATCTCCTGTCAGTTTTCTACCTACTGGTATTTCTCTCCCCTCCTTTCCTCCTTACTGACTTAGCTCTTTTGTTTTTCCCTCTCTTTTTTCTCCACATCCCAGTCTACCTGTGAGTAGCAGGACAGTACAGCCCTAAGGGGCATTGCTAAAGAAGGTGAACTTGTTAAAACAAATTTTTAATCTTCATGATTGACATGTGATTGGGTCTGTTGATATAACTGGTAGGGACCTTGTAACCAGGTCCAATTCTGTTAAGCTGGGTAAGCCAGAGATTTAGGTTAATACTATAATGTGAACAGAGCCAAAATCACAACACTGGAAGCAGGCATTAACTCAGGAGCTCTGCATACGAACAGCAAAATATTTCCACTCTTGTCCTCACCCTTCAGGACACACGCGCATGAAATGGAAAGAGGAGAAAACGGGGCAGCAAAACGCCTAACAATGCTCTCAACTACCCCCCAAGCTGATCCAAGAGGTGTCAGTGTGGAGGAAAGAAAAAACCAAATGGCAGACCAATACACAATGAAAAAGCAAGCGATTAAAAAAAAGCCAGTGAATAAAGTTCTTGACGAGCACAAAGTAGAGAGAAATAAACATAATGAACTTAAAGTGATCAGTGAGTTTAAAGAAAATACAAATAAAAAACTAGTCAGGCTAATCAAAATGATCCCAAACATGAATAAAAGTTTAACCAGGAGTTAGAGTCTTTGAAAAGGTCCCAAACAGAAAGACAGCAGCTAACATTTCTGCTGAAACCATGGGTGGCAGAAGGAAGCAGCGTGAGGAGAAGGCATCAGAAGGAGAAGATGAGGTGACAGAGGTGACCTCACATTCAGTCACCTGAAAAACACCAAGAGGTCTCGGCAAATGAACCCAAGATTAACTGCAGTTAGCGAACACTCAGAAGATGTCACAAAAGGCGTTAAAAAAATCTTCAGAGAAATCATCAGAAAATGTTCCAAGTATGGAGAAGGAATTTAGCATAGACATGAGTGAGGCATATGGAATGTGAATTAGCTGTGGTCAGAAAATAACTTCTCCGTGATGCATCAGACTCAGAGTTTGAGAAGTCCAACAGCAGAACAGAAGCTTAAGGTTCGTAGAAGAAAAATGTAACAAGTCACTGTAAACCTGTCAGAACTGAGCCAGACTTCTCATCAAGCCTAGGCCTGGGAGAGTGTGGAGTTAAAGGTTTCAAGCCCTTAAGAAAATGGCTCTCAACCCAGACTAATACATCCTTCAAGCGACCTTTTAAAATTGGTGAAAAAATAAGGTCTTTCCATGATAAAGATCATCTTAAGAAATTCATGACCACCAAATCAGAACTCCAAAATGTATCTTCAGGGTATCTCTAAAGAAAGAAGAATAAAAGAGGCAGGAATGAACAGTGGAAAAACAGTGCAGGACAGGAGTAAGTCAGTGTCTTTCGATAATAACTCCCAACGTAAATGGTATTAACACCTCTATACAAAGACACAAATTGGCAAATTGGATCAAAAATACAGAACCTTTGCTGCATGTAAGAGACACATATCCTTAAAAGAAATTTGTAGCCTAAAAAGAAAAGGATCAAAACCAGTATTCCACGCAGGGGGAGTCTCAAAGAAAGGGGGAGCTGCTGTCCTGTTCTCAGAAAGAGAACTTTCAGCCCCAGCTAATTAGAAGAGTCAAAGAAGGTTACTACTTACTGCTTAGGAGGACAAGTTAACAGGAAGAGATAAGCATTGTAAACACGCATTCCCTGAATATTGGCACAGTCTGTGCCCTAAAACAAACGTGATTGGATGTAAAATCAGGTAAAGATGAACACAGGCATATTTGGGGGACAGTACCTCAATATCACAATTGACAGATCAACCAGACAAAATAAATAAACAAACGAAGGGTAGAATACTCCTTCTACCAGATGGACTTAATAGATATCCACAGAGTGTTGCACCCCACAACAGAATACACGTGCTTCACAGCAGCACAGAAAACTTTCTCCAAAGCAGATCACAGACACAGCGATGAACTCTGCTAAAATAAATACAAAAAAATTATCCCAAGTACATCATCAGATTATAATGCAATGGAATTAGAAGTCAGTGGTAAAAGAAACTACAGAGATTGCATGGTTATGGGGATTAGACAGTATACTTTTGAACAATAAATACGTCACTGAATAAATCAAAGAAGAAATTAAACTTTTCACAGAATCAATTGATGATGCTAGTACAACACAAGAATTTATGGGAGACAATGAAAGCAGTCCTGAGAAGGAAGTTTATAGCAGCGAATTCCCACGTTACAGCAATCCAAATAAATAATCCAGCCATGTCCCTTGTGGCTCTAGGAGGTCAAGAACAGTCTAAATCCAAATTTAGTGCAAACAAGGAAATTATAATGATCAGAGTGGCAAGTAATGAAATTGGAATTAAAAGAACCCATATCACCCACAATGAATCAGAGACTTCATTTTTTGAAAGAATAAACAAAGTAGAAAAACCCTGAGTCAAATTTACAAAAAGAAAGAAAGAAAAGGCTCATACCAAAACACTGTCAAAATGACCGTACTTCCAAACCCGATTCATGGATTTAATGCAATCCCAACCAAAATATCAACAGGATTTCTCTCACAACTAGGAAAAAAAATCCTAAAATTTATATCTGGCTAGAAGAGATCCAGAAAAATGAAAGTAATTCTGGGAAACAGAAGTAAAGGAGGAGGCATCAGAAGCCCAGATTTTAAACTATATTACAAAGCTACAAAGATTTTTTTAAAAAAGTGTGATACTGGTACACAGTAGACAGATGGCTCAGTGGAACACAATACAGGATGAAACACAGCTGCAGACACATTTAGTCACCTGATCTTTGACAAAGAGGTCGAAAACATACACTGGGGAAAAGACACCCTCTTGCACAAATGGTACTAGGAGAACTGCTATTCACACATAGAAGATTCAGTCTAGACAACTGTCTCTCACCATGCACTACAAATGAAATAAAAATGGATCAAAGATCCAGGCTTTAAAACAGAAACATTTTTCTGGAAGACAATGTAGGTAAAACTCTTGAAGACGTCAGTAAGGGCTTTATGAATAGAACCTCAACTGCACAACAAATAGCATCGAAAAGCAACAAGTGGGATTATAAAAGGAAAGAGTTTCCCCTGCATAACCAAGGGAACAGCAGAGTGAAGAGATAGCACACAGATTGGGTGAAAAAATTTTAAGCTGCTATTCAGACACAGAACTAATCCCTAGACTACATAAAGAACTCAGAAGGTTAGACCCTCTCTCAAGATTAGACCTTCTCCACTCAAAGCACGAGACTGAAATGAATAGACAATAAATAAACAATTCATAGAAGAAGGAGCACGAAAGCCCAGTAAATACATGAAAAATGTTCAACATCTCTGGCCATGGAAGAAACACAAATTAAATCAACTCTGAGATTGCATCTTATACCAGAAAAGATGGCTATCAAGGAATTAAGTAGCAACTGTTGAGGCTGTGGTGGAAAAGGAGCCGCCTATATTGTTGATGAAATTGTTAAACCAGTACAATTACTGTGGAAATCAGTATAGTATTCATTAGTATGGTGTGTTTGCATCCTGCGTTGTGTTCCACTGAGCCACCTGTCTATTGTGTCCCAGTACCATATTTCTCTTCTAGGTTAAAGACATCGTGTCACCCTGACACATGCACACCCATGTTTAGCAGCACAACTCATGATAGCAAAATCTTGGAAGCAGCCTGTATGTCATTTAATGGCTAAAGGAAATGTGGTATTTGCACACAACAGAGGACTATGTTCCCATACAGAAGGATAAACTTGAGGGCTGTATGGAGATGAATGCACTATGAGACCGTGTCATTAAATGAAATGAATGTTACACACAAGCATAAACATTGCATGTTTTCTCTAGCGTGGTAAACCCAAATGACACATAATGTAGAGAGCAAAATAAAAGGAAATAGATAAGAAATTGGGAGATAGCTTCTTTGCAAATAGGAAGGGGATCTACAGATGGAGAGGATAGTAGAAATGAGGGGGAGGGGAGGGAAGCAGGACTAAGGTGTGTTGTGGGCACTGCCTCCCCCAAATGAACGTAATTATCCCATGCAGCAAACACATACAAATAAACTAAAAAACACTGTGCCACAGAGGAATAAGTCATGACTTCCTCAATTTGCAGAGAGCTCCTCTTTCTCATTATCCACATTTTTCTATGATCTCATCGGTTCACTGAGTGACCCTTAAGTCTGCCTGCTACAAATCAAAGTAAGGAAGGAATGCACACAGCTCAGGCTTCCTCTTACTGAATCTCAGCCTCCTGTGGTTCACCAGCGCCTCAGCTATGGTCATAGCTCCAAGGCCAGAGTCTTTGTCATTCATTTTTCCCAGAGGACAACAGCTTAGTTCTGTGGCCCAGCAGATCAGGTGCAGTCTTCCGGCTTCACAGAAGTGTATGGAAATCTGGAGAAGAGACTGCTCATTGTAAAGACCTTCCCAATCCTCTTGTTTAATTTTGTCACCATTTAAACTACACAGCATCTGCTGCCTTCAGCTCCCAAGACTTCTGAATTCCTGGTGTGTGACAGCTTACATCTCTGCTATTCCCAGGACAGATCGTTCTCATATTTCTCTGGTCTGTTTAGATAGTCACCACTTATCTCTACTTCTGCTAGATTCCAGACTAATAACAGTGTCACGCTCCTGTTGTTTATTCTCTTCATTTTGTCAGTTTGAATTTTTAAAATCCTGCTCTTGCTATGTTGGTGACATTCTGCAGAGAACAAACATGTAGATTCAATCTGCCATATGGAGGCTGATGTTCCAAAATTACTTTATAATATCATTTAAAGCACTATGCATGGAAGTGTGCTGAGATGAGGCTCAGTAGCACATGCTTCTGCTTGGAAATCAGCCACGGAAAAGGAGTTACAGGGATGGTTACATGAAGAGGTCAGAGCCTCCTCTTTACGAGCACTCGTGAAATCAAACAATACAAAACCTAAGCGTTCCGGCGGTCTGCACATCGACCATGCAGATGCATTTATCTACGTGTGTATTTGGAAAATGTCTCAGTTTTGAATAAAAAGATTGTAATGGTAAAGCCTCAAACTCTATCATTACCCTTCTCTCAGCTGCTTAGAATAAGAGCTTGATCAGGCAAAAGGATGGTGAGCAAATCCAGCAATACTGGTGCCAAGGAGCAGAGTCAGTGAAGAGCACACACAGACACTGCATAACAACTCAGAAGTTCAGAAATACAACCTCATGGCAGCAATTGAGTTAGTTGGTTGTTAGCAAAGGCATCAAAGCAGTTCAGTAGGGGAAATGATAGTCTTCTCAACAGTGGTACTGGAAAAATTACTCACATGCAAGGAACTAAATCTGAAACTGTAGGTCACCTATGTGCAAATATATACTTGAAATGGATGAAAACAAAACATCAAACTGTAAAACTATAGAGGAAAACATCAGAAAATTGTCTTAAGGCAAAGGCTGCTTGAATATGATAGTAAAAATACAGTGCATAAAATTTCATAAATTATACTACATCAAAGTGACAAACATTTATGCTACACAACAGCACTAAAATAATAAGCAAAAGCAGACATTTTAAAAATCATTATCCTATAAAGGGCTCTCTCCAACTAAATAAAGGAAATATTTGCAGGTCATAGCCCAATGAGTAACTTGTATCCAGCTAAACAATAGTGCAAATGATCAAATAAAAAATGGGCAAAGTATAGGAATAGGCATTTCAACAAAGAAGATAAATAGCTAAAGTATATAAAAAGATTCTCAACAGCTCCTGTTAAATTTTAATGTGATACCACTATATATGACAATGTTAATGACACTCATGGGGAAGACTCAGTGTTGGCTAGGCTGGAATAGAGTGGCACCAACATTCCTGCTTGGAAGGGATGTGAAACAGAGCAATCACTTTGAGAAACAGCCTGGTGACTCAGAAAAGTCAAACATAAACTGAACATACATAAACTCAACAGGTCAACTCCTAGACACCAGTTTATGAGGAAGCAAAATGTGTCCACGAAAATACTTGCATATAGATCTTTAGAATAACATTACTCACAACAGATAAAAATTGGAAAAAGATGCCATGAGTGGATAAACAAGTTAGTCCATAAAGTGGAGAACTATTTCAGAACTAGATAAAAAAATTACTAACAAAAGTAACAAGATGGATGACATTCAAGTGACTTATATAAAGTAAAAATGACACAAATGACTGCTTTGTAAGTGATTCCCTTTACGCACAATTTCTATAAAAGACAAATCTTAAACGTAAAAGCAGTTGTGTTCTAACTGAGTCAAGGGTGGGAACCGGATCCAGTCCACGTGGACACAGTGGGACTTTCAGAGGTGACGGCTGTGTGATAAAACTTGATTACAGTGATAATTACACAACTATATAAATGTACCAAACTTTCACTTACAGTCAGTTGATTACAAGACACATAATTTATACCTCCATAAAGCTGTAAGAAATAGTATAATGGAAGCTTTTTGAATAAAGTTTTCTTATAATTTTTGAGTATTATTTCTCATCCCGGAAATAGCTGATTAGACAAATTCAGTTTTGCCTCTATTTTGGAGCATCTTAGTAAAGTAAGTCAGCCATCGTGTTTCCAGTTTCTATGCCCCAAATTAATGCTCCTAAAATATGTCTTTCGGTGAGGTTTTGTAGTCTAGGTAACTGATATGAAGTAAACAGAAAAAAAGAAAAACATTAATACAAACACATGACTAAATTTATATGCAAATACATCTAATTATTCAATTAATTACAAAATTAATTACATTAAATAGCACAAGCATCTCTAGCTTGTTTTACTCACTAAGGGATCAATATTCTCCTCTGGCCCAAATGGAGTTGGAGGCCAGTTATCGATTCTCACTATCGTTGTTTGGTGATTAATTGCACAGCAGTGTCTTGAATAACACTGGACAAATTAGAATAGATAATTCCACGGACACATAATGAAGAGAGACGGAGCTTAAGGGACAGCCACGTGCGATGACAGTGCATTCAATCCTCCCCTCACTCAGCAACTACAGGTCATGTATCACAGATTGTAGTAACTCATGCAGCCACCACACCGAAAAGAGACTCTCTTTCCTAAGAGATTTGTCTTCATCTTACTGAGGGTTCCGAGAAATCTAAAAGTATTTGTCAGTAGGGCAGGACATATTTTAAATAAACACCGGAGTATCGGTATTATGGGGCACAGAGAGAAATCTGATCTAAGCTGGATAGATCAGCAAAGTTTTCCTCTCATGAGATGCTTCCTAAGCCAGACTTTGGAAAATCTGTTAGAATCACCCAAGTACATTAGGGAGAAGCAAAATGACGGTATTCTGCACAGACAGAGTAATATGTGTAAAGTCTTGATTGAGGAGAGAGAGGCATGTGTGGGAGCCAAAAGCAGTTCAGAGGCTGGGGTCTGGAACTCACAGGGAAGACGGGGCCCAAAGGGCAGCCAGAGGTAAGATCATGAAGGCCCTGCACACGCTCAGGAGTGCAGGAAACATGCTACAGGCAGTGGGAGCCCAGGAGGGACTTTATAAAAAGGCTGATCCCAGAAATGACGCTTTAAGGGCTTCATGACTTAGAGGCTGTGATGACTGATTTTGTGCAACTTCAATAAGACTAGCTCAAATACACTGGCTCGGGAATTCTCCACCCTTAGGATGTGGAAGACCTATCCGAGGGCATTGTGTCACCTAGATGATACAAAAAGGGTATTTTACTAATGTTTCTCTCTTTGCTGAGACAAAATACCTGATGCCCAAAATTAAGGAAGGAAAGAGTTATTTAGTTCATAGTTTAATGTGGCTTCAGTCCATAATCAGCTGGCTGCAAGGCAGGGTGGCATGGCGGAGGGCAGTTGTTCATGGAAGATACCAAAAGCAAGAGGAAAAGGGGAAAAGCAAGCTCTTCCCCTCCCTTATATCGTGTGCAGGCTGTGCCCAGGGCAGGTGCAGCTCTCACACCACCAATCCCAGCTCTGGACAATACAAGCTCTAGATCTAGCCACCTCCGAAAAGTGCATCACCCGTGACCACATGAGGCTTTGTGGGGACATCCAGATCCAAACCATAACAAGGGGGAACGAGGAAGGATTCTGCTTCTGTTTCTTCTGAGGAGCTCCAGTCTTCACCCTTCACCTTGGGTGTCTTCTGTTGGCTTCCGGTGCAGACTTTTCAGCTTCTGACACAGATCCTTCAGCCTTCCACCTAGACTGTCAGCTCCCATTGCAGACCCATCAGCCTCCTGATCTGGACTCGATCTTTCAGTGCCCGTTGTGCAGACAGACCTTCTGCTCTCTTCCTCATCTGACTCCACGAGTAGACTTTGTAAGCCAATATTGTAAATTCTCACATACTTATATATCTTGTATTATATCTATTTTTTCTCATAAACATTGACTGATACAGAGGTGTTTTATTTATTCATATTTTGTTTTGTGAGCTTTTTTTCTAATTAAAATATGGAGGTTGGGAGGGTTCAGCTTAATTGTCAACTTTATTGGTTTGAGAACCATCTAAAGGCTAGAGAAGGACACTTTGGATGTGTCTGGGGGGTCACAGAGGTTTGACCTTGGAATCCATGTGGGTCCTTGGCCCCTTCCTCTCTGTTTCTCTGCACAGCTTCCCACCCACCATGAACTGAGCAGCTTTGCTCCACCATGTACTTCTGCCATGATGCTCTTCTGCCAGAGCCTGCTGACCATGGACTGAGGTGTCTGAAACCGTAAGCCCCCCGCAAAGCCTTCCACTTCCTCCTTCAAGTTGTATATGTTGGATATTTGGTAGCAGGAGTGAGAAGCTCAGCAATGCAGAGGCATTGAATTCTAACAGTAGCACCACTATCATCAAGGACTAAAGCTTCTTCCTGCCTTCACCATTTTTTTGTGTGCATTACTTTTCATAGTCACAAAAGGGCTGCTTCAGATTCTGACATTGCATCCAGACTCCAGTCAGAATGAAGGGAAAGGAAACATAACAGGTAAGTTACTGAACTTCTTAAAGAACCTCCTGAAAACATGGAATAAAGTCCTCTTGCATCTCATTGGTCAGGCTTATCTATCATTCTAGGAGCAAGGAAGATTAAGAGATTACTGTAATTAGGTACACTGTGGCTTTGGAAGCGAAAGTCAGTAGTAAGCAGGGAACCTGTAGTGTCCGATTCTGTCAGCCTCTTGACAGTGGGGAACCAGAAATGAACAGAGTCAGGGGATATGAGCAGAAGAGGGAGTGCAAGACCTACGGATTCTTTGGAAATGGAGGATGAGGGAGAGGAAGGAGTCAAGGAGATTCCCCAGGTTCCTGCTTTGAACGCCTCGACGAGGTGCAAGTTACTAAGACAAAAAATGCCAGCCTCAAATGCTCAGGAGCTAAAGTTTGGATATGTTGGATTCTACATTCTTGTGGAACATTCGAGAGGAGCGATCTAGTGGCTCATGAGGATCACGAGGCAGAGGAGCATATTAGAGAGTGATCTATACATAGACTATAATTAAAGGCATTGTCCTGGATGAGATCCCAAAAAGCAAACTGTGAAGAGTAAATAAAGATATTTTAAAGAAAGAATTCACAGGATTTGGTTATTTGTCAGCTTTGCAGAGGAAGCAGGTTCAGATTTTGTAACTGGTAGATTTCTTTGATGATTTGGCAACACGAAAGGGAAACTGACATGTTATAGCCCTTTTCTCTTTCTTTGACAAGGTACCTTTTTAATTCTTGGTACTCAGCTAAACTACACGATAGCTATGGTCTACTCCACAGAACCAAGAGAGATTAAACTGCATATGTCTAATGGATATTGTGTTAGACAGCAGTTGTGACTTAATAGTTTAGAGGCCCAGGCCCAGTTGTTAATTTGATCAGAACTTTTACTTCTGGGAAGATTGTTTACATGTTCTAAGTCTTCACTATCCATTGTGCAAATGTAGAAACTGAGGCCCGTGCTCTCTCCTTGTAGAAATGGGCCAGAAGGCCCCGAAACCTGCGCTCCCTGAAACAGGCCAGTACCGGGAGGTGGGAGGACGGGGAGGAAGGAGAGGGAGAGAGGATGCAAGGGGAACCCCGCTGTGGTAAGCGCAGGCACCAGCTCCCTGCAATGCACACGGATCACTGTGTGCTGTAAATACAGAAGTAAAGATAAGAACTAAGGAAAAAGGATAAGGGGCAAACAATGAAGCAGTTACTAAAAAGCACCCTGGCTTCTCTCCTTAACTGTCCTCGAAAGTCAAGGACTGAAGTCTCCGCTGCCGGCTTCCCTCACCTCTGGCGGCTGCGAAGCTGCGGTCAGCGGTGCCTCCACTGCGGTGCAAGGCTGACCTGCTGTATCTGTTTGACATTCAATGTGGAGCAGCTGAGCAAGACTCTCAGGCATTCATTGAACCGGTCATGTGTAGACCGGAATCCATTTCTGGGAAAATATATTCTGCCTCATGGAGATAAATATTTATTTCAGCTCTGCTGGGAAGCATGTGCCTAATAAATGATGTCTCCTTTTTAATGGTCTGTTTATGTTTTAGAGACTTCACACCACAAATTTGCTCCCTTATAGCACATATATTCTCAAAACACAATTTCTCGAAATAGTTTTGACAAGATCGCAACTTACGTATCAAGACAATGTCCTTCATGGTCTATGTCCCACTAAATGACTCTAAAATTTCCCATTTATAACACAGATATTCAATGTATCCCTTTACTCACAGTATCTCCCTTTTTTTGGGGGGGGGGCTGGAGAATGAACCCAGGCCCTTCACAATGAGCTACATCCCTAGCCCGTTTTTTTTTTTTAAGTTTATTTTTACTTAGAGACGGGGTCTCACTATTGTCTAGGTTGGGCTTGAATTTGGAACCCTCCTGTCTCAGCCTCTTAGAGTGCTATGATTACTTCTAGCATGGGACTGGTTTTTTATTTCAAAGCATCCAAAACTTGACGCTGGCATGTCATGATTTCTTTAACATCGAGGAACCAATTGTGTGTAGAGATGAGCATTTTGCTGCAAAAAGTATGTTTTTAAACATGATAAAAATTCTAGAAGAAAAAATACATTATAGGAAATGGAAGCTTGAATTTAATGACTCCCAACAAACGCTGGGAGATTGTGAGTGTCAGGAAGATACAGAGGTAAGTTTCTTCTTAGGGTTTAACCCCTGCGCTCCACTCAGCTTGGGTTTTGCACTCTTCACACCAATCTACCTGTAGTGTCTCAGCTGAGTGACCAGGTGTCTTACTCGCCTGCTTGGGAACTTTTTCCATGCATGGAAATATCCCCACATGTCCTGCATGTAGTTGGTTGGTATGGAGGAAGTTCCCTCATGAATAATTCCATACACCCTTGAAACAAATGATTTCAAATTGACTCACTAGATCTAGACTGGCGGAAAAGAATACATGCTGTGTTTAAATTGATCGGTGCAGGTCATAACAAGGTCCTCTTTCTCTCTCTCTCTTTGTGCTCATCCAGGAGGCCTCTTGTCTCTGTGGCCCATTACACCACCTCTGCACCCTGTCCTGCTTGCTCCCGTGTGGGGAATGTACTCCTCTTCTTTGGTTTCACTGAAGTATCTGCAATACAGGACAGTTTCTAGAAGCCCTTTGACTCTTCCACTGGGAGCTAGCAGAGGGCGTAACTCGAGAGGACACAAAGTCACTTAGAATTGGGAAAGAGTCCCCCTTTCCTCCTAGGTTTTCCAGCCAAAATTGTACTTGGAGTTTCCTCTCTGCCATCTTCTCTCAGGCTTTCTTCCTCAAGCTCTGCAGAAATTTGCCTCTTCCTTGTGTGAGTTCTCAGCTACCCTCAGCCTCCGGTCCTCCTGGGCTGCCAAAGAGGCTCTGAGGACTTTCTGTTTTGTTTTCATCTTGCAGAGATGTAAGCTCTCTTGCTTGTTTAACTTCTCCTAAATTTGTCAAATAAACGTCTAACATAAAATGCCCTCTTCTACCTTAAAATACATCTCCACTAGCCACATACTTTTCATTTAGAATGTAATGAGACTTAGTTTTCTCTTTCTGAAGATGGAACGCACAAAATTCACATCACATTCCCACTATCCTGGGGAGAGAGCTGGGTTCCCTTCACTGTGTGTGATTTGTTCTGCAGATATGATTTTCATTTGAGAGCCTCATTTTTTCATAAGGAAGCAGAGACTCAGAGACTTTAAGGGACAAAACAAATTAGTAAAATGTGTACAGTAAATGGCACAATCAGAGATTCAATGCAGGTCTTAGAAATTAAGGTCAGGCAATGTTTCAGGCGATGGAAGGAGTCATTTTTGATCTTAAAATACCTGTGTGGCTGGCAAGTCTTGTAGGTCTTCTTCCCAGCAACCATCCCAGTAACCTCAGCGGGGTTTTGGTGAGAAGCCCACATGTGCAGAGGCTAAGCTTTGCTGCTGTTCTTCATAATTTGCCTAGCTACCAACCCCCTACAAAAACATTTCACCAGTTCTGTCTCAAATATGAGACGTTGCTGTGTTGACTGAAATGTTCCACCATCACACAGTCAAATGAATGTTGCTTAAGAATGAGAAAATGCAGTAGTTTTAAACATTTGTAGAGGGCATTAATTGTGGTGATTTCACCATCCCATGGTATTTCCTCTCACCAGGTGCTGAGAGGCTGAAAAAGTTTCCCCAGCAGGGTGTTTATTGTGCTGAGTGCCTCCGCTATCTCTGCGGAAGCTCAGGATGCCACAGTACAGCTGTTGTCTTGCACATTTTACATGCATTTCACACCCTCTCCTGTACCACGCTGCAGCAGAAGTGCAGAACCAGGATCCAAGCCACAACGTCTAGAGCGAAGCTAAGTCTGAGACCCACGCATGTGTTTTGCCCCCAGCTTCAGGGAGTTTATCTTTATTGTTTGCCATGTTGCTTCACCATATTAATAAGCAAGGCACATGCTAGACCTTTGGGAAACTGACAAGCCAATGCCTCCCTACTCAGTTAAGCTAATTGATGTGTCATACAACTAAAAATTCTAAGGAGTCTCCCCAGAACAATAATATCAAGAAGTACTCAAGTCAAGAATGCTGGAGTGAAAGAAAAACCTGCATAAAAATTTTCAATCCTCTTCCCAAAGGCCAGAGAGGAAGTAAAATGAACGTGTTGCTCAGAACTATTGACGGAGGCTGGCTTCCAAGTTGGAGGAGAAAGATCTGTGACACTGAAAAGCATTTCCACTCACTTACAGATGTGAAGGGTCCCTAATAAAAAGTGACATGCATGTCGCATATCCGTTGTCTGTGCAGGCAGCATGCTAGCTCACCCAGCAGTGGCTAGTTCAGCCCAAGCAACATTCTTCCCCCTCTGAAAAGGAAGCCAGATTTTTAAATTCAATAACTGAGCTCTCCAATCATTGGTGAATAGGAAACGCTAGAGACTGGTTCATTTCCAGGTGAAATCAATGTGGAGATGACTTTTGAGTCTTCTTCAGAGCCAATAATGCAGCGTCCTATAATTAGCATAGAAAGGAAAATCTGTGTGATTCATCAGCATTCACAAAGACCTGCTGTGTGTCAGGAACCCACCTCATTTTTGGAGAGAGGACAATAAATAAAACTTAGCCCATGAACTTGCAAGTATTTCTTCATTAAGACCTATTTATACAAAGAAACTAAACTTCAGAAATATTATTATGCTGTTCATCTGTCTTAGTAAATAAATATACTGAAAATTTCTGTGATTGTGGATTGCTTTGTTCCTGGGTCTTATTGAGCTGCAGTGTTACAAGAGCTATATATGGAGAGACTAAATTTATCCAAACTAGAATTTCTCTTGAAAATCAAACCTTTCTAATGTCTATAAGATAAGCTTATTTTCCTGATATTTCTCTTGCTAAATAAGTCAATTCAAACTTGCCATTTGCTTGAGTTATTGCTGAAAGCTGTGTTTTTATTAATTACTTTTTTGCTCTAATTAGTATGACACCCTTGACATTGAATGCCCACAGTCATTTGTTTAATCCTATTTATTTTCAGTTCAGCAAAATCCAGAAAGCTGGGGAGCTTTAGGACAGAAAATAAACCAATAAATTTTTGGGTTTGCACTTAACGTATCCTAGAGTGGCACCTCAACAGCTGTTTGAGGCAGCTCTTTACCATTCCAGCTGATGGAGAAGAAGTTTAGGAAAGATATGTTTACACATTTCATATCTAAGTCAGCTCAAAAATGAGACAGAAGTAGATGGAAGTGACAGGTCCAAACTGCCCTTTGATCTTCAGGGTCTCTGCCTTTAGACGTCTTGACCGTCATGATCCTGCGGAGGCTTCCTTTCTCTTGCACCAACCGCAAGAAGGACTCCCCACCTTGGTCTGGAAGGGTAAGGGCTGGCTTTGCCGGAGCACATGCTGTAACATTCTACTGGTTTCTGAGCACACAGGGAGGCCTCACACAGCCGGCCGGGGCCACGCTTCTGGCTTGGAGTTGCGCCCTGAATTTCTGCCGTTGAAATGAGTCCATGGTTTTCTGGCCGCCTGATCCACTGCCCATGTGGCAAGGCAGCCAAAGTGGTAAACCATTTTTACCAAAGCTCCACTGAACCCAATTTGTTTACCTTATACACTGATACAAACGCTCTTTGATTTGAAGGTGGCTGTTCGCCTATGGCAAGGATATATTATCTCTTTGGAGACGGTGCCCATTCCCATCTGTTGGCTCATACATTTTCAGAAACACATTTTTGAGTAGAGCTCAAGGTAGGCATGCTTGGTTACTTAGGAGAGCCGCATCAGCAGCTAGGGATTCTCCAAAGTGGGCCGTTCCCAAGGCCTCAGCACATCTTCAGTGAATTCCTGTCATGAAGGCTCATGCTCCTTACTCCATATAAAACCAAAGATATGTCCCCAATGCAAGGAAGAGGGACGTGTCTGAGGCAATCTGTGTGCAGACACTTTCCTCTGATCACTGCAGCATGCTGATATATCGAGGTGTCACATGACATACTATAAATATACACAATTACTGTGTCAATTAAAATGCCCGACTGTTTTTCTTAAAGCCAAAATTATGAGGCAGAAAAGTTTATAGTTCAGTGTGTGCTACAGCCACTAACTGGCCCATGAGACATTAGGAAGAAAATCTTCATGGTTCTAGATCAGGTTTAAGTGATAAACAAAAACAAAATCCACACTTGATTCAAAATACACGGTAATGCACTGGGAACCAGTTGTTGCTGGCTTATTTGCAAGCAAGTAGTTTAGGAAAATACCCCATGAAATCATGAAAGACTGAGATAAAAGTTACAATCATTTGGAAATAAAAGGCATCTTTTCACATCCAGAGGTGTTCGTACATCTCCAGCCTCGATTTACATATGTGCTGTGTGGGGTAAAAACTTTGACCTTCGTGTTGTTTCTGTAAGGGGTTCCATGGACAGGAAGGCCCAGCCACAGTCAAATCCAGGCACCGCAGCTGTTGAAATAAGACACAGCCGACTGGCCTCTCTGCGTGTCTGGAGGACTCTGGATTTCTGCGCCCAGACTGCTGGAGTTCCCTCAGGCTTCCAGGTGCAGTGAAGGAGAGAGGTGGGTTTGAGGCTTCCACATCAGCCTCCCCATTCCCGGCTTCATTTGGAGACCTGCTGAGCTCCCGATAGGTGGGCTGGCCCACACTACCAGCCTAGCCCAGCCTGTTTAGCTGCCGCGCCTGGCCATAGGTCTGCAGAGGAGGAGCTGGGCAGATCTGGGGTGCCCTCACTGGCCTCTCTGCGTGTCTGGAGGACTCTGGATATCTGCGCCCAGTCTGCTGGAGTTCCCTCAGGCTTCCAGGTGCAGTGAAGGGGAGAGTTGGGTTTGAGGCTTCCACATCAGCGTCCCCATTCCCGGCTTCATTTGGAGACCTGCTGAGCTCCCGATAGGTGGGCTGGCCCACACTACCAGCCTAGCCCAGCCTGTTTAGCTGCCGCGCCTGGCCATAGGTCTGCAGAGGAGGAGCTGGGCAGATCTGGGGTGCCCTCACTGGCCTCTCTGTGTGTCTGGAGGACTGTGGATATCTCTGCAACCAGGGAGGGTCCACAGGTTCCTGAAGCACTGCGGCCTGTGGTGAGTACCCTAACCCGGCTGCGATTGAAGAACTGTGGAGCTTCCAAGGGGCAGGTGGGCGCACAGTGTCCCTGAGGCCCAGCTTGTCTAGAACTGCGGAGTTCTGAACAGGCAGAGGAGGGCCACTGGTTCTGTAGGCCTAATGGCTTGGAGTAGCGCGGCGCCAGAGTCCCAGTAGCTCCAAACATAGAAGGGGATTTTCAACAGATCCTGAGGAAGCTTTCAAATAACACTTGAAACACAGAAATATAGGAAAATGACAAAACGAAAGACCAAATTACAACCTCAAACCTCCAGCCCATCTCAAGAAACCCTAGGAGCGATGTATATAGAAGAAAATATATCCCATTCACCTCATATATCGGACACAATAGCCACTGAAATTGACAAGCAATTCCAGGAAGCTTTAAAGAAATTCAAACTCGAAATAATCTCCCAGATAAAAGAAGAAATGATAAAAGAAATGAAAGAGATTCTAAATATATCTAAAGAAAACACAGATAAAAAATTGGAGGAACTAAACAAAAAGATAGAATCCCTAGACGAGCAATATAAGAAACAAACAGAATACATAATGCAGATGCACAGAGATATACAGGAAATAAAAAACTCCACTGAAAGTTGTAAAAACCGCCTTAATGAAAGTGAAGATAGAATTTCAGACCTTGAAGATAGGATTGCAGCTAGTGAACAGGAAAGGAAAGATCTTTTGAAAATAACAAGGAACCAGGAAACAACAATTCAACAACTGCAAGACGATGCAAAGAAGAATAACATAAGAATGATAGGGATTAATGAAAGAGAGGGAGACAACATGAAGGATGTCAGGAGGATATTTAGAGAAGTAATAGCTGAAAATTTCCCAAGCATGAGATCAGAAACTGACATCAGGATCAGTGAAGCATATAGAACTCCAAACAGTCATAACCAAAATAAAACTACACCCAGACATATAATAGTCACCATCCCAGAAATCCAACACAAGAATAGATTATTAAAAGCTGTCAGAGAGAAAAGACAAATAACTTATAAAGGAAAACCTATCAGAATCACAGCAGACTTCTCAGCACAAACGATAAAGTCAAGAAGAGCATGGAGTGAAGTATTCCAGATCCTAAAGCAAAATGATTTCCAACCAAGACTGATATATCCTGCAAAACTATCATTCAAAATAGATGGTGCAATACGATACTTCCATGACAAACAACAGCTGAAGAACTTCATGAACACCAAACCAACCCTGCAAAAAATATTGAAAGACAGTTTAGATACACAAAGGAAAAAACCACTAAGCAAAGCAAATAATTAAACAGAACCGAAAGATAAAGATGCAACAGCAGAGAGATAACATTCCTACAATTAACCAGCATTTAACAGTAATAACCATTAATGTAAATGGTCTCAATGCACCAATCAAAAGAAACAGACTAGCAGAATGGATCAAGAAACAAAATCCAACCATATGCTGTTTACAGGAAACCCATCTAACCCAGAAAGATACTCACAGACTGAAAGTCAAAGGATGGAAAACAATTCTTCATGCAGCAGGAATCCAAAAAAAGGCAGGAGTAGCCATTCTGTTTGCAGACAACGTGAACTTTAAACCAACAATGACCATAAAGGACAAAGAAGGTCACTACATACTCGTAAGGGGAAAACTCCAAGAGGAAGAGATAACTATCTTAAATATATACGCACCAAACTCCAGAGCACCCAGTTATATAAAACAATTATTAACAGAAATGAAAACTCAAATTATCAGTAACACAATTGTAACAGGAGACCTTAATACACCACTGACACCAAGGGACAGATCAACCAGACAGAAAATGAGCAAAGAAATAACAGAACTGAATCACACCTGTGAACAAATGGGTTTGATAGACATATACAGAATGTTCCACCCAACAACATCAGAATACACATTCTTCTCAGCAGTACATGGATCATTTTCTAAAATAGACCATATATTAGCTCACAGAACATATTTAAACAAATGCAAAAGAGTTGAAATCATCCCTTGCATATTATCGGATCATAGCGCTCTGATATTAGAAATTAATGACAAAGGATACTGCAAAAATTCCGCAAACACATGGAAACTAAATAACACACTCTTGAGTAATCAGTGGGTCACAGAAGAAATTAAAGAAGAAATTAAACAATACCTAAAAGAAAATGAAAATGCAGATACAACTTACCGGAATCTGTGGGATGCAATGAAAGCCGTTCTGAGAGGAAAATTTATTGCACTGAGTTCCCACATCAGGAAAACAGAACGAATACAAATAAATAACTTGATGCTACACCTCAAACAGCTAGAAAAAGAAGAGCAAGTCAAGCCCAAAGCCAAAAGAAGAGAGGAAATTATAAAAATCAGAGCAGAAATCAATGCAATAGAGACTAAGAAAACAATCCAAAGAATCAACGAATCAAAGAGTTGGTTCTTTGAAAGAATAAATAAAATCGATAAGCCCCTAGCCAACCTTATTTAAAAAAGGAAAGAAAAAGCTCAAATTCATGCAATAAGAAATGAAAAAGGAGAAATCACTACAGACCCAATAGAAATACAGAGGATCATCAACACCTATTTCGAAAACCTCTACTCTCAAAAGTTTGATAACACAGAAGAAATAGACAGATTCTTAGAAGCATATGAAGTACCAAAGCTAGATCAAGAGGATATAAAACTGTTGAATAACCCAATCTCTGCTAATGAAATTGAGAATGTAATTGGGTCCTTGCCCACCAAGAAGAGCCCAGGCCCAGATGGATTCACTGCAGAATTCTACAAGAAATATAAAGAAGACCTAATGCCGACACTCCTCAAACTATTCAATGAAATTGAAAGGGAAGCAATCCTTCCTAAGTCATTCCTGGAAGCAAATATTACTCTAGTACCAAAACCTGAGAAAGACCCAACTATAAAAGAGAACTATAGACCGATCTCCCTAATGAACACAGATGCAAAAATCCTCAATAAAATATTGGCAAATAGGATCCAGCAAATCATCAAGAAGATTATATACCATGACCAGGTGGGATTCATCCCAGGAATGCAAGGATGGTTCAACATACGCAAATCAATAAATGTAATCCACCATATCAATAAAGCCAAAAATAAGAATCACATGATCGTCTCTATAGATGCAGAAAAAGCCTTCGATAAGGTCCAACACTTATTCATGATAAGAACTTTACAGAAAATTGGAATAAATGGTCTTTACCTCAATATAATAAAGGCCATTTATGACAAACCAACAGCCAGCATCATACTAAATGGCCAAAAATTGAAAGCCTTTACTTTAAAGTCGGGTACAAGACAAGGATGTCCTTTATCACCACTCCTATTTAATATAGTACTGGAAGTACTAGCCAGAGCAATTAGGCAAGAAAGAGAAATAAAAGGGGTAAAGATAGGAAAAGAAGAAGTTAAATTATCATTGTTTGCAGATGACATGATACTCTACATAGAAGACCCCCTAAACTCCATTGAAATACTCTTAGATACAATAAATAAATTCAGTAATGTGGCTGGATACAAAATCAATACTCAGAAATCAATAGCATTCCTATACACGAACAACAAAATTACAGAGAGGGAAATAAGAGAAACTGGACTATTCACATTAGCAAGCAAAAAAATGAAATATTTAGGAATTACTCTTACGAAAGAAGTGAAAGACTTATACAGTGAAAATTATAATACACTGAAAAAGGAAATTGAAGATGATCTCAGAAAATGGAAAGACATCCCTTGCTCATGGATAGGAAGAACAAACATTGTGAAAATGGCCATTCTCCCAAAACTGTTATACAGATTCAATGCAATCCCAATAGAAATACCATCAACATACCTTATAGATCTAGAGAAATCACTCCTAAATTTCATCTGGAACCAGAAGAGACCTAGAATCGCAAAGGCAATTCTAAGCAGCAAAGACAAAGCAGGAGGCATCACAATCCCTGACTTGAAGTTATACTACAAAGCAACAGTAGTAAAATCAACATGGTATTGGAATCAAAACAGAGCTGAAGATCAGTGGAATAGATTAGAAGATACAACCACAACTACGAACACACTCAATCACCTTATTTTTGATAAAGGAGCCAAGCAGGTTCACTGGAAGAACGACAGTCTCTTTAATAAATGGTGCTGGAAAAACTGGCTCTCCATTTGCCGAAAACTAAAGCTAGACCCATGTCTATCACCATGTACTAAATTAAAATCTAAATGGGTCAAAGATCTGAATATTAAAACAGAAACACTAAATCTATTGGAAGACAAAATAGGTAGAAACCTTGGAGACATAGGAGTAGGTAAAGAATTCATGAACAGGACTCAAACCGCACGGGAAATACTTCCCAGAATCAATAACTGGGACCACTTCTTATTAAAAAGTTTCTGCATGTCAAAAGAAATCTCCAGCATAGTGAAAAGAAAACCCACAAACTGGGAAAAGATTTTAGTGAACTCTCTCTCAGACAAGGGCCTCTTGTCTAAAACATACAAAGAATTAAAGAAACTCAGACCTCCGAAATTCAAAGATCCAATCCAAAAATGGGCATCTGAGATGAATATGCAATTCTCAGATGAAGAAATGCAAATGGCAAATAAATACATGAAAAAATGCTCATCATCATTGGTCATTAGAGAAATGCAAATTAAAACCACACTGAGATACCATCTCACTCCTGAAAGAATGGCCAGGATCAAGAAAACCGACAACAAATGCTGGAGAGGCTGTGGGGAAAAAGGAACTCTCCTGCACTGCTGGTGGGAGTGTAGACTGGTACAGCCTTTGTGGAGATCCGTCTGGAGATTTCTCAAAAAGTTGGGACTGGAAATCCCATTTATTCCAGCTATTCCACTTCTAGGCATATTCCCAGAAGAACTGAAAGCATCATACCACAGTGATATATGTACACCTATGTTTATAGCAGCACAATTTGTAATCGCCAGATCTTGGAAACAACCCAAGTGCCCATCAACTGAGGAATGGATAAAAAAGTTGTGGTATTTCTATACAATGGAGTATTATTCAGCTATAAAGAAGGATCACATTGAGATATTTATCAATAAATGGGCGCAGCTTGAGACCATACTCATAAGTGAAATAAATCAATCTCGCATGTGTGAATACCGAATAGTTTCCCTAATGTAAGTAATGATTCAAATATATAAAAATATGTGGTAATCATGATTCCCCATTAGGTGGCCTTGAAGCTTTATAAAGTTTTCACTCATTAATTAGAAAGGCTTTATTCTGGGCTTCATGATATGAAAATATTTGAAGCTAGAGTATATGAAGTTTTACCCAAATATTTCAAGGAAAAAGACACTATGGTAACTACTATTAAGTCAGGTTATAAGGTGGTGAAGTACTAGGTTGTTGAAACAGTCATGCTGTGACCTCTATTGTTATATTGTTATGTCCTGTTTTATCTCAATCTCCCCCTTATTGTTTCAAAAAAAATTATTTAGTCATTTCTTATGTTTGTATTAATTAAAGAAAAAATTCAAAAAAATTAGGATATATAAATAGTAACTCTTTTCGATTTCCTATTAACTTGTTTTGAAGTCCTGTAGTACTCCCACGATCTTGTTTTGACTGATTAGACTCTGTTCCATTCTATATGACAGTATCAAGTTTGAAGACATAGGCAACTACTTTGAAGACAATAAGATTCACTAAGATACCCATTCTGGTTTGACTATTGTCTTCTTTGGAAGTCCTGTAATGTTTACAATGCCTAAGTTTTATTGGTCTTGTTCTCTACTGTTTTGTCCAACTTTATAATATCTAATAAGATAGACAATTCTTTTTAAGGAAACAAGGGACAACGTTGATAACCATTGTTGATAAACTTGTACTCTGTTCTACACCATGTGCTATGTCTATCCTTGGTATTGACTGACAGCTTTGTTTTGCCATATTTGACTGTATTCTTCCCCCCCCCAAAGAAAGTAATAAGCACTAAGGAGTAATAAAATCCAAGATGTGTAAATTTTGTTGTAAAAAAGAGAGGGAGGGAAAAAAAAAGAGCCCTAACAGATATAACAGCAAGTGTGTTTAGGGATGTTAAATAGCTGACTATATTAATGTTTTTGGAACATTGAACACAGCTGTTTGCAGTCTCCCTGTTTGAATGTCCACCTTGTGTTCTTTGATACTGTGATTTGAGGAACTGTTTTCAAGAAAATAGTGTGTAATCTACTAGCAGGTAATTTCTTACTGTTATGGTTTTTTGTTTTGTTTTGTTTTGTTTTGTTTTGTAGTTCTGTATTGCATGTACCCTTACGCCGCTTTGGTTTGTTTTGTGCTTTTTTCTTTTTCCTCTTAAATAAAAAAAAAAAAAAAAAAAAAAAAAAAAAAAAAAAAAGAAATAAGACACAGCCAGCATTTATCTGGATGATAAATTCGTGTCAAGAAGTTCCAATTTACTCCGCATCTATGGACTTAGGATGCCCACCATTAATCATAGGCTCCCTGCACTGGGCCATTATAATCTATCCAGAGCAACCAATGAAACAAAACCAAGGAGACAGTAAAAAACAGAGGTGGCTGGGGCGAAGGCTGCAGATTCTAAACAAAGATGAGTGACACATGCTGGGTTGGAGAAATCTACAAATAGCTGAGAGCCAGACATCAGACATTATTTGGGATGACAAACTCCACATTAACTAAAAGAGAAAAAGAGTAAAGATCGCAGATGCAGGCAGACCGGGTGCTCAACGTTATACAACTGCATGATTCATTTCCAGAAGAAATCAATGTTGGGAGGCATTTTTTCCTCCTTCAGAACCAATAATGGGCATCCTGTAATTAGGCAAACTTTCTCTGTCCCATCAAAACAAACGTAAGCCACAGGGAGGCCCTGACAGATCTTCCCCTCACCCGAAGCTATCGGGCTTTAATCTAATTAGGATGTAAAGATGTGTGGGTCAGTCTACCGTAAATTTGCAGCAAACAGTGTGTGTCATTGGAAATAACTTCTGCTTTCCCAAAGACCGTAGATTTATTCTGTAGGAGTTTTAGAAACAAGCAACAATAATTTTAGCTAAAGCAATTCCCCATGTTCACTAAACCATAACTGTCTGAAACTAGTTATTTCTAGAATTACACAGAACTAAAATAGCAAACATGTAAACAGAGAGCTATGGGTTAGAATTCATCAAATGAGAGGGAAAAAAAGTTTTGAATTTTAAGGTATAAAATATCACATCTGTTAACTATTTATAGATTCCCAATTTTAATACACAATTCGAGCACTAATTAAAAACATTCTCTGCAAATAGAAAACCAATTTGCTGTGTGCACAGGGTGAATAATACAATCAGCCTTCACCAGGCATCAGTTCCCTCTGCCGACAGACAGTCACAGAGTACCCGACCTTGGACTTCGTATTAAAACTCAGCAGTCTAGAGCAGCTGGGTCCCCTCACATCATCCAGCAAGCTTACATCATGGTTTCAGCTTTCTCTGCTGTGAACATGAGGTGCTAGGTCATGGTCTTCACCAACTGGAAAGTGGAGCTGGGATGATTGACCAAGCCGTGTTTTACTCACCCCACTTCAATAGCCAGGTCTTAAACCTTCACTGATGAAGTAGAAGAGTACGTGTAAGGAACATCTGTCCCAGGCAGGACGACGAAATGGAGCGATGACCCTTTTGCTTCAACCTTGTGTTGCTGGATTATAAAAAGTGAGAGGCAAACCCCAGGGAGAGACATTCTTTGTGGTCCATACTTTTACCCTCTGAAATTTCTGAGGAAATACTTTTATCATCTAGAACTTGGGCCAAATGAATGGGAAGACAACAGGTTAATAGGTACATTTTCCTAGGAATGGATACAGAGGTGGAGATTCCCTACCAAGTCTGAGGGCATCTAAAATGGAGAGAAGCAGAGATTATGTAACTCCTTTCCTTTGTGTCATAGACGACAGAAACAATGACGTCTAAGGAAGCAGAGCCACAAGGCTCCAGGCACACTCCTAAGACTGAACTTGATCTCAGCTCCTGACTGTGCTTTCTCAGTTACGGCATGGATCTCAGTTACAGAGTTAATTTTATTTATTAAAAGAAAGCAAAAGGAAAAAAAAGCACAGTTTTACTGACGATATCTTATAAAGGTACACAGCCCTGCGTGGGTATTTTTGGCAAGGATTAGCTCCAGGGCAGCTCTTCCAGGTCATCTTGCTAATTTTCAAGTAGATAAAAAATATCATCTACCCCTTATTTTTAATCAAAACTCTTGCAATAATTTTTGCATGCTTCTTTATGAAAAGCCAAGTTCCAGAATACTATCTTTTGTACTCATGCTAGTCAAACATGGATCGTGACTTTCAATATTAAACTTGTGTTTTTATTAGGGTGACCCTACAAACCGTCTTCCAAATCAGCACATTTAGGGGAGCGAGTGCAAACACTAGTGAATATGATGGTAGGGTAAGAGGTTCAAACTGGATTATTTTTAACAAATTAGAATACATATCTCTCTAGTTTTAGTATTTCCGGTGTCTAAACTAGTAAATAAATACCCTGCAGTCAGCTATTTATGTTTGTTTTGTAAAATTTTTGAATCTCTCTTTTTCTTTCTTTCTTTCATATCACTTGGAGCTAAAATGCAGTATAATAGAGGGAAAAAGAAACAGAATGAAAAGGACCCAATCTTGCTTTTAATACGCTTTTAGCCAACATGTCCTTCTTTCCCATCAATGTGTGTAAGAATTAAATCACAGAGTGTGATGGAATGAGCATTAGACCTTCTTCTCCCCAAGACACAGGATTTCCCTGGCCCCTGTATTTCTATTTAATGCACACATACATGTGTGCGGGTATACACACCTACACTTACACACATCCACAAGCATGTATAAAGGTCATCTGTGAAAAGAATAATGAATTACAATAAACACAAAACAAAAAATTCCCACCCTTTCAGTCTAGAATATAGCTTTATTTTTGAAGAGGAAGCAAGACAGTTTATTTATATTAAATTCACACTCACACATGTAATGTTACAGAACTTGGCAGCTCAGTGACAGACAGAAAAAAATATATTTTTTTCCACCTGTGTCTTTGGAAAAACTCTACAGCTTTGGAGACTGGTGGCTTTGGTGTGGGGACAGGGTCTCTGCTGTGACAAGGTGCAGGAGACACTGTCTGGTTGTTCTTGGGTAGAGGGACTTTTCCTGTTTGACTCACCTGCAATTTTTAGGCAGATTCTTCTCCTTCCTGCTATTTCCAGGTGTCTGCAAGTTTTGGCAACCTTCTATGTGTCCTCCAAAAGGCTGAGAGATGAAAGGGAGCTACACAGCCCACATAACTTTAGAAGTGTGAATTATTAAAAACATAAAAGAGGTTGGCTGTGAAACAGAAATAGACTTCATCATAAATTCTAGATCCATATCCAGCTAATAAATCCCCCTTTTTAAATTATAACTGATAAGCCTTATCTGCCTTCTGCATATGTCACAGGCACAATCTGGGGCAGTGTTTTGTCTTTCCTCATTGCCTGCCTGAACTCCAACATTTCCAAACTTTCTCAAGTCATCTGTCTGAGCCGGGAGGACAGATACAAACACAGATGGCTTCGCTCTTCTGTTGGGACTCTTTGGTGTGATTTTAGAGGCAGGATTGCTTCCTCATTTGATGACGAAGACACATTCTGGCCCCAGCTCCCAGTAAAGGAATGGTTGATTAAAAAGCACCTTTGGAGCTATGGGCATGGGTGATATGCTAAGCATCTTATATGCACAATCTCAGCTAACACTCCAAGCAAGTCTTAATGGATAGATATAAATATTTCCATTGTACAGATGAGTAGACTAAGATACTAAGAGGTCATTTAGCCCAGTTTGCCCAGCTAATAAGTGGCAAGGTCAGGATTCAAACTCTGTGCACCTGAAAGCTAAAATTTATGTCCTCACAACTCAGTTATCTTCAAAGTATGCTACGGTGTAAGGCTCTCTCCTTTATATTTGCATGAAGTCTTATGTTTTTAAACTATTGTTGACGTATTCATGGAGCCTATTCCATCCTCCTGATGTTTTCTGGGAGGAACAGAAAGAAGATGTGTGCTAGAATCATCTTCAAGGTGAGGAACCAGTGCTCAGAAAGCACCATCCGGTGTGCAAACCTACCAAGTAGCCGCATCAACCCTTGAACCCATGGCTCTGGGCTGCTTATTTGTGGTCATTTCTCTAAAATCAGAGCTATTGTCTCAACAGCTAGAAAAAAAATTGATAAAACCTTAAAGAAACAAAATTTGAAAGCATCATCCATCATAAGTAATGCACATTTCCTGGATTAATGGCAAATGCTGGAGGCACCATTTAACAACCACCCCTCCTGGGCTATTTCATATTATTCTATATCTAGTTAGTTTGAATTTGTGACAACCTAATAAATTAACATGGCTAATGTAACCCAAACCTCTGTGATTTTCTGTCTCAGCATGGGCTACTCTATACTGATCAGTCTACTTTTCCTACTAAATTCTGGTGTATCATCAGCACAGAAACTCTTTTCTACTCAACCTTTCCACACTGTAGATGCTCATCAAGGTTTTGGTAAATAATAAAATGTATTTCTCCTGATGTAGTTAATAACATTACTGTGCCATTACCCTTTCATTCATATCAGGAATCTTGCCTCCAGTCTAAGTGTATTAAATAATTCCATCCTAACAAAAATCTCATTGGGTCATTTTCTACAACTTTACAAGAACAGAAAATGAAGTACAAATACTGAAGTAGCCCATTAGGGTTAGACTGCAGGGAATATCAAGGTGAGAATTTGAACCCAGTTTAAGTACGATTTAGAAAACTCAGATTTTTGGACTCTTCAGCTCTTCTTCAGTATTCTTGGTACCTGACCTATTTCCTGTATTTAAAGAGCATTACAAGAGTGTTTGGCTTCTAAATTGATAAAGTAGGTGAATGTTAGTTTTTCACAAGAAAAATTACAGGTAGAGTTTCTGCTTTTCACAACTAAGTGGCACTCAATCATTCAGAAAATGAAATTAAAAAATATTTCTTCAACAGCATCTCTGCTGAGAATCCAAGAGCAAGACCCAGCATTGGGCAGTAGACAGACAGCTCCCAGGTTTTGGAGCCAGGGAAGTCCAGGTTTGAACCCAGATGGATCCCAAATTGGGCTGTGCTCCGCTGTCCTGGGGTCCGCCCAGAGGGAGGTTCCCCCAGCACTTTACAGTCCCCTGAGTGGGTCTCGCTCGGCACCCAGCTGTTTCTCCATTGGCTTGGCTCTTTTTCTCTTGGGCTGTCTTTGTGGGACCCACCGTGGTCTCACTTGCCCTGTCTTCCAGGTTTGGGTTTGATAAACAGGAGAACAGCTTTAGTTGCAAATACCTGTCAGAGGAAGCAAGTGAAGGTCTTTCCACCATGCTCATTCTGAGGGGTCACAGCGTTTTTGTGGGTTTTTTTTTCTAATTTTCTTAGTGCAGCTTTGCAGCCCAGGAAGTTTGCTTTCTTCTTGGGGAGCTGGTGCATGGACACAATTGTTTGTTTCTCTTTTTGAATCTCCTTCCCTTTCCCGCCCACCTCCCTCCCTCCGTCTCTAAGGTCCCTTCCCTCTCTTTGATTCTCAGCTCATGTTTGTGACACTTCATGCTTACATTTGTGGTATTTGGTACCTGCACAGGGCATATCTTAAACTCACTTCCCCTTCCTTTCTGCCTTCGTCCTGTGTCTCCCGGACAGCTACCCATCTGCAAGAGACGTATCCCCTTCTCTCCCTCTGGCCAGGCTTCATTTTGTTCTTTGTGCTTTGCCCTACTCAAATGCAAGACACTGTATGGCCTTTAAGTTTATGTGACTGGTTTATTTTACTCAATATATTTTCCAGGGTGCGTTCATTTTCCTACAGGTGTCTCCAATGCACCCTTCTTTATAACAGAGTAGTATTCTGTTAGATATAGATAACACGCTGCCTGAACTAGTAGAAGTGGTTGCCCCCCCTTTGCCTTTAGAATAAATATACCCCTTGTACCATATTCTGAATTTCACTTCTCACTGTTTGTAAAAGAATAAGGCTCAATCATCAAGTTTCTACCTTGAAAGGCCAAAGACAAAGAATTGAGAAATTTCTTTTCTCTTTGGAGAAAGTGTAGTCTTATCATTATAGTCACGCTAGGTCATCAAAACAAATAGAAAACAGCAGCTAATTCAAGAATCAGATGTAAGGACATAATGTCATGGTGCTGGTTGGTCACTGCCTTCTTCTGGCTTGTATCATGGGCTTATGACCTGGAGTTGTTATAATCAATACGATTTAAATGAGGTACAGGGGTGCAGCCTCCTAACAAAGTGGTACGTATACTACTCAGGCCAGAGCTACAGGTGCTTTGGAGGACCCCCACCCCCACACTGTGGATGTAGAAGTTCATGGAAATTGCCACCCTTGGGAGAGATTCCATGCCCTCATCTCCAAAAGCTATGATTATGTGAAGCTCTGTGGCAAAGTGGAGTTAAGGTTGCTCATGGAATTTGAGTAGCAATTTAAAATCAGTTTAATCAGTTTTCTTTCAAAAGGGAGGTCATCTTGCCTTGTCTATACGGACACACTGCAGTCCTAGAATCCTCCAAATTGAAAAACAGGCCAAAAGAGAGTCAGAGAATAGTAGTGTGAAAGAATTTAGCCTGATGTTAGCAGCAGGCTTTGAAGATGGCAAAGGGGCCACATGTAAGGCTTCTGGAAAGTCAGCAAAGGCAAAGAAATGGACTTTTTAGAGCTTCAGCGGAATAGAATCACCGTAGCTCAAGTTGGGGCTTCCCACCTCCCAGCCTACGTGATAATAAATCTATACTCTTTGAAAACATTAACTAATTTGTTTTAGCAGCTAAAAGAAACCAACACCATTTTGTACCAAGCTTCATTATATCATTAGCTCTAACTTTAATCACTGGATATATACTGAGCAGGTTAGAGGGGCCACACACTGTGCCAGACACTCCTGTACAGCAGGCAATGAGGCAGAACTGGTCCCTCTGTTCTTGGGTCGTAGGGGCAGCTGGGGAAACCAGCATTGTGCGCTTGGGGCCAGGGACCTAGGAGAAGCCCAGAGGAAGCACAACGGGCTGTGACAACCTGGTAGGCTGAGTGTGAAGACAGGGGCCAGGGGGACTTCTGGGTCAGCAGCCATTTCACCCTCAAAACTGCAAGAATGAGTTGACGGAGCAGGAATGAGTTGATGGGGTGGTGGGGATGAATTGGAGGATAAGACAGGAGGGGCTAAAGCAGAAAGAAGCACACACTCCAGAATGCAAAGCAGGGCGTGAGTGCCCTGGAAGAGGGTTTTCCAGGGCCGGAGTGAAGGCTGAAGAGGAGGCTCGCTCGGGAGGGTGGGCTGTTGAGGCAGGGCACCATGCTGTGACTGTGGACCTGATGCTTGAGATGCCAACTGGCGGCATTGGTAAGGTGGCCACTACTTTACATTTAACCCTTATATTATAGTCGTGTCACAGGAGTCATGTAAAATGTCGAGAGCTCAGAGAAGGCCAGTGAGTTATACAGCGGGATGAGTATTGGAAGGGCTGGTGAGACACGATAGAGCGGTGAGGTTGGGAAACTGGTTCTGTCATCCAGGGGCCAGGGGTTCAGTCGGTCCTATGAGCAGGGCAGCTCATGAATAAAATACTGGTTATTGTCCCAAAACACGAGTTTCCACCAGGGAACAAGAATGAGAGGTTCTTAAAAGTAGTTACCATATTGTCTCTTTCTCTGAAATCCTTGAGTACAACTTCGTATACTGTAGCAGTAAGTATATCAAAACAATGTAAAACCATTCAAGAGAATGACAGCATTACAGAGTATTTAGAATCGACTAACAGAAAATGAACAATGGTTTCTGTATAATCTCCTTGTCTTTAAAAGGTTTTTGCTTATACTATCATACTACTTTTAAGTTAGGATTATCTGGTGGTGAAACACTATTCTGCTTAAATGGTTATGTTTTGATCTGTGCTGTTTCGTTGTTATGCCCTCTTTTATCTCAATCTCCACTCCATTAATTACTTTTTTATCTTTATCCTTTTAATTAAAGGAAAAAAAAAT
Source organism: Cavia porcellus (assembly GCF_034190915.1). Taxonomy (NCBI): domain Eukaryota; kingdom Metazoa; phylum Chordata; class Mammalia; order Rodentia; family Caviidae; genus Cavia; species Cavia porcellus. The sequence goes on along the minus strand of NW_026947493.1, from coordinate 82,245,113 downwards.
AGCAGGATATATTATAGTAACCCACTTTGACTTTTCATTACCTTGATTTAAAGCCCTGTATTACTCTCACCATCTGGTTTTTAACTGATGTTCCCCTATTCTGTTTTGCTGGATAGTATCAGGTTCGAAAGTTTAGGCATCAGCTGTGAAGATAATGAGATTCATTATGACGCCCATTCTTGTTGACTTTTATCTACTTTTGAAGACCTACAATGTCTCCAATGTTTTGGTTTTGTCGGTTTTATTCTTTACTGTTTTATTCAATTGTATTATAACTAACGATATAGGTAATTCTATTAGAGATAGCGGGAGGCATTATGATAACCATTGTTGATCACCTTGTATTATGTTTTTACATTATCTATTATGTCCACCCTTTTGACTTGACCGATTCTGTTCTGTTATGTCACATTTGGTTTTACTCTCTTCCAAAAAAGTAATAAGAACCATGGGAGCAATGAAACCCAAAATGTGTAATAGTCATGGTACAAAAGAGAGGAAAAGAAAGTGCTCCAAACTATATAACTGCATGTATATTTAAATGTATAAGATATAAAATGATATCACAGAGTTTTATTGGATCAATGAACAGAACTGTTTGCAGTATCATTGATGGAATGTCCACTTTACAAGCTTTAATTTTGTGACTTGAACAATTATTTCTAAGATGACAACATGTAATCCATTAACTAGTGATTTCCTACTGTTCAATTTTTTTCTGTAAATCTGTATAACTTGTACCCTTTCCCTGCTTTTTTTTTCTTTTCTCCTTAAATAAAATTAAAAAAAAAAAAAAAAAAAAAAAGAATGAGAGGTTCACTGGGTCACCTTACCATTTAGACCCCAGCATCCACTGGATCAGATCCATTTCTAAAACAAGTTCAAACAAGAGATCGCAGAGAAAAGAGGGTGGTGGAGACACATGACTCACGTTCTGTTGGTTTGTTTGCTTGCTTTTTGTTTGAGACAAGTATCAAGGTTAAGTTTCTACTTCCAGGGATAAAACTCTTTAAAGGAAGAATGCTGATGCCTATTAATACACTGCCTTTCCCCCCTAAAACTCCAAGAAGCTGTTCAAATCCCCCATTTAAATCTTCTGGTCTATCCCGTGACTTTTACCAGAGCATAGTTTTTGGTCTCATTAAGAGGAAGGTGACAGAGGAAGGGAAGTCAATATGCTACCAAATGTCAGCAAACTTACCGTGCATGTGTCCAAGTCCATTGGCCCAGAAGCCTTAGAGAAACTGAATAATGTTCAAGGTTACCAGCAAAGCTGTGAGTTGAGCCCAGGTCAGCTTGATCTCAAAGTTCAATTATTTCATCTTACTGTGTTGATTTTCACATTCTCTGTTGAGCAGCAAAATAATGAATCAGATCTGACTTTCCAGCTGCATCCTTAAAGTGTAGGGCCAGCTTAGTGATGGGCAGAAGGTTAAACTACTGAATAAAATAGAATCTATGTATAGAGTCTCTACTATGTGTTAAATTGTGTTTATGAGTACTTTGATGAAAAAACAGTCCACACCTTTCAGGCAGCTGGATAGGAAAATGTTACTTTTGATACAATCTTTTAAGAAAAATGCAACTAAATGTGATCATTGCTTTTAGGGTTCCTACATTGTGTCAACTTGAGGACAACTAGAAGTTTTACTGAGAGACCCAGCAGGGAGCCAGGACCTTTCCTTTGTAAATATCCTCAGCCTGTGCAAGAAGAGGGCACAGAGAATTTGTTAGTGCTACACCAGCCTTAGAGGGCCTGTGTGTGTGTACAATAAAAGAGAAGAAAAGAGGCTTGCTCTTCCCCTTTTTATTCTGGCTGCTTTTATTGGCTGCCACCTTGAAGCATTGCCTCAATGCCAGGCCACCCTGCCTTGGAGCCAACTGACTACGGACTGAAACCTCCACAAACTGTGAGCTAAACAAACCTTTCTTGCCTTCATTTTGGGTGTCAGGTATTTTGTCCCAGCAATGAGAGAAAAGTAACCAAAACAATTGCTTTTATGAAATGAGTGTCAGTCAGAGCCAGAGAAAACTTGCAAGAATAATAGCAGAGATGTATGCAAGCAAGAGACAAGGAGGGTCGATTAAGGAAATCAAAGAATGTGTAGATGCTTGAGGTTATGATTGTAAAACTTTAGTGGAGAACAGGATTGGCAATTCACATAGCCTATGGGTTGTGTTCCTGGGGCCTCCTGTTGGATAAAATGAAGCAGAATCCATGGGTTGAGAACCTCCTCATTCATTGTTTCTTTATCTAGGTTAAAACTGTGTACCTGAAACATACATTCATGCGGAGTTCACTAGAAAGGCAGAGCCATGTACAACTTCAGTTCTAGGGTTGGGATGTCAGAAGATACTAGAGCCCTTCCTGTTTGCAGAAGAAAGCTTCTCATGATTGTGTCACATCTCCATCACTGAAAACCCTTTAATGCAGAAGAAATTGGCTTATCTAGCAATATAAAATATCAAGCTCAAAAGTAAGACATATTTCTCCCACACATATTTATTTATTCATAAACGTACTCAATAACTATGAATTAAGTACTTCATCTGTGTCAGGCACTATTTTGGATCCTGCTGAGTATGATGAATAAATTACCTATGATCTTCTCCCTCAGACGGCTGAGGAAATAGGATAATGAGAGAGATAATGGGCAAAATAATATTTGCCAAAAGACATTACCATCTTTGCTCCTAGGTGTATATAAAGATTGTGTGGTTCATTGTGTACCTTGGGATGCATCATTCTTGAAATCGTGACAGAAATCATCTCCGTGCTGGGATCACTTGAAAATTTCACCCTTTTAGATTTATTCTTTGCAATTTTTTCAATTCTCCTCTTTGCCTTGTGAAGCTGATCCATAGGAACTCATCAAAGAGCTTGTGCTCTGGATTCTGCTTCATTTTATACAACAGGAGGCCCCAGGAACACAGAGCAAGGGGAGCGTCCCTCCTGGGGTCTGGACCATTAACCTCGGGCTCCTCTGCAGGCGGAGAGCACACAGCCCCTCTGTAGGCTCTGTACCTCCTCCCTCCTCTCTGTGACAGCTTGCAGGTGAGGAAAGGTACCCGATCCCTTTCTCCTGCTCACTCTCTAGTCTAGGAGTCCTTCCCTCAGCTCCCTGCACCTTCATCAATGGTCCTTTGTAAAACGATTCTTCTTCAAAAGATTAAATTTGAGTACATCTTTAGGTCCTGTAGGGACCCAGGCTAAAATGACACCTTTGTGATATACCAAATTTTATCCTTCACTTATTTATTTTGCTAGCATTCTTGGTTCTGTGTCTTCAAACAGATATACAGGAGGGCCCAGAGGTGAAGACAATTTAATATTGCAATGGAGGAAATATTCACATCCTTTTGGGACTTAAAGTACCTGGCCACATTTAAAATGTAGTGACATTTTGATGCAGCAATTCATGAAGACCCCATTCTCTTCATTGTAGCGTATAGAATAACAAGACACAGAGGTCACTATTCAGATACATTTTGGTCCACTAAAATAGATGTTTAAAAGGATATACCAGTTCTATATGTGCTCTTGTTGAAAAGTCTCCAAAATATGGGAAAATTCAAAGCACTAGAAAAATGCTATGGATTTATGGAAAACAAACAACATCCACATAAGTGATCTATACATAAAAATTGACTTTTTTGTTTGTGTGGAGTTTTTTTCTGTATATTCAGGAAAAGAAATTTCAAAAGGAATGTTTTGGGGAGAGAAGTTTGAGGGGGAAGATTGTTACTTTGACTTCTCTTAGCTTTTCCTGCTTGTTTTATTTTTTGAAAACCACATGCTTAAATTAATTTTTATTGAACAAAATAAAAATAGAAATAAGTAGGCATGTAATCTTAACCCCCTATTTTGCTCAGCCTAATAGAAGAGTTCTGATTTCTAAAATAGTAGTCATGCAGAGGAAAATAAATGGCTCTGTAAAACAAATTTACAAGAAATAACATCAGTGCATTAAACAACATCACTCGTGATGCCTGCCAGGCGAGCAGTTTTCTCCACTTATTTCACATGAAAACTTACTGAAAGTGACTTCAAAGGCTGGACCGCAGGTCCGCGACAGCCACCAGGGCCCTGTTAACATAACCTCTCTTATTATTTTTGCAGTACAATTATAACTGGAGGTCCCCAAACCATGTAATTGTCAACTAAGTTTCGGAAAATGCAAATGGTTTACCCAGAATTTAAAAAGAAGCCCTTCCTACCCTCTCTGAACTTTCTGGTGGTCTTTGGATGAAAGAAATGACCTAGCTGGGTAATCTTTAAAGATGAGTCAGAAAAGAAAATAATCGTCACTTAGGGATGGGCTTCTCTTTGAACATCAAAGATCATCAAGTGGTTCTGCATAATACTATTTCTTTTCCCAGAATTTGTTGGCTTGCACCCAAGATTCTCACTGAAAATTACTATCCTCATGGGTACAGATAGGTCTGACATTCGGGCTCGGCTGGCTCAGCCCTTCTATGCAGGCAAAGGGTATTAATATGCTGTTTACACCTCAGGCATCAGCTTATTAATCCAGCACTGTTTTATATCTCTTCTCTCTTTAGCTGAGTCTCACAAATAATCACACCCAACCATTGGTAGCTGATATTCCTGAAAGCTTCACCTAGAAAACACTGATGTGTCAAGCCACACTTAAGCTCAGATTTCCTTCTAAAAAGTTCAGATCCTTAGCTTTGTGTAAGTTATGATGGAAACTTTCAAGCACACAGACAAAGTGCTTTGATGATTTTCCATCCTCTTGACTTATTGACCCAGTATCTGTTGCTACTGTTCCTTGTGCATGCAGGAAAATGGGTAAATATGAGGTGGAAGACAGTACTTACAGATGGTCTTCCCCAGTGAACAGAGCACACTCTGCTCTGAGAGCACTACTGCTGTTGATGCACAGTCCTTGTCTTTGCTATTTTGGAACAGTGTAATGAGTTTTTATTTATTGAACTTCAGGCAGGCACTGGACCAAGTATGTACATATAACTGACATATATCATGGCACTTAAACTTCACAAGAGTTCATTAAATGAAGAGTTTAATTCTCATCTTGCAAGTAAAAAATGGACACCAAGGAACATTAGCTAGAATCATGTGGCTGATGGGTGGCAGAGCCATTGGGTTGACTTTAAGGTTTGGTTTTTCTTTGAAACCCTAAAAATAGGACAAATGTTGTACACTTTAAATGAGTAATATCTGCTTTGCTTTTATAAATCTGCAAGGAACATGGACTACTAAAATGGCCAAGTAACTCTCTTGAGGCCAAAGTGAATAACCAATTTAAAGACCAATGTAAAGACCACGCTGCTGCAGTCTTCCAATCCTGGACACCCCTCCCGCGCAGCTTGGAAAGATGCTTCTGGGGTTTTCCTTTCTGAATCTCTATTGAGATGGGTTTGCATTGTGCTCCCTGTTGGGCGCATATCTACCAGGTAACAGAAGATGACAAAAACTCAAGCAAATACAACAACAACAGCAATAAAAATAAAACTAAAAAATCCCTTTTAACTCCTCTGAAACATGCAATGGCAGGGAAGACCTTTTTCATGGAAGAATAATTTTTTTCCTCTGGAGAAACTATCCTCATAGCTTTTTCTAGAGAAAGGCAGTAATTTAAATAACTCCTCAGAGTGAAACTATGGCCAGGACACTTGGAGAGGGGCCTTGATGATCGTGTGGACACTAGGCAGATTGGTCAGTTAACAGTCTATCCTCCTTCGATGATCCTCTGTCCTTCCAGTACACGGCACAGATTGGTCACCACCACCTTTTAGGGCAGCGACTTCCACAATGAATGGCCTGCTATACACATTCGAAAGCATAGATTATGAAATCTTGAGGGGCTACAAATCTTTTCAATTTTAACTTCTCCAGATAGCCACTGCCCTGGCAGCTCATCCTTCATCTCTTACTTTATGGATCAACAAGGATGATGTAGCTGCTGTCCTTGACTGTAAACAGCCGTGTGGGAACTCTAGCTGGTCATGGTTTCCCAATGTCCTCTTTCCCTAACAGTGACAGAGCCCACATCAAATCACCTGCTGTCTTGTTAACAGTGACTAACCAATCCAAGTCCCAACTCCCCCACTTAAAGAGGGCTGTAAATACTTACCTCATAGCTTAGGAAGCATAAATGGAACCATACTTACAAAGGTCTTCCCACAATGCTTGCTACATGGCAGGTAACAAATTCATATTAGTTAATGTTGTTATTAATAAGGCAATATTTTCCAAAACAATATCTTATTCTCCAAAAAGGGGTGTACAAGTATATGGACTGTCCAAGTGACCTTAATTCTCTGTGAATGTTCAGTTTTCAGTACGAGTTGAACTAAGTGTAATGGAAACAGCAGAAATCTGTAGGTGACTCTCCTTCCCATTTGTCTTTCTTCTGAACTAGCTTCTAAAATGACCAAAGGGAAACAGTTCTGGATAAGAAAGATGAATCTTTGCAGGGAGATCAAGCCAGTAGGAAATTGCTTTGGACATGGTCTCACCCTTCACTCTGTAATTCTTCAGCTACAAGCCTTCTCAGTCCTCAGCACACAGTTCCTCTAGTCGGAAATACAATTTCATGACACCGTCTTGTTTGCTGACTGCCTTCTATGCCCTTTAAGCATCAGCTCGGACACCCTGCACCTCCATGTCCCAAATCAACCTTTCTCCATCTTTTGCCTCGTCACCTGAATTTCACATACCTTGATTGTCACCCTGTTGTATTCCACTTGTCTCTTTCCTCCACTAATTGATATTTTCCTGGCCAGGATGCTGGTGGGTTCTTCAGCTCCCTGTCCACCCACCCCGTAGACAGTATAACCTGAACACATGTGTTTTAAGGAATGGGAGCTCTCCAGGGTCTTTCACTGATAATCACTTGCCACACTTCATTCGGTCTGTATCTTTCAGAAATGGAATGTGGTAAGTTCCATGTGCTCTTGGTGGAGAAACAGTCTTACAACCATAAAACAGGGTGTGTACAACCATAACACCAGAGGCCTTGCATCTGGTCTGGGGTGACACCACACTACCTCACATCTGGCCTTCCAAAGGCTGCCCTGGACCTTTAGATACGGTTTCTATCTGAGATAATGAGAGCCCGGCAGGGAGGGTCCTCACCATAGCTTCCCTCCTTTAAGCCTGGAGCCATCGGAGGAATTTTGAATATTCTCATAAAGTACAAGAATGACCATTATGAACGCTCCCCCATGGACTAACCTAGAATTTTAGGTGAGGAGCAGGATAGTAATCACCTTTCATATGAAATATGTCTAATTCCAGGTGTGCCTGTCCTGGATTGCAGGTATTGGACTCATATTTCCTTAAAACTTTAAAGCCATACGACAATGACCATTGAATTCTTTAGATTTTTAAATTTGATTTTCCTAACAAACCTGGTGATGCTGTCATTACCTATATCCTATGACAAATACCAAAGCACACGGAGAATCGGTGATCTGTTCCGGTTTATATGGTTTGTGTAGAGCAGAACCGGGGTTCAAACTCCAGAGAAGACTGTTGCCAGGTGCTCACTACTGTCACATTGAGGCCTGTTTGTATTCTTAAAACTTAGAAATACTTTAGGTACCTTCTAGGAATTGGGTTATTAGTGATAGAGTAAAGGCAGAAACTACCCATTCTTTATAAATGTATTTTTGTTGCGGGAAAAATGTTACACCAATAACAACATACCTGATACACTTAAAATCCTCATTACAGATGATGATCATAATTAAGATATTTGCATAGCATCCACCCATGTGGTTGGTCCTTATCATCTTCATATCTCACTGTGTGCACTGTGACAAGGAGGTACCTATATGGCTCTAAGCTGCTGCCTCTAAATGGAATCTGTGCTCCACAAAGGGACAGGTCACAGGAGTATGAATGGGAATATAACACTCCTCTATCCCTATGGCCCCAAACTGTCAATGTAACTGAGGAGGAAGCTGTAGAGTTCCTTCAGATATAAGGGCACCTGTCTTCTTGGCCAACCTCTTTTTCCTAGAGGTGAACTTACCTAGGTTCTGGGTAGAGTCAGAGGGACCATGAAGATTTCCCACTAACCAGTAGAAGCACAGAGACGCTTTGGTTAGAGTGGTAGAAACATAACTAGCCTTATATGCGTTCTGTATTCCTGGCTTTGAGTCGCTGTAGGTAGAGTTGTTTGTTTGCTTGAACCAGATTAAAAGTACTTTGGAAATGGAGAACGCGTCCTTCTTTCCTCTCTGTTGCTCTCAGAACACACTTGATCCACGTGGACTGGACTCAGTCGGTGGCCTCAGGGGAGAGGGTTGCCAATGTGAGGCATCTGTGCCTCCAAAACAAGAGGGGTGCACAGGTGACTTCTGTAAGTTCCTTTGTGCTTAGTTTTTGCTTGAGCGCACATATGGCCCTGATTACTGTAATACATACATTACTGCTATTACCATAACACTCTGGTAACCACACCTTAAAAGACAAAGAAATAGTGGACAGAGATCCAGGAGCTGAGACTGAAGACCTCATTCACAGATTGCCGGTGGTCTCCAGGATTATCTTTTGGTCTTCGGTCTCTGTCTTTTGCTTCAGTGTGTATGCAAAAATGGAAATCCGATGACACTACTCTTATGATTGTGTTGTTGGCTTGAATCCATACATTGTCCTGGAATAGAGTCTACAGGCTAATACAGCTTGCAAAGCCCTTTGGGAATGGCCTGCTCTGACCAACTGTGGGACTGCTACCTTCCTTGCAAGGGTTCCTTCCAAGGAGAGGGTGTGACGCCTACACTCCTGCTGAGAGATCTGGGCACACTGACAGCCACTGTCACTGTGGCTATTTCCTCCTAAGGGGGCTGCTGGGTTCATGAGGACGGCAGCCACATTGGTCCTCCTCCTCCCGGGACAGCTTGTATCTAGCACAGTTAGCATTTGCCAGGTGCTCAACAAATAACTGAGGGAAGACTAAGGGAATGAATCCCACACTACCAATAATGAACCACTGCGACTTTTATCTTTGCCATCAGTAGAAAATAATGCTTACCTCTCTGAGATGGCAGGACCCTGACGTTTAAGACTGAAATAGCCTCTGCTTACTTTATAAAGTGTCCTCCTTTGAGAATGGAGATCACGCTTCCTTGTATTGCTGCATCTCACACACTTGAAATTTTGCTTTTAAAAGCCATACCTTATACTACAATGCAACGTCAGCATAATATATGGTGTTCATCAACCATTATTTTAGCCATAGATCTAGCAATTATTCATGTCTTATGCTAGACACTCTCCTACCTGTCAAATAAAATGTGTGAGAAAGGCTTTCTCTTGAAGAGCTTGTGCTGAATGGGGAGACAGGCACACAGATACAACAGGTGCTCCTACCACTGAGCACCTAGTACATGCTCTGTGCATTTGTGTAATTCTCACTTAATCTTGACTTGGCTCCTCCAAGGAGAGATGAGAAAATTAAGGGTGCAATTCGTCTGGTGACACCACTGAGGAGTGGAGGAAGTATTTAAACCCAGGATTATTCAGTTCTAGAACCCACTAAACCACATTCGTGTGCATGAGACTAAGTGATTTAACACCTAGCATGAGGATCCGACAAAGAAATCAGGGAGACATAGAGGAAAGAGAAAGCAGTTTCCCTACAGGCAAAGAAATGGTGGTTTGTGTTTACACATGCACTGAGGTCTGAGTTAGAACAGGCTTTGTAGAAAAGGCCATGGTTAAGCTGGGAAGAGAAGATAAACTCACAAAACTGTCGGTTAAGGTCCAAGAACAATGTGAGAACCTGCTAGAGTGGGCTGAATAACAGCTCCTGCTAGTGAGTTTGCTGCACACAGGGGAGTGCAAGAGATAAATAGCCGTCCCTCTGGTAAGAAATACGCACTTTGTCTTATTGGCAATGAGAGTGTAAGTAGGGAAATGATGCTCAGATTTAAATTTGTATAAAATATCAATAGCTATTCACAATGATTACACAGTGGGGGAAAAAGACAAGAAACATAGTCCAGATCACAGTCTCCAAGGATCTTAACCATGGAAGGACCATTCACACTGAGAAAAGATGGCTAATAAGAAAGATACTTAAAAGAAAGAAAGAATGGAATCTGATTCTAGGATGAGTCCAAAATGACAGTTGGGAAATACATTGAGTGTAGCCCCATATCATAAGTTGATTTCTGCAGCAATCTTGAGTGGCTAAGAAATAAACTAAAAATTGATTTTGCTGGCCATTTACTATGTGCCACATACTGTTGTGAGCAGTCACAATAAATCCATGATGTACAGGCTGTCGTGACACCTTTTTCATAAGTGTGGAAAGTGAAGTGCGTGTGCACGCACACGCACGCACACACACACACACACACACACACACACACTCACATCCTATCATTCCTAAGGATCCCAGCTACATGAATGGAGGTTGTGGAGATCTTCCTAGACTCCCGCTGGGCAGGAGGCAGTCCCTGCATGATCCACAGTGCTGCTCCTAGGCAGCCTTAGCTCCCTGTCCTATTAAGGGAAGACAGCATGTGGCCCAAAGCCAGGCCAGCCTTCTGGGACCAGCTGTAGGCCAAAGATTGGTGATACAGGATGATAAAGGCACCACCCCTTCTGCTCACTACAGATAACTCAGCGCTCTCAGCTTCAGACAGTGCTAGTGAGATTGGTTTCACTGAGCGTGCACACAGCCAACTGCTGTCTGGGTCTTTCTTTTCTTCCCTAAACTGGATGTGTCTCATAACTCCTGCAAGCATTGACCTCAGGAATACTCCTACTAAATATTGCACAAACTCATCTTTGTCTTAGAGCCCACTCTCTAAGGACCACACGTGAACAGCCAGAGAGAGAGAGAGAGAGAGAGTGGCAGATATTGGGTTTGAATCCAGACACACTGATTACTGCAGCCCTGATTTTGAAAGCAGCCTTGATTTTGAAAGCTTTTTAATCTCACTTCCTAGAACCAAAAACCCAAGGGCACTGTCCAATACTGCAACAGTTATTGATAGCTGAAGGTATGCTGTTGGTTCATGGCAGCCATTCAACAGTCATCCAATAAATACTTGCTTGAAATATAAAGGGAAAATGCTGAGAGGTTGAATAAGTTATTGTCAAAGTCAAGGGAGGAGAATGCTTTAGAAAGCAGGAACTAGTCAACCACATCCAAGCCAAGAGCGAGATTAAGTAACCTACAGGCTAAGATGTGCATAGTGGCTCCACTTATGTGAAAGTCCAAGCAACTCAGATCAGGCCTGTTGACACAACGTGGATGCAGGCATCAACTGTTACTCCTGTGATGCAGAGAGAATGGAAAGGGAGAATGTAGAGATGAGGGGTGATTGTAAAGCAACCTGTCAGTCATTTTGGTTTTCAAGGGAGCCGGGGTGGAGTTGTGACATTCCCAGCATTTCCTCTCTGACAGGGGTGAGCGGGGTCATACCTGCTGCGTGTTCACAGGGACCTAAGTAACAGGGTTAGTACGCAATCTGAAGCCAGCCCTTGAGCCCGTTGACAGCGTGGTTTCTCCCTTCTGGGTGTCTGGAGTTCTCAAAGGGAATTCTTCAGTCCCTCACTGTGATGTGGTCAGGACTCGGGCTTAGTCACTCTAGCCCAGCATCCACATTGTCAATTTCATAGAAGCAAACTTTTCTGAAGCACGCCCTGCACCATGCATACCAAGAGCTGCTTGTTTCAGGTAAGCTGTTGTTCCAGACCCAAGGCCACGGGGTGGGTGGCCTGGGAACATTGACCACAGAGAGTGTTCCCCACAAACCCGCAGGTCCCGGCATCCCGGGTGAGACTCAGGGGCTCTTGTGCTTATTTATTCACAGGGGAGCATCCTACCAGGCATTATGTAATAGAAGCAATAGCAGCAAAAACTTGGAAACATAACCTCTGTGGTGAAGTCCGAAGGCAAATGTTGAAGACGAACATTTCAGATTTTCCATTCAGTGCACTGAATTACTAGTATCACTTTCTCTCTGTTTAGCTTTGGAAAGCAAAGATCCTGGGTCTGACCTCTCAGCAAATTTCAGCATTCCAGAAGAAAGGGGCTTCTTTGTTCGTTGGAGCTGCTAAAAAATGATCCCACGTAGGGGCCACTCTGTGGTACTGGACTTGTGTGAATGACTTACTGGAGGTACAATATTCGGTTATTTACGATAATTCATTTACGAATCCCCAGCTCATTGCAACTGGCTGGCAGGAATTCCATGTGTACCTTCTTGCCTGAACCTCTTGGGGCTTAAATAAGTCATGAGAGAGCCACACATCAATGCATCCTTTATCTTTGTTCAGTTTCCCTTTGGAAGCACGGGAGCAGATAGAACTTTTATTCTGAAAAACTTAAAATTTTCTCTATTAACCCCTTTTTGTAAGTCAGAAGCCCCCATCTTCCTAGAAAAAAATGTGCCTGTGTAAGTGTTTACCTCCAGTGTTTTGCAGACATCTATCCGGGGTCCTGTAAGCACAGCAGAATTCTGTGGCATCTGGACGTCCAGTCAGTGACGGGGCTCTCTGACATCAGGGACTACATGTTGTCACAGATGTGTGCCTCCTCATGTGTGCTTATGTACGCTCGCATGCATGTGCATGTCCACTGGTGCGTGTTAGGGGTGAGTGGTTCCCCTGTGAAGCTCGGAGTGCACAGTCAGTGGTTCCCCTGTGAAGCTCGGAGTGCACAGTCAGTGAACTGCCCATCATTTCCAGAAGCTGTGTGAAGCTGTTCTCATCTGAATTCACTCATGTAACTTAGACTCTGCCTGTCACCCCACTGCCAGAGAAGAAATGACTAAACCCTCATCTGCTCCGGTCACTAGTAAAGTTCTGAAACATTTTTAAAAATATCTCCTATTTTATTTCACTTGTCCTACTCCTGAAGCTTTCCTTCATAAAGGGCAAAACCACAGATCCCCAGCAAATCTTACAGATGGGTGAGAAAATTTTGGTCACCTTGGTCTTTTACTGGACGCATACTGCCTGCTTCTAGCCAATCAGATACATTGAGGCACAGAAGTGGAGGTGCTCTCAGGTAAGGGTGCATTGAAAACCAAAGGCAAAGAACCGTAACACCTAAGCTGTGCCAAATATTCCATAGCCAGTAGCTGTTACACACTAGCATGCAAACATGCTTCACCAATGGAACAACCTGGAAGAGATGCATTCGGAAGGAGTTTTGGTTGGTAGCGCCTACCTCTGGACAACAGCAGCTGGTGACAAGTCTGCAGGGGACCCCTGTGAAACAAGCTAGCAGCAAAAACCCTGCCTTGCCCTGTTACACAGCTCTGATTCAGAGGATGGTATATAATTATAGCTCATACCAAATGTGTTAGCATCAAGTAAGTTGATTGAAAAATAAATATGGGACATAAGGTGGCTTCCTGCTGAACCATTTAATGGCCAAGATAAGGAAAATCCAGTGAAAACAATAGAATCACTCTGTTTCACCAAATGTTATCCACTCGCTCAACAGACCTAAAGTTCAAAACAAAATATTTTCCAGCATTTTTAGAAAACTATGGAGGAAAGCAAAGATGAACAGTTATTATGTTAATGTGCTTAGAAACTGAAGGTTAAAGCAAGGTCTCGGAGCTAAGTTTTAGTCCTGTGGATTAAGTGATTAAATTCGCTCTCGTTTCTCTTTCTGTCTGACCTCCACCCCCAGCCCCCTTTTTTTTCTATTTGAAAGTGTTCCCTCTGATACTCTTTGCTTTTCTCTAAGTTTTCTCTTGAAATCGCCACTCTTAAAACTTCTGGGCCAGAAGTTTCTTTCATTTCTTTCTGCAGACGGGACACAGAACCGAAACAAATAAACATCCTTACCTTCTTAGCATTTAAATAGAGGAGCAATAAATAAAATAAATAAGTTATGTGGGCGATTCTAAATTAGTTGGGCAGAAAAAGTAGAGCAAAGTAAGCAAGATTAGGGACCAGAGGACGAGGGAAGGTTCCATATGGGACAGGGAGGTCAAGATGAGCTGTGGGAAGCGGGTGAAACCCAGATCCCGTGTGCATCTGGACGAAGCCCAGGTCACTGTCGCCTCTTCCAGCGAAGCAAGGGGTCCTGCAAGCACTGCAAGCTGAGGAGCCCGCTGAGTGACGGGGAGAAGGAGCCTGGCGTGAGCCTGCGGAGGGTGAACAGGTGGCAGCGGGGTCAGAAGGTGGAGCTGCGGGCTGCAGAGGGCCCGGGCCTTCTGAGGAGTCTGGGAGTTACACTGAGTGGGAGCCGCCGCTCAGGGGGTTCAGCAGAAGGACAGGCCTGGCCTTTTCTGAACGGGACCCTCGGGACACCGTCAGTTGAGAATATGTGGCCCTCTGCCTCCCTAGGGAGAGTGGCAGCTATGGGAAGCCTCATTAGGAGACTGCCTTCGTGACCCAGCTATTCACACATGGGCAAGGGCGGTGGGTGAAAGGTGGCAGGACATGATCATTTTCTAGCTGTACTCTGAAGGAAGAATCAGTGAAATTTGCAGAGAGCTGCTTTGGGGTAACTTGTCATGGGCTGGCCTTTCCCAGCACTGTCACCTTTACAGAGCACTAATGATTAATTAGTTTTCTTTTTTGGTCTTTTTGAGACAGAGTTTCACCATGTGATCCAGGCAGGCCTTGAACTCACTATACAGACCAGGCTGCCCTCCAACTCAGCAATCCTCTTGCCTCAGCCTCCTGAGGCCTAGTGTTACAGGTGTGTACCACCAGGTTAGATTTCTTTATATATTTTCCTCTTTGAGAAACTTCTGCTCAGCATGTAAGTAGATTATAGGAAATGCTAACATTTCATCTGTGTTTTTCTACCTCTGCTATTTTACTCATCGAGAAACCAAGTAGGCGGAAGGAAATGAGTACTTGGCTGCGGGAGTGTCGCTTCTCCAAGCGAGGACGCTGTGTCTGCTTTCCACGGCTACCCTTTCAGTCTGGCCAGAGTTTTAACTGTCACAGCACAGACGAGTCCAGACTTGTTTCGTAATTCATGTAGCAGAATTGATTATTTAATTACGACAGTTCTGTCACCTTCCTGCCAATTATGGCTTTGAGTTTCTCTTCAAGATTTTCTCTTTGGATGTCACTGGGAGACAGGAGAGAGCAGCCTTGGCATTTCGGAGGCAGGGTACCAAGCGTGAGACGATCTCCCAGCTTCGGTCTCAGAGCCAGCTTTACGGATGAGGACATGCAACCTGATGAGGGTAGAAGTCGCTGCTCAGGTGGCCACAAGGTTTTACACACATTCACCAGGTTGATGCTGGCAGCAAACTAAAGCACAAGCCGATGGCTGGGTTGTGCACAGCACACCGTTTCGAGGTCAGCTAGATTTCCCCGACTTGTCGTACCACTGAAAAACAGCCAAACCAGGCTCACAACTGGCTTTAGCACTCGATGCTAATCACGTTTCTACAGTAGAGCTAAGCCTGTTCCTTCATGCTGAGGTCCATAGGCCTGGGAACCACAAACGCACATGGTTCTGGTTAACAGCAGCGCTGAGTAAGAAGTGCTCATAGATGTTCAGGACCTTGAAGACCTTGACCCAGGATGCGGACTCCTTGGGAGAGAAACGCTGCCTAATCCACTTCCTCTGTGAGGAAGCCCTATGGTCCTTGCTAGCTCCAGCAGAAGTAATCCCTGGGCGCTCCCGCAGCCTTGACTGTAGAGGACACTGCCCCCCTCTGCTTGAGCACAGTAGGGAGCCCCTGCAATGCACGCAATTGCTGCTGGAGCCATGCAGGGAGGAAGGTTCCGTGAGGAGTGGGAGGACCTGTTTATGAAGTCTGCAGTGCTTCACAGTCCTTTAAGAAGTGTTAAGTCATGCTACTATAAATCTGAAAATAATTTGATACATGTCTTCTTTACAGGCTGGAGGAGTAGAGAAGTCACCATCTGTCTTGGCACAAAATATTATAAATGGGCCTAACTCCATGGATTTAAATTAAAGTGACTTCCAAAGTCAGAGAAATAGCACAAAATTCTCTCCCTCCGAGGTGTACTGGTTTTCCAATTAACATTTTAGGATTGTCTCTTAAAATTTTGCTTACTGGTTCACAACTCTGCCCATGGATAGTAATTGATATTAATTGCTGTGTGGCACCTATCACCCACAAAGTCAAAATGACTGATAATGAGAAAGTTCTAGATACTTAATCACGTCTCAGCAAAAGTGGCATTTTAGGAAAAAATGCAGACTGAGCAGCATGGAATTCATATGTACTTTAATGACTCTAGCTAAAAACAAACAGGCATAAAATCTGTTTTATGTCAAGTTAAATGTAATAAAAACAGGGTTTTTTTTTTTTTTTTAAGGACCAGGTACTTTTTTTGCAAGTGAAATTTAATTAGTACAGTTTTAGGAAGTGATTCAAGGCTGCCCAGCCTTTAGCCTTCAAGGCATTCACAGATGCTTATAATGAAAACCTGAACCATGGAGCTGATACCTGTGCACATGGCAACGCTAGGTAAATACAGAGATTATTTGCTTACGGAGGCACTATGTGTGTTTTCCATATTGAGTACACACTGTTGGGGCTCTGGATTCCTCATACCTGGAGAGATACAATTAAGCTTGACTCTTAATCACAAATGTAGGGTTCAAAGCCAGTATTCAGTTACTTGTCCAAGGTGTCAGCGGACATTTCTCAGGTAACCACAATTACAAAACAAGCCTGACAAATCATTTCTCCAGTTCTTGGAAAAGGTCACATTTCCAAAATGTTCATCTGAATGGTGGAATATTTCACGGATGTATTCTAAGCACCCAAAAGTGAACCTGGTAAACAGTTGGGTTTTCAATAAATATTTATGGAGTGTTGGTTAAGTGAATGAGTGTTCTATGTTCTCAGCGCCCTTTCAGTCATTTCTGTGAATGTGAGTGTCTCCCCTGTGCTGAGTAACACGCCGGGTCTCCGGGAGAGCAGGAGACAGAAGGGCGGTGGACTCAGAGCCTGACCTTCTGCAGCCGGTGACCTAGTGGGGCCATTTGGAGAGGGTGGAATAGAACCAGCCTAAATGTAAGCCCTGTGTGGTCACTCTCGAGAAGGTTACTCCTCGTCCTGGGAAAAATCAGACACCACTTTCAAAAGGAGCCAGTGGGTGACTGAGTGAACCTTCCCAGAATCAGTGATGATTCGTTTATTCACACCCCCCCATCAGGCAGTCCTCCTTAGGAAGCCGGAGTCTCACTCTGAAACTTGGACTAGGCTGTTTAGCTGTATCCCTGGTTTGTTTCTTGGGCTGAACCTTCAGGGAACTGTGCTCATTAAGTCTCTAGCGCTGTGCTAAGGAGACAGTGCCAAGCCTGGTCAGAGCAGGGCAGCCCAGGAGTGCATTCTGCGTGCATAGCGCAGGGGCTGTCACCTGCCCCATGGCCAGGAAGATCCCTCTCTTACCAGAAAGGCCCTTTAGACCCAATGTCAGGGACAGACAACAGGGAAAGCTGGGAGGGTGGCTGAAAGGAGGGAAGGCCCTTCCAGGAAGCCAGAAGACCATGTTTAAGACACCCAGTCCAGAGGACCCAGCGACAAATGAGGGGGACAGCTTTAAAATGATTGGCTTCAAGAGCACACGGAAAACAGGGTTCCCGGTCACTCCTCCCCCGTCCACCCTCTCCGGCCTCCTGCAGGTTGGCTCACATCGACAGGCAGCAGGGCACCGGCTCTCAGTTTTCCGGTATTCTCCACCCACTGACCCAGAAGCTGAAAGCCACAGGTTTCTTGGAATTGTGAATATTGTTTGAACTCTGGCTAAAACTGGAGATGTGTTTTGAGTCACATTATGCAAGCATATTTATACCAGCTGTTTATGACACTTACAGGTGGACACTATGATTCATTACACAACGGACTAAACATAGAAACTGGGAAAATCCTGCGCTTTGAGGTGTGTTGGGTATGGATAAGTTTGAAGGAAGGTTCCGAAGAGTAATTGCAGTCCAGGAGTCTGAAACAAATCATATCAAAGGAAGAATTTGGTTCTAGAAAATTCTTTCTCTTCAGCAATGTTTCCATGTCATTTGAAGTTTGTAGTTCATGTTATCTTCATGGACAGATAATTCCACAGACCCAAGAAAGAGACCTTTTGATCACAATACACATAGACAGACATAAAGCCATGATACATACAACATACTTTTTTTTTTCAGAAACCATTTTTCTATCTAAGAACTATGAAAGTCATTGTCACAACAACCGAAGGCAAGTATCACCCTATTCTGTATATTTTCACCCAATGTACAAACCTTAAACAGCTTCATAAAAAGCAATAACTTTTAAAATAGTTTCAATAAGTGAATATCTCAAAGTCAAGCTGTCTGATAGGAGCCCTTCCCCTGGGGTGGTGGAAACATCCAAAAGAGTCAAGAAAGAAAGAACTCACTGTTGTATTCAATTAGTTGAGAAACCATCAAAGTAAATAAGGCAATACCTTTAAGAACACACAAAGAAGGAGCCAGCGAAGTAGAACAGATTAAAAGAAAAAGGAGAAGCTGTTTTAGCTACCAAGTGATCCCGGGGGTGAAGAATAATTTCTTCTTCAGGACACTCTTAGTCAAGGTCTCCTAGTAAGATGGCTCGGTGGAAGCAATTTCTTCTCATGTCTATAGGGAACTGATGAAGTTTGCAGGAAGTTGTTGCAGAGTTTAAGCCCAAAGAAAGCTTGCAAGGTCAGTGACTGCGAGCAACTTTGGAAATCTTTGTCCTTTCCTAGAATACTGATGGCTTTGAAAAGTTCCAACGGTGACGGCGAAGAGGTATGCCTCTGCACGTGAGGAGAAGCTCAGCAACCTCGGGCTCCATGTTTCTCTTAAAATAGCTTTCCCAGAATCCCCAGCCTTCCCAGGCAGGCAGCTGATCATACTCGTCACATGATGTTTTTTAACTACATATTGCTCCGAAGCGGGAAAACCCAGACCTCCATATGCCTTGTCTTGAAGAGTAAGAAACACTCTGCTAGCTATTATACAATTACTTGGATAAAATCACAGTGGCATGAATGATGATTCAGATGTTCCAAAGCGGTAAATCTACCCGGAAAACGTAATACATAAGTCAACAGTTTCCAAAACATAAATCCCAGTGAGAGCTTGAATGAATGCCCCAAATCTCTCCCTTGGCCTCTGCACCTGTGCATTTAATCACTGTTTCCTTTCCACGGGGTGGAGTTTGGCCTTAGAATCCTCAGCACCATGCTTCAAGACCCATGAATAAATAACACCGAGTGTGGAAACCCACTTGCCAATTTGGCTCCCTATTAATGCAAGCAGCTGTGATTATATATTTTGGGAAACAGTTATCTGCCTGAATTTTCCATTGCTGGAAGGTATAAGTCGGACAAATTATGTAAAGGGCAAAGGACCAGGTATCAGCTGGCTCAAATTTATGCCTCAGCTCAGTGATTATGCATAAACTTCTTACATTAAAGATTCTTTTTTATAAAAAAAATCAGAAAATATAGTCTAAGAAGATTCTGAAAGTATGTCATGTTATATATACTATTGCTAGACAGAGGTGTAGTGAGGCTCCACGGTGATAACTTGTGCAAACTTTGTACAACAGTAACCCTGACACAGCACAACATGAGACAGGTTTTTGTTTACCAAGTAGACATTTGGCGTCTGCCATGTGCTAGCCCCATCACCTCCCACAAAACCCCAAATTTTCTCAGTTCAGAAAAGCATCCCAATATGTTAGCATCGAGGAGAGTCTATGCTTTGTACCAAAGAAAATTTCTTTGCTATGAGGAAAACTCAAGACCCTTATGCAGTCTGCATGCCCTTAAAGAGTCTTGAGGATGGGGCCTGGGGATTTAGTGCAGTGGCTCAAGTGCTTGCCTGGTAAGCTCAAGGTCGTGAGTTTGATTCCCACTACAAACAAATAAAAATTATTAAGGATAAAACACGGTGTTGAAAGATGACTTTCTTTTTTTCTTTCGTTCTCTCTCTCTTTCTTTCCTTTCTGCCTTTTCCTCTTTTATCTTCATTCTTCCTTTCCCCAATCCTTTCCTCCAGATGGGTCTCGGGACATTCTTCCTCACAGTGTGGACCTGGCACCTTGGCACTGAGGAAGACAGAAGCAGCAGGAAGGTCTTTCAGACCCTCCTCTCACCCTCCTGTCTGAAGAAGGTTTGAGACCCTCATTCCGGACGGATTCTTCCCAGACCTGGGGCTAAGGCACATCTTCATCTCAGAAGACACAGGACATAAAGAAGAATCTGAACGAACTGTTCTTGCTAATTTCCCATGATTTACTAACATTATATCATAACTTTTACCCTCCAAGTGTATTTCTCCATAACTAGTTTTTGTTAAAACTAAGCATAAAAATTCATGAGTTTACTTGCATCTTTGAGTCTTCATTTCTGATCTCCCATGTCATATAAACTCATGTTGAATAAGCGTGTATGCTTGCCTGTTATTCTTTTTGCTATATGAGCCACAGCCATAACCTAAGATAGGAACGAAAGCTATTTCTTTTACCCAGAACTTGCTCTTTTCTTTTTTAAAATTTCCTTCCAATATATTATTTGATAGTGTACTGTGTATCATACTCTTTGTCCCAGTCCATTTTCTCTTGATATAATAGAATGCTAGAGACAGGTTTACTTATAAAGAAAAAAGGTATAGTGATCAGCTTTCACACTCTGAACAAAAATACTTCCTAAGCATGGTTTAAAGGAGCAGAGGAGCATTTGGCTCACAGTTGCAGAGAATTCAGTCCATGATCAGCTGGCTGCAGAGCAGGAACATCAGAAGGCACAGTGGAGAAAAGCTGCTTAGTTCACAGCAGCAGGTAAGCAGAGCATGAAACGGTACCACAGAGGATGGGGCCAGGGTGCAAACATATTACACAAGGTCACTGCCCCGTGGCTCACATAGACACACGCAGAAGTGTGCTTTATGGATCCCCTGGACAGCTCTCAAACCAATAAGGTGGACAGTCTGGCTTCACTGTTACAAGAGCTTTGCTGAGCTCCTGGTTTTGGATACTGGGAAGATACTGGGAAGTCTAAGTTTGGAAGCCATGATTGATGAGGCTCTAGTGTTGCTTCAACTCGTGGTGGAAAGCAGCAGGGAAATGGGAGGTGTAGACGAAGAGCAGGAGGGAGGGCTTTGCTTTGTAACAGCTCTGCCTCTCTCTCTGTCTCTGTCTCCCCCTCTCTCTCTCTCTCTCTCTCTCTCTCTCTCTCTCTCTCTCTCTCTCTCTCTCTGTATCTCTTTGTAGCTAAACCACTTCAACTTTTGGAGAGTATTCTCACACCACAGTGTTATCCCAGGAAAAAGTATAAATTTACTCATTTGCAGGGAAGTACTAAAGGTAGCTACCCAAGTTCTAAGGCTTATAAACAGTGGTCTCCAAACTTATTTGAATATTCATAGTCATCCATAAAAATATTTTGCATTTTCATCTCCATTTAGGTACAACATGAAATTGAAAACTACACAGAGCAGTTAATATAACAACAAGGAATGCATGGTTTACTAAAATGCATTAACAATAGGCTACTTTAGGGTATGTCAAAGAAAGACATGGTCTGGATTTCTTTCCAGACCTCAGTGAATTTCTTTACACTCATCCTGGGATTCTCATGTCTCATGGAGTAGACACCTCTCCTGTGGGATTCATATAGGTTAAAAATAAACTCTGCAGTAAAAAAAAACGTAAATACAAAATGACAAAGAAAAGCTTACTGTTCATGAAGCCAGCATATTGTGAAATAATTGGAAAATTTTACTCTAAAAAAGCCAAACTCTTTACTGGAAATAAAATGAGACACACTCTCAAATGAATGCACCATGCTTTCTTTGGAAGCATTGTCTTGTGATTAAGAGTTGAAGAACCAGCTGTG
This sequence comes from Cavia porcellus, assembly GCF_034190915.1. Taxonomy (NCBI): domain Eukaryota; kingdom Metazoa; phylum Chordata; class Mammalia; order Rodentia; family Caviidae; genus Cavia; species Cavia porcellus. The sequence goes on along the minus strand of NW_026947493.1, from coordinate 82,223,299 downwards.
TGAACTCAGCAGAGTGCTGCAGCTAAGCTCAAGATCTCTGGAACCACATCCCCAGGATCTGCATACTTTACCCATCCTTAGCAATACAACCTTGGACAGATTACTTCAGGTTTTGGTGTCTGGATTTCCTCATTTGTAAAAGGTCTTGGTTTTCTAAGATGGAATATTTGCATTCCTGTATCATGAGGTAGATATGGAGTTGGACTCCTTTCTGGCACACAACATGGTTTCTAGGATTACAGTTGCTGCTGTTGCTAATTTTGACAGGGACAGACGTGATGCTGAGATTTGCCAGCATCTAGTCTAGTGTGGAGGGGGCTTTGAAGACTCCATTCTGCCCTAACAAGTTAAAACTTGAACAAACTGATAAAACAGCAATTCTCAGATACATAAACGAGGTGAGGTTACAAGGCAAACCACTGTCCCTGACTGGAGAGATTGAGTGAATACGGAGAGCAAAGACTGACAACAGCAAAACCTCCCACAGGAACCGCGCGGGAAGCAATCGGCACGTGGATAGAGTCTCCGTGTGGAGAAGTCTGAGGGATGAGAACTCCAGCACGGGGAGGCCCTCGTGTTTTGGTGAGTTTTCCTCCCCTGTCAGTACTGGAGAAAAATCCCTTTAAGCTTCCAGCCAGGGAAAGGGGAAGTAACTATTGGGAAAAGTATCAGAGTATTTTGTATTTTTAACCAAGTTCTGCCATCAGGAGAACTACTCAAGTCTAATCTACTGGCAGATTTTCAGAGCCTTGTTGAATTGGGGGAAGAGAAATATTCAATTCCAGCCCAGACTGGTTATTCTCTTTCATTACCAAGGGGTAAGGGTGGCCGTGGGGACCCAGAACACAAGTGAAGTTCGTGTTCCCGAGGCTCAGCTCATTGACTAACTGACAACTACTAATAATACTGTAAAATACCTCCCTCCGCACAGTGCTATCACTGGACAACTAAAGACTGTAATTAGAAAAATTAGAATATAATTAGAATTTAATTATAGAATATAATTAGAATTTAATTATAGAATATAATTAGAATAATTTCTTTTGCCCAAGAACAAGAGTAGAATTTCGGCCCTTACTATGCCTTTTTCATATTATACTAAAAGAAAATCTGGCTAAAGAAATTAGACAAGAAAAGGAAATGAATGGTAAAATATATAATGATAGAAATAAAACTCTATTTGTAGATGAATGATAATCAGCATGGAATATCTGAATCCACAAAACTTGAAGGAATTAATAAGTAATTATTATGAGTAAGTGTACAAAATTCAATTGCTTTTGTATGCTACCAGTGCAAAGTGACATTTGAAATTAAAGGTACAGTATCACTGTTTGCACTCAAAAGAATTAGTGATAAATGAAAAAATTATAGAATTGTATATGAATAAAGCTATAAAATTTTCATTAAAGAAGCCAGAACAGAATAAAATAAGTGGGCAGATATTTCATATTCATACTGGGAAGACTAAATATTATCAAGTCAATTCTTTCTAATTTCACCTATAAATTCTTTGCAATCTTAGTCAAAATCCCGGAAAGTCATTTCATTGATATCTACAAATCTAAAACTTCTATGCTGAGCCAAAAACCCAGTTAACCAACACAATGCTGAAGAGCAGCAGAGTTGGAGGGCGTTGCTTGATTTCAGGAATTACTGTAAAGCTACGCATTGTCACGTGGTACTGATAAAAGAATACACAGAGAAGCTGATCAAACTAGAAGCCTGGAAATAGACTCACACAAACGTAGCTGTGTTAGGGAGCAGAATCCATAGGTAATGTGTTATAGTTGTGCAAGGAGACGTGTGAAGTAAGCTTACAGGACCAGAGACGAAGCATCCGCAAGGCAAAAGCTAGCTATACGCGGAAGGCCAGCGGGTCTGCTCAGTCCAAGCAGCCAGAAGCTGCAGGACCAGAGAGCAGAAAGCGCAGCACCAGGGCAGAAGGCTGGAGCCTCCCTGGAAGATGCTGGTGCACACTGCCTTGCCAGCTGAGGGAATTAGGGTCTGCTATCCACAGGCCACGCAGGCGTGAAGGACACACCCACTCAAGTAGAAGGTAGCTTTTCAAGAATGGGCATCAAATTGTTTCTTTCCATTTTATTTCATCCAGGCTACAAACCAATGGTGGTCTCACCCACAGTCGCAATGGATCTCCCCCTCAGTTAGCTGCCCTGCACATTCATCATCACACCCAAAAGGGGTGCATTTCCTAACCCTGACATATCACAGTCAGCAGTCACAATAGCCAGCTGATCTGTGAAAAAAATGGGAAGGAAATGCAACAGACCCAAGATGGTCTTTTCAACAAATGGTCCTAGCACAACTGGATGTCTGCATGCCAAATAAATAATCCATCTATTTCCACACACATCTTGCACCCTTCATAAACATTGAATCAAAATGGCTACAGAGCTAAATTTAATATACAAGCTGTGAAATTTCAGGATAGACTAGGAGAAAAGCTTTGGATTTAGAAGTGATTTTTTTGTTACAACACCCAAACCACATTCATGAAGGAAAACTTGATAAGCCGGACTTCATTAAAATTAAAAACTGTCTCACAGAAGACACTATCGAGAGAATCAAATGATAAGTCATAGACTAGACATATCTGATGAGAGACTGTTGCCCAAGAGGTACAAAGAAGTCCTTTCTAGAGTAGGGAAATGTACAACCCAATTAAAGAATGAGTCAAAGATCTTAACACTTCACCAGAGAAGATGTACAGATGATAAGTAAGCATGTGAAGAAACATCCCGCATCCTCTGCCATCAGAGAAGAGCAGGTTAAAATGAGCTACCACCACAAAGTGACAGGTGGACGCTGTCCAGAACACTGGCCACCACGCCAAATGTGGGTGGGGAGCAGGGACCAGAACTGGCCATCATCCCTTGAGGAAACTCAAAATCACAATGGGAAGGAGTTGCCTTGGAAAGGGTTTGGTGCTTCTTATCAACCTAAATATACTCTCTCCATACAATGCAGCAATTATGCCTCCTGGTTAACCCAAAGGAGCTGAAAATGTGTGCCCACAGGAGCACTTACATTCATGTTTGTGTCAGCTTTGCTCATGATTGACAAAACTTAGACGGCATCAAGATGTCTGCAGCAGGTAGATGAATAACTAACCTTGGGACTACAGACAATGGGATATCCTTCAGTGCTAAAAAGAGATGACATGTCAATGCATAAAAAGACCTCAAGACACCTTAAATGCCTTTTTCTGAAAGAAAACAGTCTGAAAAGGCTAGACAGTGAATGATCCCTGCAGTGTGACATCTGGAATAGACAAAACTATGGAGGCTGTAAAAAAGGATCGGCAGTTGTCAGGGCCCAGGGGAAAGTGAGGGATGAATAACCCGAGAACAGAGCACATGTAGGTCAGTGACACTGCTCTGTGTCACACCGTAGCGGTGAGTAGATGTCATTATACAGAGCTCATCTGACCAAAAGTACCACTGCCAGTGTGAGCCCCAGTGTAAACTGGACTTCCAGGGGAAGCAGGGGGTTTACTGCTAGGGACATCAGTCACAGCGCATGTGCCACTCACTCTGCTGGGGGGATACAGTAGTGGGGGAAGCCTGCATGCCAGGGAACAGAGGGCCCCTGGGCAGTCTCAGAACTTGCCACTCAACTTTGCAAGCTTCAACTTCTTTAAGAATAAACGCTGTTTTAAAAAGAGCTAAGCTTTCACGTGCTTCATTTCTTAATGTGTTATTAAATGACTTTATGATTACTCAGACCAAGGCACTGTCTTCCCAAAATGAGTTTAATCCTTACTTTGTAGATGAGCAGATCAAAGGTAATTTATATGGGCTCCCAAAGGAATAGGGCAGCTAATAAAATTCTGGCTCCATTTATGCTGTGCCTGATGGACCTCCACTTATTGCATCATTTAATCTTCATGAGAGGAAGTGGTTGAGGGTCCGGTCAGTGGCCCCTTCTCCCCCTCACCTGTCTGTGTTTTTTGGGTTTTGTAGGAACGAACCTCAAAGGTGAATTTCATGGGTAAGTGTTGGTAGAAGCATGGATTGTACTGGGGTGAGAGAAGTAGAATAGATGATGTTTGTGCTCAAAAATTCCAAGTTAGCACTCAGCAAATTTGCTGAATTCATGTATTCAATTCACCTTCTAAAAAGTCTGATCTATAACGAGGCTCCATCTTATTCAATGCTATACAGTCAAATGTAAATAATAGAACTGAATTAGTTCTCAATGGATTTACTAAGGAAGAGAAAGAGGAGGGAAATGGGGGGAGAAATAAATGGAGGGAAGCAGGGAAAGAAGAAAAGGAGAGGAAGAGAAGGGAAGAAGAAGCCATTATTGAGTACCATTGTGTGCCCGTGTTGTGCTAGATTGTACACACATTCGTGTATTCTCACGTAACCACTGTTGTTCAATGGAGGTGGAGTATCATTGTACCTAGTTTACAACTTTCTAGCTTTTTCAAGATGACAACAGTAGGACTCGCTAATCAAGTGTGTCACAATCTTGGTCATCACACATGTCACATGGTGACGATTCTGCAGTCTAGCCTTATAGTGCCCTATTTATTAAATTACTCATTTTCATGGGAATCATGAGTAAAAAATTCTACTCCGGGTCACCATAGGAACTTGGAGTCTAAGGAGGGAAAACAGCTCTGGGACTTTCCAGCGGTTCAGTCGTGCCAGATTATCTCCTCTGCTATCTCATTTACTCAGGGTTGGTGATTGATTGGAGTCACCTCTATAAAGATGACTTTACCAAAGTTTCTAGTTTGAGAAGGTTATGGCATCCCACCACTTAAAGTCCACTTAAAGTTTGGTCTTGAGCTGCATTCCCCCCATCCCCAGAGGATTCTAATTCAGCTCCTAAAAATTCAGTGGTCTGTAATGAGCAGAATCTTACTTCATGCAAGAAAAAGTAAATAGGAAATATTGAATAAAAATATTTCTTTTTACTTACTAAAATTATAGTAGATGTAACAATAATCATGGTAACCTTGTTCCAGGTTCTTTGTTAATATAAATAATCTGATGTTTCATGAAAATCTATAAAAGTATTGTACCCTATTTTTATAAATGAGAAATATCCTGATTCCCTGAGCCAGATTAAGTAATTAACACAGAAGAACACAACATATAAACTGGCAAGATGTGGATTGAGACCTAGTACATATTTGAGGTTCTGATTCTTCTTTCTCCCTTTAAACTTTGATATAAGAAAATTCTGGTTCAGGAAATGGAAGATTCAATTTCCCTTACAGGTCTGTTGCTAATATGCTTTGGGAAATTCCTTTGAGGTCTCCAGATTTAATTAGCGCACTAGTGAGTTACACAGTTTGGACGATTAGTCTCTAAATTCCCGACCAACTAAGACCCCTCGTGACAAATCTTTCAACACCTCTGACAGTAGCCCTTTAACATCGTTCCATGGTTAAAGTTTTTAGAAAGTTTCTTTTTCCTTCTCAACCCAAATCTGTCCATCTTAATCATTTCTGAACATTTTCCTCCTAGAATAAACCCACATCCATCCAATCAGGAAATATGTAATGAAGCACCGGCACTGTGGAGTCCAGAGAGCTACAGTGAGAGGGTGGACAGGAAATGAAGAAATGGAATGAGATAGTTATTGATTTAACCATGGTTATGGCCACAACCCACGTGAGCATAGAGAAACTGAGTATCTTTCTCTGGGATATATTAGCTGTGGATGCTATATTAAAGTCAAAATAAAGTGTGATGTTTCAGTGGTGTGACTCAAAAGTTTTCAGCCAGGTGAAGCCTAGTGTGGCCTGGCGATATTCCTAGGAAACTTTCCTAAGTGATGAATCAGGAGCCAGCTGCTTCCAGCTTGCGATGGTGCCATCTTTGAAGAATCCTTCACTTCTAGCAGCCTAGACATAAACAGAGAATGGAAATCCTTGTGTATAGCCTTGCTAGTTATGTAAGCAGTTTATGTCACCACTGCCCATGTGCCCTGGCTAACGTTCAGCTGCATTTCTCCAGCTACATGCAATGATGACTTAAAAAAAAGTACTTTCCCAGAAGTTACCCTGTTTAATGACCTACTGCAGCCCCAGAGAGTTCAGAAAATGGAATTGTAAATGAGTTGAAAAAGAAGAGTGTTAAGGGTGATACATTTGATGGGGAGCCTTGGGACAGAAGGAAATCCCTGGACAAAGACCCAAACAGAACCAAGGATTGCAAAGAGCACGGCATTTCCAGAGGCCAGGGTTCATCTGCTAGGTGCTACACTCATTTTGGAAAAATATTTTAGATTTTTATTCAAGTTTTAGCAGATATCACTGAAAGATTTTGTATTTTGAACACAGAACGAATGTGCTACTTTATAGCTGTACATTGGAGCAATAAAGACAGGCTCACAGGCAGCAAGGCGGTGCTGAAATTGATAGTACAGACCAATAAGTGGATTATTTTCAGTAAGAGATGATGATAGAGACAATCCAGGGAGTAAGGACATACAAAGAATGACTGCTTGAAAGCTGTTTTGGAAGAAGAGCCAATGGGTTGAGTCTGAGTTTGAAAAATACAGAAGAAAGAGGAATGTATGCTTATTTCTAGATAAGCAATTGGGTGGCCTAAGGGTGCTACAGAAAGTTAGAGCCCTGAATTAGGAAGGTCCGAGGGCGTGGAAAAGTCCTCCGTATAAAGAGCTCCATTCGGGTATGGAGAACCTAAGGAGGGATTGTAAATTTGCACGTGTACATTCAAGCAAAGATTGGGGATTCCAGGGTGGGGTTCCAAAGAGCGACCTGGAAAGGCAGAGTGAGAACTAACTAATAGCACACAGCTGTGTGAGGAAGAGAGTGAAAAGAAAGGCTCAGAAAGATGGGTACTCAATCACGGCGTTCCCCAAGCATAGTTCTCAGCAGCTTAAGAAAGAGAGAAGTGAGACATGAGCCCATGGCACTAGAAATAATGACTTAGGATTCCTGAAATTATTGCTGTTGAAGTGTTTATTTTCCCCTGCTCTGATAGTTGGATGGCTAGGATTAGTAACACCTCATTTGGAGGAAACTTTTCCTAACATGAAAATGGCTCTTCGTACTTGATTCTCAATGGTTGAACAACAGTAGCCACTACTTTTGTGTATTGGCTGAGTCCAGAACTTCTGCTGAAGTATGCTATTTGTTAAGGGTGGGTTGCAGTTGAGCTGTATCTTGCTTTGTCCTAGATCCTGGTGTTATTATGAATATATCCTTGATTTCATTTTTGTGTCTGTGTAACTAGGAGGAGTATGCTGTGGTTAGGATCCCTTCAGGTAAGTTGGATAAATGAGGTCTCAAGCTGGCTTCCTCCAGCTGCACAGGCCAGGCACATATTGCTGTTTTTTATGGGAGCTAAGATATGAGAAAAGGATAGAAGAATCTAGACAAGTTACTGGGCACTATCATCCAGAATCTAGAGATAATGATATTGGAGTACAACTAATGTTATATGAGACAGGATTCAAACTCTCTAAGTCTTAAGCTTGCAAACCTTTCTGATGCGACACTGTTTTCCAAGGATCCTCCTATTAAAAAAAAATCCACTTTCTCCACCTTATGTTCAGTGAGACCAGCCATGGACTCAGATTGCTTATTCTGAAATCTATTTGTAAAAATGGCATCAAAACTGCTCACTTTTCAATACAATATCCAAAAGAGAAAAGGCTTATGTAAGTTCTAAATAATTATGCCATTTGGGACCAAACCCAATGTTTCAGAGGCATCTCAAAACCAGTGAACTAGAACTTGCTAGAAAATATAATTTATTTGTAGGACCATTTCCATCTACATGATTCCCAACGCTGAATTTCAAGTTAGATTTCTTATCAATCACTAAAGTTATCTGATCTAGGAGATTTACAAAAAGTAATGAAAAAACAGAGTTAAAGATACACTTCTTTCATTGTAATTATCACCATGATTCTTTTTTGTAACTGGCCACTCAAAGAGTTTTTTAAAGAAATACTTGCTCATACAACTCCTAAACACTTATTCATACTCATAAGCACTCTTACAGATCATAAATCTGCTTATGATGTTCAGCCAGAATATTTCTCCTTGCCAGGAACAAAATCTGTTGGAATTAATTCAATGAAGAGAACACCAAGCATGGTTATGTAAAGAATCGTCCTATTACACCTTGTCCAATATTTCCCGCAGTGTGTGACAGATTTAGAGGATTTTAGACTTAGGGCTTTGAAATGAAGAGCCCCACTGTTTTTAGTGTCTCTCACCTGGAGCCCCCCTCAAAGACATCACTCACAATGCTCGCACGCAACTCCCTGTCTTTGAATTCCCTCTAACCACAACTTCCTTTTGTCCTCCACCTAATTCCAGTAAAGTATTTTCAACAACATTAATCTTGTCAGGCTTCCCATCACCTCTCCCTCCTAATCTAAGACCATTAATCTATTCCCTTCTTTCCTTTCATACCTAGCCAGGTAGCTTTTGGCAAACCATTTCTACAAAGCTTTCCCCAACCAATCCTGTTCTTCAGCTAACATATGTAAACCCCCCAGCCTTTTTAATTGGTCTCCTTTGTCAAACAATATAATTGACCAAATAAAACCTGCAGAAACTTGCAAGAATATACTCCTTGGACCAGGTTCTGTGTCTGTATTTTAAGAGAAACACTGTCATCCAAAATATCTGGCCTACCTTATCTTACTTATTGTAACTCATGAAATAACTGGCAGAATGTGTTTTAACAGCTGGGGTCTGGCCTTCCACCTGCAGCTGTGTAATTCCTTTTGAAAGGAAATATTGTTTAATATCTTAATGGAAGAATCATTTATTCACTCATATTACTTAAAATTTAAAATATTTCTCCCAGTAAAATGAAACCTCTCTTGTAATAATCCAAATGTACCTTTACGTATTTCCTTAAGAAATGTTGTTTAAATTAATTGGTATTAATGCAATGTTTCAAGAATATATGCTAATAGATTCCTGATGCTTTGTTAAGAATACTAGTGACTTTAAAAGATTTTATATTAGTTATTGAAGTCTATTTGAAATGAAATTTATTCTAGAAATAGCAATATATACATGACAAAATACTAAAAATTCCGTGAATGTAAACACTAACCATAATACACATGCATACATAAAGCCACATCAAATATATAATTGGATATTGATGTTTACAAAGTAGAACTATAAGCTAGATTGATTTTTTTCTAAGATACTCATAAATACATGCCCAATTTCATTATGAACCTTGGCTTTTAAAATGCAGAGAAAGAGAACTCAGTGTATGCTTTTGAACAGAGATGAGAACTGTGGAGGGTGACTGATGATTTGGACATGGTTTTGATTCTTGCCTCTGCCAAAACCCTTGCAGTCTTGGGTACCATTAACCATACATCATGAACTGTACGACTGTGGAGAGGTTGTGGGTGAGTCTTTCTGCGATTCCATGGAAATGGTCTCTCCACTTCTTACACCATATCAGGAAACACAAATGCAAAACACACGGTTAAATGTAAGTTCTTAATTTGTAGTTTTAATTGTACCATTTTTTCAGTCTTCTGGTTGGTGTCTGGTAGGACTAGAATTGCGAACCAGATATGAGGCCATAGGAATTTAGAGCATCCATGGGCTTCAGACACCCCACTTGCTTGATTGCCAAGTATTTACTGAGTCTCGTTTTATAAGTTTGCTGTGTTCCTACTGCACTTTTGTGTGGTGACAGGGCACTTGGTCACTTCTCTGGATCGCAGGGGTCCTCCAGCTTTGTGTGAGAGTTTCGGCTTTTTATTAAGGGAGTCTCTAAACCATGGCTGGCTCCTCCCTTTTCCTTTCCCAGCTACAAGGCCACTTCAGGGACTAAGTGTCCAGGTAAAATCTAACTTATCTCTGGGACGCTGTTTGCTCCATAAGAGCCAGAACACCAGCCTTTGTTTCTTCTTCTGGCTTCGTCGACTGCACATCATTTCCAATTCTTGTTTCAGTCCCATTCCCCTCTCCTACGCTTTCTCCAAACGCAATGATCAAAAGCCTCAATGTCCTATGCATCCTAATATCAGTAAGGTTGGATCCTCCTGGGACATTTGTGCCACTGATGCTTGCTCAAATGAAAACCCTGCTTCCTTTCTGTGCAGTAAAGTTCAGGGCTTTGAGGAGGAGCAGGGTCCGCCTGGTCATCGCACTGGGGTTCAGAACACAGCTCTTCCACCTTTCTGTCACCCCTCTTCACCTGTGAGAATTTCACACCACCTGGCCACGGTCCATGTCACCCCCACTGCATCGATGACTGAGATCACGTTTCCTGCGCTCATCCTGTGTGCTGTCCCTGGTCATCTATGCATCACCTTGGCCTCTCAGTTCCCTGATGTGTTCTCCTCTACATACTTTAACCACACACTCATGAATGCTTGCTCTCTCTACTGACTGAGATATCTTTAAAATTTCTTATTGTGTTGTTTTTCAGCTCTTTATACAACAGGTTAAGCAATTTCCCGCATCTCACCCATCCCCCTTCATGATAATATCCATAACTCTCTCAGATCTCCAGCGTGTTCCTCCTCCTGCTAAGATTCCATGCTTTGGAAATCCAGTCTCTCTCATATGAAGCTACTTAATGCCCTTTTTCTCTCCTTGCTTCTGTTCTTGTTGCATGGTGGTAGCCAAGCCTGGTTAGATCCCACCATGCACCTGCTCTGTGCCCCAGCATGGCACTAGAAGACATCACTCAGCTGTGCCGAGGGGCACCACACTCCAAACTCAGACCACACACATCAAACTGGCACTCCCCACGCCTGATAATTCCACCATGTTTCTCCTCATCCTCACCATACCCTGCCTTCCAGACAGCCAACTTTTCCTCTCCTCCTACTCGTAGGGGAAAATATTGGAGCACAGAGCCCAGAAAAGTACATCATACCAGAAAAGAACAACCCCACCTGCTCATTTCTGATGCTAGCTCCTCTGTCCTTCTGCCCCTGTGCACACCCACTCCCTCCCCTTTATCCTGGCACAGGTGTCTTGCTTTGACACGAGGTCTTACCCCCACCGGTGTTCTCGAGACAGTATGACTCCTCTTCTGTTCAGTAACATTCTCTTATTCCAGAAGACCATTCCCATCTGCCCAAAGATCCCTGGTTGTCCCAGGTACCATTTTGCTATCTGCTCCCTTTATGGTTTAAAGAACTCTTTCTATGTACTGCTTCCATTTCTTGTTTTATTCTTTCCTGAATTGTTACTGAAATTGTTTTTCTCGGGGCCATTGATATTTTTATTTTTTCTAAAAATAGTGGTCAAGTTTCTGTCCTTACCTTGATCAGTATCTTAGTAGAATTAAACAAAGCTGACCATTCCCTTCTATCAACTAGTTTCATTTCCTAGGCTCTTAAGACTGTGTCTAAATGATTTTCTTTTTCTTCATGTTTGAGGAATACTCTTTCTTAATCTCTGTTGCTGGCCTTTGTTCTTTATCAGATCCAAACTCTAGGAAACTCTCTGACTCTGTCCTCAGCCATTTCCTGTTTTCAAGTTACAGTCTGGAGGTGACTGTATCCATTCTCGTGGTTCCATGTGCCAGTATTTTAGTGAATCATGATGAGTAAAAGGAATGGCAAAAATTCACCCACTTTGTAATCTTGTGTATATTTTACTCTGTGGCCTTTCCTTGAGGTTCAGATCCAGAATGAACCCAAAAGTCATCATGCACTCCCAGGCGGGGACTGTGGAAGGGGGTTGGCTCATGGGGGTGTGTGCTCACCAGTGGAAGCTGGTGAGTGTGCTCCTGGACAGGGCTCCTGGCTGGAGAAGGTGCATCACTGAGGGAGGGTACGGCTCCCTCTCTGGTTCCTTTTGCTCTCTGTGTTTCCTGGATCCCATGCCCTGAGATGCTTTTCTTCTTCTAGACCCCTCTGCCGTGCTGTTCTGCCTTGGAGCCAGCTAAGCAGTTTACAGGAACCATGACCTAAAGTAAACCTCCCCTCCTTTAAGTCGCGTGTATCCAAAACTGTGTCCCAGTGGTGAAGAAAGTAACTAAGGCACCCTGGGCAAACTGTGCTTTGCTGTAACATTGCCTTGTGTCTGCTTTTATAAACACTTGATGGTAATTTACTCAAAACACATAGTGCAGTGCTGAGCAAAGACAGCGTCTCCATTACATGTGTCATGGTTTATGTCAGTGGCCCCAAGTCTCATGAATTATGGACTAGACCAAATCTAGCATTGTGATTGGTTCATTGTCTAGCACTGGGATTGGTGGTGTTCTACATCCACCTGGGTGTGGAACCAGCATGCAAAGCAATGGCAGGAAGAAGGTCTTTCTCTCTTGCTGGTTTGCAGTTTGCAGTTTGCAGTTTGCAGTTTGCAGTTTGCCGCTGCCATGAACTGCGGCCCCTCCATGCCACCCTGCCTTGGAGCCAACTGAGCATGCACTGAAACCTCCAAGAACTGTAAGAAATAAACCTTTCCTTTCTTCATTTTGAGTGTCAGGTATTTGTCCCAGCAACGAGTAAAAAGTAACTCAGACAATATGCTAATGCAGTAGTAAATATTAATTAGACTGGGGTGGTGTGATTATTTGGAAACACATAAGTCAAGCATATCCAAGTACAGTACTCACAATTTTGCTCCAAGATCACAGGCGCAAGTTTACGAAACTCACATGGCCTTTTAAGAACCTATATCCATGAGCTAACCCAGCAGAGGGATTAAACTCTTTTACCCTTAATTGATCAAAGTGATGGTTTGATTTACAAAGCTCTGCCCTACATGACCCAAGACACTCAATTTCCTCAGTTTTAGATAGGAATAAAACCAGATGAAAAGAAGCTTGGAGTGGATATCTAAGACATTTTAAATACTGAGTTTAAATTTATCCATCCTGAGGATAACTGAAATTACTCCTCAGAGGAGAGCATCATGGGTAAAAAGCAAATCTTCATAAAGCTTTCTACAGTCATTGTCAATAGGGCTAAAACGTTTTATAATACATTGTCTCATTTTATCTTTATGACACTTTATAAAGTAACAAAATACTGGTATTCTATAGATGAAGACACTTGGGGCAATCCACTTGCCCAAGGCTGCATGACTTACGTTTGGTAAACATGAATGCGAAGCCTAGGTCCTGACTGGCACTCCAGTGAGTATTTCAGAACTCACAAGCACTCACAGCAGTTACTGCTGCTGCCTTGGTGGAGTTTAGGATGAGCGGATTTTACTATATGCAGTAGAACACTGTTTTCACTTGTTGGTGCCCTATTTATTTTACTGCATTCTAAAAGTTTTTCTGTAGCATCTTTCCGACCACAAGCTGCATCTACCAGTGATTTAACCTTCATGCACTATATGTAATTTCACATACCATGAATCATGGCCCATTAGTACTCAAGAATGCACAGCAAGGCAGGAACCACCCAAATATTGACCAGTTGTAAAGCATACTGACAGAGGAGAAAGAGCTTCCTAGGACCTTCGAAGGGCTGCAGAACCAGTTAAAAATTCATCAGGACGGGTGTGCACGGGAAGCAAGAACACACGCTGTGTTTGCTTGGCTGCTCAAGTGTTCTTACACTCACAGGTGCTCACTTTCAGTGGCTTTGAGAATTACAATCAGCTTGCCCTGTTGACAACCTTGAAATCTGTGTCAGCTGGGCACAGGCGGCAGGCGCTGGGCAAAGCTGACCGGGGACGAGTTCAGGAAGAATGTAGCACTGCACAGGTCAGCCCCTCTTTCACTCCGTCTGCCTCGTGTTCAAGATTTTCAGAATCACGGCCTCACAAGACAGGGTCGTGGGGATTCAATCGTCTGTACACACAGCAGCGTGTGGTTTACACTCAACAAACAGTTCTACTCTCCACACCAGCCCTCAGCGTTCAGGTTTTATTCTTTCTTTCTTTATTTATGGTCTTTTGGAGACAGGGTCTCACCGTACATTCAGGCTGGCCTTGAGCTCACTCCATTGCCCAGGCTGGTCTCCGACTCGCAATGGTCCTCCTGCCTCAGCCTCCCAAGTTACAGGCGTGCACCACCACGCCCGGGAAATTCTCAGATTTTAAAACATAACAACTGGTTCTCTTACAAGAGTCTTGTCTGGCCCCAAGTAGTTCTTTTCCAGGCCCTTAATTCCCACTCAGGTGACTTCATCTCTGTCACCATCTGGGGCCAGCACGAATATGCCTTAGGTGCAGAAGAAAACAGAGACAGAGGGTGACACAGAGCACAGTGTGGGCGTGTGTGTGTGTGCATGTGGGTGCACATGTGTGTGCACGTGTGTGCGTGTGTATGCATGTGTGTGGATTTCCAACTGATACCTAGTTTTCTTGAGAAGAAGCTGTAATTAAAATGGAAGCCAGTAATAACTGGAAATGCAGTCTGTTAGAAAGTTCACACTTGGTAGCTCTAAGGACCAGGAATGAAATCACTCCCTGGAGCGGACAGCTATGACGGAGCCCGAATCAGGCTGGCACCTGCCACAGAAGCCGGCTGGTCCCGGAGGATGATAAGCCAGCCCTGGGAGGATGATAAGTCACCCCTTTTATCTCATCATTAAATTGTCATTGATTAAAAACCCAAAGAAAAGGAAAAACTAGTTCTTCACCTAACCAAGTGTGAATTCTCCTTCTGAGTGCGCCCATGTTGGTGGAGGTCAGTACGCCAGCCCTGTGGTCAAAGCCAAGTGCTGTTTCTGTGGCACACTGTGTGTGCAAAAGGACACGCTCTCCAGATCGAAATGAAAAGAGCATCAGCTATGGACTGCATGTGTGGGTGCACATCCTTGGATGGGGTGATACACATACACATATACACATGTAGATATGTGTGTAGACATGCTTATATCCGTATATATGTATCTGTGTGCATAAATGTGTATATGTATATACAGTTGTGAATGTGTAATACAACTATGTAAAAGAAAATCCAGGAAATGAATGCATTTAAAGGCTGAGCAATTTTACAGGTGATCTCATTTCTTACATGTTTACCAGTTTCCTCTAAGAAACCCAGTTCACTCCGTAAAGACTAGCTTTAAAAAGCTATGAGACTGAAGTGAACTCAGATCATTTTCAGATCCAGAACTTCTGGACTCAGAAGACATGAATTCTGGCTCAGGGTGTCTGCTCAGTGCTGGAGGCAGTGCCAGGTTGTTGGATGGTGGTAGCGGTTCCAGGCTGGAACCCTGATGGCTCCACAGTGTTCTCCTGTGATCCTCTGCCCCCTGGGTTACTCTAAACCACCGTGTTCAGCTCCTGCAGACGGTGGCTATAAAGAGCCCTCCTCAGAATGAAGTCCACTGATCCACTGGACACGAAGTCACCACTGGTGGCCTCATTAAGCCCTGACAGCAGCCAGCTGGGTTCCAGCAGAGGGGCAAGAACTACCCTGGGGCCCATGAGCTGGCGCAGCTGGATCCGCTGTGACTGTGGATGAGATGGTCTGTTCTAACGTTGTTTCCTTGTGTGAAACAGCGCTGCTGGGTCTCTACCAATGTGGGAGGCCCCAGACCAGCCACGGGGTGCCTCAAGGGTTAGCAAAGAGCTCCAAAAACTGGCAACCATGAGGTAGCTTCTTTCCCAGGGACCATTTAAAAAGTCACTCGTTTTCAGAGCTCCAATGTTTTACCTCCTTACTCCAGTTTATTTCTAATTATTTCATTATTTTGTAGTGCTATGTAAATAGGATTGTTTTTAAATTGTCTTTTTAGATAGCTCATTGTTAGTGTAGAAAAATGCACTAATAGTCTATTGGTGGTTTTGTATCCTACAATTTTATTAAATGTGTTCAATGTAAAGGATAAGAATTTTAGGAGCAATGGAGGTTAAAAGCAGGGTATGTTTATTGGAGGAAAGAAAGCATCTATACCAGAAGGGGTTCCAACTAGGCCATCGAAGAGCCTGCCTTTTCTAGGGATTATGTAGAGCAAAACCACAAGGTGAGGGAGGTCCAAGAAGTGGAAAAATGGGAAGTTGCAAGGTAGGCATTAGTTGGGACAGAACTATGGTCAACCATAAGATCATGTATAAAACTGCTCAGGTAAAATTGATTAAATCGGTGTCAAAGAGGGAAGCAGACATGAATACCAAACAGGGGCTCTTCCCGGAGGGGGTCAGGGTTAGTGACTCCTCCTGACTTCCTCAGGTGATGTGTTCCTATTTAGAATATCAGTCCCTGATGCTTATCCTTAGGAAGTGTGTGGGTGCATTTGTTTTGTCTTTTGTCTTGAGGTCTGGCCCACAGCAGAGGTACCTGTCTCCCCCATAGCTGCAAGGTATCCTGTCCTCAGCAATGGCTCCTTCGAGGGCCCAGCCCTGTCTGACTGCCTGTAATATTTTATCTAACTTAGTTGCTTATATCATTTTTATAGTGGCATATCAGAGTTTTTAAGGTTTTCTGTGTATCAGATCATGTGATTCACAAGCAGGAATGTAAGGTTCACTTGTTTTCTGACTTGGATGCTTTTGAGTTTATTTTATTTTAGTTTCATTGCTCTGTCTAGGGCTTCCAGTATTTATGCTAAAGAGAAGTGATGAGTGGGGGAATCTTGCTTTGTTTCTGATTTTAAAGAAACAAAGATTAACAGCTCCTCCCCACCGTGCGTTGTGTCCCCAATAGGCTCTACGTACATGACCCTCATAGTGTGGGGTAATTTGCTTTTATTCTTAGTGTCTTTGAGGATTTATAGCAAATGTGTGAAAACTATGAAGGAAAACTGAAAGATGAAAGAAAATGAAAGAAACTGAAGAATAAATAAATTGACATGTACATTCATGAATTGAATTAACATAATATTAAAATTTCCATATTGCCCAAAGGAATCTGCAGACCCAATACAATCCTTATCAAAATCCCAAAGATATTTTTACATAAATAGCAACAAATTCTAAAATTCACATGAGATGAAGGACTATGAATAGCCAAGCAATCTTGAAAAGAAGAACAAAGCAAATAACATCACATTTTCTGATCTCAAAATATCAAAGTTACTGTAATTAAACCACTACATCACTCGTATAGGACAGGCATGAAAACCAATGAGCAGGATAGAAAGCTTACACATAAGCTCGCACATACACAATCAGCCCACCATATCTGCAGGTTCTATATCCATGGATTCAACCAACTACAGATCAAATACATTTTTGAAAATTGCATTTGTACTGAGCATGCAGAGACTTCTTTCCTGTCATTATTCCCTAAACAATATAACACAATGACACTTACATAGCATTTAAATTTTATTAGATATTTTGTGATTGGAGATGATTTGATGTATGAGGGAGAGCATGCTTGAGTTGAAAAACATGAATATCCTCAGATTTCATCTCTGCAGAATACCCTGGAGCCCAATCCCCAACGGATATCAAAGAAAGACTGTACTGTACAACTGATTTTTGACAAGGGTGTCAAGAATACACCACAGGGAAAGGACAGCATCTTTCACAAATGGCACTGAGAAAACAGGATATCCACATGCAAAGGAATGAAATTGGATCTTTACATCATCCACAAAAGAAAACAACTTGAAATGGACGAAAGATGTAAATTTAAGACCTGAAACTACCATTCCTGGAAAGAAAACATTGGAGAAAGTCTCTTATGATCTCGGTATTGACAATTATTTCTTGATATGACATCCAAAACACAGGCAACAAAAGCAAAAGAGGCAAGTGGAACCACATCAAAGTAAAAAGTTTCTGCACAGCCAAGCAAACAGTCGACAGAGAAGAGACACCTTCTGGAATGTGGAAAATGCCTGCAAACCATAAATCTCATAAAGCCTTAATATCCAAGATACATAAGAAACCCTACAGCTCAATATCAAACCAAGAAAATACACAGGCAAAAAACAGTCTAATTAAAGCTGTGCAAAGGATTTCAATAGAAATTTCTCTGAATCGGATGCACAAAATAGCCAAGGTCATTGAAAAGATGCTCAGTAATCAGTAATCAGTGGGAAGATGCAAATCAAAACCATGCAGAGATGTTACTTTATGCCCATTTTTTTAAAAAGCCGGTAGGAGAGGATAATGAAGGTTTCTGGGGTAGCTATAAAGAAGCTGGACCCCGTTAGCATCTGGTGGGAATGTACTTTAGTGCAACGTGGAGATACCTCAACAAAATTAAAAATATAATTGATGTGTGATCCAACCATCTCAGCTTGGGATATTTATCCAGAGGAATTAAAATCTGGGCCTTAATGAGACACATGTAGCCCTGTGCTCTCTGCAACATTATTCACAAAAGCCAGGGTGTGGACACCATGTAAACATCTACCTGTGGATGACATGCTATGTTACAACCCCGAGTGTCTTTTAGCTTTAAAATCTGTCTTATCCTTTGTACCAGAGGACACTAGGGCAGGAAGGACCTGAAAGACTGCCTGGTTTGTAGACGATACAATGTCATCTATCCTTAGAAAGCAAGGAGGTCCTGCCATATGTAACAACATGTGTGGAACCTGAGGGCATCGTTCTAATTGGAACCATTTGAACACAGAATGAAAAATCTACTCCATCTATATGAGGTATTTAAAAGACGGTGTCATAGAAGCAGAGAGAACAACATTACTAAAAGTTTGTGGGTTGGGCATTTCTGCTCCACAAGAGTAAAGTGTCAGTACTGCAAGGCGAGTGAACTTTAGGGGTCTGCTGTACA
Source organism: Cavia porcellus (assembly GCF_034190915.1). Classification (NCBI taxonomy): domain Eukaryota; kingdom Metazoa; phylum Chordata; class Mammalia; order Rodentia; family Caviidae; genus Cavia; species Cavia porcellus. Next base: position 82,204,688 of record NW_026947493.1, on the reverse strand, counting down.
CCACTAGGACTACAGTTAGCAATACTGCATTACACACCTTAGAAGTTACTCAGAGAGTGGATCTTGTGTTGAGAGTTCTTACCACAGTTTCAAAAAGGGAAGGGAAGGGGAGGGGAAAGGAGAGAAGAGAAGGGAGAGGAGGGGAAGAGAAGGGGACCACACCTGACCACATCTGAGTATTCAAATACATGTTTGATTTCCTGAGATGGTGTTCTTTGGTCCTTGGGTGTTCCTTCTTGGTAATATATCAATATGAAAATCCCATAAATTCAGCAGTGGGTGGAGGTTGCATCACTGCCCACTCCCCAACTACTTTTGAAGGGAAAGAGCTTCATCCCAACCCATCAAACTTCCTGCTGTGACTCTGGTGGAAGACACCCTGGTTTCATGGACCAGGAGCCCCTTACCAGCAGTACGGAATGATGTGAGTCATCAGCCCTTCTGGGCCTCAGTTTCCTTACTTGGCTCACCTGTGAGGCTAAGCTCGTTAATCATCCAGACTCTTCCTGCCCCTGGTCCCACATATGAACAGATGACAAGGACATTCAAACTAAAACGCATGCAAGGTTGTATCCAATTCGGAATGCACTGACGTGTTGTTACTAAATTTAACGTATCTGTGGAGAGGGGTTTAAAAAAAACAGAGTTTACTGGCAGCCTGGGTGAGTCAAAAGGCCAAGCTATTTTTGGTGAAGACCACTAAACTGGCACAGGCATTCAAATGCAAGGCATCCTGCTCAAATTCCAGGGGAAGACCTACACCTTAGCTGAATTCTGTAGTCAAAAAAAAAAAAAAGTGGACTCAGAAAAAAATAGTACTTCCCTGAATAAAGACAGCACACTGTGAATACTGGCTGGGTTGTGTTTATTTAGGTTCAAAGCTCAATAGCTGGTGTGGTTGTGCAGTAACACAGTCATCAGCTAGAACTCATAGCTCATAGAGGGTAAGAAGCCTTCTGTGACTCCTTCCCCTCACCAAACCCGTTTTACCCACACTGACCTAAGATAACAAGTCCTTAATAAAGTTAACGCGCAGTTCATTGTGAAGACTTCCTGAGCCAGTGCTGTTTATGCAAAGAACCATCGTATATTAAATTTGGAGGATAACTTTCAAATTGAAGTTGGTTAAGCGGATCTGTCTAGTACATGTACAAAATTAAAATAGAGAATAGTGATTCCATCTCCTCTCCAACACTTCTGTCATATAGGAATTACTAAACTCCGGCTGGGTTCCACTCTGCTATCTAACATGTCAAAGCCAAAACATAAAGTGGAAAGTGTACATGGGCACCCCAAAGATTACAGTCCTGTTTTGGCCTCCTGATTGGCTCTTGTGTTCTGGGCTACCTTGGGGAAGTAACACTTCTTTGGGAGACTTTATTTTCCAATCTGTATGATGGTGGTAATAATTGTACCTAATGTGTGCTTTAAATAAGCATAAATATACATCAGAGGAGTTGTTAAAATAGTAAGCACTAAATAAGTACTCTCACTACTATTAATTTTTTCCCAAGTAAACGTTGAAATACACTTTTTATAAATCCTTCTGTCAGTAAATGGACACTTTCATATCCAGAGCCAGCAGTTCACCTATTTTTATGCTTCATCACTCTTGTCATTTAAAATCCACTTTTGTTGTATAGGATGCCTATTGCCAGTTCTCAGATAACAAACAGGTTAACCAGATTTTCCCATGACACCACTAAACACGAAGTCTCGAAGGCACAAGAGCTGCGTGTAGCCAACTTTCAACCATGAGAGGATTAAGAGATGGGGAAAGAGGATGGGAGAGATGTAAAAAAGAGAATCCAAGATATAATAATGTTATTTCAGCCCCTAATCAAGTTCCTAATACAGCCTTTTCTTTTGAAATATTCAGTTATATAAACCAACCTATTCCCAGTTTTGATCCAGGCAGATTTGAGAGAGCATCTGACCCAACCACGAGCCCAAGTGCTGGAGCTGGATACCCATTCCACATGCAGCCTCCTCCACCAGAGGAATCAGCTGACCAGTTCTGAATCTTTAAGATCTTAAGTCATTCTGCACAAATCACTGTTCCAGGGTAAACTGTGTCTCCTCAAAATTCATAGTTTGAGGGACTAATTCCCATGTCTTAGAAAGTAGCTGTCCATATAGGACAAACAGAGCCTTTCAAGAGGAATGGAAAGGTGCATGAGGCCATTAGTGGACTCTAATTCAACATGACTGCAGCCCTGGTGAGAAAAGAGAGGCAACCCCAGGTGACAACTCAGGGACAAGACAGTCTGGAAGCCAACAAGGAAACCCCAGAAAAGATCAGCACTTTCCAAAGCACGGATGGCACTTGATAGGATACTTCTAGCCTCTGGAACTGTAAGGAGATACATTTCTCTTGCTCAAACCACCCAGCTTGTGGTACCCTTAGGACAGCCCTAGCAAACCAACACATCACCCCTTGCAAACATCCGTCCTGACACTTCTCTTCCACTGTGGTTCCTGTTTGGTAAACTTCTGGGCAAATAGTCTTTTGTTCAAAGCCCCCTACACAAGGGACTCACAGAGTGCCAGTGTGGCGCATGCCATCTTGGCACAGATCTTTGTATTTCTGGGTTGAAATATACAATGTCATAACAAATAAAGTTTACAGTGGTAACAATGGGATACAGCAAGACTGTAATGTGACTTTAGAATAACCAAAGTTAATATTGTACTTACAGAAAGTTTTATGTTACTTATTTATAGGATAATGTTTGATCTAAATGGTCTAGCTTTAAAGCAATTTGGGACATGGAAGATATATTTGATTATAACTAGCAACCTTGATTTCCTGATCTTTCTGGAAAAAAAAAAGGGTCATTTATCATTGTCTCTAAAAGTTGAATGGGATGAAATATGTGTGGAGTTTCCCTCCACAGAGGATTTTGAATTTCTGAAGTACAATCACCAAATGATGACAAAAACCTAGGTAGATTTGGCCTCATTGTCCTGGTGGAGGTCAAAGCCTTTGCCCTGAGAGGAAATGTTTGTAGATACAGATTTCTATCCATAGATTGCAAGCCGCCTGTTCCCATCATCCTACTGGCCATTCTCTTGTCAGGAAGTAATGTCTTAAAATTATCACCTACCATGCTCTACCACCAGTTTTATAGAAATAATGATTATTCTGAGCAGGCATGTCCAATGGAATTATTTAAACTGATTCAATTTCCTGTACAATTGACCTCCAAAGCTTTTCCACGTTAGAGCAGAAGCCTCTTATGTTAAAGGACACACTCGCAGTTCGGCTACAATTTAATAATGGTCTTTCTCTCCAGCTGACTATCCAAATTCATATTAACAGCGATAATAATAATAATTGCTAACATTTATAGACTGCTTACTGTGATTTCAGCAGAGGGTTTTAAATGTTCTGCTTCATTTCATATACTTATTCACTGATGTAGGCTATATTTCCTATTTGCATTTTATAGATGTGACTCAGAGACATTTAATGATTCAAAAAATCATAGTCTCATAAGTAGCAGAACCATGTTTCTTACCAAGTTTGATTTTAAAATCCTTCTATCAGTTACTGCATATCTTCCCCAAGGAAGTGCACAGTCTAAGGAAAGAAGACTTTGTTCTCTAAACAACATTTATGTAACAGGGAAAATAACACCAGCCTCTAGGACTTTTTGTAAGGATTAAATATAAATATAATTTGTCTCAGCACCTGGCCCTGGTTCTGGCAGATGTTTGCTAAATTCTTTATAAATGTCAATTTCCTCTCTTTAACACTATTTGTCACATATACCCAATGCACTGATTTGGGGTGCTTAGTTAAGCTGCCACAGAGTTTATGTCCAAGTGGAAGAATAAAAAAACCATACAAAATGTTTGCAAAATAATGTATTCCGTGAGTTCATATGCCAGGGGTTTGGGAGCTAGTCGCCACTGGGTTTCCATTCTGTGTCTACTAATCCTATCCACTAATTGGAAACTTCTTGTTCCATTACCTTTCCTCTCTAGGTCTCAGAGATCTTATCCAGAGGGGAAGAACTACTTTATTTTAATGGCTATTTCCCTTGGTGTGGATTTGTGCCAGAGAGGTTATCTGCTGTATCTCATGCAATCCTCCAACAACTCAATGACAGGAACACAATCTGTCACCACTGTATAACTGAGGTCATCAAGACCTAAGGAAGTAAGTGTTTGGCAAACGTCACATTGCCAGGACATAGTGCTGGCATCACGTCTTCAGAGCCCAGTCTTAACGCTACACAGCATAGGTTCCCGATTATACACAATATACGAACTTCTACACATGTATTAAAATGCACGAAATTGGTACATTTAATACATGATCAATAATGTGTAAAAATAAATGGAGACTAAGGCACTTTTCCTTGTGTTTCCCAAATTGTAAGGTTATCAATACTTCTAAGGACATCAAAGAGCATTGTGCCATTCTGAATTCTAAACCAAAGGAGCCCAGGCACTTCGGGTTGGTGGTGTTTCCAGCCTTTTTAGTGCTCTGTCCCAATGTGTCCTTTCTAAAGATGACTTCCCCCTGGACAGCTTTTCCCATTAGCTCTGGTTACTCTGCTCATATCTTGACCAAGGCCCACTGGAGAGAAGTCACACGTGGCTGATCTGATGGCCCACAGCCCTCTGGGACTGCGGCCCTCTCACGGTTTCACACGGTACTTGTGGGGCACAGGAGATCTCCAGGCCAGCGGATCACATAGTGCCATTTCTTTGCTCTTCAAAATGAAGATTGTGTTGTGGGAGCGAAGTTTTCCCCTTAGAAGCTCTGTCTCTTAACTGGACATTGGAAGGTTTCAACAGAAAAAAATTGTATTCGAACGCATTAGTGTGTGTTAACTTTGTCCTTCCACTTACAGTGAGGTTGGGAAATTAAGATTAATCTTTCTATTTTCAGAAAAAAGGCATGGTCTTCAGCACTCTGCAGTTATCTATTCAGAGATGCCAGCCGTTTTGATAAAATCATTTTTCAAATTATACTGCTATATTCAAATATATTTGTTTGAATACATCTTTATGTATTCGTATTATACTGTTTGAATCTCTATATCTTAATATGCATGAATTTTATTTATCTTTATGGGAAGATATATATCTTACTTGTATATAAATATATATTAGTATGGGCTGGGAAAATGTTCTTTCTCCTTTCTATTCTTCTTTTTTGGTACATTTATATTCCCAACATTTATTGTTCATTGCTAGGCATATACACATGGAATACATAGTCTTTTAATGAAAAATAAGAAATAAGATATTTTGATTGCAGTGAGCGTGAATGTCTGTCGCCCTTTCAAATGGCCTCGAATTCCATGGTATAAATGTAAAATAGCTTTTGATAAGTTTTTTTAAAAATCTTTTTTCCTCTCATAATGTAGAAGTTATGTGCCCCATTGTAGACTCCAAGTCGCTGTCCTCACAGTTCTGCTGCTTACCTACACACACGCACGTGCACGCACAGAGTCTATGAATTCCATCGCCGTCCAATCTGTACACGGCCTTCCGTCAAGAAAAAACATTTTACTTCCCTTTCCCTTCACCACATGCTACCGCCACACTGATATAATCTGAGACTTTTCAGAAAAGTAATTTTCTTCCTTGTCTTTAGCACTTTGAAGTTTTCCCTGGATGCACATTTGTGTGTGTGTGTCTGTGTGTGTCTGTCTGTCTGTCCGTAGTGTGTCTGTATGTTTTGCTTTTAAATGTTGCTTGTTCCTCTCTATGTTTCCCACATCTGTGGCTTGGTGTCGGTGTCACTCCCGGCCGGCAGGAAGGACACACAACAAAGTCTGGCAGTGGACAACCTTTTCTTTTATTTTCCTTCTCCGTACAGCCTGCCCCGGGAATCCTCCCGGCCGAAGCCTCTGTTGGTCCGCTCCCCGCGGCTCCTTGCGTGCTTCTTCTGCTTCTTCTTTCGTGGCGGGAGAGGCACTCACTTTTATAGGGTTACAGTGGCCAATCAGTTCAAAGCGCGCGATGCGGGCTGATTGGCTAACATCAGTTGTTGCTAGGCAGACTATCTTACAGGGCGGGTTGTGAAGCAGGAGATCTTACAGGGTGGGTTGTTTACCAAGCAGGAAGCAGGAGATAAGCGCCATCTTAGCACACTCGATGGGAGGGGTAATCTAGCTCAGGCTTTGCTCTTTCCTACAGGCCTCACGTCCGCCAAGTAAGGCGACCGGGCTCGGCCGCGGCTCCCAACAGCTTGGTGTCTGTCATTAATTTTGGAAGGCTCCCGAGTGTGATTACTGAAAACTATCTCGTCTGCTCTATTTTCTCTGTCTTTTCGTGCTGCTGTTGTAATTCCAGCCGTGTTCCACTTTTTTATGTTGTTTCACAGTTTGGGATATTCTGGTCTCTTTTACGCATTGTTTATTCCTTGTGTTCTGTCTTCGGAAATGGTAAATCTATTTTCAGTATCTGTTTCTCAGCCTCTGGTCTACAATGAGCCCGTCGGAATCACTGTCCTTTGCTATCACTCTGGGTTTGATTTCTAACATTCCCATTCGACCCTTTCTTGGCACACCCAGCTCTTTACCTGTGCCACCCATCTGTTCTTTTTTGCTGTTTACTTTTTCCTTTAATATTCATTACAGTTGTTTTCTAGTCTCTGTCCCTAAGTGACATGTGAGTCTGATTCAAATTAATGTTTTGTCTCTTAAAACTTTTTTTGTTTTTGATTTGAGCATGCGTTGTAAGTTTGGGTTGAACCCCAGTCGTGCTGTGTTGGTGGGTAATGCCTTTGCTTAGGAGAAGGCTGTGGCATCCTTCTCAGTGAAGCTCTTTCCTGCGCTAGAAGCGTGAAGGAATCTTTCTCAGTTCTTCACTCTGAGAAGCTGATGATGTTGTCCCTGAGAGAAAACCCCACAAACAAGTAGGAAACCCTGAAGGCTGAGTCCCTATCATTTCTCACCCCACTGGTTTTTACAATCAACCACTAACAATTTATGAAAATTACTGCTTAAATATTCCTGTCAGTGTACGGCTCCAGCAGCACCATCTCTGGAAGGATCTTTTTTTTCCAGACTTTTTCATGGTGACAGTTTACCACAGAATCCTAGTTCTCCAGTGAGTTTAAGAAAATAGGTTGGACTTCAAAACAAGATGATATTAAATCAGCACTAGCTATTATAACATCTTGTTTTCTTCAAAATAGCTGTCATGTCCTCTTTTATCTTAATCTTTTTAAAATAAAAAAAAATTTTTAAAAATAGTTGAAGATAAATTAGCTCAGATTTTACCTTCTTGTTGTAAGGCACGATGACTTCAAGCTCTGCCTGTTGGTGGTGACTGGAGAGCAGTATTTACTCTTAAGAAACATTTCTGTGGGTTCCTCTGCGTATTATGTGCCTGATAAAATACAACTAACACTAAATAAAACAGAATCAAGATGTGGACATGTACCAACTCTCCATAATGAATGTAATATATCACCAACTACTAATAAAAAATCTAAGAACTTAAAACTTTTTGGTCAACTATTACATCAATAGACCTCTTAGATGTGCGTTAAATTCCCCAGGTCTTTAATGACTCCACCTGCCATTATTGTGCAATTCACACGAATTATAGTTGATCTGAAGATAAAACCCAACGCTCCTGATCTTGTCTTCAGCACTTTGAAAACGTTGTTTATATGTTTTCTTTAACGTAGTTTTTTGTTTTTAGATAAGAATCTGTCATCAATCTTTGTGTCCCTTTGTGAGTTATCTATTTTTCACCTGGAAACTTTCAGAATTCTGTAAACACAGAGCTTTAAAGCTCTCCCCAAATTGGAGCAGAGTTTTGTTTTCTTTATCAGGCACAGTTCTATGAGCAGTCCACATGTCCCTCAAGCATGGGACAGCGTGCTCTTCTTTGGTCCCCTATTCCTTTAAAAACTAAGGTGAAATTGACATAACACGAAATTAACCACCCCAAAGAGTGTAACTAACTAGAATTACACTCATTATATCATGTAACTTTACCTTCCACCTTGTTCAGGAACATGTTCATCACCCTAAAATAAAAGCCGGTTTTGTGTTGCTATAACAGAATGTCGTGGGCTACATAATTTATAATGAAAAAATATATATTTCTTACAGTCTGGGAGGCTAGGAAGTCCAGCATCTCTTGAAGGCCTTTCTGCGACATCATCCCATGACAGAGGCACAATTGTAAGAGGGTGAGGAGAGAGGGAAGAAGGTGCCCAGCCCTCCGCATTACAATAAACCCACTCTCACATTACCCCCACTAGCAGCATTAATCCATGAAGACAGAGTCTGCAGGGCTGAATTATCCAGCTCCCAACACCGTTGCATGGAAGAATCACATTCTAAAATTCGAATTTCAGACCACAGCAAATCCCATACCTGTTAAGCTTCTGGTTCCTATTCCTACCAGGCCCAGAACCTGGGAACCAGGGTTTTCTGCTGTGATCGATTCATCTATTTAAAATATTTCATATAAATGGATTCACACAGTATGTGTGTCCTTTTCCAACCGATTTTTCTCACTTAGCAAGTTTTCAAGGCTTATTGATACGATAGCAGGCATCAGTACCTCATTCCCTTCAATGAAGAATGCTGGTCCACTGTGTGTGTACACACCAGACTTGCTCAGCTCTTTACCCAGGCATGGACATTTGTGTTGTTTCCAAATATTGGCTTAGTTTTGGGTCTTTTTTAATTCGTCTTTTCAGGATTGTATCATTACTTTCAATTTCATAATTCTTTTTTTTTCTCAGCTCTGGAAATATTTTTCTACTGTTTCTTTGAATATTTCTTTCTATCCATTCTCTTTGCATTGTTCTAGAATTCTAATGAGGATATTTGTAATTTGGGGATATTAACATTTCTCTTACATTTTTCAATCTCATTGTTCTATTTCGCTGAGTAGAGAAAACATCTTTGCTCGGTTCCCAGCTAGTTAATGAATGAACTTCTCATTTATGTTAATTCTGCTTCCTTGACCATAACTACAATTTTGAATTTGCAGAATGAGCTGTGACTTTTCAATCTACCCACCTGTTTCCTTTCTATAGTTGCAATATTTCTGCACATTTTTATTAGTTACAAACTTTAGAGAAAGTCAACTTACTGGTCTGTCCTAATAACTCGGTGCTATTTTTGTATTTGTGTTGTGTTTGTCATGCAGTGTTTGGTTTGCTGATACCGATGCCCCTCACTAAATCAGATTTCCTCAGGTACTGGTGGTCCTCAGGTGTGAGCCTCTCCTGACACTGCAGAGCCTGCAGGAGTCTGTCTCTTAGCACTGCCTTTGCTTACTGTCCTCTACCTCCAAGGGAGTCCGGGAAAGTCACTGCTGCTGGTCCCTGCTTGTCCCAACTGAGGGCTGAGAGGAAGCAGAAGGTTCAGGCTAAGCCACCTGTGGGCCCCCAGGCAATCCCTTGTTCTGTACCTGAGGGACATTTCCAGCAGCCTCCCGGGCCACCTCGCAGCTTAGAGAAACCAAGAATATGCTCCCACCTGACGCGTGTTAGGGACTGTGCTTTTATGGCTTTGAGCTACACTTTTCAAGATTTTATAGTAACATCAAGACCTTTGAAACAACACCTTCTTTTGTTTTGCTAGAACAATATGGCATATCTGGGGATCGGGAGAGGGAGAAGGAGGCTTGAGCTTGTCTCCAGCTGGTTCTTCTGACTCAGTAAATGTGCATTTCATGATCCATGTGGCAAAGGAGACTATGTGCTCATAAATTCCTGCTTCAGTGCCCTACCATTTACCACTCAGGGACTTCCCTTGGCAAGCACACACCCAGCTCGAAAGCTGTGTTTCCCCTTGTTATGGGAGCCAGGAAAACACTGTTGCATTTCTCAGACTCCCTTACAAAATCAGTCAGTGATCAACACAGGGTCATGGAGAAGGGCAAGTTTTGCAGAGTAGTTGGCAACCACGCATGTTGTAATGATTTTCAATGAGAGAGAATTCGCATTCTTTAACAGTTGGCTGCCATATTTGTTTCTTTGGCTATATAAAAGGACTGTAGTTTTAAAAATGGAAACCAATTCAAAATTGCTGCAAATGTTCCCAAGAAAAGGAGTTATTCCAAGAAAAAGAACATAACTTTATAGACTATTTCATTTTTGCTCAAGATCGAAGAATATACCATGTGATTTATTGAAAAATTGAGGCTCTCAAGCCTCTTCACTGTAGCCCAATCAATGCTGTAGGGTGTATTTTTATTTTTATTTTTCCTTCCCTTTTACTTGGCCCAAACTCACTGTGAAGAGCTCTTTTTTCTCTTACCCTTCCATTTTTTTTCTCCTACCTTTAGTAAACGTGAAATTTTGTCACCATTAATAACAAGAAAAACCTAAGGGGAAAATCCTAAGGGGCATTTTCTTAAAGTGAACCCTGAAAGATAAAAATGGATAGAAACATAAAGTATGTTAGAAACATAAAGTAGCTACCCAAATAAAATGCAAGGTTTTTTTTTTTTTTTTTTTTTTTTTTTGTCTTTTTTATCGGTACCGGGGATCGAACTCATGACTGCCTGCTTGCAAGGCAGGCGCTTATGCCGCTGAGCTAAACCTCCAGCCCCAAATGCAAGGTTTTTAAAAGCAAATTAAAATTGGTAAATATGGCAGAAACATGAAAACAACTAAAACTTCAATAACATAAAAGATGCCACGGAGCCTTAGTTCAGGGTTCGTGATTCTGCAGCTGTCTTGTCTTTTTAGCACGCTTGTTTCCTTATTTATCTTGCATGGAGACTGAAGACATGTTTCTGTTTCTGTCTTACAATGCTTGTTCTGTTGATTATTTTAATTGGGTTTGTGACTTTGGGGTGAACACAGAGAGCGCTCAGCTGAGCTTCCTGTTACCAGGTAAGTATGGACTTAATGTGTACTCCACTTGTGCTAACGTAACCCTACAGACATTTGAGTTTGTGCACCTAAATGTCAAAAACGAAATGATAATTGTCTAATCTTGAGGACTGAGGTGGAAAAATATAACAAGTATAGAAAATTTCTTCCTGCAGACATTTTCCTTCATAAATACGGGTTATGGATTTTTTTCCTCTTCAGATGTTGGAACCTTGGCCAAGTCTGTATGTAGAGTTTGAATTATAAATATTATTTGCCTTACATGGAGCCTAAATCATACTTGACTCTGTAGAACATTCTAGGGGTGATCAAAATACAGGGTTAATGTTTACACTTAAAGTATGATTCCAGTAAAAGACAGGAGGCCATTAATCCCCCTCCCCCTCACTTTGAACACACTTCTCTCATCTTTCTTGCTAATTTCTGAAGCAGGTCTTGGAAGTCCTCTTTCATCAATGTCTTTATCAGATGTGATAAAAAAACCACCCAGTCAGTGCTCCAGCTTAGTGCCACTGCACTAAAAGCTGGGCTGGTAAAAACACAACAGTGGTCCTCATCGCCCGACCTGGCACTGTGCAACTCCTGGCCCTGTCCAAAAATCAAAATGACCACAAAAGGTCAATGTTTTGAACCAGTTAGGACATGGGGCGGCCATGACAGCACAGCTGAAGGCACAAAACAGAACTTCCAGGACTGTTTCCGGAAGCTTCGAGAACGACTTCCAACCGCAAGTATGTATTTGGAAGGGGGTGGACGGTCTTGTGTCTTTTGCTTCACTAATTATTAACATTTAAACATACACCATGCTTTGATCGCATCTTGTAACTCCAAAACTAAACAATTAAGTGATATTTGGATTTATTATACCTACATATACTGGAAAGTTTGTAGATTTGAGTCGATAATGGGGATACCTCTTCTTTCTCAACTGAGTTTTAGGAGTGACTAGATCAATGAGATACACCAGCCTCTCCTTATCAGAAGGAAATAAAAAGTAATTTTCCGATACATTAACCAATGATTATTGAGGGTAGGCTTTGACTGAGTTTCTACACAGGGCTCAGCCTTCCAAATTATTCTTGAATGGAGTTGCTCATGCTAAATTTTGTGCAACTGAACTGAAGGACCGGTTTTCCAAAACACAGGAGATTCATAGCGGTTCACCAGGAGGGGCCCGCTTACCTGAGCTGGCCTGGTAAACAAGGCGACCTCCTGTTTTCACCCTCTAAGGAGAAAGTTACATCAATAAAACCAGCTGGCCTTCTTCTTTCTTGTGTGTTTCTTCTTTCTTCAGCCTTCTACCTATAAGGTCAAATATTTCCATTCAGCTCATCCAAACATCTACCTAATTTTATATAATGAGATGTTACCCACTTTTACAATCACAAATGAAAGCCAATTCAATCTTCACATTTCTGATCTTATCTTTTGACAAATATCACCAGCCTTGTCAAAGAAAGATCTATACAGAGAGGATAGATATACACGTAGAAATTCACACATGGGAAGAATTTTTTAAACTATTTACGGGAACAGATTATATAATGCAAGATGTAATAAACAGATACTTTGAAGAAGAAGAGACACTAAGAAACCCAATGTTAATTCTGTAGCATTATGATATAAAATCTAGCAATACTATTATTCATTGTTGACAGAGATATTAGTCTAGTCTCTTAAGTTCAATTTCAGTATACATAAAAATAAGGACAGCTACTACAAAGAGAATGAGAGACACTATGGTAGTAATTATTGTCTTCCCCAATGTCAGATCTTGAAGACCTAAAAAGCCTTCATCATCCTGTACTGATTTGATTAGTTCTATAATATGCAGTATGTATTTAATGTGTGTGAAGATGGGGACAACTATTTGGAAGAAAACTAGAGACAATAAGATAAACAGTGAAGATCTCCAGTGGACTTGCTTTGAAATCTGTATTTCTTTAAATTATTTCTTTATGAACTGTTTTGTTATGTTTTGATATGTTTTAATCTTACCCTCTTTAAGATAAAAAAAAAAGTGTGTAGGACTAATAACCATATTGCCAAGTTTTTGTTGGATCATTGAGCAGAACTGTTGGCAGTGTCACTATTTGAATGTCACTTTACATATTTTAATTTTGTAAACTGAACAATTATTTCTAAGATGACAATATGTAACTTATCAACTGGTGATTTCTTACTGTTTATTTTTCTGTAATTTTGCATTATTTCTACCCTTTTTTCTCCATTTTTTGATTCTTTCTATTTAAATAAATAAAGAAAGAAAGAAGAATGAGTTTGAAGGACCAGAGAGAGGAACAGGAAGCATGTAGCTTGTGACAAATAATGGCAAACAATAAACATAAATAATAGGTTACAGCAAACATTGTCAGAAATTGCATATGAAAACTATCACTGTTGACATAAGTCAGAAAAGTATTCAACTAATTCTGTGACTCTTCAAATGATAAAAATGAATAAGAATTATTTGAATAGAATACAAAGAGAAATGTCCTGAAAAATGGGATTGAGTTTTTGAGTTTAATTTTGAGAGCTTTTGGAATTAGAGTTTGATTTCTTAGACCTTCTCTGATTTGAAGAAATGAAGAAGCCTTCTAATATTTGGAGGCTTTGGCACTGTATTGGCGTAATATAATTATCTTATTGCAGCTTCTTCAAATGAAGTAGCTGTTTTGTGATCTCCCTTGAAATAGCTGAATTCTGAAAGCAAAAGTTAAAAATGTCTTCAAGAATGCATGAGAATGAGAGACACAGTGGGCTTACTCTGTGCTCTCGTTGTATATGACCCACTGCCATGCAACTCCACTCTGTAATTTGTAAAACGAAGGTGTCCATCAAATGTTTCAGATCCCTCTGGTTCTTAAATTGTCCCATTGATTACTCTAACTAGAGACCAAGACTGCATGCTTGGCATCAGAGGCATTTGTGGGACCATAAGAGGGCAGCATTCCATTAACACCGTTTCTTACACAGCTTCCTGGAAATGCTCAGCATGACACAGTAACACTGCCCTGAGACTGGCCCAGCTTCTGCTGGTGTCAGCCACCGGACTCTTCTGTTCAGAAAAGCAACTTGTCTATTTGGGTACCTGAATTTATCTGAACTATGGTCAGTGGAGAGTCACTCTACTGATTCCCTGGATACCAGGCTTGTATTAATTTCAGGTGAGAGACTGTGATTTACTCCCATTAGGACTATGGCAGTATAAAACCCTCTTGTCAGTCTAAGGGAAGGTGCCCTCTAGGACAAGCTAGATGCAGATTTAAAAAGATGTACATGTCACATATTGCACGTAATCTACAGAATACACGGTGGCTACTAAAGTTTCAAAATCAGTGTTGTTTCTCCATCAATAATTTGCATTTCAATAACAATAGTCATGTGGGAACATAAACAAGGATAAAGAGTTATCACTGGACCAGAGTTTACTTGGATCATACCTGGGGATTAGCACATTTTTAAAGTAGTAGAAGTCTTAGAAACTGTTATAAAGGTATTTAAAAGCCTTTTTAAAATTTTTTTTATTATTTTGAAGGTAGTAAAATACAACAGAACAAGACAGAAGAAAGCCAATTGAGACAGTGCAGTGAAACTGGTACAGAACTTCATAGCAGGTTACTGGGATAATAGCAATAGGTAACATAGTATATCTAGTTATCTTCACAATAGTTGTTCTTTAAATCAGGTATAGCAAAATCACACCAAATACAGAATATTATAGAACTTATCAAAACAGAATATTGAATAGAGCCATACAATTAATCAGAATAAAGCAAAACAGTGATAACAATATTTGCCTCAAAGAGATGGCAGAAGGAAATCCCCCCCTATTTGCTATATTGCAAATGGCCAACATCCCAAGAAACGCTCAGACCTCTGGTTCCCATTTGCTAATGCGGGGTGGAGGTGGGAAGTTGAGTTCTCAGCCTGTGCACCAGTAGACTCATGGCTGCTTACCAGGGAAGCGACTGGGTTGCTTGGTTTCCCAGCACCCTAATTTCCAACATAGTGTGGCTCTGGGGAGATGCTGGCTGGTTCTCTCCCTGGGGTGGTCACCGCAGTATTTACAATCCTTTAAAGAAACTAGATATATTCTTGAAATCATAAAGTATATTTGATGAAAATTGGGTCTCTTAAGATGAAATAGTCCAAATTCTTTGAGTTTCAACAGTTAGCCAGTTTATGCACCTTATTCAAAATCCAGCAAAGACATGACCTTATGAAAGCTTGGTCAGCTCAAAATTACAATGAAAAATCCAAAGCTTATAGAATTAACACCTTCTTCTTCGCCAGCTGTTTTTGACAAGGACTGCTTCCTCCACTTGAGTATTAGAATATTCTCTTTATTCTTTTCTTAGAATTCAGTTCTTCCTTCCTTATACATGGCAAAGTATCTTATAACTCCCTTAGGAATTCACCTCTAATGTCAATAGAGGGTTGGAACATACAATAACTTGAAAAAGAGAGTCAAAACTGTTGGAACACCTGTAAAAGTTTACCAGTGTAAGTTATGCTCATATATAAAGTCTAATCTCACCCGTATGGGTGCCTGAAAGAATTCGTTCAACTTGCTTCAAATCACTGAATTCATTACACGAAACGAAGTATGTATATCCTACCATAATGGGATGAGTAACCCCATAAATCATGCACCTTATATTAGGAAGGAATATTTGCACTAGAAATAAACAAATTTAGGAAAAGTTATCCATGAGATGACACAGCAGAATGTGCAAATTGATAGAATTCAGAAATTCTGTGTAAGTTCATACTTTACCATAAGATCGAATAAAACCTTACTTCAAAATGAAAAATAAAAGTCATTTTGGATTACAAGTACTTTTCTAATTATACTCTGGCTCCATTATAATCCTTAAAATCTCTTTTGATCTAGTGTTAAGATGTTAATAAAAAGCCAATTGCTTTCATCTTGACCTTCTGCTTTATTGTTTCTCCTCAGCTTTTATTACAGAATCATTATGACTACAGAAATGTTAACTTCCTGTTTGTATTTCTGGAAGCCTGAAGGGCATGGAAGTTGGCCAGCTTAGGCTTTATTAGGTAACTACTGAAAGAATTTTTTCAGCAGCACTTTCGCGTTAGGTTGCTACAGTGCATCTATAAAAAAATCTGTCCATCAAAAATAAACTTTGTGGCCAATACAACAGAAATGTCTCCTTTTCTTCTCAGCAACGAAGTATAGTCTTGAAGCTCATTAGGTTAGTTTTAAAATCTGCAATTACTGCATGGAAACAAATGTGGATTCGAATCTCAGCATTCTTCTCTATGCAACACAAGAGAACAGTGACGGATAAAGTCCATAACTTCTAGATGTGTTTTATGGTAGTTGCCAGTTCTTGAAGGAAAAGTCACAGTGAGAGCTGAACCCCTGGTGTTTCAGGTCTATAATTTTCATGTTATAAATTTACATAAACGCAAGCAGGTTGTGGTGCTGCCTGCCAAACAGGCATGTCGCTTTGCTAACTGCCACGGGAATGCTGAGGACTGCAAGAATGGCCAACTCTAGTGATCAGAACCTCTCTGCCCACCAGCGCTCTGACATGGCTGATCCTGGAACAAGGCAATTATAAATCTGGGTTAGTGCTAGAAAGTTGCTCAGTAAGACAGCAGGAAAGGGACCTGCCTGTCCTTGAAAGGGATCTCAGCTTAATTAAAGGAAGATACACCTCTCTCTAGTGGTCAGCACACGGGGACTTTGGTCTACTCCTTTGGATGACAGCCCTGCAATTATTCGAAGAGATCTGCACTTTCTTTTTTCCCACTTGCTCAGGGCTGCATTTGTCCTGATGAACTTCCCCTTTATTTAGGTGGGCACACATCACATGAACAACACAGACAGGCTTTACGCCATAGAGCTCCTTTTTAGTGGTTAAAAAAAAAAAGACAATTAAGTATGGTGCATAATAGTTTAGGTATTTATAAAGAACACTGAGAATAAAACTAGAGGAGGACCAGGAGGCAAAGAGCAATGATGGAACTGTCTATAAAGCCCTCTCTGAGGGCTGATATTAGACCAAAACTGATGTAAGTGAAAGGCTGACCTTGGGTGCAGGAGGTGTGATTGAAAAATACAGTGTGTATTTAAATTTTTAAAATTATTATGGTGAAAGATACATTGCCATTAACTCCACTATGGGGTGCTCCCTCCCTTTGAATACACGTAGCCCTATGTTCTTAAGATCTTCTTCCAGAACACATAGGACACTTGACCTGAATCAACTCAAAACACTTATCTTTCATAGTCACTTGACTTTGGGAAAGAACCAGAAGTCACAGAAGGCCAGATGGTGTGAGTTTGTTTCCTGTATTTGGGGCTCCAGGTCATGTAATCACTTCACTTAAATGTGAGCAAGACTTGTGAGTTGCTTTTCACACACACACACACACACACACACACACACACACACACATGCATGCACAAACACGGTAAAGGTAGTGAGACACTACTTCTGTGATTACATAATGTCTGGCTATATGTGTCATGTTGCTTTGTTGATTTGTACTCTTTGGTAAAGCAAAAGGCCACTCTGGAGAAGTCCACATGGCAAACCACTGAAAGTGGACAGCCGAGCAGGAGTGGAGCCCTCAGCCCAACAGCCAGTAAGGACCTGGGTCTCAGTTATGTGAGCTCTGAAGTGAGTGTCTCCCCAGTCCTACCTTCAAATGCGACCTCAGCCCCAGCTCACACCAGATGCCCATTTTGTCAGAACCTCATAAATGGAAGACCAGGTAGATGTGCCCAGATTTCTGGCTCATAAAATCTGTGAGATAGTGAGTTCTATCAAGTGGCTAAATATTGTGATGGCCTATCATGCATCAATATATAACTCAAACAAGTAATAGAAGCAGAACACAGGAGAACAGTTAGAGGACTCAAGCTATAACCAAAGAGAGAGGCATCCGTGACTCCAGCTCCTATTTGTTGACCTGGAGAAGACAAGAAGGGGTGGATTTTTCTCAGCTTTCTTAGAACATGAGGCTATGTCAAGTTAGAGGCACTAATTAGACATCTCCAACTGGTAATGAATCTGGAGTCCTGCGAGCAGCCCACATTGGAAAAACCACAGAATTAACCTTCATTTTCTCTGGGAGATAGCAAGAACTGATTCTTCAGCCCCCAGAGAAGAGGAAAAGTAACACATAGAAATAGCTCTTGATTGGAATCCCTCAAAATCCGGAGAAGGTTGAAATTAGAAGTTACAGAGAAACCCTCAAATTCCTTTGCTGAGGATCTCTGGTTCCTGCCAAAGTTCTGGGCAGTGCAAGTGAAGATAACCCAATCATTTGGGACTAGAAATCTAGTGATAATCCAACATAACCTTTTCTACTTGCGGAAAATATGACTACCAGTGATATAAAAGTTTCAAAACATCATGACTGGCATGTTATAAGACAGGAGTAGGAAGATGGTGACTCATAAATGGGATTAGCAGAAAGTGAGTTCACTGACTAATCGATACATGAACTAATAAGGAGATGCTGTTGACGTAAGTCTGGAAGGCAATGGAGGGATGACTTAAGGCCAGGGAGGCTGGAAGCCTGGTGTCAGGTGACAGTGGGTGCAGAGCTGTTAAAGCAGTTGGTGAGATTCTTTCATGAATTTTACATAGTAAGCACATTATAGTGTTTATTTACTAAACACTGCACCAAGAGCTTCCCTGGGTGTGTTATATTTCTCTGGTAGAAGTCACTAGGAGATGAGATAAGGACAGATACATGTGAAATCATTTCATAACACCTTATGACATGGATTTCCTGTTCTGTGGAGTGAGTCACACAATCGTTAGCAAATAAGCAAACTGTCTCAAAGATCCACACTACCTTAAAGGGATGCTGTGTCGTCTTATTGAAAACTTAGTATGCATAAGTGTATGCATTACTTTCCTGCATCCTCACACACGAGCATTCATCGGCACGAATAGTTTATGTGCCTATGTTAACTTTTAAAAAAATTTTATTTAAAGAGAAAAAGAAAAACAGAAAAAGGGTACAAGTTATACAGAATTTCAAAGAAAATAAACAATAGGAAATCACTAGTTAATACATTACATAATGTCATCTTAGAAATAGTTGTTCAAGTTACAAAATTAAAGCATATAAAGTGGACATTCAAACAGTGAGACTGCAAACAGTTTTGTTCAGTGATCCAACAAAAACTTAGTAATATGGTTATCTATCTTACATGCTTAAATATACATGCAGTTATATCCTTTAAAGCACTTTCTTTCCTCTCCTTTGTACAATGACAATTACACATTTTGGGTTTTATTACTCCCACAGTTCTTATTACTTTTTTTTTTGAAGACAATAAAACCAAATGTGACATAAGAAAACAGAGTCAGTCAAGTCAAAAGGATGGACATAGTACATTATATAAAAATAGAATGCAAGGTGATCAATAATGGTTACCATAATGCTTCTTGCTATCTTAAAAAGAATTGCTTATATCATCAGTTATAATAAAATTGAACAAAACAGTAAAGAACAAAACCAATAAAACCAAACATTGGAGACCTTACAGGACTTCAAAAGAAGATAATAGTCAAACCAGAATGGGCATCATATTGCATCTTACTGTCTTCACAGTTGTTGCCTATACTCTCAAACTTGGTAGTATCAAGCAAAACAGAATAGAGCAAAATCAGTCAAAATAAGACGGTAAGAGCAATACAGGGTTTCAAATCAAGTTAATAGGAAATCAAAGTGGGTTGCTATAATATATCCTGCTATTTTTATTTATTTTTCCGTTAACTAAAAAGATAAAAATAATAAAAAAGGAGATTGAGATACACTCAGTTAATTCTTATATAACCCATAAACAAAAATCCGTTTTAATAAGTGAAACTGATATATAAAGAGACTAAGGAAACTGAGACTGAGCAGTGGGACTACAGAGTTTGAGGCCAGCCTCGGCTACCTAGTGAGTTCAAGACCAGCTTGAAATGCATAGCCTGAAATCCTATCTCAAAAACAAAACAAAACAAAGCAAAATAGAACAAAAAAACTATCTTTTTTGTCACCCATCTTATTGAAATAAATGCACCTTTTATCTTCTTACAGCACAATGTGTAAGATGCATCTACCCTGTAGGAAATAATACCACCCGTATTTATCTAAGCCAGCAATTTCTAGATGACATTTTATGAAACTCTAGGATTGTACTAATGGCATCAATGGCCAACTGGCATGCTCAGTGCCAGCATAATTGTATTAAAATATGGATTCAACATTTATAGTATCAAGGACCTAAAAATAATCTCATTTTTAATGGTTTATGAGTCCTAATGCTTTTGTTTACAACCATTCATGTATCTCTATTGTTAAGTCCAAAGTACTATGTTATCCTCCACTTTGAATTTCTATGGAGGCTGAAATGATAATAATAAATGATATTATTTGGATGATTAATTTCTGCCAGTCTATCAGCAAGTATTTTATGGGAATTTGACCATGGACATAACATTTACTTTAATCCCAAACTTACTGCAGGTGCTGCTCTTATACTCACAATATACTTTATTAGGAAGTAAACTGAAGACATAAGAAACTACCCTAATGTGATTCAAGCAGAGCAGAGAGCTAAAGCCAGGAAGTTGACCTCTGCACTGACACAATGCACTCTGCCAGTTTCCAAGTTTCCATACAGCAAGATTTCATATTATTCAATTGCAACAGATGCCTGCACAGCCTTTGAGTGTTTTCCTCTTTTCTTTTTAATGACAGTTTTTGGATTCCAGTGAGCCAGTGGTTCCGGATCAGACTCGGCTACTGAAATCCCTCCAGGAAGTGTTTCCAGGTGTCTTTCCCGACCCTGTCCTGGAGATTCTGTTGGGGCGTCCCAAGCCCAACAGTAGACATGTAGTAAAGGGGGCCTCCGTAACCCCAGTACAGACTCCTGGGAAGAACCACTTCACTGGGTCTTACTAAATACTTCAAAAGAGCAGCAGAACTGTGTTACAAACTTCGAAACTCTGAAGGGACCCCAGGACCCAGGTAGCACCGTGTCGTTGGTCAGTGAAAGGATATAAGATCCTGCAGAAGACTGTGAGTCTACTCTGGGTGAAACACCTGGCCGCAGACACTGAGGAGGGACACCACTCCAGGGGAGCCCCGGCCTCTGGGCCTCCGGGGCCTCTTTGCTCTCTCGTGCATGCAAAGAAAGGCAGGGTGGAGCGGAGACGGAGAATAAAATTCCAGATGAACAATATATTGTGGTTGGAGCTAAATCATCCCAAACATTTCAAATATGGAGCAATCTCATCCAGGAAAAGAACAGTGGGAACTAATCCCATTTTCATCTCTCATGTTTTCCATTCTTCAGGCAAGCGTCCATCGCTCTGTATGAGGACCTGCCAGGCTCAGGACACAGAGAAAAGTCATCTCAGGGAATCAGGCTCCTCTGACAAGTTCTCACTGACTTCAAAATCGCCCTGCGTTACTTCATACAAGTCGTTTAAAATAAGACACCCTTTGTAAAACGCGACCCATTTGTTCTTTCAGTCTGTCTGTGATACTCTTTTCTTGTCTTTGTTTTCCATTTCGTATGTAGTTGTGGGAAAAGCAAATGAATTTTTTTGTTAGTGTCTGTTTGTGTATATAATTTTTAATGGACAAATTCCGTGTCCTCTTCTGCCTTCTTGTTGTGAGTTTCCGTGTAATCAACCAACAAAAAGCACTTTTTTAGAGGTACTGAATTTTCCATCTCCTGAGGGTCATCCTATGTTCTGTTGTTTGTGTTAAAACCCCACACATGGCCTTTTAAATAAACTTGCATTTCCTAATCATGAAAGATTTCCATCCTAACTTCCACTGAACTCGGCTTTCTCCTTAATTTGTTTTTAGATTATATGTCTGATGCCAAATTACACATGGCTTCAAAAAGGCTGCCAAGCCCTGTGCTGGTGTTGAATTAGTATTTCAGTTTAACCACCCACTAGAACAGCCAACCATTCAAGGACAACATTAAAGTTTTTAAAAAATTTGTTCATGCTCTGGAAAGATTAGCAGATGTCACTACTCACTTGCTTGACCTGCTATTGATTTCCCAGTTCCATTATAATGATTTTGCCCTCAACAGTGAGCAATTGCATGGTATCGAGCTGACAGCAGAGCTCTGGGCCAGGCTCTGAGCGTTCGACCCGTGCATCCTCTGCCTTTCCTGTTCCATCCCTTCCTGTTTAGAAAGATAATGTCGGAGGTCTAGCCTCAGCCCCTCCTAGCTCTTCTATCCTTAACCTACATGCTGCTTCTGGAAAGCATACACTTTTGACTCACATGCAGACAGAAAATGCCAAGCACACACTTCCCGGCCCCCTTAGGAGTTAAAGCATGAGCATGCTGCCCAAACATCATTGCTGGAAGCTGAAGGGAGATCTGCTGAGACTGAGGTGACCAATGGGAAATGTGAGGTGAGAAGAAGATTTCATTTCCCTTTGGTAAAGAGAATTTTGAGGCAAGTCATCCCCTTTGGGTTGTTTTCATAGAACTGTATAAAAATCAGTGCCAAAGGATTTGACAGCCATCTTGCCATGACTGGAAATCTTAAGAATAAAACCTCACATTCTGGGGGTGACAGCAGGAAGGTGGAAAGAGCCTGAATCTTCAGGAACATTTCCAATTCCTTTTGAGGATGAGACTTCCCTGCCTCTGCTGTTTATACTAGGTGCAATTATAATTGCATTTAATAAATCGATCGAAAGTGGGTAGCTTATACATTTCATTGGAAGGCATTCCATGCACTAGACCCACCTAACCCTTTAGAATTTAGTCCCGGCCCCAGTACTGTGTGAAGTCACTTTGAACAGACTCTGACTTATCCCTCATCACCCATTCTTCCAAGCCCCACCCAGGCAGAACAAACTAATCCTTGCTTTCAGTTACAATGGTACCTTGGCACATAATTATCTTTTAAAATAAAAACTTAGGTTTTCAGACTTGCATCTCATCCATTAGAGCCCAAATTCAACACAACAGCACCTGTTTGATGTGATCACCTGGCACCATCTGTTAGAAGTTGTCTTAGTTACTTTTTACTCGTTGTTGCTGAGACAAAATACCTGAAGCCCAAGTTGGGAAAGGAAAGGCTTATTTCTTACAGTTTTTGGAGGTTTCAGTCCACACTCAGTTGGCTCCAAGGCAGGCGGGAATGGCTGGGCCGCAGTTCATGGCAGCTGCAAACAGCAAGGCAGAAACCAGCAAAGAGACTGACATGCCTTCTTCCTGCCATTACATCACATCCTGGCTCCACCCCTTTGTGGGTGGAGCCCTGACATCATCAATCCAAGCACTAGACAATGAACCAATCACAAATACACAATGCAAACTCATGAGGCCTGGGGGACACAGACATGAATCATGACAGAAGTAGACGGATTCTGTTGTTTTTGCTGGGGAAAATGAGTGAGTGTATGAGAAGACCGTGAAAGTCCAATAGGAGACGCAGGAGCAGGGAGATTTTATGCTGCACTGTACTGAAGTAATCATATTACCAGTCTAGATTGTGCCTTTTAAAAATCCGGATTTCTCTTATGCCCTGCAGAAAATTTAGCTTCTTAGCACATAGTAGCTTCTCCAGAAGTTTCATGAAAACGAACTAATAATTATTGCATTAGCATGTTAAATTTAGTGACCTCTCAATGACTGTCTACTAGAACTTCCTACATGTACAGGTAGAGTCACTGGGCTAGAGAACTAATGTAACTTCCCACTTTGTAAAAGAGAGGCAAATCTGAATGATCACCCAGCCCAAATGTCTCCTAATCAAAGCTTCTTTTTCCTATTTGAGAAGGGAATCAATGTATGTGTGGTACAGGAGAACAGAAAATGTGGTGCCTTCCACTGTTGCAAGAGAAGAAGTTTTGGACTAAGATGGTCAGAATTGGCGGTTGAGTTCGCCAGGCTGCATAACCATCTGGATTCCCAGAGTTACTGCCTCTGTCATCCTGCTGTCAATTCCGATGCCATTTCTTCACAGAATCTCAGTCTGAAATCGGAAGACACCTCAGCTACATGTATTTACACCATTGCCCTTTCACTGTTTTAAGTCCTTTCAACCCTCCCCATAAATCACAGGGTTTTATGTATTTGCTTGCTTGCTTGCTCACTTTGCATCTCCTCTGAAAAGCAAGAATGATGTTGTTTTCTTCCTCACTCTCACCCAGCATGCCACACAGCTTCCAGCACATAGCAGGCCCTGCCCCTCTACTCAGTCAGTAATTTATTCAACAAGTAACGGTAGACACAAAAAGGGAAAAATCAGACAAAAAGTCACAGTCTCTTGGAGCACCTGGTCTACTAGGGAAAGAGAGGAAATACGCAATATAAATAAACACAAGTGCAATAGTACGGTGTTGAGAAAGTTCAGGAGCCAGCATTTCAAAGTGTGTTGCTGTTTTTGTGTAGAAACAATGCAAACATGCCAGGAACTCTGCTGTGCCATGGGTGTATAGGTGCACATTCAGAAACGTAAGATATGAGTAAAAGGGCATCTTAACATTGATGGGTTAGGTGGTAAAGGGAACTCTAAGAGAGCGGAATATATCAGGGGAGTGTTCCCTGAGCCGAGGAATGAATGACTCTGGAATTAAGTACGGGGAGGAGTGAGAATCATAAAGAACTGACATGCTGATCGGGAACTGACCTTAACACGCAGGAACGTTAGTGGCAGATGTATGCAAGTCCCAGCTCTGATGGTTACTTGTTTTGTAAACTTGAGCAAGGTTTTGAATCTCAGTTTCCTAGTTCTTTGCTGATATATACCAAAAGCCCTGGTTTAAAGGATGTTTTATGAATGGTCGTTTTAATTACCTTCATCATTTTATCCAGGAACTCTTGACCTGAAGTTCAGTAGATAGTCTGTGTGTTTGTTGTATTAGCTTGACAGCACTGACCTGGACTTACTTCTTCCTTTTAGCTCTTTGTGTTTGTGTTTTGTGACTTTTTTTCACTTGTAACTAATCTGCCTCCCACTGGATAACTAATTCCTAGAGCATGTGAACCCTGACTTAATCATAACCAATGCTGGTCAGATAGACGATCTGTGCATTTGTTGACTGAGTGAAAAGTGAATTGTATAAACTAATCACAGAAGATCAAATACTGCTGATTCCATTTATATGAAGAGCAGATAGTACTCAAATACAGAAGATCAAATACTGCTGATTCCATTTATATGAAGAGCGAGTAGTGGTCAAATTCATAGAAGTATAGGATTCAGTAGAGTTTTCTAGGTGCCAACAGGTGGAAAATTAGGAAGTAGTTAACTGATAGGAAGTTTCATTATACTAGAAGGGTATGCCCTATGGACCAGCTGGCACAGTCTCATAATTGTCAAAATCGAATGTTCCAGTAAATTCACAACTTAAGAGGATTGGCCATGGGTCAAGTGTTCTTATTGCAAAAACAAAGGGAAATGATAGTGCTGTACCTGTTTAATTACCTTGATTGTGGTAGTGGTATATCAAGTTTTTGCATAAACCAAAGCCCCAAATTGTATATATTGGATATTTGCAGCTCTTTAGATATTAGTTATAACCCAATAAAAATAATGGATCAGAGACCTTCCAGGTAAAGGGATCATTTTCGTTATTGCTTTCATAATGAACATAGCAGGCATCTGTCCGTTCACTCAGCTAAACATTCGGGTGCTAACTGGATATAGCATTGGAGGAGAAGAACATCGCTCCCTGGAATGTGTCAGCTTATTCTGTTGAATGCATAGGACAATGCTCCCAACCCCCTCAGAGGCAGTGACTCCTCTGAGTCGGAGTTAGGTGTGCTGCCCAAACAGGCTACAATCAGCAGTTAATGTTACAAGGTTAGAGACAGCAATGCTTTCTCAACAGTTTTGCATGAGTGCCACCATCTGTAACCAACCCTCTCTTGTTGCAGTGCTGGCTGTTGGGGTTGGTTTCCCTGCCTTATTTAGACTAGCACGGCTTGGAAAGCATCTGCTCAGCTGCAGGCCGACTAGCTGACATGTCAACTTGCAAAACATTTTTTTGAAAATAGCTTAGCCTCTTTTCATTCCAAGGAACTGAGGTGGGCATTAACAAATATCCAAAACCCAAATTCCCATTGAAGTCTTGAGGTCTCTTTAAGCAAAAACAACCTTCTCTTGGCTTCACAGGTCAAAAAACTATTAGAAAGAAATAATAGCCGCTCAAGGATGGTCTCAAGCCCAGCCGCCCTGGCGCCAAAGCCAACACCACTGTGACGCAGATGGGGCAGATGGGGACCCAGCCAGGATAGGTAGGCTGCAGTGTCAGGCTCCCTCCCCTCCAGCCAGGGAGCAAAAAGTGGACAATGGAAGCCAGGAAGGCAGGACAAGAAATCAACAGAGTGTGACAGGTCTCAGGCCGAGCCCCTCACCGCTGTTGACCAGTTTCTGCTCCCTGCAGAGATGACAGCTCTGAGTCAGATGTGCTGCTTGTGGTCTTCCATCCTGGGCCCCTTCCACGGGCGTCAGATAAACCTGCCCTTTGTCTACAAATGGTTGACAGCGTCCTTTCAGATGATGGCAAAGGGTTCAAATGAAGTTAAACAGAAACAGCTACCGAAATAGGACGGACTATGGAAGTTTACAAGGAACTCAGAGTTCAAACTCTTGAGTTGTGGATCCATTTCCCCAAACTATGCCACCTTGGACTGATCACCTGTCCCATCTGAGTCTCCACTTTATCACCCTATGATGGAAATATTAATCACATTTTAACCACTTGACCTGCTTTAAAAACCTTCCTGTCTGAAGAAGACCACATGATTAAAAGATCAAATAATTTGTTAACTTAAAAAGTGCTGTGTGAAGGTTAGATTTTGCCTTGTCATTTAAATTATAAATGAACAGTATATCTTTAAAGAGATGATGACATTGTAGCTATATTTTATAAATAAGGGCATAATTTCTTATTTAAACTGTGGACAGAGTTTGGATCTAAAGCAGAATCTGTTTCCAAACAAGGAGTTTTACAGACTGACAGACACCTTTGCGATGGATCACACTACTGCCTGGTTCTTTCTATTCTTTCTAATCCTTCTCTGCACATGAACAGAAAAGTTATTAATTGTTCCATTTTAAGAGCACAGCTAGGAAAGGCAGCATATCCTGGGTCTCTTCTGTATTGCACAAGCTTGTTATGAGGACAAAATAATGTAAAAGAAAATAAATACTAGGAAATGCTCTTAAAGAATAAAAGTGTTTACCAGAGATGCCTTTAGTCTAGGTCTAACTGTGCTTCCTCCAACCTTTCAAGCCTCTGCTCTGCTGCTCACCGAGCAGTAGCACCTGGTTTCAAAGTTTGCCGTAAGCACCTTCCTTCTCTGCAAGCTTTAGAGATGTGACTGTATCCCCTCTCAGCTTTGCGAACCTCCCAGCTGGACAGCCAGCCAGAAGGACACACAGACATCCAACACTGGTAGATTCTACATGGACTAGCACAGGGCGGAAGGCTTTCAGACCCTTGGGTAAGGGAATACCTACACCTAGCTGACTTGACTGCCAGGGTTTCTGGGAGATTTTGTGCTTTGAATATCTAACTTATACAATAAATAGGTAATAACTGTAGCAGGAAATCTATTTTAAAATTATAAAGTCTCCCTCACAATGACCTTGACAACCATGTCAACCCAGCACAAGGTTCAATCACTTGAAACTAATTCAGCGGTGAATTTGATTGTAGATAAGAGTGAAAGTTTGCAGAGAGCTTATGCAGAGGGCTTATGGCTTGCCAGGGATTCTTTTAAGTCCTTTGCTTTTATTTTCTCAGCAGTATTCACAATAGTCTTAAGAAGTAGACACTGTTATTAATGTCTCTGTTTTCTGCTTGGGGAAACTGAGGCATGGAGCAATGAAAGGACAGAGCTACGGAGCAAAGATTCAGAGGTAAGAAGCGAGGTATGGAGTCCCAGCGGCTAACCACTCTGCTTTATTGTTTTTGGTCTCTAAAGCCCTAGAGTGGCTTGACCTCACTGCCAGATCTTCATCCGGTGTGACCCTAGTCTTATCTTATGTTTGTTTAAAAATAAAAGGTCATCCAGAAACCCCCTCTTCCCTGCTTCCCCACCGCACTTGCCGTTGGGACTTCTGTTTTCGCCTTCCTTTCATCTCCCTGTGTCTCACGCCACCAAAGAAGGCCACAGCTTCCTTCAAAGGTGTACCGTGGTAAGTACCAGGTTGTTTGGAAGCCAAGGGCTCCTGAGTCAGTCACTGTTTGCTGCTCCCTTTAACAAATATCTCTTTGAGATTCAAGAATGACTCAGGCACACAACCCACACCTGCCAAGCAAAAGCAGCCACCCCGAGAGCTGAGCTGTCCCAGGAGTACACAATTTCAAAGGGTGAGCCCATTTATAGACTTGGAGAATGCAGAGACAAGCTGGGGGGAAGAAAATAACCCTCATTTACACAACACTAAAGAGCCAGGATGGTGATCCTGGGAAGATAAATATTGAAATCTGACAAATGACCCTACAACAGTATTATTATGAACCAAGATACAAACATCTCCTTAACACCAAGCAGCAAAAAATTTCATTGTATTCTATTCAGTCTGTTTCCCCACTGGAGCCATGGCTGCGAGCCTTCTGGGGTACACTTTTCTAGTCCCATCCACCATGTTCATGAATGTGGCATTCTCACCATACCCCCTGATGTTAGAACAAGACAGGAGAGACCTAACCTTCGGTGCCCCTTGTGAAGCACTCTGACTTAGAAGTTCAAGTGTGCCCTGGCCTTTCCTGGCACCACTCCGAGCAGAGGCAGTGGGTCTTTTGAAAGGAGAAATCAAAACATAGCTAATGACCTTCCTTCAAGAAGCCAGGTGGTTACCTAGACTGGTCTCAGGTTCCAGAGCTCTCAGCTTACAGATTCTCAACCCAGGCCGTGTGGCACTTTCAGAAACTTGAACCTTCAACGTCCATTTCATGTGCTTGAGGAGGATCCATTGTGACAGAAGCCGGGCTACTTCTGATTTATGCATCATTTGTTCTCCTCCAGAGCTAACCCTAAGCCTCTCTTCCTCCCTAGATTCTCGGCTGGGTGACTCTCTACAAGTCTTTGCACCCCACTCACATGCTTGGATTCTCATAACATCCATAGTTTGTTTGAAGATGCTTCAGTGCAGGCACAGTGACTTTTTGTACAGCTTAGTCAGTGGATTCACTTTCAGAAAGTACATAGGGATCTAACTGGGGTGTGTGGATGGGAGCTAGCATTTCTCCAGATGGCCCGCCTGGAAGCAAGCAGCTCTGTAGTGCTAGAAGCCTGGTCACTCGGTGTGAAGGAGGGAATAGGCTCTGGTTGGTAAAGCTGTGGGTATTAATGATGCAGCGTGGGCAGTGATCTGTCCCTAGGGGTTGGGGATGAAAGAAAATTTGAGGTAATTGCTAAGGTTTTGTGGCCTTCTGAGTACAACAAAATCTTGTGTCTTGGTACTTGTCTCATTAAATGATATTAAATTATAATTTTCTTTACAACTTTGTCTGAATATAGAATGCAACCATTTTTCCCTTCATCTTTAGAATTGGTGCCCCAGGTTTAATTTTTGCACCATCTTGTATGCCACTTCTGATCCTAGAAATGTTCTGCCATACAGAAGGATAAACGTGAGTCATACACAGGAAAACAGAGGCAAATGGAGACTGGAAGGTCAGGTGAAAAGTCAGACACACAAGCTTTGCTATTGCCTGGTTTCTCTTATATGAGAAATCCAGAATGTGAATAAATTAAAAAGCAAAATTAAAGATAAGAGGCACCAGGCAGATGGAACTTTTGCAAAAAGGAAGGGAATCAAGAGATGGAAGAGGTGTAAACAGAGTTAAAATATGTTATGTATGCATACCAACTCCCCATGAGACGTGTAATCATCTACCACAAATATGGACTAATAAACAAAGAAAAGACTTGTTTGTCTGGTGGATGCATTATAGCTACATTCTGTACCAAATAGTGACACATGGGGTCCAGATTGCCCTGCTATGCACGCTGAGTTCAGAGCTTCCCCAAATTGATGAAAGCTGAGACCTCCTTAATGTTTTTGTTCACACTGCATGGATGTCTGGGGACTGCTTGCTAATAAGTATTTGCACCTACAGCTGGTTTTGGCCCAGGAGAGAAGCTAACCTTCATTACTTTGTCTATTGACTGCTCCAAAGACTCGATGCACACCCAAGAGTTCTCATGACAGATCTGACTTCTAGCTTTAGAAAACCCTCAGATTTATCATAGGCAGGAGAGCTGGTAGAGAGCTCGGACTCTGAGATTAGACTCTCTGGACTCACATCCACATTGACCCTGTATAAATTACTTCACCACTCTGACCTCAGTCCTCTTCTTAGTGAAAAGGGATAATAATGAAGTATATGTAAGGGAGGTTAGTACACGTGAAATACTTTGTGTGGTACTTTCCAAACCATCAGCATTCAAGGATGACGTAACTATTGTCTGGAAGAACAGTAAATATCCACTACCTACAGAAAGATGTAGAAACTTTGAAGAATACAAAAGGTTTACATCTCCACTTCTCAGAGGTGCTTCTCTTTGTACATCTGCCTATCATTCTTCAGCATCTCTAATAGGCCCATACAACCGTACCAGTCTGTGGGACACTATCCATACAATACTTGAGTCTCCTAGAGTCTTAATGAAGCAGTCATAGACTCGCTAGGTGAATGGATTATCCATCTCACAAACCGTCAAGCCAGAGGCATGGAGCTACTAACCAGAGACACGAGTCACAACTGTTGGAGCTGAGACTCGTACCTTCCCTCCGAGGGCCTCAAGGCTGCGTGGTGATTGTCTTGGGAACAGCTACCAAGTGCCACTCTTGCTTTGCTGGAGTCTCATTTCCATCATCAAAATGGGTCCTTTCACATGGGCATCAAAACGCTCACACTTAGGACGCACCTGTCTTCCCACAGTCTATAGAGTCAAGTGACGACTCCTTGTCACCGTCCTGGACACATCACCCGAGCAGCTCTCTGCCCACATGTGGCTTAATTCCCCCTCCTCCTTGACATGGGGTCTCACTGACATTGCTCGCTCAGCTGAGCCTTCTGGCTTCTCTTGCTGTTGCCTCCACTGGCTGATCAGAAGCTGATTCATTGAGAAGTGCTTGCCGAGCACACCTGGCTGGAGCGCCCTCTTGGCCACCCACCACTGTACCCACCTGCTCCCTGGATGTCGCCTCACTAACACTGCTCCGTTACCCTCTGAAGAGTTGACTTCTAGGCTTGTTTGCTGACTCTTCCTCCCTCATTTGACCATAACCTCAAGAGAGTGTGGCAGTGGTTTTTATTTTGTTGTTTTTCTATAACAATTCCTTGTGTCTCTGTTGGACAAATGCTTGCACAGACAATTTAGAGATGCTGAGATTGTATGTGTGCACCTTCATGGTCCTGGGGACTAAACCTAGGACCTTTCCTCTGAGGTCCATTTGCCATTTTTACTTTTTATCTTAAGACAGTGTTGGTGGGATCCCTAGATGGCACTCCAAGTTCCGATCCTCCTGCTTCAGTCTCCCCGTGTGCTGGAAGTGCATATATTCACTCTACACTTCTCTGAGAATATTTTGAATTGAGCAAATTCAACCGAAGATTTTTGAGGGGGAATCCAGAGTGAGTGTGCTGTGTTTGTTAAGACTCTGTTGATATAGACATTTATTTGTTCAGAAGCCTCCAGGTGAGCGCTTATTTGGAAGATGGTTTGCTATTTAATTAAGAAAGAAATTTCTAGGGACTATGTAGGCATTAGATGGGTATCTAGGTTTCAAGAAATTCCAGTTGAAGTGACTGAAGGATTGACAGAAAGGGCCACAGGTTTTATCAGTGAACGGCTCTGCCTCTTCCTCCAGGTGCCGGGAACAACAGGGTTTCTGTTATAATCTGCTGGAATCATTGGTCCTTGTTTCCCAACTTCCAGGTCCACAGATGACAATGATTTTGCTGTGATTTGTAGTTTAGGAGAGTTCCTCTTGCACACATGAGTTGGGCTGTATGACCTTGAGAGTTTGGCAGGGTGAAGTCCAGAAAACTACATGCTGAGCAGTTATAATGAGCACACTCTGCTGCTGGGGACTACTTGTTGGGGCCCCCACACATACTGTATTCACGTATTGAAAACTAACCTCCAGTGTAATGGCATTAGGAGGAAAGGGATTGGAAAATTGATTAGGTCCTAGGGATGGAGCCCTTACTCATAGGATTAGTGCCCTTATGACAGGCACTAAGTCCCAGAGGGTTCTCTAACTCTCATTTTGCCTGGGAGGATGGAAGAACAAGGCCCTAGTCTGTGACCCAGGCTCTCACCAGATCCAGCCCTGTTGGCCCCTATGTGGTGCTCTCAGCTTTTAGAAGGGTGAGAAATAAATTGCTATCACGCGTAAGCTGCTCAGTCTGTGATGTTTTGGTACAGCAGCCTGAACCAGTTAAGACACACTGCTTTAAACTTCCCAGGGCTTCCTGTAGTTCTTGGGAGAAAGACAAGAATCAATTCCACTTTGCATTCTGCCCACTTCTGTGTCCAGCCTTCCCCCGTGTCCAGTCAGTGCCCTGCTCTCCTTGGACCAGGCACACTGCCCTCCTGCACTCCCTGAGATCCCAACCTGCTTCCTCCTCCCCTGAGCCCCTGACCTGCCCTCCGTAGCCAAAGCTTCTCCAAACCCAATTCTTCACCTTCTCCTCCAAACCTGAACACTTGTTTTTCAGAGCTGGGGTGTAAAGTCACACAGAGAAATGGTATCCTTTTGCAACTTCCTTGCATGGACACACAGCCCTGTTTATAGAGCTGTGACATTGTTCGATGAGACCAATTTTCAAAGGAAGCACTATTTTAATGAACAAGTTCATTACTGTTGAGTAAGGAACCGTAGCCGGCAGTTACTGCTCCATTGCCCGCATGTTCCGGGCGATCCTTAAGCAGCTGGTGACTAACCCCATCGAGAAAGTACATCATCAGGCAACCTTGCTTCCTATGCACACCATGCTTTCAAAACCAAGTCCATGTGCAATTCGGAACGTAGGCAGACTCACAATATTATTGCATCGAATGTTAATACAGTTAAAATTGCATTTGTTCATGAAGAAGCAAGCAAGCATTAATAAAGTAAGATCTGTAAGCTAGCTGCACAAAGTTTACTTTCTTTCCCTCTGTTCCTTCATTGAAAGCTGCTTTTCGGCAACAGTGCAGTAACAAAACAACATGTTCTGGTTCTACAAGGTAATATCCCTCTATATACCTCATCTCAGAATGACTTATTTCCAATTTTCAGGCAACAAAGCTTGAGCATCAGATTTTAGACACTTGATCAGTCACCTCAGAGTCCTTGTCATCTCAGAGCACGTTTTGTCTCCAAATCACCTAAATCAATTGCTGTCTGAGCTTGAGCTCTTCCCATTACGATGATGATTACAAATAACCTTCGGCATCGGGGCTGAGCTGTGACACTTCATGATGAAGCATGTTCTCCTGGGAGAGCCGGGATTCAGAGGCCAGCTCTCTATGGTAGCAGGGGCTGGTGTAGGGGGTAAGGGACACACAGTATGTCATCAGGGATGATGAGAAGTGTCCGAGGAAGAGAAGATGAGGGATACCAGATGAAGACTCCCCAGAAAGCTAGCATCACTCGTATGTGGTGCCCAGAAAGAAACGTTACACTTATGGAATTCTCTCCTTGATGTTACTGATGGTCTCTGCCTGGGAGGGACCTCTGTCACAGGAAGATGCATGGAGTCTTCCAGGTCACTGTTCAGATGTCCCCCTTGGGTCCAGTGAGGGATCCCCAGGTTCGTTTCAATTAAATCTGGAGATGAACTTCGGTGCCCAAGGCCTGCTGCCATAGACACAGATCAGCTGGGAACACCCAGAAGGATTGGCCAGGTTGGGCCAGGAAGATAACAAATGAGTTCACTAATAACTCATGGTGTCTGTCACAGCCCTGCCAGCGAGTGACTAACGAAAGGTCCGTCCGTGGTCAGGGTCTGAGCAGCCTTCTCTGTTGCTTCCCCAGTCAGTCTCCAGATTTCAGCTAATTACCACCACCTTGCCCAGCCACTGCCACCACGCCATGATTCTGGGCATAGTTACCAGAAGCCAGAGGCTGATCTAGAAGGTTCAGGGAGAGCCAGAGAAAGAGTTCCCACCCTGAGGAGCTAGGTTTACCTTAGGCTCAAACAAGTATCCCAAAGAATCTCAGATGACATAATACAATAGTGAGACCTAACACTTAATGAACATCACACACGGACACTATTGTGAGAGCTTTGCATGTTTAATCTCCTTTGACATTCCTACAACCCTTAATGATCACAGGCAGTAGACTGGAGAGTATTTTATCCTTCATACAAAGCAAAAGAAACTGGATGGTGATAGGAATAGGTGAGTCACCTTGAGGCCACAGCGCTAGAAAGAACTAGAACTAGAGTTCACAGGATTCCTTGAGCCCAAGGCCAGACTGTGTCTCTCCTTGAGAACCAGCAACTGGATCTTAACAAGTGTTTCTCAAGGGCACCGGGCCAAGGCACTGCGCATCCGTCATTTGATTGCATGCCCACAAGTGATTGTGGTCATTTGTACTTGCCTTTTTTAAGTTTCTAGTTGCTTCTTTCCTCTGCAATGTGAGTTTTATTTTCCTCTGATGAAGGAGGAAACCGGGGCTTAGAGAAACATGGACTTTTCCAGAGTTAACATGGCAGGACTTAACTCTTGGCCAGTTTCCTCCAAGTTTAACGACTGCATACTGACGACCTGCTGTGTTTGCAGAAAAATGTCTTCAATGATATCTTAGAAAAACATTACTGTAACAGAAATAATGCCATTTATATAAGGCTTTAGTAGTAAAATTGGATTTCCCAGACTCTCAGCAGGCAAGTGTTACTCTGTCAGGTTACAGACTTCAAAACCAAAGCTTAGAGTACAAGGGGTCGGTGGGGAGCCCCACAATTTTATCCTTACTCACTGGGCTACGTGTCCACTAGTCCACCTAGGACGTCTGCAGGCCGCTGGGTCCAGGCCTGGAGAGGGTGCTGAGCAGGCCCCTGTCTCCCAGAACTCACAAAGGATGAGTTCATTGTGCTTTCCAGTTGCCGTTTATTCTAAGAATCTCCGGTTTGATCCTTGGATCCACCTGGAACTCCAGGGAGCAAGATGTCCTTCTGAGGGACCCATGCTCCTAACCCTACTGGCAAAACTTGCCTCTCTCCTGACTTGCCCCTCCTCCCTCCGAAGGCTGGTGAAAGCGGAATTCACGTTTGCCCTTCTCCGGAGACCTAGCAGGGAACACTTGCCCCCAGTGGGAACGCAGGCTGGGCAGGGGGTTTTTTTCAGCCACATGTAAACAGAGAGTTTGGGTAACAACTGGAAAGTTCCAACCGGTGAACTGCACGCAAAACTTCCAAACCGAGTTCAATTTAGAAGTGATCAGTCTCAGCTTCCAGACAAGCAGCGGATGGGGTGCACGGGGCGCCAAGTACCCTTCCTGCACAGCACTTAACCTCTGACAACAGCTGGGAGCCAGCCGTGGGCCGGCTTTTGAGGGCGCCCCTCGAAGCTCGCTGGGCGTGGGCCGCCGGGGTACCAACTGCCCTTTCCTGATAACAGAGTTGGAGAAAATAAATGACTCGCAAGGTTTTTCCTCGCAGCAGGCAGGGCGTTTTTGGCCCTGGGCTGGTTCTTTCTAGCTCCGAGGACCCCGGACAACAAGCGCACAGAGAAAAGCAGCCGGTGGGGCACGAGTTAGTAAAGTTCCTCCTCTGGCGGTTTGTGCAACCCCGAGGATTATTTGCAGAGGGCGCGGGGCTGGGGCAGTGAGCGCCCACAGAGGGGGCCAGGCGGGGAGGCGCAGGCAGGAGCTCGCGGCTTTCCCGGGGTGCCCGCGGTGCTCCGGCTGCGCCCCGGTCTCGGCGGGGTGGGGGTGGCTCCCCGGGGGAGGCGAGCGCACCTCCTGCCCCAGCGGGCGGCCAGGAGGCCGGGCTGGCGGGAAGAGGCTGGAAACCTCTCGCCGGGCGCGGAGACGGCGCTGCCTTGTCCGCCAGCCCAGCGGTGCTTTTCTTTCCCTCCTGCAGCGCCCCACGTCCCCGCCCCGGCGCGCACGCCCCACCCCCGGGGGCACCGTCCAGCCCCGGCTCCGAAAGCGTTAACCCCGAGCTCCCTCCCAGGTTCCTAAAAAGGAAAGGTGCGAGGTTTGGGGAGAAAAATGACGGATCAAAGCCAGGCGAGACTTCCTGTTGGCGGACGCTGTATAAAAGGTCAGGCGCGCGGGCTGCAGAGGCGCACGCACCTCGCTCCCGCCGCCTCCACCGCCGCCAGCATGAACCGGGCTCTGTGCTGCGCGCTGCTGGTAAGTCTGGGCCTGTCCGCTCCTGTGCTGCCCGGCCAGGCCACCTGGACGGGACCCGGGAGGCGCTGGGGTCCCGCCGGAACCGGGGACCCCTTCCTAGCCGCGCGCTGCGCGCTTGGCTGGGACTTTACCTTGCTGAGCTGAAGCTCACTTGGAGGAGGAAAGATGCCCTTAGTGCTCTGATGATTTCTACATTCTCAGGGACTTTATTCAACTCTGACTGTTCACACTCGCTGTAGGTCACGGTAGCTTTTGCTTAATGAATTTGGATTTTTTTCTGTTGTTGCTTTCTCATTATTAGCAAGGAAGCAGCCCCTAGAACAGGTTAGGAGAGGTGTTTAACAGTTTTCTTAGATAGAAAGCAATCTGGGTGCAGTGAGCTTGACATGGTACATCTTCAGGGTCGTGTGTACAAGAGTTCTGGGCAGTTTTGAAGACTTTGTACTAGAGAAAAAGATCTTTCTCCCTCTCGCTTGCAAACACACACACAACTTTCTAACTGCGACTGTGTATTTTAATAACGTTTTGTTATTAAATCAGATGGTGACAGTTCTCAACTTAATACATGGGGGGAAATACTGATGGGAGACGGTTACGTATGCTTGAGAAAATGTTTGAGTTATGTAAACAGGACTACAAACTAAAAACTGTTTCTTAAATGCCGTTTGGTGAGTAGTCAAGATTTGTGTAGTGTTCTGTGACATATGACGTATTTTCTTCATGTCAACAGAATGTGCAAGAGTTTTAAATCAGACAGTTCTGCCCGGCCGGGAAACTCCTTACTGAAACCACAGTCGGTGTTTAGATGTTGGAATAACTGAATTCCAACCTCTAACCCTCAAAGTGAAGCGCTGGCGCGGTCGTCTTCTGCCGGTTCCTGGGATGCATAAACATAAATACATAAACGGCAGACTCAGGCCGGAAAAGCTGGAGGGGGGTCTACCTCTCAGCGTGCTAGGGATGGCCACAATGCACATCCACAAATATGTGTAGTAGGGGAAACTTTTTAAAAAGAGACCCGTTATAAAAATACGACCCAGACTTGTGTTAAGTCTTAAGTGCCCAATGAAATGTCTCAGCTTGAGCCCCTGCAAGCGAACTCTCAGATCAAGGAATACATTATCAGTACCCAAAAATCTTCTGTGCTTCTTTCTTATCATTGCTATGTCTGTGGCAAGAACAATCCATGAGTTAAACACCACAAATTTGTTCAGCTTGTACTTGAACTTTGTATACCTGGGCCTGAGGACTTTGGGCATTTGACTCTTTCCACACAAAGTTCTGCTGTGAGATTCAGCTCACATGTTGGTTGTACACTAGTTTGTCCTTTTTCAATACTGTGTAGTATTCCAATGTGTAGACATCTAACTTAATCATTCCAGGTTTGGGTAGCACAGATAAACTCTGTTACTAGTAGGGGTTTGTTTAATATGAGGACATGTGTAATCTTCCTAACCCTTTGTGTTTTTAAAGGCTTAATTAATGATAAATATAAAACCAGTGACTTAATTTTCAAGATTCCCATTAAATAGTATATGTTCCTGATAATAAACAAGTAAATATGTTCCTGATAATAAACATACACACTCTATGATGTGTATAGTGAAAAGATACATGTTCAAAAACACACTAGCAGAAACATTAGCAGAAAACCTTGTGTGAATCTTAAGCATGGTAAATATTTTAAATAGATGGATTTTGTTTTCCTTTCCTCTTGCTTCTGAGATTATTTTGTAAATGATTGGAAAAGGACACCTGGTATTTACCCATAAAGAGTCTGAATGCTCTTCGGTAAACACCAAAGTACAACTCTAGGAGCTGAAGAGTTGTAGATGTTTGCAGTTTTGCACCCGACAGGCCATAGGCCTCGGGGACAGTTGAAAAGCGAGACGCACCATCCCTTCCTTGGGAAGCTCCCATCCTGGTTGAAGCAAGTACTGGACAGGAAGACAAATATATAGTTAGAGTTACAGAAGAGGAGGTTGCTGGGTGACTTGGAAATACAAAGGATGCAGCCCTCTAGGAACTTGTAAGGTCCTCGAGCAGGGGTTATGACCTGGACCAAAATGCAAACCCCAGCACCTGATTACCTGAGGAAGGGCAGCTCTTGTCACTCTTCCCTGGAGTTTTTAGCTTGCCATGTTGATAAACAGACATGCAAGATAACGCCTAAGGACAATCTCGAGCCCAGCGACTCACGTAACATGTGAGAACCGATGGTACTTACATGAGGGAGAGATGAGGAAAGATGGTTCAATGCTGGTGAGAAAGTCCAGGCATCCTGAATCCAAGAAGGAACTATTATATGACAAAGTAGAGTTCTAGATTGTTTTTGCCAAGAACAGGATACACTGGTAGGCAAGCAGAGAAAGGTCATCATTAGGATGCATGCCGCAGGCACAGGCTTTCTAGAATGTTCTGGGGCATACTAAGTAGGGAGCTTCTCTGCAAAGCAAGACAGTCACAGCACAGTGTTTTCTGTCACAGTTGCCCATGAATTACCTGTTTCTCTGGGAACTCTCTGACCTGGCCCTGGTTTTAACCTGTGGTTAAAATATCCCATGATGCAATGCCCTAATGTCCCATGGTATAGTGCCTAAATGTCCCATGATGCTGTGCCAGCATGTCCCATGATGCAGTGCCCAACTACTCCTTGAACTTCTATAAGCTAAACTTTGAAGAAGCTCTGTGATCCTGGGAATTGGGGTGTAAGGCTAGAAGGCTGGAGAAATGGATGTTTCTGCCTCAGGACAACTGCCAGATCTGTCTGTCTTCCTTTGGGATAATACCCCTGTGGCTTTTGACCCTGTTTTGTATATTTTGGTGTCACCCCCACTCCCCCAGTGGTCCCTCTATGTATTTACCTGGGTTTTGTTTTGTTTTTTGTACCAGGGATCCAATTCACGACCTTGTGCTTGCCAGGCAAGCAGTTATACCACAGAGCTAAATCCCTGACCTCCATAAAAAAAATTTTTTTAAACAAAATGAATACTCTGAAGTTTATAGTATAATCTGTCCTAAACTCAGCCCAGAATTGCTCTAATCCCTGCCCATAGCAACTGCCTTGGCCTCTGTCACCTAGCAACCTCCAGGGCAGTCCCTAATGTCAATCACAGTTGTCAAACACCATTGGTGGAGAAAGAAAACATTCTGTACCAGGCATTTTATCCCAGTCACGTCCAGCAAGACCGGAAAGGCACTGTTTACTCTCGGGGCCCTGAGCGCACACGCGGGTATCCTGGCCCTCCAGCCACTAACTTGCCTTCTGGTTTTGCTCTCCGCTGCTGTAGGCGTCCTACCTGTGGACTCCTCGTGTGTGACACTTTCTGTGAAAATGTTCTTCTCTTTCGTGTCTTATTGACCAGTAGCATTTCCTTTTCCTTAGGCTGAGTTGTTCTCATGCAGAAAAGGGGAAAAAAAACAAGGACTAGGAAATATATACCACAGAAAAAGAGCAGTCTTAGTGACTGTCCATATGTGTGTTACTTGTGGCTTGGCTGTCCTTTATGTTACTACAAGCAGAGATGCCCAGATTACTTTGTATTTGTATGTTTTACCCCAGAGGTCAGTAGTTCTCCATTATATCAGACTTTGCCCTGTACTTTATAACAACCTCTTTGTCTCCTGAAATGACATTCAAGAGTATATATATATATATATATATATATTTTACCTATGCATATAATTTTTATAAAATCACTCTACCAGCATAACTGTGCTATAAAATAGTAATAAAAAGAAAGTAATTTATAATAAAATAAGCTTCACTAGAAGACATAAAGAAATCATGGCATGCTAGCATTTTTGTCTAGAATAGTCAGCACGGATGACAGCTGGGATGGAAGACGGGGAGCAGGTGTCTCCCCAGTGACTTGAAAGTGTGGCCAGGGCTGGCTTGGGTGCTGGAACTTTCTCACATGGTCAGCACATATTCCTAGAGTTTTAACCAAAACGAAGTCCAACCTTCTATCAGGATTTATGCTGTTAAATTCTTGGAAAATTTGATATGTGAGACCATTATACAAAAATTCCTTTGTATATAAATAAAATAGAATTGTGAACTAGGTCATATATTGATCAGTAAGTTTTCTGCATAGATTCTTAGTCACAGTTGCCAACAGGACATCTGAGTTCACGGGGACATGGGGCTGTGCAGGATGCTTAGCAGTGACAACTTGCAGGGCTTCTCCAAGGGAAGAGCAGCTCGCGGCTGCAAACCAAGAATGAACTCTTTACAAGTGCAGATATCCTGATTTCCACCTCTGACGTCCCCATGGTCCCCGACATACAGCACATTTACTGAGCCCAAGGAGCTATGGTGAGCTTCTCTAGGATCTTAGGCAACTGACCAGTGATTTCCATGGATATTCCCACAACAGTTAGCTTATTGCCAGTGATTTAACAATCTGACATTCATCCTGTTGGCTTTGATAGCTTTCAAAATATTAATATGACATTCTACCTATTGCATCAATATTTTGAGTGTTCTTTTATAAATTTCTACTATAAACATTAATATCAATAGTGAATAACAAAAATAACCCGGATTCACATATGTGAGTCCTATGGAGATGCAGTGTAAGCTGAGCGGGACCCAATTCCCACTCTCCATCTGGTTGGACGACTCCCGTCTTGTCTGCTGAGTAGAGAACACAGCGTTTGTGGTATTAAGTTTGGGCAGAATGTATTGACTTTGGGTTGGGTGAATTTTATGTGTTTGTACTCCATCCCAACAGAGTTGCCAGGATTTTAGATTCAAGAAATTTCAGACCATGGAAGACTACTGGGCTGGAGATTTAAAAAAATCTGGTCACTGTCCTAGAGAGCCTCGAGAAAGATGATTCTGCATGGCAGGAGAGGGGAGGGCCAGGCTGATACTGAGCCCGTTATGATAGAGATAGTCTGGTAAATGGAATGAAAATGTGAGCAGTAGTGGCAGCCCTGTTTAGAAAAGAAAACAACAGTCAGACTTAGCAACCCACAATAGCAAGAACTGGTGAATCGGAAATCCTAGCAACATCTGTAAACTATCTACGCAAGGAGAGTGCAGTATGGCCCGACTAGAAATAGATACAAAGAGAGTATTTTTATGTGACATGTAATTAGTTTTTGGAACTCACTACCACAGAATATTCTGGGGTGACTAGCATAGCGTGTCTTAAAAAAGAATTCTTTTAGACAGTTGTAAGGGATAAGAATAGCATTGTAACACATTAGGTAAGAAGCTAGGTAATACTGAGACCCTCTGAGACTTACCTGGCCTCTCCACAAGCACAGAGCACTCTGAGATCATTTCTTCCAGCTTCAAGGTGACATAATTTCCCAGGTGCTTTGGTAGAACTTTTTTTTAAGTCCAGTTTCTCAGAAGCACCGGAAATAGCCAGACCATAAATGGAAGAGAGGATTCAAGAGGAAAGAGGCCCTTCCAAAAACAGTAATGTGCTATTACTAGCCCTGATTTATCACTTTCTTATATTGATTTTTGCACTCATCTCTCAGAATCATGACTATATTGTTTAATTTCCTTGAAACATTGACCTTTAAATGTACACTTTTATTTTTAAAAATGCAATTTTAATGTCCTTGAACATGGTGAAGGGATTACACAAGGCAAATGATTGACATGTCTGTCTGTGCACACATGCTGTGTGTGATGGAAAGAACATTTAATATCAATCTAAGCAAAGTTCTAAGCAGATACCAGTAGAGCTCTGTTACCTATATGGACCGTGCATTACAGCAGAGTCCAGAATTTTTCATCCACAGCACAGTGTGGAATATGTAGACACACATCCCTTATCCGTCCAGCCTCACCCCATCCTCACCCCTCTCCCCCCTGTGGAAGCATCTTTAAAAATAGAGCCGAAAAGGTTTCATTTCAATTTAGTCTGCACCTTGGCAGCATTTTTGATAAAAGCCTCTTAAGTCATCAGCTATAGAATAGCAAATCGGTAACAATCAACTGTGAAGTAGCAAATACGTGACAAGAAGAATTCAGATTTAAAACCAGACAGTGATTCTGCCTTTGGTAGATTAAATTCTCTTCCGT
The DNA here is from genome assembly GCF_034190915.1 of Cavia porcellus. Lineage (NCBI taxonomy): Eukaryota > Metazoa > Chordata > Mammalia > Rodentia > Caviidae > Cavia > Cavia porcellus. The sequence continues at coordinate 82,162,451 of NW_026947493.1, read as the reverse complement.
AGCCTTCAATTTAAATCCCTCAGTTCTTTTGCTGTGTTTCCTATTTAGAGCATTGTTTCTTTCCTTAAGAGATGGGGACTCTTTTTTTTTCTAATTCTTACCTTTGGCTTCATGACAGTCTGGTTTCTAGGTTCAATCTCATTTTGTTCTTGTGCCTTGCTTGGTCTTGGTCTTATCTTAGACTCGGTCTTAGTTTTAATTTTCTTGTTCAAACAAACACACATAAAAAAGCTTTTTATGACTTTCTTGTTTAAAAGACTATTTTCTGTAAGAAAATGTGGATATCAGGACCCTAAGCTTTCTAAAGTTCCACCACAGTCAACTTGCATCAGCATCATGGGAAAGAACAAAGCCTTACTTAGGAGTTTGATGTGGGCACCATGACAGCACTGCTCCAGCAAGGGCAGACCAGAGGCAGGGACGCTCAACTCCTGGTTCTGCCTCCATCCAATCAGTGGTGCTCTGTGCTCTTACCTCATCTACTTCTAAAATAGAACTGTTGGGCCAGATGTCCTATGGAAAGTCTACTCGGGTTTTAAATTCTTGTCATCTGAGTTGAAAGACAAAACACTGGTTATGCCCCATTTCCTACTTCCAACATGGAAAAGTCAGATGTGTTTGTCTATAAAACATTAACCTATAGGAATGTTTTAAAATAAGCTATTTTCTTGCAGTTGTCAAAATTTCCTTTGCCCCATTAGTTCATGTGTAAGGAATTCTGCTTAGTAGGTCAGTGAGACCACAAGAGCAGATGTATTTTGAAATACTACCCATTTTTAGGTAGTATGACTTATGTGTTTTGTGATCACAAACTATTACAACAAAAAGTATTTTCTCATTCGAAACAAGTGCCTCTTGTCTTCAGCTGGTATGCACAAAAGCTTCTCATGTGGATATTTTTCTATATTTCATTTAGTTCAAACCCATTCCCTCAGGACTTACTGTAGAGGTATAATTATGGTCACTAGCAATCTTCGTAGACCGATTGAGCACAATTTTCTTTAAATTTGTATTCACAGAGAAGTACTTGACAGCTGCACACTGATCTTTGGAATAAATGTCAAACCTTCAGGCTTAATAAGCATGATAATAGGTAGCTTGGCAAGACCATTAAAAAGTACACTTAAGTAATAATACACCTGGCTGATAGACAGAAGACCTTTGGGCTTGCACTGTTTCTTGTCTCTTCTTTTAATGTCCAGTCAAAAGTGGGGAGGGGAATCAACTAGGTTGTGCCAAAATAAATGTAGTTAGCATGAGAGATGCTTACTGGACGATGGTTTAGTTCTCAGGGTGATCAATTGTTCTATGATCCTCCTTCCAGAAACCCACTGGGACAATATGTCCCAGTCTCTCCCTGGGGAAGATATAGTGGGGGGAATCCTAATAGATCTGGCTAATGATTTGTGAGTTCAGATGTCACTTTCAAATGATATTAGTGCCATACTTAATTGCTATGGATGCCCCACAGTTGTTTTGCTTGTTTGTTCTGTTTTATTTTTGGACCAGTCCTGAGTGAAAACAGCAGCCAGACCTCATTTATGTTTGATCATCGGGAGACAATAACCACAGAGAACGCTAAAAAGTCACAAGGATTTAAATTAATAATTTTAGCTTATCAGATCAAACTCCTTCATCACTGCTATTTGCAGGATTCATGAAGGAGGACCTGTGTTCTTTCTCCTGTGGCTGAAACTTTCAAATTTAGGCGATTGAGATTGCCTGCCTGCAGAGCAGGACGTTCAACAGGTACTCAGTAGTAGATTCAATTGCCTTATTACGTGAGGCTCACCAAGCAGAGATCTGGATCATCTCTGCCTTCCACTGACCACTGCTTTATAAAAGTTAACTCATCTTCATCTATAACTACTACTTATCTATGTTGAGCCAAAAAGAGAAAACCATGGCACAGAAAGACATTAATCCATGTTAGAATAAGTATCACATTTAGGTGCCGTGCTCCATATTCTTCTCTACTGTCACAAAAGTCCTATTCTACAGAGATTACCATCTCTATTTCATAGACAGGGAAATGGCGGTTCAGAGAAGGAAAGTAATTCTCCCCAAGGTTATTCAGATTGAGGCTTTTTTCATACTTCATTAAAATGTATGCTAGTATCTCCTACCTGGGTCCAGGGAAAAGTGATCAAGAATCACAGGCAAAGCTTCTGTGGGTGCCTGCAACCGTTTTCTTTTGGGGTTAAGAATGCCAAGAATGGGGCCATTGAGATCTGTTTTTCTTCTGTTTTCAACACCATTAGCCCTAGGAACACATCATATTATTTTTTCCTTTTGTGATGAAGTCTCTTGGGCCTTTACTGGATGTGAGCTTGAGCCCCAATTCCCTGGATGACACAGTGTGCGGTAAAGCAGGTTGTGCTCACTGCTTCACTAGAAAGTGCAGTCCTGGGAGGCAGGAAGGAGCACTTGAGGGGCAAGAAGAAGAGAGAAGGCGAGTCAGTTCAAGGGCACGTTACTGACAACCTGCTGCTTAATGTAAAGCCCAGGGACTGCCTGGTCTCATGGGACCAGCTATAGGAATGATGTGCAGACTACTGCGGTACATAGCAGGGGAAAAGGAGAGTTTATCCATCAGAAATGGATGGATGCATGGAAAGATGATCAGTAGACAGCTGATGGGTGCATGGATAGATAAAAGATACTACTGAATTTTATACTGTGTTATCTTTAATTGTATACATTCCTGTCTCTTTCATAAGACTGCAAAGCCCCAGATGGAAATCTTAGTTGCACGCTGATTTTCAGACAAGAATGGTTTCAAATCCCAGGTAGAATATGTGGTAGCTCCATGATCTTAGACAGTCACTCAGCTTCTCTGAGACTCAAGTTCTTCATCTGTAAAATGAGGGTGATCCTGTCTCCTTCAGCTGGTTGGAGGGGAGGGATGGTGGTAAGCTGAGGAGGACGGGCTTAGTCTAGAGTCTGATGTCTAGTATTACAGTGTGCTCTGCCTCCCTGTTGACCTATCATCCAGACTTCAGGGCAGTGTTTCGCACATCTGAGGCGCACAGTAAATAACTCCCTGTGGAGCCTTGATGATCTTTGGTTCCGTTTACCCTGCTAGTTTTTACTCCATTCCATGACCATCGTGGCTTTCTTATCCAGTTGTCTCTGACCAACTCCTCTTAGCCTCGTAAGTGATTGGATTTCAGTGCAAGTCATTAGCACCCAAAAATATCCACAGAGTGTTATAAGCAATGTATTATCTTAAAAAAAAAAAAAAAAGCTCCATCAAAGCAAAATAGAATTTCAAAATTAGTATTCAACACAAGACTGTTTTTCAGGTTGTGAGCTCAGGGGCAGAGAGGCTGTAGCTGGAAAACCCCGACATGGTCTGAGGCCGCCAGTGTCTACTCAGTGGGGCTCAACTGGCAAAAGGCACCCGATGCAGCCAGCCATGCTGTAGAGTCGGGGCTCAGAATTGAGGTTGTGTCTCAAATTTGGTGACTGTCAGGAGCCTGAGATTAAAAATAGGCTCTAAGAGATGTCTGTGTATCTTCCTTAAGGGTTTACTTGTACTACCAGTATTTTTTTTCTAAGAATGGTTTTTTGGCCATTATTTGTTGATCTGACAACTGTTAATTGTCTATAAAACTCCTCCAAAGCAGCAAAAGCATCATAAGATCCTTCATTGTGACAATTTCTGGTTCATTTTAAACGCAAACAAGGTATGGCTAATTAGTTATAAAACCTTTGGACAAAGAGAGGAGACTTCTAAAGGGAACAAACATTTCACTGAAAGTTAAATTTTACCTGGAGACAATTTTTCCACCCCCAGGGAAGCAAAGGAGTACAGAATTTGGCCCAGCGATTCATCTAATAAATCATAAGTGTGTGTGCTTCCTCTTGCCTCACAGAGAACGAGCTCTGTAGAGATGAACAGATTTCGTTCATTTGCTCTTCCTTCCTTACCTAGAGACGCCATCCTCAGCCAGATAACTGGCTGCTGTGGGAACTATTAAGCATGGTAAGCCCTCGGGTAGGGAGCTGGCAGCCGTAGATAAACCTCCCAAATGAGCTGCCTTTCTTCACAGGTTCCACCCTTGAAACAGAAGCTAAGTGCAAATGCATCGGTGCATGCAAAATACCATACAAGACAAAAGATGCTTTAAAAACCACTCTTCCTTTCTGCAAATTCTGCCATCCCTGTCATTGTACAGATGAGAAAATTGGAGGCTTCATGTTGGTCCTTGTAAATGCATCTTTTAGATCTTGGGTGTTTATCGGTGTATGTATAATCCCCAGTGACCCTGGTAACACATAGTAAGTGTCCAAGATAGTCATCAAATTCAATAAAATGGATCTCCATATACTGAATACTTGCTACTTGTACAACCTCATGCTAAGCATTTAAAGAATATGGAGAAAAACACTTCCTTATTTGAACCTCTACACAAAGCCTTGGATCTACCCTGAGTCATTTGACCAGGACCAACAAAATGACACCATCTGGGAGGATACTGAAACTAATTTTCACAAACCAGAGATGCTTTTTTTGGAGACAATTAGGAACAGGAAAGACAATCACCTTATGGCACATGTTATGTGTCTAACTTCCTACTAACCAAAACCTCAAACTGTCTGCAGAAAGAGTCTGATTCAAAATGTTTGCTTTTCCCACCTCCTGTGTAATTAGCATATATAACATTGTCTCCTGTTTGTCCGGACTCTCTTCCTCACCAGGTTTATTTGTGTCCCCCTCCTGGTTTGAAATCCAATAATTGTATGGGAGTGGGTAGAGTAGGGGTCATTCTCATTTTACAGGTGAGCTGGTAAACTAGTGTTGGAGCTGGGTTTGAAACTCGGCACATATGTTATAAATGCAGCTTCCCACCTGAAAGTGCTTTTGCTAATTCACACTGATCAAATTACCAGGCTTACTTGTCAAACCATATTATGCATTTTTCATTTAGCATCCTTCTTGAAGTTCTCCAGGATATTTTTACATTTTTATCTTCTCTTTTTCATCCCTTTTTACAAAGGTTTATAAATCCCAAAGTGAATGGTTTGTCCATGTTTGTTTGTGTTCAATTTCCTTGGGTAATGCTGTCTCTGCCATCTTCCTGCTCTTAGAGATATTTATGTGTTTCTAACCCTATAGGCTGTGATTTCAGCTACATTTCTGTCCTGAGTTGTCAGTACATATTTCTGCCTGTGCTAAGAGCCATCACTCAAGTCCCATAGTTGGAAGATGCTTCCAACTAAATCCATTCCCTTTATCCTCAGTTGCCAGCTGTCTTGTCATCAGTAATTAATGGCACTGCATATTGCTCAGAGTTAGAATTCAAGGGCATGGTCTTCAGCTGCTTCTTCCAGCTCCAATCTCCAGTGCAGTCAGCCAGTGGATCCCGTCTGTCTCTCATCCTTCTTGAATTCCTTTCATAACTTTCTGCCTGTTTCTCTGCTGAGTCTTTCCTTGGTCTTCATTCTCTTCTCTTTCTGCCTCTGATTGTTTTTGCTTTAATGGTCAATCAACAGTTTATGTCACATTTACTTTTAAATGAATATTTCTGTAAAAGAGGAGCATTAATTTAACTCCATCACTTGGACTTGTTTTAATAAATGTTTGCTATCTGAATCAATAACCTGGTTACTTAAGGATGGATGAGGAAAGGAATAGCACTATAAGACTGTTTTTTAAAAAATGAACTAATCCTCATCAGCCAATAGATCAGTAATCTTTGTAACTTGCATTATAAGAGCACTTCAGGAAAGCACAGTGGTACTTATCCTGCATTGTTTTGCAATGAGTGCTTTCCTTTCATGGTTAAGAGGAACTAGGAAGTCGAATGGTTTCCAAACTGACCAGAAGTTTAGCTAACTCTGGATATTCCTCAAATAGTACTCTGTGGCGGGGATCATGACGAGGGATCACAAAAGGAACTCCCAAACTAAATGGCTATTCCAGGCTTTGAGTGGGCTTCTTTTAATGAATCATCTATAAATGGAAACCCACTGGGTCATTCATGGTTCTGCACAGCAGAGAACAAACCCAGTAGTATTGGATTGGCTGCATTGCATAATGCAAAAATAAACTTGCCAGAGGAAGTGTATTCTTGTTTGTTCTTTAGGAAACCAGCAGAATACCCCAGTCAAATCACTTGTCATTCAAGAAATTTCCAAGACAAGTACGGGTCTTAGCACAAAGCAAGAAAGCTCCTCAGTGCATCATCTGAACTTCAGGGAAGCTTTGATTGATCTCCTAATTTTGATGATCTCCTAAATCTGTGCCTGTAATCTGAATGAAAATAAGCATGTAAGGGCTTATTTTGGGTCATGTATAGCAGCAATAGTACAAGTGAAAATATCTGGTAAGTGTTAAAGGATTTGATAAAAGAAACATTTCACTTGGCACTTGCTGTGGATTTGAATTTTTCTTGCACTAATTGCCGTGACCTGGTACAAGTCAGTTACCTGTTCTAAGTCTTATATTTGTAGCTGGTGGAGACCTAATGATAATAATGATAAAAATATCTAAAGTGAGTAGTAGGCAAAATATTATACACATTATTTATTTGTCTACCACCTGGCAAAGAGTAGACTTTATGCACATATGTTTGGATGGAATAGACAAGACAGAATTCCATCTTCATATTGTCCTCTTTTGGTCTGCAGGTTACCACCCCACCTCCTGTATATGGGGAATTATCTTAGAAATGTCTATGCATTTGGGATTGATAACAGAATGATCTATTGTAAGTTAGTTAGACCACTTAATAAAACTATACATATATACCTGAAGTATTTTAGTTTTCACTTCAAACACTTGAACATTCATTCATCTGCATTTTGCAATATGACCAAGTCTTCTCTCAGAGTGTGTGTAGCTAAGACCTGGTGCTATACTTCCTGCCTCTGCCTGCTCTGCAAGTCCTGCCCGTCCACTCCGTTTTCGAACTCAAAGACATCAGTGAAACTAAATGATGCCATGATCCTTTTGTATACTTTCCTCATTTTATTTTTACAGTTGTCTTCCCTACTCTAGATTCTATAGCCGGTTGGTTTTCTTCTTGTTTTTTGTTGAGTATTTGTGTGTGTGTGTGTGTGTGTGTGTGTCTTTGGGGGGAAGGCGTCTCATTTTGATTAAGCCATTCCGAAGTATTCAATTTCCTTTTCACAGAAAAATAGTGACCTTTCGCACTTTTGTATACCAGGGTGAAGCTAAGACTTAACATACTGGTTTTCATGTTCATTGGTGAATTAAGTTCAGGCCAGTTGTCAAGCAACAATACAGTGGCTAGAAAAGCCCTTGAGAACAGTGAAAGCACCCGCCCACCACTGTCGCCCATTGCCATCGTCTGCTGCCATGTGAAGGACAAAGAAACAGAGTCAGGCTTGACACAGAAAACGCTTTACCACTTCCCAGCAGTAAACATGGAAGCAGAGGAGAGGAATAAAGCTATTAGAGATGCAGCCTTAAATGTGTGAGGTATGGAAAATATAAAGAAATCCTGAACTGGTACGAAGCACTGGCTTTCAAGATATTCAGCTTCCCTTGAAGCACAAGTGCTCTACGCCAAACAATGGACAGCCAGGGACCGGGAGGAGGATAAAAGGGAAAAATACACAGAAAATTTCACCTAATTCTATATAAATCCGGCATAAAGCACGGAAAAGGGGAAGCCTCTTCCAGAGAAGCTGGCTTATACTTGTGCACAAGCCTAGCCTTTGTGGTTACCTGGAGCCTGTATTACGGACACATTTATTTTTGAACTCTTCTTATGTTTTAAATATAATCAGCAGACAATGGAGCCATAGCCGATGTTAAGCTCCTCTATCTGACGGCATTTTTGCATTACCAGGAAATGTAAGAGAAAATAAGGGAAAGGCTGGGTCAAAGAGCTCTCTTAATCCTGCCCATCCTCTGTCCAGTAACTAAGTCCAGAAATTCTGTGTGGGAATTGAGGCTAACCAAAGATTGAGACCTAAACATTGAATTTTGGCCACACAAAGTTCTGACTTTTTACCAAAGTGGAAATTTTTCAAATAAAACACAGAGACCCAGTTGAACAGGCTGAAAATAAGTACTTCAAGACTTTCTGATTTTTAAAAAATGTATATGAGCTTCATATGTAGCCTTGAAAAACTTACCTCACTAATTAATCCCTAATTATGAAATCGACCTTATTTATTTTTCTCTGTAGTTTTTTTCACTCCACTTCCCTGTATTTTAAAGGAAGGGCAATAATTTCCAAAAGACTGTTTCAGGAAATCAACAACATCATGCCAGTTACCTAGAAAAATATAAATTTGATTCACATTGTTAGTTATGCATTTTGAGTAGCTCTTATCTAAAAATGTTGGAACCAGAAATATTTCAAATTTCAGATTTTTTTCTTCAAATTTGGGAATATTTGCATAAGTGTTACCAGTTGAGAATTCTTAATCTTAAAATTCAAATTCCTATATTATGCAAAATTAGAAACTTTTGAGGGCTGCCATGACTCTCAGAAAGTTTCAGATTTTGAATTATTTCAGATGTTGGATTACCAAATGAAGAGGCTAAATCTTTACCATTGTTTATGAGGTTGCTTTTAGTGAAGACCACGAGCTGTATTGATTGGGTTTCCCATCCCCGTCCTCTTCACTGTGGGGTCAGGTAGAAAGAGTCCTGCACAGCTGGGTTCCCCTGACCCACACTGAAATGGGATTAGGGAACGTCGGGACCGGGACGTTGGCTGGGGCAAGACTACCAGGATGTGGCTCACTTAGCAGTGCCTCTCAAGAGAAAGGGATCACCCTGACCACTGAGCTGGGCCTCTTAGAATCCTCAGAAGCGATGTGACCAGCAACAAAACAGTCCTTGTTTTTTTCATGTGTGTTTGCAAAGTTGTGTCGGGGAAAAGCTATTCCACTGCACTGAAAATTTTAGACAAGCAAGACCTTCGGTTCTTACAACATTTAAATTATCAACCAGTAAGTCAGCGATTTCATCTTGTTCTGTTTCCTTCAAGTGATTAAAAAGCCCCAGGGAAACTCAAGAACATGCTTCTCCCATAAACTCTTAGAGAGACTTCAGTCAAAAAGACCACAGAAGCAGCCTGGGTGCTGCACGGTCTTCTGCTGTTTTGTTGGTTGGGAGGCTCTGACCTCAAAACATTCCTTGAAAACTGCCGCCTTCTAAAAGATCCCTGGACCTTGATAAGATGTTTTCTCCTGTTCTTCTGTTTTACCATCTCATATTAGGTTCATTCGGCCCCAAAATTGGCATGTTCCAATAAGGAGTGAATACAGTTCCTTACATAAAATACTGAGAGGCTTATGGGAAAAGGTCGTCCTTTACCTTTGCCACCTCTGATTCAAGGAGTGGTGGTCCTTCCCAGGTCACAGAGTTTTTGCAACATTTCCTAAGTTCTACAAAGAAAAGAGTGTGGAAGAAACTACTATGTTTGTCTGACCACCACCCCAAAGCCTGAAAATAGTCAATATTGATCCCTGTACCAAAAACAAACAATAAAAACCAAATAAACCACCCCTGACACACAAACAGCACTTTCTTCTGTGTTTTCTGTAATGAGTGGGAAGCATTTCTTCAGTGCTCCCTGGAACATCTTTTTGGATTTACAGCACAAGTTAGAGACCCATGAGGAGCTGTGCTCCCGAGAACCACACCTGCTGCTGAGATCTTTTCACGTTATCTACAATTTCTTCCTGAATCATGTGTTGCAACTTCTGAAATGTTGCCTTCTTCCTGAAAATCTCCCCAATTAGTGGAAAGAGAGTTGGTAGTTTAAATTTTGGACATTATTCACCCAAGAGAAACAAGAGTTTGGCCCCTATGATCTTCACAGAAGGTGTCAATCTTCAAGTTAAAATTCAAATTATGAGCTCATGGAGCCTCCAGTCCTGTCCGAACACCTGCGTATTCCTGGTGCTTGACTCCTAGTAGCATTAAACCCGGCTCTACTAGCCAATGCTTGAGTGATAAGAATGCCAGTTAATAGAATCCTGCAACTCCACACATCACCTGAGCTTTACTTCCCTGTTGTTTTGGTCTTCAGTAAGTCTCAGAGCAGGACAACAAAGCTGTCATCTATATTTAAAATGGTTACCATAACCTCTGCATTTAGAAATTTTAACTTGCATTTTTGTGTTTCTCATCTCCTTTACATGATCTTTAAATTTATTTCAATACCCATCTTTTTAACATATTTTTTCTTACAGTTTATTTATTTTCCTACTTCTTCAATAGGACTGTAAACTCCACAGGGACAGAAAATAGTTCTATTCAAAACCATATATCAGATGCTCATAATACTGCTTAGAATGTACTAAGGGCTCAGTAACTATTTATCAAATCAACAAAATGAAAGAATAATTATATTTCCCATACATCAGGATCACAGCAAGAGTATTTTCTTTGTTTTGTTTTGCTTTAATCCCCAGACCCAACTTCCATGAAATCAGAATACTTAAGTGTGTGAATTTTAGGAGTCTGGATTTTCAGTAAGGAGTCTAGGTGATCTGGGTGTAGCTATTCTGAGAACCACTCACTATTCTAGAGAAATCCTAAGCCCTGGGAAAACAGAGTAACTTCCTGGTCACCTAGCTATACAGCAGTGCACCTTAAGTTCCGTAATCTCTGTTCTGATAAACTTTTGACTCTGGTCCTCTATGACCTGGACCTCACGTATTTGTTGCTAGCTCATCTTTTATCTTTGAGATTAAGCCACTGAAAGAAAAATGGTGGCTTCTGAATTTTGTAGTCCGTCTCAGTGGACAGGAAGGGCTTTAGACTTAAGCATCAAGAGACTTTTTGATTCTGATATTGACTTCACACAACCCAGGGTGCATGCTAAGTTGTCCTTGTGTGTCTCTCTCCTAGTTCCTGGACCTCTCCATTAAATGGACCACCCAGGAAACCTTTCCTCCCAAGTACCTTCATCATGACCCAGAGACCTCTCGCCCGCTCATGTGTGATAAATGTCCTCCGGGCACCTACCTAAAGCAGCACTGTACGGCCAGGCGGAAGACCGTGTGCGCCCCATGCCCGGACCACTACTACACAGACAGCTGGCACAAGAGTGACGAGTGTCTGTACTGCAGCCCCGTGTGCAAGGAGCTGCAGTACGTCAAGCAGGAGTGCAATCGAACTCACAACCGCGTGTGTGAGTGTGAGGAAGGGCGCTACCTGGAGCTGGAGTTCTGCTTGAAGCACAGGAGCTGCCCGCCCGGGTTCGGAGTGCTGCAGGCTGGTACGTATCTGCTCCCGATCAGTGTGGCGATGCCAGTCGCAGCCCCACACAGCCAGACAGTTGTGGAGGTTTCAGGGGACGCCTTTGTCCTGCAGACCACAGGATAGCAAATAGCACAGGTAATGGGACCTGTACAACGTAACAGGATGTGTCTGGATGGCTTCTTAGGAGCCTTTCTCAGAGGAATCCTTTGCCACCACAGGGTAATTTAGTGAAGAATCTCAATTGCTCCCTCATGAGATGCGTGACAGATTGCTCTTTTTTAAAGGAACAGCCTGACCTGGGCTGTTCATGCGTGCTGTCTACCTCTCCGTTCACTGCAGTGTGGACAGCTTCAGACTGCAATGCTTTCTGAAAAACATCAGAAATGATGCCAGGAGAATAATTATGCTGATATTAATGAGGCTCTGGAGTGCTCACAATGAGCAGTTATAATTAATTACGTAAAACGTGAGAATGGTCAAGGGAAAAGCTTTCCAGTATTAAAAATGAAGGCCGCTCTTCCTCTGGCGTGGGAGTTGAGTGCCTGGGTGGACAGACTGTCTCGCCACCTCTCCAACCTGCTTATTCTTTATCTTAGACAAAGCAGATTGTCCAGCCAAGAGGAAGCCCCTGCCTATAAGCAAAGTGCTTTATCTCTGCGTTTCCAACAGCAGATTCAGTGTTCACTGAATCTTTTAAAGCTGCAAGCCCATCTTTTCTGCTAGTCTCCTCTCCACTGTAGACTACCTTCACAGGGCCTGAGAACATGAAGGGTTTTGACTTACTTAGCTGATAAGAAGGAGCGATCGCTCTGGGTTCAGATTACCACTTTGAAGCAGGGTTGCTTAATACCATTGATGTTTAGGGCTGGATAATTCTCTTCCTGCGGGGAGCTGTCCTGCATGCTGTAGGGTGTTTAGCAACATCCTGGCTCCAGCCACTGGATACCCATAACAATCCTCCCTCCACTGAACAACCCCAAATGCCTCTGGACTGTGTCCTTCGTTCTCTGACAGAAGAGTCATCCTTCTAGGGAACCAGTGGCCTACTATAGTTCATGCTGGTTATTTGTAGCTATTTAGCTTCCAGAAGTTTTAATGTACACAGTCTATTATTAGATGACAAATACTTTGGTTTAAAGGCTTACAAAGGAAACATACTCAAAATTTGGAAGCTACTCAGTTTCCCAAGTAGCAAATCAAAAAAAACATTCTTTTAACTGTAAAAAGTCACTTTGCATGAGAGGTGCTTCTAATAGGAGTATTTGAAGGAGGAACTGGAAACACTTTCTGCTTTTTATTAGGTGAAGCTTTGAGATTGCAAATGGTAAGAGAGTTTCAGCAAAAACCTAAACACCAAAAACATTCCAATCAGTGAGTAGTGTGTGTAGGATCATTAAGCCTGGACTGTGCAGATTGCTATTTTCATTATTTTGGTTTAATAAAACAAGGCTGTTTTCCTCATAAGCATGAAAATCTGTTGGTAGGACGAAGTAAGCAGATAGCTAGAAGACTTCATGTAACTGGATCTGTCTAGCTCTCCTGTCCTTGTTTTGGACAGTGAACACTGAAACAGAAAGACTAGCAAACATCCAGGGGTGGGGAGTGGCCAGATGAGTGTTTATTAGGAAGAATAAAAGAGAATCTCTCCACTAGTTGGAGAGGGGCGGGCCGCAAGGCAGACACCCTTGATGCTTAAGTCCACTGGCTTTTTGTGCAGTTTTGGGGACCAGTGCAAATGACAGACAGCAGAGGTATTCCTGGCTGCAGTTAGGCCTTTGATGTCTGGAAAACAAGCTGTTTCCCTGCATTTTATTTCCTCCAGGTCTCTCTCCCTTTCTGTGAAGGACCTGTTCTTGGTCTCTTGTGGTTCACTAGGCCCTGAGAGTTCACTCAAACTAGCTTTCAGTTAGTTGCCATTTCGGGGTCTGTTCCCTACCTGCCCAGCGCCACCCATCTACTGGCTTCATTAGAATAAAGGCACATGGTTTTTTCAGGGGTGCCCGAGTGGGAATCATGCGCCTCTGCTTCCCTCAGCACTCACCCAGTGTTCATGCTGGAAATTAAGAAGTTTCTAGCAAAGAGAAGGCGGGGCTCTGTGGCTTACTCCATAAATTGTTCAATAACCACACCTCTTCATTTTCGGAATGAATGAATGCTGCTTTGAGGCCAGCTCGCCTCCCGTCTGTGCTCTTCACATCCTCCTGGCTGCTGGTCAGCCTCTAATTCCCCGGAATCACCTGTGGCTGGCGTGGGGAATTACAGCTGTAAGGCAAAGCGCCTCTCATCTCTGGAATAGCGTGTGTTTTGCCTGCCAGGTTATCATTTTGTATTTCCACTGAGAGTAATAAGAGAAAACCATTCTTAGATGAGTAAATCATATGTATTTACCAAGAGTTTTGTCACATGGAAAGAAGGAAGTCCTTCTCAAAAGGTCATGAGCTAACGCCTCCAAACATGACATGTGGCCATTGGGAAAAGGGACTCAGTCCACACGTCCACGTCACTATCCTTGAATAACTGAGCAGTCAGTAGATGTCACAGGACTCCTGCCTGGCTCAGTACCTCTGTGGGTCAAGTGGTAGAATCTGGTTCTATGATTCTATTTAAGCAGAAGGGTGTTATAAGAAAGAAAATTTTAACAGAAAAACAAAACAAGAACTCTTTGCTTTGCTCCTAAGATCTTGTCACAATCACGGTAGAAACAGCCTCTCATATGCTTCCTTTTCCTCCTCTTTACTTTTATTGTTATTTATTTTTTCTTCCTCTCCAGCCCTTTGTCCTTTTTGCGAGTCAGTGAACCATCAATCTTTTTTCAAAGCAAGGAGACAGGAGGTGAAGCTAGAACCAATCCACTTTGCTCCCCCGCTCTCCTTTTTAGTGGAAAATACAATAAAGTAAAAGACAGATATTTTTTAACAAATGAAGCTGAATAATTTCGTGTGGTTTTCCTTTGTCTCTTGCATTCATTATCTGCATGAGCCAGAATTAGCCCGTAAAATCTGCATCTGAATACTGAAGCCTGAATCTGTTCAAGGAGCTTACACTAGATGGAGATATTTTCATATGCAAATGCATTCTAATGTGTGATCTATCCATGCAGAATGGAGCCAGGGTTTGAAGATATTTATGCTTGGCAGCATCTTTAGCTGGTAGACCTGTTCAGATTTGTTCTCCAAGTTTTTCAAATACGTTACACTGTGAAATAAAATGCCCTTTGCAGGTAGCCTTTGGGAAGTTTTAACTATCCTGCTCTTTATGCAACTGTTTAAGGAAATGGTGTGTCATCTTCTTTTCCTGTGGAATGTCACCCCAGGCTGACTCTTTGGAGTCAGCAGCCAACTTTACCAATAGCTTCAAAACCTTATTATGAGGTTGTCGATTTTTACTTCTTAAGGTTTAACCTGCCCATGAGTTGCTTCACAATTAAGATTCAGAAAGTAAAGAACTGCAGTAGGAACTCATTGGAATTTAACAACACAACATTCAATAGGAGCTCATACGTTTCGATCAATTTTGTATGTTTATATCTGTTAATCTAAGCAACCCTCTTGAAGGTAATAATATATAATACTACAACCACTGTCAGATTCCTAGCATTGAGGGCTGGAGATTTAGCTCAGCAGGCATAAGCACCTGCCTGGCAAGTGTAAGATCATGAGTTTGATCCCCAGCACCAAAAAAAAAAACAAAAAAACAAAAAAACAAAAAAACAACTTATCATCTTGTTTTGTGAACTTATACTGTTACTGTATTTGGTTTCTTGTTTTGTTTGTCTGTATTGCTTTTTGCTTTTCTTTTCTTGTTTTGTTTGTCTGTATTGCTTTTTTTCTTTTCTGTGTCTTTTAAATCTTAAATAAATTTTTAAAAAGCATTCAGTAAGAGCTGATTTCAAAGAATGATTCCATGTCAAGGGGACACACAGTAGTTATCCTGCTGATTTTCAAGGACTAATTGGGTGAGAGTGTGGCTGACAGCCAGCCTTGCTAACCCTTCACCAGAGGCAGGACTGATGAGTGCTGTTCTGTTCTCTTTTCTCCTCTCACATTTCACTAATGTTCTGTAGGAAACAGCAAAACAAATTCTCGTTTGTGTTATAGGAAGGGGAGACTGCCTCTGGGGCTGACAGGAGACGTTTTGTTCTCTCTGCCTAATGAAGTGAAAAATAAAAGAAGCCCAAAGTTTTGTGCACCATCACAGTAGTGATAAAAACCAAGTCTCCCCAAACCCGCTGAAGAGGGTTTTCTGCCGTGAAGTGCTGCAGAAAGTGCTAACGGCTTGGTGCTTTCTGTAGGAACCCCGGAGCGGAACACGGTTTGCAGAAGATGTCCGGACGGATTCTTCTCGGATGAGACATCCTCCAAAGCACCCTGCAGAAAGCACACGAACTGCAGTGCATTCGGTCTCCTGCTAACTCAGAAAGGAAACTCGACGCACGACAACATATGTTCTGCAAACAGTGACACACAAACTTGCGGAATAGGTAATTACAGTCAGACAGCCAGCCTTGGTCCCCGTCCGCGAACCCTCAGCCACTGGCCATGTTCTTAGTCAAATTCACACTTCCCCTTTTGGATTCTTAACCAGCTGACCAGTTACTAACACCACAGCTCAAAATCCCCCTGAGTCCCCCGTCTTCTCACAGGTAAGCCCCTGGCCTTCTGCCCTTCCACACTCAAGTCTCATTCCCCACGGGCAGCGTCAGGTTTGTTACATGAGGTCAAATTAGCAGAGTTCAGCGTAGCTTTTAATTATGTATTTTTAATCCCTTTCCAAGAAGTCTGTGTTATTAACTAAAGTTTCAACTGGCCACTCAGAAACAAACGGACTAGACTGATGACACATTAGAAATATGACCTGGCTTTGTTTCCACTGTCACCAGTGGATTTACTGCATCAAAGTTCCAAGGCCTTCTGGATGCTTTAGATTCCTGATTTGGTGGGCGGCACCGGCACCAAGCTCCAATCCCCTGAGCGCATTCCTTGGTGGTGATGTCACTGATCCATCCAGGGACTGCCTTGTGCTCTCTCCCTGTCACTCCTGCCCTGAGACTAACCTCAGACTTTCACGGCAGGGCGCACCCCAGCCAGTGCTCTGCTTGTGTGCGTCAATCAGACAATGGCACGAACCAGCCTGGCTCTCTCCCAAAACACCTTTTCATAACTGCATAGAAGTTTACAAAGCAAAAGGAGGGGAGTTGATATGTTGATGTTTGCAACAAAGTTCTAACATTTTTTTTTAAGTGCTTCATACAATTCTTAGGAAGTCATCAAGCCTTTCTGCTTTTTCTTTATTCAAAAAGTAATTTTTTTTTAAAAAAAA
Organism: Cavia porcellus; assembly: GCF_034190915.1. Lineage (NCBI taxonomy): Eukaryota > Metazoa > Chordata > Mammalia > Rodentia > Caviidae > Cavia > Cavia porcellus. The sequence goes on along the minus strand of NW_026947493.1, from coordinate 82,145,932 downwards.
GACATGTTAGAAAAGATTAACTTCTAAGTTTAACATACTTGCTCGCTTACTGAGTTCATTTTGAATTTAGTTTTGCAGCTAGTTGAGTACTATGTGTCATGTACTTTGCAGCATAGACTTTAATAGTTACCAAAACTCTGTGAAGGTTTCAGGGTTCACGGGGCTGGTGAGTGGCAGAGCTTTAAGTCATGTCCGGTTAAGCTGAACTTCTAATCCCTGTCTTATATGTACTGAGACACTTGGACCATTTCAACTTTTTACTGAATTACTTTTTTGATGCTTATTGTCCCATTTAACGCATACTTTGTATCTGCGGTGTTGGGAATGAAACCAGGGACTAACACATGCTGGGTGAGCTGTGCCCACTGCCAAGCTGTGCCCAGCCCTGATGCATGGGTATACGTCTGAATCTACAGGTACATAAAATAGTACACTGTTTCAGATCAGTGCTCAAGCGGCCTAGGGGCAGTGATTATTTCTGTTGTGATGCTGACTTTGAAGTTCCTCATAGACACTATGAGCCTATAAGAGTGTTAATATTTACATTATGGAATTTATCATTATTTAATTTTATAACTTAACCTATTATAATTTAAATATGTGTTCATAATGTACGTAATTAAACTCTCCCTGTCCCAAAAGTCCCCCCAGCCACAAAATAAAAGCATGTGAGCATGTCGGCCTCTTCCACTAAGAGCATCCAATAGCATGTTGATATTCCCCCCTCACCCCGAACTTCACATTTTAGCATAGTGTATCTTGGAACACTCACTTGTGCTGGTTTGTGCTTTTATTTTATAAAAGCTTCCCATTTACCGCTGAGTAAATGTTCCTGGCTTCCTCACCTTTTGCAGATGTCACGCTCTGCGAAGAGGCTTTCTTCAGGTTTGCCGTTCCTACGAAGTTAACACCTAACTGGCTCAGCGTCCTGGTAGACAATTTGCCCGGCACCAAAGTCAATGCGGAAAGCGTCGAGAGGATAAAGCGACGTCACAGCTCGCAGGAACAAACTTTCCAGCTGCTGAAGTTATGGAAGCAGCAGAACAAAGAACAGGATGTGGTCAAGAAGATCATCCAAGGTACCCTCGCCCGAAATGAACGGGTCGGTCAGGAGTCAAGGGCGTCCGCTCGTTCTAGAACAGCCACAAGACCATGTTCCTGTGTGCTTGTGGGGTGATGCTCCCCCTTTGGAGTAGCTGTTGGGCTGAACAGTTTTTCACCAACTGATGAGGTTGACAGCATTCCTAAAGAGTAGTCTTGTGACGTTTTCTTCTCTCTCCAGCCCCTATTTCTCTTTAAAGTGCACTGATTGCTCAAAGAGAGCAGAGATGCACTTCAAATACAGGACCAGAACTTATGGAACCTGCTTCTGGTAGATCCCTTAGATCTTTTTTAGCCACCTTGTGGCTTAGCTAGAAGGTCTTTAAGCTGCTTTGGATCTTGGTTCGCATTTCTTTGCCAAAGCTGTAAGACTGAAACATGTTTGGCAATTCTTTCCAGAGCGGCATAGATTATCTTAGAGGTGTGCTCTCACTAATCCCCTCACATACTCTCTATTAAATTGCCATTTCAGTATCGTGTGCGGTAAGGATTAGTCAGATGAGCACTGCAAAATGTTTCAGCTTTTTGGAAGAAAGGGCTGGTTAAGACCTTGCAGTCATGGACCCTGGAGGTTTCAAAGTGCCTTCTTTAGAAATGGTGCAGAGGAGAGGAGAGGGAGACAGAGAGGGAAAAGAAGAGAAACAGAGGGAAAGGATGCCTGAGTGTGGCAGAGGAAATCTCAGAGAGAGAAAATAAGCCTCACTCCGTGTGGACTGAAGTTTTAGGATGCGTACTGTTGAGAGTTCTGAATTTTCCTACCCTTTTCTGAAAACTTCAAACATCTGAAACCCGGACAATGGATTTTAGGATTTAACCTCTTTTGACAGCTGAGTGCTTTCACTTATGCAAAGAATAAACTTTTCTTCTGTTTGTGGTAAAACAGAAGTATTCTTTGAATGTATAACCAGCCCTGAAGCAACAAGAAAGGAAAACAGAATCAGAAAACATTAGAATGGGAAGGGACTAACTTCCCTGCTTCATAAATGGGCACACGGCAACCCAGGAAGATGAACCGACTTGCCTCCAGGCTCACAGATCCTAAATGACTCATGCTGTTAACAGAAACATTAGTTATTTCCTCGTATGTTTATGCCCGAGCTCAGAAACATCCTCTGGGCTATGTGTACTCTCCTGTCACTGTGTTTTCAGATCTCTAGCTCATAATCTATGTCTTTTCGAGAACGGCATATATTTATTAAAGGCTAGCTGAAGGAACTCTTTTCCAATCAGCCTACTGTTAGGTCTGAGAAGGGGAGGAAGAGCAAGGAGTGGCCGGCGGTGGTGGCTGAAAAGATAAGAAGTATAAAATATAAGTAACCTTTATTTCGGGAATGCGGGGAGAGACCCCCCCCCCCGGCCCCCAGGGCGCAGCATCTCCACCCCAGGGCCAGCGATCTCTCTCTCAGGAACACACTCTCTCTCACGAACACGTGGAGTGAGGCACATAAGTAGCCTCTGTCTGGGATGGACCCTAAGGGGTGTTAGGGATGCACAGGTAGCCCATTGGCACACGTTTGGTGCCAGAGGTAGGTTACTAAGCGCAGGGGTGTAGGGTTACAGGTAAATTCCTAGGGGCGGGGGAGGCAGGAGCTCCCTAATTCCTGCTGAGGCTTTTCCTGGCTAAAATGTCCGGTCTGGGCCAGCAACCCTTTCATATCCCGTCTTATGATTATTAGGAAAAGGGGCGAAGATTTCTCTCTGTAACTACTTCCTGCTGGTTGAGGGCGCTGTATTGGGGTCTAGGGGAGTCGTCGGGATGAAGGTTGATGCCCAGGTAGACGCTGATGTTAGGTGTTTTAGCCAGGACAACTTCACTGGTGAATGCACGTATGTTAGACTGAAAAAAACAAAGAGACAAGATGTTATGAGGAGACGTGGCACTGTCATATTTACGGACCCAAGTGAGGTAGAGGGAAAGGTGTCTTTGATTTAGACCTGTTATTTTATCAGGATGACATTGAGGTGGCAAGGCAGAATTCTGAAAAATTAAACGTGGGATTAGGAGGAGTGAAGTTATGAGAGGTGCTTACTTCTGGGCCAGCAACCCTTTCACTACCTCTGGTATCAACTAATAAAACTTTACACCATGAAACAGTAATTTTGTAACAGAAAATAGTAATTTTTGAAATGCAAAAATTTATATTAGGAAATTACCAACTTAATATTTTATGTCTGTTTTCCTGAAATGCTACATTTTTAATGTTTACATCTTAGAACACTAAGAGTGATGTGTCTACCTTTCTGCAGTTAATACTCAAAATGAGGGGCTTCTCATAAAGCCGAGTTGGATGCTCAGAACATACAGTATATTATTCTATTTTAATTCAAAATAATAACTAACTCTCTTAGGGCTCAGAAAGAGCTAGTATGACTTAAGCCACCTTAAAAAAAGAACAAAAGGAAAAACTTATCCTCCACATAAAAATTATGAAGTCTGCAAGAACCTTTAGCCTCCGGCTGGTTTTGTGATGGCATTCAATGCATTTAAATGACTGAATATTTCTTTGGGCTCTTGCTTTTTTCCAGATATTGACCTCTGTGAAAACGGGGTGCAGCGGCACATCGGGCACGCCAACCTCACCTACGAACAGCTTCGCAGCCTGATGGAAAGCTTGCCAGGGAAGAAAGTTGGGATAGAGGACATTGAAAGAACCAGAAAGACATGCAGATCAAGCGAGGAGCTTCCAAAGCTGCTCAGCTTGTGGAGGATGAGGAACGGCGACCAGGACACTTTGAAGGGCTTGATGCATGCGCTCAAGCACTTGAAAACCTACCACTTCCCCAAGACTGTCACCCACAGCCTGAGGAAGACCATCCGGTTCCTCCACAGCTTCACCATGTACAGACTGTACCAGAAGCTCTTTCTGGAAATGATAGGGAACCAGGTGCAATCAGTAAAAATAAGCTGCTTATAACCGGAAATGGTCAGTGCACTGTTTCCTCCCAAGGGGCCAGGTCTGCTGGATGAGAAGACGTTTCTCAGGCACTCGAGGGAGTACAGTGATTTCTGTCTCGTCACCTATGCCCAACTTTGCCGCAGGGCACTAAAAGTAGGTCTGATGTGCAGAAAGAACTAATGTCTCCCCAAAAGTTCAGTAAATCCCCAACAGTTTATCCCACTGTCAGATCTGGCCCAGAACCTACTGAACGTATTTTCTGTTACTGCTTGCAGTAATTCAACTGGAAATATTAATAATAATAATAATAATAATAATAACTAGACCCCATACCTTTCTAAATACGGGAATCTCTGACTTAATAGCTTCGAGATTTCAGCTGCGTTAGAGGCTTTTGTTAGAAAGCCATATTTTTTTTTCTGTAAAAGTTACTAATACATCTGTTAACACTATTACAGTATTGCTATTTATATTCATTCAGATACAAGATTTGTACATATTGCTTTAGAAAGAAATGCTGTAAGACAATTTTAGAAAGAAAAATATGTTCTGTTTATTATTATGACAAATGAAAGAGATGAAATATATTTTTTAATGGAAAACTATAGGATTTTCTAATAGGTATTGCTATTTTTCCTGTGTGGAGTGTTTTTGCCATATAATTTTATCTATATAAGCTGTAATATCATTTTATAGAAAAATACAATATTTAGTCAATTGTTTAATGTCGGAAAGTGTATGAAATATGTTATCTGAATATCAGATGCTCTGAGAAATTGAATGTACTTTATTTAAAAGATTTTATGGTTTCACTATATATAAACAACATCATTAAAGTTTTCAAATTATTTTTTATTGCTTTGCCTCTTGCTTTTATTTAAATGGGATGTTAATGGGTTTTCAACTTCTCTAATTATCCTGTTCGCCTTTACCACTAGGACATGCAGGACTTGTTAAACGTGCAGATTCCTAGATGAGTGTGCTGAAAATCTCCAGGATGAGGAGAGAAACACATTTTTCCCGAGCTCCTAAGTAATTTATTGTTACACTGGCATTGGAGAACTTCTTAGGTCAGGTTTAGTATCTGGATGGAGCCAGCCACTTCCAGCTGAAACCAAACTACGGAAGCTCTTTCGCTGCAGAATGGACACTGGCACTACTTACTGTAAGGAAAAGAAATTGATTGGAATAAATTGATTGGGTTTAATGGTGTCCCCATCACGTGCTCGTATCATAAGCCCAAGAATCTGTGGATCCCACCTTATTCAGACTAAGAGTCTTTGTAGATGTGATTAAGGGTTTTTGAAATGAAATCATGCTGGATTATCGGGTAGGCCCTAAATCCAGTGACAGTTGTCTTCATGAGGGACACGCAGCATGGAGGGACAGCGGAGGGTGAGGCCGTGGGAGGAGGGTGTGGGGAGCCGCTGAAGCTGGAAATGACCACGTGTGCGAGGCTGAGACAGGGCCGTCCCAAGAACAAGGAGAACCTAGGGAAAGCCAGTGGAGAAGCTGCTCAGCCCAGAGAACCTGGCCCCAAGACAGTCCAAACAGTGGGTTGCTAAAAGGTATGCAGTGAGGGGGTGGTTCCTTTCTGCCCACCAGGAGAATAAGGGCTCCACCTGACCCCAGCTTTGTCTCTTCTATATTTTTGCCATCCTCTCACCATCCTTTCCTGAAAACATCTGGAGCTGTGCAGGTTTTGGCAGAAGTGTACACCTGTGTGCCGAGGGACAGGAGGGCGTTGCTTGCCCTGAGCTTAGTGGGGAGCGCAGCCCAGCTGATATGTTAAAATCTCTGGCCTCCAGAGTTGTGACAGAATAGATTTTTATAGTTTAAAGCCAGACAATTTTTAACAATTTGCTACATTAGCCCCAGGAGATAAATAGAGGTGGCACTGAAGCTTCCTAAACAGCAGAAAAAGACAATCCTGGATTTTACAGGAGCCAAAGCTGCAGTTCTTCCTCCTAATCTTACATCTCTCTATCTTTCAATCCAAACTTTCAAGCTCCTAGCAGAGACACTCTGGTTGTGGCAGGTGGGATCAATATAAAGAGAGGGCCTGTCCTTGTCTACCAGTATCAATTTGCAAGACTGACTTTCTCTGTGACAAGGGTCCACTACACTCTGTCCTTTCCTCATTTTACTGCAGCTTACCAGAATGGAACATTGACGTGAATTGCCTAATGTTTGTGAAATCCCATCGGATGTGGTCAGTTTCCTGGGTGGGCAGATCCAGGTAAGTGACCTTGGAGGATGGGCACTCCATATGGAGACACTGCAAATCCAATACTGAAGAGTCCAGCAGGAGGACAGGGGGGAGGGAGAACTCTGCACTTTCCCTCCAGAAACTCCTGTTCGTTCACAAAAACTCTCATTTTTAGACAATGCAATGGCCCACGCCAACCAGCAAAGTTTAAGAAAAATTCCCTCAAATGGCATCGATACTAAATTATTCAAATTCTTATTTGATTGACCTCCCTTGATGCTCTTTGGGGCCAGTTTACCTCAAGCTTCTCTTTCAGGGGATTTAAAACACATACACACCGTGTCTACCCAGTTTTCTTTTCTTTTAACCTTTAATTCTGAAATGATTTTCTCTTCCCTAGCCCTGTGATCAATTTTTCCTTTTATTGAAAATGATATTCAGAAACCAACAAGTAGCTGGGGCTAGGCATGTTCATGAGGACTGAAACATCATTGCTTCTAGGCCTTCTTAATAGACAGAGCTAGTAAACACATGCATGCAAATTAACCCAAGTACACACTGTATTTATATGTACAGGTGTGTACTGTGTACTCTAGCACGCATGTACACATACTCCACTGAATTTGTGATAGCTGTCACCTTTCTCCCCTTTTGATTGTCCATAACTTCTTTCTGGTAGTGATAAACATGGCTCACATTTAAACATTCATTTTCTTAACCACACTTGCACATAAAGTATTTTCATAATTGCTAAGGGGGCCCCATGAGAAATTTACCAGAAGAACCAGGGTGATTACACAGGATCCCTTGACTCTAAGGGTTCATAAAATTCCATCACCTACCAGCGTCTTACACCGCATCTATCTAAGACCCTCCTTGGCCTTAGTTACCTACTTATAGACCTCGTCTCCATTGCCTGTTGTTTTCCCTGACAAACTTACAAACCACCGAGCTCTTTCCCATCCCTATAATTCGCCTTTGCCAAAATGTCACAAGGACCGAATCATCTAATATGTCACCTTTTATGTGACTTTCCTCGCTTCACAAAAGGCATTTCCGATTACTCATACTACCGTGTGACTCAGTAGTTTGTTCCTTCATATTTCTTAGTGTTTCATCAAAAGGATGAATCAGAAACTTGGTTATTCACTCTCTCCATATAGTGCATTCTAATTGTTTTCTATTTGAGGTGATGGCACACAAATTCTCAGTTATTTTAGGTTTAAGTACCAAAGAAGAAGATCGCTGGACCATCCCCTAAGCATATGTTTAACTGTATAAGAAAGTGCCCTCTTTTCCAACTGGCCGCCCACTTTGCCTTCTCCCCAGCCAGTGAAAGGAAGCTATTGCTTTATAGGACCACCCACCTCCGTGCATCGTTGGTTTTATTTATTTTTATTTCACCATTCCTGTACTGTGCAGTGGTGCCCTACTGTGTTTCAGTTTTGCCTTTGCCTGACGAGTGGCTATACCATTCTGCTAGGGCCGCCGCAGCACAATGCCACACACGGAGGTTTCTTACCATGAAACCGCATTCTTCACAGTTCTGGAACTTGGAAATTCCAGAGGAAGGCGCTGTCAGGGCTGATTTCCGGTGAAGTCCTCCTTACCGGATTGTAAGGCCGCCTTCTCACTGCCCTCTCACAAGCTCTCTCCTCTGCAAAAGGACAGAACCACTGGTGTGTCTCTTCCTCTTCTTGCAAGGAGCCTAAGATTTTCCTTTGCCTCAATTATCGACTGAAAGGCCTTGTTTCAAAAAATCATTAAGGTGCCAGGGATATAGCTCAGCGGCACAGCACCAACTTGGCAAGCATGAGGGCATGAGTTTGACCGTCGGTGCCAAAAAAAAAAAATTCATTAAGGTGTAGAGTGCAGGGTCTTAACAGTGACAAGGATACCACTGAATCCATGACTCTAATGATGTTACGCATCACTTCGTATATTTATCAGTGCCTGTGTATCTTTGGTGAAACTCCTGTCTAAAATTGCTCATTTTAAAGTTATATTGCTTAGTTTCCAGTGGTTGAGTTTTAAGAATGCTTTTATAGCCTAAGCAGAAGGCCAGTCCCAAACCTAGCTGCTAAACCTGTGGCTCACTTTTTACTATGCTTACTAATTGCTTCACTAAACAAAGTTTTAGACACCAGTACAATTTATCCTCTCTGAAACGAACTGTGGTTTCAGGGTCAGGTGAAAATATGTAACCCCAGATCCAATAGATGCTGTGCTGTTTTTGTTCATGGCTTCATACTTGACATTTGGGTTTATTGTCTCCTATAAATACATTTTGTAAAATCGTGTTCAAACTTATTATTATTTTTTTTTTTTGCAAAGGAACAACTGACTTTTCTAGTAAGATTTTTGAAAAAGATTAGCATTTGTCCATCACATCTTCTTTCTGTTTTTGTCCAAAACAAATAGTTTGTAATATTTGGGTGTAAATATATTTCTGGTCTCTCGATTCTTTTCATTCATTTATCGACTCCATGACTTCATCCGTGTTACCAAGTTGTACGAATCACTGTCACATTATGGGAACTCTTGAAAGTATTTCTGATGACCCTTATGGCCCTTGGGAATATGCTACTTTTCTTGGCTTTCGGCTTCATCGTTTTTTGTTAAAAGATATAGACTGTGAGGTTCAGTAAAAACAAAGTCCCCATCTGTCCTTCAGCTAATTGCATTCTTGTCGCTGTCCAGCTGTGCGGACTCCAGGGAACAAAGGCCAGCAGGCATTAGACTTTGGGACCAGTTGCTTTCTCTGAGAACTCAGGGCTCTGGTGAATTTTTAAAAAGTCACAGATTTGAATTTAGTTTGATTCTTTTTGGTCCTAAACTAACCAGCTCTCTGGATCTTCCAGTTCGATAGATACAAGGGTAGAAGCCAAAATTTTATCAGCCAATTTGTTGCTTGAAGATTTGACATAAAACATTGATTTCTAGGACTCTAGACTCACACTTTTCTCTTGTTCTCCTATCAGCTTGGTGAAGTATTTTTGGTGGGTTGGTATTACAGACTGACATGCTATCCGGAAACAATTTTAAAAGTCTTTATTATGGTTGGGTCACCAAATTCTTTCTACGAAGTCTATTTACATAAAACACTGTTGTATCTATTTCAAGTGTCTTATTCCATAGGTCACCTTCAATTTTGACTTGGTGTGGAAAATCTCATTTGCTAATTCACTGAAAAAAATATTTTGGGTGACAGATTTAGCAGACTCCTAGTCATGCCCTTTATCCCAATTTCTAAGCAAGAGGCGTGGTTGTGATCATCACTGATCTCAGAACCATCGCGGCTTCAGCTGTTTAATCTGTTATTGGTGAAACCATAGTTTTCAAACAGGGAGAGTTTATTCATGGGTCTAGAGGTGAGTGTGAGAAACTCGGGAAGAGAAGCTCAAAGAGTAGAAAACTGTAAGCCCTTCTCTAGTGGTTTGCTTGTCTCTAGCCTTGAAGTAGCAACTTCCCAGCCATACTTAGTCTCTGGAGCTATTTTCCAGAATTGACAGCAAAACTCAGTCTGAAGTATGAACTTTTATTCTTGATCAGAGTGCTCTGCGGTTCTTATCAGTTTGATTAGTATAATTATAATTGTTGATGCTTAATACAACTAAAATTCTTCATAGCTTTCTTGGTGTCCTTTTCCAAATTTCCTTCCCATCCAAATCCAGGAAATTATAAATCCAGGGATTTCACTATGATAACAGCCAGCATCAAGTCTGTCTTTAACTGAATTTAGACACATCTATTCTGAAGATAGTGTAAACTATTTGGGTGCAAAGAACACACGACGGGATTGCCAACACCATTCGGTTTGTGCTTAGCGCCAGGGGACTCGAACACAGCACCATTGTCCAAAGTCACCTCCAGACCAAGGGCGCAGTGAGAAGCAGCAATTTTAGCTGGCTCTTATGGGAGATGAAAGGCCGAAAGAACTAGGGAGCATATTTTAGATACAGGCCATTGTGTTGGAAAAGCATTAAAAGTTGTAATATACATAACACGTTGAGAACCCATGTAGTTAGATCCATGTAGTTTGTGCAAAAATTCAGTTAGCATAAAACAAGCTTATAGAAGTTGACAACTAAGACACTGTCACAACTAATTGCTTTCGTCACCTGTGACCCTGTGTCTCACATCTTTATTTCAGCAACTATCTTTTCCTTTCAGGGAACTATGCTTCCCCGTCTTACTCCCAACCCAGCTATGTGCTTGCAATCTGGTCTGATAACCCCAAGCCTTCCCTGTCCCTAACCCAGTGCATTCGATTAAAGACTTCTTAGATCTGAATTTGGAATTACTTTGAGGGGATTTTTTTCTCTCCAGTGGAAGCTGTAAAGTCTGACCCTGAAGCTGCCAGAAGCCCAGAGAAAAATCTAGCAGAACTAGGAGAGACAGGAGAAACCTGCTGATTTCTAGTCATTTCTTTTCCTCCTAGCATTATTTAGCTTTTTGAACCACTGGATTTTCCATTTCACTGAAATACTTCTTATACACACAAACAAGACCCCTGACTAACATGTGGAATAAATAAGGGGATCCTGAATGCCAGATGTTTAGGTGGGAGGAACTCACTGTTGTGGTTAGTGACATGCTATCCACCTGAAAATCTTCAGTGTTACCAAAGTTGCCTATTGACACAAGGCGAGGGCGTGCTTAAGAGTGGTATTAATTATTCAAAAAGCAGCATTTTGGAAAAGACCATTCTGGCACAGAAATGTAGAATGGATTTGAGAAGAAATAAGCAACTAAACCATCTGGATGAGTATCAGACCTATCCAGAGGTAAACACACTGAAACCGAAAGCAGACAATTCAGACCAGAGGTGGGCGCCCAGCACGGAAAGGAAAGGTCAGATCGAAGACCCAGTGGTCTTTCCAGAAGAGTCATATGAGGAGGAACCCCGTCACTGGGCACTTGGTTATGACTAATGGATTGAGACTTCTGTGTTTTTCCAAGTATTTAATACAAAATAAATCTTCCATTTCCTGGGGTTTTCTTGAGTCTTTTCTCAGGGAAATCCACCTCATTTTTTGAGACATAAAAGCTTAAGTCATATTTCCACAAAAATTCTTCTAACTAAAACAAAGACATCTTCCAGCTTGACATTTCTATTGCAATTTTGGTTTTTCGTGACTCACTGACTTCAGACAAGTGGAGGTAGAGAGGGCAGATGGTGCATGAAACCTGCATAATTCTCGTGGAATCGTGGGTTTCCAAGAGATAATATGAGGCCATCACTTCGGAACCCTTGCTTTGGTTCAGCCACACCTAAACCACGCTGCAAAGTGGTAACTTGGGATTTACACACTTTTAACTATTACCGTAATGACCAGCACGAACACACATGGACACACTCATACACTGAACCAGTGGTGCCCAATTCCAAAGGTTAATAGCAAAAATAGATTTCTAACCATCAGGAATTCTTAGTCTTAGAGTTTTAGAGCAGGTACTGGGGAGGCTTGAGAGGTTCTGCTCACCCACTGTTTTTCAAATTTACCTGATCTTAAGAATCACTTGAGATCTTGGTTCAAAATGCTCATTCCTAGGACCCTTCCAAGCTGATGTCGATTACGTGGGTCAGGCAGTGAAATGTAAGCATTCTTATTGGGCAGCTGAGGGGAATATTACTCTCCCTGGTGTTTAAGGAATGTTTTGTGCAGCCCTCGTGAAAGAAAACAGATCACTGATTCCACCTGTCTGGATGCACTGCTGTTCCTACCCTGACCTTGGCACTCACGGGAACGGCCATCACCTGAGGACTCACAAGGAGCACAGCCCCACGCTTAGCCCCTTTTGGGCATCACTGGTTAAGTCCCAGTGTTCCGTATCTCCTCCTTCTCCCTGACCTCCGCCTCTCATCTACTTTCTCACCATCCTTTTATTAAATCCTAACAGCCTTGCTGCTGACTTCTCCGACATCTATCAGCCTTTCCCTGGGCTCTCTAGTTCTCCTCTGCTTGAAGTGGGCACAGAACAGGTCCGACCTGTTAGCCCCAACTAGCTCAAGTTTCCTGCCCTTTCTGAGGATTGATTCTGACTCTACATTAAGATTTAGTCCTGAGAAGTCAAACATCACCCCCGATATGGGATGGCATCAAGACCTCGGGAAGAAAAGTTCAAAATCTGAGAAACAAATCCACTAGGCAGGAAGTCAGAAATAATGATTTCATCTGGAAAACTCCATCTGTTCTTCGTGGCATCTGGATCGCATTTCCCTTTTCGCCTGGAGAATATGTCACCTTGGATGGTGACGGGATGTGCTCTGCCATAAAGCACTGGAGGCAGGGAAAGGGTACAGGATTTGTTTGCTAAGAAGAGAAGGCCAAAGAAACAAACCTCACCAAAGCCTCCAGGGCAAACTCTTGTAAAGTCCAAGCCCTAAGGCTGGGACTGTGTATAAAGTAGAGCCCAGCAAACACGCTCAGGTATAGCAGGGCTGCATTATTCTCAATAATTTGCCAATAAACTCTGTGGACCAAGGCACAGTTAAAGAACAGAAAATGTTTTAACAGTGTCTAGAAAAAATTTAAGTGTGATAAGGTGTGAGAATTTTTTAAAAGAGCTGACTCCATTTAGAAATGATTGGCAGTCTTTCTTAGAGTTAAACCCACACAGTTATTAAAGAATGGACAGTGGAAAATGGCTTTGGTAAGAGACTTAGAAGATTTTGAAGTGTCCTTTTGGGGTAACACCATCAGTTTAAGGCTTAGCCTCCCGTATGCTTAATACATGGGTTAGAATCTCAGAAGCTTCTTTGGGCATTCCTGGAAGTTTCTAGGGTAGATTGCTAGGTAGTAAACAAGCATTTTTATACAGCATATCCCCTCCCCTCACTCCAGCGATGGTGCCCAGCCTGTCCTGGGGTTCTCCCGAGGCCAGCGATGAAGGGGTATTCCTTGGGTTAACACACCAGTTCCTTGGTTCAGAGCCATGACCACATCCCACACCGTGGAAGAGAGTCGAGGCGCAGCAGGGCAGGACAGCTGAGGGCTGGGCGCTGTCCCAGGCCTGGCTTTGCTCTGGGCTCCGGACGTGGTTTGTCTCCCTGCAAAAGGTGCGTGTAAGTGTGTAGCATGTCCACTGCAAGGGTGCCATTCAGGGCCCCTGTGCATGTGTGTGGCCCAGGAAGGGACACAGTGGAGAACGAGGAGTCACCCGCCCCCACACAGATGTTCCCGGGACACCCAGACCCATCTTGAGACCAACCTCGCTTGCAGCTACTGACACCAGAGAGAATGAATGAGTCCACCCTTCCCTCTAAGTCCCACAGTCCCTGTGGACACGGGGAAGCTACATCAATCACTCTGACTTCCTTTTAATAAGGCCAGATAAAAGGAAGAGCTGTCTCTGGGGAAGCACAATTTCAACAGGAAGTAATCTTAAAAGACAGCAGAAATTCATCGAGCATCTCTCCTGTGCCACGATCGTCCCTGTTTATGCTCACCTCTCACCAGCCTTACAAATCAGGCACTAACATTCCTTTGGAGAATAAAAGGGCAACAACCAGAGACTACAGTCCTTGCTCACTATTTCACAGAAAGTAAGTCACGGAGGCAGGATTTGAACTCAAGGCTGCATTAGAGAGGCCAATCAAGAAACATCAACCAAACACTGAAAAGTCGTATTTAACATTCTTTGCATTTTCCTTTTGAGGAAAAGCCGGTTTCGTTCAACTCTGAGTCTTGCCCACTGTCAAACCTCTTAGTGTGTGACACCACTTACCCCAATCTTTCTCTCAAACTGGACCCCTTTCCTAGCATCTGCATCCCTGTCAAGAGCACCACCAACCACGCCTGCATCCTGCCAGATCTGCAAACGTGGTGCTGTCCTGAACTCTGCCTCTTCGTGAACAAGATAATCTGGGGGGTTTGATTTTCTTTTGGGTGTCCTGGATTTGTGGTTTGCTCTTCACTCCCGTTGCCTTTGCCATGGGATACTAAGCTAAAGCTCCCAGGTTAGAGCTCCAGGAACTTGAGCTACACCAGCTCCTAACTGATCTGCCTGCCTCCAGCTCTGCCTGCATCACTCTCTCTTGCACACAGCCACCAAATAAACCTCCTTTCATGTTCCACTAATTAGCAGCAGTGTGTTCCCCTAAATGGTCTTTTCCCCCTGCACCACAGGGTCCCTCACAGGTTCTTGCCTTATATTCAAGAAAATCAGATCAAGTGCTAGAGTTCCCACTGATCTTAGCAAGAAGGAAAACGGACAGCATAGCAACTAAAATGAGCACGGATTCTGGAGTCCACACTGCAGAGATAGCACATCGAGCACATATGTGCGGCACCTAGTACACCTGAGATACCCCACACAATGGCTTATTATTAAGTTCTAATCCATTTACCTCTATGATAAGCACTGTTTTTTAGCCTGGCTGGCAAGAGCCTCATGTACTTCTCCAAATTACTATTATAATCTGTGTTCCAACAGGAAATCTAATCTGCAGCCAGCTATTTTTCATTCTTAGCCACACATTTTTCTAAGTGCTATCTTCTTGTTAAGACATTCTATTAATTTCCTGCTGAAACAAATTATCACCAGTAGAGCCTTGGACAATCCAGATGACTTTTCGTACAGTTTGAGGACCAGAAGCCCAAATCAGGCCTCCCTGGGTTACCATCAAGATGTTGGCAAGACTGAGCCCCTTGGGGGTTTTCTGGGGAGACTTTGTTACCTTCGTCTGACCAACTGCATTCTTTGGACCGTTTTTTCATCTTCAAAGCCTACAATATCGGCCCATTCTTTCTCCTGCTGCCATTTTTCTCTGTGTCCCCTATTTCTACCTTGTTCTGCTACTTTAAGGTCTGCGTTGGGCCCCCCTGGGAAATCCAACCTAATCCTGCATTTTAGAGTCAGCTGGTTAAGAGCCCTGTTCCCCTGCCAGGTCACTTTGTCATGCAAAATCACGCATTCAGAACCCCAGCACTGAGGATGTGGGCCTCTGGAGCTGAGGGGCCACACCTTGGCAGGCACAGGCCACACCCAGGTACCATTCTGCCTGTGATGACTCCTCTGATGACTTTCATCTTTATCATCCTCTTTTGCATCCTGACTGTGTATTCCAGTCACCAGAGAACATTTTTGAAAATGCCTGCATCCTATTTTTAAGGCTTGGAGAATCGATGGGATTGTTTTTCAAAGCTCCCCCTCAATTTTTTTCTTATATAGACAAGATTGAGAACCACTGCTATGACAAATGTCATAATTTTATCTATGTCTCAGGATAAGGGGGAGACTGTAATGCTTCCAGGGAGATTCTGCACTCTGCCCGGGTTTGAACACCCCGTCTTCACTTCTGATCACTGGCTGGGTCTTACACTCACTGATTTTGCCATTTGTTGAGAGCTGCAGGGGGACTGAATGAGACCCTGATGGTGACAGCGTTCAGCACAGCATGGGGGTTGAGTGTGCCCTCAACCACACAGTGTAGGCTTTAAAATTGCTTCGTGGCCTCACTTTGAAAAGCACCTCACAGTAGAACTGTCAAGAAGATTTGCCTGGTCATGACCAGTTCTTTTCTTCTGTGGTTCTCAGAAAACACTTGTTATTTGATTGAAAGGAAACAAGCAAGTGTAGCCAAACCACAGGATTGCAACTCTTTGAGCCAGAAATCTTATTTTATTTTAATTTTAAGGTAGTTTTGCGCAAACTTTGTTTTCTGAGTGTCTTCAATGTGCACGCACATTAGAAGTATTTTGAAGCTTTTTAAAAACACCAGCCTAGGGCCTACCTCCCCCAAAGATAATAGCTCCTTGGGGGTCCAGGCACCAGTATGCTTTAAGCTCTCCAGGTAATTACAAGCCCAGAAAGGAACAAGAATCTCAGGCTTGGGCTAAATGGCTCTGATTGTTTATGTTTTGACTGCTTCCATCAGGCTAGTGAGTTATGCCTAAGAATGCAGGTCTTTTGAGAGGGAGAGAGAGAGAGAGAGAGAGAGAGAGAGAGAGGAGGCCAAGGGAGAAACTAGAGACAGAATAAGAAACAAAAGCTAGTGTAGGCAGCTGAAAGGTTTCTTGACCACTTGCTGGCCCTCATGGTGTGTGCTGGCTTCCCTCCCTCTTCTCAACTAGGTCTTCAAAGAAGGGTGGGCATCTTGGATAGAATCTCATCGGAGAAGTAGGATTTTGTGTCATTCCGAGTATGTACACATAGTATATTTCAGCAGATCTGAAACTAGTAACAACTGATACCTGTTGTGTAAATACTCGGGTAGACATCACTCAAAGAAATATTAAAAATAAACAAGCAAAAGTTAAAGTCCAAGGATAGTCCTTGAACATCTCCAGAGAGGAAACGCCTTGCTCATTTTGGCTAGCATACATGTCACCATGGGCACCGCAAGAAACGTGACTCAAGAAAGTTGCCCAATCTCCTTCCATCCAGTGGTGGAAAGAGGCGGTAAGCGACCGCAGAGTGTCTCCCAGGCATCCAACGCCAGCTGTCAACAGCTTTGGGCAAAAGTCCTCAGCACTAGGAACTTTCCTGTCACCTGGAAAGAGACTGCTAAAAGGCGCCATAACTTGCATTTATGTGTCTTTCTATTTTCAGAATGTTTTCCTACGTAGTAAGATCTCACCTGATTTTTGTTTCTAGAAAAATAAAAGAAAATCCTCATAAGATACACAGGCCAGATGTGTTCCCCACAGACCCACAGACCCAGAAATAAAGTCTTGGGTGGTGAGTGACAGTGATGGAGGCGAACACTTCTGTTCCTGTCTCCTTTCTGCAAGTGCCCCTTTCCTTGAGAAAAGTCCAATTAATTATGGTACACAAGGTTGCAAAACAAACTGTAAATACTCCATGATAACAAACTGTCAAGGTGCTGAAATCAGCATCAGTAAGAGCCTGTATATGCAAACCTCCCAGGGAAATAGAAATTAGATAGGAGAAATATTTTGCAATGAGATTTTACATATATGCACTTTGGGAATGGAAAACCAATCTCACCTGGCAAAAGGTAGGCACTTTATTAATAGGCTATTGGTTATCAGTAGTAGACAGCGCATGACTGTTGACATGCAGTGATCATACCTAGTAACCTCGATACAGCAGAATTGATCATTACAAAATTACTCTAAATTCCTGGATGAGGAAACTGAGGCCACCAGGTCAGTGTCCCAGAGCTCGTATAGCAGAGCCCTGATTCAAACCCCGGACTCTTCCACTCCAGAGCCCATGCCTGCTCTCTTCTCCCTGCAAGGCTACTTCCCCAGCCCATAATTAAGCCAAATAATACGCTCTTCACAAATGAAAGGATCCATGCACTGCAGCAACGAGATGACTCTTAGGATCGCCTTCCAAATACGCACCGGATCCTGTTTCTGGAAACCGCATCTGGCAGGAGGGACCCAAGTCCAGACGGCGTCGATGATGTAACTCACGGGCTCCCGGATGTTGGCCTCCAGTCGGAAATAGCTCTGGGTTCTCTGTCCCCGTGTCGCCCAGCTGCCCCTCAGCCTGGCTCAGCCGGCCTGCCCGCAGGGCTTCCAAGTAGGCGCGGTGACTGCCGCCCTGGAGTTTGGTACAAGGTACATTGTGTCCTTGTCTCCACTCCGGTGACTATTTCCACCTCCCTCCCTGTGTCCAGAGCTTATTCTCAGCCTGGAAGGACCTGGTGTTTATTTTGTTTTCTGCTTTTAAAAAGGCCTCTTATGGTTTAAGACTTTTGTAAAATTATCCTCCATCACTTAGAGCAATCCAGAGAGCTGCTGACCAGGAGTGACACTCTGTGAAGAGGTGTTTGGGGCTGAATTTTAAGTGCATTTGCATAAAAAACTTTCTCCATGGTGTCTTTGTGAATTGGCATTGCCGTTGCCTTTATGTGAATCCAAGGGCATCTTCTCTCATGTCCAAAAGTCAGTCAGCAGCATGACCAAGGCACCTCCCATCCCTCTCCTCTACTGGGGAGTCCTAGGAATTCTGCGGATGCTGTTACCGTCCCTAATCTTCTTGGCCCTGTGTCACATCCTCCTAGTGAGAAGATCTTCCTAAACTCCTTCACTCTTATTCCTTACCTCCTGTCAGGAGGAAGCATGAAAAAGTAACACAAACTGGCATTAAAACCTGAAGAATTAAGTCTGAATTTATTTCCCTTTTTCCTCACTTTGTGAGTTCCCTAAATTAGAAGCCCAATAGCCCTTCCCCTATTTATATCACAGGCATTGAGGAGGAGCAGGGAGACTGAATGCAAATTCCACAAAATGCAAAATAAATGTTAACGCATACACTGGCCATTGCTGACCAGATACAGTTTCCAGTGCTGGAATCTGTAATTAATAAGATGCAGCCTCTTCCTCAGGGAGCTCCGTTTAAATGGGGGAGGCAGGGCTGAAATTGTGGCACAATACCATGCTCTTGGAGGAATGCAACAAGGTGTCACCCAGGCTGGAGAGGGCGCACAGGCCGGGATCTGGGGAGGGGGTTGGCCATCAGCCTGGCTGCAGACAAAAATCCACAGAGCAGGGCAGAGGTGAGCTGACCCTGGCAGGTGGCCAGGCATTTGCACAGGACACAAAGGAAGGAAGAAAGTCCATCAGGAGAACAAAAGCAGCAGGTACAAAGGGCCTCTGTGCCACAGAAGTTCTGTCCCCTAAATGCCAGAAGCAAACAAGTGGCTTCAAGAAATAAAAAGCGTGCTCTGGGAAGCTTATTTAAAGACAATGGGGCAAGGAAGAGAGGAGAGAAGTTCATTGTTACGGCTGTAGAAGGTCATGCATTGGGGAGGGTGAGGACAGGCTGCTTGTGGATGGACAGACAGCTCAGTTGTCCTGCAGACTGAGGGAAGAGTGAATGCCGGAGAAAGACTTGGAAGGAGAAAATCACCGGCCTCCATCCCCAGGAAGATGCATAATGTCTTCCTGGAGCCACGTGGAGAGTCTTGCTGTCATCTCTGAGAGGACTTGGTGTCTTAAAAGGGAAGGTGCCCCAGGATGGTGGTCTATATAACCTCAAGGACACTCATATCTGGCTTCAGAGAAAGAAGTCTTCTTGAAATCCACAGGGAGACAAGAGGTCCCTCCAAGATATCTCAGAAATAAACCCTTGGGTCCCTTGGGTCTCCTTATGAAAGAGCAGTTACATTTGTGCCTTCTTTTAACGCCCTCTTATTCTTGGGCCATCAACCATGGCCTGTTAGACCATATTTACTGGTCTCAGCTGGGCTGTGGTACAATAACAGTGAAGCTTGCCCATGGTGACAGAGAGAAAAGCGGTGAAAAATGCTCAGTATTTATTGAGCACTTTCAAGGCAGCAGGAATCAAGTGTTAAGCGCTTAAATCTTATTTCCCCAACACTCTTGGGATTAGAGAATTCTAGTGATTGTCACCTTACAGGTCAGAAATACCAGGTGAAGAGCAGGTAATATTGTGTCCAAATCAGATAGCTGTTGATGCAGGACTGTCTCCAGAGGCAAATCTGCTGCCACCCTGGATTGCCTGCCCACTGAGCCTCATAAAGGGGTGGCAGCTTTGACCCAATGGATGGTTGGCACATCTGTGCCTGGGGTGGACCAGAAAGAGAGTGCAGAGTTGCAAGGAGCTGTGTGACAGCAGTCAGCCTTGGTGGGGCCATTGCTGAACGATGTGAAATGTCTACACAACCATCACGTCAGCAATGAAAGTGAGAGAAAACATGACCTGAAGCTTCTCTGAGAGCCACTAAGAAATGTCAGAGAACTGCAAATCAAAGCCCAAGGTCCTTCTGGAAGTTCTGATCTGGATCCAGCCGGCAGACTTCCCCTTAGCTAGTGTGGCCACAAGCTGCTGAGGTCCAAGAAAGACTCAGTTGCCATTGTGCGGTGGTGGGTTTGTGAAAGTGAACAGACAAAAAGAGAAAAATACCAAGAAATTACACACTGGCCCTTTATCAAATTTCAAACTTCAAAATCCCCAAGCAAAGACGCTATTCCACACTGGCCCGAACAAATTACACGCTGATAACACGCTGCTTTTGGAGCCCCTGACTTTATCTCCTGTCCTATTATCTGCTTCACTGTCACTAATGGATTTTCTGGTGTGACTCAGAACTTGGCAGATCAAGGAAGAAACTGCCAGCATGCTCAGAAATTCCCTTAAAGGCAAATGACATAAAGAGTTCCCCAAGGGGCATCCAAGAGATGCCATCACCTTGAAAACCAGTCCAAAGGGAGTTGTGTGGAACCTTAGTCAAGGGGGAGTTTCTCAAGGCTCATTTCTAAAACCCTTGCAGAAAACGCCACAGCGCATGAACAACTCCAGAATTTGAAGCTTTTCAAAATGGTGCATTTCAAAAATTAAGAAGCAGTTTAGGGTCGTTTGAGCTGTCTCAACATAAGCCACAACATGAAGGAAACAGTCCACGGGCTATGGCCTGAATATGGCTTTTTCTTTCCCAAATCCATGTTGAAATTTAATCCCTACTGTAAGACATTAAAGATGGGACCAGGTGGGACATTTGAAAGATGGTTAGGACTTTGTCGTCATGGGTGACTGGGATTGTATTAGTTCTTTCTCCAGGTTAATGTGTTCTCGTGAAAGTGGATCTGTTGTAAAGTGCAGTTTGGCTTGGTCTGCCACACACATCCCCGTCTCTTATGTGAGACCTGCACCACCCCAGGACTCCGCTAGGAAGAGGATCATCGCCAGATGCAGCCCCTTCACCTTGGATCAGCACTGAGAACCTGGACGTCTTCTCTTTATACTTTACCCAATCTGTGGACATTATTAGCAACATAAAAAGCACCAAGGCATCGCATTGTACCACTGACTCAAGTGTGTTTGTGTGCCTCCAAATCAGTGAAGCCATTAGCTCTTGACCTTTTGATAATGTTTCCTTCACCTGCTAAGCACTGTTGGTGAAAAACATGAAGAAACAAACACAAAATAAATAAAGTCAAGCTTGTAATCACAGTTGAATGACATTTTGAAAAGTAAATGGGAAACTGTTAATGTCCCATAAAAAATAACCAGGCTCCCCAAAACCACCCAGGCCAAGTCAGCTGGTCTCCAGCAGAGCAGAAGAGGCCTTTCAGCTGCCTCAGGAAACGCCCCTCCCAGCACCCCCTCCCAGGGCCTCACCTCTGCCCACGGTGGTCCCCAGCTCGCTCCAATGATGCCCTTGAATGGACAGGATGTGCCCTGAGCTCCATGCCTCTCACTTGCAAAATGACCCAGCCCTTTTCTTCCCAGCGCTCTTTGGACAAACACTGCTTTTGCTTCTTTACTTGGGCATGTTCATTCCCAGGAAACCTTTCCTGGGCTTCAAATTCAAGAAAATCGTTGCCTCCTTCATGCGCTCTTGTTGCCAATTCTGTTTGGAAAAGGTACCAAGCTCCAAAGGGGCGTGCTAAATGCCTGGGTCTATGAAGCAAAAATGGTGGAAGAAGCAGGGGGAAATCCGTGACAAGGCAGATCAGGGTCACGGTCTCCCTCCACACCGGACGCACTCAGGGCCCTGCTCCAGAGCACGCATGCGCTAAACCTCTCCCTCAGACAGCTCTCAGACTTGCGCGTTGTCCTTAAAGGGACCAAAGGGCCAGGCCTGTGCTTGGACCCTTCCTTATTCCATCCCCGTGGGAGAGTCCTAGGCGTCCTTTATACCTTATTGGAAGGACCAGGTCCTCTGGTGAGCTTCTTCCCCTCCCCGGAGAGAACTGTACCAACAACACTCTTCACAGGCTCCCATGCCTAAGATCCATTATCTCCCACTGCCTGGACAAAGGAGTTCTTGCAATGCAGGGAGAAGATGGCTCTCCTTCACTCATAGCTGGCATTGTCAGTATTCTGCGAATGTTGGTAGAATACTCTTTTATTTTAAAGAGATTAAGACAAAACAGGACATAACAAAGCAGATCAGAACAGAACAATGTAAGCAGCACAGTATTTCACCAGAAAACAACCCGTAATTAACACCATCACAATGTCTCTTTCTTTGAAATCGTTGACTATAACTTCATATATAATAGTATCAAACATAGCATAATAGTATAAAGACATTTAAGAAAATGAGAGTATTACAGGGCATTCAGAAACAAATAACGGAAAACAAACAATGGCTACTATATCTTCTCATTTTCCATAGAAAATTTGTTTGTGCTTTCACACATAATACAATCCAATAAGGTACAACATGATAGAGCCAATGGAAACAGAAGAGCAAGAGCATGGTAGGACTTCAGAGTAAGATGATATTATATCAGTACTGGCTATTATAATGACTTGTTTCCTTCAAATTAGCTGTTTATACCATCACAGATAATAAAATCAAAAAACCAGGACAAACCCATTACAACTAATGAATGTGATCATTATAAGGTTTCAAAGCCATGTAATGGGGAATCATGATTACCATAAACTCTTGTGTGCTCTTACTATTTCTTACACGAGGGAGACTATATGGTCTTTATAGATAAGAGTTTGATTTATTTTGCTTATGAATATGGTCTCAAGCTGCGCCCATTTATTAGTAAATATCTCAATGTGATCATTCTTTATAGCTGAGTAGTATTACACTGTATAAAAATACCACATCTTTTTTATCGATTAGTCAGTTGATGGACACTTAGGTTGTTTCCAAGATCTGGCTATTACAAATTGTGCTGCTATAAACGTGGATGCACATATATAACAGTGGTATGATGTTTTCAGTTCTTCTGGGAATATGCCCAAAAGTGGAATAGCTGGGTTGAATGGGACTTCCAATCCCAGCTTTTTGAGGGCTATCCAGACTGACCTCCACAGTGGTTGCACCAGTTTACACTCCCACCAACAGTGCAGGAGAGTTCCTTTTTCCCCACAGCCTCTCTAGCATTTGTTGTTGGTAGTTTTCTTGATCCTGGCCATTCTTTCAGAAGTGAGATGGAAACTCAGTGTTATTTTAATTTGCATTTCTCTAAAGATTAACAATGATGAACATTTTTTCATGTATTTATTTGCCATTTCTATTTCTTCATCTGAGAATGTGTATTCATCTCAGATGCCCATTTTTGGATTGGGTCCTTGAGTTTCGGGGACCTGATTTTTTTTTTTAAATTCTTTATATATTTTAGACAGAAGTCCTTTGTCTGAGGGACAATCTGAGGGACTAAGATTTTTTCCCAGTTTGTGGGTTTTCTTTTCACTAGGCTGGAAATTTCTTTTGACATGCAGAAACTTTTTAATAAGATGTGATCCCAGTTATTGATTCTGGGAAGTAATTCCCATACTGTTTGATTTCTATTCATGAATTCTCTACTTACCCCTATGTCTTCAAGATGTTTACCTACTTTGTCTTCCAACAGATTTAGTGTTTCTGTTTTAATATTCAGATGTTTGACTCATTTATATTTTAGTTTAGTATATGATGATAGGTATGGGTTTAGTTTTAGTTTTTGGCATATGGAGACCCAGTTTTTCCAGCAACATTTATTAAAGAGACTGTCGTTTTTCCAGTGAACACGTTTGGCCCCTTTATCAAAGATAAGGTGGTTGAGTGTGTTGGTAGTTGTGGTTGTATCTATTCCATTGATCTTCAGATCTGTTTTTATTTCAATACCATGTTGATTTTATTACAGTAGCTTTGTAGTATAATTTCAAGTCAGAGATTGTGATGCCTCCTGCCTTGCCTTTGCTGCTTAGAATTTGCTATTCTAGGTCTATTCTGGTTCCAAATGAATTTTAGGAGTGATTTCTCTAGGTCATTGAGGTATGTTGATAGTATTTTCATTGGGATTGCACTAAATCTATATGACAGTTTTGGCAGAATGGTCATTTTCACAATATTTATTCTCCCTATCTATAAACAAGGGATGTCTTTTCATTTTCTGATTTTATCTTTGATTTCTTTTTTCAGAGTATTATAGTTTTCCCTGTATAGACCTTTTACTTCTTTCATGAGATTAATTCCTAAGTATTTCATTTTTTTGGATGCTAGTGTGAAGGATGTGGTTTCTCTTATTTCTCTCTCCATAATTTTGTTGTTGTGTATAGAAATGTTATTGATTTTTGAGTATTTATTTTGTATCCAGCTACATTGCTGAATTTATTTATTATATCCAGGAGTCTTTCAATGGAATTTTGGGGGCCTTCTATGTAGAGTATCATGTCATCTGCAAATAATGATAACTTAACTTCCTTTTTTCCTATCTTTACCCCTTTTATTTCTCTCTCTTGTCTAATTGCTCTGGCTAGTATTTCCAGTACTATATTGCATAGGAGCAGTGATAAAGGACATCCTTGTTTTGTGCCTGATTTTAAGGTAAAGGCCTTCAGTTGTGGGCCATTTAATATGATGCTGGCTGTTGGTTTGCATAGATAGCCTTTATCATATTGAGGTAAAGACCATCTATTCCAATTTTCTGTAAGATTCTTATCATGAATGAGTGTTGGACCTTATCAAAAACTTTTTCTGCATCTATAGAAATGATCATGTGATTCTTACTTTTAGCTTTATTGATATGGTGGATTACATTTATTGATTTATGTATGTTGAGCCATCCCTGCACACCTGGGATGAATCCCACTTGGTCATGGTGTATAATCTTCTTGATGATTTGCTGCATTCTATTTGCCAATATTTTATTGAGCATTTTTGCATCTGTGTTCATTAGGGAGACTGGCCTGTAGTTCTCTTTCTTAATTGGATCTTTCTCAGGTTTGGTACTAGAGTAATATTTGGTTCAAGGAATGACTTAGGAAAAATTGCTTCCCTTTCGATTTTATTGAAGAGTTTGAGGAGTGTCGGCATTAAGTCTTCTTTGTATTTTTTGTAAAATTCCACAGTTAATCTGTCTAGGCCTAGGCTCTTGTTTGTAGGTAAGAACTTAATTATATTTTCAATTTCATTGATAGAAATTGGGTTATTCAGCAGTCTTACATCTTCTTGACCCAGCTCTGGTACTTCATATGTTTCTAGGAATCTGTCCATTTTTTCTGTGTTATCGAACCTATGAGAGTAGAGGTTTTTGAAATAGGTGTTGATGATCTTCTGTATTTCCACAGAGTCCATAGTGATTTTTCTTTTTTGTTCCTTATTGCATGAATTTGAGCTTTTTCTTTCCTTTTTAAAATTAGTTTGGCTAGGGGCTTATCAATTTTATTTATTCATTGCATCCCACAGATTCCAGTAAGTTTTATTTGTGTTTTTGTTTGCTTTTAGGTATTGTTTAATTTCTTCTTTAATTTCCCCTGTGACCCACTGATTGCTCAAGAGTGTATTATTCAGTTTCCATGTGTTTGTGGGGTTTTTGAAGTTTCTTTTATCATTAATTTCTAGTTTCATGGCGCTATGATCTCATAACATGCATGGGATAATTTCAACTCTTTTGCGTTTATTTAAATATGTTCTGTGGGTTAGTATGTGGTCTGTTTTAGAGTATGCCCCATGTATAGCTAGGGAGAATGTATATTCTGATGTTTCTGGATAAAACACTGTATATGTCTATCAAGTCCATTTGTTCACAGGTGTGATTCAGTTCTGTTATTTCTTTGCTGATTTTCTGTCTGGTTGATCTGTTCCTTGGTGTAAATGGTGTGTTAAGGTCTCCTGTTATAATTGTGTGACAATATTGCTAATTTGGTTTTTCACTTCTAATAATAGTTGCTTTATATAACTGGGTGCTCTGGAATTTGGTGCATATATATTTAAGATTGTTATCTCTTCCTCTTGAAGTTTTCTCCTAACCAGTATATAATGACCTTCTTTATCTCTTAGGGTCATTCTTGATTTGAAATTCACATTATCCGCAAACAGGAAAGCTACCCCCACTTTTGCGGGGGGGTTCCTATTGCATGTTGTACTGTTTTACATCCTTTAATTTTCAGTCTTTGAGTTTTCTTTTGGGTTAGATGGGTTTCTTGTAGACAGCATATGGCTGGATGTTGTTTCTTGATCCATTCTGCCAGTCTGTTTCTTTTAATTGGTGAATTGAGACCATTTACATTAATGGTTGTAACTGTTATATATTGGTTTGTTGTTGATATTTTATCTTTTTTCTGTTGCATCTTTCCATTCTGTTTAATTGTCTGCCTTGTTTAGTGGTTTTTCCTATGTGTATCTAAACTGTCTTTCAGTATTCTTTGCAGGGTGTCTCGGTGATCATGAAGTTCTTCAGCTGTTCTTTGTAATGGAAGTATCTTATTTCTCCATCCATTTTGAAGGACAGTTTTTCAGGGTACATCAGTCTAGGTTGGAAATCATTTTCCTTTAGGATCTGAAATACTTCACTCCATGGTCTTCTTGACTTCATTGTTTGTGCTGAGAAGTCTCCTGTGATTCTGATAGCCTTTTCTTTATAGGTGATCTGTCTCTTCTCTCTAACAGCTTTTAATATTCTATTTTTATGTTGTATTTCTGGGTTGGTGATTATTATATGTCTGGGTGTAGTTTTGTTTTGGTTATGGCTATTTAGAGTTCTATATGCTTCACTAATCCTAATATTGTTTCCATTCTCATATTTGGGAAATTTTCAGCTATTAGTTCTGTAAATAGTGTCTGGATATCGTTTGTGTTGCCCCCTTCTTTTTCATTTATCCCTATCAATCTTATGTTGTTTTTCTTTGAGTCATCTTGCAGCTGTTGGATTGTTATTTGTTGATTCCTTGTTATTTTTAAGAGATCTTTCTGTTCACTAGTTGCAATCTTGTCTTTGAGATCTGAAATTCTATCTTCACTTTCATTGAGGCAGTTTTGACAACTTTCAATGTAATTTTTGATTTCCTGTATATCTCTTTGAATCTGCTTTATGTATTCTGTTTGTTTCTTATGTTGTTCATTCAGGGACTCTATCTTTTTGTTTTATACCTCTAATTTTTTAACTGTGTCTTCTTTAGGTGTGTTTAGCATCTCCTTCATTTCTTTTATCATTTCTTCTTTTACTTGGGAGATTATTTCTAGTTTGAATTCCTTTAAAGCTTCCCGGAGTTGCTTCTTTATTTCAGCTGCTATTATTTCAGGAATTCAGGTGTATGGCATATATTTTCTTCTATGTGCATGGCTCCTAGGCTTTCTTGGAATGGGCTTGATGTTTGAGATTGCATTTTGGTCTTTTGTTTTGTCATTTTCCTATATTTCTGTGTTTCAAGTGTTGTTCCAAAGCTTCCCCTGGGTGTGTTGGAAATTGTCTCCTATGTCCTGGGCTCTTGGGACTCCTCTGATAGCGTAGTTCCCTCCTTGGGCAGCGAGGCCCCCGGATTAAATGAAGGTTTCCAGGCGCAACTCAGATAGGCCTAAAGCCTCCTCAAGCCCCGCAGTTCCCCTCTCCGGCAGCTAAGCTCCCCAGACCAAAAGAAGGCTACCAGGTGTGGTCCAGGCAGGCCCGAATGCCACCAAGCCCAATCAAGTGTGGCCACAACCTGAGCATGTCCCCAACCACCCAGAGCAAGGTTCTGAATCTCTCCCAGGAATCGGATGTTGTGCAGGCATCCACCTCCTTGGGTGGTGAAGCTCCCCGAGCTGAAAGAAGGTCACCTGCATGGCCTAGGCAGGCCTCAAACCTCCTCTGCAGGGCTGCTCCCTCCTCCAGGGTACTCTCCAGATTGAGAGAAGGCTGCCGGCAAGGACCTGTTGATAAAATATAAAAAGCACTTCCCAACTTTTCTGAGTTTATCAACAGAGTCAACCATGTGGGATTTCAAAATCCACATTCCTACACTTTATCCCAAATGCTCATGGTTCTGTAAGTCCAAGGTGGGGGTCTAGACATGGGTATTTTTCAAATGTTCTCTGAATAAGGTTTAGAAACACTGTGTCAAGCAGGCCATTAGTCAAGTTTGTGGGCAAAGGAATTGTCCATCTTCTGTGCCTGATTGTGATGTTTGCTTGTCTAACTAAATCCAAAATACTCCTGACACACCCCTTGTCTGGATTGCCCAGTTTTTTTAAAGAGCTGGATAAATCTTACCTTGACTCACACATTCACACCCAAGCCCAGGCAGCATTTTGAGCTCAGTTGTGTGATTGTCCCTATATGTTACGCAGGCACAGCAGGGAATATGAATTTGCAATTGGGAGAGACCTCTTCAGGGGACCATGGTCTTCCCCCTCTTTCTACGTCACATCAGTATTACCAAATACCAGGCCAGTCCCTCCCTGACATCATCTTTCATCTTTCATGGGTCTGCATATCTGTGCTCTGTCCAGACTCTTCTAGCTAAGGTCTGTCAACACAGGGCTGATCGCCTCAGTTTCTGGCCTCAGATTCTTTACCGGAGTCCTCCATATAGTGAGCTCCCAACCATGCTTGACAGCCCCCTTTGCAGCCCATTGTTGGAATTGGTAAGTGAATGACTGAGAGAGTTTGGATTGACAGAAGGCAAAACAGCATTCCTTCGGGAGTATGAGTCTGGATGGTGTCCACAGGCCTAAAGAAGAGAAGTGGTTGGTACATACACGAGTCAACAAAATAAGAAAAGAGTTTATGAGATTAGAGGGTCCTTCTGGGAGAAAGTTGAATCCCTTTGATGTTAGCTCTTCCAGGATTTCCTAACATGGAAGCTCTATTTGTAGGACAGAGCCCTCCTGGGGAATCAAGGCAGTGTGTTCTGGTTTCTGATGTTGCCATTAAATTTCTCTGATTTTACTCATAAAGGAAAGAGAAACAAAAGAGAAAATTACTGAGTATTTATTATGTGTCTGGCACTTGC
Organism: Cavia porcellus; assembly: GCF_034190915.1. NCBI lineage: Eukaryota > Metazoa > Chordata > Mammalia > Rodentia > Caviidae > Cavia > Cavia porcellus. The sequence continues at coordinate 82,117,120 of NW_026947493.1, read as the reverse complement.
ATGTACTGTCTCCCTGAATTCCTACTACAGCTTCTTGTGCTATTCCTGCCACGTGGCAGGTGATGGGTTTTAAAGCAAGCCTGTTTAAACGACTCTGAAAGCGTGTGTACTTCACTGCATGCAATGCTGCTTACATTTGCGTTAAGCTGTCTGGGCCTCAGTTTCTGTACTTGAAAATGAATGGATTGTGTTAGGTTATTTCTCAGGTGCTTTGCCTTCTAAAATCAATGGGTTTATCTTTGCAACGGGGTTTCTTATCCTAAAGGCAACTTCCTCTGAAGCCTGTCTGTTGCTTGGTGCAGTACTATGCAGCGTTCAATAATTGCTTGCTGAATGTAAGAAGTGAACATAATCACCTTGGCAGCTCTGGGAGATTAAAAACAATGTGTAACGTGTTGCTGTAGTTAAAAAGAACTTTGCTCCTGAGCAAACCTTGCACTTTCTTGTTTCTTCAGTTCTGCGTGCTGTTTCCTTCCACTCAGCCAAATTCTACACCTGCAAGTCCAGGTCAGTTGTCCTCTTGGCTGATACCTCTTGATTAAAGAGCAGAATGGGTAGTAGGAGGTAGCTTCAGGGCCCACTATACCTCCTGATGGAGATTTAAAGATGGAACAGAACAAATTGCTCCTTCCTAGAATCACTGGCCTTTAAAGGACCCCACCAGCGCCTTAGGAGTAAAATTAATGTATCTGGTTTTAAAATCGACATCACGCCTCTTTTAAGATTCCTCCTGGGTTTTTTTTTAAATCAACCTTTGCTTTGCTTTGCTTTGCAGTTATATAACATTAACTCCAAAAATTCGTGTCCTACTTTGCATGGACGGTGTCCTTGTGCCTGGATTAGCGGGGGAAGCTTGCTGAACCGAGCTCACCTTAGTACTATGCCTCTGCCCAGACAAACCCTGGAAAGCCTCCTGCCTTCTGTCCACCATTGCTTCTTAATGCATCTCTGTTTTTCTTAGCAAATGCAGGTAAAATTAGCTCTATGCAATGACCGGAACAAAGCCGGAGTGCTTACTTCTGTGTACAAACATAATGCAAGATGTTCAACATGGAGGACTGTGGGCTATCCCAAATCTTCTGGGTCACTGTTACAGGCTCACAATCAACTCCTAGTCAGACAATACCTTTTTGTCCTTTGAAGGATACCTGAAGGACTTTTGTCCTTTGGAAGATATTATTCAACATTTGTGCACATTGTTTAATCCCTAATGCCAGGCACAAGGATGAAAAGAATATAATTCATAAGTACTTTGCTGACTGAATTCACTAGTCAGTGATTTGATCTCATTTTATTGTATGATTCTGAAAATATGTTTTCAATATAATACACACAGTAATTTTCCCCCCTGGAAAATCTGAGGGGTAAAACAGAAGACCCTTCATCCCCTGGAATGCTGTTAATATTTCTATAAGGATACTTGTAATTGATTCCTCTTTATGTGCCTCTCTCTTCTACAAGCTGTGTTTTTTAATGATGGTAACTGGCTTACTGGTCTCTATGTCACCAGCTTTGTCATGGTGCCTAACACATAATACATCATTTGTTAGACAAATGCACCAATGTATTTTGGAAGTGATTACCGTGCTCACCCTGACTTTCCATCCTGTCTTCTTCCTCGCTCTGGCATCTTAGGTAGCTCAGGCTGCTATAACAAAGTCCCACACACAAGGGACCGTGTAAACAGTGGAAATTTATTTCTCACAGCTGTGAAGGCTGGAAGTAACCAATAAACCAAAGCAGAACACAGAGGCAAAATTAGAAAATGTCACAGTTTGTTGGCATCTGAGCTTTTAGGGGTGAGAGAAGCCTCCTTCCTACACTACTAGTAAGCACTAAACCTGTGATACCTCCGGAGAGGAAAACTACAAAATTGCAATTGCTGAGAAGTTTGACATGGAAATTTTGCATCTCTGTATCCCTTCTACAACTAGATTTGCACATGTATGCTTACTCCCTGTTCAAAAAAGCAAAAATTGAAAACAACATCGTTTTTAATTTACTGAAATTTCATTCTCTGCTTCTGTGGCCTTGGCATGATAACAGTGCTTATTTTCAGTGTGGTCTACATTTTGGGGGGTTTCTGTGGGTCTGCATCTGTCTTCTATTGTTTCCAATGAATTTCTTATCAAAGCAAAAGAATGAAAATGTGCTTTCAAAAGAATAAAACCAAACAAAACAGAATAAAGCCAAGCAAAACAAAATAGTGAAAGTGATACAGGATTTCAAAACAGGATAATAGGAAATCAGCGATGGCTACCATGATGCCTCTTATTTTCTTCAAAATAGCTGTCCATACCATCAGACATAATAAAGTCAAACAAACCATAACAGAATAAAATCAATCAAGGCAGAACACTGAGTAAAACAAAACAATGAAGCAGAACAAAACAAAATAGTGAGAGCAACGTTGAATTTCAAAGACAAGACAGAAGGGAATTCCTCATAGTTGCTGTGGTGCATGTTGCTATTCTTTTAATAGACCCTCAGACTACCAGACTCAGGCTCTCAAAGCCAACCAGACAACACAAGCATTATGCTGCTTTGGTACCTCAGTTGCTGTTAACTCAGCCTGTCCTCCGAATCAGCTGTTTGCTAATGGGAGGGGAAGGTGTTCTTGTCTTCCAGGCTGCATGTCAGTTGGCTCACAGGAAGTGTGAATTGGCTTCTTGTTACAGGTTCAGCATGGCTTCCTCTGACTTACTGGAAGACAAGACAAATTGGCCTGTTTCTCCTCCCAGGCCCCACATAGCTCCCTTTATTCTTCTTTATGGTCAAATAATACTCTATTGTGCTTACCTTTCATTATTTTGGCTTGAGGTAGGAGCCGGAAGTCACACAGTGCCAGGGGGAGGAACAGGTGTGTGAGGGCACAGTGTTGTGTTTTCCTTTGACAGCAGTTGCCATGAAAGTTCTGAATCTATTCGGTTCATCAGGGCAGCCATGACAGCAAACTAACAACCCTCAGGCAAGAGGGCGTCCAGGAGGGCTTCAGGAAGTGTCCACAGCAGTGGGGGGTCCTTCCAAGGGCGAGGAGGGCTGTGACGAGGACGGGTGCAAATGTGCCTTTTTAGTGTAATGATATTTTAAAGCATTTGTTGTATTTTAAGATAACACAATGTATATACAACATTTAAAAAAATCCATTCATTCATTAATGAACAACTATATTGATTTCATATCTTGGTTAATGTGAACACCACCATGGTAAACAGGGGTAGGTGAGTACTACATATATATATTTCTGATAGATAATATTTCTGATATATATATTTTTCTGATATATATATATATATATATATATATATATATATATATATATATGGTGCTTAAAGCTTTTGTGTATATCAGAATGGTACAGATGAATGACGTGGTAGGTCTATTTTTTAGTTTTTTGAGGAAACATCATACGGTTCTCTTTAATGGTGATACTTGTTCTATTGATGGCTTGTGATCCTAATATAAAATACTCAACCTAACAAAAAAAATACATAACCCAACTAAAAAATGAGGGAAGCACTAAATAGAAACTTCTCAAAATAAAGCATACCAATGATCAATAGGCATCTTTTAAACAAAGTATTTACCCAGGAATTTTGTTCTATGGGAATTTTGTCTATATAATCTAGTTCACCATGAAAAGAAACAAAATTCTAAGTATATTTTACGTGTCCATCAGTAAATACAAGGGATAGTAATAAATAAGTTATTATACATTTATGTCATAGAATAATTTATGGCTTATTGGTAGTTAGGCAGCACTGGGGCTAGATAGCAATGATGCTAAGTATTACGGTATTGTTACAGAATAGAAATATCCAGCAATGGAAAGGATGACCCTTAGATGCTGATATAGAATAATCTTAAGGTACATTATCTGATTAAAAAGCAAGAATGCTGGAAGTGATAGCTATCAGTTAAGCAAAAAATATCTCTGGAAGGATTTAAAATAATTTAGTACTTGAGTTTGGGGGGTTAGAAAAGTTTATAGTAAAGGTATAGAAGTAAAAAGAAAATCCTTTGTTCTTTATCACTTTGTACAACCAGATTTTGTAGCAGGAAACAGATTACCTGTTTAACACAAAAGCAAATAAAATAAATAATGCTAAAGCCAACAGGCAAAATTATATGCATGAATAGTTTATCACTGCCATTTTTATAATACCAAGTGATTAAACGCAACCTAAATGTTCAACTATAAGGAAGCGGTTTATTACACCAAATGTAAATGTGATAATAATCTAACTTGCTATTAAAAATAAATGTGAAAAAGTTCTAAGAAACATGAATGACTACCTTTCCTTTTACCATACAATCAATTCTCCAAAACTTAGCAGTTTACAGAATGTTTATGTTTTTCATAAGGCTGCAGCTTAGAAGTCTCTGTCCAGTCTCATAGATGAAAATCAAATTGTCCTCTACACCAAGTTCTCATCTTAGAATTCTGCCTTCTAAGATGAAAAATGCATACTATTAAAGAAAATCCTAAGAATGGCCCTTAACCACATGGAGGAAACTTTGCAGTAAGAAATTTGACTGAAGTACCATTTTCTCCTGACAGACAGAGAAAACATTTTTAGATTTGGTAACACACTGAGCTCTCAGGGTGTAGATAGCCTCTTTGTAACACTTTTAAAAATGACATTACAATGTTGCACACAGTAACATCTGTAGAACCTGGTAACAACCAGGGAAACCTGCCAGAGTGAGGAGAGGGTGGAAGGGAATGTGTGGAAATAGTAACAGAAAGGTTTCTATTTTCTTATATTATTAATATATTTAAGGTTAAAGAAGAGTAGCTTTTTCTACCTTCCATCGTTTACCATAGTACAAAGAGATGGGTAGACATTTCATTTTCTACATAATGTTATTGCTTGCTGCTATTGCTGAGTTAAGGGTACGGTTCCCCAAAACCCCGTCCTTTGTGTATCGTGCTGTCCAGTCTGTTTGTGGAGAACTCCAGGCATACAAGCACCAAACAGTTACAAGGTACCTGATAGCGACCGGCTGTTTGTTGCTGACATATCTAAAGCAGAGTGTAGTTGTCCCGCTGACAATCTAAGAGGGTTATTTCACATCTCATTGGATTTTATTACCAGCTCTGCTCCAGACAAACCCAGAGGCGCGGCGAGAAGTCACCCTCTGCTTGCCTACTTTCCTGTTTGGCAAAGCAGGAGAGGCAGCCCTGCGGTGTGGCAGATGCTTGCAATCCCACCCGTGTCTACTCCGCGCTCAGCCGCGTTCATGCAGACTTGGTCCAGCTTCCAGCATCTTGCAAGGACTGCCCCAGGTGCCCTCTGACCGGAGAAGCCCCTGCATCCATACACGGAGAGGCTGGAGGTGGAGGGAGTGACCATCCCTTCCCCTCCTCCAGCAGGCCTCTCTCCTGGAGGCCTAATTAGGTTACCCCAGGTCTCCCGGGGAAGAGACTGTGGGTGTGGGCTGCACGGCCTCCTTGTCCTCTGCAGGATTAAGTTCCCTTTACTCTCCCGTCACTCACTTGATATTGAGCTATTTTTAAAAATGTCTTAAGAGAATTTAATAGGAGATTTGCCCTTTTTAGAAATGTCTTGGTGCACCGTGCTCTGCTGGTAACTGGAGACACACTGTTGTACAGCAGAACTCTAGGATTTTCTCACCCCGTATAACTGAAGCTTTCTACCCTTTGAGTAGGGACTCTGACGATGCTGTCTGCTTTAGTTTATTTATACACTTCACATAGGCTGAATTACATAAAATTTGTTCTTCCATGACTTGCTTATTTCACTTAAAGTCCCCCAACTTCATCTATATTTTTATAGATGCCACGATTTTCTTCTTAAGGCTGAATAATATTCCACATTATTAGTATATGACAGTCTCTTTATCTACTTATCTGTTAATGGTTACTTAGGATATATCTGCATTTTTTCTTTGTCTTTTAGAGACGGGGTCTCACTATGCAGTTCAGGCTGGTCTTGGGCTCACTTTGTAGTCCAGGCTGGTCTCAATCCTGCCACAATCCTCCTGCCTCAGCCTCCCGAGTGCTGAGATTACAGGAGTGCACCACTGCTCCCGGCCTACCTCTTGACTATTACTAATTATATTACAGTGAAAAATAATATCTAATTTCTCACCAGAATCTTGATATCAAGACTCTTGGACTTGAAACCTGGAAGTGGGGCCACAGGTCCTGGGACACTTCTGTTTTAGCTTCTTGAGGAGCACCCATGCTGTTCTTCATAGAAGATGCACTACACAAGGGTCATGGTTTCTCCACATTCTCAAAACACTTTCTTTGTTCTTGCCTTCGGATATAAGCCATCGCAGCAGATGCACAGTGACAGCTCATTGTGACAGTGACTTTTCTGACACTTAGTGATGATGAGCATTGTTACAGATTGGATCTCCAAAGTCCCACAAAATGAGCTGTGCCACTGCAGCCCCAAAGTGCTGGACTGAACCTCTAAACTCCAAGTAACCATGAACTGCACCTCTAAAACGGTAAGCCAAAAGACTCTACTTTTGAGTTGTTTCCTCTTCCTATACTTACTGGCCCTCTGTATCTCTTTTCAAGAGAAATAACTAAGCGGACTTTTAGCCCATCTTTAACTGGGTTATCAGGTTTGATTTTCTTTTGGGAGTATGTGTGTAGTTCATCTTTTTTTGGTGGGGTTCTTTTGTACTCACTACCGAGAAGCAGAAACTGCCTATATATTACAGAAGTTGACCCCTTGTCAGATGTATGATTTGAAACTATTTCTCCTCCTCTACCTGCTCACTGTGACTTGGATGTGAGAATCTCTCACTAGTATCTGGATTTCTTCCAAAGGGAATTTGTCCATGTTTTATTAAGGAGTCAGTGTATTTGTGGGGGGAAGGAGAGTCCAGAATTTTTTATTCTGCTATCTTGCTGATATCACTTTGATAATATACTGTTTATTGATAATATACTTTTTATTATCACTTCAATAATACACTCTTGTCAAAGATTCTTCTGTGAGTCTTTGTCTTAGAGATTCTAGGAACATAAATTGGGATTTATTGTGATGACAAAATTCACGCTGAAAATAAAACACCCAGTACCATATACATGTCTGCAGAAGTTGGCTATTTGTAATGTTACTATTTTGATGTTATTTTTTAAAACCCTAAAGGTCAAGCAGGTTAAATATATAATAAGCAACAAACCAAGACTTCCCCATTACATCACAAGCAAGCTTCTCCAATGGCTGGCCCAAAACAAAATACATTAGAGACTTTGGGAATAACCTTGATGCCGTGTCAGTGTTATGACCACTTTATTATTTTTGACGCTCTCATAAGAGGCAAAGTTAGGAGATAGAAAAGTAAAAATAGTTACTCGTTTTTATTAAGTACCAGTAAAGTTGGAATAGGACCAGGTGAAAATTCAAACAAAGGTTTGGGGACTATCAATGGTTTTAATGATCCAATGATGTATTACACATTACTGCCCACAGGGCAGCATGAAACACCATGCCCTCACACCCAGGAGCACAGATTCTGTGCACCAGGAATTCAGGAACACTAACTCAGTTTTCTGTTTCTGAGTCTTTCACAAGCTGTACTCAGAAGCTTGACTGGGAAAACATCTGCCTCCAATCTCATGGATTTGGAGGTGAAGTTCAGTTTGTCAAGGGCCGTTGGATTAAAGGTTTATGTTTCTCATTGTCTGATAAATGGGATGGGCATGTTGTATCTAGCAGAACAACTTGCTTTATCAGCATGCCCAAGGAGAAGGCTGTAAAAACCATCCCATAGTGAGATGGGAGTCGTAATTCTATGTAAGCTACTGGCAGAAATGGGTTCTACTGCCTTCCTCTGTCCTGGTGGCTGCCAGCGAAGCACTAGGCGACCCTGCCCTTGGTGGGAAGGATCCTACAAGGGCTCACACACACACCTTGTGGCAGGGTGTGTGTGAACTGGAAACTTTTAAAATTTCTTTGATATGCTCCAAGGATCTTAACAGGAGAATTGCTTTAGGAAATTAGCCCTATTTAAGCAAAACTATTTCAAAAAGGTAAGATGGCTCTCTAACATCATAGGTAACAATAAAAAGACAGCAAAGTAATCGGAGTTACTGATGACAAGTTAAATTGCATAGCTCCACGAAGTTGAGGTTTTATTAAATGTAGCCAGGACAATGTAACTGACAAATATTGACAGGGTTAATGTGACATAAGCATCGAGCATACTATTTTACATATAGCATGGGCTTAATAACGACTTGGAAATAAATAGAATACATGTAGATTTCCATTGTCGTTTCCTGTACTATTTATGCTTTAACTTTTACCAAGAGCCATTCTGCCTCTGCTGAGAAATGCAATGAAGAATTTGTTTCTCAAAGTAGAAATGAAATTGACGATAAAAAAAACCCAGGATCCGTGCTATGATTACTCAGTCCTAATGGAACTGTGCTTATACACTGCAGAAGGCTGGCTTCTCTCTAATCTGAGGGGATGTTCCAGCCCAGCGAGTGGGAAATAAAGCCACATTCAGCAGCAGCCACCCCTGGCCTTCGGGAGCTGGGTATGAAACCAGATCTCTGGGATCACCTGTAACACATGGCTGGGATCATCTGTAGGAATGCCTAGAAATTCTCTGCTAAAACAGTCACAGGGAAGGTTGAGAGTTTATGCCTCTGCCCAGATGTACAACCCATGTCTGTCACAGTGAATTTTAACTGGCTATTTTTCAAAAGAAGAGTTCCTTTGCTAGTATCCAGTCAGGGATAAAAGCAATGTATGCTACGTTATCCAACATTCCAGCAAAAGTGAACACAGAATGGTCCTGGAACAGAAATCAACTTTTCAACAGGAAGAGAGCTTATGTAGGATTACACGGTAAGGCTTGGACCCAATAGGACACAAATATATGTCACAAATGATTAAAAATTTGAATCTCAAATCATTCAAAGCACAGATGAAGCAAGTGATCTTTTCTTTGTTCTGTCTGTGGTCCAAAAACACTCTTTTTATTTTTAAAGTACAGTATTAGAACAGTGTTGACCAAGCCACAAAGGGGGATATAGATTATTCTAAAGTTTTGAATAGTTCCCTTATATTATATGATTTTTAATCTACTTCCTGTCTTACCTTCAAGCTTCTATTTTGTCTTTCCAGATAAAGTACAGAGTTGCAATGAATCTTGAGACAAAAATGTAATTATTCAGATATGTAGTGTTTCTCTCAGAATTTACTAGAAAACTTTTTTTCCCAGTACGAATATGAAGCCATAGTTTTAAGAATCTCAGCAAAGACCCAGGAGACCTTGACATTTATTGAGGATCTGCTATGTTCTCTCATTAAATGATCAGTCTTACAAGTAAATATTATTATCTCAATATGACAGGTGTGAAAAATAAAAAAAACATACAAGAGTAGAAAACATATCTGTTGGCATGTGGATATGAACACACAGCAAACTTCATATTCACAAATCCAGTTGAACTTGTAACTATCCACCTCTTTGTTACTGTTAGAGAAACCCATGCTCAGTCAGTGATGTTAAACTGTTTGCCCAGTATCACATACCCCTCAGCAGTTACAATGAATTAGAACCCATATGCATCTGATTCCTTGTATTTCCCCCTAGTTATTTCATGGTATTCAGCATGAAATCTTCTAAATGTAGCTTCTAGTGAAACACTTGCAGAATTCTGACAGCTTCCTGCCAGCTTAAAAGGAGAAGGATACTATTTATACAACTGTCAGTTTTCTCAGCAAGGCAAGGTATCTGAGAACATCTCTAGAATTAAATGTATCTGCAGCTGGAGAAATATAATTAGTAAATATTAGAGGGACCTTCTTGAGTGTAGCTGCCTGTTACAACACACACTTCATCCCCACATCTATTCTACTTCTTTTTGTCTTAAAGTAAAAGAGCTCACATTTGTGGCTGTAGTGTAGAAACAGGAAAGACGAATAAATGGATGAGTAAGTGTATTATTAAATAATCCATTTAAAAACACGTTAAACAGCAAGCCAGGCCCGCCACTTTCATTCTAGCAAACTTCAGAGCACCCCAGGCCACCCCCTAACCTGACTGTGACGCCTACCACCACCCCGGCTGCTTTGAATGGCACATTTAGCTTGGCCAGGGATAAAGGGTTCAACTTAGTCGAGTATCAACCCATTTCCATCTCACAATTGTCCAAGATGTTCCTGGATGACCTCCAATCACTGGCAGACTGAGGCCCTTGGACTGGTGACTCTCCTGTAGATTTGCCCCCACCTTCCCTTTACAGTGTTGGCAGAATGGTCCAGTGCAGGCTTCTCTCTGCTCACTAGGATACCGTCAGATGCCACGAGGCGGCGGTTAAAGCACAAGCTTCAGTTTAGACAGTGAAGTTCAAGACACGCTGCTATTTACGTATAGCATGTGATCCCCACAGAACTACCTGGTCTGTCGAGGTCCTAGCTTCTCATGTATCAAGTGGGGATAACAGAAATATCTACTGGTGAGTCATCGTGGGAATAATAATTGGATGATGTACCAAAAGCAGCAAATGCAGTCCCCATCATTCTGCCTGTTTCGTTTTTTGTGTGACACAGGATCTCACTATGTAGTTCAGGCTGCCTTCAACCTGCTATGTAGCCCAGGTGGCCTCGAATTCACAGAGATCCTCCTGCTGCGTCCTCCTTAGAGCTGGGATTACAGGCATGCGCCATCATGACCAGCTGCATCCTGTCTTTATAAAACAAATTGAGAATGACAGAATGTCTTTTCCTTTGATGGTTCAGCTTATATCCACTTAGGAATTAAAACAAGAGAGATAGGGAGAAAGACAGATATAGAGAGACAGAGAGAGAATCCCTTTTTAAGCCCTTAAGAAAATATTCTAGTTATAAGGCCAGAGATATTCCAGGTGTGACTTCAGATCCTGTGTGTGCCCTGGCAACAAAGACAGGGTGGTTTGAGTGTTCCCTGGGTCATGTGGCCTCAGTGCTGAGATGGGTGAGGAGCAGGGACAGGGCTGCTTCGCTTCACCCACACCATGTGGACCGGGAATGAAATGGGCCCATTTACTATGCAAAATCAAAATGTTACTGCCAGCAAAAGTTTTAAAGTCTACGAATCCCTAAAAGACTAACATAACACTGAATAAGCAATGTAGGCTAATGCTATTAGCCAGGAGTGATGAGAGCACCTCCAAATCCTGCTTCTCCCAATTCTGAACCAAAATATGGAGATAAGAAAGAAAAGCAGATCAAGATCTACTCTGATTCCACTGAATTGAAGCAACAAAGGAATAATTAGATCTCTAAAAGTAGCAAAGTGAGATCTAAGCACATCAATAAAATGGGCATAATCCAGGCTTTCCTTAATAGATAGTTTAGCTAAGTGAGAGTTCTCTTTGCAAGACGCTTTCTACCCTCCTTCATAAATTATGCAAATGTTTACTTCAAACTTTCCACAGATAAACAGCTTTGAAACGGCCATCTCTCAAAATTTAAACCTCTTCCTCCTATGGGAAAAATGCAAATGCATGTAAAAGGACAGGAGTTTTACAAATAAAAAATATTTTCCTAAGCCTGTCTGCTTTTTTCATATGTAAATAAGACCTCGCATATCCTCTCCTCTCAGGAAAGAATGTGCAAGACTAACAAAATTCAGAAAGACATAAGCTGCCAGTGCTTTCTTATTCAGCTTTTTCCATAAGCCTTCCTAAGAGCAGAATTAAGATTTATTGAGAGCTCACTCTAAATTCTCCTACCAGAGCATTTTGTGATAGAGTCCTCAGAATACGTGTTTCTCTTTCCCTCTCTCCATACACAATTTTTATAAGGCATTTCCTCTGCGGTTATCTACAAGGTGTAAAACATGGAGAGATGAATACAGGATTCAAACAAGATAATTCTCCTTCCCAAGTGGTGTTTCATGGATACGAGTAAGGTTAAGAGTGCTCCCATGCAAAGAAAGTGTGGAAAGCAATTATGGAGATCACAGAAAGTTTTCTTTCTCATTTTTGCTTTTAAATAGTTACAAATTCAAAGAACGCTATGAGAAGACTTTGGGAAGACCATTAAAAAAGGACATGAAATATGAAAAACTCAAGTAATAAACAATGAAGGCAAACACATGCTCAGTCATTCTCTGAGCCTTTAAGCAAGTACTCTATTCTAGGATTTGAAATACAAAGGAAGCCATAGGAAGTGTTACTGAGCTAGACACACAAAGCGATCTTGTTTAATTTTATTGTATTCTTAAAACATGGATATCTGAGTGGGCAGGGAATCAGATAAGTACCCTGCAACATGATTTTAATTTGCTACTAACAGAAATTAAATGAAGGAGCACACGACAAGAAGCAGAGATCTGGAACCAATTAGACATGTTAGCCCAGGAAACACCCCATTTTTTTCCTGGAGGTCTGATAAGCTAACCATCAAGATTTTTTCAAGAAGTAGCAAACAACACAACATTAAAAGGAAATAACACGATCCTGAGGAATACCTTTGGGAAATGCTTTATAAAAATACATATTAATCATTGGACTTAGCAGAACAAGTCTAATATTAAAGGAAAATATATCTATAATGCTCAGATCTCTTCATTCCAAAGGAGAAAATGTCACCATAAGTGTTTTCCCTGGAAAGTGTTTATCACTAGATTACCAAATAGCCTTCTTCCTAGAATCCAGTGTTACTCCTTTCTTACAGATTCTCTCACAAATGTAAAGAATGAGAAATAGGGATAAAGATATAAACCCATGGCATATGTAAGGCATGCAGAGATATCGAGGTATGCAAGGAATGACTGAAATGTGGTGGATATTTAAATTTTTTAAAAATGTATTACAGTAAAGGATACACAGTCAAAATGGTGGGATATGTGTGTTCAAAGCCAGGGATATTATTCTGGGTATTTTGAGGGGAGTTAAAGGCCATGCTTTTATTCCTGCAATAAATAAAGCTTAAATATTCGCCATATATTTTGATCATCCTTCTTGGGTTAGATGTTTATGGCAATTTCTCTCAAATAAAGCCATTTTGCTGTGTCTTCTCCCATCATCTGTGTCTGGCACGGTGTGACTTCTGGGTCTTCCTCACGTGACCGTGAAAGGTAAACATTTTCAGTGGATTCAGGACATTGAGACAGTGGAGACAGTGCGATCCAAGACACCTAGGGAAGAGGACTTCCAGAACTGCCTCAGCAAGTGGCGAGAACGATGTGATAATTGTTTTCAAAGTGAGAGGAGGCGTTCTGACCAGGATGGCTGACAGTACATCCTGTGCTGTAATGATTGTGCTAATTTAAACTTTCACTATAGTTTACACAAAAAGAGAACCATCAGATGGAAAAAAAAGAGTTTCCATTGGGGTTCAATTCCGGATCATGTAATACATATGCCGCTCTCACATTTCCCATCATATCCTTAGAGGCTATTCCTTGCAAATCTACCTCGGTTGGTTAGAAGACATTCTCTGCAGACTTCCAAGACCGTACTCTTTACCATCAAGTTTATTTTTTAAAGCTCCAGTTTTTGTATTGTAAGATAAAGCGCCAATGAAAGTCCAACTGGACCCTCTCTTCTCCAGGTTGCCTTGCACAAACCCTTATTCTCACACGTGCTGTAATTTATTGTAGTTGTTTAATGTCCCTCTACACAGTGAGACCAAATATCTGGGTGTAATGCCACATCATATTTTTCCTTTTGTATCCCTTTACCAGGCCAGGGCCCTGAGCTTGAATGCTAAAGATCCATAATTGTCTTTCTTCTGACAATTATCGTTGGCCAATAGGAGCCCAGGAATACTCCAGGGGGCGGGGCTCTGGGATGGCCAGGTAATTGATGTGTGTAAAGGCCCCGCCTCTTGAAGGGAGGAGCGGGGTTCTAGATACTGGCTGCACTGCACAGCCTCCCTGGAATCAGACTGAGAAGAGACTGGTGCGCCCACATCTCGGTTTTACTTCTTCTCCTGGCCTCATCTACTTCCCTCAGTACTTTACAGCTTTCTACTAAAGACACTTTCTCAGTAAATCAGTTGCACAAAATCCCCCAACTTGACCTGGGCTTTTGGAAATTAACCTAAAACACAGTTCTTAGACCACTGTTGTTTATGGCAAAGATCCTTTCTCTGTTGAACTTCGGGTTTCCTGAGAACGCAGTGATGACTTATTCTTTTTTTTTTTTTTTTTTTTTTTTTTATGTCTAGGGTCTCATTCAGGACCTTAAAGGTAATCATCACTCAAAACTTATTTGTAAATTCAGTTATCTGTGTGAATAGATTTACCTCATTTCTTATTCTCATCTCGTACCAAACATAAATTCCAGGAAAAGAAAGAGCTAGATTTAAGGGTAACTGTTGCCATTCTCATTTAATATCACCCTTTCTCCAAGAGAAACAGAATCTGAGTTCTCAAGATTGCAGTAGTGAGGTCTGAAGTAGGGGGGACACAGCAGCATCCCATCTCTATTCCTACAGTCACGTACTTAATTAAACAACAGCATCTCATCAACTGAGCAGAGTTGACAGTAGCCAAAGGCCATCTACCAAACCCATTTTATTTTTGCTTCTTCTACTTTCCCTGAGAATATCTCCCCTTCCTCACTTGTATCTTGCGCCTGTACTAAATCAGCAGTAAGGTGGTAAATACCAACCTAACTCTAGGAAATAAAGAAATGGGGCATTTTCTATAGTGTTTCATGGTACATCACCAGAGATTAAAACAAATACGGCCGTCTGTTCTCTGTTGCATCCCTTGCAAATGATCCTATTTCTCTTCACTAAGGAAGATAGATCAAATTCCACCAAGTGAATTAGCAGATTCATCCAGAAGGACAAGCACTCCTACATTAATCAAAGGCATGTGATAGATCTATATTAACATGAAGGCACAAGTTTCTCCATCAGTGTTTCTTGCTGTGGCTCTGCCTTACTAATACACTGGCAGGATTTCCATGATTAAAAATGGAATGATCCTCTCGGTATCCTAATTATAATTCTTGTTACTAACTGATCGTCACAAAATTTGGCCAAGAAAGCAAAAAGATAATTGACTCTTTGCAAACGCATTTTCTTTTAGGGTAAAGATGGCCTTTTGATGAGAGAAAGCTCATTAGGTTTCTATTACCCAAACTTGTGTCAAATACGTAAGATGTACCCTCAACAAGATAACAACATAGCTCAAAACTGTCTCTCTAAGAGAATTAACTGTTTGGGAACATTAGTATTTGGTCCAGCTCTTATGGATCCTTCTAGCATTTCCCTTATAGTTGACTCTGTGCAAAACTGGTCCAGTGAGGAGATGCAGGAAGAGGGCAGGACATATGAGAGGTGACAGAAAGTATAAAGAAAACCTGTGAAACCTTGAATCAATTACTATTTAACCCAGGTGATGTGCTGGGATCTCAATTTCTTGTCTGCATCTAACCAGGCTGCTTTAACAAAGTACCACAGACTAAGTAGCATGAGCAATGAACTTGCACTTTTCATGCTTGTCGGGGCAAAGAGGTCCCAGTGCAAGGTTCTGGAAGCTTCTCTGCCTAGTAAGAGACCTCTTCCTTCTCCTCATATCCTCCCATAGCCAGAAAGGGATCATCTCTCCTTGGTCTGCCCTTGTAAGAGTATTAATCCCATTCATGAAAGTTCCAACTCTTGCTCCAACCACTCCTCAAAGGCCCCACCTCCAAATACCATCACGCCAAGACTAGGGTTTAAACATCGGGGGGAAGGCTTCAATCACTGCCCCACTTTTTTACAATAGCTTTGATGGTAGTGTATTGGTACCATTTATAGGTGATAAAACTTGGATTTCCAGGTGTTGATAAATTCCACAAAGCCACATGGTTACTAAATGTGGAGCTGGAACTCCTTTCAACTTCCTAACTATGTCAGTTTAGTTACTTATTACCAAAGTTTTTGCATATTACCAAAGTTTTTGCTGACCTTAATTTTGTGACTGCAGAGATAAAAGGAGTTTTGTGAGCATTCACTATTGCAGTTTAGGGTTCTCCCCAACAGTTACGTGTAGGAGAGCCACACTCCCAGCCTGTGGGTTGTAAACAATTGCCAGTGTGAGAATTTGAGAGAAGGGACATTTAAGAAGTGATTAGGGTTAGATGCCCCAGTTCTTAGAACTGTGAGCCAAATAAAATACTGTGGATCATAATTTACCACTTCTCAAGAATTGTGCGGTAGCAGCAGAACAGAGACCAGTACAGTCTGTTTTTAAATTGAATAGTTTTATAATCCCATCCCTTTTCTGATGTTTTACCAACTATCAACTAATAAAAAATCATGCAAAAAGGCAATGCTATAATTTAAGAGGTGATGCAGCCTTCTTTGAAAGTTGCCAAAATGAGTTACCAAAATATAGCAGATGCTCTGAAGGCATGCTAAAGCTTTGGAGTATAAGAACACATTCACTTTGGAATTAAGCAAAATGCTGTGTCCTTTCAATTTTGCAGCTGAATTCCCAAAGCCAACATAGGCATGTGCATAGCTCCATGGCCTTCCAACCTGCACAGAAGTTTCAAAATTACTACCTGGTCCTTTGAGTCAGAAGGAAAGAAAGTGAGGCTGGATTCTATTCTTTACAGAAGTAAGAAGAAATTCAGCTACTCTACTCTGCCTTCTTTGTGCAGTGAAGTACACAGTGATGGACTAATGGTGAAGAAAGAGAGGCAGAGATGGGGAGACTCAAAGAGAAATGCAAAAGTTAAAACGATTTGCAATTACCCTTTCAGGGAATGAAAGGAAAGATTGACAGTCAGTAAGCTTTCTAGAAAACAAGCTCCATGAGATCAAGGAAGTTCTCTCCCTTTTCTTTCCTTAGTATTTGCACATAGTTGGTACTTAACAAGCATCTGTAGAATGAGCAATCTCAGACAAAATTTTAGTATTCATTTTACAAATGGCAGCATCACTAACAAAGTTTCGGGAATAAATTAAAATTTATTAATAGTTTATCTCAATTAATATCTCATTGTTAGGACAAAAATACCCAACACCAACAAGATTATAGTTTATGGAGATTTCAGTCTGTAGTTACCTGGCTCCAGTGAAGGACAGCATGGCAGAAGGGAAATGGCAGAGGAGAAACAGACCATGGCAGGGTAGTCAGCAAGCAGCGAGCCTTCCTTTCCCTTTTGATTCCATCCAGGCTACAAGCCTATTGGGTGGTGCTGCCCACACCCAGGGCGGGGCTTCCCTTTTCAGCAAATCCATCATCCAGAACTCTACTAAACCCACTGGAGGACTAACCTAGTGTCATACACCTGTAATCCAGTCACCTTCCCAAAGTCCTGCCTATTAGCATGTGAGACTTTGAGGGAAACTTTAGATAGAATCCCTGACACAGTGTTACACTGAAACAGCTAACATCTCCTATCATATCATCTGCATGTCCTTAGGTGGTAGTGTCTTCATAACTCCACCTAGATAGTCTTTGTAAAACTGAGATATGGATAAAACAACTACTGGCAGAGAGTAAAGATATAACAACTAGCTTCCAGATCCCATTGTTAGTATCTCACAGATTCAGGTCACCTTCCCAGAAGACCGTGTGTAAGTGACCCTGGGTCCCTTGGGAAACACACTAGTCACAGCGTTTCTTACTCACTCTGCCTTCTACACGTGGCTCGCCTGACACTTCGTTCCCACCTCCAAGAGCCAGAGTCCCTTAGAGGCCCCGTCCAAACTGTGCCTCACGTCCTCTTCCCAGAGCATCCTGGTGCTGCCTCTCACTTTCCCTCTGCCAAGCGGGGTGTCTGCCACAGTTAGAGACCTGTCCCATCCTCACGCCTGCAGCTGTCAGTCAGGTGTGGCGCACAGTCTTGCAGAAAGTTTGAAACTTCTGTAGGAAACAGCAGTGTGGGAGGTTCACCCTGCTGACATAGGTCACCTTGTGCTCATCTCTGCTTGGGCTCTACCAACACCTCGGTCCCTCATTCCACCAGGTCTTCATCGCCATGGCTCCTCTAGTACACCACTTCCTACATGTTTGATACCTGCTTCTAACACGTACAAGAAGGGCAAGTGTCAGTGTGGTGTATTGATCATGCTCAAGCTTTCATCCTTTATTTGAAAATCTGAGAGTCCTTTATAATCTCCACATGGAAGCCAATGTTTAATGCAAAGACTTATTAAATCTGTATAAAATACACAAATGATTGCTAATGGCATGACTTTCCTATTCTTCTTCAAAGCTGAACCAGGGCAAATTGCTTTCATTTTAAACAGTAAATTAATTTTGCACCACGGAACATACCTCACTAATCCATTTCAAGTTTTTAGTATAATACAGATTTGTCTACATTTGCAAAATGAAAGCCTTAGCTCCAAGAGAAATGAGGAAAAGGCACAGACTGCATTTCGTAGGAACATGGAAAAACCATTAAACCAGAATTCATTTTGAACAAGACACTGCTGAACAGTGTGGGCTGTGAGTGATTACTAGTTCTGGGAATCCATTATGAAACAGATAAAGTTAAATATTGCCCTGGAAAATTGATAGATTGGGTTGGATTCATTTATCTATTGAATAGCAAATAAAGCTCACTTTTGGTAAGGAGAGTTAGGATGTCAGTGAGGTTGGGGGAGGGAGATTTTATCCCAAGAATGTAGATGAGAGCAAGTTAGGTTAAGAAATTGAAAAGTACCAAGCAGAAATTTTGCACAATCCTTCAGAATGTGCTGAGTTTAAAGTATGTCAACTTAGCTCTCCTCGAAGCATGTTTCTCAGAATTCCTTCCCTGCAGAATTCCTGGTTAACACGAATTATGGGCCACATTCTTTTTGTACTTGGAAGGTCAAAGCAGGCAGTGGGGCTCCCTGCAGCTTCACGCACGCTGTTGGTAATGGCTGGCTCACCACACTGGGCAGCATTCCCACTGCGGTTCCTAAGTCACCACATAACCTTGTTCCTGCTTGCTGGCTCCTGCACAGATAAAGACTTAGCTCCAGGATGAAGGCAATAGGTTCTCCTGGAAGGTACTGCGTCATCAGTGCACAAGGGCAGAGGGGGACCATCAGTGCCTTCACCTTCCTCACAGGCTCCAAGCGGTCCAGCAGCTTCCTCTTCCGAATTCTGTCATTTCACACCCACCTTCCTTCCCAGTCCTGCTCTGTGGACTTCTGTCTCCAGCCTCAGATCTGGCCAAAAAGCCCTCTTGTAATGGTTTAACCACATCCCACAACTGTATAAATCCAAGAACCTCAATAAATTCCTCAGATATTAATGCATAACATACAGGCAGTGCTTCTTTGATCAAACTCGGACTGAAACACAGTGTGGGGTTAGTAGAGTGGAGAAAAAACCTGGGAAGACATTTGAATAAAGCACGTCTAATTTGCTAGAAGAAATGCGATGCTTTTTAGCTCTTATTGGTGCAATTTTCTCAATGCACAAAGAAAGATTCGAGATGAGCTATTTAGGAACTCCGGATAAAACAACTTGCAAACAAAGTATTTCTAAGAGATCCATTTTCTCCATGTAACTTCACCCATATTTTTTATGTTATTGGTCATATGTACTCTTAAATAATACACACTAGTTGAGAGTCTGCTGTATATCTGTGACAAACATTTCAAATATATCGGTGCTAGACATTATTTAGGTGATAATGTTCTTTGTAATTAGCCTCAACCATTAAGATTTTTGCTTTATGTGAAAATTGTGATAAACACTTTCATCTATGGCTTTATTTTTCTTCTCAAAACAATCCTCAGAAGTTGGAAAAGAGTTAAGTAGTTGGCTAATACAAGGAGAGAACAAAAAATGTATTTCAGCTTCTGTCACATTCATGTCTTATAATTTTGCTTAATTCTCAAGCTATCTATACTTAGGATTTTTCTCCATGGTATAAAATTGGGAAAATGGAGACTCAGAGAACCCAAGTTCGATGCCTCATATGAGAAATAACTGGGAACCGAGTTCTCTGTAACTACAGAGTTCAGGGTCTTTCCACAGCTTCTTCAAAGTACAGAGTCTGCATTTCTGAAGATTGGCTGATCAGGCTTTGAGCTTTCTGTTTTATTCTATCCTTTGGTTTTGCTGTTACTTAATTCCAATTCATGAGCAGATTTACTCTGTCCCTACAATAAAAAATTTTTTCATAGCTCCAAGAAAGACATAGAGAGCTGTACTCAAGGATTCCACACCAAGATGTACAGATATTCCTTGTACTATGGCTTTCTTTTCTATGGTCTGTAACAAGATCTGTATGTGTGTTATATCAAACCTCATTCTTATGCCAAAGACTAATTGAAAATCTGTCTGTTGTCCTTTCTGTAAGCACTTAGAGCCCAATATGGGTCAGACATAATGTTAAACTTTGGGGTTGATGAATAATTCATAAAACCTGTCCACACTCAGATGGTATTTCCAGTGTAAGACATGTCCATATAAAATGCAGTTCCAGCAAGGTATAATACCACTAAAATTTGAGAAAATACAAGGAGAGCAGGAACCAAGTCAATGGGGAGAAGAAGGAAGGCAGGATTCATAACAGGAGCGCTGTGTGAATTGAGACTTGAAGGACAGAGAAGCTTTTCCAAGGTGAACATTTTACAGTCAGAAGTAATAGCAGGTACAGAAACATAATTGCATAAAGCAGAGTTCCCTTTTTGGAATTTTAATATCTTGGGGTGTTGAACTATAGAAAATGAAAGGGGAAAATTGAACAATGAATCTGGAGGAGAAAGCATGAGATGGTCCACGAAGGACTCTTCGGGTCATACTAAAGAATTTGCACTTTTACTCTTAGGAATATAGGTGTTATTAAAATGTTTAAACAGAGAAGGAACGTAATTAAATATTCATGCCTGACACCTGTGTGTGAAGAATTACCTCGGAATTACCTTGGAAGTGAGGCCAAAGTCGAACTGTTGTGGTTTGTGTTCAGGCAGTGAGTCTTCCAGTCCTGAGGTCCTGAGTTTGCTCAGAACACAGGGACCCCTCTTCCCTTCCTACACGCTTCCGAAAGCCAAGGCCCTTCTTGCCAGCCCTCCGTCCACTGCACTTTACATCAGATAAATATTTTAATCTATTACATTCTTTTTTTGCAATCACTTGTAGATCTTTGGGTCACAGGCTGTGTTACTCCGCAGAAAGGCACATATGCTAATAACAGGGCTCCATAGCTGCCTGCACTACCAGTGTGAATCATTTTGGCTTCATAACACCAACCAATCCCCATTTGTCTGACTCCAGCATCTCCAAGTCCAGGTCAAGGCAGCTGGAGTCAGGCAGATGTTTTTCTCCACTGATTCTGGATTCTTACTGATTGTTGCTATCTGTTAACACAGTTTATTTTGTATACAATTGGCCCTCCTCTGCCGTAAGCTGTAGTTCTCCTATGATATGATTTTCATTTTGATACTTGACGTGGGCCATGAGAATAATAATGAGATCACATCTAACTAAAGCTACTTTTGAAAGTTCCCACCTTAACTATATTGTTAATTCCTGCAGTTAAAAAAATACCTGCAACCAGCTACCACCTTATGACTGAATTCTTTCTAAAAAAGTAAGAAGCTATAATCAAGTCAATAAAAAATTATAAAACATTGAAAAACAAATGTTAAGATACACTTTTCACTCCTAAAAAAAGATAAGAAGCAGCTAGAACAGTGAGATAAGATTTGTGGTAACTGGACAACACCAGGAAAAAAAAAAAAACCTCTCAATAATAATACGCTAATAATATGCAATTCACAGTATATGCCATCCACCTGAAAGCCATAACATTATTAATATGTGAAAATGAAAAAAAAATGTAAGAGAAAGAAACACTAGACCACAAAACTTCCAAGTACAGGGAGGAAGTACGATATTTTAATGAAAAAAACCCCAACATATAATACCTAGAATTTTCGTTTCAGCCATTGTCACCTCAGTATGAAGACCCTTTGTCTATTGCAGAGCGGTAATGACAGGTAGAATTTTACCTAAAATCCCCTCAAATTTCCAGCTCTCCTAGTCACTTCCTCCTCAGAATTCTTCCTGTTACCAATCAATGCCACCTCCTTAAGTTTCTGCGTAAGTTGGAACAAAAGGATCCATTTCCCATGGGTCATAAAAATGAATGCAGCATGAGGGGAAGTTACGCTTCATACAGTGGTAGAGTCAAAGAATTTTAGTGATATTCCAGATTGGCTTCCTGCCTTTTATAACCAAGTTAAATGAACATCAGAGAAGTTAGGTTATATTCATGAGGATACAAAGGGAGCCTCACTTTTATGGGGCATTGAGGTTACACAATGTCGAGACCCATCTTAAAAACTGGAAATAAGAGAAACAATAGCAATTGTGTATAAGATTATGGCTGGTGAAAATTAAAGGCTGGCACTGTAACCAGAACCGAGTGAGATAATGCCCAGTTTGAAGAAGTGAGAGCCAAGGACATGTTGGATGGCCCCGTCATGCAGGGAAACAGACACCACTAAGAACCCCTGAACGGAGGCACCAAGATTGCTTCTCTTTGTTCCTTTCTCCCCATGGTGACTGTCCCCAGAAGCATTCTGAAGAAGGGAGAAACTAATCACTGATCTCCCGGAAGTTACCTATGAGATGCTTCCTTCCAAGCAGAGGCTCTCCTTGGGCAACCCGATTCCTAGGGACAAAACTTAATTTGCCCAGTGTTGGTCCAGTCACCGAGTGCAAGAGTAGTCATCTATGAAAACTGTGTGCAGACCTCTGCATGTACATGGTCGGCCCTGGGAGGGCTCTTCACCCACTGAGTGCAGAAAGACAAAAACAGCCACAAATTTACTCTGTGCTGAACAGCTACGGATCAAAAACTAGCGTGATTTTCCAATCTCAAGAGCCCTCTTAACAGTGAGAGCAGGTATGCAGCAATTTCATTTCCCTGGCGTAGAATTCTTGTTTTAGCATCACAGATTATTATCAGAATACCAAATTAAAACAAAACCTAAAAAATATTGTGTGTTTTGTTTGTTTAAAAGCCAGTCACTCGTAGCACACACAACTTGAGACCGTAACGTTAAGGGACATAGATAGACCCACAAGCTTCCCTATTGCATGGCTTCTCTTACATGAGAAACCCGAATTATAAACAAAGACCAAAAGAAAAGGCAGGTAATATGAAATACGAAATACAAAATCTTTTGCAAAATTAAAGAAGATCATGAAATAGAGGGACAGGGAAGAAAATGAGGAGATGAAAAAGGAATTAAGATACATTACATACACGTTATGACTCCCCATGAGATGCAAGCACTGTATACTGCAAACATGTGCTCATAAAAAATTTTAAAAGTCACTCAAATTTTTCTAGGTGAGTGTAATATCCATAATTACTGTTAGAGGTTTATTGATAGCAAATATCAGCATCTAGATTAACCGTGTATTTTGTACTAAATTATACTAGCAATTGTCCCTTTTAACTGCTATCTTCATTTGATTTTTTATTTTCTATTTATTACAGATGTAAAATGCACAAAATGCTGCCAGTTGCTTGTGCCCTGACATAATATTACCACATGGGACTTTGATAGGTAAATGGCATCACTAGATGTGTCATTAATTAAAGCCACATTTTTAAAACAAAAAGCACATTGCTAACAGTTCAGACCAAAAAGTCCCTGCATATGGAAGTTGCCATTGATTTGCGTTTCCTAGTTAAGTAATTCACTATTGATTTAAATTTCCTTGCGCCAAACAAAATACTTCGACCATTGAAAAAATTAAAATAAAGGAAATTGAAGGTGGGGATTTTGACAAAACTGCATCACAACAGAAAGAAAATCCTGGTTTCCTTTTCCTTCCTCAGCTCTGCACAGCAACATCTTCTCATTTTAATTTAATATTTAAACTCACAGATTCCCATTGTTCTTAATTAGCCTTGGGAATTTCCCCAAGGGTTGATCCATGACATTAGTTGAAGGGATTGCTGGAAAGCATTTACACAGTGCCTAAGCTACCCTGCCCTGCTTCAGAGAGGGCAAGACTGAGCTTTGCAAATGATTAACGGATTTCAGTTGCAGCTGCCAGCTATTTGTGAGGCTCTCTGGGTAGGGCCCAGCCTCAGGACCTGTCTGGGCAGGATCAAGGCTACACTCCCTTCTCTGTGCATTCACTGGGAAGAGCAGCAAAGATCTCTAACAGAAATGGACTTTGGATGTTTGAAGATCCCGAAGCTGAAATGCAGGCGAGCAGACACCACAATGCAATGAGGACATGGGATCCAATTTCCAGATGAGTAAGATAAAAAAGAAAATCTGTGGATATTCATTTTCAATTTCCTTCCCAGAAACGAATTCAGGCTGTGCAGGCCCATGTCGCAGCGTGCCTTCCTTCCCCAGTTCAGGGAGCTGCGGCACTCGGGAATGCCGCAGTGGGCATGGTGGGATTCCCTACCAAGAGATCTATAGTTCAGATGCAGCAGACAAGGTTTCCGGGAGATAGTGTGAGGGCCCCATAGCCCGGGAACACTCAGCAGCCACCAGGGCAGAGCTCACACTAGCCTGGTAAACTTCATTAGCACAGAGATGCTGAGTCAGATTGAAAGCAAAGCAATAAACTTGCAAAGTTTGCCAGACTCAAACGCGCGACTTACTCACCCATCAAAAGACAGATTTCGCAGACAAGCAACCCCGGAGAAGACAGCAGATCACACGCACCCTACATGCTACCTGTTTGCAGGACAGCGCCACGTTGAGGATGTTCCCTCTGCATGACAGCCCCTTTCCCCCATACTTAGAGAAGTATGTCGTCATTTACATGTGTGTGTGTCTCCTTAAATTTCTCGATCTTCTCCACTGTTGGTGTTACGTGATCGTAGTTTAATGTCTCAGGCATGCTTGCTGTCCCAGAAAACCCCCTTCTGCCAAGGAAGGTGACTCTCACCAACTGTGTTGCCTGGTCCCATTCATCTCCTGGCTTCTTGTGAGCTGAGCTAGAAGAAGACACTGACATGAAATCAGATAACTGGAAGAGAGAGTATTACTACTTTCCTCCAAGTAGATGGCCCTTTAGCCAGAATTATCATATCAGATCTGAAGAACTGCATTATCTTTTCCCAACAAAATAAACGCACACTCCCTTGACAACAGTTCCTCACTTAAGGGGGTTTTGTTTCTAGGAAATGCTTTGGCACAGGGCATCCGTACATGACCTCCAGTATCAGGGTTCAAATTCTGGTGCCTTCTCTGCTTACATCCATGAGTTTCGGCAACACTTCTAGCATCTTAAACGCTATTTCCTTCTTAATAAGATGAGCTAACAAAAATAAAAGCTCTCTCATGAAGTGTTTTCTGTGATTAAGTAAGAGGATTTGATATAAACTCACAGCACGCCATAGAAATTGAAACGGACGGGCGGTCTAC
This sequence comes from Cavia porcellus, assembly GCF_034190915.1. Taxonomy (NCBI): domain Eukaryota; kingdom Metazoa; phylum Chordata; class Mammalia; order Rodentia; family Caviidae; genus Cavia; species Cavia porcellus. The sequence goes on along the minus strand of NW_026947493.1, from coordinate 82,091,822 downwards.
AGCTGTAGCTGCAGCATGGGGTTGAAATGCTTCCCCCAACCACGAGGTACGGGCTAAACGTGTTAAACACCCTCATTAAGTGGTCTATGTCGAGAAAAACCCTTAAGGCCGTTTACTCGGTTTACAAAGTGAAAACACGGGCTTTAGCAAAAGACAAGGAGACCAAGAGATGCAAGGAGGGAAGAGAAAAGGGAAAAAAATTTTTTTTTTTTTTTTTTTGCAGTGTAAGGTTACATATAATACAGAACTACAAAAAAAAGCATAACAGTAAGAAATCACCTGTTAATAGATTACATATTATCATCTTGGAAATAGTTGCTCAAATCACAGTATCAAAGAATACAAAGTAGACATTCAAACAGAGAGACTACAAACAGCTGTGTTCAATGATCCAAAAACATTAATATAGTCAGCTATTCAACATCCCTATACACACTTGCTGTTATATCCGTTAGAGCTCTTTTTTCCCCTTCCTCTCTTTTTACAACAAAATTTACACATTTTAGATTTTATTACTCCTTAGTTCTTATTACTTTTTGGGGGGGGGGAGAATAAAGTCAAATATGGCAGAACAAAGCTGTCAGTGAAAACCAAGGATAGACTTAGCACATGATGTAGAACAGAGTATACGGTTATTAACAATAGTTATCAACGTTGTCTCTTGTTTCCTTAAAAAGATTTGTCTATCTCATTAGATATTATAAAGTTGGACAAAACAGTAGAGAACAAGACCAATAAAACTTAGACATTGTAAACATTACAGGACTTCCAAAGGAGACAATAGTCAAACCAGAATGGGCATCTTAGTGAACCTTACTGCCTTCAAAGTAGTTGCCTATACCCTCAGACCTGATACTATCCCACAGAATGGAACAGAGTCTAATCAGTCAAAACAAGATCGTGGGAGCATTACAGGACTTCAAAACAAGTTAATAGGAAATCGAAAAGAGTTACTATTATATATCCTAATTTTTTAAATTTTTCCCTTAATTAAAATAAACATAAGAAATAACTAAATAATTTTTTTAAAGAATAATAGTTACCATAGTGTCTGTCTTTTTCCTTGAGATATTTGGATAAAACTTCATATACTATAGCTTCAAATATTTCCATATCAAGAAGCCCGGAATAAAGCCTTTCTAATTAATAAGTGAAAATTTTATAAGGCTTCAAGGCCACATAATGGGGAATCATGATTGCCACATATTTTTATATATTTGAATCATTACTTACATTAGGGAAACTATTCGGTATTCATACATGCAAGATTGATTTATTTCACTTATGAGTATGGTCTCAAGCTGCGCCCATTTATTGATAAATATCTCAATGTGATCCTTCTTTATAGCTGAATAATATTCCATTGTATAGAAATACCACAACTTTTTTATCCATTCCTCAGTTGATGGACACTTGGGTTGTTTCCAAGATCTGGCGATTACAAATTGTGCTGCTATAAACATAGGTGCACATAAATCACTGTGGTATGATGCTTTCAGTTCTTCTGGGAATATGCCTACAAGTGGAATAGCTGGAATAAATGGGATTTCCAATCCCAACTTTTTGAGAAACCTCCAGACAGACCTCCACAAAGGCTGTACCAGTCTACACTCCCACCAACAGTGCAGGAGAGTTCCTTTTTCCCCACATCCTCTCCAGCATTTGTTGTTGTTGGTTTTCTTGATCCTGGCCATTCTTTCAGGAGTGAGATGGAATCTCAGTGTGGTTTTAATTTGCATTTCTCTGATGACCAATGATGATGAGCATGTTTTCATATATTTATTTGCCATTTGCATTTCTTCATCTGAGAATTGCGTATTCATCTCAGATGCCCATTTTTGGATTGGATCTTTGAATTTTGGAGGTCTGAGTTTTTTTAATTCTTTATATGTTTTAGACAAGAGTCCCTTGTCTGAGAGAGAGTTCACTAAAATCTTTTCCCAGTTTGTGGGTTTTCTTTTCGCTATGCTGGAGATTTCTTTTGACATGCAGAAACTTTTTAATAAGATGTGGTCCCAGTTATTGATTCTGGGAAGTGTTTCCCGTGCGGTTTGAGTCCTGTTCATGAATTCTCTACCTACTCCTATGTCTCCAAGGTTTCTACCCACTTTGTCTTCCAATAGATTTAGTGTTTCTGTTTTAATATTCAGATCTTTGACCCATTTAGATTTTAATTTAGTACATGGTGATAGACATGGGTCTAGCTTTAGTTTTCGGCAAATGGAGAGCCAGTTTTTCCAGCACCATTTATTAAAGAGACTGTCGTTCTTCCAGTGAACCTGCTTGGCTCCTTTATCAAAGATAAGGTGGTTGAGTGTGTTTGTAGTTGTGGTTGTATCTTCTAATCTATTCCATTGATCTTCGCCTCTGTTTTGATTCCAATACCATGTTGATTTTACTACTGTTGCTTTGTAGTATAATTTCAAGTCAGGGATTGTGATGCCTCCTGCTTTGCCTTTGCTGCTTAGAATTGCCTTTGCGATTCTAGGTCTCTTCTGGTTCCAGATGAAATTTAGGAGTGATTTCTCTAGATCTATAAGGTATGTTGATGGTATTTCTATTGGGATTGCATTGAATCTGTATAAGAGTTTTGGGAGAATGGCCATCTTCACAATGTTTGTTCTTCCTATCCATGTGCAAGGGATGTCTTTCCATTTTCTGAGATCATCTTCAATTTCCTTTTTCAGTGTATTATAGTTTTCACTGTATAAGTCTTTCACTTCTTTCGTAAGAGTAATTCCTAAATATTTCATTTTTTTGCTTGCTAATGTGAATAGTCCAGTTTCTCTTATTTCCCTCTCTGTAATTTTGTTGTTCGTGTATAGGAATGCTATTGATTTCTGAGTATTGATTTTGTATCCAGCCACATTACTGAATTTATTTATTGTATCTAAGAGTATTTCAATGGAGTTTAGGGGGTCTTCTATGTAGAGTATCATGTCATCTGCAAACAATGATAACTTAACTTCTTCTTTTCCTATCTTTACCCCTTTTATTTCTCTTTCTTGCCTAATTGCTCTGGCTAGTACTTCCAGTACTATATTAAATAGGAGTGGTGATAAAGGACATCCTTGTCTTGTGCCTGATTTTAAAGTAAAGGCTTTCAATTTTTGGCCATTTAGAATGATGCTGGCTGTTGGTTTGTCATAAATGGCCTTTATTATATTGAGGTAAAGACCATCTATTCCAATTTTCTGTAGAGTTTTTATCATGAATAAATGTTGGACCTTATCGAAGGCTTTTTCTGCATCTATAGAAATGATCATGTGATTCTTATTTTTGGCTTTATTGATATGGTGGATTACATTTATTGATTTGCGTATGTTGAACCATCCTTGCATTCCTGGGATGAATCCCACTTGGTCATGGTGTATAATCTTCTTGATGATTTGCTGGATCCTATTTGCCAATATTTTATTGAGGATTTTTGCATCTGTGTTCATTAGGGAGATCGGTCTATAGTTCTCTTTTTTAGTTGGGTCTTTCTCAGGTTTTGGTACTAGAGTAATATTTGCTTCCAGGAACGACTTAGGAAGGATTGCTTCCCTTTCAATTTCATTGAACAGTTTGAGGAGTGTCGGCATTAGGTCTTCTTTGTATTTCTTGTAGAATTCTGCAGTGAATCCATCTGGGCCTGGGCTCTTCTTGGTGGGTAAGGACTTAATTACATTTTCAATTTCAGTAACAGAGATTGGGTTATTCAACAGTTTTACATCCTCTTGATCTAGCTTTGGCACTTCATATGCTTCTAAGAATCTGTCTATTTCTTCTGTGTTATCAAACTTTTGAGAGTAGAGGTTTTCGAAGTAGGTGTTGATGATCTTCTGTATTTCTATTGGGTCTGTAGTGATTTCTCCTTTTTCATTTCTTATTGCATGAATTTGAGCTTTTTCTTCCCTTTTTTTAATAAGGTTGGCTAGGGGCTTATCGATTTTATTTATTCTTTCAAAGAACCAACTCTTTGATTTGTTGATTCTTTGGATTGTTTTCTTAGTCTCTATTGCATTGATTTCTGCTCTGATTTTTATAATTTCCTCTCTTCTTTTGGCTTTGGGCTTGACTTGCTCTTCTTTTTCTAGCTGTTTGAGGTGTAGCATCAAGTTATTTATTTGTATTCGTTCTGTTATCCTGATGTGGGAACTCAGTGCAATAAATTTTCCTCTCAGGACGGCTTTCATTGCATCCCACAGGTTCCGGTAAGTTGTATCTGTATTTTCATTTTCTTTTAGGTATTGTTTGATTTCTTCTTTAATTTCCTCTGTGACCCACTGATTACTCAAGAGTGTGTTATTCAGTTTCCATGTGTTTGTGGGATTTTTGCAGTATCTTTTATCATTAATTTCTAATTTCAGAGCGCTATGATCCGATAACATGCAAGGGATGATTTCAGCTCTTTTGCACTTGTTTACATATGTTCTGTGAGCTAATATATGGTCTATTTTAGACAATGATCCATGTACTGCTGAGAAGAATGTGTATTCTGATGTTGTTGGGTGGAACTTCCTGTATATGTCTATCAAACCCATTTGTTCACAGGTATGATTCAGTTCTGTTATTTCTTTGCTCATTTTCTGTCTGGTTGATCTGTCCCTTGGTGTCAATGGCGTATTAAGGTCTCCTGTTACAATTGTGTTACTGATAATTTGAGTTTTCATTTCTGTTAATAATTGTTTTATATAACTTGGTGCTCTGGAGTTTGGTGCGTATATATTTAAGATAGTTATCTCTTCCTCTTGGAGTTTTCCCCTTACAAGTATGTAGTGACCTTCTTTGTCCTTTATGGTCATTGTTGGTTTAAAGTTCACGTTGTCTGCAAACAGAATGGCTACTCCTGCCTTTTTTTGGATTCCTGCTGCATGAAGAATTGTTTTCCATCCTTTGATTTTCAGTCTGTGAGTATCCTTCTGGGTTAGATGGGTTTCCTGTAAACAGCATATGGTTGGATTTTGTTTCTTGATCCATTCTGCTAGTCTGTTTCTTTTGATTGGTGCATTGAGACCATTTACATTAATGGTTATTACTGTTAAATGCTGGTTAATTGTAGGAATGTTATCTCTCTGCTGTTGCATCTTTATCTTTCTGTTCTGTTTAATTATTTGCTTTGCTTAGTGGTTTTTTCCTTTGTGTATCTAAACTGTCTTTCAATATTTTTTGCAGGGTCGGTTTGGTGTTCATGAAGTTCTTCAGCTGTTCTTTGTCATGGAAGTATCGTATTGCACCATCTATTTTGAATGATAGTTTTGCAGGATATATCAGTCTTGGTTGGAAATCATTTTGCTTTAGGATCTGGAATATTTCACTCCATGCTCTTCTTGACTTTATCGTTTGTGCTGAGAAGTCTGCTGTGAGTCTGATAGGTTTTCCTTTATAAGTGATCTGTCTTTTCTCTCTGACAGCTTTTAGTAATCTATTCTTGTGTTGGATTTCTGGGATGGTGATTATTATATGTCTGGGTGTAGTTTTATTTTGGTTATGAGTGTTTGGAGTTCTATATGCTTCACTGATCTTGATGTCAGTTTCTGATCTCATGCTTGGGAAATTTTCAGCTATTACTTCTCTAAATATCCGCTTGACATCCTTTATGTTGTCTCCCTCTCTTTCATTAATCCCTATCATTCTTATGTTATTCTTCTTTGCATCGTCTTGCAGTTGTTGAATTGTTGTTTCCTGATTCCTTGTTATTTTCAAAAGATCTTTCCTTTCCTGTTCACTAGCTGCAATCATGTCTTCAAGGTCTGAAATTCTATCTTCACTTTCATTAAGGCGGTTTTTACAACTTTCAGTGGAGTTTTTTATTTCCTGTATATCTCTGTGCATCTGCATTATGTATTCTGTTTGTTTCTTATATTGCTCGTCTAGGGATTCTATCTTTTTGTTTAGTTCCTCCAATTTTTTATCTGTGTTTTCTTTAGATATATTTAGAATCTCTTTCATTTCTTTTATCATTTCTTCTTTTATCTGGGAGATTATTTCGAGTTTGAATTTCTTTAAAGCTTCCTGGAGTTGTTTGTCAACTTCAGTAGCTATTATGTCTGATATATGAGGTGGATGGGATATATTTTCTTCTATATACATTGCTCCTAGGGTTTCCTGAGATGGGCTGGAGGTTTGAGGTTGTAATTTGGTCTTTCGTTTTGTCATTTTGTATATTTCTGTGTTTCAAGTGTTATTTGAAAGCTTCCTCAGGATCTGTTGAAAATCCCCTTCTATGCTTGGAGCTACTGAGCCTCTGACACCGCACTACCCCAAGCCATTGGGCCTGCAGAACCAGTGTCCCTCCTCTGCCTGCTCAGAACTCCGCAGTTCCAGACAAGCTGGGCCTCAGGGACACTGTGCGCCCACCTGCCCCTTGGAAGATCCACAGCTCTTCAATTGCAGCTGGGTTAGGGTGCTCTCCACAGGCCACAGTGCCTCAGGAGCCTGTGATCCCTCCCTGCTTGCAGAGATATCCACAGTCCTCTAGGCAAAGGAAGGGACTTCTGCAGGCACTCCAGATCCGCCCAGCTCCTCCTCTGCAGGCAGATGGCTAGGCGCGGCTGGGCTCGGGGGTTAGTGTAGGCCCGCCCATCAGTCAGGAGCTCAGCAGACTTCCAAGTGTAGCCGGGGGGGATGGGGAGGCAGCTGTAGTGGCCTCTATCCCACTGTTCCACTTCTCTGCACCCAGAAGCCTGGGGGGTCCGGAACAGTCTGAGATTTGGGCAGACTGTGCTGGGCACTCACCACAGGCTGAGGTGCCTCAGGAAGCTGCGATGCCTCCCTGCTTGCAGAAGTATTCAGTCCTTCAGACAAAGGAACGGGCTTCTGCAGGGACTCCGGATCCGCCCAGCTCCTCCTCTGCAGGAGATGGCTAGGTGCGGCTGGGCTCGGGGGTTAGTCAAAAGGGAAAAATTTTTTAAATGGAGTGTTAGATGCATTTATCAGCTCCTCAGAATGAAAGAAATCATGATATGCCACAAACGCACTAATCAACAGGTAATTTTTAAAAATCGACGCAGCGTCACTATTGTCATCAAAGGAGACGTGGCATCCAGGATTATTGTTTCATTTTCTTCATTAGCCTCAAGGCAGTGGGTGGCCCAGGCTCAGCATCGCCTTCTCTCCACCCAGAAAGACACAGAACAGAGGGGAAGATGGCAGAGGAGGCTGGGGTGACAGTGGGAACTCTTCCTGGGATCGACCGTGTGCCAGCTCTGTTCTGAGCAGTTACCTGCACTTCTTCCATCTTAATCACTTGAGTGATCACTTAAGTGATCACTTAATCATGAGTATTAGTTCTCTCCCATTTCACAAATGCAGGAAACGGTTTGAGGCAAACGGTCTCATGCTTACAGCCACCTCGAACAAGTGGCAGAAATGAAAGCCAGGCTCCAACTTCCATGTACCAAAACATCAAGCTACATTACCACACCCTGTAAGTTTTACTGCTTCTTAATTCCATCAGCATCTGTATTCCATTCTTCTGAAAGCAAACACATTATTCAGAATTATAACATCAGTAAAACAAGTTTTGTCAAGCAAGCACTTTACAGGGCAAATATCATTAGGACATTTTAATTTATTATTGGATTTTCTACTCAGCACAGTTAAATGCTTGTTTGTACTCTTTATTTTATTGAAATCATATTCATAAGAATTTTTTTCTGTAAACTGTGCACCAAACATCAGATTTATTGGTCAGTCGTTTTATATCTAACAAATGGGACTGATTATGACTCTTACCCATAGGACTTTTCTTTTATGGTTATTGTAACAGTGTTTCAACAGAACCACTTACATGAGTTCAGTTTGGCCAGAAATCAAAATAAGTTAAAAAATTTTGGTGTTTTCCCAAATGATTCCCCGACGGATCACCACACATAGAGAAGTTGCACCCTGAGGTTATTATTATTCCAGGAAGAAATTCAGGAATTAATGGAAGAGAGGTGTTAACAAGAAGCAGATGATCAACATCTTCTCAAACTATGTCTCTACTAAGTATAATTAATAAAAATTATAATTGACTGAGCAGTACAGAGACCAAACCACACCTAAGAGATGGCCATTGAGCCACCCAACCCATAACCTGGACCTGAGTCTCACAGGATAAGGAATCCTCAGATGAGCCAAATTCAACACCACTGCCTTGTCATCTTCAAAAATGTCAAGGTGAGCAAAGAGAAAAAAATCTACAGAAATGTTCCAAATCAAAGAAGAATGACGGACCATAACAACAAGCTGTACTATGGGGTCCCAGGGCAGAATAATGGCTATGAGGGATGCTATTGGACTAAGTGATAACACAGGCTATATACTATGTGAGCTCAGTGAAGCAGTATTCAATTTCCAGAATTTGATAATAGACTATGGTAATGTAAGAAAGCACACTTGGGAAATATAAACTATGGCATTAAAGGATAAGAAGTAATATTGTTTGCCATCTACTGAAATGATTCAGCAAAAGGCCATGTGAGTTCGGATGTCTACACCCTGAGAATAAAAGTATTAGCTTTGTTCTGCAAAATATTAAAAGTGAATGACTCTATGGAAAAGATAGACGGTTATATTAAAGATACACAGCTGTTGGTACTTTCATGAAACTTTCTTAAAAAATGGAACTCATTTCAAGATCAAAAAATTTTTTAAGTAGGATTACTGGAAGGCCTCTGAGAAACATTGAGCAAAACTTGGGAAAATTGCTAAAACCTAATGTCAAAAATGATGATAGGGCTAGAACCAGCAATTTAGAATTTCCACAAAATCATGCCAGTGTCGCAAAAGCTCTCAAATTATTTGCCTGATTATGGTCCTTCCGTGGAATTCGTGTTATGTACGTTACACGGTTTTTATGTATATATCAGCGTATGAGAGTATCTACTGAGTATCTTGTACTCTATATTTATGGGCGATTTAGGGATTTTCCAGGGTAGTTTTTACTGTATGCAATTTTCAGCTTAATTTTAGATTTTACAACTAGTTTTAAAATGTTACTTCAGTTTGTTCCTAGAAACTCCAGTTTTTCTGGGCCCACTTGTACAGGTCTGAATGTTTAAGGATCCCACCCTCCCCACTGCAGGTTGGACTGATCTTTCCTTTGGGGCAAGGTAAGCTGATACTTTTCTCTTCTGCAGTGGCTGTGGTCAGAGTTTCCACATTTTTTGGTTTCTGGAGGGATGTAGACCAGGAAAATCCTACCAGGGGACTGGAGTGACAGAGGACATACTTATCTCTAGACCTGCCCCCTCCCTGGGTTAGAATGGGTTGCATTCTTCTATGGAGGCTACAGCACCTCTCGGGAGCCCATTTTCTACACCTACAGCATTCACCCCACTTTCAGTGACCGCTCTGCCATACACTAGCTCTGGAAAAATCTCACCTGCATACTCTGTTGAAGAGGCAAAGCTGGGCTTTTTGCTGATCACAGAAAGACAAATCACTGTGTTACCAAATCTTAGCAGCATCTGTAGGAAAGAGAACAAAGTTAAGCAGTGCATGCCGTACGAGGGCCGAGAGGGGAGGGCTTAAAATGGACTTTGCAGTCCTAGGGGCTGGCTTGGAATCTGAAAATGCCCCTCATGAGATCAGTTTGGATGAGTGACCACAGTAAGGTGGGGTTTGGGGGTGTGTTAAATGGTAAACAATCACTTGATAAGCCCGGGTGAGCCATCAGTTATTCTGAGAAGTGATGTTCGATTCATCAGGCTGAATGGCTTGAAGATGAGTGGTCGTAGAGAAAGTTTTTAAAACCAGCAATAAAATTATCTGCAATTTCATTTTTCTAGGCGAGTTCAGTCTGAACTGGCAGGCATGGGTACAGACTGCAGGCTGGCTTCAATTCTTGAGCCCCTGCATTTTGGGCCTAAGAAAGGTGACAGCTCCCTTCCTTTAGCAGCTCTAGGCCACCATACCATGTGTGGCTGGCTTTCTGTAACAGGTCTGTCTACACCCCTATAGATAACCTCTTCATTAAATCCTCCCTTTTTGATCCATTTGAATATGACATCTATTTCTATTGGGAACCTTACTGATGAAGATAACCACGAGCTAGAGAATCATTTGTACGTTTGTATACATTTATGAATTCAGCAAGATTCACGGGTGCTCTGCCTGCCCTGGTAGTCAGCTGCAGTGCTGGTTCAGTTCAGTGTCCTTCTGAATGATATGGTTCCTAGGAGGCAGCAAATTGCAGACCAGGGTGCAGCTGTGCGCCTTGTGCCTGGATCTGCTGGACTCTTCCTGCTGAAACCATCTCATTCTTAACCCCTTACAACCATCCTGACGGAGGACAGAAGCTACTTCAAATGCCCTAGGGACTTAGCACCTGTGGGACCTCCCTGTCCTCTTTGCCCTGGTTCTGAAATCTCCAGTTCTTTTGGCTTCTCTTGGGGTTCCCATCGCCACAATGATAATCTACCCAGAGTCGAAATTGCCAGCCCCAGCCGTAAAGAACTGGAAACCTGACCATAAACCTTAGCCAAGTGCAAGGACAGCTATCAGCTGATTGCTCATGTGCTATCGCTGCCCTGTCTGGATTTCCAGCACTACTCTGACTCCTGCTTCCTTTATATAGCTTCAGGTATGCGTGTTCGTGTGTGTGTGTGTGTGTGTGTGTGTGTGTGTGTGTGTGTGTTAAACTCCAGTATAACTGCCGACTCACATTAACACATCTCTTGCTAAACCCCTGGTATAATGTCTGTCTCCTGTTTGATAGATGAAATGAAAAAGGAGACACCTGAAAATATCCCTATAATGCATTCACAAGAACTTGAAACTACAACTTTAAAAGAAAAACAAAGGAAATGAATGCATGTCTAAACACATTTCCTGAATCTTTCTCTGGGTTTTCTCTTCTCTAGCAAGATTACCATCATCTCTAATATACGTATCTCACAAATGCCAGCTCAGTGCCGTATTGCATTATTTAGTATGATTTAGCATGGCTGCGGGTTCTGCGTTAGGCCTGTTTGGAGTGAATTAACAGAAAGGACTTAAGGCAGACCGGGGAGCGTGATCCTAGGCAAGTCGCACTGGGTTTCCTTCATCATTCTTTGCTTGCGTGTCAGGAGCTATTAATACGCACAAGATATTTATTTCAACTGGATACAGAAGCTAGTATAACACATAGCCCAGGACGCTCAGAAATAAAAGTGAACGTTACACAAAAGCCTGTGTCAAATGCAATTGCACTCATATTTTAAAAAGGAGTAGCTGTATCCCTGAGGACAGGTTATGCATGTCCAGTCTACAGGAAGCATACGGGAATGCTGGGCGTGCATAGTGGGTTCTGCCCCGAGACTGCTGAGTAGCTGGAACCTGGGGTCACTCAGCGGCTGCACTGACTTCTCAGGTGCCACACTGCAAGGGCACGGACGCCCCACCAGGAGCGTGTATTTCGCTGTTATTTAATAGACTATAGATTGTGCCCCCTAATAAAGCTCTGACTTTCCGGTGAGATGAAATTAAGTGTGAATTCCAGATCCTATTCTCACTAGCTCTGTGCACTTCTGTAAATTAATTTATTTCATTAAATGTTGGTATTCTCAGCCAAAAACAGGAGTGGTGTTATGACACTCTTAAGAGCAGTAATGAAACCACCCATGAAAAACGCAAAGCAGGATGTCGCCCGGGTGGAGCCACTGGTCTAACCCTGACCTTCACCCTCCACCAGGGAATGGTCAGCTTTCACATTTAACCCTATCAGCCCCACTCTGATGAAACCCATGTAGCCAGCTCTTGCTAACTGTTGCTCCCCCGGGATCTCGTATTTACCATCCTGGCAGGGATTCTCATGTGCAAGTTCCATCTGCCCATTACACTCTCTGTGTCTGAAATCTGCTTTATCACAGTCCCTCGACAGAGCGCCTCCTCCTGACCTCCGGCCCACCGTGAAGCTCAGAAACTCCCCTGTCCACAAGGATGGCGAGGCCATGACAGAGACTGACTCCTACTTAAAAGGAAGAAAACTGTACAACAGGACCAGTGAACAAGGCTTTAGACTCCTCTAACAGTTTTATGTGTATTTATTCATGTATCTATATTTATATAAGTATGTGTGAATAAACATTGCATCTTTTATGTTTATAAAAATATGAAATCTTTATAAGTAGATAAATCTGGTCTTCACTATTTTGGCAAATGGCTGAAGTAGAGAGCTTTTTTGCTAAATGTGAAGAAAAATTCAGTGAAAAGTTTGTAAAATTTCAATCCAATTTAGAAAAGAATCAATTGATACTTAAATTTAAAGTCCTTCTTAAATCTCTTGCAGGTCAAAGTTATAAAAACAGCCAGAAGTCTTTATATTTAGGTAGCGTGATTATTGCTACTTTATACGTAACAATACAGAAACTTGAATTCAAAGTCCAAGACAGCGATGTGAAAAGGGACTCCCTGGGTCAGCAGACGGAGTCCAGGGTGGCATGGCGAAGCCTCCCCCTCGATGGCAACAGAGTCCAGGGTAAGGAGCATCCTTCTGGTTCCATTTGGGGACACTCCCCCTGGCTCACAGGCCTTTCTTTTCTCTCCTTCAGTGAGGAACCTGCTGAGAGGAGCTCCAGGCCCAGCAGAGCAGCCACAGGAGGCGTCCTCTTTCATCCTCTTCCAAGCTCTGGGCTCTAGCCACTTGCCAAAATGTAGTTCCGTCAGCTCCACACACCCTCTAGTTGGGACACAAGATGAGCCTGTCGTTCTCCTGAATGGTTTTACATTGTCTTGATATGTTTGGTGCTACAGTATATGAAGTTATACTCAAAGATTTCAAGGAAAGAGACACTATGGTAACTACTTTTGTGTCAGGATATCTTGTAGTGGAACATTATTTTGCTTATATGGTTATGCTTTGACCTGCACTGTTTCGTTGTTATGCCCTCTTTTATCCCAATCTCCTTTTTTTAATTATTTACTTTTTTATTTTTATCTTTTTAAGGGAAAAGTAAATAAAAAATAGCAAGATACATTATAGTAAACCACTTTGATTTCCTGTTAATTTGATTTTAAACCCTGTATTGCCTTCACCATCTGATTTTCACCTATTCTGCTTTGCTTGATAGTACCGAGTTCGAAAGTATAGGCAACAACTGTGAAGACAATAAGATTCATTATGACGCCCATTCTGGTTGACTATTATCTTCTTTTAAAGCCCTGTAATGTCTCCAATGTTTTGGTTTTATTCTTTACTGTTTTGTTCAATTTTATTATAACTGATGATATAGGCAATCCTTTTTAAGATAGCAAGAGGCAGTATGGTAACCATTGTTGATCACTTTGTATTTTGTTTTTACATTATCTATTATGTCCATCCTTTTGATTTGACTGACTCTGTTCTGTTATGTCACATTTGGTTCTATTCTCTTCAAAAAAAAGTAATAAGAACTGCGGGAGTAATAAAACCCAAAATGTGTAATTGTCATTGTACAAAAGAAAGGAAAAGAAAGTGCTCTAAAGAATATAACTGCATATATATTTAAGTGTATAAGGTAGATAACCATATTACTGAGTTTTGTTGGATCATTGAGCACACAAAACTGTTTGCAGTCTCACTGTTTGAATGTCCACTTTGTATGCTTTGGTTTTGTGGCTTGAACAACTATTTCTAAGATAATATGTAATATATTAATTAGTGATTTCCTACTGTTTATTCTTTCTGAAATTCTGTATAACTTGTATCCCTTTTCTGTTTTTTTCTTTTTCTCCTTAAATAAAATTTTAAAAAAAATGAGCCATTAGTGTCTTTGCTTTCCTCTTTCTGCAAAATAAAGGTTGCTGGTATTTTCAAAGGCTGCTTCATGCCACCAACAGGATTACTATTATCTTGTTTTAAAGTCCTTTATTGTGTTTACTGTTTTGTACTTACTGGTTCTACTCTGTTTTGTTTTGTTTGATTTTTACTATCTCTGAAGGTATGGGCAGCTATTTTGAAGACAAGAGGCATCACAGTGACCATTGCTGACTTCCTATTACCTTGTTTTGAAGTCCTGTGTCACACTGTTTTGTTTTGCTTGGCTTTATTCTGTTTAATTCTGCTTGGTTTTATTTTCTTTAAAATAAAAATTACAAAACAAAACAAAAAACCTAAGCATATGAAATCACTTTTCCAGAAAGATACTATATTAACAAGATTCATTAAGTGATTTTTTGAGATTTTTAAAAATTATTTTATTTTAAAGTAGTAAAGAAAAGATTAAAAAAAGTGGTAAACATAACTACAAAATTGAGTTTCAAAACAGATCAGTTAGATCATTACAATAGCTGATAGATTATGTGTTACCTTTGTAGGTGTCGTCCAGAATATGAGATATAGGCATGATATCTTGTCCTAATGTTATTAGCATAAAACGTTCTTTTCAAGGAACTAAAAGAAGCTAGCTGTATAATTACCGAACTTATCTTATGCATATGTGTATTTTTTTTCCTGTTTTTTTTCCCTTCCCCCATCACAGTTTGTCTTTCCTTTTGAAAAGTTCTTCCCCAATTTGCAATATCTATTGTACATTTGCATTCTGTGTTCTCGTTCACTTTTTTTACACTGGTGATTTCTTGCCCCAGCCTAATTTATGCACCCCGGGACCCACAAAGTACAGAGGAACTTGGGAGTCTGTTCAGGAACAGAATGTGTCCACACAAGCAACAGCAGTTTAAGATCCTTATCATTAAGATACAGGCCACAGTGAGTTTTACCAGGTACATAGGCACAAGCCCCTGGGGTGTCAGGGGGAACCCATGAACCTGTTGCCAAGTGCCAGGGCTTTATGCTCCTCTGAATCAATAAGAAGCCTCATTCCTTCTATTTGAGGTGTGCAAACTGTGTGTCTGTTTAAATCATGTCAGGTTTAAGAAGGTTGCCAAGATTATTTAGTCTCCTCAAACAAATTAGTACATACAGTTGATACATCTGTGCTCTCCTCCAGGAGGTAGATCCCGGCTCTCTTCCTAGTGATCACTGAGAGGACCTCACACCTCAGCCTTTCCTCCTGGCCCAAAGTGATTCTGACTTCATCTGTTTGTGTCACTTTTTTGGAAAAATGTATCATACTTGAGAGAAGTCCTTGTTAAAATACAGGTAGGTTTTTACAAAGAAATAACTCCTTCACTGATGAACATAGGAATTATGCTAACATGACATAATGGTTATGTAATATGTAATTTTCACATCAAAGGAAAAGGCTTAGGAGAATATAAATAGGAAAGGTTTTGGCAGAAGAGATAAGGTTTTTGGGGAAATGGACAACAAAACAGGATCAGGGACATCAAAGTGTTCTCTGGTGTTCAAGAAAGAAGTGCACAGCCAGAAGGGGCCTTGACAATCTACTTGCATTCCTCCACCTTACCAATACAGAGAAAGTCCTGAATGCTTCAGTGACCTGCCTCAGTGTACCTAGGAAGTGAATGGGAGAGTAAAGCTTAGAATTCTAGAGTACCAAGATTCTAACTGATTTTCTAAATTAAGGGAGAGAGGATCCTCTCAAGATCCTTTGAATTGAAGGTGCTTTTATTTCCAGCTGTTGTAAATATTTACCCAAGAAAGGGCTCTTGGGTAAGGCTCAAAGTGCAGCTAGAATGTAAAGCAACTGAAGGCCCTGGCAGCGTGCATCTTCACATTCAGCGGTAGGAAAGTCCTCGTGGATCAGATGCTGGTGCGATACACAGACACATTTCCTCTTTCCTTCCCACACTCTCATCTTAAAAATAATACCAGACAGTACTAGACATCAAAGACAGCCACCTGAGACAGAGGAAGTGACTGTTCAAACAGGAGGGGCCGAGCAAGGTAAGTCCCTAAAAAATAAGCCCAGGGACAAATGGGGCAACGCTGTCCCCCCAGGGATCAGTACCTCCAAAAGTGTGTGGAGCTGACCCACAAACCCCACGCAGAGTTTCCCCAATAGCCCTGGCGATGGCTTCAGTTTTGAAGCAAAAAAAAAAAAAAAAAGCTTGATCTAAGAGCTAAAATAAAATAGAAAAGCCTGCTTTTTTTAAGCTCAAAAGAAGACATTGCAAGACAATGGAAACAGTACATCTGTTTTTTTTATTCCTGGCTTCACTGTAAAAGGAAGGACATTCAAAAGAGAAGTGTAGAAAGGCAAAATACAAATTTCATTCGTTTTGTGTATTTATCCAGCATCTGTGTCTTTTGGAGACGATACTGCTTCTTGGCTGAGAGCAGTGATGAGGAGCTCGGGACACAGATCCAAGGCAGATCCACTTTTCACTGGTGATGTGACCCTGGGCGAGCTGTTAGCCTGGCTTCTCCTGAAATACAATAATAAAAACCAACTTATGCGAGGGCTGTGACAATTACATTTTTCAAAATACGAGAAGCATGATGACCAGTACAAAGTGAGCATTCATCCAAAATACATTGCCATTCCTCCTAGTACCCTCATGGGAAGATCAAGGACTTTCACACGTAAGTTAAGAAATATTTGTCCATTTTCTCTAGCCCTGTAACTATCCTCTCAATAATTTCAACATGGATCAATTAATTAACTATTTTGGCACTGGGAATCAAACTCAGGACCTTGTGTTTGCCAGGCAGATGCTGTGCCACTGAGCTATATTCCAGGCTCAAATCTGATTAATTTATACCCTAAATAACTTAACAATACATGCCCTGGAGAGGAAGAATACTTTGCCTTTTAAGATATAATAGTTCAGGGCTGGGGATTTAGCTCAGCGGCATAAGCACCTGCCTTGCAAGCAGGCAATCGTGAGTTCGATCCCCGGTACCAATAAAAAGGAAAAAGACAAAAAAAAAAAAAAAAAAAAAAAAAAAAAAAGATATAATAGTTCAATAATGCACAATGAAAAATTGATGAAAGTGACAAGATATAAAGATGAAATTTCTGCATAGAAGCAGATGTTAGCAAAGAACAACAACTAACTGGAAAAAAATATTTGCGATGTGAGGGTTAATGGTCCAATTTTATTAAGAGCTGTTATTAGTCAACAAGCAAAAGTCAATAGAACATTAGCCAAAACTCTGAGCAAGTAGTTTACAAGGCTGCACAAATAGTCACTAAACATGTAAAAAACGATTTTAATATCAAAAGAGATATGAAGTTAAACAAGGAGATATATTCCCTATCGTACTGGCAAATCTAGATCCATTCTTAATATTTACATTGGCAAGCTTAGACGTCAAAGACAGGCCATATTTTTGGAGCAAATATTTCCTGTAAAAATGTAAATGCTTATTTTCTGTCACTTAGAAATACAGCTGCACAAAGGATTATGGACATAATCAAAAATAAATGTGCAAAGACACTTGTGGAAATATTATTTCAACTATTAAAAATCATTGGAAATGGCTTTCATTTCAATATGTCATAAATGCTTTAGGGTGCGATTTAAAAATGCTTTTCTAGTCATTTAGAACCATTTGTGGTTTTAGCCATTTTTTAAAATATGTAAAACTTATTATAATATATGTCAAAAACTTCATGGGAAAAATACTCAATATTGGTTAATTCATAAGATCAATGATTCGTAGAGAAAAATGACTGCTGCTGTCTTTTTTCCTGAGCTTTGCCTAAAACCTTTGTTCTCACAGTACTTCATTCAGAAATACAGGGTACCACGTATGTCATCAGAACAGCTGATGAAATACCTTTCCAAGAACCTTTGTGTCAGAATCCTTCTTATGTCCTTTTGACCAAAATCATGTCACCTAAACAAAGCCCAGGCAAATGTCAAGCAAGGAAAATGGGATTCTATTACTTGATTAAAGAAAAAATATCGCCAAACAGCAATGGATTTGTTATCCACACTATCTCTGGAAGACGAAAGGAGCAGAAAAAGCTGCGGTAACATTGAACTAGTCTATGCTTTGACTGCAAACAAATGGACGTACACTTAGTTTCTGCTCGTGAGAAAGACTGGGGGGTGGAAGAGCCGTTATGCTGTGATGACAGAGCCTCAGTGCCGCAGGATGACGGCAGTAGTCAGTTCTCTTCTCTAACTTGTAACCTCAGGCATGGTTTCTGGCTCTCCCTAGCAGCCCATTTCCACGTAGTAACACTGAGATCTAAGTTCCTCCCAAACTGTGATGCTGCTGGCTCAAACACATTGCCTCCAAAATCACTGAAGAGAAGGAAATAAAAAATAAAAACCTTGATGATTGCACAGGAACTTTAAAGCCAGCACTAGAAGAGGGTCCCATGACCTTCACCAGGGTCCTATTGGCTGAGAGGGCTACAGCGATGCTTCCCTAACAGCCAGAACCCAGGCAGAGAAAGCAGTTTTGTGCACAGGAACAGATTACCATAACCTCCATTCACTACATACTTTTATCTCAGTCACAGAGGATTTAAAAATGACTGGTTTTTAATTCATACTTTTCAAATTAAAACAGTGATGAACAGAAAGGAGAAAAAATAATCCACAGTCAAACTTAGTAAATTACCCATTTATAACATATAATCCATCTTTTCTTGTACAAAAATCTTCCCCTTTTTTCTGGCATAATGAGGACTTTGATAGAGGAAAAAATTATTCTGGAGTTTCTGTAGATCACAGAATCACTGCAGAACTTTAAGAGATCAAAGATTTACGATCCAGGTAAGCAAAGGAATTTAATACATTCTGGATTTGGCTTTACTGCTTTGTAGTTGTTTGTAATAATTTAAAATTTTTATCATGGGAAAAACACATAACCTAAAATATATTTTTTAACCATTTTCAAGCAATCAATTCAGTGGCATGAAAGACACTGGCAGGCCATGCAGCCGTAACACTGCCCAGTTTCTGAGATTCCACCCACCCAAAATGGAAACCCCACACGCATTAAGCAATAACTTTCCAATTCCCTCTTCCCTCAGCCCTTGGCAAACAAATAATTTGTTTTCCATCTCAGTGGATTTGCCTGCTATGGATATTTCATATCAACGCAATCATACAAAATATGTCCTTTTGCTTCTAGCTTTATAGATGATTTAACGGGAATCTGTGATTAATCACATGCTGGTTTACCTGAAACTAGTTCTGTTCAGAAAAGGAGCTTACTCTCAAGAGTATTTTTTCCCTCTGTACAAAGAGTAAGAAGTCACCAAATAATTAGAAGAAATGAACGTGCAAATTGGAACTTACAACACATGGTAAATGCAATGCTATTCACATGGGGCATTGGAGGTTATGCAGGAGTGTGATTATTCCAAACTAGGCAGGCCAAGAAGGCTTCAACAGAGGTGACACTGGGCTTTTGTATGAATGGGTTAAGAAACATTACTGATTTAAAATGTTCTTGGGAAAGAGAACGGAAAGTCACAAGTTAGAGAAAATGGATAGAAAGAGACACCTTGAGATGCTTTATGCAAATTGGCAGCTCAGCAATCTGCTAAATGAACTGTAATTCATTCTGGTCCATAGAACATGGGAGATTGAAAGTCAGGATGGTGAAACTGGCAGAATTTACTTCCATCCCATCCCCAGCCGTTCCTGGGGGCCATCTTTCACTCAAATCAGATCTCACCTCTCAAAATCTTCAGTCACACTCAATGCATTCACACATGTTTTAACACTTGCAGTTATATTGGCTTGTAACCTTCTAATCCACATTTTATTTCTAGGTGCCACAAGCAAATACGATCTCCTTTAAAGCAGAGATACATAGAGGACATAACACTGAATCATTGGGAAACAGCCCTGTCCCTTCTGGCAGTGTAATCACAAGCACATCAGGAAAAGTGTGAAGGAGAAATCTGTTATCTGGATTTGGTGGCCCCAATGGGGATTAGGAACAAATCTAAGCAACTGAAGCCGACGTTTGCTTGGAGATGTAGATGGTTTCTTGCATATGCAGTATAACCTCTTCCTTTAGCAACTTCGATCTGCTTCTACATTCTTCTTTCTCGGCATTTGCCTGCTCCGTGGGTCAAGGCCTTCCCCATCCTCAAGCCAAGTCAAGTATTCTTGAGCCCAAGTATCTTCGCTAACCACAGCTAAGCCTGGCACAGGGGCGCCCCCTTCCCAAGGCCACCTTAGGGATGACATGGCAGTTTCATGGTCTCCTTAAGATTCAGCCTTCTTGAACAGTGAGTTTTGTTGACTGCTCAGCCCGTGGCTTACTCGACACTCTTGGAGAATATCTATGATTTCCTCCACTGCCAGAGAGATCTGTGCTCAGGCATCAGCCTTGGACTCTGCAGCAACAAAAATAAAACCTCACCTCACTCCATGACCCTAACGCCAACCTAGATTTTTCTACTTTTTTAGTCAAAACCCCATCTTCTGATTGTAGAGAATAAAAATGGAAACTCCTTGCTATATACACGCCTTGTATGGAGATCACTTTTACTCTGATTCACTTGAAGGTCCTGGAAAAGCCAACTTTAAAAAAAATTCAGATCACCCCCAATACTTAGGGCACCCAACTTCCTTACATCTTGATGATTCTTAAGATGGGAGAAATAAAGGCAGAAAGACACACACTTTCTTCTGAGTAGTAAAGAAATTCGGACGAGTCAAATTCTGGAAGAAATGCAAAAAGAGACATGAAGGAATGTAGCATCTAACCACACATAACACATTCAGGTAGCCCCAGAAAAATAGTTTTAAATGAAATATCCCTGACATTTGCCTAGAGATCTGAAAAGCATTGTTCTTTGCCCAGAAAAAGCAGAAGAAAATGTTGGATTTGATACAAATGCACTTCCCTGTGCTTTTAGTGCTGGATAACAAAAACAAACACTAAAAATGCCTATCCTGCTTCAGACACTCAGAAGTTGATGTGTAAGGGACTCCATTCTTCAGTAGCACAGACGGAAAGAAACAAGTGGAATGAATTAACTTTACTATGAGGAGGGAGGAGGAGAGCTTTGGTAACTACCACAGAGTATCACTGGCTGAGCACCCTGGTGGATAAGAGGCACTCTTTGGAAAAGCAACGCCAAAGCTTGGGTACAGACACTGATTTTAAACAATCTTATTAATACTTTTAAGCTTTGTTTTCCTATTTGTAAAATGGGAATAACAACAAAATCTATCCTCTTATGTGTGTATTTTCTGTGACTGTACTCAGTTACTGCTGTGATAGTAACTGGTACCTCACGGTGTTTGTGTCAGGATGACATGGCAGCACATTTGCAGTGTTTTGCACGCAGATGCTGAGTAAAGGTTGCTGTGATTGCCATGTTTTAATGCCACCTGTTAGGCTGAAACTCTTCAGATGTCTAAAGCAATATTTCCTTTCTTAATTTTGTTCACTTTTAACAGGCAGATGGCTACGTATTTGCCATTGCCCCTTTACCATCGATGGCTCTACAGCCATCTGACACCTTGTCATAAAATATGGACTAGCACAGCATAAGACACCAGACGTGGCCCCGTCTCAATTCCCCCAAATCAGTTTTCTGACAACAGCTCCAACACACAGAGCAACAAAGAACAGAGGGGATAAATGGGTAGGAATTAATAGAAGTCACAAAGAAACGGTTTGCTTGATAGGAGGAAGAATCGTCTAACAACCAGGATCTCAAGATACAGAAAGGGCAGCCACAAAGCCCATCTGCTATCTGAGGGGCTTCATGGGATATTTCCTCAGTTGGCTTCTAGAGTTTGAATTAAGTCCTTGTCATCATCATTTCCTTCTGCATTACTATTATTGTAGTCTTTGCTTAAACTCTCTAGTGACAAGAAACCCACTCGTGACCTGTTTGCATCTAGATGTCCTCCAAAAGCCTCATGTGGTCATGGGGGCTGGCTCTTCAGATGCAGCTGAATCTAGAATGTATGATGGATTCACAGTGCAAGGCTGGGACTAAGGTGCCCACTGATTAGATTGGCACTGCCCTCATCCTGGTGGAGTGGATACACTATAAGGACGGAAAGAGGATTGCTCTCCTCCCTCTCCTTGTTGCATTTGCTGTCTTTTGGTACCATGAACAGTTGACCCTCTGCCATACCACCCTGCTTTGGAGCCAGCCAATGATGGACTGAAGCCTCACAAACTGTGAGCTAAGTAAACTGTTACCACTTTAACTTCTGATGTTGAGTATTTTGTCTCAGTAACAAAAGTAAGGACCACACTGCCCAAGGATATCATCCCATTTTGAGAAAGCTTTCCAGGTGGTTTTATGGGAAACGCCCAGAGACCACCTACTTCCGATCTGGTAAACCCCGTGCAGCATTTCTTGCTATTTTTCCTTCTTCTTGTGCTGCTGCTGCTGCCATGTAAGCAACAATGCAAAAGTATAAAAACCATTTCCCTCACAATCTATATAAAAACATGTAATGGCAAGATCAGGAGTGCAGTTGTTTGCCAACGCCTGCTCTGAGTTTTGGTAATTCTTCCCAGTGTTAAATAAAACATTTCCATCCCTTAATCTTAGTTAAATATAAGCAAATGTAATATCACCTCTCTTTTAACTACTATGATCTTATCATTCTATCAACTCTATAGGATAAACACTATGATTTTCTCAGTTTGCAGACAGGGAAATGGAACCGTAGAGATGTTAAGCACCTTGCTCAACATTACACCACGGAGGAGAGGATAGGAGAGGCTGGACCCCAGGAAACAAAGTTAGAGCTTCAAATTCAGTCTCTGCCCCAGGGGAACATAAAGACACTAGGGTTCTCATATTCCTGCAATTCCAAAAATAGCTGCACAAAATATTTTCTTTATGTTGCATAACATCTGTGATGCTCAAATAACAGTTTTAAAATTCATCATTAATATTCATTTACTTTAAGCAATGTCTTTTTAAAGTTTATTTCCTCTTTAATACCTGCAACCAGTATTGATCTTTCCCCTTCTTACTGATCAATATGATTTTATTCCATACCTGGTGTGGAGAATATAGATTAAGATGGATATTTAAGCTCAGGATTACAGTAATCATTCAGCTATATCTGACTGCCTTTGTGATGTGTAAAACACATCTATCCAAAGCACTATTTTGCTCTGTTTTAATTGCTCTAAGTTTTGCCTGTGTGTATTCTCTACCCCATAAACTAATGTAAATTCTTTAAGACGTGTAATGGTAAAGGTAAAATTTCCTTCTGATTACCAACGGTGACCCAAAACTGGATAAGAAATACTCAAAATGGCACCATCTCCCAACAGAATATGATGAAAGAAACCATGTGCAGAGGCCTCAGAAGCAGCCCCTGACATGGTTACCACATCTTGGCATGTTGGTAACTCGTGCCCTTGTGTAGTACTCTCTACATCCAGGGTGTGGGTTGGACTTGGTTGCTTTTAAGAACTAGAATACAAAAAGTGCTTCTAAGACTGATTGCAAAAAGCCTCTGAATTCCATCCTGTCTGCTCTCTCTGCTGTATCAGGCCAGTCTCTCGGTTCTATAAATCTCTCCCTCACTTGGTCTGATAGAGCCAGTTGGGCTGATGTGAGTTTCCATGTATGCTTTAGTCACCTTTCTGATGTGGGAAAAACATACCCAACATAAACAATTTAAAGCAGAAAAGGCAGATTTTTTGCTCACGATTTCAGAGGTGTCAGTCTATGGTCCGCTGACTTCAGACAGAAGTATTATGGCACTTGGGCATCACATAGCAGCCAGGAAGCAGAGTGACAGTGAAAAGCCCAGAGTGGAAGGGACCAGGGACTGGATACACTACTTCATGACCCACCTAACCATATCAATGTCTTACTAATCTCCTAGATGTTTCTCAAGCCAACCAAATTGACAACTAAGATTAACCAGAACACTGCCCGCACTGTGGAAAGGTCCATGGGTGGGGAACTGAGGCCCTTTGGCAGCAGCTGCATGAGTAAACTTAGAGCCTTTTCAACCCAGACTGCATGGGACCGCAGCTCTGACACTTTCATCTTATCCTTGTGAGTTACTTTGAGCTGAAGTATAAGCCACATCTAGACTTCTGCTCCTCAGAAACTGAGATTTAAAAACAAGTGATTTAAACTGCTATATAACTCTTATCAAAAAATAATGAGTCTACCTAGTGAGAAGTGAGTATCACCTTCTGGAGTACTAAAGATGTTTTGGACTAAGATAAAATAATGCATCATAAATGTATTAAATGCCTTTGAGTTGTGAACATTAAAAAGGTTAATAAATAATTTTTTAAAGAAGCAGCATAAGACTGAAGCAAAGAAAGTAGAGGGAAATAGGAAGCTTAAAGGACAGCCAAAAGTTTATATAGGGGCCCCTAAAAGAAAATGGTACATTCTAACAAAAGAAATCTATGATCAAAATTTGATCAAGTTACTCAGCTTAATACACCCATCACCCCACACCCTGGACAAGTATGGGGATCCCAGGACTCAGGGCAGAGGGAGAAAAGGGAGCTGAAATGAGTGTAGAGCATTTAGCAGGGGAAGCTGAAGCTGAAATTGTTTTACTGTGAAAAAAAATAAGATAAGGGGCACAAAGGTGCTGATTTGTTAATAAATAACTCTACAGTAATATAACCCTTTAAATAGGTGAAGGATCATTTGATTCAAAAATAGTAGATATTATGCAAACAAGAAAAGATTTTTAATTTAAGACTCCAAGAAATGGGATCAATTCACCGATCAAAAGAAACATTCTGGCAGAATGGATCAAGAAGCAAGGTCTTACATTATGCTGCATTCATAAAACACATTTAACTCAAAGAAATTCATAAACAGAAAGTCAAAGGGTGGAAAACAATACTCCATGTGACAGGATCCCAGGAAAAAAAACAGGAGTAGCTATTCTGTTCACAGACAATGTTAGCTTCAAACCAAGACTGATCGAAAGAGACAAAGAGGGACACTACATACTTTTTAAGAGAACACTCCAGGAAGAGATAACAATAATAAATATATATGCACCCAACACTGGTGCACCCAAATACATAAAACACATTAACAGATGTGAAAAATCAATAAGGACTGACACAATTGTAATGGGAGAGCCTAATAACCCACTTTCACAATTAGATAGATAACAAGACAACAAACCAACAAAGAAGTATCAGAATTAAAACAAACCTGTGCACAAATGCACTTAGTAGATGTCCACAGGGTGTTCCACCCCACATCAGAATGCACACTATCCTCAGCTGAACATGGGATGTTCTCCAAAATAGACCACATATTAGCCCATAGGACATTTTTAAGTAAATATAAAGGAACTGAAGCTATCACATGCATATTATCTACCACAGTGCAATGAAATTGGAAATCAAAAGCAAAAGAAACCATGGAAACTACATAAACACATGGAAATTAAACAACATCCTCCTGAACAACCAATGGGTCACAAAGGAAATTAGAGAAGAAATTAAACAGCATCTACAATTAAATGAAAATGTCAGTACAATATATGGAAACTTATAGGACAAAATGAAAGCAGTTGTATGAGGAAAATGAATAGTGGCAAACTCTCACATCAGGAAAACAGTGTGAGATCAAATAAACAACTTAACGATGAACCTCAAATGCCTAGCAAAGGAAGAATAAATCAAACCCAAAATGCATACAAGAGAGGAAAGTATAAAAATCAGAGTGGAAATAAATGCAACTGTGACTAAGAAAACAATACAAAGAATCAATTAATCAAAGAGTTGATTCTTGTAAGATTAAATGAAATTGATAAGCCTCTAATCAACCTTATCAAAAAGAAGGAAAAAAAGATTCAAATTCAAACAATTAGGAGTGAAAAGGGTGCAATCATAACAGACCCTATGGAAATCCAAATTGCTAATACTTATTTCAAGAAAATGTACTCTAATAAAATGGAAAACACAGAAGAAATGGACAGATTCCTGGACAGATATGAATTACCAAAACTGAATCAACAAGATATAAATATTCTAAATAATCCAATATCAGTCAATGGAATTGAAAATGTAATTAAAAACTTGATGATTCACTGGTGAATCCCACAAAAATTTAAAGAAGACCTAATTTCACTAATGCTGCAACTCTTCAGTAAAATCAAAAGGAAAGCAATGTTTGCAAAATCATTCCCAGAAGGAAGCATTACTCTGCTACCTAAACCAGAAAAAGACCCAACCAGAAAAGCAAACTTCAGACCAATATCCCTCATAAACATAGATGCAAAAATCCTCAATAAGACACTGGCAAACAGTATATAACAAAGCATCGAGATTATACATCACAACTAAGTAAGATGCATCCCAGAGATGCAGGGATGCTTTAACATACACAAATCAATAAACATAATACACCAAATTAACAGAGCTAAAAACAAATCACATGATCATCTCAATAGAAACAGAAAAAGCATTTGACAAATTTCAATACCCATTCATAATAAAAATCCTACAGGAAATTAGAATATAGGTTCTGGTAAAAGGCATATATGGCCAAGCAATAGCTATCATCATACTAAATGGTCAAAATCTGAAAGTCTTCTCTCTAAAATCAGGAACAAGACAAGGATAACCACTATTACTGCTCCTACTTAATATTGTTCTGGAAACATCAGCCAGAGCAATTAGACAAGAGAAAGAAATAAAAGGATTAAGAGTAAGAAATAAAAATATTAAGGATAGGAAAGGATAAGATAAATTCTCATTATTCACAGGTGACATTATACTCTATATGGAAGACCCCAAAAACTGCTCCAGAAGACATGTAGATTTAATAATCAAATTCAATGGCATAGCTGTTCACAAAATCAACGCTAACAGATCAATACACAAGCAGCAAACTCACAGAAAGAGAAATTATGTAAACAACACCTTTCACAATAGTGTTTTTAAAAAGTAAAATACTTATGAATCGGTCTAACAAAGGAAGTAGAAGATCTATACATTGAAAATTCCAGTACACTGGGATGGATATGGAAGGGGACATCAGAAAATGGAAAGATGCCCCTTGCTCATGGGTAAGAAGAACCAACGTACTGAAAATGGCCGTATTCCAAAATTGTTATACTGATTTAATGCAATCCCAGTCAAAATTCCATGAGCATACCTCACAGAATTAAAGTAAACATTAAAATTCATTTGGAACCAGAAGAGACTTAGAATAGCAAAAGAAATTCTGGGCAACAAAAGCAAGTCAGGGAGCATTAAAATTCCGGACTTGAAATTATGCTACAAAGTTACTGCAATAAAATCAACATGGCATTGACAAAAAACAGACCTGAGGATAAGTGGAACAGAATAGAAGCTGCAGACACAACTGCAAACACACTTAGCCACATTATCTTTGACAAAGAGGCCAATCATTCACTGGAAGAAAGCCTCTTTAATAAATGGTGCCAGAAAAACTGGCTCTCCACATGCCAAAGACTAAAACTTTAGCAATATCTAGCACCATCCACTAATGTGCAGTCAAAGATCTAAATATTAAAACAGAAACATTAAATCTCCTGGAAGAGAAAGTAGATAAAAATCTTAATACATAATGGTAAGCAGAGACTTAATGAAAAAAATCCAGACTGCACAGAAAATACTCCAAAGAATCAACAAATGGGATCTCACCTTACTAAAAAGCTTCTGCACAACAAAAGAAATTACCAATGGATTGAAAAGACAACCCACAGAGTGAGAAAAAAATTATAGCCAGGAGTCCCCCAAACAAAGGACTTACCTCCAAAATATATAAAGAATTGAAAAAATCAAATTCCCCAAATTCAAAGACTAAATTTGAAAATGGGCATCTAGGATGAACACACACTTCTCAAAAGAAGAAATACGAATGGGAAATAAATATAAGAAAAATGTTCAACATCATCTGTCATTCTAGGGATGCAAATTAGAACAACACTGAGTTCCATCTCACCGCAGAAAGCATGCCTATTACCAAGAGATCAAATAACATCATATGCTGGAGGAGGGATGTGGGGAAAAAGTCTACACTGTTGGTGGGAGTATAGACTGATGCAACCACTGTGCAAATCAGTGTGGAGATTCCTCAAAAATCTAAGATTAGAGGTCCCATTCCACCCAGCTATTCCCCTTCTGGGTATCTACTAAAAAGAATTAAAAGCATCATACCACAGTGATACCTGTGCACTTGTGTTTATAGCAGCACGATGTGTGATAGCTAAATCTTGGAAACAACCCAAATGCCCATCAACTAAAGAATGGGTAAAAAAAGATGTGGTATTTTTATACAATGGAGTACTACTCCGCCATAAAGAAGGATAAATTTAAGACCTTTGTAGATAAGTGTTTACAACTCTAGACCATACTGATAAGAGAAATAAGTCACATGTATAAACATCATACTGTCTCCCTAGTGTGAGAAGCTCAAAG
This sequence comes from Cavia porcellus, assembly GCF_034190915.1. Lineage (NCBI taxonomy): Eukaryota > Metazoa > Chordata > Mammalia > Rodentia > Caviidae > Cavia > Cavia porcellus. Next base: position 82,063,675 of record NW_026947493.1, on the reverse strand, counting down.
AGTAAATAAGGTCCAAAATGTTTAATACATGTTATGAAATGGGAGCAACTGTTTAAAAAGAAAGAGAAGGAGCTGGGAATTTAGCTCAGTGGCCTAAGCGCCTGCCTGGCAAGCACGAGGTCATGAGTTCTATCCCTGGAACCACCAAACAGATGCACAAATAAAAGTGGCCAAGAGAGGGCCAGGGATTTAGCTCAGCAGTGTAAGCACCTGCGTGGTGAGTGCAAAATCATGAGTTCAATCCTGGTACCAAAAAAAAAAAGTGAATATTAGGGTCAAGGATATGGCTCAGAGGCACAGTACTTGTGTGGCAAGCACAAGGTTGTGAGTTCAATTCCTGGTACCAAAATCATCATCATCATCATCATCATCATCATCATAAAGGGAAAGTGAAACTGGAATGGGGAAAGGAGAAAAAAAAGGAAGGGGAAAGGAAATAACTATTTTTACAAAATAGTTGTTAGCTAGAATACCAATTTCTCTTAGTTCATTTAAAAGAAAGGTTTATGCTAATATTATTTGAACAATTTTTCACTCTCATATCTTGTACTCCTAGTAACTACCTTGAAGATAACAACACACTGTGTATTAAGCATTGTTACTCTATTATCTTGTTTTGAAATTTTATTTGATTTTGTTTTCTTTAAAATAAAATTTTAAAATGATAAAATAAAACTACACATAAATCTCCAAGAAAATTGTTGTGCACCCTAGGGCACCTAATCCTGAATGCAGCTTGGTTCTTAGGTACAAAAGGCCATGAAGGAAGAATCTGAAATCTCAGAAATTGAATTAAGAAACATAAACCATTACAAGCTCCTCTTCATGGTGAGGTAAGATGTCACTGTACTGTGGGGAGGGACAGTTACTCAAATTGTTTGGCAGTTGTGCAGATGTTTCTTTGATATAGTACGTATTGATGTCTGTCTCTGAGACTCGAAACTGGCTTCGTGTGTGCTTCATGATTTTGGGGTTCCTCGGGTTCCTCTTCTAGGTGGGTAGTTCCTACCCCTGACTTATCTCCTAAGGAACTTTAAAAATCGGGGTTCTAAGAAGTAGATACCCAGTGATCTGAGGAACAGTTACATTCACCTCACCCAGCCAGTTTCCTACCTAAATTCCAGCTTTGCATTCTGATACAGTGTCTCTGTATTCAAATTTTGCCATGGAAATCACAATTTTATGCCCAACTTCTATGTGGATATAATTTTAATAACTCATTATGGATCCCAAAATACTGAAATTTAGAAACCTGAAATTTGCATGTAATCAGCATATGCAAACAATACATTTTAAAAATAATAAGTATACTAGTTACCTTATGTTGATTAGTACCCAGTGTACAAGGGATAATTGGAAAAACACAGTGACTTTAAAAACTTGTTACAGTAAAAGACAATTACCAAGAATAATGACATAGTGGGATCCAAGTAAGAGGATGTATTTTGAGGAGGATTCATGGAAATGTGTCTTTTACAATAATACATGTTTACTTACATATTAACCATAATTTTCATTAGACCTTGTTCATCAACCCTTTGTGTCAGTGTCTGTAGAATGAACACAGAGCAGTGTGTGTCTTCATCTACCTTATCCACGGGAACTGGTACCATGCAACTTCTAACTCTTTTCCAAACTCAAAATGACCACAAAAGGTGAATGTTTTGGAGCGGTTCAGGCCATGGAGGTGTACCAAAGACAGTCATGAAAGAGAACTTGCAAAACTGCTTCAGAAAGCAGCAAGAATAATGAGATAATGGGATATAAACCAAAGGGGTGGGACTCTGAAGGAGATGTGTCCTTTACTGTAGTAATTTTTAAAAATTTAAACATTCATTGTACATTTTGATCACAACTTGCAGACATAAAGCAAAGCATCACACTGGACCTCATACATATGTATAAATATTAAGTGTCAATCAAAAAAGGTTTTAACTTTTGAAAATAAATTTCCATCCTCAGAAATTCTGGTTTGGTTGGTTTGAAATATGACCAGGGCTTTAGAGATAAATAGACATTTATTTCTAAGCAGAGTAGAGAAATAGAAGAAAACCAGCTACACTCCAAATTGGAAAACACATTGTGAGGATTACTGTTTTCATACTGCCAGGAAACGCGGCTGGTTCTGGTGAAAAATACGAGGACCCAGTAAATGCCTGTGAATCCCCTCAAGCGTGGGAGATGAAAGTCAGACTCCAAGTTGAGTGACAGGGGACAGAGCAGGATCCCAAGGCAGTTTGATGCGTCCATGCAGGTGCCCCCTGGGAAGAGACCATCGACGGAGCTTTCTTACTAAAGCTCCAGTATTCTGAACCACCACCATGCAAGGCAACTGCTTATGTTTGTGCTTTCACTATGCTTAGTTAACCCCAGCTCATAGTGTCATCAAAATACGGGCAAATCAGACTGTGTGACCCACCACCTTCCCTTCTTTACTGACAACCACTCCGGAGGGAGGAAGGCTGCTTGTGACAAGAACAGATCCAGGCAGCACTTCCAGAGGTGCTGAGTGCCCAAGTGACCTTGGATCTAAAGTGGGATTAAAGGAAGATGAACTAAAGTAACAGAATTAAAGCACCCCTATTGTGAACTGATCGAAGCCAAGTTGATTATGCAAACTCTTAATCATTCATGCAGATTTGCACGCCCCAGTTTAGCTTCCCAGTTGGAGGTCATGTACACTTATTAATAAGCATTTATTTTTATGCAGCCTCAAAAAGGTTTCATACAACTGGTTCTTTATGCACAAAGAAATTTCAATCATTTTATTACTTGTTGACACTACAGTTACGTATCATATGGAATCTCACTGGGGGTGAAGCTACTGTAATCATATCAAACAGTCAGGAACCCCGCAGCCCAGTGGCTGAACACAAAGAAATATAAAAATGAAAGCTTGAGCCTCCAATTTAGGTTCCGAGTCTCAATAACCCCAGTTCCACCCCAAAGTAGAGTGACTTCTTCCAATGTTTTAATCAATCCACTCATAACAAGTGAAGATTGAATCCATTCATTTCCTAATGAGAGCTCATTTCTATTCATATTCATATTTACTCATGCTAATTAGCAAATATTCTAAATGGACACACTTAGACTGGATGCCTCTAAAATGTGGGCATCGTCAGAGTAAAGCCAGCGATTGTCCATGGAGTGTGTGGTTCTGATCTAGGGGAATGAAACTCCCAACCCATTAGATGTCCAGTACAAGTTCGTGTTCTCTAAAATAGAAGACTCAGTTTTAGGAACAGCAGAGGTTATGACAGAATATATTATTGAGAGAAAGAAAGCTTCTGTCTGAGACAGACACAGAAGGGGTCCCGAGTGGGTTGCCAAAGACTCTGTCTTTTCTAGCAAATTTTATAGAGCAAAGCCACACAGTGAGGTGAGTCCAAAGTGGGGAAAACATGGGAACTGGCCAGGCAGGCATGAGGTGGGGTAGAACTGTGGGCAACCAGTAAGATGAATCGTTCAGGTAAAATTGATTAAATTGGGGACAAATGGGAAGCGAGTCATGCAGCAAGCCGGCATGCTTAGAGAGCAGTGACTCCTCCTGTAGGAGGTTAGGATGGTGGCTCCTGGCTTCCTCAAGGTGATCCATTCCTATTTAGAATACCAACCCTTGTTATTTATACTTAGGCGTGGTTGCATTTGTTTCACCTTTTACCTTGAGGACCCCGCAGGAAGTGTCTGTCTCTCCAAGGTTGCAAGATGCCTGGTCTTCTGCGCTGGCTCCTTCAAGGGCCCAGCCCTGTCTGACCGCCTGTATTTCTACTAACTCGGCTGCCTGTAACAATTGCAGGTTGGGTGATAGTCTCCACTAGGGCCTAACCTTGTCCTGTATACAAAACAGCCACGTAAACAACTCGTGGGCCACCTTCTCCCCTGACACATTAAAGTCGACTGTGCCTTGAAAGGGTACTTCTGATGGGAATCAAAACTGAAATACAAATGCATGTTTTCTCCCTCATTCCATACACTCAGAGACTGCGATCTGTAACCTGCTGTGAGGGACTAATAAGTGCAAATGTGAACTGAGTTTTGTCTTTTTACATTTCTAGATAGCCAAAGATACAGGCTTTCTCTTGGGTTTGTTTCCATGGTTCTTTCCTTTCCTTCCTAAACAACATTGTACTGATCTCTGGAAGTAGCTTTTTTTCTCATGTTAAATAGCATATTGACATAACTTGTGATAAGAACAGACATATATTTAGAAGAGTTCATTCTTACATTTACCAGTATCCAGGGCTGTAGTTATTGTGAAGGCTGTTGCAAAAATGAGACATTTTAAGAAAGGAAGCCATCATGGTTAGCCTCCTGTTAACTCAGTTGGAAATTACAATGTTCAAAATACTTGCAAGGAAGTGTATCACTATTTCCCGAATCATGCTTTAGCCCTATTACATAATAAATTTCTTTCTCAAAAGGTCATAGCATCATAGGCTGGGAAACCACTTATGAATGGCTGAACACCAGTGAATAACGTGGGGCATGTGTGAATCCCTGTGAACTCCACATGGCTGAGTCCTGGCTTCCTCTAGGTGATCTATACCTACTAGAATACCAATCCCTGATATTTATACTGAGGGCATGTGTAATTTGCTGTGTAAATTAGGGTTCCGTAGTGGGTCTGATTTAATATGAAACGTACAGTAATTACACAGGGGAGGAGGAGGAGTCCCAGTGGCCATCTGTGGGTTGAACGATGAAGAATCCAAAATGGCCCCCACCGGCGGGAGAGTGGGAGGACCCAGTAGCCAGCTAACAGCCAAGTCCCAGAGGTTCACTGCAGAGTTACCATGTGAGCCTCCGTCAGAAAGCCAAAGGACCTGGGGACCAGTGTCAGAGGTGATGGTGACACTCCAGGACTCCTCTGACGAAAGCCAGGAAAGCCCCTTCTGCTTCCTTTTTCTTCCACCCACGCAACAAGCCTAAGGGTTGGCACCACCCACATCTAGGGCGGCCCACGTGGCCGTCCAACACAGCCACCCATCCCTGCCCAGCAGTTTCAGTCAGGTCCAGCTGAGACACCACAAGGAGGCGTCACAGGTGCCTCTTGCCCTGGGCGTCTGTCTCACCCCGCAGGCTTTGGGAGGAGGAATATCTACTCACCTTGAAGACTGGATACTCAACTGGTGCCAACTCAGGGTGTTAGAATTATTTTAAAATCCTTTGTGGTGGTCTTCTGTTAGGTTCCTAGGTGGGGCCAACCTTCAAGATAACCCCGTTCTTGGGCCACCCTCCAGTCTGAGGGTGTAGACACGCATTCTTCTCTCTTCCCTTCCTCCCAGCTCACCATCTGCATTTCCACACAAATGATTTACACAGAACGTCTTAGCAGGGGACTGGGAAAGAATGTCCATCTTGGAGTGAGAAGCCAAAGGACCAGGCAGGGTATCATAGGTTAACTCCATTCAAATGTTAATGTCCTGACCTCCAAATTTGAGCTTATTTAGACACACAGAGGTGTCTAATTATTAAAGTGGGACACGTGGGTGGGCCTTAGACTTCTGTCCCTATAAAAAGAGGGAATTTGGGCACAGGGAAGCTTATGATGTCCAGAAATGTGTAAGAGGCTATGGACAAGCCATGGGGAGGGGTCCTGAAGAGATCCTTGTTCGGCAACCCCTTAGAAGACATCAACAGTGCCTATACCTTAACGTTAGACTTTTAGCCTTCGAAACTGTGGGAGTAAATGTGTGTTGTTTAAACTGCCAGTTGGAGGTAGCTCGTAATGGCAGGCCTAGGAAAAGGATGCTGGGGTGTTAGTCTTTTCTTTAGCATGACAGGGCTTCAGTAAGAACAGTAATTCCTGGCTTGAGGGTGTGGTGGGGGAAATATTAGATTACTGCCATACTGAGACCAGTAACTAACATATGTTAATGCAACCGAGAAATGTTAATCTCTTCCCCTCCAAAGAGCTCCTTTCAACCTAGAAATGTGTCACCAGGGTGCAACTGTTTACTTTACCTTTGTGTAGTCTTTGTGTCCAGTTCCAGGCACAGAGCTCTAAAAAAATCTTGGAATTTCCTGAGTGATAGGGGCATCGTTTGTTTTTCATAACACATACCTTTCAACTGTATCTGAGGTTATGCTAATAAAGTGACTCACAAGGGCCTGGAGATAGCTACAGGATGGGCATTGGCTCCAGAATGACAAAGTAGGATTAGAGAGTTAGAGCCTTCAGACCCATCCCCAGGCCCCCCAAGAGGGAGAGGAGCTGGTTACTGAGGTCAATCACCAATCGCCAATAATTTAATCAGTCCTATGTGTGTAATGACACCTTTATAGAAAACACTAACCAATGAGCTTCCCTTAGTGATCACACTGAGGTGCTGAAGGGGAGGTTTCCAGAAAGAGTATGGAGATTTCATGGCTCCCCATTTTTGGTCCTATGTCTCTCCCCCTGATTTGGTTGTTAGAGCCTGGAGTTAGAGCCTTTAAGTCTCCTACAGTAAGGAAAGCACTTTCCTGAATAGTGTGGGCTGTTCAGGGAATTACCAGACCTGAAGAGGGGGTGATGGGGTTCTCTGAATCAGTCACATCACAGAGGAATGCTGGTGACCTGGTGACTGTGCACTGGATGGTGGTTGGTGACGTGGTCAGCCTGTGGACTGAGCCCGTAATGTGGCATCTGCAGTTACTCGGGAGAGTTAGCATCAGAATAGATTTGAATTTCTGGATACTGAAGAGGTGTCTGCAAAATCAGACTTGGAGTCACAAACATCCGGGTCCTGTAAGCCAAAGGAAGAGAAGACTCTGGCCATCTTGCTACTTCCTCGTTCACTCCACTGGGCTTCTGCTGCTGACCTGCAACTCATCAGATGACAAGGAGGAGACGACTGTTCCCAGGAAAGCTCAGCCCCAGAATTCCCAGGAGCCATGCTGGTGCAGCCAGTGTCCTGCACAGCCAAAAGCCAGCTGTCCCCTCCCGGGAAGCCGCTGGCTGCAGACAGGAAGAGTGGGAGAAGGTGGGTGAGGCCAGGAAGGAAACCAACCGTGGCCAGAACTCCCACCAGCCCTTCCTTTCTTCTGCCTCCTCCTTCTGTTTGTCAAGCCTTTCTACTCCCTTTGGACAAGAAATAAAGGTGGAATGAAATACAAATTACTGGTTGGAGGCCACAGCAATTCTCACTTCCACGCCAATTCGATTTCCCTGGGCCAAGTTCATTCCCTTTCACCACCCCACACACTTTCCCTGCACGAGCACCTTCCCCAAGGCCACTCGCCCCGGAAACCCAAGTGCCAGCCCTCTGCCCTGGCTGCCGCCCTGGGAGACAGAGTTATAAGTTGCTTCACCAGATTTCTCTGTCTCTGCTGTAGGTGGGGAGAACTTCACAGCCTAGGCTTAGCTTCCCAGCAGGCATGGATTCAAATTCCTCCATCCCACTCATCAGCCATGTGTCCTTGAATGAATCACTTAAAGCCTCTGAATTGCTTCCCTTTGTGTAAATGGTACTTTAATTTCCTGACCCGATAAGCAGATTTACGGTTGGAGCTCTCAGTGAATAATGGTATGTTGTAAAGTTATCAGGAGGATGTAACTGTGGCCAGCCTTGGACCCTAAAGTATACTACAAATGCAATCGGACTGTTCTTTATCCTCATGACCCTTTAATGATTATGGCTTATAAATTTAATATTAAACTAGCGTGGAGTAAATGCTACAGCCTAGAAGAAACACTTTGAATTCTGCCTTCCCTGCCTTACTCCCGGGTTTTGATGTTATAGGAGAGCAGTAGACACATGCTCAGAAAGAGGGTTTCCTGTGTTCCTCTTTCCTCATCATTTATAACCTTTATGGGCACAATATTATAGGTTTGTGTACCAAATCATGTATTACACAGTTCTGAGTGACACAGGGGATAGTCGGGATGGATCTGGATATATTCATTTATTATCTTTCATACTAATTTATAATTTAAGCTTTAGTAAATATTTATTATTTTAACAGAACCTGGGATATTGAGATATTAGCATATATTTTTAGTATTCAATGCTTTTCAAATATTCAGAGTAAAATAGTCTTAGTAAAAACCATAAAAGTTTACATAAAAATATGTAAAACTAGAAAAATACATAAATTTTTTTTAAAAAGACAGGAAAGCAGATCTGCTGACACATTGTCAACACCCATGCACACAACAATGTACACACAATATATACACATGTGCGCTCACACTGTACACCCACAGACATGCACATGTACACACACACAAGTACACACATGCACACATGGTAACTAGGCTTGTGTAGTCTTTAAACCACTCTCCTCATACCCATAGGACTTTTAATAAAGTAGAATCAGAGTATACTCATTAATATGTGGTGACTTTCATATGTATTTCATTATTTCATTTATATATCTATATATATAAAATTATGTCCAGTATAGGAAAAATATCTTTTCCTCACCCATTCTAATTTCATCACTGAGCCCTATAAAAACAACATCAGGTTCAATAGCAATAATAGCAAATTATTAAGGGAAAAGCATGCAAATTTATTTAATGTATTTTGTGTACCAGGAGAACTTTTCTAGAGAAATGGGGACCCAAAGACACCGTACTTGGTAGCAGATTTGGAAAAGGCGAGGAGTCGTAGAGAAACCTTACCAGAGGACAGAAGGGAACGACCCAGGGGTGATACCCTGGGGCCCGCTGACAAGGCCAGCGTGCTCATTCTGTTCTGTGTACTTGGTCTTCAGAGGCAGGCGTGGACGTTTCCTCCTCTGTGTTGTAGGTGAGTGTGAGTCTGGTGCAGGAATGCTGTGGGGAGCAGCCTCTCCTGGAGGCTTCTGTCACTCACTTCCAGTAAAGGTCAGGAGAGCCTTCCAGGATTTCGTGACCAGCGGTGTTAGTGGGTAAAGCAGGGAAGGAGAGAGTCACCTGGCTGCTGCTGCTGCTGCGTTCCCGGTGCCAACACACTGTGCCTCTGGAGGACACATCCTGGACCCCATCACCAGTGACAGGGGGTAGAAACCCAGCTCATTCTGTTTTCTAAAGACTTTTATTCATGCACACTGTGGACTGTCTTTTCACTCTGTTGGTTGTTTCTCTTGCTGTGCAAAGAAAAATGTGATCTCAGTTGCTGATTCTTTGTGATAGTTTCTGTGCAGTTGGGGTTTTCTTCAGTCTTTGCCTACACCAGTGTCTTCAAGAGTTTTAGCTCCTCTCTCTTCAGTAGATTTATTGTTTCTGTTTTAAAGCATTTTTCTTATGCATTTCTAATACCTTAATTTTTTTTTACCAATTTTTTAGACAGGGTACGAACAATATCCTAAAATTTAAATTCCTTTTGTTTTTGACACTAAAATTCAAGTTCTTTTATTTTGAATGGAACATATTTCTATTTTATTTATGAATATGCATTATTACAGGGAAATTGCTTTTATATACTTATCACCTTACCAACTTTCCTATTAATCACCTTATTAGTCACCTTCCTATTCAATCACCTTACCAACTTTCCTATTAAATTTTATCAATATACTATAACCTATTAATATACATAATTATAATTCAACTATATATTTTATATTAATTATATACATATAATTATACATTTATATAATATACTTATATTTATATAATTTATAGATATATATAATTATATATTAATATATAATTATAATCAACTATAATTGATTTTATAGTTATGCAAAGTTACCATCAGTAGAAAGAAATCATCTTATATATTTTTCTCAAAGTGTTTCATGACTTTCATTTTAATAAAAATGATTTTAACATTTAACTATTTAGAAAAATATTTTTAATTAATTTGGCAATTTGAGGACAGTTACTTCATGTTTACTAAGCTATAGTTATCACCTATAGTTATGTTTTTAATTAACATTTATCATCTCCAACAATTAGAGGTGAAAAGGACTGTTTAGTTCCCCACAATCTTTATGTTAGGTTACATATTTAAATGAAAACAACACAACCATTTATTTATGGTTGAGAATTAAATCAGTCACACATTTTGCTTTTCTATATTCAGTAACTCTTAAGCATCTCTTCAACTTGTAAATTACAAAGAATATCTTCCCTGAAAGGTTCAACGCTTCACAAATAAAACAAGTATCATAATGGTAGGATCAGTTAGTCCTCCAGTTAGATCACGCAGAAAATGGGATTAAAGAGAATTTTAGATCGGTGAGGCTGCTCTAAAGGTGTTAGGTGAAGAAGAAAGTTTCCTGCCAACAACCACATAAATAAAACGTCACAGAAGTGGATCCTTCAACAACCACAGGAAATCTGGGTTCCTTTTTTCCTAGAGAGCAGAAAAGGCATAAAGTTTCGACTTCCTTTGATGTGAAGAGAAAACCTTTCTGCATGCATCTAACACAGCGAAGAAAAAACCTGCACAAACACGAAATTCAAGTTTCCATATTAAAATGTCCTGACCCTCGTGTGCAGGCACAGACTTGAATGCGCACTGCATGTACTCAGAGTGCACCGTGGTTTCCCAAACACAGACACGAGAATCTGTAAAAAGGGAGCCACGGCGCTGTGCTGACAACAACCATTCACCCCGCAGAATTTGAGCCACATTTAGGGTGTTCTAGCAAGATCAGTATTAGAAGCCCATCTATTTTGTAACTATCTTTCTTTCTTCTTTCTTCTCCTTTCTTTTTTCTTTTTCTTTCTTTCTTCCTTATTTATTTGGTTCTCAGGATTAAAAAACACCTCTTGATAGTTTTTAAGGGCAGTTTTCACAGCAAAATGAAGCAGAACGCAGAGTCCCCACCTACCCTCTCCCAGTGTCATGCTCTGTCTTTCTATGCATTTTTTCTCTTATTATTTAAAATAATAATAATAATAATAGTATTAGCACCTTCCAAAAATTTCACTTGGAAAGTTAGTATCATTTCAAGCTTCCATTCCAGGGGTGGACACCGAAGAATGAAGGAGGCGAGTTAACGTCTGGTCTCAGTCGTGGCCCCACATCTGAGTGGTCCTGGCCTCATGCCTTTGACCCAAAGCCCACCATTAACAGGCATGGAATGCACTGTTAGGACTTCTACAAGTCACCCTGGTGGTTCTAGGTGTCAGCAATTGGTACCAAGGAGACAAACCCACTCCCAGGCATACTACGGAAGTTCGAGGTCTCCCTGTTACTTCTTCCTGCCCGCAGGCTCCTCCCAGCATAGTGGCCAATAGTAGCATGCATAAAAATAGAAGTTGAGGTACCAGATCCCCTCCCTTGGGACAGTGGGCATCTGATCAAGTGCTCTCCGGCATGCTGACCACAGTCACAGCATCCTTATCAAAGCCAATCTCGCAGCTATGAGGAACAGCTTATCTCCCTGACTTTGAATCCCCATGGCTAATTTCTTCAAATAGAGTTTTGATTTTCTGAACATTTTCTACCCGAATGACAGGATGGCTTAAGTTTTAGCGATTCTCTTTGGAGCCTCAAAATCAAGGCTGAACTGATGATTGCCTGACAGTCTTCCTCGAATTTCTCTTTTTACAGTTTTCCACTTATAAATGGAGATCGAGGCTGACGAAAATGAAAAGAACACAGTTCTGAAGTCTTCATCTGTGTCTAAAATCCTCGGTTTCTGAAGCCTTTCATGAATAATCCGCAGGGTGCCATTTAAAGTGCGCTTTTGTTTTATGGTTCTGAGAACTTTTATATCCATTCCTCTCCCCCTTTCATAAGCAGGTAATGATCTTTCTGGTTTGGTGCTGATCATTCAGAAGTTGAACATATAGAAAGCCAGTTCCAGCACTTCTTGGTTTCTCTGAAAGGGCGGAGAAATTACTGGGGGAAAAGTGACAAAATTATGATGAATGGATGTGACAGGTCATGACTGCTCTGTCAGCAGAAGTAGCCGCTGCCCCATATCGGAGGCTCTGGGCTAGACCTTTGAAAGGAAGGACTCAGGTCTCTGCAGGTGTGCACAGGAAGTTTGGAGGTGATGTTTCTCACTTCTAGGAACAGGCTCTGGGGAAGGACGCAGGATCATAGGTGCCCCCTGCAAGGTCATTGCCATCCTCTCGGACTGCGGCACCCTGTGGCTACACTTCCTCCAGACCCTGGATGCACATACAGCGCGGGTCTTCATGGCCGGAAGTAAACAATCAGAACCCCAAGATCTTAGAAACTAGCCGTCCTCGATCCCTGGGCCCTTTCATCTTCCAGCACCTGCCTCTCTCACACTCCTTCAAGGAATCTCCACATCCCTCATGAAAGATGAAAGACAGAGAAAGAAGCTATTTGCTTCCAAGGGCCTGGAAAAGTCTGTTTGCTGGTGTTGTGCTAGAGATGCAGAAGAACTCCTGAAGCACGGAAGCCCAGACTACGGTCTGCAAGAACAGAAAGCCTCCTGCATGCTTGGGCACCATGTCCCTACTCATCTAAGGAGGACAACAGTGTCTCAGGTCATCCTGCCTCAACACTGGCAGCATTTTCTTCTCTCCACAGCCTGACTTGCCCAACCCCATCTAAGATGCTCATGTAGAAGGTTGCTATGTTGCCTAAAGCCCTATGTTTTGTATTATCCAAGTAATTACTCCAGTGTTTATGTCTATTCATATGCATGAATCTTATGTTCCTTACTGGTATATTAAGCCCCTAAATGCCAAGAGCAGAATTTTTGCTTTATTCTGCACCACACATAGAAGGGACAACAGCTATCAAATATTTCTCTTCCAGGCACAGTGAAATAAGGACCCTATTTCTGGAGTTGCTTGTACTTTCCCAGACCATCAGATCAGTCAAATGTAGAAATTACCTCCCATCTAACTCTCTGTGGCTTCCTCTCCCCTCCCCTCCACAACAAATGAGACATGGAGTTACTTTATGCCTTGATCAATAAGCATTCAGACCTAGATTTAATTTGAGTTAAAGAAAAAAAACCAGACATCTTTTACATCCCAAAACTACAGTGAATTCATATCTGTTGGAACAATTGGAGATTAATATGCTTCCTCATAACACACCCCATAAACACAGAGCTTTAGACAGCCTGAGAGTATTTGTTTTAGTCAGAGGTTGCAGGCAGAACAATTACATATAGGACACAGAATTTATAATATTACTTTATGATGTTCACCCAGAGTTTAATACAAGGAAGTGCAGGAAATCTGTCCACAACACTAAAAGACCTAGAAAATCCAGCTGAGGCCTGGATCCCACATCAATGTCCTGCATGAGTCCAGCGAAACTGTAGATCCCATGACAATGACCCCCCATGAGTCCAACTGGAGGCCTAGAGCCCATGACAATGACTCATGCCAATGTGTTAGGCATCACTGTTGGGAAGGCCCAAAGGTCAGCAGTGGAAGCTAGAAAGTCTGTGGCAGCGGAGTCGAGTACATGTCAGGAGGTCAGTGTGACAAGCTTCTCCTGGAGATTAAACAGCACACATCTTCCCCTCTAGAGCCAGGAAATGATGCTCAGTATAAGGAGCAGAGCTCCCCTAAAGTGAACCACAGCCATTACCAGTGACAAGGTCCCAAGCTCCTCTGATGAAAATGGTTCAATTCATATGAGGGAGCCAGCATTACAAGGTCCTCCAGGAGAACCAGGGGCTCCAAAACACTCAGGACACTTAGGTGAACCCACGACACCCTGCTCTTCCTCTCTCTGTCACTGTTTATGCTGGCAACTTTCCTCAGGTGGGCCATCCGCACTCAGCACCACGTCAATTTAATTCAGCTGGTGTTAAGTTGACCACCAGTTTTTAATCCTTTGCAAGTTAAAATTGGCTATAAATTTACTAAACCAAAATCTTAAGGCAGGAATCACCTCCTAGTTAGGGTCCCATAAGTAGCACATCTTCCCAATTTTCTACCTCATCTGTAAACAGAAACAAATTTGGTGGCGTGTAAGATTATGGTACTTAGCTGTCCTCAAATATTGTATTGGGAAAAAGTTATGGTTTAGCTGGTACTCCTATTTATTGAGTTCTAGTCCCATTCTCGGCTATAAAATTTGGAGGCCCTGATATTTCCAAAATTTATCTGTAATAATACAACAATAGCTATATATGGATGAAACTTGTAAAAATAAAATTTGCAAGTTAGCTTTTTAATTATTTGCCTGTTTTTTTCCCCAACAATGTGAATGTGCCCTGGCCAGGACCTGACACCCCCATATCCCTCGTATCACCTTTTTCAATATCCTGCATGAAATGACATGAGATCACTTCCCTTTGACTAAATTTAGATTAAAACCCCTCCATTCCATCAGATATCAAAGTTTTTGTAGCAGAAAAGTCATAGTAGTAGCCATCACACTATTTCTATAAATAAAATGATGTGTTCTTGGACACCTCCCTTTCCTCGTCTTGTTCACACATATTCTATAATAATGCAACTACATTTATGTTGTCCTCAGCAAATGCAGGGCTATCAAGTGAGTCTGCAATCAATTCAGAGAACTTAGAGTGCTTTAAATGTGTCACAGGAAAATCCTTCCCCCTCTCCTTGGGTTGGCTGGACCAGGACAGGCTAGGAAAGGCTGTCGAGAAAAGTGTCTCTGAAACACCAGTGCTGATGCATGCTTCCTGTGGATTTCATGAGTCGCCCTTGGAATAGGTCCCGAAATGGGCAGCCCAGCCTACTGCTGCTGCTGTCTCTTTCCCAGCCTCCAAACTCTGTTCTGTTGCAATGTTCTATAGTCGGTGTACTTATCTGCATCCTGCTCCCTCATTGGGGACCCTTTTTCATTATGGAACATGACACAAATGGAAGATGAGGAGCTTTTCAGTTTCCTGCTCAGAGACATGAAGCACTATGTCCTTCCCCTCCTGCTGCCCACTCCAGAGCCATGGCTCAGCCAGCTCCAGCAGAGTAGTGATGGTCTCCTGTCCCTCAGCACCCTTCCATGGCTTCTTGGAGAGATTCTCAAGGAGATGCGTTCTCTGGCTCTCCTTCTCTAAGCCCCTCTTAGTCTGACTGTGGTGCAGGAGTAGGAAGGCAGAGGAGGGAGGAGAGGAATTTCTTCTGTCAGTCCACAGTGGTCGAAGGCCACTTTAGAAGTGACACCCTTGGTCCTCATCTATTACATCTGGAGGTTTTGTCCTGAACACTGAGCATCTGTCAAAGTCATGATCCTCTTTGGAGAAAGGAATACTAGGCACGAGAGGGGAAAGGTAGGTTGTGTGTGGAAGAACTGGGATGTTTTCAACTGGTACCTCAGATAGCAGCAGCCTCCTAATTAGCACCCCAACTCCTTTTCTGTATTGGTTTAATTTTCATACTGTAATATTCTGAAGTCTGAGGTGACTTGTAGGAGATTTAGGGTATGCAGGAAATCAGAGCTTAGGAACTGGGAAAACAAAGTCACCTTGCTCTAGATGTGGAAACATAACATCTTAGTCTGTTTCACTGATGTCACAGTGAATAATGACAGAACTCACTTCCTTATGTTATAAAAGTTCAGTGAATTTGTCTTAAATCTGATGAGCATGTAATATCTTAATATTCATTTTTTTTCACATTTTAAGTGTAAAACACCAAAGGAGTTAATAACATGAATGTTTAATTCAGTTGGCCATTCTAGAACTGCTATTCTGAATAGTCAGTTCATTAGTATCTTTTGACCAGGTGGAGGAAACTGACTTTTCCTTGAAAGACTATTTGCCACAAGGAAATAATGTATATCATTTAAAAGGAGTTTTCTGGAAGGTGATAAAATCTTTAAGTTATATGCACTTTATACCAAACTGGTTACATTTCTAAAAAGTTACCTGAGGAAAATTATTGGATAGATACGCAAAAATATGCATATATATGTATGTGTGCATGTGTATAATTGTGTCACAGCACTAATATAATCAGAAATAATAAGGAGCTGGCCAAGTAATTGCATATTTATATAGAAGGTATGTATATAAAATAATGTAATTCTCTTTGTGGCTAAAAACATACCTACCACATAACATGTATTTATGCACTTAAAAAACACACAAAGTACTTTGTATGTACATGTAAACACACACATGAGACACATATTTCCTATTTTATTTTATGGAAAAGAAAAAATAAAATTTCAAAGAAAAATAATAGGAGAATAACAATAGTTAATACATTGCATATTGTTATCTTCAAAGCAATCACTCAGTGTTTAAAATATAAGCACGAAAAACTATGTAAATTAGCACAAACTTTTCTTTTCAATGAACTAAAGGACACTAGTACTGTATCCACAATCCTAATCCTTCCTTTCATCCTACGAGGAAATACGCAAAACCAGTCCCTGTGAATTTGTGGTCCCCAACAAGTCTATGCTTTGGTCTACTCAGAACCACTTGAACCCAGTATTAAATTTGCTCTATCGGTAGAGTTCTTCCAGAATTTCGATTGAACATGAGAACATGCTAGTGGGAACCACAGACCCCCATCCAGTAGTTGACTCCGGGACCATAACTGATACTCATCATCCCCTTCATCCATCAGATCTCTTTCTCCCTGATAGTACTGTTGGGGTGCCTTGCCTGTAGTCCCCTGTTCCTGAAAAGGCTGATCCCCAGTTTAGATCCCTTGATCAGGTCACAGCCGTACCCTTCCTCACATTAAAATGACCATCAAAGCACCTGCTGCTGCCTCAGGGGCCCATGTACAGCTGAACACATTCCTGCTTCTCCAAAAAGCTCAGGGTCAGTAGCCAGGCCTTCATGTCAAAGGTCTGCCTGAACAAGTCTTTGACTTCTACCTTGCTGTGCTAAAAAACCTAATGACCAGTTGAAGTCATAGGTTTATATTCAGTGGGATTCTTGAGCCCCTGGCCACAGTGCCTGCTCTCTGACATCCACAGAGCCTAAATATTCTAAGATGGATGCACAGTCACTTTAGAGGACACTGAGAGTGACAGTGAGAGAGAGCACACCTGCCTCCTCTCAGTTCTGCTCCTTGGTTAGTACCTAGCCAAACTGTGCACCAGCCACTGCTCTGCGATATATACCAGAAGTATAACATTATCCCCAACTGGGCAGCTCAAGGGTCTGTTCCACCACTCCATGAGGCCACTTCCTGGACTGTATGTTATTGTAGTAGGAGGAACCATCTCATGCTAATGTGCCCAGTATCACACGCAGTGTCATCACTGCATGGAAACCACCCAGGAGTGAAGTGGTCTGTCTCTTTCTGAGCAGGATGCAAACCATTAGCAGCCATCACTCACAGCAGCTATAGGACAGGGGCAAAGACCCAAGAAAACAGGTACAGAAAGAAACTGAAAATGTTTACTATAGTGTGCATGGCTTCCACTACCAGAAAAGTGGTGATAAACCTCAAAGAAAAATTTTATTCCTAAGTGTGCTCTTTAAGAAATGTACTTACCTATATTTATATTTTGAAAGCCAATACTATATGAATTTAACCTTTATTTTCCATATTGGTGAATGAATAAATAGTATCTAAATTTGATATATGAAGCAGTATTATAAAAATAATGTTTGGGGCCAGATGTGGCAGCACCTGTAATCCCAGTGCTTGGAAGGTTGGTGGGGGTGGACCATTGTGAGTTCAAGGCCAGACTGGGCTATACAGTAAGTTCAAGGCCTGCCTGAACTGCATAGACCAAAAAAAAAATATTTGATAAAATTAAAAGACCATAATCACTAAGATTAAGAGTGGAAAATACAAATTTCATCTAGCAAAGTGAGTCAAGAAATATACATTCCAAAAGTGGACATAGAACAATAGCAAATTGGAAATATCAAACTAAATGAGAATTTAAAACAAGATAGCTTTCATAAAGTATGTTCGACACAAAGGAAAAAACACACTCTGAGTGTTTGAAGATAAGTATGTTTTTAAGAAATATTATCAGCATTTCTCACTGGAATTTCTTCTTAAAAATATGAAGTACCTGTTTGAAATACGAATGGTTTAGGCATCTCACCAGTTACTTCAAGTTGGTAAAGGAAATGTATATCTAATTCCTTACCTGCCAGAATCATTACTTATCGAAATAAAGTTAAAGTAACGTAGTCCTCTCCAAAGAAGCTATTTAGCCAACTAGGAATAGAAACACTACTCTTCAGTGCTGGAGAGGAGACGAATCCACATTTGTTTCCCGCAGCCCTACCTCACTTTTCCCTAATTTCCCTTCATAGAGGCAGACTGATGTTCAAGCCGGCTTTGTAGCTTTCAAAAGCTACAGTGGATCTTGAATGGCACAGCTCCTTTCTCCTCCTCTACCTGCTCCGTGCTCTGATTTGCCCAGCAGTACCGAACCTCTGTCTTACGCAGCTAATCCTGGAGCACATGGCAGAGCTCCCTCGCTGACCTATAATGCAGACATGGTTGCTGTATTTGTAGAATTGAGTCTTGGTTAGGTTGGTTCCTGGTAGTACTCTGATGTAAGCATATCGGAGTATTTTTCATGTATTGGTGACCATTGCTCCGGGCTGCATGGATCACTCCGCTTCAGGTGATTTTGAGAACATAAAAAGATTCGTGTTTCCGGTTTGGTGGCTTTAAAAGATTGGCTAAAGTCTTGGGGAATCAAGCTGAAAGAAATTCAGAACCTAATGAGTATTTTATATTCTTTTTATCAAAGATACAGTAAAAAATAAATCACTGCTTAGAGCTCAACCCGTATGATCTTATGCTAATTAATTTCTATAATTAATATACTCATATCTCAAGTAAAGCTAATTTGTCTTTCAAATGTTAATGTGAAATTTTTGAAATAGACTACTTAGGAGTAGTGTCAGAATTACAGAAAAATTGAAAAGGTAGTAGAAACAGCTCCCCTAATCCCTACACTAATTTTTCTACCATTAGCATCCCATATTAGTATGGTGCACTTTTTTACAGTCAATGAACTGATATTGATGAATTATCAATAACCAGTATCCATGCTTTGTGCATATTTAGTTTGCACATTTTTCATTGTTTTAGTCCTTTGACTTTTTCTGTAAGCATGATGCCACAATGCCTCTGGCTTCCACCTCTCCTTCACCCATCTCCTTAGGCTGTGACAGTCTCTCCCGTCTTCCTGTACTTATGACCTTGACGCTTAAAGGCGTGCTGGGCAGCTTCCCTGAATGATGTGCTTCTATTGGAACTAACCTGTTATTTCTACAATTAGAGTGGAATTATGGGCTCTGGAGATGAAGATTCTAAAGGGGAAGTACCACTTTTATGACATCACACCAGTGACACACAGTATCAACATGGTGTCATAGCTGACCCTGACCTTAGTCATTTGGCTGGAGTTGTGTTTGTCACATTTCTCCTCTGTAAAGTGACTATTTTTCCCTCTTTTCTATATGGCAGTCATTGGAAGGGAAACACTGCATGCAACCCAGATCTTATAAATCAGAAATAATTCTACCTTCTAGGGTAAATGTCAGTCATTTGTAGGAAAATGAATGTACCCTGAAACAAATCAGACACAGCTTAAGTACTGCATGGTTTCTCTTATGTCAAACCAAAATATAAATAATTTGGGAACAAAATTAAAGATAGATATTAGGAAACAGGGGAAAGATCTCTTGCAAATGGGAAGGAGACCAAGA
This sequence comes from Cavia porcellus, assembly GCF_034190915.1. Lineage (NCBI taxonomy): Eukaryota > Metazoa > Chordata > Mammalia > Rodentia > Caviidae > Cavia > Cavia porcellus. The sequence goes on along the minus strand of NW_026947493.1, from coordinate 82,044,193 downwards.
GACAGAGGGAAGGGGAAGTGAAATTAAAAAAAAATGAAGATGTGTTATGTACGTGTACCAACTCCCCATGAGAAATGTTATCACTGGAGCGCAGACCAGAGAGGACCAGGAAGGAAGCTAAGACCCCACCTGTGAGCCCGCCATTGCCTGGGCTGGGGAGAGAAACACACCCCACCCTCCCATGAGCTGATCTAGAGGAACTGTATTATTTGATTGACTTTGCAAGCTAAAGTCTGAGCAACTATTTAGTGGTCAATAAAATGCAATATAGCAACTATTATAGATTTTTATGGTCTTATCACTGTTTAGATTCATTTTATTGTTGTTTTATTATCTTTAAAAATGACTTAAGAAAAAAGAAATGCGATCACTATGTCCTGCAAATACATGCTAATAGGAACTTTTTAAACTTAAAAGAAATTAGCCTACCTTCTCGAGCACAGCATATCTCTATAAATTATATAAAGTGTTCCATACTTTAGATACATTTATTCTCCACCCTAAATTTTTAGTATTATTATAGTTTTAAAAATGTTTATTTTATATTTTGGGTTATAACCCAATACACAATTTAATATAATCAAATACTTTTTCTCTTTGAATTATTCCAGTTTTGACTATTGGAAGCTCTTTCCTTTGGTTCCTATGCTTCTTCTATCAGGCTTCCATAAATGTAGGTTTTTCGTTCTTCTTTTTAAAGTTTGCACGAAATTTTTATTGAAACATCATTATATTTTTGTTATCCTAACCACAATAACACTTACCATTTTAAACTACACACTTGGCCCCTGATGGACATAAAGTTGTTCCCACTTTGGCCATAATGAGAAATGTAGCTGAGAATGTTTATTGGCAGGCTTTCAGTTGAACATGTTTTCTATTCTCTCGAGTACCTAGCTAGGAGTGGAATTTCTGGGTCCTATAAATCTGTGATTAGTTTTTGCAAGACTAGCATGCAACTTTAAGACAACTAATCAGTACTATTAATTAACTCTGCTATTTATTCACTTCTGTGCATTGTTTATAACCCTCTTACCAAAGAGGAATTTGAGAGGATTGATAGTAACAGTATGTACAATACTACTACCTTAAAAAACTAGTAAAATACAAATAAACACAAGGTATACAGTACACACATAAATAGTTTTTCATCTTTTGGGTCTGCTGGCATGTTGGAGAAGCAAATGAGAGAAGGGACCTTGCTTGGTTTTCAGGGAAGGAAGCAGCCTTTTGTCTTGCAGATGGGTTAGCATAGACTCAATAACTGAGTGTCACATTCAGTGTAGAAGATTTCAGCAGGCAGAGCTACCCCGCCCTAAAAAGGGGACCCCGGGTTTCCTAACTCATTTCACAGCTGTCAGCCAGCTACAACTTTTGTGCTGTGATTTACTACAGTAGGAGAAGGAAACAGAATAACTTCAAGCTGATTCAGGGAATTCTGTGCTCATAAAAGTCCACGAGTGTAAACCATTCTGAGCGCTCTAAAATCAACTGTCACAGTCCCCTATCACTGCAACGCCAAGAACAGCTTGGCCATACCTTCTAGAGTGGTCCATGCAACTTTCCAGGTACAGCCCACGTCTACCTGCTCACAACCTCAGCGGGAAGGAAAGTTTCCTTTCCTATGGTGCCTGGGCTAACACATCCTCCTAGGCTCTTCTGGGGAGAGCTGATGTCCTTTGAGTGTACACTCTACTATACTGACCTGGAAATGACGATCTCAGTGGTCGACAGTTCATTTCCCACTGGACTCATTTAAGGTTATATGCCACTATATTGTAACACTGACACCCAGTGGTTTGCCAAGTGTGGTGTGCACCTCTGAATGAAAGCCATTCTGCACATCCATTTCTAATTCTGTGCTCAGTGACGTCATGTTGTTAGCCTAAAATGAATCGTATTTGTATGCAAGAATTGACAACCACTGCAAATCAGGGATTTTCTCCACCAAAGAGCCAATTGATAAACCTTTACCAGCATATCACCTCTAGTCCTGGTCTCATCACACCGATTTCTACCCAATTATTCTTTTTATACTTTGTGTGTAAGTATTTCACACATCTCACAACTAACTCCATGTCGCAGATAAGTGAGATTTAAGACAATAAAGGTCCAAAGTCATGCAGCTAGAAAACAAGAGATATGGATCTCAAAAATTAGCCCTTTTCAGCCCCCAAATCTCCACACATCTGTGTACACTAATATTCCTAAAACCACCTATGAATCTAAAATAGAATCTTACCTTCATTATATAAACTTATGCATTTGTGTCTTCTACCTGTAGTGTTAAACAACAAAAAATAATTTGTAAAAGATTCTCTCATGGTAACTGCTAAGCTGAGGCAGTTCCATTTATCCTTCCAAGTAATTTGGGGAAAAAATTCCTCATGAATCTCTTTTTGCTTGCCATCCTTTACTACCTGAGATACTTAAAGATTAATTCTAAATATCTCATTTCATGTGAATGTCTTCTCATCTTCCTCCACATATTTAAACTCTCCTTTTTATTATTTTAATTTTTATTGTAATTACAACTCACTATTTGTACAAATTAAAGAGTTTCATGATGACATTTCTGTTCATGCACACGCCGTGCTGTGGTCATGTGTGCCCTCTCCACTCTCACCCTTCCCCCAAACCCTCTCCCAATCCCTGGCCCTCTGCTCGTAGCATTTTTTCTACTTTCATGCCATCTTTTCATTCTTAATTTCCACATGTGTATAGCTCCTTCTATACCAATGTTCTGGCCAGAATCATTTTCAGTGCCAGTTTGTATCTTTTTCACTAGATGTGGGTGCCCAGCGATATTCATCTCGTTCACCTCTGCATCTCCAGAAGAGCATCATTCACAGAGCTGCTTCCCAAGAGATATTTGTTCCATTGAAATAAATCACCTCAAGCCTTGACCAAAGAGAGCCAGTATTTGTTCCTATCTTATAACTGTCCCTTTCACTTTGCCACAATGACAATCCACTTCATCCAGATCCAACACTCCCTTGCTTAAAGTCATATGCATGCTTTGTGATTAAGTCACAGTGGACAGGAAATACTGTCCACAACACTGGCCACTTCACCCGCCTGCTTCAGGTGACTTGATGGAACCTGATTCTATCCACCAATTCCCGTCTAGTATTGGCCTTTATTTCCATAAACAGAGTTACACGGTATATAATTCCTCTAAACACAGAGCCATCACCAAGCACAGTTTGGATATGGAAATATTTTATCCCATCTGTCTAAGATTTTAAATTAATAGGTGAGTCTATAAATCATAGGCGGTCTGAAGTAGTCAACACAGTTTTTAATGTATGGTTTAGTGTATTCTGAGTTGGAATAGAAAAAGCATGGGAAGTGGATTTGTCATTAACCTTAGTAGTCAGTGACCTCGTATCTGAAGATCCCTTAAGCAGTAATCATGCATTTCAGCATCGCCCACCCTCCTTATGTCCTGTAGGTTCTATATTGCCATATTTAGTTCTTAGACTAGCTAGGATGGGAGTGTGTAAGGTTCTCTATAAAAGGAGTAAGTATATCATTAATCTGAATGCCTCAATACTTGTCATAAGGGACAAAATTATTTCCTTCCCAGTTTCAGCCTGTTAATCTTACCTCGAAGCTTTCTGTCAGTCCACATCATTTTTCTCCCACCTCAACTTGCACGGGGATTTTTCTGCTGTTAGAACTTTCCCTGTTTGCAGTCCTTATTCATAAATCATCTACTTAGGCCCATAATCATTTAATTTTTTTCTTCAATTAGCTCTCTCTAGGTAGCATAAATCCAATTATTACATTCTCTATTTGCATAATTTTCCAAAGACAAATCAAAAGAAATTTTTCATAAACATGATTCTACTAACCATTCCCAGTCCAAGCTATAAAATGTGAGAAAAAACCAGATTTGCTCATGGAGGATACTGAGCCACAAAACATTAATAGGGCTGAGTTTGAAGCTGATATTGACTATTAGTCCATATAGATTAGGTCGGCTAAGATTTACAGTGCCGGACCACTAGGCATGTTTCTAGGGAAAACAAGAAATTTTTTTGTCCATTCTTCCATTCTTGGGAAATGCAGTTTCCACTTTATTTCACTGAGCAGAAGTGGTTACCTTGGGATCCTTCAGAAATGACTTCCCACCTTACATCTGTTGGGGACTTTTAGGACACTTGTTGGTATTGATTCTAGCTGTCCCACACCTTTGATCCCCACTCTGATTCTATATCAGTTTAAACAATCTCCGCAGCTTGAGACACACAAGAGAGAAGCAGTTAGGAGCAGTAGGTTTGGACAGAGATGTGGCTTAACATTCTCCATAGGATACATGAGTCGGCCTCAAGGAGTTACCCAATCCACACTGGCACTGTTTTGATGCTGAGAAATCCTAGCTGGGGAATGTAACTTTTATTTTTACTGTCACATTCCCAATTCTTTAAAACTCCTCCAAAGGGAGGGATACATGCCTCTCTTCTGAGTGTAACCAGCTCTCTATTTTCACTCTGTGTCCAGCTTCCGGTTGCTAGCTAAGACAGGAGTAACTGTAAATAAGATGGATGGAAAGTCGGGCAGAGGGAGAGAATAGTCATAACCAACTTCATTCCTTCCAGCCAGCTGGAAAAGCTGCAAGCTGGAAATTTGGAGACATTGAAGACAAGCAGGGAGAGCCAGGACTCATCCTAGAGAAAAACTCTTTAAAGAGAGTGAGCTTGTTGTCCTTCTCAAGGTGACCCCATTCTTTTGGTCCTGCTACTTTCTTCTTCAGGCATCCCAATCGCTCAGTAAACCTCACTGGTCACCTCCCTTGCAGAGGCTGTGATATTAATCTTCTTCTTTTTTTATCGGTACTGGGGATCGAACTCACGACTGCCTGCTTGCAAGGCAGGCGCTTATGCTGCTGAGCTAAACCTCCAGCCCCGATATCAATCTTCTTGACGCTCTTTCAATCTCAAAAAAACTGATCTGCTATAGGACAAGGCTTGTCTAGAATGTGTCCCACCTGAAAAGAAGGAGAAAGCCAAGACAGAGCACTCTGCATGTTAGCCAGTAAGGTAAATGCTCTACACTCTTAGGACGCAACTCAGAACAGGGACTCTCAGGCCCATTCCATAGAGAAAGTACACAAGGTTCCATATACAACTAAGTACCTGGCCTAATGCTATGTATTTGGCGAAGCCTCGTTCAAACCAGATCTTTCTGTTCCTAAACTGGTGTCTTTTCCACTTCATCACACAGGTGCCCAGATCACATTTTGCATTCTCTGTATTAAGTGATGAGAGCATCCAGAAATCCCTTCAGGGCTCACCACGGTGGCAGTAACGACACATTTCACAGGCAGGGCCATCACTGTCCATTAGTTACAGCAAGAAGACATGGCATTCAGTGTACCTCTGTGGAGTGTCATACAAAAAGAGCTTTGAAATACAACTTGAGGAGACAAGTTCCCCTAAGACCAAGGACTAAGCAGTAGCGTTTATGTTGTAATCACAAGCTAAGCTCACTTACTTTAAAATACCCAGCAGAATAAACAGCACGTCTGTTCCCTATTCCTTTTCTTTGACCTTGAGTCACCTTGTTTATACGAGTAACATCTCCATAAAGCATTTCCTTATGGGTCCTCAGGGAGGAGAGTAGCTTTCTTTGCTCAAAAGACACATCTAGAAAGCAGAGGGGCTTCTCAATTCTCCACCTTTATCTCATGGATTCTTAATCTACGGATGGCTTTAAGAGGTTCATATTTGCAAAATTCATACACATTTGCAGCTTTCTTCATGCACAAATGCTCAATGCACACTTCCATCAAACCCCCCAATGTAACTGTGATTCCTGAACTTGGAAATCACCGCCTTCCATCCCATGGGTTCACACCATAATTTCTGCTCCTATCCCATTATCCCAAATTACAGTATGAAGGATTTTACTCCTTAGTGCTAGCGGGGGTACTGGGTGCATGCAAACAGAAAGCAGGCTTTGTTCTATTGACCTTTATCACTACCAATCCAAGAACCATGGAGAACACATTACTTTCATCAAGAGGCCATCTCTGAGTACAGAGCAATAATTAGAATATCAATAATTGATGTTTTAAGTTGAGCGACACAAAGGATATGTGTCTTCTTTTAAGACATTCTTGCATCTGTGGGAACTCAGTAAACAAGAAAAATGCAAGGCTTCCTTTGTAAGTGGCCACCAAGCCTCCAGGCCTCCAGAGAGTTCTTTCCACAAGGAATAGCCACTTGCTAGCCTGAAGCTTTAAACGCTTGGAATCTAACTCAGTAGCCAGGGCAAGATTTCATCCTTGCAAAACCCTTTGCTCAGGGGAAGTCGTCCCTCTTGGGTCTGGGCCCTCCAGGGATGAGGCTGTGCCTGAGCTCATAAAGCAGCTTATTTGTTGTCAGAGAGTCCTCCATGCACAGCCCTTCGTTCCCACGAGTAAAACTTTGAAGCTTTGCGACATTTGCTCCATCTACTCCATCAAATGGTTCTTGAACAATTCCTTGTAGTGGTTACTGTGCTGGGCCTCAGGGCACTGGGACAGTGGTGAGAGAGGACATCCCAGACCTCTGAGAGACAGACAGCACATCTGGTTTAGGGTTAGCCTTGAAAGGAGCAGGGATGAATTAGCAGCCTCTGGTGCAGAATGTCCGTGTTCCTGATGATGGTTAGGCGCCTTCCATCTTGTCTCCTTGTTACGGGCTGTGCATTTTGTGTGGCTTCATCTGAAGTGTTTTACAAACCTTCATCCTTTTCGATGGGGGACTCTGTTTCTCATTGAATCATGTTTTAGCCCAGAATGAAAAAGCAAAACTCAAATCTCAGGGTGGATACAGATTACTAGGTAAAGCTTAGATGATACACTTTAAAAACCTTCTAAATAATACTGATGCTTTGTCTGACACAGAGACTCTAAGAAGCGTCCGTCAGGGAGGAGAGCAGTGTGAGTCCATGGAAGGGGCTGGTGTGACTCTCCAAACCCTAAGCCACCAGAGCAGAGCCACTGCCCCCCGCCCCACGGAGCTGCTCATCCTGCCTGACAGTGATGAATGTCCACTGCAAGGGCCATGCCACTGCTTCTGAGCCACGCAGCTCTGCAAGGCATGGGAATCCTCTCCTCTCTGGATTCTAAGTCCAGTCCCTCTGCTCAGCCCTGCTTCCTTCCCTCCTTCCAGACATAAATGCTGAAAGCACTCCCTAATAAATTTCCAGAACAAAAAGCATCAGCCTGTTTCCTGAGGCCACCTGGTCTAAGACAGATACCTACAGGGGTCTGTGCTGAAATAAGCTTCATACAATCCAGTTCTCAAGTCGAAATTGCTTTTCCAAATTGTTCCACCTCTGAGCCAGGCCTTACCCAGTCTTGGATATTGAGTGAATTATGTCCTTAGGCCTTGCAGCTGCCTTTAGCTGGGAACAATCTTAGGAGAGCAAAGGACTGAGCACTTTATTGCTAGGGGTCGTGGACTACAGCATCCATGTGGTCTCTGCAGAACAGGGTCCTGTCCACCCACACAGGGCATAGTGCGGGTGTGTCTGTATGCTTGTGTGCTGAATTTTCAAGTTGCAGGGTTCATTTGTGCCCAGCAGCACAGCCCAGACCATCCTGCATCCCCACGACACTGTTGGAGAAACCCATGAAGATGGTTGTGAAGCATCTTACAGCATAACAGGTCTGCTCTGCCTCTTCAGACTTTGTGCTTCTTTGTGGCTGCAGAGAGATGAACCTTCCAGAACTGCCCCTGTGTATGGCATTATCTTTCCACTCCTTTGTGGCTCTCAAAGTGGATTCCCTAGAACACCTGCAAAAGCAGCAGCTGGAAATGTGTCAGAAATGCAAAGGCATATGCTCATCCCAGATCAGTAGGATTAGAAACTCTAGGTATGGCACACAGCCCAACAGCCTGTGTTTCAGCAGTCCTCCAGGTAAGGCGGGGGATTTAGCTCAGCAGCACAAGCACCTGCCTGGCAAGTGTGAGGTCATGAGTTAGATCCCCGGTACCTTAAAAAAAAAAAAAAAAAAAAAAAAAAAAGTCCTCCAGGTGATTCTGATGCACACTAAATTTGGTAATTACTGGGTCATTTCCTTAATTCACCTGGCAGGATTCTTGATGTCTAAGCCAAAGCTGCAGACCCACTGAGAGTCTCTTCTCGTCTCTAGGCTGGCACACAGCTCTCTGTATTCTTCTGTCCTACCCTCTGCAAACTATATGATTTGTATAGAAATGTGTCTCTTCTCACATTCTTGGCCCTGATTTTGGCATAGAAGAGTAATCGATAACTACATTTCGTCGATAATTATTAACTTAAGAATATTATTTGGCATGATTTTTTTCTAGGTGTCTTAAAAATCTTCATTCAACAAGAAAAGAAAGAATCTCAAGAAAATACAACAAAGTAATCTTGATAGATGCTAGGAGCAAAACAGTGTCAGTAATGATACGCTGCATGTCTGGCATTCTTCTAAGCAGCTCGTGTATGTTCATGAATTTAATTATCACAGTAATCTCAGGAGCTCTGAACCTAGGAAAAGAGAAAAGTCATCCAAAGGAAGAATTGCTTATTTGTTAAGCCATAATTGGTAATGAGGCTTTCACTTATAAAAGACAACAGTCCATTCAGAGGAGGGGTAGATAAAACAGATCGCTAAAGCGAAGGGTGATGGAGACAATTGTCCTCTTACAGGTTAATGCTTTGAAAATTAACTTTCTCTGTCTCTCATGAACAAATGCGTTGGCAGAGAGGCAAAATAAACTGACAGATGGTAAATGTCTTAGTAGTCAAGAAAACTTTATCTCGAAGAGCTACTAACGGTAAAATTTTATTCTAGGAGCAGGAAGGGAGAGATTGGAGCAAGAGACCTTCAAATCATAATGTCTAAGACAAACATCCTGCATTAGCTTTAAGGTGAAGTCTTCCCAGTATTTCTCAAAACCAGAAAAAACAATTCTAGCATTGGCACTGTAGGCAGGAAGTTAAAGATCATTTCCTGATCTGAAAGAGCTGTTGGAAAAGCAAGGTTTTAATATTAGCAATCTATAGAAGAGTTTCTTGGATTCTCCTCCTCAAATTTATCTCTAAGGATTCTTCTTGATTGGTATTTGAATTATTCAGTATTATTTACATTTAACAATTTTCTCTGATGTGGTCTGCCCTCCTCTGAAAGATTGTTATCAGAAAAGGGGAAAGTCTATAATATCAGGCAGCCTAAATGATTTTTAATTAGCATGACTAATATATATATATAATGTCACATTAACTATGAGCATGAATATGAGCTCAAAAATCTAAGCAGATCTATTTTTTTTTTTTTAGCATACATATGACAACCATGCAGTCTCCCTCTTGTTGGTTATATCAGAATGTCTGAATTTATACAAAGCAAGAGAGAGATCTTTGGGATGCAGAACATTGAAGGAAATAACCTCTTTCTTCATCTCCACCCAGCCTGTTCTTGGTGACTTTGCACTGTCATCACCAAAGAAGCAGACTAAAGTTCCTGCCCCTCTGATCTCTGTTTAGTTATGTGGCGTTTTGGGCCAACGGAATGAAGCAGCAGTGATGGTGGGCAGCTCTGAGCTGAGCCCAGGCGGTGAGGAACTGGGTGTGACTCTGTTTGCATCTTGACCTCTACATCTTAATGAGGAGAGTGGACCCAGCCTGCACACACCAAAGGATGGACAAGAGACCCATGGGTCAGAACCACAGGCCGCAGCTCCCTGACCAAGCCTTCGGCAGGAGCCAGGCCCCAGCAAGCCCAGATGTACTGTGAATAATGATGCTTTCTGTGAATGCAGCAGATGTTTCCTACCACCATGCAGGTGACTGATACACCGGGGGTGGCGAGATCATTCTTTGTTGCAAAATAACTTCAAACGCAAAGCTGGAAGGTCACCAATAATAGTAACTGAGTTTCACCTTGAAACAGACCCTAAAAAGGAACTAGAAATAGAGACGAAGGAAAATAAATGGCTCCTTGAATTGGTTTTCATTTCCAAGATGATAACGGAAGAATCCAAACCTCTCGGTGAAACTCGGGGGCTGCAGCTTGACACTTTTAATGAAAAAGACATTAAAAAATTAACACAGAACTCTCCACTTGGCTCCAGGGCAGCTCATGGAAGATTGCTGCTTCACGATCAGAATGCGTAACATCTTTGTCCGGGTCCATCAGTCAGCAGCTCCAGTGAGAAACCGTCCTGTCCTGTCCCGGATTAATTTCCTCAACATTGATAAGGCAAAAGCGAGCCGGCAGAGAACCTGAGTGTGAGATTCCAAAGCCCAAATTGTTGATATTCTGCCATATTCCTGGCAACAACCATGACCATCAAAGAGGTTTCACCCCCCAGAATGCACAGGCCTTTTATCTATAAAAGAAAAAAAGCTTGTGTGCATTCTGGGGCCATGAGATGTAGGGCAACGTGTCTTTAATATCCACACAAATCAGCAGACTGTGGTGAAAGTTCATTCCAGCGGAGGAGATAGGGAACGGCATCTGAGATTCTGAATTTCTTTTTTTTTTTTTAATTTTATTTAAGAGGAAAAAGAGAAAAACACAAAACAAAACAAAGCAGTGTAAGGTTACACATAATACAGAACTACAAAAAAAAAACATAACAGTAAGAAATCACCTGTTAATAGATTACATATTATCATCTTGGAGATAGTTGCTCAAATCACAGTATCAAAGAATACAAAGTAGACATTCAAACAGAGAGACTGCAAACAGCTGTGTTCAATGATCCAAAAACATTATTATAGTCAGCTATTTAACACCCCTAAACACACTTGCTGTTATATCCCTTAGAGCTCTTTTTTTTTTTTCCCTCCCTCTCTTTTTTACAACAAAATTTACACATTTTGGATTTTATTACTCCTTAGTTCTTATTACTTTTTTGGGGGGGAGAGAATAAAGTCAAATATGGCAAAACAAAGCTGTCAGTCAAAACCAAGGATAGACATAGCACATGATGTAGAACAGAGTACAAGGTTATTAACAATGGTTATCAACGTTGTCTCTTGTTTCCTTAAAAAGAATTGTCTATCTCATTAGATATTATAAAGTTGGACCAAACAGTAGAGAACAACACCAATAAAACTTAGGCATTGTAAACATTACAGGACTTCCAAAGAAGACAATAGTCAAACCAGAGTGGGCATCTTAGTGAATCTTACTGCCTTCAAAGTAGTTGCCTGTACCCTCAAACTTGATACTATTGCACAGAATGGAACAGAGTCTAATCAGTCAAAACAAGATTGTGGGAGTATTACAGGACTTTAAAACAAGTTAATAGGAAATCAAAAAGAGTTACTATTATATATCCTAATGTTTTTAATTTTTTCCTTAATTAAAATAAACATAAGAAATAACTAAATAATTGTTTTTAAAGAATAGTAGTTACCATAGTGTCTGTCTTTTTCCTTGAAATATTTGGATAAAACTTCATATACTATAGCTTCAAATATTTCCATATCAAGAAGCCCAGAATAAAGCCTTTCTAATTAATAAGTGAAAATTTTATAAGGCTTCAAGGCCACATAATGGGGAATCATGATTACCACATATTTTTATGTATTTGAATCATTACTTACATTAGGGAAACTATTCAGTATTCATACATGCGAGATTGATTTATTTCACTTATGAGTATGTTCTCAAGCTGCGCCCATTTATTGATAAATATCTCAATGTGATCCTTCTTTATAGCTGAATAATACTCCATTGTATAGAAATACCACAACTTTTTTATCCATTCCTCAGTTGATGGACACTTGGGTTGTTTCCAAGATCTGGCGATTACAAATTGTGCTGCTATAAACATAGGTGCACATATATCACTGTGGTATGATGCTTTCAGTTCTTCTGGGAATATGCCTGGAAGTGGAATAGCTGGAATAAATGGGATTTCCAGTCCCAACTTTTTGAGAAATCTCCACACAGACCTCCATAAAGGCTGTACCAGTCTACACTCCCACCAACAGTGCAGGAGAGTTCTTTTTTCCCCACAGCCTCTCCAGCATTTGTTGTTGGTTTTCTTGATCCTGGCCATTCTTTCAAGAGTGAGATGGTATCTCAGTGTGGTTTTAATTTGCATTTCTCTAATGACCAATGATGATGAGCATTTTTTCATGTATTTATTTGCCATTTGCATTTCTTCATCTGAGAATTGCGTATTCATCTCAGATGTCCATTTTTGGATTGGATCTGTGAATTTTGGAGGTCTGAGTTTTTTTTTAATTCTTTATATGTTTTAGACAAGAGTCCCTTGTCTGAGAGAGTTCACTAAAATCTTTTCCCAGTTTGTGGGTTTTCTTTTCACTATGCTGGAGATTTCTTTTGACATGCAGAAACTTTTTAATAAGAAGTGGTCCCAGTTATTGATTCTGGGAAGTATTTCCCGTGCGGTTTGGGTCCTGTTCATGAATTCTCTACCTACTCCTATGTCTCCAAGGTTTCTACCCAATTTGTCTTCCAATAGATTTAGTGTTTCTGTTTTAATATTCAGATCTTTGACCCATTTAGATTTTAATTTAGTACATGGTGATAGACATGGGTCTAGCTTTAGTTTTTGGCAAATGGAGAGCCAGTTTTTCCAGCACCATTTATTAAAGAGACTGTCGTTCTTCCAGTGAACCTGCTTGGCTCCTTTATCAAAGATAAGGTGGTTGAGTGTGTTTGTAGTTGTGGTTGTATCTTCTAATCTATTCCATTGATCTTCAGCTCTGTTTTGATTCCAATACCATGTTGATTTTACTACTGTTGCTTTGTAGTATAATTTCAAGTCAGGGATTGTGATGCCTCCTGCTTTGTCTTTGCTGCTTAGAATTGCCTTTGCGATTCTAGGTCTCTTCTGGTTCCAGATGAAATTTAGGAGTGATTTCTCTAGATCTATAAGGTATGTTGATGGTATTTCTATTGGGATTGCATTGAATCTGTATAAGAGTTTTGGGAGAATGGCCATCTTCACAATGTTTGTTCTTCCTATCCATGAGCAAGGGATGTCTTTCCATTTTCTGAGATCATCTTCAATTTCCTTTTTCAGTGTATTATAGTTTTCACTGTATAAGTCTTTCACTTCTTTCATAAGAGTAATTCCTAAATATTTCATTTTTTTGCTTGCTAATGTGAATAGTCCAGTTTCTCTTATTTCCCTCTCTGTGATTTTGTTGTTTGTGTATAGGAATGCTATTGATTTCTGAGTATTGATTTTGTATCCAGCCACATTACTGAATTTATTTATTGTATCTAAGAGTCTTTCAATGGAGTTTAGGGGGTCTTCTATGTAGAGTATCATGTCATCTGCAAACAATGGTAACTTAACTTCTTCTTTTCCTATCTTTACCCCTTTTATTTCTCTTTCTTGCCTAATTGCTCTGGCTAGTACTTCCAGTACTATATTAAATAGGAGTGGTGATAAAGGACATCCTTGTCCTGTGCCTGATTTTAAAGTAAAGGCTTTCAATTTTTGGCAATTTAGTATGATGCTGGCTGTTGGTTTGTCATAAATGGCCTTTATTATATTGAGGTAAAGACCATCTATTCCAATTTTCTGTAAAGTTTTTATCATGAATAAATGTTGGACCTTATCGAAGGCTTTTTCTGTATCTATAGAAATGATCATGTGATTCTTATTTTTGGCTTTATTGATATGGTGGATTACATTTATTGATTTGCGTATGTTGAACCATCCTTGCATTCCTGGGATGAATCCCACTTGGTCATGGTGTATAATCTTCTTGATGATTTGCTGGATCCTATTTGCCAATATTTTATTGAGGATTTTTTGCATCTGTGTTCATTAGGGAGATCGGTCTATAGTTCTCTTTTTTAGTTGGGTCTTTCTCAGGTTTTGGTACTAGAGTAATATTTGCTTCCAGGAATGACTTAGGAAGGATTGCTTCCCTTTCAATTTCATTGAATAGTTTGAGGAGGGTCAGCATTAGGTCTTCTTTGTATTTCTTGTAGAATTCTGCAGTGAATCCATCTGGGCCTGGGCTCTTCTTGGTGGGTAAGGACTTAATTACATTTTCAATTTCAGTAACAGAGATTGGGTTATTCAACAGTTTTACATCCTCTTGATCTAGCTTTGGCACTTCATATGCTTCTAAGAATCTGTCTATTTCTTCTGTGTTATCAAACTTTTGAGAGTAGAGGTTTTCGAAATAGGTGTTGATGATCTTCTGTATTTCTATTGGGTCTGTAGTGATTTCTCCTTTTTCATTTCTTATTGCATGAATTTGAGCTTTTTCTTCCCTTTTTTAAATAAAGTTGGCTAGGGGCTTATCGATTTTATTTATTCTTTCAAAGAACCAACTCTTTGATTCGTTGATTCTTTGGATTGTTTTCTTAGTCTCTATTGCATTGATTTCTGCTCTGATTTTTATAATTTCCTCTCTTCTTTTGGCTTTGGGCTTGACTTGCTCTTCTTTTTCTAGCTGTTTGAGGTGTAGCATCAAGTTATTTATTTGTATTCGTTCTGTTTTCCTGATGTGGGAACTCAGTGCAATAAATTTTCCTCTCAGGACGGCTTTCATTGCATCCCATAGATTCCGGTAAGTTGTATCTGCATTTTCATTTTCTTTTAGGTATTGTTTAATTTCTTCTGTGACCCACTGATTACTCAAGAATGTGTTATTCAGTTTCCATGTGTTTGTGGGACTTTTGCAGTATCTTTTATCATTAATTTCTAATTTCAGAGTGCTATGATCCAATAACATGCAAGGGATGATTTCAGCTCTTTTGCACTTGTTTAAATATGTTCTGTGAGCTAATATATGGTCTATTTTAGAAAATGATCCATGTACTGCTGAGAAGAATGTGTATTCTGATGTTGTTGGGTGGAACATTCTGTATATGTCTATCAAACCCATTTGTTCACAGGTGTGATTCAGTTCTGTAATTTCTTTGCTCATTTTCTGTCTGGTTGATCTGTCCCTTGGTGTCAATGGCGTATTAAGGTCTCCTGTTACAATTGTGTTACTGATAATTTGAGTTTTCATTTCTGTTAATAATTGTTTTATATAACTGGGTGCTCTGGAGTTTGGTGCGTATATATTTAAGATAGTTATCTCTTCCTCTTGGAGTTTTCCCCTTACGAGTATGTAGTGACCTTCTTTGTCCTTTATGGTCATTGTTGGTTTAAAGTTCACGTTGTCTGCAAACAGAATGGCTACTCCTGCCTTTTTTTGGATTCCTGCTGCATGAAGAATTGTTTTCCATCCTTTGACTTTCAGTCTGTGAGTATCCTTCTGGGTTAGATGGGTTTCCTGTAAACAGCATATGGTTGAATTTTGTTTCTTGATCCATTCTGCTAGTCTGTTTCTCTTGATTGGTGCATTGAGACCATTTACATTAATGGTTATTACTGTTAAATGTTGGTTAATTGTAGGAATCTTATCTCTCTGCTGTTGCATCTTTATCTTTCTGTTCTGTTTAATTATTTGCTTTGCTTAGTGGTTTTTTCCTTTGTGTATCTAAACTGTCTTTCAATATTTTTTGCAGGGTTGGTTTGGTGTTCATAAAGTTCTTCAGCTGTTCTTTGTCATGGAAGTATTGTATTTCACCATATATTTTGAATGATAGTTTTGCAGGATATATCAGTCTAGGTTGGAAATCATTTTGCTTTAGGATCTGGAATACTTCACTCCATGCTCTTCTTGACTTTATTGTTTGTGATGAGAAGTCTGCTGTGAGTCTGATAGGTTTTCCTTTATAAGTGATCTGTCTTTTCTCTCTGACAGCTTTTAATAATTATTCTTGTGTTGGATTTCTGGGATGGTGATTATTATATGTCTGGGTGTAGTTTTATTTTGGTTATGACTATTTGGAGTTCTATATGCTTCACTGATCCTGATGTCAGTTTCTGATCTCATGCTTGGGAAATTTTCAGCTATTACTTCTCTAAATATCCTCTTGATATCCTTTATGTTGTCTCCTTCTTTTTCATTAATCCCTATCATTCTTATGTTATTCTTCTTTGCATCATCTTGCAGTTGTTGAATTGTTATTTCCTGATTCCTTGTTATTTTTAAAAGATCTTTCCTTTCCTGTTCACTAGCTGCAATCCTGTCTTCAAGGTCTGAAATTCTATCTTCACTTTCATTAAGGTGGTTTTTACAACTTTCAGTGGAGTTTTTTATTTCCTGTATATCTCTGTGCATCTGCATTATGTATTCTGTTTGTTTCTTATATTGCTCGTCTAGGGATTCTATCTTTTTGTTTAGTTCCTCCAATTTTTTATCTGTGTTTTCTTTAGATATATTTAGAATCTCTTTCATTTCTTTTATCATTTCTTCTTTTACCTGGGAAATTATTTCGAGTTTGAATTTCTTTAAAGCTTCCTGGAGTTGCTTGTCAACTTCAGTAGCTATTGTGTCTGATATATGAGGTGGATGGGATATATTTTCTTCTAAATACATTCCTCCTAGGGTTTCCTGAGATGGGCTGGAGGTTTGAGGTTGTAATTTGGTCTTTCGTTTTGTCATTTTCCTATATTTCTGTGTTTCAAGTGTTATTTGAAAGCTTCCTCAGGATCTGTTGAAAATCCCCTTCTATGTTTGCAGCTACTGAGACTCTGGCACCACGCTACCCCAAGCCATTGGGCCTGCAGAACCAATGGCCCTCCTCTGCTTGTTCAGAACTCCGCAGTTCCAGACAAGCTGGGCCTCAGGGACACTGTGCGCCCACCTGCCCCTTGGAAGCTCCACAGCTCTTCAATCGCAGCCGGGTTAGGGTACTCACCACAGGCCGCAGTGCCTCAGGAGCCTGTGATCCCTCCCTGCTTGAAGAGATATCCACAGTCCTCCAGACAAAGGAAGAGGCTTCTGCAGGCACTCCAGACCCGCCCAGCTCCTCCTCTGCACACTGATGGCTAGGCGCGGCTGGGCTCGAGGGATAGTGTAGGCCTGCCCACCTGTCGGGAGCTCAGCAGACCTCCAAGTGTAGCCGGGATGGGGAGGCAGATGTAGTGGCCTCTAACCCACTGCTCCACTTCACTGCACCCAGAAGCCTGGGGGATCCGGAACAGTCTGAGATTTGGGCAGAGTGTGCTGGGCACTCACCACAGGCTGAGGTGCCTCAGGAACCTGCGATCCCTCCCTGCTTGCAGAGATATTCCTGAGATTCTGAATTTCGAAACATCTGTCCCGTGTGCTGATGGGTTTGGTTCAGAGACTTCTAGAAGAGCATCTTTACGAACAGTCTGTATTCAGGTGAAGTTATCTGAAACTTGGGGGCTGAATTTTAGTCCTAAGAGTAAAACATAGTGCAAAGAATCGAGTTCATAGTACAGCAGTGAAGGAGAAGGGTCTAACCCCATTTATCCACCTGCCTGATGGATGGCCTCGGGCAGTCTGTTCCCTACCACTCATGGGAATAACCACCATGGGAAGGAATTAACCTGCACCACGTCTTGCTAGTTAATAATGTAGATTTCTATTTTTAGCCTGGGAAATTTTAATTAAAACAGTGATTTTATTTTCTCAGATTTGCTGGCTTATTTCATGCATCTGAAAGGATGTGTTTTTCTCCAGTTCCCTGCATATTTTGTGATGCAATGTTTTACTTTTGAGGAGACAAACAAAGCTTTCTGTGATGTCCAAGATGATTTAAGGCTGTTTTCCTTCAGTAGCATTTTGTCTAAAGAATGGCCTTCGCTGTAACTGCTACAGAGGCCTTGAAATATTCAGAGACAAGATTTCGTGTCCTGAGAGAAGCTAAATTCTAGAAAGGATCAGAACGTACTCCATTTGCATGTGTTATCTTCCTCTTGAATCTGTTTGAGACTTGCCACAGTTCAGGAACCAAATATATTTCACTAGCATTGTCCTGCTTTGAAGAGATTGGGTTTTATGGACTCAGACTTTTCTATTTTTTATTTATTTACTAGTTTATATTTGTACATAGTAATCACATTCCTCTTGGGGAGTTGGTACATGTATGGAAGACTTTTCTCCCTAGATATGGATTTTAGAAGCTGTCTTGAACAGATACTCTACTGATAAACAATATGACATAATCTTCAAGCCTTTCAAATTGGACTATTTCTTATTTAGGTAATGCTATACCCACTAGTAAATGTCTTGTGAAATCAATATGACAAAATAAAATGAAATTATTGAAGTACTGGATTCTTGGAAGTCATTGTTATAAATATAGCCAAATCATCCAAACCCTAAACTTGAGCGTTCTCAACCTTAAAATGGGAAAGAGACTAATTTACATAAACTGGAGATGACGGAATAATTGTTCCATGTACAGGGACACTTCCTTGTTACTCCTTGATCATTTTTCCTTACCCTCTTTAAATAAGAATTTTCCTGCACATAGAGCTGGTATTAAATTCAATCACTAGAACTTTAGTTTTCCAGTAGATTGATTTTGTGGGTCCCTTTTCCTCCCTCTGAATCTTACACCCCGGATGAGCTGCACATCTACCCCACTGCACAGAGCCCTGTCCTGCGTCACCGGGACCCTCTCCTCCTCATACGGCTTATTCTGGCCTCTTCCTGTCTGCCTTCCCAGAGTCTGAAAGCAGCTGCCAGAAGGAGTGATAAGCCCAACAGGATCTTTCACTGGTAACGCCTGAAGCTGTGGAAGGTTTGCTGGGAAAGGAATCATTACAGGCAATCCATTCAGACTCACGGGCAGAAGTTTACTTTTTATCTGTGAATGCCAACTCTCTGTACTTGGCAGAGTTTATTATTTAATTATAAACATTCTTGTTATATAACTACAGACTTGAACCTGCACCAACAAAAGTTAGCCAAATTATGCAGAATTTCTGATACTTCAAGGGGTCAAAGAGAATGCGGGGATCGGAGAATTGGCGTTTTTGAAAGAGCTGTTTTCCTTGACGGACGTGTTTAGACTCCCACTGTGATCAGTTGCCTCCATTGATTGAGCATCTGCTGTGTTGTAGGCACATGGTTATCTCACTTCACCTCTACACCAAGTTTGTCTGGCACATAGTGTTGGTATCTGAATGCACAGATGAGGAAACCGAGGCCCAGGTGGGGAAGCAGAATTTTGTCCACGTCAGACAAAGTGGCAGAGCTGGAGCCACAGAGCCTGCTGAGGTCAGGGTGGAATACCAGCTCCAAGACGCAAGGTGGGCAAAGACTCCTTGTTCCTTGGAAGGTGAATTTCATTTTAGAATAGATGAAGCAGGGGAAATCAGATAAATGACAGCCTAAAGGCTGGGTCTACTTGCCACTGTAGTTTCTGCCCCCCATATCTCTTTCTTATGCAACTGACATGTCAGACCTGGGGCCCATTCAGGTTTGTGTACACCCCTGCATGCAGAGCAGTTGAATAGTGGGATGTTGAGACATTCGAGAGACGGAAGAGGAGCCAATAGTGGAGATCTTGAAGAAGCCTCTGCAACTGGAGGGCTATGGAAGGACAGAAGACTGAGAAAATATGACCTTTGGTGTCTCTAGGGTAAGTGCGGGCAAAGCAGAATAAAGACTGTCACCAGAGGATGGAGAGATGCTACTCAAGAGACAAGAACAATGTGGTAGACCAGAAGAAAACAAGAACCTAGCATGAAGCTCTGGGAGAAATGCTGGGCAGGAAAGTCCAAGAAAAGGGGCGATGTTAGGCAGGAAAATGAATTCGAGGGGAAATGCAGTGTGCTCTTCGAGGTGACAGCCTGTAACACCAGAATCTCTAATGACAGTCTTGTCATGAGCATTGAAACTAATAGCGAGGTGGGGATCTGGTCATGGTTGGTGCCTCTGGGTAGAAGATATTTGACTTGGAGTCACACCCAGAATGTGAATTAAATATTTTCTGGCTTTATAAGACAGGGACTCGGACTGCACATAGGGTAGAGGGAAAAGGGAGTTAGATGCTCTGTTCTGCTGATTGTTTTTATAACGCAACTCTGTTCTCATTCTGTGGATCTTGTGGCAAATTCGACTCTAAAATTATTTTTGTACACACTTTAGTGTCTGGCAGATAAAGCTCTTAATACATTTTATATCCATCAATAATTAATAGTTTAGTTCCAGAACATATTTGCACTAATTAATCTGGAATCTAAATTGCACTTCACAGCTGTGTGTCCTCCAAGGATGTACGGAACCTCTTTGAGTCTTATTTTATCCAAGCGTGACATTGAGATAACAATACCACAGCACAGGACTAGTGTGAAGACTAAAGAGGGCTACTTTGCATGCATGTGATGGAGGCCAAGCATTTGGCATGGCTCAGAATGAGGAGAGAACACAAATCATACGTGTGAGCAGTTGCGTTTCAGTTACAAATAATTTTTTAAATCTGTTGACTTTTATTCAAAGTCCAGTTTTACAGACCGAGAATCCAGAGCTCTGCTAATATTCCTGCAGTCCCCAAGACTGGGTCTCTCTTGCCTCTCTCTACCTCCTCATTCCTCGACCCTGGTTTGCTACCATTCGAAATTAACGTAACTGTCCAGCTAAGTCCTTCCCCTACGTCGCCCTCCGACTACTGCTTTCTGTGGGCGCCTAGCCACACACTAGCATTTATGCATTTTTGAGATGATTTAAGCGTCAGAAATTGGGTAGCAAGATAACCTCACAAATGATGTCGCTGGCTCCGCCACCCTTCTTCCATTCCTCTGCCCTTCCACTAAAGAGTAGTAAGAAAATCCTTTCCCTGACAAAGCATAGGCCAGCAAAGCTCATACTCAGTCTCCCTGGGTCCAGCCACTTGTTCCAAGTGCTTTCCCCACCCAGCAAATGTAGCTGCTTTCCGCTACGGAACCCTGGAGGACACGGCCTTCTGCATGGCGATGTGTTGTTGCTCATAGAATGTGGGACTCCCTGGTGGTGACTTCTGTCAAGCCTGCCTTGAGCTCACAGGGTAGCCACTGGGTCTCCTGCTCCTCCCAAGTTCACAAGTCAGTAGTAATTAGGATGTGTGTGCAGAAGGGAGCTCGGGATGGTCTGCTTTGGGGGTGTCCTAATAATATATGGTTTTGCATTTGTAACAGGGCTTTTGCATAATGATCTCTGAAAGAGTTCAATTGAGGGAGGCTCAGAAAACTTCAAATACCTAATTAGCGGCAGAGTAAAGACAAGAAATTGGGTCTCCTGACCCCGGGTGTGATGTTCCTTCCACCACACACTACATTCTACCCAGCATCCTCACTCAACCAGAGAAACCTCTGCAGAGGGCTGATTAGAGACCAGGACGTGCCCTCCTGCCTGGTCAGGGCTGACCTCAAAAACTAACTCATTTCTATTTTAGTTTTTCCAGAAAAAAAAAGACATATTTTTCTTTTTAAAAGATGCAGTGTTTGAAAACATCCTCCGAAGCTTCTTTCCATTCTTCAGAAATAAATCTCAGGATCTGGTTTTGTTTGTTTGTTTGCTTGTTTGGGGTAAGGCTGTTCTTCAGAAGGCCCCGCTGGCCTGGGGTTGTGTAGCCATCTGCCACTGCAAGCTCAAGCATTGCGGTTAAAAAGAATCTGGCCACTCTGCTTTGATATGGAAGCAGCACATGGGACTGAGTCATATGTTGGGGAGAGAACACAGCTAATTATGGGATGTGCTGGGCCCAGGAGGATGTTAACTGCTCCATAATTACAGCTGCAACCCGAGGGGACAGAGCCATGGAAATGTACTTAATACAAAGAGGTCAGCATAAAAATCCTAAAGCCCAGGTAACACATGGCTAGAATACTTATCTCATTCCTGGACACTGATTCTCATGAGCTTCCATGTTTAAGGTCTAGTTTGTCATCAGGGAAGTTCACGGTCCTGGAGTGCTTTTGACATTAAATAAAATGTTACTTTAACCATGATTGGTTTTGACTGTGTTAATGAAAATACAAGGGAAAACCTAAGAGCTTGGTGCTAGCCACACTTCTTCAGCTAAGAAGGTGACAGACTGTGTCAGGGATTGAACTCAGGACCATGCGCTTGCAAAGCAGGCACTTATGCCGCTGAGCTAAATCCCCAGATTTGTTGTATCTGAATGGAGAAGAATGGACTGGGAGGAAGTGAGCAGAGAGGGTGTCTGCAGTTTCTTCTCAGGGCAAATAAAAACAGTCCCTCCAAGAGAAGGTATTGATCATTAAGTTCATGACAGGGACAGATTTGGAATTCAAAGATGAATAAAACAGGGCAGTAGCCAATCTCACAAGATTATCATGCTTTCTCTATAATTCAGAAAGATCGTGAGAGCAATAGGAATCTCACCCTTTTGACTTTCTCTTTATGATTTCAAATTCTTACCAAGGAAAGTGACTTTTCACGATGACTGGGCTGAGAAGGTGACTGGTTTGAAAATAGAAATAGAACTTTGCTGGTGGTATTTCATGGCTGTACTTGGCATATTCGGGTACACCTAGACAGCATGCTCCCACAGCAGATTGGTAGGATGTGAGAATACAGACCAACACCAGGCAAAAGGGAACAGGAGTGTAAAAGGCTCGCCCATGTGTGTTTGTATGTGTGTGTGTGTGTGTGTGTGTGTGTGTGTGTGTGTGTGTGTGCTCTTTTCCGTGACGCTACCACGGGGCGAAAGAATGTGGCTGTTAATCTGGAATTTGCATCAGAATATCTGTAACCATGGTTATACCACAGAGCTCCAGTTCAGTGAATCTGGATTGATGCCTTTGATTTTTCAAAATAACAACTTTAGCGTGACATAACCGACCATATAATTCACTCTTTAAAAGTGTACAACTCAGTAACTTTTTAGTATATTTGGAAAGTTAAGCAACCATCACCACTATCTAATTTCAGGACACTTCATTTCCCCAAAAAGGAACCCTGCCACCTCAGGACCATCGGCAGTCACACCCAATGCATCTCCCACAGGCACTGCTAACCGTGAGTCTACCTCCACCTTGATGGATTTGCCTCTTTTGGACTTTTCAGATAAAGCAATGTTTTATGTGGCCTTTTGTGCTGGCTTCCTTCACTTACCACGTTTTTCAGCTTATCCCTATAGCATAGATTAGTGCTATCTTCTTTTTATGGCTGAATAATATTTCATTGTGTGGGAATAATATGCTTCATTTATTCATCAATTGATAGATGTTTGTTATTTTCACATCTCAGCTCTTACAATCAATGCTGTTTCATATACACAAGCTTATGTGAGGGATTTTAGATACAGTGACATGATAGACTAATGACTTTATTGAACACAACTGGACCAGTCTGTAGGATAGCATATATAATATGATCCATTTTTGTTTAAAATAATTACTTATTATATACACACATATAGCTATATCTAAATAAATATAAAAATAATCACTAAATCTTGAATTTAGAAAGGATAAAATTCTATCTTATACATATCTATATCATTTAAATTTTTGCAATGAAAATGAAATAAACTTCATAGTGCAAAACAAAAATGTTAATTTTTGAAAATAAACTTTTGAATTATTTATGCACGATTTTAATTCCTAAAATTATCTTTTCCCATTATCATAGGAAATTATGAGTTGATTCTAACTCAGAAAGCACATTTTCTTCCACTGAAATACTGTATACAAATAACAATACAAAAATCCCTTGAACGATTACTAAGTGCCAGCTACAGAACTAATTGTGTGCATTACCTCATTTAATAAACAGGATTCTTTTGGGCTGCATCTTATCCCCATTTTATAAGCACGAAAAATGACTACATGGAAGTCGAGTGACTTTTCAAAGTCCTGCTGCCAAGAAGCAGAGCAGGGAATCCAGCCCTCTTTGTCTCCAAGCACGGCTTCTCTCGGTGCTCTACAGCTTTCTTTAAACCAATAAACAACCTGAAGACACCTGTGGGAATTCGAGGTCACACCCTCCCCATGTTTCTTTTGCAGATGAATTTACCAAGCTGTCAAGCCCAATGGTCAGGGCCGGGGGCAGAGCCTTTCACCCTAGTCATGGACACCAGTGTCCCATACATGTGGTCTCAATTGAATGTCAGACATCTGTTTATAAAACAGTAAGAAAAATTACTCAAGGATCGAGTTTTTGGCATGCGGAAAGAGCTAACTTTACAATTCATCTCCTGAGGTTTGCTGACTCCATGACTAATAGCAAAAACAATCTATTTTGCAAAATAAATATTTTGGAAAGGGGACATTGTGTCTTGTGTTTCAGGACTGAGGAGCCTGTCTCTAAAGATGCAGACAGTGGACGGAAGGGGGCTTCAGCTGGTGTGGGTCAATTGCTACATGTCTCTGAAAGGCAAGAGACAAACCTGTACGGCCCCTGAGGGAATGCAGAAGTCCTCTCATTTGCTTCTTAGGGGGACTACCTGCCCTTGATTGACTGACTGATTGATTGACTGATTGACTTCATGCCACTCATTACTTGTATCCTACTTAGTGAATTTTATTTTTTTCAAAAAGTATCAGGCTTTTTCTCTATTTTATTTAAAACTATGTAAGGCAAGTCCAATTAGTATCAACTGAAGTTCAGATGTGACCTAAGGAAATGTTACATAGGCCATAGGTACATTTGAGCTTTTACATTAATTTCTCTTTCCAGCCCCCATTTGATCTTTGTTTTCCCGAGCTCGTGAGCTGTCTCAGGTGCCAAGCAGAGGAAAATTAAGATGAAACCCCTGGACAATAAAGAGAAGGATTGCAAGAAATGTTACAGCACAAATTTGTGATGTTAGTAGATGCCACTTATATGCATTCATCTGTAATCAGCCTCCCCTACAGGATTTATGGTCAATATACATGAATCTAGAGAGAAGGTCAGAAAATTCAAAGAAACCATCAAGCAATAG
Organism: Cavia porcellus; assembly: GCF_034190915.1. Lineage (NCBI taxonomy): Eukaryota > Metazoa > Chordata > Mammalia > Rodentia > Caviidae > Cavia > Cavia porcellus. Next base: position 82,019,475 of record NW_026947493.1, on the reverse strand, counting down.
TCCTTCTTGACTATTAGATACTCAGCGGGCTAGTCACTCTTCTTTAGGAAATCATTTATGGTTTTTAATATTTGTAGAATTTCATGAAGTTCTGTCTTCCCAGAAACTGTAGAAATTTAATTCAACTGAGTGAGATGTTACAGCCTGAGGACCAAGAGCACCTTAGTGCTCCGAAGCTTTCCCGAGTTGCCCAGGGCTCTCTCTGGGGAGGTGGGTGGAACCCGGCTTCCGGGTGAAGCTTTTCCACCCCGGGATCCAGGTGAAGCTCCTGCCCAGAGACACCCGGGTGGTGAAACCAGGAACACCATAGCAACCTAAGCAAACCTAAAGGTTTGAATCATTTTAGAGAGAGGAGTCCCATGTCCAGCTATTTCTTCTTACATTTAGAAATGGAATTGCTCTTCACCAAACTCAACTTTGTAATGTCAATGGTCTGCATGAATTAATTTCAGATTACAAAGGGCCCTAAAAAGGGTTTGGGGGTGACTGAAGGAATCTGGGGAACTTTGTTCTGTCTTTTCCACTGTCTTTGTATGCACATGGAGACACCTGATTTCCGTGGAGAGCAGGTTCAGAAGATCTAATTGCTCATGTTAACTCTGCTACTAACTAGTTGGATGAATATAGAATAATTTCAGCTTTTGAATTCTTAGTCTCTTCCTTAGTAAGATGGAGTAGCGGTTAACACAGCCATCTCACAGAGTTGTTAAACTGCTTTATCACCTTTATGGAAATTATGTTCTATGGGTTCAGTGAGCCTTAAAACAGGGAGATCATTTTGGATTATCTGGGTCCAGTTTCATCACAGGTGATCTTGGAAGCCATGAGCTTTCTTCACAGGCGGGTGAAGTCAGGGGGGTTCCAGCATGAGCAGCACTGAACATGAGCTTGCCTGCTTGGAGGTGGTTCCCCCCCCCCCAAGGACAGGTGACAGGAATCAGCAGCTGTGTCCAGGCACCCAGCTGGGAAATAAGCTTGCATCCTCCAGTGTCAAAGGTTAACAGGCTAAGTGTGAGTGCTAACAAATGCGAATATAAGGCGGCTGTTAATGGAGAAAGGGTCGAAGTTCAAAGCAAGGAGCAGGTCTTATTTCTACCCTTTTTTTTTATCTCCATGTTTTTTTTTTTTCATTTCCTTTTCTTTAAATAAAAAAAAAAAAAAAGCAAGGAGCAGGTCTCCAGGAGCATTAACTAAACAGCAACACAGCAGCGTGTTAGTTATATTACCTTATACCTCAGAAAACAAGCCAGGCATGTGTCCAAGGATGCACAGAAAATGATGCATGTGACACTATTAACAATCGTTACCCCTGGGAAGAGAAATGGGATTCGAGGTTGAGGAATGCAGAAGAGGTTTCTTTACTTTATATATTTGTTTTTATAGTACTCAGGAATTAATTTTGTAATAAAATATACTTAAAAGTAAATTACACTGGCTCTCTATGTGGTAGGATGCTATCTACCAAGTCCCTAAAAATAATACTTTTGGCTGCATCCCTTCCATAATCTGATTTTTTGTATTAATCTGATATCCAGAAAATCCAATATAACCTCACAAGTTTCCAGATTGGCCTCTGAATTTCCCCCTTATAAAAGTGCTAACCTGTCTACGACCAAAACCATGAAATTATTGACAGGATGACTAAAGGACTCACAAGGACAAAATTAGTCGAGAGGACCCCGCCTCGAGTAAACTCTCCATAACTCACTTCACTAAAGGCAACACAGCATGGAAAGGAATCCTGTTTTTTCAAGGATACGCCCTCATTTTGAAAGAAACACCCAAAATCTGTGTGCAAAACATTCATGGTTGGACTTCTGTTTTGTACCCTAATTTATGCTTCTTTGCTAAAATCAAAACAACACTTCTGGTAAAATTTTAAATTAATAAGAGTCTTATATCAGTAACCTCTAGTCCTGACGCTGAAAGCCAGAGTGAATACTGAGTCTCTTCAAGAGAACTCACACACTTCTGAGTAAGTGTGAAGCCACATAGCTCCTGGACTCAGAGCGAAGCGATCATCCAGGAAATGCGGCTCCTTTGGCGGTGGTCCGATTATGTCTTCACCAATAGATGACTAGAATATTCATTTGTCTATTGTTGGCTAAAGGTTCATGAAGTTCTTGCTTCTTCATCCATGTTTATTTGCCTAATTATATGGTACAACCTGTATTTGGAAGGCAAGCTGCATTTTATTATAGTTCCCACAGACAAAACAAAAATATTTGTCTAAAGTCATCCATTGAACAAAACACGGGTAGGTTTGCTTATTCAGTTGATGCCAATGTTGGACTTGAACAATAAACTGAGAATGAAACCTGGCTGAGTATGGAGTAAGAGAAGCTGAGGTGCAGAAGAATCTGCTGTGTTGTCTCGTCAAAGTGGAATCATAAACTCTACACAGCTTCTTGGGCCCTGGGAAGACCAGTCTCATCCTAACCACGTACCTGCCCAAATTACTACCTCATGTCACTGAGGTCTGTCTTGTTTGGTTTCTTCTCTTCCCAAAACCCAAATCCCCATGTCACCAGAATGCTACACACTTCTGCTTCCCTTTCTGACAGTTCCCACACACCCTTCTGCATTCCTAGCACGGTCCACTCTCAGAGCTCCTTGCCAAGGGTGACCTGCTCACTTGCACCACGAAGTCTCCATGAGGAGACTCAGGATATTAAACTGAACTGCTGCTGGCTGCCGTCCCCACTTGGCCACTGTGGGTCCCAGATCACTGACCCTCCCTCAGAATCCATTTCTTAAAGTGCTTCTAAAGTTTCTGTGGTCATGAAATGGGCTGTACCGCGCCTGACACATAGAAAGCACAAAAGGAAAACAGTCATCTCTAATGGCTAGAGCGGGCCGGTTCTACCTGCACACAACTGGGTTTGCTAGACAGAACAAAACGGGTTACACAAACCTGCAAGGCTCAGGTCCTGCACGCAGGCTGCCCTGGGCTCATATGTCACCAGCCACAAGGAAGGGAGACTGGGAAGTTCCACCCTGGGTCCCAGCACCTCTCCCTCTGTTTTCTGACCCAGATAAAAAAAAGACACAGCTTCCATTCCTGCAGGTCACCTCCTTCCCAAGCCCTCTGCCTTCTTAACGTGTACATGCACACGTCCCTCGCTGCACTGTGAACTTGAAAGAGGGCCCAAAATTGCTTTAATCACTTGATTTCCTTCTACCATGTCTTGAAAAGAGCAAATGTCAAATAAAGGAGGACAGAGGAATAATGGTAGCAATATTTCTGAGCTGACTCGATCAGCCTAAGGTAAAAGGAAATTTGCCTCAGTAGGTCCCACCTTCAGAACTGCTGGAGTTCGATCTCTAGGTGGCGCTCTAGCTCTCAGTCATCGATCTCCTCTAGCAGGTCTTAACTTTCCTGCACCCCGCGGGGTCTCACTCTCCTCCTCCTCCCTTGCCTCTGTATTAGAACCCTACTCTTTCTTTCTCTCTGCCAGATGCCAAGCAGGTGTGAATACATTAATTACTCAGTGCATGGCCCCAAAGACAAGGTCTTTATAAATCAATACAACAGGAAATTAAAACCTCTAATCCAAGGAAACTCTTGTCTGCAAAGAATCCAATGTGGTTCACTACAGTAAGCCAGTGTCAAGCGCTGCATCAGGCAGATGAAAGTTCCCAACGAATCACTGTTCTCCTTGGGGTCTGATTCAGTGGCTTCTGAGCAACATTATTGTTGGTGTAGGACCTGATGAGCCAGTCCGGCCATCCAGCTCCTGCTGGAATAACCCGGTCTGTCCTTGGTATCTCAGATGCTCCCACCCCAAAGAATGGAAGTTCATGCAGACAGCCCCGAGGTGAACAGCAGCTGAGCCATTTGCAGAACTGTATCAGAGAAACTAGAGCTAGCGAGGGTGTTATCTAGCTCACCTCCAAAGACCAGCAACAGTGTGGTGCCAAGTACAATCAGACACTTCATTTCTTTGGGTGAGCACAAGTAACCCCAAAAGTCAGCCAGTGAGTAAACACAGCAGAGGCCAGTGCTTTCCCTCTCAGCTGAAATCTGCTAAATGAATCATAGTTGTTCTGTGAGAAGGGGAGGGGAAATCCCACCAGGGTTGCAGAGAAGCAACTGGGAATAAAAGGAATCAGGAATCCCGGGAATCAGTGACTTTGCAGATGGCACCGCCCATGTACCCCAAATGGCCTGCGCATTGGAGCATCACACTGAGCACTGACAGAGTTTATTCAATTAGAGTGTAAACTCCCAAGAACAAAACTCACATGGCAAAGTAGTCAAGGCTTACACCAAGGATCACACCTGCTGGTTGATCCCAGTATCTGCCATTTGTAACTCCATGCATCTTGGGCTAATTATTCTGTCTCCAGACTTTATTCTCACTTTTTTAAAAAGTGAGAACAATAATACTGCCTACCCTAAAGCAGAAGGCCTGTTGGTATTGTTTGTATCAAATCATCCATCAAATAACCTATTCACAGGGCCAGGCATGAATTAGCACACAGTAATTATCAGCTGCTCCTGGTACTCTGCCTGCCTCTCCCAGTACAGTGCCCACTGCCTGAGGTTCATACGACTTAACAAATAGATCCCAGGTGTTGCCACATCATGATAGACAGGCAAGCAGACAGACAGAGACAGACAAACAGACGGATGATAGCTTCGAACAATTATGTCAGCACATCATACCTCTGCTCACCTAATCAAATGATTCTATTGTTATGCATTTAGTAGCATCTGATGAAATCATTCGACCGCTATAGAGGGATCATAGGAGCCTACAATACAAGAGTTATTTTGTTATTCAGCAAATTTTTGAAATGCAGGCAATCGTATAGGCATCATGCAGACACTAGGAGAGTGACACAAAGGTAAGATCCTGTGTCGTTCTTACTGATAATAACAGCTTGTATTGTTTTCACTCACCATAGAACAGGTATTGTGTCAGGCTCTTTCCATATATTAGTTCATTTCACACACACACAGAGAGACAGCAAGGTAATTATTATGTCCCCTTTGGAGATGAAAGCTGAGATTCAAAAAAAGTCAGTAATTTATTCAAAGTTTATCAGCTAGAATTTTAAAGCACTAAAACTCTTGCACCCGTGCATGCCTCCATCACTATAAGCAGTCTAGGTTAGACAACACTACCTGAGTCGTTAATTCTCTCAACACAACGTTCTTCATAAGGCAAATTACTCAGCTCTTCTGTTACTCCTACAAATAACCAATCAACATAAATACGCATGGCAAAATCAATCTGTTGCAAGATGGGGGCGTTTATTTCATCAGAAGGACAAAAGCAGGTGCTTTAAAGGAAATACAGGCTTAGAAAATGATAAAATGACAAGCATCAATATACGACCTGGACAGGGATGTTTGGGGAAATGGAAACCTTCAAGGCGGTCTGCTTTCCCCAGTTCTAAAGACGGGAGGTTTGGGGTGCCCTCCCCCTCCTCAAATCACCACTCCTGTGCTGTGGATTCTTCAGACTCTTCCCTCAGGCCCCGAGGGCGGTGCCTGCTGCTTCCAGATCACCTCCCATCTCCCTTGGAAGGGAAGGGTTTTTTTTAGCCACAGCAAAAGGAAAGTGGGAAGATAAAACAAACGGAATTCATCTGTTCTTACTCATAGGCTTCCCATCAAGGATGGTTTTGTCCTTATTTAGAATCAATACTAAGTAAAGAAAATATAAATATACCAATTGAAAAGCTCTCTCTGTGGAGGCCTTGGTGACCACAGCACACTGCCTGAGGTTTGGAGACACCGTGCATTTTCCTTAGGATTTATTCTGAAACCCTTGAGCATTAAGCCCAATCATGTCTGGGGATCCTTGATGCAATAGTATCTAGAATCTGTTAATAGCTTTTCTTTTCCTGGTTTTGTTTTCAATCTCAGGACAGAAGAAACTCCCCAATAGAATGATGGGTTTTTGAACACGTGTGTTAAATATTCCCCAAGAAACAGCAGGAGCTTTACTTGATTATTACCACACCAGAGAACAAGGAGTAGATCTGGGGTGAAGAGGCAGATGCCCACAGACATTGCCGTAGGTTACCTCTGGAGCGCACCCCTGGCCTCGTGTGCTACCAGCTCTGAGGCGGGAGCAGTGACCTGGATTCCCCACTGGCCCGCTCACCTGTGCTGTAACCCAGGGAAAGTCAAACCTCAGAGGAAGTGCAGATTCTTCATGAAGTAGGAGGAAGCTACCTGGGGAAGAAGAGGGAAGTGCATGTTGGAATCCACTTAAAGGGTCAATGGCTGACTTTAGGAAGCTTGAAATCTGTTGGCCACAGCAGGGCTTCTCTGGGCCACAAGTGTCAGCTGGCTCGCTCTACAGGGATGCCTTATTTTCATAGAAGATGAAGCCAAAGCAGCCTTGAGTGATGAGAAGTCCAAGGCTTGGGCCAATCTCTGATCCTTTTTCTAATCATTATGCTGCCTAGATTTGTGCCTTCTGATCTGGAAGGGAGAGAGGGAGAAATGAAAGGCAGATGATTTGGGAACCCCTAACCATTGTTTCCAGGCTTTCAAAAGACTAAAAGATGTTGCATATAAAAGTGCAAAAACAGATGGGAAGCCGGAAAATTAGGATTTCTGTTACAACTTCAAAATAGCATTCAATAATTATGGAATGTTCCACTACAAAGATAGAGAAAGAGATAGAGATAGAGATACATTTAAATTACCACTTTCTAATTTACTCGGTGAATGAGGAGAAACTTGGTACATATGCCCATTTACCATAGTTTCTGGTTGGTAAATATGTAGAAATCATCACTGGCATGGGTGTAGGGACAGTTAGTTTGCCTTCAGTGTGATATAACCCTTTCATTCATCTTAGTCCGTGAATGCCCTCATTCAGTAGAGACCTGGTTTTTTTTGTTTGTTTGTTTATTATTTTTTTTACTGCAACAATGGTATCCTGAACTCACTTTTCTCTTCTTCCCATATCCCCAAAGTTACCGGGATAATGTTTACATGCAACCGATTCT